>NC_072398.2:131077500-132528750 GCF_028858775.2 Pan troglodytes
CGCTTTTATTTTTGACATTGAACCTGTGATCTTCCTGATGTCTTAAAATGTTACTGTCAAGATTGAATACATTCAAGGATGTTTAACTGTGGGAATGTAAAATAACATGAGAAATTTGGCAAGAAACAAAATAATGCTGAAAGAATATGTGAGAATATTTAACAAGATTGTGCTGTTCTGACAAATAGAACAAATACTTGATAATTTTAAAGCAAGATACACAAAACTACGTGTTTTTTCTCTTTTATTTTTGGATACAATGATAGCCAAAGATTCATTCATTGAACAAGTATTTAATGAATGTCTGTTATCTGCTGTGGCCAGGCATAGTTTTAGTTGCAGGAGATGACAGCAGTGAACAAGACAAATGCCCTGACACTATGGTGCTTACATTTTGTGGTGAAACACCAGTAGATAGTAAATTGTAATGTCTTTCAAACTAAACTGTTTATTCATTCATTCATTTATTCATTTATTTTTGTGACAGAGTCTCACTCTGTCACCAAGGCTAGAGTGCAGTGGCATGATCTTAGCTCACTGCAACCTCCACCTCCCAGGTTCAAGCGATTCTCATGCCTCAGCCTCCCGAGTAGCTGAGATTACAGGTGTGCAGCACCACACCTGGCTAATTTTTGTATTTTTAGTAGAGACAGGGTTTCACCATGTTGGTCAGGCTGATCTCTAACTCCTGACCTCAAGTGATCCACCTGCCTCGGCCTCCCAAGTGGTGGGATTACAGGCATGAGCCTCTGTGCCTGGCTTGGGTTACATTCTTGATCTTCAAGGTCAAACTTTCATCAAGGAGATTATGAAGTATGTGAGGGATTTTCTGCAGTGAGGAATGGGCCAGATGATTGATTTATCTTTTTTCTTTTAATCTGGTTGAAAGGCTTAGGGAGACAATTCTGTTTACTGTTAAGGACCAAAAAACAAAGTCTGGAAATGCCGTACACAATGGTCATGAACTACAAAATAGTAGTGGAGTGGAGAGGAGACACAGTAATACACAGCATTATTTTGAGTGAGCTCCAGCTTTTCATTCTAACCCTTGAACCGAGGAGAAACAGCTGTCCTTTTTCATTGAGTCTGCAACAGAATGGAAATGTGACTCAGTTTATCAGCATCCACAGAGCAGGCAGAGTAAGAGACTATTTTAAGCTGGTTTGGGGAGCCCCTATCCCAAGCACAGAGTGGATGTTGAAGGTTGTTCCCGGCATCCACTGGTGGTGGCTTGTGGCTAGTCCTGGGCTCCCTGGGTCCTAGGCATCCCTTGATTCTCAGTAATGAACTTGTCAGTTGGCCAATGTGGACCTGTTGACAAATTACTCTGAATTACTGTAAGGTCTCTTTTGGCTTTATTCTCTAGGGTTTGAGTTTCTACAGGAACGTTTACATTTTTATTTTCTCGGAAGGAATCTCTTATCCTCCTGACACTCTGTAATTGTAGGTGCTGAAATGCTTGTTTTCTGTCAGTGTCATCCAGTACAGATCTCTAACATTTGTGTGTGACTGGAGGCGCCCCAAGGCCCTGTTGCCTCAATTTCTTTATCTTGATAGTGTTTGGCCCACAGTGTGTATTCAGAGACAGATTTTGTGTACAGATAGCATTATTCAGTTGGGTTGACCATCTAATTCACCTAGATGGTTTAAATTAATTTTTCATTTATTTGGTATTAACTTTTTAAAAATAATGTGTAAGTATGGGAAGCTTCGAAAGGTACAAGAGGATGTACTATCTAAAAGTCGCTACTGTGGTCCCCAGTCCTCTTAGAGAAAAATACTGTTAGGAATTTCTTATGATATATTCCAGAAATATTCAGAGCATGTATAAGACCATATGTATGTGCATGTATATGTATATGTGTTCAAATATATGAGTGTTTTTATATATAAACATAAATAGTACTTGCCAATTGTTCTGCGCCTTGCTTTTTTCATTTAATGGTATTATGGAATAGGTAACTGCAGTGTATCAGAATGTAAGTTTTTGTTTCTTTTTAATGACTTCATAGTATTCCAGTATACGGATGTACTATAATTAACTAATACTCTATTTATGGATGAGTAGGTTTTTTTCAATCCAGATGCTCATACAGTGCTCCAGCAAATATTTTTGTGCATACATCTCGGTGGCCTGGTACTAATAGATTTATAGGTTACATTGTTAGAAGTAACTGTGTCAAAGGCATTTTTGCATATCTGGTGACTAAAATAGTATCTTATTGTAATGTTAATTAACATTTTCTTGATTAAAGTGAGAAACATCTTTTTATATATTTGTAGGTTATGTTTCCTGTTCTGTAAAACTCCTGTTTATTCATTTTTTGTTTTTCATTTGTTTGTTTTAGAGATGGAAATCTCCCTGTGTTGCCCAGGCTGGCTTCGAATTTCTGGGCTCACCTGATCCTCCTGGCTCAGCCTCCTGAGTAGCTGAGACTACAGGCATGCACCATTGTGCCTGGCTCTTTCTTTTATTCGTTTTTTTTTTGTTTGGGAGGTTTAACATTTATAAAATGGTTTTATAAGTGTTCTTTACATATTCTGGACACTAGTTTGCCGTTGTTTTTAATGTGTTATTTTGTAATTTTTGGTTTGTTTTTATTCTTCATTATACTTCCTTTTTAAAAATTTAAAGGTTATTAAGGTAGAATTTACATACCATAAAATCCTTCCACTTTAAGATTAGTTCAATAATTTTAGTCAGCTTATAGAGTTGTGAAGCTATACCACAGTTCAATATTAGAACATTTACATTACCCTAAGAGTACCCTAGTGCCTGTTTGCAGTTTATCCTTACTCCTCCTTCTAGCCCTAGGCAACTACTGATCAGCTGTCACTATAAAATTTGCTTTTCCAAGTTTCATATGAGTAGAATCATACAACATGTAGTTTTTTTGTGTGTCTTTCTTCTTTTTTTTTTGAGATAAAATCTCATTCTTTCATCCAGGATAGAGTGCAATGGCCCGATCATGGCTCATTGCAGCCTCGACCTCCCTGGGCTCAGGTGATCCTCCTATCTTAGCCTCCTGAGTAGCTGGGACTACAGGTGTGTGCCACCATGCCCAGGTACCTTTTTTTGCATTTTTTGTAGAGATGGAGTTTCACCATGTTGCTCAGGCTGATTTCGAATTCCTGGGCTCAAGGTATCTGCCTGCCTCAGCCTCCCAAAGTGCTGGAATTACAGGTGTGAGCCACCATGCCTGGCCCATGTCTTTCCTTTTCACTCAGTATACCATGTTTGAGGTTCATCCAGGCTGTAATGTGTATCAGTAGTTCTTTTCTTTTAATTGCTCAGTAGTATTTCATTGTATTGATATGCCACAATTTGTTCATTCATCAGTTGATGGACATTTGAGTTGTTTTAAGTTTTTGGATGTTACAGATTAAGCTGCTGTGAACATATGTGTACAAGTCTTTGTATTTATTGTGGGTGAGTACCCAGGAATGGAATGGCTGGTGGCATATGTTTGATTTTTAAGAAATTACCAAACTTTTCCAAAGTGTTTTTACAATTTACCACCAGCAGTCTGAGAGTTCAAGTTGTTCTGCATCCTTCCAACAGTTGGTATAGTCAGTTGTATAGCCATTCTAATACATGCATAGAAGTACCTCATTGTGATTTTATTTATTTATTGAGACAGTGTCTTGCTCTGTTGCCCAGGCTGGAGTGCAGTGGTGCAATCTCAGCTCACTACAACCTTCAGGGTTCAAGTGATTCTCATGCCTCAGCCTCCCGAGTAGCTGGGGTTACAGGTGCACGCCACCACGTCCAGCTAATTTTTGTATTTTTTAGTAGAGACAGGGTTCACCATGTTGGCCAGGCTGGTTTTGAACTCCTGACTTCAAGTGATCCCCTACCTCGGCCTCCCGAAGTGCTGGGATTACAGGCATCAGCCACCACACGTGGCCCCTCATTGTGATTTTAGTTTGCATTTCCCTAAAACCTAATGAGGTTGAGTATCTCTATTCATGTGCTTATTTAACATCAATATTAAAATACCACTTTGGTGATATTTCTATTTGAATCTTTTGACCATTGCTAAACAAGGTTGTCTTTTTATTGAATTATAAGTTCTTTGTATATTCTGGATACAAGTCCTTTATCAAGTATATGATTAGCAAATATTTTCTCCCAGTGGCTTCCCTTTTCATTTTCTCAATGTGTCTTTTGAAATACAAAAGTTTTTAATATTTGATGGAGTGCAATTTATCAAACTTTTTTCTTTTGTGGATCTTGCTTTTGGAGTTATATATAAGAACTCTGTCCAACCACAGGTTGAAAACATTTTCTCCTTTGTTTTCTTCTACAAGTTTTATAGTTTTAGTTGTTACATTTAGATCTGTGATCCATTTTGAAATAATTTGTGTGCATGGCTTGAAGTAAGGATCTAAGTTCATTTTTCCCCCCTGCTCTGAATATCCAGTTCTTAGTACCATTTATGAAAAGTCTTTTTCTCTGTTGAATTGTCTAAGCACCTTTGTTGAAAATCAGTTGACCATGTAAGGATTTATTTCAGGATTCTCAATTCTGTTTCATTGATTTTTATGCCTATCCTGTGCCAATGTCACAGCATCTTAATCACTATGACTTTACATTAAAAGTTTTGAAAGTCAGTAGTATAAATCTACAGACTCTATTCTTCCTTTTCAAAATTGTTTTAGATCTTTTACATTTTCATGAAAATGTTTGGTCACCTTCTCAATTTCTACAAAATGGTTTGTTTGGATTTTGATAGGTATACAAGGAATTTATAGGTCAGTTTTCAAAGAAATGCTGTTTTGACAGTATTGTGTCTTCCAATCCATGAATATTAAGAGTCTTTCCATTTATTTAGAGCTTTACTTTCTCTCAGTAATGTTTTGCAGTTTTCAATATATAAGTCTTGAATTTCTTCTGTTGAATTTATTCTTAAGTGTTTTATTCTTTTAGATGCTATTGTGGGTATAATTATTTTATTTTTCAGAATATTCATTGATGTGTAGAAATGTATGTCATTTTTGTATGTTGATCTTGTATCTTGAAACCTTGCTAAACTCATTTATTATACTCATTAGTGGTTTTCGGTAAATTCTGTTGGATTTTCCACATAGACAGTTATGTCATCTGAAAATAATGACAGTTTTACTTCTTCCTTTCCAATGTGGTTGCTTTTTATTTATTTTTCTTGCCTTATTGTAATGGCTAGAACCGATAGTACAATTTATTTTTATTTATTTATTTTTTGAGACAGAGTCTTAGTGTCACCTAGCCTGGAGTGCAGTGGCACATTCTTGGCTCACTGCAACTTCTGTCTCCCAGGCTCAGGTGATCATCCTACCTCAGCCTCCCTAGTAACTGGGACCACAGGTGCATGCCACCATACCCCCAGCTAATTTTTTGTAATTTTGGTAGAGACAGGGTTTTGCCATGTTGCCCAGGCTGGTCTTGAGCTCCTGAGCTCAAGTGATCCACCTGCCACAGCCTCCAAAAAAGTGCTGGGATTACAGGTGTAGGCCAGTGCACCCAGCCTATAGTGCAGTTTAAATAAATGTGAGAGCAGACATTCTGGCCTTGTTCCTGAGCTTCAGGGCAGAGCATTCAGTCTTTCATCATAAGCATATTAGCTGTAGGTTTTTGCTAGGTGGCCATTTTTCAGAATAAGGGAGTTTTATTCTATTCCTAGTTTGCTAAGAGCTTTTATCATGAATGGTTGTTAAATTTTGTCAAATGCTTTTTCAATTGATATGGTCATGTGGCTTATCTTTTATCAGTTAACAGATTGTATTGATTGTTTAAGATTATATTAGCCTTTCATTCTTGGGATAAACTTCACTTGGTCATGGTGTATTCTTTTTATATATCGCTGGAGTTAATTTTCTTTTTCTTTCTTTTTCTTTTTTTTTTTGGAGACAGAGTCTCTCTCTGTTGCCCTGGCTGGAGTGCAGTAGTGTGATCTCGGCTCCCTGCAACCTCTGCCTCCTGGGTTCCAGCGATTCTTCTGCCGCAGCCTCCCGAGTAGCTGGGACTACAGGTGCCTGTCACTGCACCAGCTAATTTTTGTATTTTTAATAGAGACACGGTTTCGCCCTGTTGGCTAGGCTAGTCTTGAACTTCTGAGCTCAAGGTCAGAGGTGGGTGATCCGCCCACCTCGGCCTCCCAAAGTGCTGGGATTACAGGCGTGTGAGCCCCAACACCCAGCTTGGAGTTAATTTTCTGATAGTTTGATTTTGTGTCCATGTTCATAAAGAATATTGGCCTGTAGTTTACTTTTCATGTACTGTCTTTAACAAATTTAAATCAGGACAATACTGGCCTCATAAAATGAACAGGAAACTGTCTTTTCTCTTTTATTTTCTGGCATATATTGTATAGAGTTGCTTTATATTTTCTTTAAATGTTTGGTAGAATTTTCCAGTGAAATCATCTGGGTCTGGAAATTTTTTTGCCGGAGGCTTTTTTCAGCTGTGAATTAATTTTTTTCAATACCTATAGAATGTTTGGGTTATTTATTCTTAGGCCAGTTTCGATAGTTTGTGACTTTCACAGGATTAAATCATTTAATCTAAATTTTAAGCTATGTGCGAAGAGTTGTTTTTAGTATTCCATTATTATCTTTTTAATGTCTATAGACTCTGCTGTAACATCCTCTCTTTCATTACTTATAATGGTGATTTTTGCGTTGTCTCTTTGAAAAATCAGTTTGGTAAGAGTTACCAATTTCATGGATCTTTTCAAGGAACCGGCTTATGGTTTCATTGGTTTTTCAATTTACTGATTTCTCCATTTTAATATTTTTTCCCTTCTAACTGCCTTGAGTTTGTTTGGCTCCTTTTCTTACTTTCTTAAGGTAGAAGATTATGTTCTGATTTAAGAGTTCTATGTTAATCTAAACATTTAATGCTATACATGTTGTTCAGTCTTGCTTTAACTGCATTTCACAAATTTTGGTATTTGTATTTTCATTTTCATTAAGTTCAAAATATTTCTTTTTCTTTTTCTTTTCTTTTTTTTGAGACAGGGTCACACTGTGTCCCCCAGACTGGAGTGCAGTGGCATGATCGCAGCTCCTTGCAGCCTCACCTCCTGGGTTTATGTGATTCTCCCACCTTAGCCTCCTGAGTAGCTGGGACTACAGGTGCACACCACCACACCTGCCTAATTTTCGTATTTTTTTGTAGAGACAGGGTTTTGCCATGTTTCCCAGGCCAATCTCAAACTCCTGGGCTCAAGTGATCTGCCTGCCTTGGCCTCCCGAAGTGTGGGGATTACAGGCATGAGCCACCACGCCCAGCCCTATTCTTTTCAAGTACACATGGAACACTAACCAAGATAGACTACGTCCTAAGTCCTAAACCAGTCTGGAATTAAACTAGAAATCTATAACAGAAAGATATATGGAAGATTTGAGGGAAATTAGAAAATATTTTGGCCAGGTGTGGTCACACACACCTGTGGTCCCAGCTATTGGGGAGGCTGAGGTGGGAGGATCACCTGAGCCCAGGATGTGGAGGTGGCAGTGAGCTGTGTTTGCACCACTCTGCTCTGTCCTGGGCAATAGAGTGAGAGGTCTCACAAAAAAAAAAAAAAAGAAAGAAAACAATAGGTATTCTGTTTTTGTTGGGATAATGTTCTTTAAATATATCTCTTTGTATTATTTTTATTTTAGTGGTTGCTCCAGGCATTATAATATACATACTTTTCGTAGTGTGTAGAATTAATATCTTACCACTTAAAGTAGAATATACATACCTTGCCACCGTACAGTCCCTTTGCCTTTTCCCCCCTTATGTTTTCATATTTCGTATGTATTGTATCTGCATACATTGGAGACATTATCAGACAATCTATAATTTTTGCTATCCTCCATTATACATATTTAAAACTCCGGAGTGGGCTGGGTGTGGTCCCTTACGCCTGTAATCCAAGCACTTTGGGAGGCCGAGGCGCGTGGATCACAAGGTCAGGAGATCGAGACCATCCTGGCTAACGCAGTGAAACCCTGTCTCTACTAAAAATACAAAAAATTAGCTGGGCATGGTGGTGGGCGACTGTAGTCTCAGCTACTCTGGAGGCTAAGGCAGGAGAATCACTTGAACCCGGGAGGCGGAGGTTGCAGCGAGCCGAGATTGCGCCTCTGCACTCTAGCCTGGGTGACAGAGCGAGACTCCACCTCAAAAACAAACAAACAAAAAAACACAAAAAAACTCTGGAGTGGAGAAGACTAGTTCGTTATATTACCCAGTGTTTACCATTTGTTTTGTTCTTCTTGTTCTTTTCCTTCATTCCTGGTATTCTAAGTTCTTCTACAGTATAATTTCCCTGAATGATAGAACATTCATTAGCATTTCTTTTAGAGGAAGTCTTCTGTCAATTCTTTTTCTTCCCCTGGGAATGCCTTTCTTTTACCTTTCCCGAATGATGTTTTCTCTTGATACATAATTCTGTATTCATAATCCTTTTCCTTAAGCATTTTAAAACTGTTGTTCTGCCTCTTTTAGGATTCCATGATTTCCAATGAGAAATTAGCAGTAAATTTGAATCGTTCTCCTATAACTAGTGCATCATTTTCTCTGCCTGCTTTTAATATATATATATATTTTTTTAGTTTTTCACAGTTTAACAATGATGTGTCTGGGCATGAATTTTGAACTTATTTGACTTTATCCTTTTGGGGGTTTACTAAGCTTGGTGAACCTTTTCCCAAATTTTTGAAGTATTCAGCCATTATTTCTTCAATTTTTTTTTTTTTTTTTTTTTTTTTTTTTTGAGACAGGGTCTCGCTTTGTAGCTCAGGCTGGAGTGCAGTGGTGTGAACAGAACTTGTGGCAGCCTTGACCTCCCAGGATCAAGCATTCCTCCCACCTCAGCCTCCCATGTAGTCAAATATTTTTTTCTGCAGAACACTCTTCTTTCTTTTAGGACTCAAAAGACATGAATATAAATCTTTATTTTCCTAAAGGTCCACAACTTTCTGTTCTGTTCTTCCATTCTTATTTTTTCTGTTTTTCAGATTTGATTATTTCTATTGATCCGCCTTCAAGTTTACTCTTTTCTCTGTCCATTCTACTATCAAGCCCATTCAGCGGTTTTTTTCTGTTCTAAAATTTCCATTTCATTTTCTTTCCTTTTTTTTTTTTTTAATGAGACTTTTTTACATTCATTTGAACAGTGTTATTAGAGCACGGTTATAATGGGTGATTTGAAGTGGTTTTTCTGATAATTCCAGTATTTGTGTCATCTTGGGGTTGACTTCTTCTGGTTTAACTTTTCCCTTATGAGTTGCTTACATTTCCCTACTACTCTATTGAGTGATTTTGGATTGTATCCTGGACATTAGAATATTATGAGATCCCAGATTTTGTTTAAATCCTGAGGAGAATGTGATTTTTTTTTTTTTAAGCAAACAATCAGTCTTGTTAGGTTCAAGTTCTGATTAGCCTTCTTTTTAGGTTGTGATTCTTAAGTCAGTTCAATTTTTTTCAAAAGAGTTTCACTCTGTTGCCCAGGCTGGAGGATAGTGGTGCAATCTCGGCTCACTGCAATTCTGGGTTCAAGCAATTCTTGTGCCTCAGCCTTCCGAATAGCTGGGATTACAGATGTGCACCACCACGCCCAGCTAATTTTTGTATTTTTAGTAGAGATGGGGTTTCACCATGTTGGTCAGGCTGGTCTCAAACTTCTGGCCTCATGTGATTGACCCACCTCAGCCTCCCAAAATGCTGGGATCACATAAGTGAGCCACCATGCCTGGCTGTCAGTTCAAATTTTAAAGACTTTGTCATGTCATGCTGTTTGGATCTGTCTCAAGTGTGCTATTCTGTGACCTTGGCAGTAGTTTACCCCATAGTTCAGTTCTCAAAGCCTTTGGTATGCTGATTAGGGTCAGATTCGTACAGCTCATAAGTGAGCCTAAGAGTTTATATACCACTTGATAGGATTTCTCCCTTGAGTTTTCTCTCCATGATTTCCTCAGAATTTTCTGTGCCCTTAGGGTCCCCCTTCCTGGTCTTCTGGCTAGAAAATACAGGCCTAGGTTTCCTTTCCCTGCTATGCAGTTCCTGCAATTGTATCTCCATCTGTTATCAAGCAGCAAGAGGACAAAGAGAGTAGAAAAGTAGGGAAGATGTTTCCCCTGTTAATGAGGCCACAGTGCCTTTGGTAGGAAAATATGATTCCCCTCCTTCAAAGTTTTAGTTATCGCCTCGCCACTGTTGCTGTCACCATTACCTCTGGCACTTCTGCTTCCATATAGTAGCCTGGGAGTTGGAGCAGGAAAGAACACAGGGAAAAATGAAAAGAAACGGATTTTCCTCCCTCTCTTTGACGCTTAGGAGTTTCTTTTTTCATATCTCAGCAGAAAAATAAATCTACCTTGATATTAATATTATATTCTGGCTCTCTTATGCCTAGTATTTACATGAAGTATCATTTTCTATTTTTTTATTTTCCAGCCTGTGTCTTTAAATGTGATTTCTTTTAGATATTTATAATTGACTCATTTTAATCCATTCTGACATTCTGGCTTAAACAATTTAAAATGTAATGCATATAATAAGTTTTACCATATTATGATTTGTTTTCTATATGTCCTGTTTCTTGCCTCCCTTTTCTGTTTTTCCTGCCTTCTTTCCAGTTAGTTTTGTGCATTTTATTTCATTTTTCATTTTATATTTACTCTTGGCTTTCTTTTATTTTCTTTGTGTTTACTCTAGTTTATAATATACAATTTCATCATCTACTTTCAAATATTATTATACTACTTCCCATGTAAAATAAGACTGTTAAAATAATATACTTCCATTTCTTCCCTTCTTTTTGCTACTGTTGTCAAAATTTTACTTGTATCTTTGTTATAAGCTCTACTTTTTTTTTTTCTTTAAACAAGTATATTTAAAAGACATTAAGCAATGAAGAAAAATCTCCTTGGTTAACCCATACATTACTATTTACACACTTTTTTCCTTTATGTAGATCTAAATTTTCATCTGGTATTATTTTCCTTTCTCCTCAATAACTAAGATCTCTTATAGTACAGGTTTTTAAGGCTTACAATGCAGGTCTGTGAGGAATTAATTCTTCTTTTGTCTTATAATGTTGTTATTTTGACTTCATTTTCTCTGAATATAGAACTTTAGGTTGGCAAGTTTTTTTCCTATCTGTATTTTGAAGATGTTATTCCGTTGTTGCCTGGATTGAATACTTTCTGGCAAGATGTCAGTAGTCATGTTTATATATAATGTTTCCTTTATATAAAGTGACCTTTTTCTCTGGGTGCTTTTAAATTTTCTCTTTATCATTCATTTTCAACAAGTTAATTATGCCTTGGTGTGGAGTTTGTGTATTATTGTTTAATTGGGGTTTTCATGAAGTTTTTAAATAGGTGGGTTTGTAGTTTTTATCAGTTTAGGAAATTCTAGTCATTATTCACATTTCTTTTTCTGTTTTGTTCTCTTTTTTGGTGTTCCTCCTTGGTACTCCAATTATACGTGGTTGATTACTTGATACTTTCCCAGGGAGACTTAGTTTATTTCATTATTATTTATTTCATTTTATGTAGATTCTGATGCTGTGTCTTAAAGTTTATTAGTCTTTTCTTACTGCAGTGTATAATTTGCTGTTAATTTATTCAGTGAGAAATTTTCATTTTATATATTGACTATTTTATGTCTGGAATTTTCTTTTCACTCTTTTTTATATCTTCAATTTTCTCATACTTTTTATTTCCATTAAGTTCTTACACAATTACATTTGTGTCCCTGGTCTATAATTTCTACCATTTCTGAATCTGTTTCTGTTGGCTAATTTTTCTTCTGAGTATGACATCTTATTGTTGTCTTTGTAATTTTTGATAAGTGGAGCATTGTGAGTGTTACATTGTTGATTGTCTGGATTTTATATTTCTTTAAAGCATGGCAGGCTTTTTTTTTTAGACAGGGTCTTGCTCTGTTGCCCAGTCTAGAGTGCAGTGATGTGATCATAACTCACTGTAACCCCAAACTCCAGGGCTTAAGTGATCCTCCTACCTCAGCCTCTCATATATCTGGGACTACAGGTGTGCACTACCACACTGCTGGAATTACAGGCGTGAGCCACCACACTTAGCCAAAGCCTGTATTTTTATGGTGTAGATTTATCAGAAAACAAATTTAACCACCCATCTCAATATAGAACTGTCTAATTCACCCCGGTAATGGTGGCTCATCCCTGTAATCCCATGATTTTGGGAGGCTGAGACGGGAGGATCACTTGAGCCGAGGAGTTTGAGACCAGCCTGGGCAACACAGTGAAACCCCGTCTCTACAAGAAATAAAAAATTAGCCAGACTTCGTGGCGTGTACCTGTAGTCTCAGCTAGTTGGAAGGATGAGGTGGGAGGATCGCTTGAGCCCAGGAGATTGGGACTGCAGTGAACCGTGATTGTGCCACTTCACTCCAGCTTAAGCAACAGAGCAAGGCTCTGTTTAAAATCCCCCCTCTGCCCAAAACTGTCTACTTCTATATAACTCAGTTACATGAGATGTTTTTCCTTCTCACAGGTTCAGTTTAATTTGCAGTTTACAAAACCAAATGCATCACTAGGAGATGTTCAGTCAGGAGCAACTATTAGTATGCCTTGCTCAACTGATAAGGAAAAGTAAGTGCTTAATGACATAAAATTTAATGTTTGCAATTCTGAAGGCCATCTTACAGAATTTTTATCAGTGCTTGAGAGCTGTGATGCCCACCTGTTTACCTGAGACATTTCAAGTTACTGATCATTGGAATTTAAGTTGAATCACTCTTAGCTATAAAAAAGATTTCTCATATTTTTTTCTGTTTCCTCCTCCAACAATCTACTCATTTTTTTTTTAATGTGGGATGTGCTTAGATAGTAAAATTTCGTTTGTTGAAAGAGATTTTCCTACATAACTGAAGACTGGGCTTTCAAATATTCTCAGACATATTCATAGAAATTTTTAAAAATTCCTCATGGTCAGCTGTTTTTGTTTTCTTATATGGCTATGTCTGTCCCTGGAAGCTCTCCATTTTTCTGATTTATTGCTTTCAGTATAGTCTAATCTAAAATACCAGCTAGTTAATATGCTAGAAATATACAGAGAATGAGTAAAAAGGTTTGTGAGATTTTCCCATAGATAACAAAAATAAGCTTTAATGCCATTTTGCGACTTCCATTCCCTGTTTTTTAAACAGGGTTTACATAGTGAAGTCTGTTGATTCAATGACTTGTGGTTAAATCAAACCACTCATACAGGCAAACTTTTCTCTCTGGATAGACTTCATGTTTGTAATTTATTACTACTAATATAGTTATTTATTAAATTTAATGGCTTTAAGGCCTGTCTGCTGATACTCATTATCATGAGCTATCACTATCCCAGTTCTACATTACAAACTTAAATTACTAACATAGCTCAAAGAGGGTTCTTATCCCCAGCTCTCTAGCTTTTATTCATTGGATCATGATGTGTTAAAATAATTAAAATGTTTGTGGCTGGTCACAGTGGCTCATGCCTGCAATCCCAACACTTTGGGAGGCCAAGGTGGGTGGATCACTTGAGGCCGGGAGTTCAAGACCAGCCTGGCCAACATGGTGAAACTCCATCTCTACGAAAAATACAAAAATTAGCCGGGCGTGGTGGGCACGTGTAATCTCAGTTACTCAGGAGGCTGAAGCATGAGAATCGCTTCAACCCAGGAGGCAAGAAGTTGCAGTGAGCCGATATTGCACCACTGTGCTCCAGCCTGGGCGATAAGAGCAAGACTCTGTCTCAAATAAAATAAATAGAAAAAATAATGTAAAAAAGTTAATATTTGTGAGCCTCCATTTTTAAAAAAAGATCAAAATTCACTTGTTCACAAGGGAGAGCACCTTGAATTCCTGTTAATGGTAGAATATCATAATGTTTGATATATTTAATTCATCATAGGCCAGGCATAGTGACATACACCTGTAGTCCCAGCTACATGGGAGGCTGAGGCAGGAGGATCACTTGAGTCTGGGAGGTCAAGACTGCAGTGAGCCATGATCCTGCCACTGCACTCCAGCCTGGGTGATAGAGTGGGGCCCTGCCTCAAAAGGAAAAAAAACAAAAAAAAAAAAAGCCAGACATGGTGGTACATGCTTGTAGTCCCAGCTGCTTGGGAGGCTGAGGGATCACTTGAGCCTGGGAGTTGGAGTCTGTAATAAGCTATGATCAGTCACATCACTGCACTCCAAACTGGGCCTCAAAACGAGAACCTGTCTCAAAAAAAAAAAAAAAAAGAAAAATCAAATCATTATAGACAGAGCAATTTTACTAGCAGAAAATATGACAATCGTATTTGTAGTATGAAGTCAAACATATCCATCTGTCCATAAAATTAGGACTGTTCAGTGATTTTGAGTTTTTTCTGGTTCTTTTGTCAGCTAGCAAAAAGTGGCACCAGGTATCAAACTTTAAAGAAAAAAATAAAATAGAAAAAAAGTCTGTTCACCCACTTATTTCTGAAAATTGGGTCAAGAGCAACCATCATTTAATTTTAAGGATTGATTTATTCTCATTGTTTTGCAAGAGCCTTTAACTTCTTATTACAAGTAATACTAGGGAAACCGATAACACTGGATGTATTTAGAAAGGATGGCAGTGGTAGTAGAAAGGGGAAACACAGAAATGCCCTTCTTTCTCCCCCAGATTTTCTCATTTGTATTAATTTGATCAGAATTTATTGTTGTGTAATGTGTATTAATACTTGATCATGACTACTTTGAAGCACTAGAAAATTTCGAAGAGCTTTTGGTCAAAGGAAAAAGAAATATTATTTTAAATATGAGTTAGAAATTAATAGTGTTACTCTCAAGGCACGTATTTTTCTGTCATGTATCACTTATGTGCTAGTATTTAAATTTTTATAGCACTTGTAGAATTTTCATTTTTCCCACCATCCTTATCCCAGCTCTTAAAATTTTATTATAATCTACTCTTTACTGAGGATACTTTGGTTTATGTATAAAATTACCATTTGCTTAAGAAACCAGTGAAGAATGTGTTCTGAACAAAGCTAAGCTATAAATAGAACTTAGTTACATTATCTTATATATATGTATACATATGAGATAAACCTTCAAAGTTAATAAAGACTTTGTTAAATAAGTTATTACCATTTTCTTTTTAAGTGGTGAAAATGTAGGGTTGGAATCCAAATACCTGAAGAAAAGGGAAGATAGCATTCCTTTACGCGGACTCAGCCAGAACCTATTTAGTAATTCAGGTAAGCAGGGATTTCTGGATTTTTGTACTTTATAGTTGAATTAAATGTAATGTATGAAGACTTAATGAATACCAGTAACCTTTTTTTGTCCTCATTTGCAGACCATCAGAGAGATGGCACTTTAGGAGCATTACATACATCTTCCAAACCCACAGCGCTCCCCTCTGCGTCTTCAGCCTATTTCCCTGGGCAGTTACCAAACAGTTAATTCTAGTGTCATGTTTTACTTTTTATTGGTATTTTAGAAACTCAGGTGCTTAAAAAATTATGTCAACACAAACCAGATCCTCAAATAGCAAGTTTCAAATTTTACTTGAGCTGTTAAAGACTGGATACTTTAAGTACTGCTATCTTTTATGGCAGTTTATAATATAGGAACAAATTTGTACTTGGGGATTGGTAAAGATTGTGAGTAAATGACATTTTTTGGTTTGTGAACATGGCGTTTTATAGAATAATATGAATTTTATTAAGCTATTCTTTAGAAATTCAGTTCTAAGGAAAGAGTTGATCCTTATGAGGGAGATTCTGATCATATTAAAAATCTGGGTAAACTAAAACCTGCTCATAACCTCATAGTATGCAACCAAAGAATACTAATTCATTTTATCACTTTCATTGGTAAAACTTTTAAATTCAACACCTGAAAATTATGAGGGAAAATGATTACTTCGAGATATATTATTGATGACATTTAAAGGGAAAAGTCCTAAATTTACCTTAAATAACTGAAATGAATTAAGCCTTCATAGCATATTTTCCTTGAAGCATTTAAATTTGCTAGTGATGAATCAAATAAATTTGATATACTTAAAATAATTTGGACAGTTTTTATGTGACCAGATTAAAGTGCTTTAGTCATTTGAGCTGACAAGTTTTTAAAACTTCAGTGCTTCCTAAATGTTTATACTCATCTAGTTTTTCTCAATTTGTAGTTTTATTATGCAGTTAAATCTGTATCAGTGGACTTTTAAAACTTGGTAATACTACTAAATCTACTATATCATGAATATTCATTTATTTTTATAGTATCAGAACTTGGGTTGATTTCAATGTTAATAAACTAGGCAAAACAAATAACTGTTAGAAGGTACAATTTTCTTCTCTTCCCTGTAACTGAAAGTTTTAAGAATTTTTCCTTGGGGAAAAATTTTTTAAAAATTCACCTAGAATCATAGGGCCTCATTTTGTTTTCTTATTGACAAACAATACCTGGTAGCATTCTCTAAAGAGTCTTCTAGATCAATTTTTATAAAGTACTAATGCTCATGTGATAATTTAAAATTATTTTCAACTACTTTATTACACAGATGAAGAAACATTTCAAGATATTAATGATGTAATAACATTACTGAGTACCATGGTAAGAAAGAATCTGCTAATTTTTTTTTTTAACGAAGCCAGTATCTTGAAACTATTGGCAATTGCAAGTGTCTTTAAACTAGGGATCTAATCTGAAAATTCAGTAACTAATATTAGGCAGTTGATACTCCCCCACCTCCCCCATTTAGATACACTACTGTATTAGTGAGAATACTTGGTACAGTAACTTGAAAGCACTTGCTATTCTGGAAAGAAGCCTCTTGGTGATTTTGGAAGGAGCTTTGTTGTAAATACTATGGAAGGGGCTTTGTTGTAAATACTATGTAATATATATAAAATATTGTGACAGGTTTTGGATGGGATGCATGACATACAGGTAGCTCTCTTTTTTAAAATATAGGTATCTCTTTGCATATATATACACAAGGAAAGTTGAATTTTCAGGAGAGATCATTCTGATATCTTGCAAATTTGTTTGTATTAAATGTATACAGACTTCCAAGTGTGCTAATTCTTTACCTCCTAAACTTTTAGTTGCAATTGTTTTGCAGTGTAAAATTGTACATGTGTTAATAATCAAAAAGTGTTGCATTTAATGTTATTTCTGTAAACTTTGAGCTTTGTTAATAAACTATTATGCAGCATCTACACTTTGAAAATCAAGTACTTCAAAACGCATACTGCATTTTTGTTTCTTTCCTCTTGTCTTCCTTGAAGAGCATTTTTTAGTGAGGGAAAAGAAATGGATGCAAAGAAAGAATGAATAATGCTTTGATTTGTTACTGTAAAAATATGGTAACAAAGCCAAAACAGACCCCGTAGGAACTCACAGATCAAGACTTTTTTTAAAAAAAAAAATCATTAAAATATTTAACTTTATTAACAGAATATTTACATTTCTTTTAAGACCTTATTTAACCATAGTGAGTGTTCCAAGTTTAAAAAGCATTAAGCAATAACCACACACAAGATGAAAACAGTGTAAACTATACAGTACTTTATATACAATTTTTACAAAGTAACACTTTTTTAAATAATATAACTGGACACAAAAATATACACTTTAGAGAAATTCACATCGGTAATTGTATAAAGCTCTCCTCTAGGGTCCTGAAAATTTAGGACAAACATTAGCTCTGTAAATAAAGTGTTACTGTGACAGTCCTGAAAGGCCACTATATATATTTATCTACATATAGATATCACATTGACATTTTCAAGGCTACCAGCTTTACTATATAATTTTTAGATTATGTATTCAAGTGTTGAGGTGCTTATGATTATGCAAACATTAAAAGAATAGTGGTATAAGAAGTAGCTGGGGAATAAATTTGAGCCAGCATTTAGACTACAGGCTCTAAATACCCCAACTTAAATGCTAAATGGCTGATACTTTCTCACTTCAAAAACAGTAGTGAATAATGTTTAAAAGTACTGCAAACAAGCTCAAAACATGATTCAGATTTAGTAGTTTTCTTAAGAGTTTTTTTTTTTAAATGCAAACAATTCATTTACCATTTCTTTGTTTTAGTGCATCTGCATTAAGGCTTTGAATTATTTGACCCAAGATTTTACAATATTAAAATCTGACTCAAAATTTTACAATGTTAAAACAAATAGGTCCACAACCATACTACCTACTCTGTCTCACTGAGTCAGCATAGAGTTAAAGCTCAACACCTTAAGGAAATGGTAGCAGAGACATTTGCTAATATCTAAGAAGTTACATATATAGTTTTTAATTAAAGGATGTATAATAAAACAAATAGCTTAGTGGCAAGAAATTGGTGCTAATAAACAAAAGGTTTTTCAAAAGAAATTGTAACATCTTTGGAAAACTGTCCGGTTCTAAGTTCCCACTTCCTTTAGTTCCCACGGAGTTCATGCAGATACATTTCTTAAGACAATCTTAAAGTACACTGTGGATGGAAATGGAATGTACATCCAGAACTAGAGGTGAAAACTAAGACCTGGGTGCTGATAGAAAAATCTTCCTGATTTCAGTCGTCACACATTTGTGTCCTGGAGTAAAGGTTCTTTGGCCTCTCCTGGCGCTTGTGTATTATGAGGATGGCTGTGACTGCCACAGTGCTTTCTCCAACTGCTGGACCTTAAGCTTAAATTGGTATGTTCCGGAATAAACAAGGCAACAAGCAGAGCCAGCAGTACTGAACAGGCTCCAAATAGGAAGGGAGGGCCAGGGATGATGGAATTCTGAGGAAGAATAAAGTAATTAGGATTTTTACACAAATACTTTTACTCATAAGGAGAAACTACATACCTTTTAGTATTAACTTATGAATTACAAGCTAATTACTCTTCTCTTTATTAAAGCCATAATTATAAAAGGCATTCCCTTTTTAGGAGAAAAGAGATACTATCACATTCTCTATAAAATTCTGGGAATAACAACTGGCAAAATAGCCTATGCGAAAATATTACATCATTACTTTCAGCACAAAATGTGAACACAGCTATTCTATGATTAACTTGTTAGTCCAAGGGGAAAACGTTTATAGAAAGATCTCAAAATCAGGCTGCACGTGTTGGCTCAAGCCTGTAATCCCAGCACTTTGGGAGGCTGAGGCAGGCAGATCACTTGAGGTCAGGAGTTCGAGACCAGCCTGGCCAACATGGTGAAACCTTGTCTCTACTAAAAATACAAAAAAAATTAGCCGGTCATGGTGGCATATGCATGTAATCCCAGCTACCCGGGAGGCTGATGTTAAAAGAATCGCTTGAACTTGGGAGATAGAGGTTGCAGAGAGCCAAGATTGTGCCACTGCATTCCAGCCTGTGTGACAGAGTGAGACTGTCTCAGAAACAACAAAAAACAAAAAAAATAAAATCAGGTAGCATACAGTATTTACTATAGTAGCAAAATAAATTACCATTTCTTTGTTTCAAGAAGGTAATTATAATTTCAAGTGACTGGAAGTGAGAAAAACACAGGTTACCAAGAAAAACAGACCTTTGTTTTAGCCCAAAATTACATTCATTCTTAGCAGAAGCTTGCACTGCCAGTTTTGTGTATAGCCCACAAACATTCTTTTATTTAAAAGTAGTCTTAGTGGGTTGGAAGATAAGTACAGAACTCTGCTAAATAAGCCAGGAAACTGATGAGCTGCTAATATTGGCCAAAATGATCAGCACTGTTTGGCATTAATTTTCAGTTGAAAGGAGGGAAATATAGCAAACAGTGAACAAAGGTTATTTACCATAAGCCTGCCTTTTGTATGAAAAGTTAGTTAACATACAGAACTGTGATATTAGAAAAGTTTCAAAAGAGACTAGTAGTAAAGAGAAATGGTTTGTTACATATGCCATTGACAAACTAGGTACTTAAAATTTTTCATTCTCAAGTGGAAAAAAAATATGCACAGCCAATTTTCACAAGGTGGTATGTAGAAGAACACAGTCCCTTAAACTCTGGTTTTTAAGCATTTTATTCAATCTCAAATAGAATCTCACATAAAAGCTTTCATGACCAAAAACCAGTAGCCTTTAATCTAGCCAAATGAACCATACAATTTGATCATGTTGAATGAGAATTACCTGTTCAAAGTGGTGCTGAGGGCTTGTGTTTGTTCCCAAGTCTGTTCCTGTTATTGGCAGTTCTTTAAGTTCCACATGGAATATGTAGAAAATGAATCCATAGAGGGCCGGTCCCAGACCATTGCATAATCCTCGAATTCCTGTTATCATTCCTTGAACGACACCTACATTGTTTAAACAAATTATCACTTAGTAAACTACCTGGTTTTTTTCCCCTACCTTAGAACCAGTACAAATATGAAATCACTTAATCTAAAATCAAGGTTCTTATCAGACACTAGCAATTTATAGCAATGTCATTAAAAACTATTAATATTTAGAAGCTATCAGCTCTACAAAGTGTAGTAAGCTGTCCTATGCAAACATGAGCTCTGATGTACCCATATATAGGTCTCACATAGAAACAAGTGGGCAAAACCACTTTATTTCCCTAGATTACAGCCTTCAAAACATGGCTGGTTAAAAATCAGTCACAATTTCACAACTACAAATGTTAAAATTTATCTGTCCCTAAGCAACTACTTAAGACCCCTTTTAGTCAAAAATAAAGTGGGGGGGTCAACTGGTGGGAGTGCAGTGGCGCAAACTTGGCTCACTGCAGCCTCAACTTCCTGGGCTCAAATACCTGGCTAATTTTTGTACTTTTTGTAGAGATGGGGTCTCACTTTGTTGCCTAGGGTGGTGTTGAACTCAACTCAAGTGATCCTCCTGCCTCAGCCTACCAAAGTGCTGTGATTACAGGCATTGAGCCACTGTGCCCAGCCAAAATCACACTTTTTTTTTTGAGACGGAGTTTCACTCTTGTTGCCCAGGCTGGAGTGCAGTGGCACGATCTCGGCTCACTGCAAACTCCGCTTCCAGGGTTCAAGTGATTCTCCTGCTTCAGCCTCCCGAGTAGCTGGGATTACAGGTGTGCACCACCACGCCTGGCTGATTTTTTTTAGTAGAGACAGGGTTTCACCATGTTGGCCAGGCTGATCTCGAACTCCTGACCTTAGGTGATCCACCAGCCTTGGCCTCCCAAAGCACTGAGATTACAGGCATGAGCCACTGCGCCCGGCCAATAACACTGTTTTTACAGCATTTGATTTTTGTTTCTCTCTTTTGGATCTTTAATTTAAAATGCAACTTGCTTTGGCCATAGGCCTTTCCTTCCTCATTTATCAACCAAGTGACAACTGCCACTGTTTTGCAGTGCCCCTTTTATCCTTATGACTAGACAAAACATATCCTTTTCAAAGAAGTATTCATCATCTGTTAGCATCCCAAGAATTAAATGTTCCCACCAAAAAAAAAAAGAGAGCATATGATATTAAAGATGTTGCTGTGTTACATATCTTCAGATGACTGAAACTATATGATTTCTCTTTTTTTTTATTAGAGATGGGAGTCTTGCTGTGTTGCCTAAGCTAGCTTCAAACTCTTGAGCTCAAGTAATCCTCCTGCCTCAGCTTCCCAAGTGGCTGGGACAACATTCATAAAAGGTCTATGAATATATCCCACAAGGTGTCTAGCACAACACAGCAAAAACTTAATGCTTAGTTAATATTCTGTGGCCAACATTCATCAGTAAATTTTTTTGAGACAGGTCTCTCAAGGTCTCTCACTGTGTCGCCCAGGTTGGAGTTCACTGGCCTGATTTTGGCTCACTGCAACCTCCACCTCTGAGACTCAAGTGATCCTCCAACCTCAGCCTCCCAAGTAACTGGGACTACAGGCATGTGCCACCCTGCCCAGCTAATTTTTGCATTTTAGTGATGGGGTTTCCCCATGTTGCCCAGGCTGGTCTCCAACTCCTGAACTCAAGCAATCTGCCTGCCTCGGCCTCTCAAAGTGTTGGGATTACAGGTGTGAGCCACCATGCCCAGCCTCATCAGTAAATTTTCTATGAACAGAACAGATAAGCCACATATTCTAAGTGAGAGAAAAGGGAATATGTATCTACCTAAGGATAAATACCCTAGAATCTGCTTTTCCTGTTTATATCAAAAGCAATTTTAAAAGTCTCTACCCTGAAGATATACTTATGTTTCAGTACATAGGAGACAGAACACAGGATTAGAACATTCTGTACTTTTAAATAATTATCGCTAGTTCCTATCAACTCACCCTGTTGATCAGCATCAGCAGTTCGTGAAACAAGTGCACTGACAGCAGGAAAGGTGATGCTAGACATGGCTGCTACTGCCCCAGCAGCCCACATCATCCTATAAGGAGAGCAGCAAAACAAAAACAGTAAATTCTTCTCCACTGTACCTGAAAGTCAAACTACATAATTAAGTAATTCTTACTGTGAAATGGCTGTAGAGAAAAGGAGAACTGAACTTGCTTACTAGGTGACTATGGGCAAGTCGCTTAACAATCTGACCCTGTATACAAAGACAGCAACTTAATTCACAAGAGTGCTGTGAGGGTGTAACGTAAAATCGGGATATCATGTTCCAAACTGTAAAATGTGCTGGGTATTATTTCTACAGGCAATTGAGAGGTTATATTGAGAATAATGTATAATATAGATGACGAAACATCATCAAATATTTCCAAACACATGAAGCCAACAAGTCTTTGACAAAGTTCTTATGGATTTGTGAAGATATCGCTGATTTGATCTAATCCTTAAATTGTAAAGAACAAGTAACTTGGATGTTCCTGGCTTGATGTTTAAAAGCAATGTTTTAGGTAATTTCAATTGTGAGCACCTCTTTGCAAAGGCTAGTTTGGAGAACAAATCATCACCCTCTTGATGCTTGCTTATATCCAAGTCCAAACAGAGACGAGGCAGTCAGTTGTTTGAAATATTAGTGCAAACCATGGAGTTCAGTGCCGTAATGTCTGAGCACAATAATACTATCTACGTGGGCAGCCTGACAACAAGCGTCACTACTCAAGTCCCCTGCAGGAAACCCGACTGGTCAGAAAAGCTGAGACACAGCATGAAGCTGGCACCAAAATAACTGGATTGTTTTCACTTCTGGTTTGCTATCAGTAATGATCACTGGTTATACAACTTTCTTTTTCCTGACCAGAAAAACAAAAAATGTAAATAACTTTCAGGGCCTTGTTGCTATGGGATTACATACTTTTTCCTAGTAACGGACTGATTTAGATTAAATGCTCCTTAAAGATTCAAAAGCTGTATAATCTCATTCAAAAATTCAGCCTGTCATTTAGCTATAAAAGGTCACCTTTTTAATCCTCAAGCCATTCTAGGAGAACATATAAATATACAAGTGGCAGACTTATATTAGACACATTTTGAAAGATAAAAAGCACAGTATGAGACAGATTACAGTCTACCCCTCAGTTGAGAAGCAAATAAAAACACAAGGGCTAACACCAAAACTAAAAATATTAACATTAAAATATTTATACTTACCAAGGTTCTGAACCAAAGCCATACCATGCCAACTGTAATATTTGAAATCCTAGACCCAGTAAAATGGTGTTCTTATTTCCAATTGACCTCATAAGTAAACTCAAGACTATGGTCTGAAAAAAAAAAGATTTATCAGAATAAAGTTTTAAAAAGTGACTTCTTTCAATCTACACTATAAAAGGACTATTGGTACTTTTCTACAATTTGGCTGATTTTCAACAATAATTGCCCTGAATATGTCTGAGATCACTAGTCCAGGTCACATAAGCAGATGAAAAGTCCCTCTGCTGACATAGATCCAGACTGAGAGTTAAAAAACTGAAAGATAAAACTTCCTATTCAGTACATTTCTACTGAGGACCACTTAAATCAGTAGTTGAAAATGGAAGGGTCAAAAGTTCTAACTAATGATTTGGAGATCCCCATTACATAATAGCCTTAAAGCCTGTTTAGGTCCAAGTTACTCTAAAATGCTTATTTCCACAACTAAAGAAAAACTAACATAGAACAATGATTACCCATATATTATTTACCTAAGTTAATCTATTGTTGAAACCATGATGCCTTTTATAAACAGTAAATTAATAAGCTTGATTTGGGATAAATGCAGTATACTATACAGCAGACTTTAGAAAAACAGCCTGGATCATAATCTTGGCTTTGTGTGGCTCTCAGCAAGTCACTTCACTTTGAGCCTCACTTTTGTCTCTTTGCAAATGGGGATAACAGCACCTATTTCAAAACCTTGTCATGGGAATTAAATGAGATATATTTACATAAAGTTCTTAGAATTGTGCCTGGCAATAATCAGCGGTTAATAAACAATATTATCAGTGGGTGGGTTTTCTTGTGCCTCCTTTTTCTTTCAAAGTCAACAAAGTTCAGCAGTGATTTGGGAACATTAGAAAATTTTTTTTTGCTATTCTAACTAACGTTTTTAATATACTACATAAGATAGCTAGTAAGTCCATAGACAAGTAAAAATAATTCAGGAAATCACTATTTTATGATGAGCTGACACTTTAAAACTCATAAAATATAAGTTTTGAATTCTTTAAATTGAGATGGCCATTTAAGAATTTAATCACAAATATGCCAGTGAAAAGCAAATGATTCGTTCAAGGATTTTTGAGCAATTAGAACTCACAGGTTTCTTGTCTAAGATTTTCACTTAAATCACGTGAGTATAAGACTGAGTTCCATGTAGAATTATATTCTTTGGCAACCAAACCAGAAAAGGAAACTTGCCCAGAGCCAGCAGTTAGCTGAGAAAAACTTCAACTGAAAGAAACATTTAGGCCAGGCACAGTGACTCATATCTGTAATCCCAGCACTTTCGGGAACTGAGATGGAAGGACTGCTTGAACCCAGGAGTTTGAGACCAGCCTGGACAACATAAAGAGACCACATCTCTACAAAAAATTGAAAAATTAGCCAGGCTGGTGGCACACGCCTGTGGTCCCAGCTACTCAGGAGGCTGAGTCCAGAGGATCACTCGAGCCCAGGAGGTCGAGGCTGCAGTAAGCCATGATCACACCACTGCACTCCAGCCTGGGTGACAGAGACCATCTCAAGTCACCCATGACTTGTGGGTGGGAACTGGTGGCCAATATTATAAAAAATAATCAGAAAGATTAGAAATGATTAGGATTCTAATTAGGGTTAGAAATAATTAAAAATGATTTTATTTGTGGACTATATCAGAGACTGGCTTTCAATTAATTATGAAAAAGGAAACTGTAAGTATACCCAAAGCTCTGTGGCCTCCAACTGTCTGAGAAGAACAGGGAACTATAATGCAAAGTTGAAGAACTTCTGGGAAACTACTTTTAAGAACATCCCTGAAGGTAGCACTTTCATCTAAAAAGCTGTGATTCTTTATATGGCTCTAGGAACTCACAGAGCAGAAAACATTTGTTCTCATCATTCACTGAGATGATGATAAGCATTACAAGGAAGAAATGCTGTTAAAAAATAGATTTCACTTAATGATGAAATCCCTGGCACTTCAGCCAAGAGACAGGACAGTGAAGAAGGCTGAGCATCAACTCCCAGCTCAGTGGGAACAGGATGGCATGGGCCAGCCATGTACACTGGAGCACGTGTTCTTTCAGGAATGCTAGTCTAAGAAAGCTGACACTTCTCAAGCAGAGATCATTAATATTACCAGAAAGTACTTATAAAATGCGGTCATCTCATAGCCCTTCAACCAACCCATCTAGCCAGTAAGTACTTATCTGCAGAAATGACTATCTTCCCCTTTGTGGAAAGCTGTTCTCAAAGAATAAATCCCAGTTCAATAAAAAAGGCTTAGAATGCATTATTAGCCTCATTTCCTTTTTATAGATAAGATTAACTGGAGAATATATTTTCTTTTCTTTTGGGTTTTTTTTTTTTTTTGAGACAGAGTCTCGCTCTGTTGCCCAGGCTAGAGTGCAGTGGCACGATCTTGGCTCACTGCCACCTCTGCCTCCGGGGTTTAAGCGATTTTTCTGCCTCAGCCTCCCGAGTAGCTGGGACTCAGGTGCCCGCCACCATGCCCGCTAATTTTTGTATTTTTAGTAAAGACAGGGTTCCACCATATTGGCCAGGCTGGTTTCGAACTTCTGACCTTGTGATCCAGCTGCCTCGGCCTCCCAAAGTGCTGGTATCTCAGGCGTGAGCCACCACGTGCCCAGCCTTTCCTTTTCCCCCCGAGATGGAGTTTCACTCTTGTTGCCCAGGCTGGAGTGCTGTGGCGCAATGCTGGCTCACTGCAACCTCCACCTCCCAGGTTCAAGTGATTCTCCTGCCTCAGCCTCCCGAGTAGCTGGGATTACAGGCACGTGCCACCATGCCCAGCTAAATTTTTTTTGCATTTTTAGTAGAGATGAGGTTTCACCATGTTGGCCAGGCTGGTCTCGAACTCCTGACCTCAGGTGATTCACCCACCTTGGCCTCCCAAAGTGCTAAGGTTATAGGTGTGGGCCACCGTGCCCGGCCAAGAATATATTTTCTTAAGGCCATGAGATGAGTCATTAAACTTGGAAACAATGAGATACACCAATCCCCCTTTCCTGGGGTAACGTCCTATGTGCAGAATTACTGCAGCAGGCCCACTGCTGTGAGAACCTCCTCTTGGACTCCTTCCCCTACAGCCTATCTTGTGACCCAAAGCCCTAAAAGACACCGATACTTACAACACTCTAACTGGGAACACTGATTTTCTTCTTGAAGGCAGGAACTTTTCTCTTATTTACATTTATATCCCCAGCACCCAGTAAGTTCTTAATAAGTGTTTATGGAAAGCACGCATAATTCTAAATGTTATAATATTCTCAATAATATTAATAATAATGGAACAAAATACTTAATATATAAGTGTTCTTGAACGGAAAAAAATTTTGGTGTCCCTTAATTTAACTCTCATTTTGAAGATGACAGCACTGAGTCCCAAAGGTTAAATGACTTAAGCAAGATGGCATAGCTGATGAACAGCTAAGCTAACACTAACATCAGCTTTGGTTAGTCTGTCAACAAATATTTGCCAAATTCCTAATAAGACCAACTCTTATTCTTGGCCTGAAGACGCATGGGTGAGTAAGTCAAAGTATCCAACAACACACGGACTACCTTCTCATGGAGGAAAGATGCATATGAGCCTGCTTATTTAACAAGATATTCCAGGTTGTAGCTGCTATGAACAAAATAAAACAGGGCAGTGTGATGGAGATGCTGCTTAAACCAGGATCCAAAGTGAGAGCTCACTAAGGGGAGAGACCTAGTTATGCAAAGATCTGGGGAAAGAGAACACCCCAAGCAAGGCTGACAGCAAGTGCAAAGGCCCTGGACTGAAACAGAACATACTCAACCATGTGGAGAGTGGAGGAAAATGACATAATAAGGAGTCTAGATTTTATTCTGGTTGCAAAGGAAAGTGAGTTATAGGTAAGATGCGATTAAATTTCCATTTTACAAAAATTACTCTGCCAAGTGCAGAATGAACTATAGTGAGGCAAGATGGAAGCAGAGAGACCAGATGGAAGATATGGCCACGGCTCAGATTGGGTTCCTACTAATGGAGAATATCAGAAACGCTCTGATTCAAGATATATTTTGGAGAGACAGGTGATAGGAAGTATCATTTGATGGGCTGAATGTAAGGTTAGGGAGAAAGGATTCATGAATGTCGCTAAGGCTTCTGGCCCCCAAAACCAGGCGGTGGTGAAGCCACTGAATGAGATGAGGAGCATAGGGGTGGCGGGCAAGGGATGGAACCCAGATTTTAATTTTGGCCATGTTAAGGCTGAGATACCCAGCCAATGTGTCATATAGGAGCTCAGGGACTGGACTGGAAGAGTAAGTGTGGGAGTCACCCCCACAGAGAGGGCTGGATAGGAAAACACTGAGAAAAAAGAAATGTGTAGAACTATATTGATGTTCTCATGTAAACACTTACTTAGTGCAAGTGTTAGGAACTCTTATACATACCGGTGCCCAGGAAGTAATGGGGCTGATGATAAACCAGAAAGAAAAGGTTCCAAAGGGGACAGCAACTACTTGGCTCTCGCTGGAAGGTTGGCCCACACCCGGTTACCAGATCTGATCATTTTGGGGGAGAAGCTACATAACCATAATTTCACGTAACACTTCCCAATTTTAAAGTGCTTACTACTAATTTTTTAAGTTTTTTTTTTTTAACATTATGGAAAAAAACCAATGACCTTTAGTTTAGCACCTCCTGGCAGTTCAGGTTGCTAGGGTGACAAAAATGAATATGATATAATCCTGACCTCATGATCTACTCAGAGGTCCGCTAGAGCTCACAAACTAAGGCAATAAACAGAGATAAAATCTCTACTACACTGTATTCTGTACAATGATAGAGATATGCGCACATGAGCATGGGGACCCAGAAAAGGGATACTTAGGGTGGAGGAAGGGGAGGCAGAAAGAATAGCAGGAACAAAAGCACGTGGGTAAGAAATAAAGCAAACATGCATTAATGGAGAGCTATTAGCAGCTCCGTGCTGCTGGAGAGGAGGGAGAAATACACTGGTCTTTCAGTGGTATGGAAGGTCAACAGGGGACAAGTCATTCTCAATTGTATATTTCTGCATAAACGAGAATACAAGATCATTCTTCTACCTTTGAGGCTATACATGTAATAATGTAGTAGCTCATATATAATGATATAAAGTGTTAATTCTTACTTCTACATAAGCACCAAAACCTAAATGGTCACTTAAGGACCTTGTTCCTCATGGACTGTGTCTGTCATGCTGTGTCAGCAATGGTGTTTGGAGCGTTGCTTGCACCTTTGCGGTCTTACTGCCTTCAGGGCTCTGCTGCTGCACTGATCTTTCCAATACAGATCCAACTACATCCCTCTCCTTTACCTGTCTGCCCTGCCAGATTCTGCACTCTCAGAGACTGTTTCATCTTGTAACCTAGTGCCAGGTGCCATCTGCTAAACAGAGGAAAAATACCCTCAAAAGCACCCTCCACTCATCACTGGGTCTGCAGTGTCACTGACTAAATTTATTAGATGCATACAGCTCCCATGGTCATTTAAGCAAGAAACAGAACTTAAGACCTTATAGCTATCAATCTTTTATGTGTCATTACAGTATTAGTCTGCTCTCTTCATCTAAATCTTAAACAAAATGTTAGCAAATCTAATGTTGGCAATGTATGAAAAAGATACTCATGCCCAGGTTGATCACATCTATTGCAAGGTTGGGTTAATCTTTGATAATTCATCAAGTTCTACACATACTAACTGTGTATTTTCCTTACACTTTTTTTTTTTGAGACAGGGTCTCATTCTGTTGCCCATACTGGAGTACCATGGGACAACTGTGGCTCACTGCACCCTCGACCTCCCAGGATCAAGCAATCCTCCCATCTCAGCTTCCTGAGTAGCTGGGACTACAGGCACACACCACCACACCGGGCTTTCTTTTTTTTTTTTTTTTTTGGTAGAGATGGGGTTTTGCCAAGTTGCTTGAGCTGGTCTTGAACTCCTGGGCTCAAGCAGTCCCTGACCTTGGCCACCCAAAGTGCTGGGAATACAGACATGAACCACCGCACCTGGCCTCAAAAACTTTTTTTAAAGCCATTTTTATATAAAGGCTACAGTATATTTTCCTCCAAAGTTAAAAAGCACTTTTCTCATGGCTAGGAATGAATATTTAAATGCATTGTTTTTCCAGACTGATGATTTTTAGGACAAACCTGAAGCTAGAAATAGTACTAATACTCAACACCAAGTATATGTATGTGCAGAGGCTTGGGGAGGCATATAGGATTTAAATTTGAAATTTGTTGCTAAACTCACCAAAACAGAATGAATCATGAGACCTGCAGAAGGAATCCTACTCGAGAAATGGTGAACCATCCAAGAGTCAATTAAAAATACCCTAGAATAAAACTAAGTTGTAATCCAGTAGATTACATCTAAGGTGAGAAAAAGTATTAACTTAGACTAGATTGTCTTCATAGTGTCTTAGAAACAGAAAGCCAAATAGCAAGAAAGGGGGTGGGGCTTTTTCACAGGAAGGAGGACAATGTTCTGTGATGTGAGAGAATTATGGTGGTCACTGGAAAAAAGATAGTATTCTTATTGTTAAACAGAAATAGTTTGGAAGCCAGGATGAAATATCTCCTCAGAAAATCCAAATTCCTGTGTTGATTAATATCTTATTCATCACACAACAACTGTTTACCAACTGGGCTGCCAACATACACACTTTCATGTCATTCTGCTGCTCAAAACCCACCAATGACTTCCTATCTTACTCAAGTCTTATGAGGACCTGTAAGCCCCGCACGATCTGGTCCCTCACTACCTCTTGGACTTCAGTTTCTAAGATGCTCTCAACTGTTCACTCAACTGGAGCCGCACTGGCCCCCTGTTGTTTCTTACACAAGCCAGCTACAGTCTCTCCTGAGAATTTTGTTTGTACTGTTTAGAATTCTCTTCTTCCAGATAATCCTACAGTTTGTTCCTCATACCTTTGCGTCTCTGCTGAAATGTCACCTTGCATTAGCAAGGTCTTCTCAACCATGCCCCCTGTGCCCTTAAGACCATTCTCCCAAGTCACTCTCCATATGACCCTTAGCTTTTTTCTCTGTAGTTCTCAATACATCTGATATGTTTACATTGGTGTTTTTATTTTCTGTCTTATCCCACCAGAATGTAAACTCTACAAAAGCAAGAATTTAGTTAAGTTCACTGCTGTATCCCCAGTGCCTGACACATGGTAGGTATTCAATAAATATTTGTTGAATGAGTGAATAAATAGGACAAGGACTACAAGACATGAAACTTCTAACTTCATCCAGACATATATCCTAGTATACATCAATAAACTAGCTTTTACATTTATATATCCTATATTAAATGTGTCAGTCCCAAAAATCTGATCAACACTAGCTACACAAACAAATTGAATTTCTGAATCTATCAACCTCAGACTCCTGACTTTGTTGATTCCACCAAGATACCATCACTAGATGAGGCCCCAGTTTGGATGGCCAGCCAGGGTCACTCTGACATCACTCTAACTAAAAAAAGAAACTCACCTGTGCAATAATGGAAAGAATGCCAAGGACTGCTATAAACGCTGCAACACTTTCTGGTGAAAATTTCATTATCTAGAAGGGTTTCCAGAAAAGGTAACATTAATGAATACAAATGTATACCAGATAGAAAACCACTGCAGCTACTTGTATATTAACATTTAATGGGTCAGAAAAAAATAAATGTAATTCATTTATAAACAAAGAATTCCTCAGAGGAAATACAACATATCTTAACATACTAAAAATGCCTACTTATCCATGGTGGGTCCCTCAATGTGGATATACTAAATTGGAGATACTTATCAAGAACTCAGAATCATTTTACAAATAAATATTGCAGTATTTTGTGCATTTTACATGTATTGGTTAAAGGCTTGATCTCCGTCTAGTGAGACTAGTGTCAAGGAGGAAAATACTTGTTTTTGCTCTCATTTTGGCTAGCTGCTCTACTTACATATGCTCTAAATCACAAAGAAGCTGGAGCAGGTGAAGGGGTTAAATCATCCCATCAATTCTATAGCCAACAAACTCAAACCACCTATATGGACAGGGAAAACTATCTTTCTCCCTAAGCCAAATATCTTAATATACCAAATAACCCCCACTAGAAATGCATAAGGAACATCAGCCACACAGAATAGGAGGTAAAGTCTAGTAGACCAAATAATATTCTTTTTATTTATTTATTTATTTTTTTAATTTTGAGACGGAGTTTCGCTCTTGTTACCCAGGCTGGAGTGAATGGCGCAATCTTGGCTCACTGCAGCCTCTGCCTCCTGGGTTCAAGTGATTCTCCTGCCTCAGCCTCCCAAGTAGCTGGGATTACAGGTGCCCGCCACTACGCCTGGCTAGTTGTTGTATTTTTAGTAAACATAGGATTTTGCCATGTTGGCCAGGCTGGTCTTGATCTCCTGACCTCAGCTGATCCACCCACCTTGGCCTACCAAAGTGCTGAGATTACAGGCGTGAGCCACTATACCAAGTCCAATGATATTCATTTTTAAAGGCCACTTCTATTACAGTTCTCTCAAGATTAAATATTTTTATTAAAGCACTAGACAATGAAAGAAAAGTCCACCTTAGTGGAAGAGGATTTTACCTGTCTGAGGTATAAAAAAAAGCTGGAATATTGGCCTGCCTCCGGTAGGTAGGAGAGAAACACTGTAATGCAGATCAGCAGCACTATGGAATCTTGGCCGACTTTTTTTAAGGACTAGAACAAGAAAAAGACTGATTGATATAAGGTTTTCTATCAAAACCACTGAACTATTCTTAAGAATACGCAGAGATTCCTTTTGGCAGTGTACTCATGGACAACTAGTTGTCCTTTTTATTTATTTCATATTCCCCAAACTATTCTGAAAAGTATTTCAAAATGTTAAAAGAAAAACCCAAGATGTTTTCCCTAAAGAAATATCCACAACAAAATATTAATGCTGCACTGAATCATGCACTTTTTTATCAAGGAGAAGGAAAAAGTATAAACTTACCGCAAAAGGGTCAGCTTGTTCCCAGGAAATGGGTGCTCCCCAGGATGCTGGCCGCATTTTCTCAGGCAACGACTCTGGCACAGCAACAAGGATAAAACAAATATCTAGCAAAGCTATTGCTGTAGCTAAGACTACCACCAAGCTGTCCCCATATACTCGTCCAAGATAAGCTCCAATTGCAGGACTGGTGACTAAACTTGCAGCAAATGTTGCTGAAACCTGCAATAAATTAAGGATAGACAGAGATTAGTCAGGCTACCTTTTTTCCTCAACACCACATAACTCCTTTCATAATCTTGATTTATGTCAGGCCTTCTGTTGCACACCCTCCCTTTTCTCTTCCTACCTGTGCCATTTATCTTTTTTTCTTGTGGGGGCGAGAGTGGGGGAACTGGGTCTTGCTCTGTCGCCCAGGCTGGAGTGCAGTGGTGCCATCACGGCTCACTGTAGTCTTGACCTCTCAGGCTCAAGAGATCTTCCTGCCTGAAGATCTCCTGATGGGGCTACAGGCACACACCACCACGCCCAGCTAATTTTGTTTATTTTTTATAGAGGTGGAAGTCGCGCTATGTTGCCTAGGCTAGTCTCGAACTCTTGAGCTCAAGCGATCCTCCCACCTCAGCCTCCCAAAGGGCTGGGAGTACAGGTATGAGACACCAAGCCTGGCCCCACTTTTCTTATACTCTCTCCTTTGGCAGGAAAAGTAAAGAATTAGATTCTTGCCTTAAAAACAGCCTGGACAACATGGAGAAACCCTGTCTGTATCAAAAAAGAAAAAAGAAAAATTAGCTGGGCATGCTGGTGTGCACCTGTAGTCTCAGCTACTTCAGAGGCTGAGGTGGCAGAATTCCTTTGAGCCAGAAAGGCGGAGGTTGCAGTGAGCCATGACAGCACCACTGCACTCCAGCCAGGGTGACAGAGTGAGACCGCATCTCAAAAATAAAATAAAATAAATGATAGCCTCTCAGGACACTGTCTTCAAACTTTCTAAGCCTTGGAGCCCTCTGTTCCAATAAATCCTACTGGCAAATTCATAGGTAAAAGAGATTTTTTTAAGAAGACTGGGTGTGATGGTTCATGCCTGTAATCTCAGCACTTGGGGAGGCCAAGGTGGGAGGACTGCGTGAAGCCAGAAGTTTGTGACCAGCCTGGGCAACATAGCAAGACCCCGCCTCTATTTAAATTTTTTAACTCTTTTAGTTGAGGAAGGGTTGAGATTCTGGGCACTGTACAAACACCCCTCCTTGACTGCCAGTCATGCTGGTCCTTAGGGGAGGGGTGTCTAATCTTTTGGCTTCCCTGGGCCACGCTGGAAGAACTGTCTTGGGCCACACATAAAATACACTAACAATAGCTGATGAGCTTAAAGAAAAAAAAACTGCATTATGTTTTAAGAAACTTTATGAATTTCTGTTGGGCCATGTGTGCAGCCTGTGGACCATGGGTTGGACAAGCTTGGTTAAGGGCATCTCCATAAACCCTTAAGTGTTCTCTGTGAAAGGAGTCTAAAATCCACTGCTCTAAGGAAATCCAATTTCGCTGTGACTTTTCCAATATTAAAATTAAATGAACGTTTATCTTGGTACATACTGAAGGGCTAGCTGAAATAAAGCTTAAAGACTTGGAGGTTCCTGTTCTCATGAATAATATGTTAAGCCCTGGAACAAAACTGAGCTTGGTAATCTTTTTAGTTGGCAGGGTTAGGAAGAATGAAATCACAGATAAATTAAGAACATCTCTAAAACTCTGAGGAAGTCTATTTTTTAAGCCTGGTGAAGATGAAGATTAAAGTTGAAAAGGACACGAGTAGAGCAAACCTGTTAACCGCAGACATTTCTAGCCTACTGGACAACAGCCTACAAATTAGCAGATGTGACAGCAGGAAACACTTCATAAAAATAGCACTCTTAGTCAGGTGAGGTGGCACCTGCCTATAGTCCCAGCTACTCAGGAGGCTGAGGTGGGAGATCACTTGATCCCAAGAGTGAGTCCAGTCTGGGCAACACCCTGTCTGGAAAGGAAAGAGGAAAGGAAAGCAAAGGGAAAAGGAATGGAGAAAGGGGAAAGAAGAGGAGAGAAGAGAAGAGGAAAGGAGAGGAGAGGAGGAGAAAGGAAAAGGGGAAAGGGAAGAGAAAAGGGGAAGGAAAGGGTTAAAAAAGGGAAAAGGCTTAAGGAAAAGGGGAAAGGGGAAGGGAAAGGAAAAGGAAAGAAAAAGAAAAAAGAAGAGGAAAGGAAAGGGAAAAGGGGAGGGGAAAGGACAGGAAAGGAAAGGGAAAAGGGGAGGGGAAAGGAAAGGGAAAAGGGGAGGGGAAGGGGGAAGGGAAGGGAAGGGAAAAGAGAAAAGGAAAGGAAAGGAGAAAGGTGAAAGCGAAAAGGAAAGGGGAAAGTGAAAGTGAAAAGTGGAAAGGGGAGGGGAGGGGGAAGAGAAGGGGAAAGGAAAGGGGAAGGGAAGGAAAGGAAAAGGACCATATTCTTTCAAAGCATAGAGATTAATGTTGGAATTTTATTCTGTTTCTATGCCATTTTTGACTTTTGGATGGAGAACTTAAACTTCACAAGAATGCTTACTTGCAACTCTATTGCTTAAGGCAAGCAATTCAATTTTCAAAGGTCAATTATTTGAACAAGTACATAAAATTCTAGTAATTTCAAACATCTATCAATCAAATGTCCATCAACTGATGAATGGATAAGAATACACTACACAGCAATAAAAAAAAACTACTGGCCAGGTGCAGTGGCTCATGCCTGTAATTCCAGCACTTTGGGAGGCTGAGACAGGCGGATCACTTGAGTTTAGGAGTTTGAGACCATCCTGGGCAACATGGTGAAACTCCATCACTACAAAACATACAAAAATTAGTAGTCCCAGCTACTCGGGAGGCTGAGGTGGAAGGATCACTTGAGGCAGGGAGGTAGAGGGGAGACAGAGGCTGCAGTGAGCTGTAACAGCACCACTGCACCCCAGCCTGGGCAATAGAGTGAGACCCTGTCTCAAAAAGAAAAAAATTAGCTGGGCATGGTGGATCATGCCTGTGGTCTCAACTGCTTTGGAGGCTGAGGCAGAAGGATCGCTTGAGCCCAGGAAGCCAAGGCTTCAGTGAGCTGTGATCATGCCACTGCACTCCATCCTGGGGGATAGAGCAGGACCCTGTCTCAAAAAAAAAAAAAAAAGGAAAAGAGACAAAAATAGAACCTATTGATCTATAGTATCAACATGGATCAATCTCAAAAGATTATGCCAAGTGAAAGAAGTTAGACACAAAAGATGTTTTGTCATATTTAATTTATATGAAGTTTCTAGAAAAGGCAAAACCATGGTGACAGAAGCTAAATTGTTGGTTGCTTGGGGTCACAGATGGAGCATGGGGATGGATGGCAAACAGGGCTGAGGGAACACTTTGGGCTGATGGAAATGTTCTATAACTGGGTTGTGGTGGTTTTTTAAATGGTATTTAATATATTCACATGTGGGCCAGGCGCCATGGCTCACGCCTATAATCCCAACACTTTGGGAGGCCGAGGCAGGCGGATCACAGGTCAGGAGTTCAAGACAAGCCTGGCCAATATGGTGAAATCCCGTCTCTACTAAAAATACAAAAATTAGCTGGGCATGGTGGTGGGCATAGCTACTGGGCAGGCTGAGGCAGGAGAATCGTTTGAACCCGGGAGGCGGAGGTTGCAGTAAGCCAAGATCACACCTCTGCACTCCAGCCTGGGTGACAGAGCAAGACTCCGTCTCAACAAAAAACAAACTATATATATATACACACACATACATACACACACACACATACATATAAATATATATATTCAAATGTAGTGGTTATTTTGTTATTGCAGCCCTAGGTGTGGTTTCAGAGGGACCCAGATCTCAGCAGGGCTCTGGCACAAGTGTGGGGAAAGGGAAAATGGTTCTCACTATGAGGGTCACTGAAGACATTTGAGGGCATTTACAGAGATCACATTTGTGACACAGTGAGCAAGTCAGTACAGTTGTTTCATGTCATTTCCCTTCTCCTCAGTTCTCTCCACTTCGTAGCCATTTCTTTCTGCTCAGAAAAAAGATCACAGGGGTCACCCCGCACCCCCCAACCCCCTTTTTTTGAGACAGGTCTCACTCTGTGGCTCATGTTGGAGTGCAGTGGTGCGATCACGGCTCACTGCAGCCTCAACCTCTCAGGCCCAAGTGATCCTCTCACCTAAGCCTCCCAGGTAGCTGGGACTACAGGCACACACTACCACACCTGGCTAATTTTTAAAGTTCCTGTATAGATGGGGTCTCACTATGTTGCCCAGGCTAGTCTCAAACTCCTGGCTCAAACAATCCTCCTGCCTCAGCCTCCCAAAGTGCTGGGATTATAAGCCACTGCACCCGGCCCCTCCAACTTTTTTTTTTAAGAGACAGGGTCTCACTCTGTACCCTAGACTGGAGTGTAGTGGCATGATCATAGCCGCAGCCTCAAACTCCTGGCCTCAAGCAATCCCCCTGCCTTGGCCTCCCAAACTGGTGGTATTACAGGCACATGCCACTGTGCCTGGCCACTTCCCCACCTTTTTTCTGCATCCATATTATTTCTAGAAGATTTAAGTGTTTTTTGTTTTGTTTTGTTTTGTTTTTTGCCAGAACATGGCTTAATACACAGAACCTCCAGATTGAAAATTGTTAATTTCAAAACTCTGGCTATGGGAAAATAAATTACGTCAAAAAAACCAAACCAACCAACCAACCAACCGACCGACCAACCCCAAATTGGGTTATGGTGGTGTTTGCATAACAGTATAAATTTACTAAAATTCACTGAACTATACTCATAAAAAGGATAAATTTTATGGTATGTAAACTATAGCTTAATTAGACTATTTTTTAAATATCCTGGCTATCATCAGCCTTGTATCATTTAATGTTCCAAGTTTACAACCGAAATCATTAGTTTTTTCACTTTCTTTTTTTTTTTTTTTTTTTAAATAGAGACAAGGTTTCACCATGTTGGCCAGGCTGGTCGTGAACTCCTGATCTCAAGTGATCCGCCTGCCTCAACCTCCCAAAGTGCTGAGATTACAGGTGTGAGCCACTGAACAGGCCAGAAATTATTAGTTCTTTTTCTAACTTTCTCTCTATAGGTGTTTCCTCCCCAAAAATCTTATGATTCTTCACTATAACGTCCTTTGAATCAGAAATCAGTCCCTTTTAAAACTAATTCAGCCCAACACAATATTCAGTCCTTATTTATCAAAAGGTATTTGTCTCACATTTACCGAAATGCATCACTGTCCTATTTCTGGCTATTCAGTAGTGATCTATTATTGTGCCTATACTAGTCATTCTATTACTAGGCTTTTTTCCTTTAATTCCTAGATTTGATAGATGACACATTATACTGCCATAATTTAGTTTACCAAAACAGTGTTCAGGAGTTGGCGACCTACCACTATGGCTCAAATCTGGCTAAGTGTTTCTTACATTTTTAAAGAGTTTATAAACATAAATACACATGCAAAAACAAAAGAATGAGACAGAGACTGTACGTGGCCCACAAAGCCACAAAAAAGGTTTGCTGATCCCTGAGCTAGATGTTAGCCTGTTGTATTTTAGATTAGACATTAAATGAGTAGTGATTTTTTTTAACTTTTGACATACTAAATAATTCTTATTTTTAGGATTCTGTTAAAAAGAACTCTACAAGGTAAAATATACTATAATTTCAATTCTGACATGTGACTTATAAATATCTCCTAAATGAAAAGAATCAAAACTTACATAGCCTCATACTGCAAAAAAATTTTAAATGTAGTCTAATGAATGATTTTATTACAAAATATATTTTACGCAAAAATCTTGTAATGCAAAGGTTTGCACTCCTTATAATAATATTTATCTTAAAAACAAGGCATTTCTCAGCAGATACAAAAGGTATAGAATAAACATACATACCAGTCCATAAGCCATACTTCTTTCATGCTCTTGGGTTATATCTGCTACGTATGCAAATACCACAGAAAAAGTCACTGCAAAAACCCCAGAAACAGAGATAACAGCAAAGTACCACCTAGGAATGAAAGATAACAAGAAATGGTTAGAGCAATTACCATTGTTTTAATCTTCTTTCATTTTTATAAGTTAATTAAGCGTAACAGCAGCTCATTTCAGTCAACAGCTTACTAGGATAGTTCATGGATTAACTATTCCATAAATATAAGCCACAGATATTATGAAAACATAGGGCTAGAAGGAGCCCTTCAATAGCAGCTCAGCTACTATACAGGAATACTTAAAATTAGATCATGTATTCAGGCAAATCTTTTGACCAACTGTTGAACTGTTAAGTGATTTTGCTTTTTCTGCCAAAAACAGCAACAAACTAAAGTCTATTATAATCCATCCATTACTGTTTTTCACCACAACACTAGATAAAAAACAAAATCCAGTAAACAAGACTGAGGAACAAGTTTCTTCATATTTATTTTGAGCCTCTATATAGTAACTAAATGTTTTCCATAAGTTATCTTTAGCTTTTCAAATGCTGGCAAAACAAATAACTCAGTTTTACACAGAAAAAACCTATATGGCAGTATTCAGTGTTCATAAAACTGAGAATAGACAGTTACTATAAACAGTGAACAAAATATTTAAAGAGTAAACTATATTTTGCTATAAATAATTCCAAAATAGCTGGGAATAAGAAGTTTCTATTGTAATACTGATGTTTAGTTTCTGAAAATCACATATAATCATAATGAACTTTCAAAATATCATTCCACCAAGACTATCACTACTAAAATTTTTCTAACACACTGCTTAACACAGCAAATTCTTTGTTCATTCCATGTTCAATTTTTGGTAAGATTTCATGTGCACGAGTGGCCTTCATCAAAGGCTTGGTCTATCAGAGTTGTATCTCATCTATAAGAAGAAGATCCTGCCCCATATAAACCTTTGGGCCTTTGTAGATAACACCATGGAAATAAAGCCCATCCGTGATGTAGAACTAACATTAATATTCAGTGGAGTAAAAAGAACATTAGTCAGAATAAATCTATAAATCTACAACCAAATTGGGCTCTGACTTTAGGACAATTATTCCCTTTTTGTTAGCTATCCTTCCCTTGCCTCCTGAGTGGAAAAAAAAAAAAATACTGATTTTAATCAAGGTGGCCTTGAGTCCAGACTCTTGTAACTAGGAGCAGCATATCCCTGAAATCTGACCAAAGAAATGCAAGCAGAGGTGGGATGGGAATTCTGTAAAGTTTCCTTAAAAGAAGGTGATGTGCTCTTCTTAGCAACTCCTTCCACCTTGCTATCAGTAGTATGACTTGATGGCTGGAGCTCAAGAAGCCACTTTGTTCAGTGAGGTGAGAGATGAGGATGGAAGAACAGCAAGATAGAAAAAGTCTGCTCCACTGGAACTGCCATACCAGCTCCAGACTGCTCAACTTGCAGACCCTTTTTCACATGAAAAGAGAAATTTGATTTTTAAGCAACTCTTATTTTGGGTTTTGATATATAGCAAAACCTATTCCTAACTAATATAGATAATGACAAATTTTGTGTCTGTTTTTAACATTCTATACAAGAAAAAAAGTTAGCAATCCTATCCAGTCCCCAAAATATTGTTTTGAAATTTGGGTTCTGGAATCCAAAATTAAGTTAGCCAGAAGTCTAGATGCCTCCAACAGTGTCATCTATTTCTAAAATCTTTATGAACTATTACCTACTATATTTTTAGAGGCCTTCTTATCTGTGTGAAAGAATAAATGTATTAGAAAAATAAAATTAAAACCTCATAACCAAGATGGCACAAGTGAAAGAAATAAAGGAACATTAAGAAAACAATAGCTGAAAGTGATATTTAGTTGCTATAATCTAAATGTGCACATACCATGGGCTGATCTTCATTAAAGGAATTGGGGCACATGTGAAAAACACCGTTAGCAGCAAGAAGGATTTTCGGCCCCAAACATCAGAAAGAGCACCAATAAGCGGGGCACTAAGGAATGACAACAAACCCTAAAAAAATTAAATGAAAAAAATGAATACCACACATCTATGAGCATGAACCAAAAATAAATCATTTTACTCCTATAGAAAAATTTTCAACAACTTTGTTTCTAAAGTAAATATATCACAAACTTTTAAATAAACAATTGCTTATCTATATATAAATTTAAAATTTCCCAAGATAGTTTAGAATCATCTGTAGGGCTCCAGGTAGGTATTAAATATGAACTGCTCTAATAAATTCTCAATCACAATAAATCCACAATAGCAATTCCATATGCTAATTACCTGTTTGTGTGTGTGTGTATATGTATGTGTGTGTGTGTGTATATATATATATATAAAACATAAAACATATATATATATTTATATATATATAAAACAGGCTAATTACCTATTTCGAAAACTTGTTTGTCAAACTGAATCAAGAGTAAAGAATTTGAGCTGGGCACAGTACTTGCACCAATAATCTCAACACTTTGGGAGGTCGAGGGCAGATCACTTAGGTCAGGAGTTCAAGACCAGCCTGGCCAACATGGCAAAACCCTGTCTCTACTAAAAATACAAAAAATTAGCCGGGTGTGGTGGCACACGTCTGTGGTCCCAGCTACTTAGGAGGCTGAGGCAGAAGAATCGCTTGAACCTGGGAGGCAGAGGTTCTCAGCAGTGAGCTGAGATCATGCCACTTGCACTCCAGCCTGGGTGACAGTGCAAGACTCTGCCTCAAAAAAAAAAAAAAAAAAAAACACGAAAAAGAAAGAGCAAAGAATTCATATAATAACCAACTCTTTACCCTACTGATACAGTTTTATATTGATGGGGGTTTTTTAGTATAGTTTTTTCCTCTTCAATCTGTAGTCTTACAAAATCATTGAGATCTCTGGAATTAAAATGCCAACATAAAAACAGGGAATCTGTTATGATGTGGTTTATTATTATGCATGATTGGCTATATTGTAGTTAGATCATATTTAAAACTCAAGTCTAGAAAGTATTAAGTTATCTCTCAAAATATACTCCATCTAATTATAAAAATTAAGTTATTAATCAGTAAACAAACATATATTCGCATAGTTATATATGTATTTATGTATGTGCATCCGTGTGTATGTGTATGTATGTATATATACACATATATATGTATGACTGATCCTACCTTTACTCCTTGAATTAAGCCGTTCATCAGAAATGTATGTTTAGGAAAGGTTTCATGTAATACCTAAAGAACAAAAACCAAAATAAAAATCACATGCTATATTTCAGTCTTAATAAAATTTCTACATTTACCTTTTTGAACATCCATTCATACTACAATCTGACCTATTTTACATATTCAGATTTGCATGACATGCATATGACCATTAATAACCAAATATTTATATGGTACTTACTATGTCACAAGGCACTACATTGGGCACTTTACATATATTATCTCATTTAATCCCTCATAACAGCCCTATCAGAAAACTGATATGCAGAGGTTAAACATCTTGTCTAAGATTACAGTCAGTAAGTAAATGGCAAAGCTGAAACTGAACCTAAGAGATCAGACTTGAAAGCCTATGTTTTTACTCACTATGCTATGCTGCTTCCCCAAAATAACTGACTTATAATTCTCTTTCAGATGGATATATTATCTAGGATAGGAGATTGGGAAAATTAATAAGTAATTTTTAATTGCCACGAAGTAGATCTAGAAAGATTCTATAAAGAAAAAAAATCCCAACCTATGAAAATGTATAACAAGTTATTCTATCCTTTCCAAGGCTTGTTCTCAAATCATGTGGTATCAATTTTTTGCAGTGGGCAGCAAGAGAACCGCTGGAATGCATCAAATGAAAAGGCAATTCCAGGCAATTGGAAAAATAAACAGCAGCTACCATTTTTACAGCCTATATGTACTCTTGTTTAATCCCAACACTGTGAATTAGATAATATTATCACTTTACAGATGACGCAACTGAGTTCCTGTTTGACTTAGAAACTAATGCTTCTATTATCCAATGCTATCGCTCAGTAATAACAACAGAGAATGGGAATGTGGGTAATAAGAAAGGTAGGGAAGGTCTTCCCTTTAAGAAGAAACATTATGCTAAATATACTTTCTGACATGTTGCAAGAAGAACCTTTAGAAGGATCAGAATTGCTCCCCTTTCTTCAGTTATTCTTCTCCTGCCAATAGCGAGAAATTTAACAAAAATGTGCTCATTGTAAGTAAAAATCAATTTAGAGGCCAGGTGTGGTGGCTCACACCTGTAATCCCAACACTTTGGGAGGAAGAGGCGGATGGATCACCTGAGGTGGGAGTTCAAGACCAGCCTGGCCAACATGTCGAAACCTCATCTCTACTAAAAATACAAAAATTAGCCAGGCGTGGCGGCAGGCGCCTGCAATCCAAGCTACTCAGGAGGCTGAGGCAGAAGAATCGCTTAAACCCGGAGGGCGGAGGTTGCAGTGAGCTGAGATCGTGCCACCGCACTCCATCCTCAGCAACAGAGTAATACCCTGTCTTAAAAAAAAAAAAAAAGAAAGAAAAAGGAAAAAAAAACCAGTCGCAGACTGTATGTAAATGAATGGGTTTGACTGTGTTCCAATAAAATTTTATTTATAAAAATAGTATGTGATCTCCAGGACACTGGACTGGGCAAAGATTTCTTGATAATACTCCACAAGCACAGGCAGCCAAAGCCAAAGTGAGAATGGACAAATGAGATCACATCAAGTTTAAAGCTGCACAGCAAAGCAAACAACAAAGTGAAGAGACAACCCACAGAATAGGAGAAAATATCTGAAAACTATCCATCTGACAAGGGATTAATAACAAAAATGTATAAGGGGCTCAAACAATTCTGTAAGAAAAGAATCTAATAATCTGATTTTTAAAAAACGGGCAAAAGATCTGAATAGACATTTCTCAAAGTGACCAATAGGTATACGAAAAAATGCTCAACCATCACTGATCATCGGAGAAATGCAAATCAAAACTACAGTGAAATATCATCTCACCCCAGTTAAAAACAGCTTTTATCCAAAAGATAGGCAAGGATGTGGAGAAAAGGGAACACTCATACACTGTTGGTGGGAATGTAAATTAGTACAATCACTAAGGAAAACAGTTGGAAGGCTCCTCAAAAAACCTAAAAATGGAGCTACCATATGATCCAGCAATCTCACTACTAGGTATATACCCCTCCAAAAAAAGGAAATCAGTATATTGAAGAGATAGCTGTACTCCTACATTTACTGCAGCACTATTCCTTTTTTTGTTTGTTTGAGACGGAGTTGGGCTCTTGTCGCCCAGGCTGGAGTGCGATGGTGCAATCTTGGCTCACTGCAACCTCCGCCTCCCGGGTTCAAGCAATTCTCCTGCCTCAGCCTCCTGAGTAGCTGGGATTACGGTGTGCACCACCATGCCTGGCTAATTTTTGTATGCAGCACTATTCTTAATAGCTAAGATTTGGAAGCAACCTAAGTGTCCATCAACAGATGAATGAAAGGATAAAGAAAATGTATTTATACACACAGAAAAAGAATGAGATCCTGTCATTTGCAACAACATGGATGGAACTGGAGGTCATTATGTTAAGTGAAATAAGCCAGGCACAAAAAGAGAAACTTCACATGTTCTCAATTATTTGTGAGAGCTAAAAATTACAACAACTGAACTCATGGAGACAGAGCAGAATGATGGTTACCAGAGGCCTGGAAGGGTTGTGGGGGAGAGGATGGTTAGTGGGCACAAAAAAATAGAATAAATAAGATCTAGTACTTGATAGGCACAACAGGTTGACTACAGCCATCATTTATTCTACATTTGAAAATAACTAAAATTTGGCCGGGCGTGGTGGCTCACGCCTGTAATCCCAGCACCTTGGGAGGCTGAGGCGGGCAGATCACGAGGTCAAGAGATTGAGACCATCCTGGCCAATACGGTGAAACCCCATCTCTACTAAAAATACAAAAATTAGCTGGGTGTGGTGGCAGGTGCCTGTAGTCCCAGCTACTTGGGAGGCTGAGGCAGGAGAATCGCTTGAATCCAGGAAGCAGAGATTGCAGTAAGCTGAGATCGTGCCACTGCACTCCAGCCTGGTGACAGAGCAAGACTCTGTCTCAAAAAAACAAAAAACAAAACAAAACAAAACCTAAAATTGGATTGTTTATAACACAAAGAAAGGATAAATGCTTGAAATGATGGATACCCCATTTACCCTGACGTAATTATTACATACTGTATGCCTGTATCAAAATATTTCATGTACCCCATAAATATATACACCTATGTACCCACAAAAATAAAAAATAAAATATTATTTAAAAATAAAAAAGGAAAAATGGCATGCCCTCTCTAATTGAAAAGAATTACTGGGAGGTCTTTGAGAAACTCCTAGAAGTTCTTTTTAGAGTTCTACTGCATGCATTAACTAAGTAGCTAAGTGATAATTAGGAAAAAGTTCAATTCAACATACTTGTGAAAAGGAATATAAACACACACACACACACAAAGAGAAAGTTGCCAGAAGCAACTACAAAAAAAAAAAAAATTGCAAAAAAGATCTAGTCCTCTAGCCATATTTTCCCAGTCCTTGTGCTAAAGGATAAGATTTAAACTCCTTAAACTAGTATCTCAAAACTTTTTACGGGACTCAAATGTATTATGCTTTTCTTTCAATAATCACATAGGGCCTACTGCAAGCCAAATCTTTCTAGGTATGAAGAACAGGTTTGGTGTTAGAAAGAATGAAAAACATTATGAACGTCTATAAGAAGTTTTATACTATGCTAGATCTTATCACTAATGATTCACTTTGCCAAGCTGTATTCCATTCCAATCAATCTGTTCTCTTCACTGTTTCTGAAATATTCTATGCTTTCCAATATTCGTATTTTATACACGGCATCCTTTCAATTTTGAATGTTTCTTCCCTTTCTTTATCTGGCCAACCCCCAACCCTTCCAAACTGTTCCTCTGCTACCTAACTTTTTTCTCCAAAGCAATTTCTCCTTTGGGGCCATACAATTTCTAACAAAATTTTAACAGACAAATATAACAAGTAATTCGAATGTTGTAAAGATTTTTGATGTCAGGATCCTTTAGCACTGGTCTTTAGAGGTGAACAGAGAAAATGTAACATTTTTCCAAAAAATTTTATGGATCTTAACTTTTTTTTAACTTTAAAAATGTTGAAAGTAAATAATCCTTAAAATGTTAAACGCTTTGGGGCTGTTTCTGTAGCCAAGGACACGAAACCATCTCGGTAGAAGAGATGCTAGTGGATTTTGAGTGTTCCGTAACATGGACTGTGTACCTAGGAGCTTGAACCATCAAACACTGGCCTATTATTTCCAGAGCCATAGGTCTGTCAAAAGGGTAAAACCGGCCAGGAACAGTGGCTCACGCCTGTAATCCCAGCACTTTGGGAGGCCAAGGCGGGAGGATCATTTGAGGTCAGGAGTTTGAGATCACCCTGGCCAACATGGTGAAACCCCATCTCTACTAAAAATATAAAAAATTGGCCAGGGGCGGTGGCTGACGCCTGTAATCCCAGCACTTTGGGAGGCTTAGGTGGGTGGATCACAAGGTAAGGAGTTCAAGACCAGCCTGACCAAGATGGTAAAACCCCGCCTCTACTAGAAATAAAAAAATTAGCCAGGCATGGTGGCAGGTGCCTGTAATCCCACATACTTGGGAGGCTGAGGCAGAGAACTGCTTGAACCTGGGAGGCGAAGGTTGCAGTGAGCCGAGATAGTGCCACTGCATTCCAGCCTAGACGACAGAGTGAAACTCTGTCTCAAAAAAAATAATAAAAAAAAAATTAGCTGGGCGTGGTGACATGCACCTGTAATTCCAGCTACTGGGGAGGCTGAGGCAGGAGAATCTCTTGAACCTTGGCGGTGGAGGTTGCAGTGAGCCGAGATCACGCCAACTGCACTCCAACCTGGATGCCAGATTAAGACTCCGTCTCAATGAAAAAAAAAAAAAAAGGAAAGAAAAAAAAAAAAAACGGTAAATCCACTCCTTGGCATTACAGATCCTTATACCTACTGTTATTCTCATCACTTAGCTAATATGTTACATAATCAAGCAATAATCACTGATTCTGATTGAACTATCTACTATGACCAACCATATATTCATAACCTCTCAAAAGTGTTAGACTTCAATCTTTAAAAATATTTGTCAGTACAAAATCCTTCTTTTTAGCTAAATCCCCTTGTTGGTAGAGGCTCACCATCTTCCCCTGGGCAGATCTTCCACAAAACACAGCTTTTGTTTTTTGACTGTTCTATGAGGGCTTAAAAGTGAAAGATAATTGCAACACACAGTTTTTTTGGTCTTAAAATGTCACATTAGTTTTAAAAATTAAGAAATTAAGGCTATCATAAATCCCAAACCAGACATTCAAAATTAATATGTCTAAAACTGGTTATCTGATTAAAAAAATACTTCAAAGAATATCTTTGAAATCTGAAATGCTGAAACAAACTATGATATAACTGTTGAGGGAGGGACAGGGAAATGAAAGATACTGACTTAAAATATAAATTAAATTATGTCTTCATCCTCATTTTCCTTTTCAAATGAATGTTAAAAACTTTGACTCTTGTGGCATGCACCATTTATAATCAGTTTCAAAACACATAAAACAGAAATGAAATGTTTAAAGATTAACAGACTTTTAAGAGGAGAGCCTTCTTTTACCCAGAAACCCACCTCTTTACACACCTCTCACACACAATGCTGGGGAGGAGTGGGAGGAGTACTGGGGCCCAAAACAAAGACTGCCAACAAAGCCAACAACAAAAAAACAAAATTTGTAAGCAAAAAGCCTTGAAATGAGTAAAACCTTTTTAAAAAGCCCATATTGAATTAATATATTGTTCTTAATTAGTGACATATACTGAATATATAACAGGGTCACTTCTAAAAAGTAGATATGCCAGGCTGGGCATGGTGGCTTATGCCTATAATCCCAACACTTTGGGAGGCCGAGGCAGGCGGATCACCTGAGGTCAGGAGTTCAAGACCAGCCTGGCCAATGTGGTGAAACCCCGTCTCTATTAAAAATACAAAAATTAGCCTGGTATGTTGGCACGTGCCTATAGTCCCAGCTACTCGGGAGGCTGAGGCAGGAGAATTGCTTGAACCTGGGAGGTGGAGGTTGCAGTGAGCCAAGGTTGCACCACTGCACTCCAGCCTGGGCAACAGAGTGAGACTCCATCTCAAAATACATAAGCAAACAAAATAAAAAAAAAAAAGAAAAAGAAAACAAAAATTAAAGATAATAAGACTATATTGGCCAGGCACAGTGGCTCACACCTGTAATCCCAGCACTTTGGGAGGCCAAGGCGGGCGGATCACGAGGTTAAGAGATCGAGACCATTCTGGTCAACATGGTGAAACCCCATCTCTACTAAAAGTACAAAAATTAGCTGGGCATGGTGGCATGTGCCTGTAGTCCCAGCTACTTGGGAGGCTGAGGCAGGAAAATCACTTGAACCTGGGAGGTGGGGGATGCAGTGAGCCAAGATCGTGCCTCTGCACTGCAGCCTGGCGACAGACAGAGCGAGACTCCGTCTCAAAAAAAAAAAAAAAAAAAAGGAATATATTAAGCACATTAGTCTATGAAAAATGAATAAACAAGCCTTTCTAATTAAGGGGACTCCTTCCTTGTTCTTAAAAAAGATAGCCTCCCTTTGTCCAACTAGGAAAAAATTGTACCAAAATAACACGAAAGATGACATACCTAAAAAAATTTAAACAAGAAGCAAATTTTAAAAATAGCTATACACACTTGAAATACTGATAACAAATTATGGAAACATCACAAAATGCTTTTTTTCACAGCTTGCTAACAGCTCATCCACATTTTGATCACCCTACTTAGCTAGTGGTTGGGCTGCCTGATAACCTCAACTATCTAAAACATGGGTACAAACAAGTTACTACCTGCATTCCCCAAAAGACTGAGCACTGAAGGAGTCAAGGAAGCCTGGGTGCAAATACCAACACTGCAGCTTACTGTCAATCAAATTGCTTAACTTTTCTAAGCTCCGGTTTCCTCATCTGTATTATGAGGCTAATATCTCACTGATAAGGTGGTTGTAAGGATGAAAAATGATAATGTATTCAAAGTGGAATACATTAGGACTGTGCTTAACATAGTCCACTTTGAATACATTAAAGGACTGTGCCTAGATCCATCATAATATAAATACACGTGGGCTGTTTACTATTACAAAGCTCAAGTACTTTAAATGGTAGGAGTGATGGTCTACCAGACAGATTTGTATGTTAAACTGACAGATTATAAAAAGCACGTTGGCGCATTAGGAAAGCTAATGTAAAGTCATGAGCCCAAAAAGGTATTACAGCACTTCAGTAACCCTTGACAAAAACAGGTTATTACAATTCAATGAAGTTATGAATGTCATAATCAACTTGCATCATCTGAGGAAGTTCCCAATCGTTGTACTTGGATTATGAAGCCAGGAAATGTGTAAATTAATTTTTTAAAGATTTCTATCTGAAATCAGTAAACTAAAAAAAAAAAAAACCCTCTGATTTTTTTTTATAGCAATACTCATGAACATGCTCTATATATTCAAAATGACTTTTTATTTTTGAGACAGAGTCTCACCCTGTATCCAGGCTGGAGGGCAGTGGTGCAATCTCGGCTCACTGCAACCTCCACTTCCCGGGTTCAAGAGATTCTCCTGCCTCAGCCTCCCAAGTAGCTGGGATTACAGGTGCGTACCACCACGCACAGCTAATTTTTGTATTTTTAGTAGAGACGGGGTTTCACCATGTTGGTCGGGATGGTCTCAATCTCTTGACCTCGTGATCCACCCACCTTGGCCTCCCAAAGTACTGGGATTACAGGTGTGAGCCACCGCGCCTGGCTGTTTTTTTTTTTTTTTTTTTTTTTTTTTGAGACAAGGTTTCACTCCCGTCGCCCAGGCTGGAGTGTGGTGGCACGATATCGGGTCACTACAACCTCTGCCTCCTGGGCTCAAGTGATTCTCCTGCCTTAGCCTCCCGAGTAGCTGGGACTACAAACATATGCCACCATGCACAACTAATTTTTGCATTTTTTGTAGAGACAAGGTTTTACCATGTTGCCCAGGCTGGTCTCAACTCCAGAGCTCAAGCGATCTGCCCACCCAGCCTCCCAAAATGCTGGGATTACAGGCATAAGCAACTGCTAAACATCAATATTTTATGTATAGATAGTAACAATTACGCAGCTGTCAATAAATATATCAAGAAATATGTACTGTAAATGTTCTTAGGCTAGTTCAATCTACTTACATAATTTTTCTATTAAATAACTTTTTTATAAAAACCTTCATGAAAACATAGTATATTACTTTAAAACTCTATTCCTCTAGGATTTGGTAAACTGTACATTTATCCTAATTACTCCTTTCAAGATGGTATAGATATTTACCATAGATAGTCCTTCCCTCCTTCCATTTCCCTTATCTACACCAATGTAAGAAAACTGGCTATCTTCTGAGTTGTTTGGTCGGGCAGGGAGGTCTTTTCTAAAGTTTCAAACCTGGGAGAATTTGGGTAAAATCAGCTTAGATCTATTTAAGAATAGCCCTTCTAGGTACTTAGCCCAAATGAACAGAAACCTGTTTTTGGAAAATACAGCTGCATAAATGAAACTCAAAGTAATTATGCCGAGTCATGCAGGTCACAGACATCATCTTTTCTAAACCTGTCGGTTTAAGAATCTCTTCCATTTTACTCAGAGTAGTGACAGAGCCTCTGCTTGAACATGCCCAGTGACAAGTCCAAATTCAAACACCTCCACGCCACCCCCCTCCCAAAAAAAGGTAAGGGAGAGTTAACAGTTGGAAAAGACAACCAGTAAAATACTGGTGAATACTGAACAATACTGGTGGGAGAATTAACCGTGCAAAGGGAAGAAAAGGCCCACATTTTCCTCCAAAACTGAAGAAGAAGAGATTTTGGAGTCAGTGTTAAATAATTTAAAAGATTACTTACCACCAAGGTGGGTGCTGTCAATAGTCCCCAAGCAAAAAACTCCAAAAAGATGACGATAACTGCATGATAGACACTAGGAGAACCTATTCCTTGAGGCTATAAAAAACAAGATTTTTTAAAAAGTTAAAAAAAGTTAACGGTACATTCTATAATTATTAACAATAACAACGATGTAATAGTCAACAAATATTAAGATCATATATGTACTGGGCACTGTGTCAAACATCTGTACTCACTGCCTCTGTCTTCAAAGTCAGAGGGACAGACAAGGCAACAACGAAATTCATTAGCATAAGCACAGTATGCAGTTGGAACATACAGAGTCCAAGGGAGCTTGGGAGGTGGGAAATATCAGACTTCCAGGAGGAAGGCTGAAAGGACACAACAGAGTTAGACAGGCGGAGGTATAGGGTGGAAAAGATGGCTCAGCCTGTACAAAGCTTCCAAGGCTTGCGGCATTATGGGTCTCATATATCGAGTTCAGTACAACCAGTGCATGGGCTGCACGTTGGGTGTATTGAAAGACGAGCTACAGGTACTCAAAGACCAGCTTCCATGCTAAGGAGTCTATATTTAATTCTGAAGGCCATGGGGAGCCACTAAAAGATATTAAGACTGACACAATCAGATGAAAGTTTTAAGATTATTCTGGCAAAGGTGTAACCAAAAAAAAAAAAAAACCATAAATGAAGCAAGTGGCAAAAATATAAACACGATATCAACATGGCTCAAAAGCAGAACAATCCCCAGGGAAAGTATGTAAGAGATTTGGAATTTGATATACATGAGAAAGAAAATACAAAATTAAGTTTATACCGCTGCCAGAGACGTCTTAAGACTCACTTCAGTATTATCACTCTGGTGATTTCCTAAAGGATAAAATGGAGAAGCAAAGCGCATCTAAAAGGAAGCTATCTGAATCAGCTCAAACAAGAAATGAGGGCATAAAACAGTGGCACAGTATGAATGTTGGAGGGGAGGGAACGGATTAAGGATTCAGGATTTGAAATTGGGAGGAGCTTGATAAATAGCGGAAGGGAGAATCAAGAACAACTTCCAAGTGTTTAGCTTGGTTGTCTAGCAGTTAAAGCTGGTGGCTTCCCAGCACTTCCCCCCACGAGGCTCAGATTTACTTCAGGTCCTATTTACAAAACTGCCCTCTTTACTTGAAACATTTGTATTGTCTTTGAGCACTGATTAAAACAATTAGCAGCAAATGTGATATCTGAAACCACCAGAGTAGATGAGATTATCAGGAGTGTCAAATGTGAAAACTGCAGTGGGCTGAGACAGAACCCCAAGAAGCGCCAACATTTTAAGTAGGAGGCACAGGAAAATAGTGAAGGTTTTTCTTCTTTGATAAAGAAAAGAGGAAGATAAAAGGAACAGTAAGAAAATATCAGGAGAGTGAAGAGAATACAGTGTCACATATGACAATGGAGCAGTTTCAGGAAGGAGGAGGTGATGACTAGTATCAAATGGAACAAGCATAGTAATATAAGGTCAAAAAATGACCACAGGAGGCCAGGCATGGTGGCTCATGCCTGTAATCTCAGCACTTTGGGAGGCCAAGGTGGGCAGATCACTTGAGGTCAAGAGTTCGAGACCAGCCTTGCCAACATGGCAAAACCCTGTCTCTACTAAAAATACAAAAATTAGCTGGGCATGGTGGCATGTGCCTGTAATCCCAGCTACTCAGAAAGGCTGAGGCAGGAGAATCGCCTGAACCTGGGAGGCAGAGGTTGCAGTGAGTTGAGATCCCACCACTGCACCCCAGCCTGGGCGACAGAGACTCTGAAAAAAAAAAAAAAAATTGGCCACAAATTTGATAAGCTTTAAACCTGTTTTGTCCACCATGTTCACCACCACATATACCCAGCCCCTAGCAGAAAGCTTGGCACAACTTCTCAGGGCTTAAAGCATGCTAATTTTTTAAAAATCAAAGTAGGATATAACATTGTATAGGTAGGGTAATTTCAACTCTGAAAAACAATAAATACTGACCTCAATGTAAATAAAATTTATATTAGGTAATGATTTTAAGTGATATCACATTGTTTACTATGCTATTCTGAATTTTCCATATCTTTTCTAATAAGCATGCTTGCACTTTAGGAGGAAAATGCTTTGTTTATTTAAGAGAAAAATTACCTAAAACTAGCATGGAGAAAAACAAAATAAACTATGGGACAATATCTCTGATGAACGTTGATGCAAAAATCCTCAACAAAATACTAGCAAACCTCCTTCAGGAAGGAGGTTTTAAAAAAGATCATTCATCGGCCGGGCGCAGTGGCTCTCACCTGTAATTCCAGCACTTTGGGAGGCCAAAGCGGGTGGATCACCTGAGGTCAGGAGTTCGAGACCAGCCTGACCAACATGAAGAAACCCCGTCTCCACTAAAAACACAAAATTAGCCAGGCGTGGTGGCGCATGCCTGTAATCCCAGCTACTCAGGAAGCTGAGGCAGGAGAATCGCTTGAACGCGGGAGGCGGAAGTTGCGGTGAGCCAAGGTTGCGCCATTGCATTCCAGCCTGGGCAACAAGAGCAAAACTCCGTCTCAAAAAAATTAAAAACAAAAAAATCATTCATCATGTTCAAGTGGGATTCATCCAGGTATGCAAGGATAGTCCAACATACATAAATCTATCAAGGTGATATATCATTTCAAAAGAATGAAGGAAAATAAAATGATCATTTCAATTAATGATGAAAAAGCATTTACTAAAATTCAACACTGCTTCATAAAAACTCTCAAAAATGGTATAGAAGGAACATACCTCAATATGATAAAAGCCATATATGACAGACACAGAGCTATCATGCTGAACAGGGAAAACCTGAAAGCCTTTCCTCAAAGATCTGGAACAAGACAAAGATGCCCACTTTCGCCACTCTTATTCAACAAAGTACTGGAAAGTACCAACTAGAGCAATTAAGCATGAGTAAGAAATAAAAGGCATGCAAATCAGAAAACAGGAAGTCAAAATTGTCCCTCTTTACAGATGACATGACCTTATATAGAGAGAACCCTAAATACTCCACCAAAAAACTATCAGAATGGAAGCAAATTCATTGAAGTTGCAGGATACAAAAATCAGTACCATTTCTATATGCCAACAGCAAATATCTGAAAAAGAAACCAAGAAAATAATCCCACTTACAATAGCTACAGATGAAATACCTAAGAATAAACTTAAAGAAGTGAAAGATGTCTATAGACTATAAAACATTGATGACACGAATTGAAGAGGACACACACACAAATGGGAAGATATTTCATGTTCATAAATTGGAAGAATCAATACTGTTAAAATTTTAATACTACCAAAAGCAATCTACAGATTCAATGCAGTTACTATCAAACTACAAATGACATTCCTCACAGAATTTTTTCTTTTAAATCCTAAAACTTATATGGAACCACAAGAGCCAGAACAGCCAAAGCAATCCTGAGCAAAAAGAACAAGGCTGGAGGCTGGGCACAGTGACTCACGCCTGTAATCCCAGCACTTTGGGAGGCCAAGGCGGGCGGATCACCTGAGGTCAGGAGTTCAAGACCAGCCTGGCCATCAAAGTGAAACCCCGTCTCTACTAAAAATACAAAAATTAGCCAGGCGTGGTGGTGGGACCTGCAATCCCAGTTCCTCAGGAAACTGAGGCAGGAGAATCACTTGAACCAGGGAGGCAGAGGTTGCAGTGAGCCAAGATTGCGCCACTGCACTCCAGCCTAGGTGACAGAGCTAGACTCAGTCTCAAAAAAAAAAAACAAAAAAAAAAAAAACGAGGCTTGGAGGCATCACATTACTTCACTTCAAATTATACTACAAAGTGATAGTAACCAAAACAGCATAATACTGGTATAAAAACAGATACATAGACAATAGAGCACAATAGAGAACTCAGAAATAAATCCATGCATTTACAGTCAACTCATTTTTGACAACGGCACCGAAGTATACATTGGGAAAAGGATAGTCTCTTAAATGGTGCTAGGAAAAGTGGATATCCATATACAGAAGAATAAAATTATACCCCTACCTCTTGCCATGTACAACAATCAAATCAAAATGGATTAAAGACTTAAATCTAAAACCTGAAACCACAAATGACTAGAAGAAAACATTGGGAATACACTCTAGGACATTAGTCTGAACAGATTTATTTATTTATTTATTTATTTTGAGACAGAGTCTCCCCCTGTCACCCAGGCTGGAGTACACTACTGTACTATGTATGTTGCCTGGGCGACAGAGCGAGACTCTGTCTCAAAAAATAAAAAATAAAAAATAAAATAAAATAAAAGTGGAATTGGCATGTTCCTAACACAAAGAAATGATAAAAGTTTGAGGTAATGGATACCCCAGTATCCCTGATTTATTATACACTGTATACCTGTATCAACATATGCTTGTATCAAAATATCAGATGTACCTGATAAATATCTGTATCTACTTTGTACCCATAGTAATTAAAAAATTTAGAAGTCCTAACCAGAGTAATCAGACAAGAGAAAGGAATAACGAGCATGCAAATTGGAAAAGAGGAAATCAAACTGCCACTGTTTGCCAATGATATGACTGTATACCTAGAAAACCCTAATGACGCATCCAAAAAGCTCCGAGATCTGATAAACGATTCAGTAAAATCTCAGGATACAAAATCAATGACACAAATCAGTAGCACTGCTATATTCCAACAACGACCAAGCTGAGAATCAAATCAAGAACTCAATCCCTTTTACAATAGCTGCAAAAAAAACAAAACACCTAGGAATACACTTAACCAAGGAAGTGAAAGATCTTTACAAGGAAAAGTACAAAACACTGTTAAAAGAAATCATAAATGACACAAAGGGAAACACATCCCATGCTCATGGAAAGGAAGAATCAACATTGTGAAAATGACTATACTGACCAAAACAATCTATAGATTCAATGCAATTCCCATCAAAATACCAGCATCATACTTCACAGAACAAGAAAAAACAATCCTAAAATTCATATGGAACCAAAAAAGAGCCCACATAGCCAAAGCAAGACTAAGCAAAAAACAAATCTGGAGGCATCACATTACCCGACTTTAAATTATACAAAAGGCTACAGTTACCAAAACCGCATGGTACTGGTATAAAAACAGGCATGAAGACCAATGGAACACAACAGATAACCCAGAAACAAAGCAAAATACTTAGAGCCGCCTAGGCATGCCTTTAATCCCAGCATCTTGGGAGGCCAAGGCGGGTGGATCACCTAAGGTCAGTAGTTTGAGTCCAGCCTGGCCAACATAGAGAAAACTCGTCTCTACTACAAATACAAAAAAGTTAGCCAGGCATGGTGGTGTGTGCCTGTAATCCCAGCTACTTGGGAGGCTGAGGCAGGAGAATGGCTTGAACCTGAGAGGCAGAGGTTGCAGGGAGCCAAGATCATGCCATTGCACTCCAGCCTGGGAAACAAGAGCAAAATTCCATCTCAAAAAAAAAAAAAAAAAAAATCAGCAGAGTAAACAGACAACCCATACAGTTGGAGAAAATATTTATGAACTGTGCATCTGACAAAGGACTAGTACCCAGAATCTACAAGGAACTCAAATCAGCAAGAAAAAAAACAAACAATCCCATCAAAAGTAGGCAAGACATGAATAGACATTTTTCAAAAGACATACAATAAGCCAACAAACACATGAAAAGATGCTCAACATCACCAATTATCAGGGAAATGCAAATTAAAACCACAATGAGATATCATTTACTCCTGCAAGAATGGCCATAATTTAAAAATCAAAAAATAATAGATGGTGTGGATGTGGTGACAAATGAACACTTTCACACTGCTGTTGGGAATGTAAACTAGTACAACCACTATGGAAAACAGTATGGCGATTCCTTAAAGAACTAAAAATAGAACTACTGTTTGATCCAGCAATCCCACTACTGGGTACCCACCCAAAGTAAAAGAAGTCATTATATGAAAAAGACACATGTACATGCATGTTTATAGCAGCACAATTCACAACTGCAAAGATATGGAACCAACCCAAGTGCCCAATGACCAACAAGTGGATAAAGAAAATGTGCTGTATATATACCATTGAATACTTAGCCATAAAAAGGAATGAAATAATGTCTTTTGCAGAAACTTGGATGGAATTGGAGGCCATTATTCTAAGTGAGTAATTCAGGAATGGAAAACCAAATGTCGTATGTTCTCACTTACAAGTGAGAGTTCAGCTATGAGGACGCAAAGGCGTAAGACTAATAGAATGGACTTTGAGGATGGGGGGGAAGCTTGAGAGGGATAAAAGACTATATATTGGGTACAGTATACATTGGTCAGGTGACAGGTGCACTAAAATCTCAGAAATCATCACTAAAAAACATCTATGTAACCAAAAACCCACCTGTACCCCAAAACTATTGAAATATTTTAAAAAATAATAAATTTTAAAAATAAAGTAAAACTTGAATGGAAAATGACAGGTATGCTGCATATACTTGTCCCTCCTGAACCATTCTATTAAGTTTCCCACGACTGGAAGGAAAAAATGTATTATTTATTTTTTAAAAAACAGGGCAGTGGGAGGGATATTTCTTTGTTATAAAGTACTGGAAATTTTGAGAGCTATATTATACCCATATTCATCTCTTCTTGATGTACCCTGGCTGAAACTGTCAACTGTTACTTTCACACTTCCAATTTAAAATAATGCTAAAAGACAATCAGAGTTCCTTATAATTGAAACTTTTAAATCATACAGACTTGTCAGAATGTTACCTGAAGAAAGCTATTCATTTTTTTACTTAAACTTTAAACTTTCAGTAGCTGCAAAGGAGTTACATTTCAACTGTAGGAGAATTTCTGCAGACGGTCTGATTATGTTGGTATGCAAGTCTTCTAACTATATGAGGATGAACTGGATGCATATAGCCATCTGAAAAAAAAACTGCATATTAATTTATCCCCAAACACACCAATCTAAACCAAACACTGAACCATGGAGGTAAGGAGCTAAGTAATTAATGATGCTGCCAGCCACACACCTGCCAAAGACAATATAAACACCCTGATGTTTCTAGGCTTTTTGAAAAGCACCACGGGGCCAGGCGCAGTGGCTCACACCTGTAATCCCACTTTGGAAGACTGAGGCAGGTGGATCACCCGAGGTCAAGAGTTCGAGACCAGCCTGGCCAACATGGTAAAATCCGGTCTCTACTAAAAAAATACAAAAATTAGCTGGGCATGATGGCACATGCCTGTAATCCCAGCTATTCAGGAGGCTAAGGTAGGAGAATTCCTTGAACCAGGGAGGCAGAGGTTGCTGTGAGCCAAGATCATGCCATTGCACCCCAGCCTGAGCAACAAGAGCAAAACTCTGTCTCAAAAGAAAAAAAAAAAGAAAGAAAGAAAAAGAAAAGCACCACAGGCCCTTCTCATTGCTTGCATGCTAGCAACCAAAGGTTATTTAACAGCTCTCTGGGTCTACAAAGGCCCTACATCCCAGAGAGCTTTCCTGCCACTACTTCAGCCATCCTTGCAGGTGAAGAGTGCAAAGGGTCAGAGCTTGGGTCCCGCTTTTGAAACGGTTGCTGACTCCTATTTAATTAAAATCAGGGATGCCAAGAAAAAAAAAATCTGGTGCTCTGCTTATCCAGGGATATGCATTTCATTTTCAAATGATATATCAATTTTACTTTTTTCAGGTACTTCCGACCATGCAATTCAGATATGCCTTACTTTCTATCAAATCTTTAGTCATTTTACCACAAACTTCTGAAAGAACTATACATTTTCCACTGTCAGAGATGTAGTTCCACAATTGTATGGCCAAAACAATAAAGATCATATTTTAAGATGAGCATTTTAAAAGATAAGGAAAATTCAATTTGAATACTGTAAATAACTCTTTAGCTCTCAGCCTCTAACAGGAATGCTTAAAAACAAGTGGTAATGCTTTAATAAAACAAAACAGAATTCTAGTATTTGAAAATGTCAGAAGGTATTTTTATTTCAGCTGTCTTAAATACCTACACTGAATGTTACATACATGAAAACCTGTAACTAAAAACTTCTTTTTTTTTTTTTTGAGACAGTTTCACTCCATCACCCAGGCTGGAATGCAGTGGCGTGATCTAGGCTCACTGCAATCTCGGCCTCCCAGGTTCAAGTGATTCTCGTGCCTCGGCCTCCCCGGTAGCTGGGATTACAGGCACATACCACCACACCTAGCTCATTTTTGTAATTTTGGTAAAGATGGGGTTTCACCATGTTGGCCAGGCTAGTCTCAGACTCCTGGCCTCAAGTGATCTGCCCACACTGGCCTCCCAAAGTGCCGGGATTACAGGCGTGAGCCACTGCCCCTGGCCTAAAAACTATTTCTATATATGGATGCTTTAAAAGTAAATTCACTAATATGGTTACTTTCATCAGTGAAGTAGTATACAGTATATGATTAAATATTTACTGAATATAATCTGTGGAACTTATTCTTTAGTTACTTATGCTGTTTTCAAACAGAACAATTGCTCTTAAACTTTTGGGAAGTATGGACCTTTTGGGACTCTTCCAAGAAACATGTATAGCCAAAAGAAAATTTTGCAAACAACTTCAGGGTGAACAGACCCAGATTAAAAACACCTAATATAGAATCACACACCTTAATGTAATTTATCTTAATTGTGTCTACTCACATAGGTAGCCTACTTGTTAGCTTTATCCTGGCCTGTTTTTCATTCAGCTGAATGAAATACAATTCAATGAAATACAATTTCAATAAAAAAATCAGTAATTTACGATTAATCTGGCTCATTTAGAAGGATTTATTTCTTCAGCCGTTGAAAACTACAAATCTGCTCTAATCTGCTCTAATTTTCAGACAAATCATTAACAACTCTTACTAGTTTTGTTTATAAATATTTAAACTGGCCAAATAGGCTTACATATATGTCATTAGCAGGACAACGGGAAAGAATTTTATTAACATTGTTGAAAAGAAGAAATCAGAAGGGGGATCAAATCAGTACCATTGACCAGGTATGTGAAATACTGTTCATGACTGTCATGTACGGACCATAGAGCCTCAGACATCTCACTGAATGAATCTACCCATTGGCGGAACTTTATAAAAACTCTGAAACTCTGAGGTCAATAGCAATAGCACTGAAATATTCTATGATACGATGAATTAAAAAACACACAACAACAGAGTATCAAATGGCAATTTTTTCCCCTTTCTTAAAAAATGTTCAGTCTGGGCACGGTGGCTCACACCTGTAATCCCTGCACTTTGGGAGGCCAAGGTGGGTGAATCATGAGGTCAGGAGTTCAAGACCAGCCTGGCCAATATGGTGAAACTTTGTCTCTACTGAAAATATAAAAAATTAGCCAGGCATGGTGGCACGTGCCTGTAGTCCCAGCTACTCGGGAGGCTGAGGCAGGAGAATCACTTGAACCCAGGAGGCGGTGGTTACAGTGAGCCGAGATCCTGCCACTGCACTCCTCCAGCCTGGGCAACAGAGTGAGACTCCGTCTCAAAAAAAAAAAAAAAAAAAAGTTCATAATAGTAGTCTGACCTATTGTAAGTAGAGAGGTAGATAAGCAACTACCATTTTACAATCATTTCTATGACTGCAATAGTTATACTTTTTAAATTTAAAGCTGGGATGGATTAAAATACAAATAATGCAAAATATTCCCCTGATATTTATTGAAATATATCCTCTGATTACGTATAAGAATAAACAAAATTACAATAAAAATTCATCTAGGAATGTGCTAGTACAAAATAGAAGTGTTTTTATCACTTTAAAATTCACATACTAGGCCCTGTGGGATCCAAACATACAAAACAAAGCCCCTATTCTAAAGGAGTGCCCAGTGCTCTTAGAATAGAGAATGAAATATTAAGTGTATAAAGATGAGAAATGATAATAGCCCCCATGTTCACAGCCCTCAAGAAAAGTCTTCATTTGTTCTATGTGAAACCTATTGCTGGTGCAAACATTTTATTTTGTGTCCCAAAGCAGGCTAAGAATTAATTACAACCTTAATAATAGGACAAGAAAGTTTAAAAACGATCTTTTCCAAAACTCACAGGATTTGGAAAGAAAGCATCTGCCGTAAAGCAAATCAAACAAAACCCCAAAGAAAGGTAATAAAACTGAACTTTCCAAGGAAAAGGAAGCTGTGTTTCTTAATCACAGTTTCATTCTTACATTTTGTAAAAAATACTGATCTTAAATATCACTTGGTCTTACAAAATACAATCTTTCATTGCCACTATTTTGTAGATTTTATGAAGAATGTAAAATATTGTCTCTTTCTAAAGGTAGACAAAGGCAACAGTGTTTTTCTCCCCATATAGTTCTTACCTACTTGGTCAAAAGAGCTATGACTCTTCATAACCGATCTAATCAAAGTAATGTTTTAATTAATCAAGTTCAATAAAAAGAACTTGAGGAATTTCTGTTTCTTTTTTTCAATAAATGTCAAAGCTATAACATATAATAAACGTTAAACTAAGAATATATTCCAAAGTCATTACATATGTCTCAAGTTTTCTAAACTTTGGCATATTGACTGGGCCGTGTTCTGAAATGTCATAAAATTTTGTCACGTTTTTCAACTGAATTCAGCAAATCCTCAATGGTGGCCTACTTACACATTTACTACTGTGCTAGCAGTTGATCGCGGCTCCAATAAGATATAAACAGAAATGGAATTAATGGTACAATTTCTGCACACTTCAGGTAAGTGAAACATATATATCACCTTTCCATTCTATTTCAGAACGCGGTATCAGCGGATGCAACAAAGACCACACAGTGTAGCAACGGAGAAATGTTAGCATAAAACAGTTTTGTTTTGTTTTGTTTTTCAATTAAAAATCCTACGTCCCCTGCTGGTTAACTACACACTGCATAAAGTTTACTGTGATGACAACTGTTTCTAAAAAGCAAACCTTTCTTCCCTTCAAAGTGTCTTCCTCCGATCCTTAGGCCATGACTGATTGTAATACTTTTGATCTTAAGACACACAGTGATGACTTTTCTTTGAAAACTAGCAGGTTCGAATGTAGGCCCCAGGTGTCTGCCGTCATGCTTCCGACTCCGGGAAGTGAGGGAAGCCCACCTCCGGTCAGGGTTTACTGTAAGCAGCCCAGAGCCGGACCACCGACGCAGAGGGACGTGGAAACAGAAAGCGAACGTACTACGGGGCCGCAGCGGGATCCCCGCGCCAGACGCCACCCCGTTAGCAACATATGGGAGAGCAGGGATGGTTCCCAGCCCCTTGACAAGCGCGGCGACGGCTCCGCGGGGCCTGGCGGCGAAGGCGAGGCGAGGCGAGGCTGCGGCGACGAGGGGCGCGGCGGGCGGGCCGCCGGGGGAGCCCCGCACATTCCTCCCCGCGGCGGAGGCGCACGTGGGGTTCGAGGCCGCAGGGCCTGCAGAGGCGGCCAGAGCAGAGGGCGGCAGGTGCGGGAAAGAAAGAGGACGGGCCCCGGAGGCCGCAAGCCCGAGCAGCGGAGGACGATTCCCGGAGCGGCGGCATGCGGGTCCGCGACCCCGAGGCACCGGCAGCGCGGACAGGGTGGGGGAAGGGAGGGAGGCACCGGGACGCCTAGAGACGGCAGTGTTGGGGTCTGAAGGAGAGACCGGATGGGGGCCCCGAGGGACGCTCGCCGGCGCGGAACTCAGCTCACCGTGCCTCCGTCCTTAATGATGATCTTCTTGGCCAGCATGATACTGCGGTTCGCGGCCCGTTTCTTCTTCTTCCCCTGGGTCATTTTACCATCCTCGATTCCTGGCGCTGCTGCAGCCACTCCCGGGGCGGCAGGCCCCAGCAGCTAGTGCCGTCCCACCACTACTGCCGGGCCGAGCCGCTCTGGGCGCCCGCCGCCATCTTGAGGGCCCGGCCTGCCTCCGGCGGCGCGTCACAATCGTGCGATCAGCCGACGAGCGCGCCCCGCCCCTCCCGCGTGATACCGCCCCGCCCGCTCGCCGCCAGCCCGCTCTACAGTAGCCGCGCGGCCAGGGTAACCGCGGGCTCGTGTGGGTGTTGCTGGCTACCTGTACAACTCCGTGCTCCGGCGTCACCAGCTAGCTAAATCCTCGCAACGGTTCTGGGCGATAGGGGCCGTTTTTGTCCCCCTTCTTCAGCAGATGAGGGAATTTGTTTCAAAAAGTTGTTACCTGCTCACGGAAACAGACGTCCTAAGCTATTAGCACAATCTCCAGCTGTGTTCTAATCAAGACAGGAACCGAAGGGAACAGTAAAAAATCATTTTCCATAAGTAATGGGTAACTTAAGAGATAAGGTAGTGTTTCAGAAACAGTCTTGTCCTTTTGGTGCTCAGGGACCCTCGCTAGAACTCAGCTGGCTCACGCTTGTTTACCTCCCTAGACCCAGGACCTTTTTTATTCCCTGCCAAAAAAAATACCTTACTTGACCGATGTCACCCTTTGTGGCCCTCTACGTTTTTACTATATTGTTTAAAAATAAATTCGATGGGAAGATTGCTAGAAAGGGCAATTTACACAAGTGGAAGTGGACTTTAAAGTATCACAATGTTAAAATTAGATATTGATAACTACCGTGTTGTATAATAGAATATCCTTTTCCTTAAGAGAAAAACACAAGGGATAGGGATACACCGCATGCTCCCTACTCTCAGATGGTTAGGGAGTAACATGTATGTGTATGTATATGTAGGTGGGGAAAAGAGAGGGACAAAGCAAAATGGCGAATGTTTAAAAGTACTGAAACTAGGTATGGTAGTTCTAAGATATGTTCACAGATTCAATGATATTCCTCCCTGGAAGAGGTGGACTCTAATTCCCCTCCCCTTGAGTGTAGACTAGGCTTAGTGACTCTTGATAGATCAAAACAGAAGTGACAGTATTGACTTCAGAGGCTAGGTCATAAAAGGCACTGCATCTTCCTTTGCGGGTCTCTTTTTCATTCATTTTGGGGCTTGGAGCCTGGGGAAGCCTGCTTCCGTGTTTTCAGGACACTCAAGCAGCCTATGGAGAGATCCAGTTGTCCAGGAACTGTTTGTAGCCTCCTACCAAATGCCACGGAGTGAGTCACTTTGGAAGTAGCTCCTCCAACCTTGGTCAAGCCTTTGGCTGACTACAACTTCATGAGACACCCAGAGGTAGGACCACCTAGCTTAGCCACTCCTGGAATCCTGACTCAGAAACTGTAAGATGAAAAGTACTTGGTGTAAGCCACTAAGCTTTGGGGTTATTTGTTACACAGCTATAAATAACTAATATATAGGGTAAAAGGAAAAACAGAGTAAATGAATGTATGAGTTCTTTGTACTGTTTTTGCAACTTTTCTGTAAGTTTGAAATTATTTCCAAATAAAATGTTAAAAAGTAAATTTGATTGAATTTCCTGTTCCTTGTATTTTCATACTGACTAAAAATGGAAAAAAAAACTAATTTCCATGGAAGGGAGAAGAAAAGCAATTTATAGCCTGATAGATACTTCTAATTATATTTTCCAATCAATAAGTATATTCCTTATACTTGTTTTGAAACATATATTCTCATTTTGAAACTTTTTTTATTTATTTTTTGAGACAGAGTTTTGCTCTTGTTGCCCAGGCTGCAGTGCAATAGTGCCATCTTGGCTCACTGCAACTTCCAGCTCCCAGGTTCAAGTGATTCTCCTGCCTCAGCCTCCCGAGTAGCTGGGATTACAGGTCCCCACTACCATGCCTGGCTAATTTTTTTTGTATTTTTAGTAGAGATGGAATTTCACCGTGTTGGCCAGGCTTGAACTCCTTACCTGAGGTGATGTTCCCGCCCCAGCCTCCCAAAGTGCTGGGATTACAGGTGTGAGCCACCATGCGTGGCCTATTATTATTTTCTGAGGCAGGGTCTCACTCTGTCACCCAGGCTGGAGTGCAGTGGTGCCATCATGGCCTCCTGCAGCCTCTTCCGAAACGATCCTTCTGCCTCAGCCTCTCAAGTATCTGGGACTACAAATGCACACCACCATGCCTGGCTAATTTTAATTTTTCTTTTGTAAAGACAGAGTCTGGTTATGTTGACCAGGCTGGTTTCAAACCTGGCCTCAAGAGATACTCAGTTCTACCAAAGTGCTGGGATTACAGGTTTGAGCCACCGCGCCTTGCCTGCAACTTTTTAGTTGACACCCAACTTGAAGTTCTTTAGAGAAAGTAATATGATAGATTTCATAATTCAATTCCCAGGAGCTTGTTTTGAATGGAAGTAGAGGGCTGATAATTTATTGTGTGGTTACTTTGATTTTCATAGTCCCTCAAAATCATACTTCATCTAGCTATACCAATTTTATCAGCCTTATGAACTGGTTATTGTTCAGTCATTCAAAAAATATTTACTGGGTGCTTGTGTTTGGCAGTGTTTTATTAGATGCCAGGGATACATCAATAAATGAGACACTATCTGCACAGAGCTTACATTCTAGTGGGGGACACAGTTACAAAACAAAAGGAAGGTAATTGCAGATTGCAGTAAATACTGTTGGAAATAATGTAGTAAGAGAAATTTAACACATACTAAATGTCCAGAATGTCCCAGGCTTTGTGCTAGAAAGGCTGCAATGATAAACAAGAGAGAACAGTCCTGTTCTAATAGGCCTATTGTGTATGAACTTGTCGCTTTGTATGTGATTTGGGTTGTGAATACAGCTGGCCCTCAGTATCCTGTGGATTCAACTATCCTCAGAATAAAAATATTTTTTTTTAAATCCCACAAAACAACAAAAATACAAGTAAAAAATACAGTATGACTACACAGCATTACATTGTATTAAGTACTATAAATAATCTAGAGATGATGTATGTGGAGGATGATAACCAAATGCTATGCCATTTTATGTAAGGGACTTTAGCATCCACTGATTTGGATATCCACGGAAGTCCCACAACCAATTCCCACTCCCCTCCTCATATGGAGGGATGACCGTATTCACAAACTTTGCACTAAGAGACTGATATCTCAGTTAGGGTTTTTTGGTTAGGATCAACAGAAACTAACACTGGCTAACAAACTAGTACTCGCTAACGTAAGCAAAAGGGAATTATTTGGAAGGATATTGGAAGTTTTGAAAATTAATGAGAAGGCCAAGAATCAGGCTTAGAAACAAGCAGAAACCAATGTTTGGAAAGTTCATGAAAACAGTTGATGAGGCACCTTGAAAGGGAGTGGGATTCCTTGGAAAGAAAGGCAAGTGGCCAAAAGTAAAAGATTCCTAAAGAAACAAGATTGTATCACAGAATCCAAATCCCACCCCCACCATGCACAATTTATTAAAGAAACTGCACTTCACCATGCTAACAGAAGAGGGTCCTCTTTAACTAAAAACTCAGTAAGTCACCCACATCCCTTCTACCCTCCATTCTATAGAGCCACCTGTTATTGCTGATTCAAGAAGATCCTACACATTTAATCATGAATAGAAAAGCCACCAAAAATCCATACAAGGCTATTATAAAAAACAGAAAATGAAAACTTTTCAATCAATAGAAAATACTACCCTCTAGAAAATATGAAGCAGAGGCAAATAATATACAACACTCCAACATGAATATCATTAAGTAATTGCACATATAAAAGAACACAGCAAATAAAGATTTTTAAACTCAATAGTAAGATGTAAAATGAGAGTTGAACAAACATAGGCAATATACTGAAAAGATAAAATCAACTAAAAATGAAAACTAAATCACAGGGTACCTGAGAGACACAAATAAAAGTAAAGTAAGAAATACAGAGAAGAGGAATAAAACAGCTATGAGAACAAAAATGAGATAAAAAGGATCACAGATAAAATAATATAGAAAAAATTATCTGGGTCTCTAGGTAAAAAACAACAAACAAAATGTCATTTCCAAAAGGGAAAAAAATCAAGTGGTGCCACACTTCTTGATGATAACATCAAGCAACCCAACAGTGAAGCACAAATTCAGACAAACTCAAGAAAAGGAAATGTTTGTCAAGGATTTTCTACATGGCCAAGCTGTACTTTAAGTATCTAGGCTCTAGAAGAAATTTTAAACATGTCACAACTCAGAGAATATTGTACAGTACTTACAAGCCCTCCTTGAATACTCTACAGAAGAGCTTCATCCAGCCAAAAGTTGACTGGAGAGACTTCAGATAAGTATCAGTAGGGTATTAAATATACTTTTTTAAAATTTTAATTAATTTTATTACAAAGGTGGGGATTAGGATGGGAAAATAGTGTGTAAATATTATATGTTCTAATCAAAAAGAAATAAGACTACAGAAAATATGAAGAGATAATATATTCACTGACGGTCACATAGACAATTAGATAAGAGTCAAAGAACATCATTTAAAGGTGTCAAATTAAATAGTAGAGGCCTAGACAAGGAAATTGGGGACTCTAAATGCATTATATAAAATGTTATCAGTATAAATTAGAACATACAAACCTTTCTAAACATCCAAAGAAATTTTATAAAGACCCCATGTTGTGAAAGAGGCACAGTAAGTATAGCAATATGCATATTTGTTTGCTTTTTAAAAAGAAACACATGAAAGATAAATTGGAAAACTAAGAAAATACTTATAATAATTACTTATAAGAGATGGTTAGGAATGGAGGGATAGGTATGACAGCTAGATTTTTTCAGAGTACACTTTTCATATAAAACTTTTCGAAAAAATTTATGTTTTTTTTTTTTTTTGTAGAGACAGGATCTCACTCTGTTGCCCAGGCTGGTCTTGAACCCCTGGCCTTAAGTGATCCTCCCACCTCAGACTCCCAAAGTGCTGGAATTACAGGCATGAGCCACTGCACCTGGCCATGTTGCTAAATTTTAATTGTAAATATTAATTTGAATTCATGATCTTTTAAAATTGTATTTCCTAGCTATGTCCACTAAAATGGCCCAGAAACAATGACAGCTCAGTAACAATGGATTCTATAATAAATTCCATTCACTGGCTAGAAGGACTCCAAAGAAAAAATAAAATAAATCCCATTCCCCTTAAAAGGTATAGGGCTCCTTGGAGAATTAGCTGATAATCCAAATTTGGAACAAGACAAATATAAGGTAAGCCTCAGATTTCTTGTGCCTGAAGCAAATAAGGACTAAAAGACTAATGTGGTCATGTTTAAAAAACACAAGAGTGGCCGGGCGCGGTGGCTCATGCCTGTAATCCCAGCACTTTGGGAGGCCGAGGCGGGTGGATCACGAGGTCAGGAGTTCAAGACCAGCCTGGCCAAGATGGTGAAACCCCATCTCTACTAAAAATACAAAAAATTAGCCAGGCGCGGTGGCAGGCACCTATAGTCCCAGCTACTCAGGAGGCTGAGGAAGGAGAATCATTTGAACCCGGAGGGTGGAGGTTGCAGTGAGCCGAGATCGTGCCACTGCACTCCAGCTTGGGTGACAGAGTGAAACTCCGTCTCAAAAAAAACCCAAGAGTTAGCTTGCTGTGACTTACATGGGCTAGAGGCTCACAATATATATGAGCATCAAAAAGAACTGTGACCGATTGGCTATAATATATTGAGTAATTTTTTTTTAATTCATGAAGACATGGTCTTTTTTTTAAAGGGGGATATTAGAGAAACAGGAGAGAAATATACTTTTTTATTTTAAAAAAGAATATAAACTAATAAATGTAGAAGAAATTTAGAGCACTAAAAAAAATTTATCACCATTTTGCACCCCAGTGTAATAAATGATTCAGTCAAGAATCATCAATTGATGCTAAAGGCATTGGGAAACAGAATATTCTCCTGGTGCTAAAACATTACTCCATAGATTACTAAGGGTGAACAAATGACCTTTACCACAGGGAGAACTTTACAATAACCTTTACAATGGGGTAGTCATCATCTTAACCAAATAATCAATTACCAACATTAATAATGAGATTATCTGTGCCTTTTAATATGATACAATATAAAATCTGTGAAATATTTTTACCCAATACATTTAACCTGAAGGTAATCAAACCTATAGACTTGACTTCCAGTTTAAAGGACATGAAAGGAATAAAGGGAACAAATCAAACCACATAATATGAGCAAAGTAACTTTCGTCCTTCAAAGCGTACTATCATGAGGAGAAAAGTCATTAGAGGTAGCATTTTCAGTCTCTTGGTATAAAAAAGCCATTGAGGGGCAAGTGGTGGTGCAGGAAGGGGACTTCAAGACCAAAGGAGACAATCAAATACAAAGCATTAACCTTGATTTTACCCTCGTTCCAAAACAAAAAAGCTATAAAAAATCATTTTTGAGACAACTGGGAATACAGTTGACTCTTGAACAACAGATTTGAACTGCATGGGTCCACTTATATGCAGATTTTTTTTCAGCCAAATGCAGATGGAAAACACAGTTATTTGCAGGATGTGAAACCCACCCATAGGGAGGGCTGACTTTTCTTATACGCGGTTTCCCCTTAAGGACTTGAGTGTGCCCAAATTTTGGTATACACGAGGTGGGGGTCCTGGAACCAATCCCCCACGTTTACAGAGGGGCAATTGTATTTGAATTTGAACTTAGATGAAGTGACCTGAATTAATTTAAATTTTCTTAGGTGTCATAATGGCACTGAGGTTAATTAAGAAGATGTCCATATCTTTAGGTCACGCATGCTGGAGTATGTAGGGGTAAAGTGTCCCAACAGAGATAAAGCTAGTGTGGCAAAATGTTAATAATGGTTGGATTTAGGTGGTATACCAATTTTTCAATTTTTTTGTATGCTGCAAAATGAAAAGCTGGAGAAAATTTAATTTTAAAAAAAGTTCTTTAACAATGCCGCATGTGTGAGTTCATGGAGGTAGCCCATGAGTTTTTTAAAGCTAAATTGGCACAATCTGTCATAGCATGATTGAAGCCATTAAAATGGCAATATTATAAAAACAAAATATTGAAAACAAAATGAAACTTGACACGAGGGAAATGGAGAAAAATAATATGAAATAATGGAAATTTGAGGCATTATGTGTATATAACATCCAAAATAAGTGGCAGGTTTTAAAATTCTAGAATTCATAACAATATGACAGGCACACATCTTTCATGATTTTCTATAATTCTATCATCACTCAGGAAATATTACCCTGCCTTGGCTATATTTAAAAGACCTATTGAAGCAGCATGCATATATTAAAAAAGCACTTAGCATCATCATTTTAAAATGCTGTATTTACTATCCAAGCAGAATAAAATAAAACTTTAGCCTAAAGGGAAAAACTTAATAAACCCTCAATTATTAGAAATCATGTTTGTACATGCAGTATCTTTTAAAAGACCAAACACACACACACACAGATTTTGTGTCTAAATCACACAAGTCTGATTTAGTACATTTAACTGAACCTCTTAAATACTCTACATTTAAAGCTGGGGTGTCCAATCTTTTGGCTTCCCTGGGTCACCCTTAAAGAAGAAGAATTGTCTTGGGCCACATATAAAATACAGTAACTAATAATAGCTGATGAGCTTTAAAAAATTGCAAAAAAATCTCATACTGTTTTAAGAAAGTTTACAAATTTGTGTTGAGCCACATTCAAAGCCATCCTGGGCTGCATGCAGCCTGCGGGCCACGCGTTAGACAAGCTTAAAGTATATTTTAACGTGAATTTTCAGTGATTATCACTAAACACTGTAACAATATTCATTATTCTTTTAAACCTGCAGTGAGTTCTACCTTTAAAAAGAGGAAAGTGTATATCTAAGATAAACTGTATATTTCCAAAAGAACACCATGTTATTTGTTTTAAACAAATTACCTCTAACATTTTAGAAATCCTAAATGAATGAATGAAAATAAATGCATTAAACGAAAAACACCTGATTCTCAGGTCCAAGGGAGGAAAATGTGATCCTAACACTAGTGAAGCCCTACTGTGAGCCAAAATAACAACTGGTATCAGGTTTTAGCTCTTCCTTATAATGGTGATAGGTAATGCCTAATTTAAAATTAGTTCAAAATTGTTTATTAATATGCAGTACAGGTAAAAGGTTTATAAACCATGTTTTAAATTTGTAGTTTAAAATAGTCCAGCATTTATAAAGTTGTCATTAAACATAAGAAGTGAAAACTAAATGACAATACTATGCTCTCTCTCTCTCTCTATATATATATGTTCTTAACACAGTATCTGATTATAAACATTTTTCCACACTAGATTCACGTTATGTTCAGAATCATTTGACAGATATTCTAAAATTAAAAATGACAATGTATAAATTAAAAGTCTCTGGGCTGGGTGTGATGGATCATGCCTGTAATCCCAGCACTTTGGGAGGCCAAGGCCGGCAGATCACCTGAGGTCAGGAGTTCGAGACCAGCCTGGCCAACATGGTGAAAACCCGTCTCTACCAAAAATACAAAAATTAGTTGGGCGTGGTGGTGAGCACCAGTAATCCCAGCTACTTGGGAGGCTGAGGTAGGAGAATTGCTCAAACCCAGGAGGCGGAGGTTGCAGTGAGCAGAGATCGTGCCGCTGAACTCCAGCCTGAGTGACAGAGCGAGACTCCATCTCAAAAAAAAAAAAAAAAAAAAAAAATTAAAAGTCTCTGAAAAGAAGAATTGTCGTTGCTTGTATCATCCTCATCAATTCAGAAGGAAGTGTATAGAGATGAATGGTCTTTGTGTAGTAAGAAATTTGGCCCATCCAAAGAAAGTTCTGGTGTTAAGTCTTTGGGAGTTCTCACTGATAGGAATGTCTTTATTATTCATTGTGGGTTCCTTAGACAACACTTGACAGTTTATGCTAAGGAGATAACCTATGGTGAGGCCCTGAAGTCTTGATGTCAACCAGATCTCCAGGGAGGGGCAGATGTTGGAAAGAGAGGACAACTACATAGGCAAAAAAATCAACCAACCATGCCAACTAATAGAGCCTCTCTCAATAAAAATCTGGACACCAAAGCTTAGGTGAGCTTCCCTGAATGGCAATACTATGTGTGTACTGTCAAACATTGTGGTCAGGAGTAGATAACACCTTCCATGACGCTACAAGAAAAGGACACCGAAAGCCTCAAGTTTGGACCACTCCTAGACTCTGTTTTATGTGTCACTTCCTTTGGCTGGTTTTAATTTGTATTTCCTTTCTCTGTAATAAATATGACTGTGAGTATAATAGCTTTTAGTAAGTTTCTCTTTCTAGCCAGAAATGAGGGTGAACTTGGGAAACCCCTGAATTTGCAATGACCAAAACACTCTCAGCCATAGCAGAAGCTCAAATCTTTGGTAATTGAAGGCAATTAATTTCTTCCTTGCTATTTTCTTTTCTAGAGTGTATATGTAATCAGTCCTGCCTTAAAGGAATTCTCTTTTTAAAAACAGTAAGAAAGACCAGTATGGGCTGGGTGTGGTCGCTCACGCCTGTAATCCCAACACTTTGGGAGGCCAAGGCAGGCAGATCACTGAAGCTCAGGAGTTTGAGACCAATCCGGGCAACATGGCAAAACCCCATCTCTACAAAAAAATACAAAAATTAGCTGGGCATGGTGGCGCACACCTGTATTCCCAGCTGCTTGGGGGCTGAGACTCCTGGGAGGATCACTTGAGCTTGCTCTGTCAAGGCTGCAGTGAGCCAAGATTGTGTCACCGCACTCCAGCCTAGGCAATGGGAGGAAGACCTTGTCTCAAAAACAAAAACCAAAAAACAAAACAAAACAGAAAAACACCCCAAAAAACCCCACCAGTATGATTACTAATGCTGGTCACTATCAGTCTCTTTTGAAAGGCAGTATTGGCCGGGCGCAGTGGCTCACGCCTGTAAACCCAGCACTTTGGGAGGCCGAGGCAGGCGGATCACCTGAGGTCAGGAGTTTGAGACCAGCCTGGCCAACATGGTGAAACCCCGTCTCTACTAAAAATACAAAAATTAGTTGGGCGTGGTGGCATGGCCTGTAATCCCAGTTACTAGGGAGGCTGAGGCAGGAGAATTGCTTGAACCTGGGAGGCAGAGGTTGCAGTGAGGTCACACCACTGCAGCCTAGGTGACAGAGCGAGACACCATCTCAAAAAAAAAAAAAAAAAAGGTAGTATTATCTATAAGATTCAGATTCTAAGATACTTTTGCATAGCAGTGGAACTTGAGGATTGTGATATATTTCCAACAAAAGAAGCACTGTAATACAAAAAAGATTATTAAATATTTTTAGTTAGTGCTTTTCATGAGAGGTTGCCAAAGAAAAAAATACATTTTAAAAATGCTGGCACTTTAGTGATTTTTTTACAAAGTATTTTGTGTAAGGTTACTTCAGCAGTAGAGATAGGACTAAAATCCTGTATATTATCACAATTGATCTCCATGCATTCAATTGACAGTCACAATGGAAGCAATTATATTCAAATTATGAAGAAAATACATACCAAACTTCTATAATTACTTAACCTTGAGGCTAGCCTAGAGATATTTAAAACAAAAAATCTGTTAGGCTGTTATTAACATATAGAAAGATAAATTCTAACTAGCTTAAATAAACCCAGTCTTTTTTTGTTGTTTCAGTTTTTGTTTTGTTTGTTTTTTGAGACAGAGTCTCACTGTCACTCAGGCTAGAGTCCAGTAGTGTCATCATGGTTTACTGCAGCATCAAATTGCTGGGCTCAAGCAATCCTTCTGCCTCAGCCTTCTGAGTAGCTGGCCCCACAGGTGCATGCCAACATACTGGCTAATTTTATTTTTAAGATTTTTTGTAGAAACAAGGCTATGTTGCCCAGGCTGGCCTCAAATTCATGGGCTCAAGCGATTCTTCTGCCTTGGCTTCCTAAAGTGTTGGGATTACAGGAATGAGCCACTGCACCTGGCCAACCCAGTATTTCATGCTAGAATATGAGCTAGAGAAAAGGAAGAAAGATCACATGTGACAGTGATAGAGATACTACAGAGCCAGAGAAAAAGATCAGTAATTCATTTTTGATATATAAAGAGAGAAGACTAATTCATAGGTAAGGTCATAGACACAGGTAAATAGGAAAATAAGGAAATATAGAAAAAGATTTGTATAGAGTTCTTTATGAAAATAATCTATTTCAATAAATCTATTAAATAGGTAATAGCTGGATACCAAAAAATGACAAGAGAAGTTTATCAATTAAAAAGCCATTTAACAAAAGACCAATTTATACATTCCTTTGAATTATGTCCATAAAAAATTTAAATATACAAATTACATTATCAAACCCAAAAGAATCTTTCTAAACAAATGAAATACAGATATAGACAAAGTCAGGATCCAAATTATTTTAAAAAGTTTTTAAATTATTTTGTAATTACAAATGAAACAACAAACTGACAGTTTTATACAATTGTTAAAGTTTCAAAAAGTTCAATGATGGAGCAATAGTATCACAATTTATTTAAGTACTGTTCACAAATGTTTATGCTTTTGTAATATACCTATTTTAATTTTGTTAATGAATTTGAAGAGCTAATGTTGAAACAACCAAAAAAATAGAAATGTATTTATTCTTAAAAATCCTAATTTTGCCCATGTGTCTACAGTTGTGAATTACAGGAACACCCTCCAGAAAAATCAGGTATTTGGTAAAGCAAGGCACATAGGACCAGATTTTGATAAAGGTGCTTGTTCTCTGCTCCTATAACTACTTTAAATAACCTGGAGATTCTTAAGATGACTTTCAATATAGCATAAATAACTTTTATAAACCTTTTTTATGTAAAGCATACACCCATGATAATTAAATATTATAATGTGAATGTGTAAATCAAATGAGTGATGCTAAACCCTTTAAGAAAAAACCCAACTCAGTTTAATGACTATACAATGAAATTTTTAAAGTTCAATAATTTGATATGTAAGAATAATCAGTATTACAGTAAGTGTAGAGAACATAATTAGTTTCCTTTCAGATTATATCTTAGAATCTAAATATCAAGCTACCTTTCCTTCCATGAAATTATGTGACATTCAATATAAATTGATGTAAACATTTAAGTTTTGCATCTCTATACTATATATTCCACCATAAAAGTAGCCTACAACATCTCTAAAATCACTTACTAAAGAACTGATAATATAATACTACTGTGTTGAAACATCCATTTGTTGCATTTCAAACTTTTCTTCCCAAATACCATATTCTTAATTGCTAAAAGAACTATCGATTGGCACTCTTCTCCCATGAGTTAGCACATTTTCACATTGAACAAAGTAGTTGCGTGATAACAAATAAAAAGTATAGGAATTTAAATAATGAAGGAGTCATCATTATAAAAGCTTGATACAGTAAGGCCTGTGGAGGTCATCAAAACACACATCACACACACAAGGAAATGGCATTATCTGTATATGTGACATGATCCTAGGGCACAGGTCTACCTTCTCATGTATGATTACTTTTTTATGAATTAAAAATTATAAACTACATAGCCCAATCTCCAATAAACATTTTCAAACCCACTAGAAAAGCAAAATGTAAATTATGCCTGTCTAATAAAATTGTGCTTTGAAAATATATTTGACTACTTTGTCCATTTTTACAATTCTTGTTTACATTTTTATAACTTTCATTAGGAATTTTGAAAATTGTGTTTCGACACCTAAAAATGTGTTACCATTGTAACTAACATGTCTAATATCTAATTTGCTTGTATAATTTTTTTAAATTATTAAAATAGAAACAGACTAAACCTGATTAAATGTGAATGCACACTGCATTAATACATAAGTAACCAACCAATACTTCAATGTGAGCTAAACATAAATCATTATATTTCAGCTTGAATTCTGTGCATTTGCAGGATTTAGATTTTACTTAGCAGTAAGTAATAATGTAAGTCTAAATATTATTGCAGTCTAAAACTACCATGTTCAAAATGTGGTGAACTTAGTAAACAAATACTCTAAAGGGTGGTTACTGAAAATCATGTTGGGCATCCAGAAAGTTTGCTTGGTACCAATTTGGAATCACCACCAAAGTGATTTTAAAGATTTGGTAATTTTAAATGCTTTTAAACTTTGGATGGAATTGATGAGACCTGCAATCTGTAGACTATTACTGCAAAAGCAAGGTAACACTGCCAGTTCACGTTAAGCAAGGGTACCCAACAGTCTGTAACATAGTATTTTTGAGCCAATTCTATTTAATAAAATCCATGAGAGCTATATAAAAATACTTATTTTTTACAGTTTTTATATCTATTAGAACAGTCTTTAAAAATATATACAGTATAGGCCAGGCGCAGTGGCTCACGCCTGCAATCCCAGCTACTCAGAGGCTGAGGCAGGAGAATCCCTTGAACCAGGGAGTGGGAGGTTGCAGTAAGCCGAGACCGCGCCACAGCACTCCAGCCTGGCAACAAAGTGAGACTCTGTCTCAAAAAAAAAAAAAAGAAGTATTTTATTTTTTTCATTCATACTGTGGGTGTGTGTGTGTGTGTGTGTGTATTTTCTTTTTTTTTTTTTGAGACGGAGTCTCGCTCTGTCACCCCGGCTGGGGTGCAGTGGCACGATCTTGGCTCACTGCAACTTCCACCTGGTGTGTTCAAGAAATTCTCCTGCCTCAGCCTCCTGAGTAGCTGGGACTACAGGTGCGCACCACCATGCCCAGCTAATTTTTGTATTATTAGTAGAGATGGGGTTTCACCATGCTGGCCAGGCTGGTCTCGAATTCCTGACCTTGTGATCCACCTGCCTCGGCCTCCCAAAGTGCTGGGATTACAGGCATGAGCCACTGTGCCCAGACAGTAAAATACTTCTTATACTCAGTAAGTAATTCTGTCTATAGTTAATAATTAAATTAAACCCATATTCAAATTATAGAAAGCATTTTTGCCCACCAAATCATCTTACCATTTCTAATATATTCTCTCTCTCTTGAATCAACTTATTAAATAACTCATGTAATCTGCATCCTCAGCTCCAGTGTTCATTAAAAAGGAAAAAAACCCACTATTTTAAAGCAAAATGGTGGCTCCTTCTCAGTAGCTTTTTTTTTTTTTTTCTTTTTTTTGAGACAGACTCTCACTGTGTCGCCCAGGTTGGAGTGCAGTGGCGTGATCTCCACTTACTGCAACCTCTGCCTCCCGGGTTCAAGTGATTCTCCTGCCTCAGTCTCCCGAGTAGCTGGGACTACAGGTGCGTGCCACCACACCCAGCTAATTTTTGTATTTTTGGTAGAGACGGGGTTTCACCATGTTGGTCAGGATAGTCTCAATCTCTTGACCTTGTGATCCACCTGCCTCAGCCTCCCAAACTGCTAGGATTACAGGCGTGAGCCACTGCGCCAGGCCTTCTCAGCAGCTCTTGTGGGAACACAGAAAGGGAATTCAAAATGTGGCTACCTCTCCCACTCATGTGATCAGGGAAGAATAGGCTTATGAGAGACCTAAAAAAATCTTCCGAGCAGCCTTGGATTTAAAGTTATAGCGCTGTTTAAAATAAAGTAATATGGCAATCTGGAATGTCTCCAAGAAAAGTCATTTTGTTCTGTCACTGACATCTGTACTATTTGTTTGAATGTTGTTTTTGTAAACAGTTGTAGATTAAAGAAGTTTTTACAGATCAATGAGTAAAATGTTCATTTAATAACTTTCTAACTGTATACAGTATATGCTTGATAGTTCAAAATTCTCCAAATGTAGATATTATACAATAATTATTTTAAATTATTAAATGAGTATTTAATCCTTTTAAATTACATTTTGAAAATTTAATGGCAATTACACACAAATTTTAATTTAAAATAATATTAAGGACTTAATCTGATTTACAGAAATGAAATGCAATGAAGAGATTAAGGGCTAACCTCCATTACTATAAAATTCTCTGGCTACCATCTAGCACAGGAGCAACTGGATTGCTTTCAGCAGTCTTGAAGCACTAAAATATCTTTAAATTCATATGGAGAAATAGTATGTATCTCTACATTAAATTTAGATTTTATATTTATTCTCTGACAGATCAGACCCAGAATATTAATTTTTATGTAATTGAACAAAAAACATTTAGGAATCCTTCATTTAGTAATCTTTTGTATAAATATAAAAATCTCTGATAAGTGAAATGTTTTTTCAAATTATACTTCTATTTTTCACAGCTTTATAGGTAATTATAATTTTCAAACTTTAAATATTTCATGTGATTTGATATATCTGTACAGAAAGAGTAAGATAAAAACATTTAATAAGATTAAATCTAATTTGCAAAAATTGGTATCTGACATTTGTTGTGTGCTCCTGCAAAGAGTGCATAGGACATTTCTGCAGCAATCAAAAAGGTAAAATCTTTTTAAACTCAGATTTCAAGTTTCCTCTAATATTCCTTCTAATTCTAATCCCTGGAAATACTTTCAAGTTTTGATTTCTAGATGCAATGTGTTTTGTTACATATACACATATTTTATCCTTAAACTTTTAAAAAACAGTATGATCAGATTCAGCATGATGGTATCTTCTCAGACTCTGTAGAAGTCCTCTGTGCAAGATTAATGTCGAGATTCCTAGTGCCCCATCGTGAAAAACCAGTTAAAGATAGTATACAACTATGCTTTAGTGGGATTTCCTGCAGGTTTGGGATCATAACCATATAAAAAAGTAGCTGTTATTACAAGGATGGCTCCAAGGAAAAAGACACTGAATAAGATGAAGACAAAATAAAAAAGAGAAAATCAGATTAAAAGCAGAACAAGTTCCTTCTATTTCTTTACTATAAAAACAATTATAATGTGGGGAAAAATGTTCCAGTAACACGGCTAACAAATCTTGAGTACTTACTACATTCCAGGTATCTGGCTAAGTGCTTTATATGCATTATTTCATTGAGTTGTCACAGCAAATCTATGAAGATGTATTAGTATTCATTTTTTACACATGAGGAAACAGTTTTAAAGAATTTAAATAACTTGTCTAAAGTCCCACAACTTCAAGAGGATCAAACCCAGGTATGTCTAACTCTACAGCCTGCACTCTCATCGACTGCACTATACTGTCTTCCAAAGCAAAGCTATTTTAAGTTCTGTATTTCACCTTAATAGGGATTTTGTATGCAATACATTCAATAACAAAAGGCCTTAATTCTTTAGTTGAACATACGAAAGGAATATTTTATTCTGTCATGTTAAACCAAGGTAAAGTTTAGTTTAAAATCCAAGATAATAATAAGCAAAACTCAGGACCAATTTTTATAGGATGCTTTACAAAGGGAAATTACATTAAATGCAGGGAGTTCTTGGTTTCCTCTTTATCCTATATATCTATAGATATAGTCTACTTTACGATAAATCAGAAACGAATTTAGACAGGATATGTAAACTAGACTACAAATATTAACTTTTTTTTTTCTTTTTAAAGACAGGGTCTCACTCAGTCGCTCAGGCTCTGGAGTGCAGTGCTGTCACCATGGCTCACTGCAGCCTCGACCTCCAGGGTTCAAGCAATCCCAGCTCAGTCTCCTAAGTAGCTGAGACCACAGGTGCAAACCACCACACCTGGCTAATTTTTCTATTTTTTGTAGAGCTGAGGTCTCACTTTGTTGCCCAAGCTGATCTTGAACTCCTGGGCTCAAGTGATCTGCCTCAGACTCCCAATGTGCTGTGATTACAGGCATGAGCCACTGTGACCAGCCTGAATCTTAACTTTTATTTATTTATTTTTTTGAGATGGAGTCTCACTCTGTCGCCCAGGCTGGAGTGCAGTGGTGTGATCTCGGCTCACTGCAACCTCCGCCTCCCAGGTTCAAGCAGTTCTCCTGCCTCAGCCTCCCGAGTAGCTGGGATTATCAGTGTGCACCACCACACCCCGCTAATTTTTTGAATTTTTAGTAGAGATGGGGTTTCACCATGTTGGCCAGGCTGGTCTCAAACTCCTAACCTCAAGTGATCTGCCCACCTCCGCCTCCCAAAGTGCAATCTTAACTTTTAATGTGTACATTTTTAAAAATGCTATTATAGAGACATAAGCTAGTTTTGGATTTAAAGTTTCTACTAATAGTCCAAAGCCATGCTCCTGTTTTTTTGTTTTTAATTGCCTATAAATGAAAAATAATTACTAATCATTATTAAAAGGCCCTTCATAATATGGTCCCTCCAAACTCATCCTTCCCACTTCATGCCACCCAATCTATAATTCAGCCACTCCAATCAGTGAACACAACATACACTTTCTTGACAGTGTCTTTAGAGATACTATTCCCTCTGTCCACAGTTTCCTTGCTTCTTAGAAAATGCTTATTCATAATAATTCAGGTCTAATGTCTCCAAGACTCACTCCCCTAGGCAGAACTACCCTAGCATAACACTTACCACACTGTCATTAAATGATGCATTATTTACAAGTCCACTCCCCTGCTCAACCATATGCTCTTCATTCACTGTGGTAGCCACAGTGCCTAGCATATATAGGGAGCTCACTAATTATCTGTTATGATTAATAACTAGATTTGACTTGATACAAATGGTTAACTCTTCAAAAGACTCGAATGCAGTTATACATATAAGGTTATTAGGATAACATAAAACATCCTGTAATGTATCTTGAAGAAATTGCTACATTAATATTGGTAATTATTAATTACTAGACACTGTCTTCATTAGTCATTATGAACTATTCTTAGCTTTCTGGAACTTTGGAATGGCATGGACTGAAAGTTCATGCTCAACTGAAAGATTCTGTGGTCTACCTTTGTATCCACTGCAGGAATCCTTTCTATAATATCTTTAGCAGGATCTACTTGAATACCTAATAATGTCAGGAAACACCTGTTTCTCAAGCCAGCAATTTTAAGATGGTTCTGAGAGAGAAAATTGTCTCAGAAAAAAAAAATATTAGGATAAAACTATCAGAATGTAATGATTACTTCAAGGATTTGAGCCCCCTCTAACAGAATTATTGTATGTATACTTCCATTGTTGCATTGATCATACTGTTATAATTATTCACATCTGTCTTTCCAATCACTTGATGATCACCAAACCTTGATGACCTTGAAGACAAGAAATTGTGTCTCATTCATGCACTCCTTTTCCAGGAGCTAGCACAGTGGCCAGCAGGCACATAGTAGACACAAACTTTTGATAAAAGAATAAGCAACCCTAAATGGAAGAATGGTAACACCAATAAGCAAAATAACAAGCACAAGAAAAATAATTTAGGGAAGTGGTTAACAGTGATATTGTATCAGTAGAGATGTCTAACAGTCAATAGAATAAAGGGATCTAGAGTTTAGGTGAAATCTGAACTTATCTTCCTAGAGAAGACAGATATGACATGGCAGTGGATGAGATAGCCAAGAGAGTGAGCAAGGATTGACAAACTACCAAAGGGACAATCAGAAATGCAAGTATAAGCATACCATTTCAGAGAAGCCAAACAAACAAACAAACAAAAACCCAGTTTTAGGAGATGGAATGAGGCTAAAGGCAAATATATTATTACATTTAGGATAGAATTGAATGAAGATTGAGAAAATGTCACTAGATTTATTACTGAAAATGTATTCTCCACAAAGGTAAGATGCATAAAGATAGAGGGCTTAGTTACCTATTTTAGGAAACAGAATCCATCTTCTCCATCTGGCTTAGTGTCCTGAGCATATTCTCAAAATATTCATTCATTCATTCATTCATTCATTCATTCAATAATGGCAGTATCATTGTCTTTTCTCTTTCTATCTTCAACTCAACAAACCTTATATACTTCCTCAGAAACATGAATTTACAGGCAGGCATACACCTCATTGCCAAACTACTACTCTTTTGTCCCTCTGATGGTTTGCTTGTTCATTTATTTGTTTATTCTCTGCATAATTCAAAGATTTAATTACCTCGGCCTTACATAAGGTTCAATTTAAAAAAAAAAAAAAAAAAGGTATGCTTTTAAAAGTAAAATCTAAAAATCTGCAAGGTGCAAACATTCTCAAAGTACATTAAAGCATACGATTTCCTCATCTTATGAACAGGGAATATGATTAAGATTACAAAATTAAGACACAAGTGTTCATTGTTCATCTAGTCTCACTAGCTAAGTGATTCATTTCCATACCAAGCTGAAAACAGAAATGCTTTTAAATTTTTGTCCCATAAGAACTACAGATCTCAACATGTATGTTCCAGACCTATTGTCTAGATTGCTAGAAAAGAATTAAAACCATCAATGTTCAATATAAAAAATATAAAAAGGATATTATATTTTTATAGTGCCAAATTCCATCCATAATCCTATTTCACTCTCAAAAACACAAATGAGTTCAGCGAAGTGGCATATGCCTATAATCCCAGCACTCTGAGAGGCAGAGGTGGGAAGATTGCTCGAGGTAAGGAGTTCAAGATCAGCCTGGGCAACAAAGCACATCTGTAGTCCCAGCTACCTGTGAGGCTGAGGCAGGAGGATTGCTTGAGCCCAGGAGTTTGAAGCTGCAGTGGGCTACGATCACGCCACTGCACTGCAACCTGGGTGACAAACTGAGATCCTGTCTCAAAAATATGAACACATAAATAATAAAGTAATAAATAAATAAAAGATTCTTGGGAGATTCCAAAGTTTAGAGGCTGAGAAAATCAGGAGAGGAGTAAAGTTGGAGGAAAACCAAGAGTGGTGTACTGGAAACAATTAAAATATAATCCCACTAGTCTGAGATTATAAATTAAACAAAAAACTAGAATTTTCAATGCTGTCTGTAATGGATATTCATTACACTCAATTTTTCCTGATGCTATCTCCTCCCTTAGCATCCATAAAACTACAGAGTCCTGGGTCTCCTTCCTCACCTATAACTCCTCCTGCAATTCCTTTCCAGATTGCTCTTCCTGCTACCACCTAATTGAGTTTCCTCATGAGCCACATTCTCTATATAAACTATCTTCTTCAAGGAAGTCATGTAAATTCCGTATTTTAAAAATGTCATTACATGACTTATTTTTATGACTTTATATGACTTATTAACTTTTTTATATCACTTTTTTACTTTGCAGGGAAAATATTCACATCTATTTATTGGGAAAATTCTGGCCAACCAAATTTGTATAAAAAACTTTTCAGGAGAAGACTTTCTTTCATGAATTTAATTTGAAATATTTTTAAAACATAGTTAAATAAATTTTTAAAATTATATTTCAGTGCTTCTTCAAATTTATCAGATCACCTTACAAAGAATTCTAATTTTTCTATATACTTCTGGGGATTTAAAAAAATAGAAAAGAACATTTTACCTGGTTGGCACAAAATCTTGAAGCCAAAAATAGGAGATCAATGTTGATAATATTATCGATAAAGAGGTTGCAAATCCTTTTAAAATATTATCTGCATACTTAATAACAGCAGCTATTACAAGGCCTCCAAGTGCCTGCAGAAGTTTTAAAAAAATATTTTTTAAAACACACATATAAAACTGCATTTCAAAACAATTTCAGTATTTAATAAAGCTTTAAGCTTTTGCCCCATAAATTCAATCCCATTATAGTAAGGGATTTATTTTAAACATCTCTTAACAACGAATAGACTTACAGGTTTTGTTCAATAGCCCTCTTATTTCAAAAGGCATTTAATTAAAGTAACTACCAGGACAATCTGCAGTTTGTTATAATGGACTTTGACCATATTACAAATAAAATGTCTATCATTATCCAATTTAGTAATTAAACATCACTTGTTTGGACAAATGTGAGAGGACTGGTCACTTTAAATAGTGAAATATTTTTACTTTTGAGTAAAATTAGTAATCAGAGTCATTTTACAGCCTTTCAACAGTCCCTTAATTTGGCTTTTTTCCTATAGTTTCTCCCCTTTCAAATCCACCTCTCATTACTGTCACATTAAGTTTTCTAAAGCACAGTTTTAATTGTGCTTTTTCTTTAAGACTGTAGAAAGAACTTTCTACCTAATCCCTCTCAAATTCCCAATTGTGGCTACTTTAATAATGAGGTTTTACTATACTACACAGTTTTGCTTTCTGCCAAAGACTACTTATCATTTTCCAAATCTGGGTTACCTACTGTAACAACTTTCAAAACATCTCTTCTATGATGGAAGCTTTATTTAGAGAAAGTCGTAAATTATGCCAATAGAGCTTACTACAAATTAATGTTTCAGTCCCAGTATTTCTTGGCAATGTTGTCATTCATCTATTTACTCCCTATTGAATCCTTCCTACCAGTTATACCAAACATTTTTAATTTTTCTCATATCTTCAGCCCCTTTTTAAGGGAAGGGGGCTTCTTCTCTTTGCTGGAATAAGATACATCATACATAAACTCTCTTGACTCACCCTATCTCCGCTTCAAATTTTCTCTTAATTATTTTTTTTAAATTTTTCACTTATCCTTGTTTCCTTTTCTGCTATCTTAAAAACAGAAGTATCCGGGCCAGGCGAGGTGGCTCACGCCTGTAATCCCAGCACTTTGGGAGGCCGAGGTGGGCGGATCACAAGGCCAGGAGATCAAAACCATCCTGGCTAACACAGTGAAACCCCGTCTCTACTAAAAATACAAAAAATTAGCTGGGCTTGGTGGCGGGCGCCTGTAGTCCCAGCTACTTGGGAGGCTGAGGCAGGAGAATGGCGTGAACCCGGGAGGCGGAGCTTGCAGTGAGCCAAGATCACGCCAGTGCACTCCAGCCTGGGCAACAGAGCGAGACTCCGTCTCAAAAAAAAAAAAAAATAGAAGTATCCGGGCCGGGCGCGGTGGCTCACACCTGTAATCCCAGCACTTTGGGAGGTCAAGGTGGGTGGATAACGAGGTCAGGAGATCGAGATCATCCTGGCTAACATGGTGAAACCCCCGTCTCTACTAAAAATACAAAAATTAGCTGGGCGTGGTGGCACATGCCTGTAATCCCAGCTACTCAGGAGGCTGAGGCAGGAGAATTGCTTGAACCTGGGAGGCGGAGGTTACAGTGAGACGAGATCGTACCACTGCACTCCAGCCTGGTGACAGAGCTAGACTCCGTCTCAAAAAAAAAAAAAAAAAAAATAGAAGTATCCTACCTGCTTTTAAAACACAACTATCCTTTGCCATCTTCACCTTCCTTTCTGGAGCCTTGCTTCCTAGGCTTCAAATATCTCTAGAAGAATAGGAGGCTCTAAGGATAGTGACTTGTATCTTCATTTTTATATCCTCTAGAATTCTCCATATGTATTTTTTAAAGATGTAATTAATTACTCAACCCTTGAACAATTCCAAGCTATATATAAACTGAATTTGACAGATGTTTTCCAATATGTAACTACAATATGAGGCTATGAATTGTCACAGAATTAAATATCTAGATCTGCTTCCTGGGTCTTAATGGCTGACCCAGACTTCCTGTACAATGATAAGACTTGTAAAAATCAAAAGTTATATTTGCCTTTAGCTTCAACTCTTTTATTCTTAAACTTGTATTTTCATTATGTTACATTTAAATACCACAAAGTTCATTAAAGACCCCTTTACAAAATAAGATTTCATTACAGCATTAAGATCACTTCTATTTTCACTTCCTTGAATAAACTAGATACGAGAGCACTAACAGGAGGGACCTTTTCCCCTCACATCAGTATATCAGGAGCTACTTTGATTCTTTATATTAAAATACAGTTTATTAGCATTAAATCTAAGACTTTAAATGCTTTACCTGAAGAACAACTACTATCCAGGTCAGTCGGTTATATCCCTGAAAAAATCCATTCTTTGATACCAGTTCTCCATCATAAATGTATACACCCATTAATCCAAATATACTTCCAAAGAAACCTAAAAAAAAGTAAAGTCTACATGATATATCATTTAGTTTGTCTGAAGAGATATATTTTTTCCACTGACATTCCAAATAATTTTACACTTAACTTTTTCTTTTTGATAAAATTAGATTACTTTCTTTTTTTTTTTTTTTTTTTTTTGAGACGGAGTCTTGCTCTGTTGCCCAGGCTGCAGTGCAGTGGCACAATCTTGGCTTACTGCAACCTCCACCTCCCAGGTTCAAGCAATTCTCCTGCCTCAGCCTCCCGAGTAGCTGGGACTACAGGCGCGTGCCACCACGCCCAGCTAATTTTTTGTATTTTTAGTAGAGACGGGGTTTCACTGTGTTAGCCAGGCTAGTCTCGATCTCCTGACCTCGTGATCCACCTGCCTTGGCCTCACAAAGTCCTGGGATTACAGGTGTGAGTTACGTGCCCAGCCAAAATTAGATTACTTTCTAAAATTTTTACTTGGTTTTGTATACTTAACAAAAGTATACTTAGTACTATATTATGACTACAAGACAAAGACATATAAATGTAAAAAGACAAAGACATAGAATACAAAAAATAACAGACATTACCAACTTTGGAGCACTAAAATAATACAATGCACAAATTAGATAATTACATGGCTAGCCCATTTGAATATGTGCAAATTGCTCACATTTGGAATATGTCATTGTTCTTCCATCTTCCTCTTGCTAGACCTAGATTTTTCATATATTCACATTGATACATACAAATATAAAAGCTGAGGCAGGGGGTACAATATTTTTCCCTATTAAGAAGTTTTGAGAGTGGGCACAGTGGCTCACGCCTGAAATCCTAGCACTTTGGAAGGCCAAAGCAGGAGAATCATTTGACCCCAGGAGTTTAAGACCCACCCAGGCAACATAGCAAGACTCCATCTCTACAAAAAAAATTTTAAATTAGCTAGGTGTGGTGGTGCATGCCTGTAGTCCTAGCTACTCAGGTGGCTGAGGTGGGACAATCACTTGAGCCCAGAAGTTTGAGGTTACAGTGGGCTATGATTCTACCACTGCATTCCAGTCTGAGCAAAACAGCGAGACTGTCTCTAAAAAAATAAATAAATAAATAAAAGTTTTGTTTTGAAAGTATAACTAATAATAACTGATATCCAAAAAATCACAGCTAAGAAATAGTCATAGAAATCATTAGATTCTGTGTTACTGAAGTTTCACTGTTAGAGAAAGTTAACTTGGTGACAGCAGGAACTGTCTTGTTCATGTTGAATCTCACCTCAAAAACATATTCTATCACATGACTATTGGAATAAGAGATTCCCAGAAGCATTGCGAGGCTATTAATAAAGAAATTCATGCTTACAGGGACCACTTCTTATGGGTCACCTTTGAAATATGTGCAGTTAAGGAGTGCAAGCGTAAAGCAATTTTTAAAAATGAAGTTATAACTAATCAAAGTATTCCACAATAGAAAGGAAGTGAAAAGGATGAGAAATGCTCTAAAATTCCCTTTAAGTCAGCTCTATCCTTTTAATGTCTAATTTCAAACATGAAATTAATGCTGGCATATAATTACAAAAACACATGTGATGGTATTTTATATGATGGTATTATATATATATAAAATATGTATGTGTGTGTATATATATACACACATATATAAAATATGTATGTGTGTGTATATATATACACACATATATAAAATACCATCAGAAGAGTTTTATATATAACATATATATATGTATATGTATATTTTGAGACAGGATTTCACTCTGTCACTTAGCAGGCTGGAGTGCAGAGGCACAATCACAACTCACTGCAGCCTCGACTTCTTGGACTCAAGCGATCCTCCCACCTCAGCCTCCGAAGTAGCTTGGACCACAGGCACACGCTACCACACCCAGCTAATTTTTTTTTTTTTTTTTTTTTTGTACAGAGTTTTGTAGTGTTGCTCAGACTGGTCTCCAATTCCTAAGCTCAAACAATCCACCTGCCTCGGCCTCTCAAAGTGCTGGGATTACAGGCGTGAGCCACTGTATCCAGGCTTATATATATATATTTTTAAGAAACAGGGTCTCACTATGTTGCTCAGGTCTCAAAACTCCTGGTTCTCAAGCAATCCTCCCATCTCAGCCTCCCAAGTATCTGGGATTAGAAGCACAAGCCACCACACCCAGTAAAGTTTTTTAATTTATAAAAGACTTTGTAATTACTAAAAAAGTATACATTATAGAAGGATATATACATGTCAGTATGAACAGAACTACTGCATTCTAACAGTTGCATAATATTCCTTTGTATGGATTATAATAGCAAATATGTATGTATCAGCACGTAACAAGAATTATTCTAAGTGCTTCATGTATGTTAACTCACATACAACACTATGAGGTAGATGTCTATTTTGTAGATGAAGAAACTGAAGCACAGAGAGGTTACATAACTTGCCCAAGCTCACACTACTGGTAAATCATGGGCTCAGGAGAGAACATGATCTTAATCACTATACTATGTATTATACTGATAATTTATTTAACCAGCCCTCTAAATGTTTTCTGTTTTTTAGAATGGTAACCAATGGCTGAAACAATAATCCTGGACATCTATCTTTGTGCTCTTATAGGATAGACTTTTATCCAGACTTGGAATTCTTACATTACAGCCTACACATATTTAAAATTTTGGCAAATATTCCCAAATTGAAATCCAACATGGTTATATCAATCTATACTCCTAGGAACAATAGGTAATAGAGTTCCTGGTTCTCTATTCTCTGGCTAAAATTGGATCTTATCAGGTTAATCTTTGACAATTTGATGTTTGAAAAATGCTATTACATTGTTTTAATTTGTTCTTATAATTTTGAATTGTGATAGGTAATTATTTAATTATCCTTTCAAAACATTAAGTCTGTTATCATTTTTTTCTATGAGCATTGGAGCTTATGAAGTCACCAAATAATAAGAAATCCATGAAGCACATTAGAATCATGAATTCTGATTTGTCTTCCATTTTTATCTTACAATTTAATAAAAGTTTAGGCAACTCACAGAAACCTTATTTCTTTCTTTTTCTCTGATATTGTATATTTATATACATAGTTGACATTTTTAGGGCTCACTATATGTAAGACACTTTATTCTTGGCTCACTGCAACCTCCGCCTCCTAGGTTCAAGCAATTGTCCTGCCTCAGCCTCCAGATTAGCTGGGATTACAGGTGCGCGCCACCATGCCTGGCTAATTTTTTGTATTTTTAGTAGAGATGGGGCTTCATCATGTTGGCCAGGCTGGTCTTTATGTCACAGATCTAAGTTTTTCATATTCTTAAATAAAAGGCGTTCATTTAAAATAAAATGTTTGGCCCGGGAGGTGGCTCATGCCTGTAATCCCAGCACTTTGGGAGGCTGAGGCAGGCAGATCACAAGGTCAAGAGATCGAGACCATCCTGGCGAACACAGTGAAACCCTATCTCTACTAAAAATACAAAAAATTAGCCGGGCGTGGTGGCGGGCGCCTGTAGTCTCAGCTACTCAGGAGGCTGAGACTGGAGAATGGCGTGAACCTGGGAGGCGGAGCTTGCAGTGAGCCGAGATTGCACCACTGCACTCCAGCCTGGGCGAGAGAGCGAGAATCTATCAAAAATAAATAAATAAATAAATAATAAAATGTTTTAAAAGACAAGAGCATTGCCAGATATTTGGATCAATAGCAGATTTTATGCAAGGCTCATTTATTTAAAGATATATAGAAATCTTTAAATATAACAATATAATCATTTTTAAAATAATATTAGAAAACATTTAAAACTTACCAAGCTGAATATTTCTTATCCACACTGATTGTTTTGTTTCTTTTAAGATTTTCTCAAAGTAAACCCCAGCAAAGCCACTTGAAAAACATGCTGTGAGAACTGCCATGAGTCCTACAAATTGAGAACCAGCTGAAAGTTCCTTAGAATCAAGCTGAGAATCTGAGGGCCACTAAATAAGAAGAAAAATAAAATTGAAGTTTAATTCCCATAACATTTTACATAAACATATTGAGAGCCCACTCTTAGACCATAACTTAAAAATGCAACCAATATCATTTTTGGGACTGCAAAGGAGAGCTTTTAACATAAAACCTTACAATCATTTGATTTTTTTCCTCACAGTGATAATATATTACTAACTTATAATTTCAAAAAGCACCTTAGAAATAATAAATATTTTACATTTCATCTATTACAGAGACCAATGTTACCTTGAGATAATTCCTTAAAGTTTAATTTATTAAAAAGCACCATCTCAAATACAGGTAGAAGAAAGAATGAGAATCTCACATCCCCTCTGCTGTGTCAGCAAAAGTAGAGATCAGCTGGAAAGTAGTGTTCTAAATCAAGCATAATAAAGGGAAGCTGTTGGGAGGTGAACCCCCCCCCCAAACACTGTCAGGAAAAGACCGTCCATCAGACAGGGAAGGAAAACTCTGAGTACAAGACACTGGAAACGAAATGTGTTGGAAGGGACTCCAGGATCATTGCACCAGGGATAGTACCCTATGGCTTAGATGTTACCCTTAATCTAATCAACTGATATCCTGTAACTACTGTTAAATTTTCTTTTGCATCTATTTCTTCCCTCCTCAGTTTGATCTTCTACTAGCTGGACTTCTTTTTTTGAGACATGGTCTCACTTTGTCACCCAGGCTGGAGTGCAGTGCATGATAACAGCTCACTGCAGCCTCAACCTCCCTGGGCTCAGGTGATCCACCTTAGCCTCCCCAGTAGCTGGGACTACAGGTGCACACAACCACACCCAGCTAATTTCTGTATTTTTTGTAGAGACAGGGTTCTGCCATGTTGCCCAGGATAGTCTCAAACTCCTGGGCTCAAGCAATTTGCCTGCCTTGGCCTCCCAAAGTGCTAGGATTGTGGGTGTGAGCCACCATGCCCAAACTAGCTGGACTTCTTAAAACCATTTTTCCTTCTGAAACTGTACTTTTCATAGCGACCAAAGACTTTTCAATCAATATGTTAACTAATTTTTAATAATAAAATTGTTCATTCTCTATTCAGCTTGCTTTCACCAGAGAATTAACACTACTGACTATTCATTCCTTACCTCTTGAAACAACCTGCTCTTTTCCGTGTTCTCTCCTCCAATCTTTATTTATTCTAGTCAACTGACTCTTTGGATGATGGAAATGTTCTGTATCTTCACCCTCAATAGGGTCATCACTATATTTAAGTGGCTATTGAGCACTTGAAATGTCGGTAGTGCGACCAAGGAACTGAAATTTTAATTTAATTTTAACTAATTAAATTTAAATAGCTACATATGGCTTGTGGCTACCCTATTGGACAGTGTAGTTCTACAGCATAGTTTATAGGAATCCCCTCTACCCTGGAGAGCTGATTCACAGAAGCACTGACATCTCTTCTGAGCTCAAGTCCAAGATTTTCAGTTGCTGCTATCCAGAAACTTACTATCTCCTCAAAGCCAATATGATTAAAATGTACCCATACCTCTTCAAAGCAAACATACCTTTTGATACCTTTATATCTATTAAAAATGCCACCATTCAAACTTAAGTTTCTTAATCTCCTTGCTCTCCATTCTCTATGATATTTATTGGTCTAACACTCATACTGATTCTTCCCTTGGAACAACTCTTACATCACTGCTGTGGGACATTCCAATCCCATTAACCTGACAGTTTAGGTCCCTGTCATGCTTTCTAACTCCTCTCCATTCCTTCAGTCTTTCTCCCCACCAATCTGTCCTGCATGCCTATAGGATTTCTCTGATATGCCTCTCTCCCTTCCAACTCTCCAGTGAGGCCTTACAGCCAAAAGCAGTCAAGCCTAAGCTCCTGGCTCAATACTGAAGACCACATATAATCTAGGACCAATCTGTATTTTGTAATTTCATCTCTCGCCATATCTTTGTCAATTATTTGTTCCAATCAAAGAAGACTATTACCACTCCTTAACTTATTTGTGCTTATCCACAGATCGACATCTGTATTTTTTTTTTTAACATACCTTTTATGTAATGCTTTTTCTGCTGTTTCCGACCTACTGAAACACAAATAGTGAAAAGTTTTAAGGAGATTTGGTTCTGGCTCTGCCACTACTAGATTGGGATCATAAGCAATTTCATTAACCTCTCTGAGCTTCAATAACTCTTTTGAAAGTTGGGAAGAATAATATCTACCTTAAACAGTTGGGTATAACATGAGATTATACAAGATAAGTACCAAGTGGGCACCTGGCACATAAGTACTCAGTATGCAAATTTCATTATAATTATTACCTTTCAATACCTAATTTAACTCCAATATCATCCCTGAAGATTTCCCAGGAGTCATCTGTACTTACAGGATATAAAATCAGTTGACAACCAATCACATAAAAACAAATATCATTTGTTTAAGTCTTGCTAATTAGGCACTATGAATGGAAGAGCAGTGAAACACAGCTGCTGCCTTCTAAGAACTTAAGTTGTAAGTGTAAACAGACATATAAATGAGCATTTAACTATAATATAAGTACTTTGGAAAAGATATGTACAAAGTACTATGGTGGCACAAAAGAAGGCACAAATGTTTAAATGTTATGCCTGTGATGTTAGGAAGATATTCTGGTAGAGGCAGATTTTAAGACTGAGCTGAGTCTTAAAGGTAGGAGTTAGCCAGGCAAAGAAAGGGGAGAAGGCATTGTAGGCACAAGAGAAAGAATGGATAAATGCTCAGCTGTGCAAAATAGCCCCTACAAGCAGCTCAGTTGTAGCAATTCAGAGTGTGAAGTATGCAGCAGCAGAAATGAGTCTAGAACTGTAGGTACATTTCAGAAGGTCCAGTGTGTCACACTAATCACTCTGAGCTTTATCCTATAGGTCTGTGTTCCTGAAGCTTCAGTTATTTGCCTATCATTTTCATGGTTTTGTCAAACTTATGTTCCACCTGAACTATTAATAACTTTCTAATTTAAAATACCTAACTGTTTGACACAATGCCTACTTTAGCTTACCCTAAGCAATATTTATGAAAATATGAATTTGATATGCCACTTATACTTTTGTAATACTCATTTAAAATAAATATGAAAAATATTAGGCTGGGTACAGTGGCTCACGCCTGTAATCCCAGCACTTTAGGAGGCTGAGGCGGGTGGATCATGAGGTCAGGAGTTCGAGACCAGCCTGGCCAACATAGTGAAAGTCCATCTTTACTAAAAATACAAAAAATTAGCCTGGCATGGTGGCAGGCACCTGTAATCCCAGCTACTTGGAAGGCTGAGGCAGGAGAATTGCTTGAACCCAGGAGGTGGAGGTTGCAGTGAGCTGAGATTGTACCACTGCCTTCCAGCCTGGGACAGAGCAAGACTCCATCTCAAAAAAAAAAAAAAAAATTAAAAAGTTATTTATGATATAAATACCACACTTCAGGGAAAGTGATGGCATGAACTGAGGAATTATCAGGATATAAGTATTAATAAAACCTTCCATCAGAACAAGTATCACTGAGGACTAAAAATAATAATAATCATAATAAATAATAAGGCCAGGTGCAGTGGCTCACATCTAACACTTTGGGAGGCTGAGGCAGGATGATCACTTCAGCCCAGAAGTTTGAGACTAGCCTGGGAAACACAGTGAGACCCCGTCACTTTATAAATTTTTTTAAAAAAATTAAAATTAACCGCCCCCCAAGAATAGATGAAATCTCCAAAAATAAAGATATAACTTAGAAGAAATAACAAACCTGCAAGCAACCCCAGTATTTAAAGGGAGTCTCACAGAAAAGATTCCTATGAAGAAAACCAATAAGGAATCATTAGAAAGATAAAAGAACCAGGAAAAAATGGTATTGTGAAGCCGATAGAAAATAAAAAGGGAGTGGCTAATAATCTCAAATGCTACAGATATCCAGCAAAAATCAACTTTCTTTAAAATGCAGTGTCTTATTTCCCTAATTAGAATGTTCACTTCTGTAGGTAATATAATTTTATTTTGATTAATTCCTCTGTATTACTTACACTCCCAATGTAGTATGTCACATAAAGGATGCCCTCAAAACATATGTTAGTTGTGGGGAAAAACATTTGTTGGTTTCAACAATCAATAGAACCATATTTCTCCAAACAAAATAAATAAGGTTTTGAAACCACAATAAAGATAAAAATATATACTTATCTTGAATAGTTACCTGTACAAAAGCAACTCCTGTCATCAAAATTACTAGGGACAGCCACTGGTATACACCCAATTTTTTACTAAGCATAGACACAGAAAATAATGCTGTTGTAAGAATTTTCAACTGATACGTGACCTGAAAAAGAAAACAGTAATATTATTAATGTTCGTTTGTTTGTTTGTTTGTTCCTTAAGAGTACTATTAGAAATGTATTTTAAGGACTATGGCAGCATGCCTGGTGGTTGCATCTGGCTGGGAACTGGAATCTAAAGCTTCAGTTAATGCCAGTCTCAGGAATCTGTACTATGTACCAGAGAGCTCTGGACACTTTAGGCAATAATGCAAAATGAATTGAACCTTCTTATTGTAAATTAGGTTGCAACATGCAAGCAAAGACAAAATTATCTCCACAGCCACTGCCACTCTTGCAGATACACAAGCATGCAATCTAGGGGCCTGGGTATCAACCTGCCCCACCTGTCACAGACAGCACCTGCGCAGACCATCCAGGGGCCTGAGGACAAGCCTGTCCCACCCACCACTGCTCGCACAGGCCTCCAGGGACTTGAAAACGAGCCTGCTCTGTCTACTGCCCACGCATGCCTCCTGGGGGCTAGCGACTGACCCTGCACAACCTGTTGCTACCACTGCTGGCACCCACCCATGCACACAAACTGGGGCCTGAAAATTGGATTGCTCAGCCCTATGCTTTCACCACTGGCACTCATGTACACTGCTTGGGGAACCAAGATTGGCCTACTGCTGCTTCTGCTACTGCCAATGCCACACATGCCACCCAAGAACTGGAAGACCCACCAACCTGCCCAGCCCACTGCTACCTCAAGCAGCACTAAAACAAGCTGCTGGGAGGCCCAAGGACCAGCCACCTGGACCCACCACTGCTAGTATCTGCATACACCTCTTGGGGACCCAAGAACCAGCATACCTGGTCCACCACTGCCACCACTGGACCCTGCCTGGCATCCCCATCCCCAGCAAAGCCTTGCCACAGCCTCCACTAACAACTTCAGTCGAAGCCACTAAGGAACCAGACAGACCCCACTGACATTGATTATAGCCAAAGAAATCATATAGAGACTATATATTACTGCACCCACCCGGGATCAAAGCCAAAGCACCCTACCCAACCAACATTATGCATATATCTGTGGGAAAATGTCTTTCCCTATGAAAGCTATCTACAAAACTGGAAGAAGCTATTGTTATACCAGATGCACAGATATCAATGTAAGGAAACAAGAAACATGAGAAGGCAAGGAAATATGACACCTCCAAAGGGACACAATAAGTCTCCAGTAACACATCCCAATGAAAAGAAAATATGAAAGGCCTGAAAAGAATTCAACATAATGATATCTAGAAAGTTTAGTGAGATACAAGAGAACACAAGCAGACAATATAAACAAAATAGGAGAACAATTCATCATCTAAATGAGGTTTTCAACAAAGAGATATCATAAAAAAGAACTAAACAAAAATCATAGAACTAAAGAATTCAATAAATGAAATAAAAAATCCAACCAAGAGCTTCAATGTTAGACTAGATGAAACAGAATAAAGAATTTCTGAACTTGAAGTCAGGTCTTTTGAAATAAGCCAGTCACATAAAAAAAAGAGAAAAAAGAATGAAAAAGCCTAAATAGAGTCAACCCAAAACGATCTTCACCAAAGTACATTTTATTTTGATTAATTTCTCTGTATTACTTACACTCCCAATGTAGTATGTCACACAAAGGATGCCCTCAAAACATATGTTAGTTGTGGGGAAAAACATTTGTTGGTTTCAACAATCAATAGAACCATATTTCTCCACACAAAATAAATAAAGTTTTAAAACCACAATAAAGATTAAAATATATACTTTTTTCTACCAAAAGTCAAACTACCAAAAGTCAAAAGTCAAAGAGAGAACCCTAAAAACAGCAAGAGACAAGCATCAAGTTACATATAAGGGAATCTCCATCAGTCTTAGCAGCAGGTTTTTTAAGAGAAACATTATAGGCCAGGAGAGAATTAGATGATATATTCAAAGTGCTGAAAGAAAGAAAAACTGCCAGATAAAAATACCACACGCGGTGAAACTATTGTTAAAAAATGAATGCAGGCTGGGCGTGGAGGCTCATGCCTGTAATCCCAGCATTTTGGGAGGCCGAGGTGGGCAGATCACTTGAGGTCAGGAGTTCAAGACCAGCCTGGCCAACATGATGAAACCCCGTCTCTATTAAAAATACAAAAATTAGCAGGGCATGGTGGCGTGCACAGGCATGGTAGAGTGCGATTGTGGTCTAGCTACCTGGAAGGATGAGGCAGGAGGACAGGTTGAGCCCAGGAGTTTGATACTGCAGTGCACCATAACTGTGCCTGTGAACAGCCACTGCACTCCAGCCTAGGAAGCATAGCAAGACATCTGTCTTTTAGAAAATAAAAAAAAGTAGAAATAATTTTTTTAAAATTAAAAAATAGGTAAATAAATTTTTTAAAAATAAAATGAGAGATAAAGTCTTTCCTAGATAAGGAAAAACTGAGAAAATTCATCACCACTAAACCAGCCATATAAGAAATGCTTAGGCCAGGTGCCTGTAATCACACTTTGGGAGGCCAAGGCGGTCAGATCTCTTGAGCTCAGGAGTTTAAGACCAGCCCTGGGAAACATGACGAAACCTCATCTCTAAAAAAATATGAAAGTTAGCCAGGCATGGTGGTGTGCACGGGTAGTCCCAGCTACTTGGGAGGCTGAGGGAAGATGGCTTGAGCCTGGGAGGCAGAAGTTGCAGTGAACCGAGACTGTGCCCCTGCACTCCAGCCTGGGTGATAGAGCCAGACCTTGCCTCAAAAACAAACAAAAAAAGTGCTTACACGACTCCTGCACTTGAAAGCCAGTATCTACCATGATAAAAACACAAGAAAGCATAAAACTCACTGGAAAACCAGATACACAAATAACAAAAAGAAAGAAGTCAAACATTAACACTACAGAAAACCAACCAGAAAACAACTGACAAAATGACAGGAATAATCCCCATGTACCAATAATAACTGTGAATGTAAATAAATTAAATTTCCCACATAAAAGATATGGACTGGCAAAATGGATTTTAAAAACCATATGTTAACTACACACTACCTACAAGAAATGCAGTTCACCTGTAAAGACAAACAGACGAAAGTAAAGGGATAGAGAGATATTCCATGCAAACAGAAACCAAAAACGAGCAGAAATAGCTATACTTATGTAAAATAGACTTTAGGTCAAAAACTGCAGAAACAGACAAAGAGGTAATTATATCATGATAAAGGGATCAATTCAACAACACTATAAAGCAATTCTAAATATACATGCACCCAACTCTGCAGCACCTAGATATATTAAGAAAATATTAGTAGCTCTAAAGAGAGAGACAGACTCCAATACAGTAATAATTGGGGACTTCACAACCCCACTCTCAGTTTTGCACATATATCATCTAGAAATAAAATCAACAAAAGAAACATTAAAGGATTTAAACTACACTTTATACCTAATGGAACTCCCAGACATTCACAAAACACTTCATCTAACAGTTGCAGAATGCACATGCTTCTCATCAGCACATGCAGCATTCTCCAGAATAGAATATATATTAGGCTATAAGTCTCAACAAATCTTTAAAAGTTGAAGTCATATCAAGTATCTTCTCAGACCAAAACAGAAAATTTTCTTTTTTTCCTTTTCTCTTTTTTTTTTTTTTTTTTTTGAGATGGAGTTTCAATCTTGTTGCCCAGGCTGGAGTGCAATGGTGTGATCTCAGCTCACGGCAACCTCCGCCTCCTGGGTTCAAGCAATTCTCCTACCTCAGCCTCCTGAGTAGCTGAGATTACAGGTACCCGCCACCATGCTTGGCCAATTTTTGTATTTTTAGTAGAGACAGTGTTTCACCATGTTGGCCAGGCTGGTCTCAAACTCCTGACCTCAGGTAATCCACCCGCCTTGGCCTCCCGACGTGCTGGGATTACAGGCGTGAGCCACTGTGCCCAGCCTAGAAAAATTTCTTAAAACAAATATAAATTGAAACACAACATACCAAAACCTATGAGATACAGCAAAAGCAGTGACAAAAGGGAAGTTTACAGCAATAAATGCCTACATCAACAAATTAGAAAGATTCACATAAACAACCTAATATACCTCGAGAAGCTAGAAAAGCAAGAACAAACCAAACCAAAACTAAAAGAAGGAAAGAAATAATAAAGATGGGCAGGCCAGGCATGGTGGCTCATAGCTATAATCCCAGCACCTTGGGAGGCCAGGTGGGAGGATCACTTGAGGCCAGAAGTTCAAGACCAACCTGGGCAACATAAAAAGACCCTGTCTCTACAAAAAAAAAAAAAAATTAACCGGCATGGTAGCACATGCCTATATTCTCAGCTATTCAGGAGGCTGAGGTGGGAGGATTTCTTGAGCCCAGGAGGTTGAGGCTGCAGTAAGCTAAGACTGCGCCATGGCACTCCAGTGTGGGCAACAAAGTGAGAATGTCTCAAACAAACAACAACAACAACAACAACAAAAGATCAGGGCAGAACTAAATGAAATAGAAACTAAACAAAAATACAAAGGATGAAATAAAAGAAGAATTGGTTTCATGAAAAGATAAGTAAAATCAATAAACTACAAACTAGACTAACCAAGAAAAAAAGAGGAAAGACCCAAATAAAATCATAAACAAAAAAGGAGACAGTACAGATGACACCACAGAATTACACAGGATCATTAGAGACTATTATGAACAACTATATATTAGCAAATTGAAAAACCTACAAGAAATGGATAGATTCCTGGACTCATACAACCTACCAAGATTGAACAAAGAAGAAATTAAAAACCTAAACAGACCAATAACAAGTAACAGGATTCAATCAGCACTTAAAAAGCCTCCCACAAAAGAAAAGTCCAGGACTGGACGGCTTCAATTCTGAATTCTACTGAACTTATAAAGAAGAACTAACACCAATTCTCCTCAAACTATTCCAAAAAAATCAAATGGAGGGAATTTTTCCTAACTCATGCTGTGAGGCCAGCATTACCCTGATATCACAACCAGACAAGCACACAGCAAAAAAGAATACTATAGTTGAATATTCCTGAACAGAACAACAGAGAACCCAAAAATCCTGAACTAAATATTAATACTTGCAAATCAATTCCAACAGCACATAAAAAAGATTGTTTACCATAATCAAGTAGGATTTATCCCAAGGATGCAAAGATGGTTTAACATATATGCAAAATCAATAAATGTAATACACCATATCAACAGAATGAAGAATAAAAACCTTATGATCATCTCAATAGATACAGAAAAAGCATTTGATAAAATTTAAAATATTCCTAGGAACATATCAACAAAATAAAGGCCATATATGACAAACACACAACTAATATCATACTGAATGCGGAAAAGCTGGAAGGCTTTCCTTTAAAAACTGGAACAAAATCGGGCAAAAGAGATTTAAGGCATCCAAACTGGAAAAGAGGAAGTCAAATTGTCCCTCTTTGCAAATGACATGATCTTATATAGAGAGGACCCTAAAGATTCCATTAAAAAAACTCTTAGAGCTGATAAACAAATTCAGTTGTTTCAGGATACAAAATCAACATACAAAAATCAGTAGCATTTCCATAAACCAATAACAAGCTAGCTGAAAAAGAAATAAAGAAAGCAACCTTATTTCCAATAGCTACAAAAAAAAATCTAGGAATAAATTTAACCAAGGAAGTAAAAGATCTCTACAAGAAAAACTACAAAACACGGATGAAAGAAATGGAACAGGACACAAATGGGAAGATATCCCATGCTTGTGGATTAAAAGAATTAATATTGTTAAAATCACCATATTACCAAAAGCGATCTTCGGATTCAGGACAATCCCCATCAAAATACCAATGACACTCTTCACAGAAACAGAAAAAACAATCCTAAAATTCATATGGAACCACAAAGACCCTGAATAATAGCCAAAGCAACCCTGAGCAAAAAGAACAAAGCTAGAGGCATCACACTATGACTTCCAAATATACTACAAGGCTATAGTAACCAAAATAGCATGGAATTTGTTTAATAACAGGCACAAAGACCAATGGAACAAAATAGAGAACCCCAAAATACATTTACGTGTTTATAGCCAACTGATTTTTGACGAAGGTGCCAGGAGCATGCATTAGAAAAAGGACATCCTCTTTGATAAATGACGCTGAGAAAACTGGATATGAATATGAAGAAAAATGACACTAGATCCCATCTCTCACCATATAAAAAAAAAACCCAAAATGGATTAAAGATGTAAACATAAGACTCAAAACTATAAAACTACTACTAGAAGAAAATAGAGGAGAAATGTTTCAGGACATTGGTCAGGACAGATTTTATGGCTGTTATTTCAAAAGCACAGGCAGTGCTTGCTTCAGCAGCACATATACTAAAATTGGAATTACACAGAGAAGATTAGCATGGCCCCTGCATAAGGATGACAAACAAATTCATGAAGTGTTCCATATTTTAAAAGATATACAAATAAATACATAAGAAAAAAAGCACAGGCAATGAAAACAAAAATAGAATAATGGAACTATATTAAACTAAAAAGCTTCTGCAAAGCAAAGAAAAAAATACAGAGACAATCTGTAGAATGGGAGAAAATATTTGCACTAATCATGTGACAAGAAACTAATATCCATAATATATAAAGAACTCCAGAGCGTAAGAACAAATAATCCCATTAAAAAGTGGGCAAAGGACCTCAATAAACATTTCTCAAAAGAAGACATACAAATAGCCAATAGGTATATGAAAAAATGCTCAACATCACTAGTCATCAGGGAAACGCAAATCAAGACCACAGTGACATATCATCCTGCCCCGTTAGAATAGCTATTATCAAAAAGACAAAAAATAACCAGTGCTGGTGAGTATGTGGAGAAAAAGGAGCTCTTGTACATTGTTGAGAATGTAAATTAGTACAGCCTCTATGGAAAACAGTACAAAGCATTCTCAAAAAACTTAAAATAGAACTACCAGACAATCCAGCAATCCCACTACTGGGTATTTATCCAAAGGAAAGGAAATCAGTATATCAAAAGGATATCTCTAGCCCTGTATTTATTGCAGCATTGTTCACAATAGCTAAGATATGAACTCAACCTAAGTGTCCATCAATGGATAAATGCATAAAGAAATACTATTCAGATATAACAAGAATGAGATCCTGTCATTTGCAACAACATGGATGCAACTAGAGGTCATTATGTTAAGTGAAACAACCCAGGCACACACAGAAAGACAAATATCGTATTTTCACTCACATGTGGAAGCTAAAAAAAAAAAAAGGGAGCGGGGGGTCTCATGGAAGTAGAGAGCAGAATGATAGCTACCAGAGGATGGGAAAGATACAAGGGCAGGGGGAGGAATAAAGAAAGATTGGTTAATGGGTACAAAAATTGAGTTAGAGAGAAGGAATAAGTTCTAGTGTTAGCATAGTAAGGTGACTATGGTTAACAATAATTTACTCAAAATTTCAAAATAACTAGAAGAGAAGATCTGAAATGTCCCCAACACAAAGAAGTGATAAATGTTTGTGGAGATGAATATCCTAAATACCCTGATTTGATCATTACACATTGGATGCATGTATCAAAATATCACATGTACCCCATAAATATATACAATTATTATGTATAAGAAAAAAGTTTTTTTAAAAAAGAAAGAAATGTATTTTAAGTACCTGATAAGTAGCTGCATCTAGATTTGATAGTGCCACATACAGTAAATTATTCTGAAGAGTATAGATCCCTGATGGAATAGCAAGTTTAAGTGTTTCCATAGGTTTATTAAGAATTTCATCATGTAGTACTCGATTCAGTGCTCTTAGACTACATTCTAGAAAATAATATGAGAAAAATCAGTAATTAAGTAACTCTGAATAAGTTACATATCTGCTCTCAAGATCTCAATTTTCTAACCTATAGAAAAACAAAATTGAGCTACATGTCAAGATACTTTTAGGACTAAAATATATCTTTATGATGCTGATTTTTAAAATGTTAAATATTATAATGTATTAAGAAATCATATTCTTTTATTCTGATATATAATCAAATTTATCTTATGTATATCTACATATATGTATATATACAAACACATACAAACACATATTTATGACAGCCAAAAGCTCAAAGTTTTAATTTGTTAACCAAGTATTCTTAGTTTACTATAGCAATGTTATAAAAACTTGTATTTTGTGCATTTTGTTTATCATCAGCCATTCATGCCAATTAGTAATTGTGAAGACTTTAATCATTAAAAGAAGGTAAATCAGTTAGGGAATGGGTTTGGTTGCAAACAACAGAAAACCCAACTAACACTAGTTCAACCCATAGGGATTTGTGTCACATAGGGTGAGTCCAGATTTAAAGCTTTTATAGAGACTCAGGGACCCAGGCGCTCTCTCTCTGTAAGCATACCTCATTTAATTATGCTTCATTTTATTACACTTTTCAAATATTGCATTTTCTTCCAAATTGAAAGTTTGTGGCAACCCTGCACCAAGCAAGTTGCAAAGGGTGCCAAAGTGTCTAGCTGTGAAAGGAGGGGAAAAGTCCCTGGGGTGGACAAAGGACTCTAAGAAAAGTGGGAAGGTGGATGCTAGAAGCAAATGAACCCACTCCTAAAAGTGACTGTCAGGCTGGGCACGGTGGCTCCTGTCTGTAATGCCAGAATCTTGGGAGGTCAAAGTGAGAGGATTACTTGAAGCCAGGAGTTGAAGACCAGCTTGATAAACATAATGAGAACCTGTCTCAAAAAAAAATTTTTTTTTTAATTAGCTGAGTGTTGTGGCATGCACCTGTAGTCCCAGCTATCCAGGAGGCTGAGGCAGGAGGATCAACTGAGCCCAGGAGTTTGAAGTAGCAGCAAGCTATGATTGCATAACTGCACTTCAGCCTGAGCAAAAGAACAAGATCCCCATCTCAAAAAAAAAAAAAAAATGTGACTGTCACTGGCTTGAAAACAAACCAGATTAGCTCTGGCACAGGCTGCCAACCAGTGGTCTGGCAGAAGGCTTATTCTTCCACTTCTCCCACCCTGACTGCGACATTGAGACTGAAGAAAACTCAAAGTGGTGCCACTAATGGGTCAAGGTGCCATCAACCAGGAGAGGAAAAAAAGAGAAAGCTGGAGCCAGAGGATTTCAGAGTTATGAGGAACCAACCCCTTCTTGGTTGCATGAATCTCTCATACAGCATTATCTTTTAAAGACCTTCCAGTATCTATGTTGGAAATCCTCTAACCACTGCAGCCCATTCTGGTGATAAACAGGCTGAAATCAATATTCTAGGTTCAGCTGGATTATCAAAGAGATAGCAGGATTCTCCCTTTCCTGTTAATACAATGCTGCTACAAATTAAGCCTGTGTCTCTTCATATTGTAAATTATTAAAATTATGTCCAAGAGAGGTATACTTAGAAAAAAAGCCATAGCAGAAAAACAAAATAACTGCATTAGAGTAGAATAACAGGCTTTAAAATTTTCTGCAATATAACCTTGAGAAAATTCCTGGATGGTAAAATAAATAAATAAATATATAATATATATAATATATATATTAGATCTTAATACATGTCCAATTTTTGGAAACCAAAATGTGCCTGGTATGTGATAATATCAACTAAGCACTATTCTAAGATCCATATATATATATATATATATATATATATATATATATATATGACTATATATAAAACATATAACTGTATATATATTTTGGCTTTTTAATCTTCATGCTTTTCATCTGTTGTCTACGTGATTATTGCAACAAGGTCATCAAAGTACTGCTGCATCTCTAGTTCTTGTTTCAGGCAGCAAAAAAAGGAGAGGAAACAGCAGCTTAGCAGGTATCTTCTTGGTTCTCATTGAACAGAACTGTGTTGCATAACTACCCATAGCTGCAAGGAAGCCGGGAAGTCTTTTCCTTTATTTCCTCCACGTTAGAGCCAAGAAAGGGAGAAAGGGATTGAAAGTGAACTTTGAGCTGGCCAATCTTATGGTTAACAGTCATGAAAAATGGCCAAAGATCCTTTAGAGATATATACATAAACTCCTCAAAAAAATGAGAAATTCTAAGGAACCCTAGAATTAGGGTTCTAAGGAGCCTAGAATTATTCTAATTCGAAGGAACCCTAGAATTATTTACCAATAATGATACTTTAGACAATTTTTTCTCTCAATATAAAATAGGAAGACTTTGATTATGAAAAGTTTTTTGAAATAAAAAAAACTTTAAAATTGCTACCTGGTACTCACCCTCTCCTCAACCCAAAATAATAGTTGAAAAATTATTAACTAAGATAAAAGTTACCAAAAGGTTTTTTTCTTAGTTTTACCAGAAAAGAAAACTAAAATATTACCTTAATTTTATGTTATTTTATTTTTACAGATGAGGGCCTCGCTATGTTGCCCAGGCTAGATCCCAACTCCTGAGCTTAAGCAATCCTCCTGCCTCAGCCTCCCAAATAACTGGGACTATAGGTGTGCACCGAACCTGATTATTTTTTAATTTTTAAATTCAATTTTTAAATAATCACCAATTCCTGGTATTAAGACTTTTTATTTTTGCCAATTTGAGGGCAGTGAAATTGTGTCCTGTGGTTTTAATCTGATTTCCTTGATTGCTAGTGAAGTTGAGCATCTTTTTATGTATTTATCTGCCATGCAGGTTTCTTCTTCTGTGAATTACCTGTTTATATCCTTTGCCCCCTTTTCTATTAAGTTTCTATGAACTCTGATTGAGTTGTAGGAGTAATTGTAATTCTGGATATTAATTATTGGTGGTTACAAGTGATATAAATATCTTCTCTTAATTTGTGACTTGCCTTCTTACTTGACTTGATTTACAGATGTTTTTCAATTCAATATACCCTAAATTATCTATTTTTTCCTTTATGTCTTATTTGTACCTTTTGTATGTTGTTTGAAATCATTCACAATAGTAAGGTCATAAAGTTTTGCTTTTTAAATGTCAATCTTTAATCCACCTGGAATCTGTTTTTCTGTATGGTGTGTCTATAGATGCTTTGGTTCACTGAAAAGTTGGTTTTACCACATTTTCACCACATCTCTCTAAAATGCAACTATTTGTGTCAAAGATATCTTTGGCTCCACAATGTTAAATGCAGTGAATACTTCTGCTCATCTATACCTTAGCAGCAAAAACACTACCATCTCAGTTTGGCTATTACGTTTCCATTTATCTTTCTATTTTGCTTCCGTCTTCTTTTGCTGATTCCTTCTGTGGAATCTGATCTCTAAATATTGGGAATGCAACAGAGTTCAGCCTTTGGCCTTCTCCTCTTCTAGTATACACTAGGTTATCTCATTCAATCCTCAACTTTAAAGCAAAATGTAAACTGACAAATTCTTGAGCTCCATATGCATAGACTCTACTATTTGACATCTCAATGGGAATGCCTTATAGCTGTCTGAAACTTATATGATGCAAAAAGCAGCTTTAATTTTCCCCCCAAATCTATTTATATATATCATTAATTGCAGCACCCATTCACCCAATAGTTTAATCTAAAAACCTAGCAATTATTCCTCAAGCTGGATTCCTCCTTTCTTCTGACTTTCACATATTCAATCTTTTAACAAGTCATGTCAGATGTAGTTCGAAAGAAAATACACAAAAAGGGCCAGGTGTGGTGCCTCACTCCTGTAATCCCAGCACTTTGGGAGGCCGAAGTGGGCAGATCACCTGAGGTCAGGAGTTGAAGACCAGCCTGGGCAACCTGGTGAAACCCCATCTCTACTAAAAATACAAAAAGTAGCAGGGTGTGGTAGCATGCACCTGTAATCACAGCTACTCGGGAGGCTGAGGCATGAGAATTGCTTGAACCAGGGAGGTGGAGGTTACAGTGAGCCAAGATCATGCCACTGCACTCCAGCCTAGGTGACATAGTGAGACTCAGTCTCGAAAAAAAAACAAAGAAAGAAAGAAAGAAAGAAAGAAAATACACAAAAAGCCAAAAAAAAAAACCCCATAAAAATTCATCATCATTAGTTATTAGAGAAACACAAGTCAAAACCACAATGAGAAACTACTGCACACCTATTAGAATGGCTATTTAAAAAAACAAAAAAACAAAATATTAAGTGCTGGTGAAGATGTGAAGAAACAGGAACCTTCATACTTTGTTGATGGAGATATAAAATGGTCCAGTTGCTGTGAAAAACAGTTTGATGGTTCCTTAAAAAGTTAAACGTAGAATTACCATATGACCTAGCAATTCTACTCCTAAATATATACCCAAAAGTAATGAAAACAGGGACTCGAACAGATACTTGTACATCTACTGAAGCATTACTCATTGTTCTTTCCAGCATTATTCACAATAGCCAAAAGGTGGAAACAACCCAAGTGTCCACCAACACATGGATGAATAAACAAAATGTGCTACGTCCATACAATAGAATGTTATTCAGCCATAAAAAGGAATAAAGTTCTGATGCATGTTACAACGTGAACAAATCTTGAAAACATTTTGCTAAGTGCCAGACCTAAAAGGACAAATACATGATTCTACTTATATGAAATATTTAGAATAGGCAAATTCATAGAGCCAGAAAGTGAATTAGAGGTTACTAGGGGCTGTGGGTAAGGGAGAATGGGGGTTATTACTTAACAGTTACAAAGTTGTTGTTTAAAGTGATACAAAATTTTAGATAAAATTTAGATAAAAAATTTTAGATAAAATTTAGATAAAAAATTTTAGATAAAAGTGATAAAAAAATTTACATTGTTGTACAACACTGTAAAATAATGACAATGAAGTGTACACTACAAATAGTTAAGATGGCAAATTTTATGTTATGTGTATATACTTTACCACAGGTTTAAAACATTATAATTGAAATATACCAAAAACCATTAAATAATATACTTTAAACACATAAATTGTATGGCTCATGAATTATCTCAATAGAACTATTTTTAAAAACTATATAAAATTAGTCACTGCTGGACTAATCAATAAAGCAAATAAAACAGAAGGTGTTTACATTAGTAAAAAAATTATTATGATTCTTCTAAAGTTCTAACAGTAACAGATTTATAAAATTTACTCTTACTCTCAAATTATTATAAATGCAAGAAACTATTTTATATTTACAGAATTAACCAGAAGATATGAATCATGATACAGATTAAAATAAGATGGCTTTATTACTAGACTTAAAATGTCTTAAGAAAATTTTTTAAATATTGAAATATTCTTCATACTAGGCCATTCGACAATGCAAGAGTGCAAATGTGTAGTTACCAATATATATATGCAAACTAAATAAATTGCATTGATTAAAAACAAAAAACCTAGATACCTACTGCTGTCTTTGTAGACCAATAAAATGCAGGCCATTATCTTCAAAAGTTCAGCAACAACCACTGCTGTAGAAGATAGATAACGAGGTCCTTCTTCTTTTAAAGTTCTGGAATAACGCATTGTTAGAACCAAACTGGTAGTCTGAAAGACCAAAATTCCCAGGGAAACGTATTTTAGGTTGGCGGACATTGTTTTATCTTCATTTGCCTGAAAAACAAAATAAACAGGGCAAATAAATAAGATTACAACATATGAAAACTAGTATATTTAAAAACACCGAGAGGGAGAAGGGAGAGGGCCTGCAGGTCTCTCCTCCACCTGCCACCAAAAAGAAAAAAGAAAAAAAAACAGAAACCAAGAGACTCAAGATGAAATAAGCACACTCCACCTTATTCTTTCTGCTAATTACAACCAAAAACCTTGAATTGGAAACAAAAAGCAACTACCAGAAGACTCTGAAAGGTGAAGAAAATAAGGTAAATTGGCTAGAGACATCAGATCTTGACAGATGACTCAGCAGTGAATTCCCTACAGATTTTTTTTGCTACAGATGTAATCTACTTTGGGTGCTACAGCAGCCCAAAACCTGAAACTGCTCAAAGGCATAGAACAACAACAACAACAAAAGCCCCAAGAAAAACATACTTTCTCTAACCAAAGGCCTGAGAAGGCAAGAGTCTTTCAGAATAAAATCTTTTCAACTGGTTACTGTGTAATCAGCAAGAAAGAACTTTACTGACCATCCTCGTCTTGAACCAATGAGAGCAGAGGTGGTGGCCCTTCCCCCTCCCACTAGGGGTTACAGCCACAGAAACTGTGGCACAGAGCCCTGCTGACCATTCCTGTCCTATAGAAGGCAAATGTTTGCAAGGAGGCAGTACTTTTCCTCCCTCCCCAGTGGCTGTCTATTAACATAGAAGATTTAAATAGGAAACAGAGTCTCATAATATGCAAAAAGTTCAGGAAACAATCCAAAGTAAGTATATTTATTATACCAACAAACAGAAAAAAGGTCTCAACTTGGATGAGTAAGGACAACCAACAGACAACAATGCAGAGATGACACAGTTGTTGCAATAGTCAGAAAAGAATTTCAAGCAAGCTATCTTAAAAATGCAGCAACAAGCAATTATGAAGACTTAAAATAATTTTAGACTCACATAGTTTAAAAAATAGTACAAGAGTTCATATGTACCCTTCACCCAGCTTCCCCCAATGAAACTAATTCAAAATCCCTATATTTTCCCTAAAGCAATTCAGTATTACTCCAGGAGACTTACTTTAAATATGAAGACATATATAGGTTAAAAAGTAAAAGGACAAAAAAAGATATATCATGAAAAAAATAACTAAAAAAATTAAAGAAACTTTAGTAATATCAGCCAAAATGGGTTACATAAGATTTATTTCTGGAATCAAAGAAGGACATTTCATCATAATAAAAGGGTCAATACATTAGAAAAATATAACCATTTTAAAACACATATGTGCCTAATAACATACCTTCAAAATACATAAAGCAAAAACTAACATAACTAAAGGGGAAAACAGGTAAGTGCAGTCATAATTAAAGATTTTTACCCTACCTTTCTCAGTAATTAGTAAAATAACAACAAAAAAGAAAACCCAGTAAGAATACAGAAAATCTGAACACCATCAACCACCATTACCATGGTAGACAAAAAAATGATCTACCTGGCTGGGTGCAGTGGCTCATGCCTGTAATCCCAGCACTTTGGGAGGCTGAGGCAGGTAGATCATGAGGTCAAGAGATTGAGACCATCCCGGCCAACATGGTGAAACCTCGTCTCTACTAAAACTACAAAAATTAGCTGGGTGTGGTGGCACGCACCTGTAGTCCCATCTGCTCGTGAGGCTGAGGCAGGAGAATAGCTTGAACTCGGGAGGTAAAGGTTGCAGTGAGCCGAGATCATGCCACTGCACTCTAGCCTGGCGGCAGAGCAAGACTACATCTCCCAAAAAAGATCTATCAGATCTTACTTGAATTCAAGGATTCAAGGAAGGACTTAATGCAGTCTGTAATACCTGACTGCTTTCCTAGTGATGATCACATCCTTTGTCATAGATTTAACTGAAGATGAAATTCAATTCTGAACAAAATCGCTGTAGGCTTTTTTGGTAAACAAACAAACAAAAACCAAGCAAGCTTATTTTAAAATCATATGGAAATACAAAGGACCTAGACCATCAAAACGATTTTGAAAAAGAAAAACAAAATTGAAAGGCTTAAGCTACCAAACTTCCAGACTTACTATAAAACTACAGTAATCAAAACTGGTGGCTGGGCGCGGTGGCTCACGCCTGTAATCCCAGCACTTTGGGAGGCCAAGGCAGGCAGATCACGAGGTCAGGAGTTCAAGACCAGCCTGGCCAACATAGTGAAAGCCCGTCTCTACTAAAAATACAAAAAATTAGCCGGGCATGGTGGCGGGCACCTGTAATCCCAGCTACTCAGGAAGCTGAGGCAGGAGAATTGATTGAACCCAGAGGCGAAGGTTGCAGTGAGCTGAGATTGCGCCACTGCACTCCAGCCTGGACGACAGAGCGAGACATCATCTCAAAACAAAAAAACAAAACCTGGTATTGGCATGAGGACAGAAGCATAGATCAATGGAACAGAATATAGTCCAGATTTAGATCCATACATCTTATGAGCTTAGGCTGCTGTAACAAAGTATCATAGACTGGGTGGCTTATAAACACAGCAATTTATTTCTCACAGTTCTGCAGGCTGGAAGTCCAAGATGAGAGTGCTGGCATTGTTGGGTTCTAGTGAGGCCCTTCTTCTGGGTTCACAGATGTCTGTCTTCTCATTGTATCCTCACATGGCAGAAAATAGAGAGTTCTCTGGGGTCTCTTTTTAAAAAGGCACTAATCTCATTCATGAGGGCTCCACTTTCATGACCTAATTACCTCCCAAAGGCCCTACTTCTTAATACCATCATATTGAGAGTTAGGATTTCAACATGTGAATTTGGGGAGGCAGGGGACAGAGAGGAGAAGAGCACAAATATTCAGTCTATTAAACCATATATAAATATTGTCAAACAATATTTGACAAAGGTACAGAAAAAAGGGGACAGTCTTTTCAACAAATAGTTCTGGACTGGAATAATGAGATCTATGTATTTTTATTTATTTATTTATTTTTTGAGACGGAGTCTCGCTCTGTCACCAGGCTGGAGTGCAGTGGTATGATCTCAGCTCACTGCAACCTCTGACACCCTTGTTCAAGCAATTTCTCTGCCTCAGCCTCCCGAGTAGCTGGGATTACAAGCACACGCCACCACACCCAGCTAATTTTTGTATTTTTAGTAGAGACGGGGTTTCACCATGTTGGCCAGGATGGTCTCGATCTCCTGACCTCATGATCTGCCCACCTTGGTCTCCCAAAGTTCTGGGATTACAGGCTTCAGCCACCGTGCCCCGCCAGATATACGTATTTTTAAAAAAATAACCCTCTACCCCTAACTTTCTCACACCAAATATTAACTAGAAATGGATCATATAGCCATTACAAAAGCTGAAACTATAAATATTCAATAATAACAAAGCATAGGAAAAAAACTGTAATCATGTAGAGATAGGCCAAGAGTTCTTAGGATACAAAAAGCACAAACCATAAATGAAAAAAATGGATAAACTGGACACATTAAAATTAAAAATCGGGCCAGGTGCAGTGGCTCACACCTGTAATCCCAGCACTTTGAGAGGCTGAGGCAGGAGGATCATTTGAGCCCAGAAGTTCAAGACCACCTTGGACAACAAAGTGAGACCTCAGTTCTACAAAAAAATAGCTAGGCATGGTGGCATGCACCTGTGGTCCCAGCATTCAAGAGGCTGAGGCAGGAGGATCAATTGAGCCCAGAAGGTCAAGGCTGCAGTGAGCCATGTTCATGCCACCACACTCCAGCCTGGGTGACAGAGCAAGACTCTGCCTCAATAAAATAAAACAATAATAAATTAAAGACTGCTCTTCCAAAGATACTGTAAAATAATATGAAAGGCAAACTACATTATGGGAGAAAATATTCTCAATACATGTATCTGACAATATATCCAGAATATATACAGAACTTTAATAATACAATAAATCAAAGACCGACAATCCAATTTAAAAATAGGCAAAAGATATTTTACCAGCCAGGCACGGTGGCTCATGCCTGTAATCCCAGCACTTTGGGAGGCCGAGGTGGGTGGATCACCTGAGGTCAGGAGTTCAAGAGCGGCCTGGCCAACATAATGAAATCCCATCTCTACTAAAAATACAAAAATTAGCCAGGCATGCTTGCAGGTGCCTGTAATCCCAGCTACTCAGGAGGCTGAGGCAGAAGAATTGCTTGAACCCGAGAGATGGAGGTTGCAGTGAGCCAAGACTAGGCCATTGTACTCCAGTGTGGGCAACAAGAGTAAAACTCCATCTCAAACAAAACAAAACAAAACAAAACAAAACAAAAAAACAAAGATATTTTATCAATAAAGACAAATGAGTGACTAATAGGCATAGGAAAAGGTCATTAGGGAAATACAAATTAAGACCACAATGAGATACCATTATGTACCTATTAGACTGGCTAAATTTTAAAAACTGATACAACTAAGTGTTAAAGGGGATTTAGAGCAAACAGCCCTCAACATTGCTAGTGAAAATGTAAAATGGTACGACCACTTTGAAAAAGTTTATCAATTCCTTATTAAAAGAAAACAGCACTTTGGGAGGCTGAGGCTGGAGGATCACTTGAGGCCAGGAGTTTGAGACCAGCCTGGGCAACATATTGAGATCCCGTCTCTACAAAAATAATTAGCTGGGTTTGGTGCTACATGCATGTAGTTCCAGCTACTCAGGAGGCTGAGGCAGGAGGATGGCTTGAGCCCAGGAAGTTTGAGGTTATAGTGAGCTACGATTGAACTGCTGTATTCTAGCCTGGGCAACAGAGCAAGACCCTCTCAAATAAAAACAAAAAGAGTATAGGAGAGAGGAGAGAAGGGGAGGAGAGAGGAGGGGAAGGGGAGGGGAGAGGAGACCAAGGGGAGAAAGACAGGTAAGAAAGGGAAGGTAGGAAAGGATGGGAAGAAACAAGAGGAGGGGAGGGGAGGGACAGAAGGAAGGGAAGGAAGAGAAGGAAGAAAACAATAACATAATCTTTTCATATGACCTAGCAATTCCACTCTTAGATATACCCAAGAAATTTGAAAACACATGTTCACAACAATATTTGCACATGAATATTCATAAGAGCTTTATTTGTAACATCAGAAATGAAATACTCCAAATGCCCATCAATATTTGAATAAATTATCCTATGTGGTATATCCATACAATGGAATAATGCTCAACTATAAAAAGGAATGAAATACTGCCACACTAAAGCACCCAAAAAAAGTAAAAAACATACTGAGCAAAAAAAAATTAAACAAAACAGTATACTGTATACTTTATCTTTCCATTTATATATAAAATTCTAGAAAAGGCAAAATTAAATTATAGTGACAGATGCAAATTTATGGTTACCTACAGATAGGGGCTGGGGTTGAGGGTTGACTGCAAAGGGACAGCAAAGAATTTTTGGTAGTGGTGGAAATACTGTGTGGTAGTTATATGATTGAATTTATTTATCAGAATTCACTGAATTGTGGATTTTGTTTAAATCTACAATTCAGGGGTATAATGGTTCATTTTATTCAATGGGTACATTTTATTGTATGTAAATTAGAACTCAATAAAGTTGATTTAAAAAAATTAAAGATTGAGGACATACCAAATAATAGCATTCCTAACCAGGCTTTCTGCACAACTTTGGCTCTAGCTCTGATTTCTTTGGATTAATTCTAAGGACATTCTGTTAGTCTATTCTTTACCCCACCTCTATCTTTTCCATGAGTCCGACTTCTACCTAAATTTTTTCAAATGTGAACCCTGTTTATAGTATATCTCTTTAGAGCTCTCACAACCCAAGCTATCAAGCTACCAGGTTGCTACAACCAAGCTACCATGGTTTAGGTATGGTTGTATATATATGATCCTTAACTCCTAATTATTGTAATATATATAATATATTCAAAGAGATTCAACAATCATTATTTCATGCCTACATTAGGCTAAGTACCATAGTTACAGAGAGATCTATTCCTAAAAGCATTAAGTCCAGCTTACTAAATTCAGCAATTCCTACCCTCAACTGAATATGCTCCAAACACGAACAATGCAGCACCATGAATATAAGGATAAAATTTTTAATGGTAAAATATGTATACTCACTATTAAATATACATAGATTATAACTATTGGAAAAAACGATCTTAAGCATTTAATTTGACTTTCAGAGACAAAAATTGAATAATATATCTCTGTTACAAATAGAGGATCAAGCTTAGAGGAAAGAATACATAGACCTTGTAATCATCTATCTCAATTTTGTCCAATGTGAAATAAAATTATAGCACTTTAGAGGTATAATATGTTTTAGAAATCATCTAATATAATTTCTTCACTTTAAAATGAAGAAAATAGTGAATAGAGAAGTAGATGATTTGTTCAAGGTCACTACTAGTAACTGGAGACACCAGCCTATATAGCTTATATCAGGCTCCCTGGCTCCCACTACATGCTATTGTAAAATTCCAGGACATCCTGGTGCCTTTATCTCTATATGGAAGGAGAGTAAGTTTCCAGCAACTTACATTTGGCAGAGGCATCTAATTCTCCTGGAAAATGTCAAACAATGATTTCATATCTGTTCAAGGAAGTCTTTTGTTTATTCTGTGCAAACAAGACCATAATGTCCCTATTATAACAGCAATGCTCTAACTTCTTTTCAAGTGAAAATTTAGGCCAGGCGTGGTGGCTCAGGCTTGTAAACCCAGCACTTTGGTAGGCCCAGGTGTGCAGATCACTTGACTCCAGGAGTGAGAGACCAGTCTGGTCAAAATGGTGAAAACTTGTCTCTACAAAAAATACAAAAATTAGCTGGGCATGGTGGCCTGTGCCTGTGGTCCCAGCTATTGGGGTCTGAGGAGAAAGTATCCCTTGAGTTTGGGAAGTCAAAGCTGCAGTGAGCCAAGATTGTGTACCACTGCACTCCAGCCTGAGTAACAAAGAGAGGCCCTGTCTCAAAAAATCAAATAAATAAATAAATAAATAAATAAAAATTAAAGGTCAGGATATACTTTGAAAATTTTGCATTTCCATTTCCAAACATCAATATAAACATTCCCCATAATAATACAGTTATTATTAATGCTCTTTATTTATTATAATGTATGTTTTTAAAAGTTGAAAAGTAGAATATGGCCAGGCGCAGGGGCAGGCAGATCACTTGAGCCCAGGAGTTAGAGGCCAGCCTATGCAACGTGGCAAAACCATGTCTCTCCTAAAAAATACAAAAATTATCTGGGCATGGTGGTGCATGCTTGTAGTCCCAGCTACTCAGGAGGCTGAAGTTGGAGGATCACTTGAGCTCGGGAGGTCGAGGCTGCGGTGAACCATGGTGGCACCACTGCACTCCAGCCCGAGCAACAGAGTGAGACCCTGTCTCAAAAAAAAAAAAAAAAAAAAAAAAAAAAGTAGAATATATGCAAACAAATGATCATTTGTAACAGATTACCTATAAAGAATTAAAATTTAATTTACTATTCTGCCTAACCGTAGAATAAACTCAAAACGAAAATAATCAGGCATCCAAATTGATAAACAGGAAGTCAAAGTGTGGCTGTTTGCTGATAATATGATTGTATACTTAGAAAACACTAAAGACTCATCCAAAAAGCTCCTAGAACTGATAAATGAATTCAGCAAAGTTTCAGGATACAAAAGCAATGTAAACAAATCTGTAGCTCTCCTATACACCAACAGTGACCAAGCTGAGAATCAAATAAAGAACTCAACCCCTTTTACAATAGCTGCAAAACAATAAAATAAAATACTTAGGAATACACCTAACCCAGGAGGTGAAAGACCTCTATAAGGAAAACTACAAAACACTGCTGAAAGAAATCATAGATGACACAAATAAATAGAAATACATCCCACACTCACGGATGCGTAGAATCAATATTGTGAAAATGACCGTACTGCCAAAAGCAATCTACAAATTCAATGCAATTCCCATCAAAATGCCAGCATCATTCTTCACAGAACTCGAAAAAACAATCCTAAAATTCATATGGAACCAAAAAAGAGCCTGCATAGCCAAAGCAAGACTAAGCAAAAAGAACAAATCTGGAGGTATCACATTACCTGACTTCAAACTATACTATAAGGCCATAGTCACTAAAACAGCATGGTACTGTTATAAAAATAGGCACATAGACCAATGGAACAGAATAGAGAACCCAGAAATAAAGCCAAATACTTACAGCCAACTGATCTTCAACAAAGCAAACAAAAACATAGAGTGGGGAAAGGACACCCTATTCAACAAGTGATGCTTGGATAATTGGCCACGTGTAGAAGAATGAAACTGGATCCTCCTCTCTCACCTTACACAAAAATCAACTCAAGGTGGATCAAGGACTTTAAGACCTGAAACCATAAAAATTCTAGAAGATAATATTAGAAAAACCCTACTAGACATTGGCTTAGGCAAAGACTTAATGATCAAAAACCCAAAAGCAAATGCAACAAAAACAAAGATAGATGACTAAAATGTTTCTTCACAGCAAAAGAAATAATCAGCAGAGTAAACAGACAACCCACAGAGTGGGAGAAAATATTTGCAATCTATACATCCAACAAACAACTAATATCCAGAATCTACAAGGAACTCAAGCAAATCAGCAAGAAAAAAACAAAGAATCCCATCCAAAATTGGGCTAAGGACATGAACAGACAATTCTCAAAAGAAGATATACAAATGGCCAATAAACATATGAAAAAATGCCCAATATCACTAATTATCAGGGAAATGCAAATCAAAACCACAATGTGATACCACTTTAATCCTGCAAGAACAGCCAAAATCAAAAAATAAAAATAAAAATAGATGATGGCATGGATGTGTTGAAAAGGGAACACTTTTACACTGCTGGCTGTAATGTAAACTAGTATAACTACTATGGAAAACAATGTGGAGATTCCTTAAAGAACTAAAAGTAGAACTACCATTTGATCCAGCAATCCGGCTACTAGGTATCTAGACAGAGGAAAAGAAGTCATTATATGAAAAAGATATTTGCACACACATGTTTATAGCAGCACAATTTGCAATTATGAAAATATGGAACCAGTCCAAATGTCTATTAATCAACAAATAAATTGTGGTATATATACAATGGAGTACTACTCAGCCATAAAAAGAAATGAAATAATGACATTCACAGCAACCCAGATGGAACTGAAGACCATTATTTTAGGTGAAGTAACTCAGGAATGAAAAACCAAACATCATTATGTTCTCACTCCTAAATGGGGGCTAAGCTATGAGGATGCAAAGGCCCCTTTAATCTACAACTCTAAGTCTATTCCTTTCCTCTTCCCCCCAGGGGAATCAATTATCCGGCTTCTAAATATTATATAAGACACAAGTGTTTTTATGCTATTTTAAAAAATTTAATATTTCATATGATTTCTCAGGTCCCCTCTATTTCTTGTTTTTGTACTTTTTAACTGATATATCAGATCTACTTCTTTTGGGAGTACATGTGATATTTTCATACATGTATATGATGTGTAATGATTAAATGAGGGTTAATTGGGATATCCACCGCCACAAACTAATCTTTATGTTGAGAACATTACAATTCTTCTAGCTATGTTGAAATGTAAAATAATTAATTAAATGTAAAATAAAATAAAAAAATAAGGCCGGGGGCGGTGGCTCATGCCTGTAATCCCAGCACTTTGGGAGGCCAAGGCCGGCGGATCACGCAGTCAGGAGTTTGAGACCAGCCTGGCCAACATGGTGAAACCTCATCTCTGCTAAACATACAAAAATTAGCCAGGCGTGGTGGGCGCCTGTAATCCCAGCTACTCAGGGGGCTGAGGCAGGAGAATCGCTTGAACCTGGGAGGCAGAGGGTGCAGTGAGCCGAGATCGTGCCACTGCACTCCAGCCTGGGTGAGAGAGCAAGACTCCATCTCGAAAAAAAAAATTAAATAATATATTTCCCTATTGTATTATCATATACTCAAACTTATTCCTTCTATTCAACTGTTTTTTTGTTTTGTTTTGTTTTGTTTTGTTTTGAGACGGAGTCTCGCTTTGTCACCCAGGCTGGAGTGCAGTGGCGCGATCTCGGCTCACTCCAACCTCTGCCTCCCGGTTTCAAGAGATTCTCCTGCCTCGGCCTCCTGAGTAGCTGGGATTACAGGCGCCCGCCACCACTCCCGGCTAATTTTTTGTATTTTTAGTAGAGACGGGGTTTCACCATGTTGGTCAGGTTGATATCATCTCCTCACCTTGTGATCCGCCCGCCTGGGCCTCCCAAAGTGCTGGGATTACAGGCATGAGCCACCGCGCCTGGCCCCCAACCGTATGTTTGTAGCCATTACCCAACTTCTCTTCATTCCACTCCCCTCCAGTTCTGAAACACACACACACACACACACACACACACACACACAATTCTATTAATCTAATTTCAACTTTTTCTAAAAGTTCCACATAAATTTGTAAATTGTAAACGTTGAGTATATCTATATAGTAAAATATAATAATCAACTATTGTATAATTATTATAATGATCCATAATTATAATCTTTGGGTATGAATGTAGACATTACAATCACACTGATTTGATACAGCAATCACATTGCTAGTACTTCTATAAATCCTTTACAGTCCTGTGCACAAAAAATATTTCAGGGTTTTGTTTGTCACCCTAATCGATCTTGAACTTGCTTTCTAATCACTAATTCTCCTCTAAATTTTTGGATGTTTGATATTTATAAAGTTCAGTTTTATTATTTTTAAATCTCTTCTCACCTCTTGAGGGAAAATATACAAGAAAATTTCATTCATCTAAACTCCATTCATTTGGATTTAATGAGTTTGGATGATGGCTTGGTTAGAATTTACTTTTGCATTTTATACAAAAAATATTAGCTTATTTCATGTTCAAAGATATTTTCAGTAATTATTTAATACTCTTAAGAGAAAAAGATTTTCAAACACACTAAAATCTATAGTTAAATATATGTGATATACTAGTTACCTTCATTTTTATTAAAGCAGCTCCCAAAGATCCTTGCTTTACAAAGTTTTATCAGCCAACTACGAGTTACTTTACAGGTCTAAATATTTAAAAAATATACATTATATAATGCATATGTTTCATTAATGCACACTTACTACCACCATCCCCAAACTAATGAGATACTGATAAATTATTTATATCTTCATTAATTGCATTACAGATCTACACCAAGTTCTAAAATACTCAAAACACCATATACTAATAATTTATATTCATCTTTTCAAAAATAGAATACAGGCCGGATGCCGTGGCTCACACCTGTAATCCCAGCACTTTGGGAGGCCAAGGTGGGCGGATTGCCTGAGCTCAGGGGTTCAAAGCCTGGGCAACATGGCAAAACCCGTCTCTACTAAAAATACAAAAAATTAGCTGGACGTGGTGGTGCGCACCTGTAATCCCAGCTACTCAGGAGGCTGAGGCACGAGAATCACTTGAACCCAAGAGGCGGAGGTTGCAGTGAGCTGAGATTGTGCCACTGCACTCCATCCTGGGCAACACAGCAAGACTCCGTCTCAAAAAAAAAAAAAAAGAATACATCCTTGTAGGTGTAGGTAAACCCTAAAATCAGTATTACTACAGACTTATTTCCAGTGGCTCACCAATGTATAGTCTGTATACTTTTTCAGTCTGTGTATAAAGCTTATCATTCTGAGACAATATCTGTGTTTTGCTGATATGTCTCCAGCCACTAAAAGTCCTAAAAAACTAAATATTTAGTCAATGTTTTAAAACTGTACTAAAATTCATACACAGGCTGGGTGCAGTGGCTCATGTCTGTAATCCCAGCACTTTGGGAGGCTGAGGTGAGCGGATCACTTGAGGCCAGGAGTTCGAGCCAAGCCTGGTCAACATGGCAAAACCCCGTCTCTACTAAAAATACAAAAATTAGCCAGGCATGGTGGCACACACCTGTAATCCCAGCTACTCAGGAGGCTGAGGCCACGAGAATTTCTTGAACCTGGGAGGAGGAGGTTGCAGTGAGCCGAAATCCCACTGCTACACTCCAGCCTGGGCAACAGAGCAAGACTCTGTCTCAAAAATAAATAAATAAATAATAAAATAAAATAAAATTCATATACATTTTTAGACTACCTAGTATCTTAGATAGTCTGCAAGTCAATTTTCCTTCTATTATAAAAACAAGGGCTAAATTCCTAAGTTATGATTTTTAGAGTAAGCTATATTTACATTTTCTAAACACTGTACTCCCTTAGTAACAATATCAGTCTACTAGAGGTTAATGACATAAGAGAGTATATATGAAAACACACAAGTTACAAAGTGCTATGCAAATATGTCACATTATACACTGGTCAGAGACAACTACTAGGGTAAAAAACAAACATTTTAAGGTTTTTCCAAATAAATCAACAGAAAAAAGTATATACATACAGAAATGCTGAGCTCAGTTGAAATTTTTTGTCCATTATCTTCCATGATGCCAAAACTTTAAAACTATAACCTATTATTACAGGCTAAATAATGACAAATAAAATTCATCATAACTGACAACTTTTGACACTGGTATTTGTATATATTCTTTTCTAACTACCTCAGAAGTAGATACAGTACTCAAGAAGAAGAGCAACAATATCTTGTACTTGAAATCCATAATAATCTCGTGGAAAATCCAAAAACCTTTTTCATGTAAGTGAAAGAAATAAGTAGAAAGTAATTTACGCTACAGATATAATAAACTCAATTTTTATGATAGAAATAATAGCCTCCCCTAAATTAGTTCCCTCTTAAGTGCTTAAGAAAAGCAAAATTTTGCTCAATAACATTTAACCAACTCTTTATAACTTACAGGCTCCTATCATGTTCTAAGTTAAACAACTTTTCATTGTTTCTCCTTTTCTTTCTTCCTCAAGGTGTCAGGTAACTATTTACTAAGAAAATATCACCTGTACGTAAGTTACAGTAGTATCCATTTTTAACTTGTTCTTTCATAGGCTGCAAAATTTCCATTCCTAGATTTAAATAAAACCAAGAGTATTCAGATATTTCTTTACCTATACAAATATAAAACCAATTTGCATTCTAATGTTTAGATAAAAATCGTTCAGCACTCACTATTGTACTCTTAGAAATGCATTGATTTGGAAACAAAACGACTTAATATCTCTAAGATCTCCTTTCAATGTGTGGTGCCATGTAAAAATGAACTTAGTCCTTCCCACCCTCCCATTTCCCCACACTCTCATGCAATTCTGCTCTACCTCATTCTGTTATGGTCACTTCCCACCACTTACAACAGTTAAAGATATTCTACAAAGAACAGAGACTTGTGTAAAAGCCAGGTAGGGTCTACAGGCACTAATCATTAGTAAAGATTCAAAACTAAGAAGATTGGGGATAGAAGTAAAAAAAAAATACAGTTATCACACAATTCTCCAGATGGAAATCAGCCACCAAATATTTAATTAATACATATATATATAAACACTTCAATAAAGCTGGAATATATATACATATATATATAGAGAGAGAGAGAGACAGAGTCTTGCTCTGTTGCCCAGGCTGGAGTACAATGGTGTGATCTCGGCTCACTGCAACTTCTGCCTCCTGGGTTCAAGCGATTCTCCTGCCTCAGTGTCCCGAGTAGCTGGGATTATAGGCTTGCACCACCATGTCCGGCTAATTTTTGTATTTCTAGTAGAGACGGGGTTTCACCATGTTGGCCAGGGTGGTCTCGAACTCTTGACCTCGGGTGATCCACCCACCTCGGCCTCTCAAAGTGCTGGGATTACAGGCGTGAGCCACCGCACCCGGCCTGGAAAAATATTTTTAAAAAGAAAAGGAGGCCGGGCGCGGTGGCTCACGTCTGTAATCCCAGCACTTTGGGAAGCCAAGGTGGGCAGATCACGAGATAGAGGAGATCGAGACCATCCTGGCTAACATGGTGAAACACCGTCTCTACTAAAAATATAAAAAATTAGCCGGGCGTGGTGGCGGGCGCCTGTAGTCCCAGCTACTCCGGAGGCTGAGGCAGGAGAATGGCATGAACCCGGGAGGTGGAGCTTGCAGTGAGCCGAGGTCACGCCACTGCACTCCAGCCTGAGCAACAGAGTGAGACTCTGTCTCAAATAAAATAAAAAAAAAGAAAGAAAAGGAGAATACAGATACACAAGAGAAGAATGCAATATAAAGATGAAGCAGAGAGAGATTTGATAATGCTGTCCTGGGATATTAGAGTGATGCAGGCACAAGCAAAGGAATATTGGCAGCTAACAGAAGCTGGAAGAGGAAAGGAATGGATGCCCTCCCAGAGCAACCAGATGGAGTGAGGCCTTGCTGACAATTAGATTTCAACTCAGTTATATTAATTTTGGATTTCTGGTCTCCAGAACTGTGAGAGAATAAATTGCTATTGTTTTAAGCCACAAAATTTGTGATAATTTGTTACAGCAGCCACAAGAAATTAATATGAGGATCTAAGTCTGTATTTTTTAAATGTAATGTTTCCAATTCTACATCTATTTTTTCTTCCCTAATGGAATGCTTCATGAATTTGTGTAGCATCCTTGAGCAGGGGCCATGCTAATCTTCTCCATAACGTTCGAATTTTAGTATATGTGCTGCCAAAGGGAACACTCTATGTCTATTCCAGAAGAAAGCATTAAATATTTTTCAGAGAAAGACTGGATGAAATTAAGTTGCTATATTTTAAAAAAATAATTATTAGGAAAACTGGTTTACCGAAGAGTACATAGAACAATTCCTTGCACACAGTATGCACTCAATAAATACTTTTTAAAATATATTCTGGACTCAGTAACAACAAAGATACTAAATGAATGAGAAACTACTCTAGTAATCTTCTCATAGAAAACTGACCCATCCACTTTTTGCTCACAAAACTAAATGTTTAACCGTAACATTTCCATAGAAAAAACAAGGACTTGGCCAGTGTTACAAAGCAATTCTTCTACTACCACTTAGTTTAGAAAACATCAATTTGTTTTATTATTTTATTTCTTATTTTCTTATTTTATTTTATATTTTTTGAAACAGGGTCTCACTCTGTTCCCCAGGCTGGAGTGCAGTGGCATGCCACGGCTCACTGCTGCCTCTACCTCCTGGGCTCAAGCTATACTCCCACCTCAGCCTCCTGAGTAGCTGCAACCACAGGCATGTGCCACCACACCTAGCTAAATTTTTTAAATTTTTTTTTATTTGTAAAGATGGGGTCTCCCTGTGTTGCCCAGGCTGGTCTCAGGCTCAGGCCATCCTCCTGCCTCAGCTTCCCACAGTGCTGGGATTACAGGTATGAGCCACCCTGCCCGGCCTCTTTGCTGTTTTAAAAGACATAGCTAGGTATGGGTAGGAGGAAAAAAGGACATAAAAGGCAAAACAGTACAGATTTTCACAATTTTCATTAGTATGTTTGTTTTTATAACTTGAAATATTAATAACATATAATCAGATATAAAGCTTATAAGCTAGAGAAAAAAATTCCCAATTTTAGTCTCTCTGTCCCTACTAGACTATTCAAGTTGACTCCTTTAAACATAATTTATTGCTCAATCTCAGATATACTGCATGTATCAAAACATGCCAACTGAAACGTATCTATATGCAGAAAGTAAAATATAATTACTCATTAAGATAGAGTTGCTCCCCACGCACTAACATTACAAGGTTCTAGCATTTTCCAGTGATTTTTCAAATGTTTAGGTATTAAAGCATACGAGGGCCAGGCACGGTGTCTCACACCTATAATCCCAGCACTTTGGGAGACCAAGATGGGAGGATCCCTTGAGCCCAGGAGTTCCAGACCAGCCTGGGCAACATAGTCGGACTCTGTCTTTACAACAAACTTTAAAAAATTAGCCAGATATTGTGGCGTGTGCCTATCTATACTCCCAGCTACTCGAGAAGCTGAGGCTGGAGGATTGCTTGAGCCCAGGAGCAATGAGCTGTAATCACATCACTGCCCGCCCTCCCTCCCTCCCTCCCTCCCTCCCTTCCTCCCTTCCTTCTGAGATGGAATTTCACTCTTGTCGCCCAAGCTGGAGTGCAATGGCGTGATCTTGGCTCACTGCAACCTCTACCTCCCGAGTAGCTGAGATGCTGAGATTACAGGCGCCTGCCACCACGCCCAGCTAATTTTTTTTTTTTTTGGTATTTTTAATAGAGACGGAGTTTCGCGATGTTCATCAGGCTGTTCTCAAACTCCTGACCTCTGGTGATCTGCCCGCCTCTACTTCCCAGAGTGCTGGGATTACAGGTGTGAGCCACTGCACCAGGCCTACTGCACTCCTTGTGTGACAGAGTAAGACCCTGTCTTAAATAAATAAAGCATAGAAGGGTAATCGAGAACAATGTTTAGCTATTCAGCCTGAGGATAAACCTGAATGGTGAGGGGCCTTAAAATAGTTTTCTTTGTAGCATTCATAAATGATTTTTAAAAATTTAATGTGAAAATAATTTAACTGAAACAATATAGAATGAGCAGTTTTTATGGATTTATGGTCTGACAAACTGTCAAACATTCTTTTTTTTTTTCCCCAACTTTTATTTTAGATTGAAGGTAAGGGGTAGGTATGCACGTTTGTTACATGGGTAAATTGTGTGTCCTGGGGCTTTGGTGTATAGATAATTTTGTCACCCAGGTAATCAGCATAATACCCAATAGGCAATTTTTCAATCCTTACCCTCCTCCAACCCTGCACCCTTAAATAGACCTCAATGTCTATTGTGTCCCCTTCTTTGTGTTCATATGTACTCAATGTTTAGCTCCTACTTATAACTGAGAGCATGCAGTATTTAGTTTTCTGTTCCTGCATTAATTTGTTTAGAATAATGGCCTTCAGCTCCATCCATGTTGCTGCAAAGGCCATAGTCTCATTGTTTCATAGCTGCATAGTATTCCAGGGTGTATATGTATCATAGTTTTACGTCCAGTTCACCACTGATGGGCATCTAGATTGATTCTGTGTCTTTGCTGTTGTGAATAGTGCTGTGAAACTTAACAGTGCATGTGCCTTTACAGAACAATTTATCTTCCTTTGTTGTCAAAGGTTTTCAAACTTTAAAAAATCCTAGCTACTGATTGTGTTTAAATAATTAATGTTAGATTACCACCTTCCCTTGAGAACAAGATTCCAATATTCGAATCCAAATGCTGTATAGTTTTGTTTTTTTAACAAACACCTTTTCTAAACATGAAATTGCAACCACTTCCAGGTAAACCTACAGTCTTAGAAGTTTACACATACTATAAGCTTAAGCTACAGAGAATATAAATATATATTAATTATGTTTGTTCTACATTTACTGTTCAAGTCTTATGCCACTCTGCCTAACTGAAGAGGGCAAGCTTCAGACGCTCTCAACTCTAATCTAGCCTCCATATAGCAGATGTCTTAATAAGACATAGGTCTGATCACATCTCTTTTATTTTTGGGTTTTTTTTTGGAGTTTTTTTGAGACCAAGTCTGACTCTGTCACCCAGGCTGGACTGCAGTGCTGTGATCACGGCTCGCTGCAGCCTCAACCTACTGGGCTCAGGCAATCCTTCTGCCTCAGCCTCCCAAGTAGCTGGACCTACAACCGCATGCTACCACAACCAGATAATTTTTTTATTTTTTGTAGAGCCGGGGTCTTGCTTCATTGCCCATGCTGGTCTCAAACTCCTGCCCTCAAGTGATCCTCTCACCTAGGCCTCCCAAAATGCTGGGATTACAGGCATGAGTCACTGTGCCTTGCCCTGTTTGTAAAGTTTAATTGACTTCTTACAAAATAGAGGATAGAGTCCAAACTCCTTCACATAAAACAGCCCTCATAATCTGGTCCCAACATACATTTCCTGCCATAAACTATTACCTGTCTCAATCTTGTTCTTTCATGCATTCACGAACAAATATTCGTCTTTTTAAACACCTCTTCTCCCTTCTCTATTTGTAGAACCTCTATATATCTTACAGGACTCAACATACAAGTTTTAGTGAAGTTTCATATGTCTTCCAAGCAGATTGAATCCTTCACTCTACTATACTCTCATGCCATTTTGCATATACTTTTTATAATAGCACTCATAAATTTTATCAGACTAATTTGTTGACAAATGATATACATTTCCTTCTTCTATTCACTGTATTTCCTGCTTCTCCATACCAGCACCTTTCATATATTAAGCATTTACTCTATGTTGAATTTATAAAATAATTAATAAACGCCACAATATTTATTGTGGGAGAATGATCTCTTCATAACTCTGTGTAATAACATAAAAGACAAATGCAGGGGCTAGACACGGTGGCTCAGGCCTGCAATCCCAGTACTTTGGGAGGCTTAGGTGGGCAGATCACTTGAGCCCAGAAGTCTGAGACCATCCTGGGCAACATGGTGAAAGCTGTCTCTACAAAAAATAAAAAATTAGCCAGGCATGGTGGCACATGCCAGTAGTTCCACCTACTTGGGAGGCTAAGGTGGGAGATCACTTGAGCCAGGGAGGTGGAAGTTGCAGTGAGCTGAGATTGCGCCTCTGTACTCCAGCCAAGGTGACAGTGAGACCCTGTCTCAAAAAAAAAAAAAGACAAATGCAGGTCAAAACTGGTTTGCATTAAATGTTTTCTAATAACTGTAATAACTGTACTTCATGAGAGAAGTAAAAATAGTAAGAGAATCTTGAATACCTACAGTATATCAGGCATTGTGCTAGGTGATTTACAGGTATTATCTCATTTAGATCTCATTTAATCTGTAAAAGGAGGTATTCATTTTACAGATTAAGAAACAGAGGTTCTGAGATATTAAGTGTATGGCTTGTCTTGCATAACTTGTCAGAGCTCAGACATGAACCAAGATTTATCTCAGTCAAAACCCACAGTCTTTGCAGTAAAGCCTGTGTTTAAGCATGTCTATGGACTGATCACACCAGTAATCTCAACACTTTCAGAGGCCATGGTGGGAGGATCGCTTGAGGCCAGGAGTTCAAGACCAGCCAAGCCAACATAATAAGACTTCATCTCTACAAAAAATTATTTAAAAAACAAAAAACACATCCAAGTATTAGAGGGTCAGTCACCATAGTATATAAAAGTATGCCTTTGGTCTCAGACTGAGTTCACATTCTGTCTCTACAACTTAGTACAGCAAATTATTTAATCTCTCTGTCCCTCCTTTCCCTTATCTATAAAATGGTGATAAATAATAGTATGTATTTTGTAGGGTGGTTATGATTAAGGAATATAAATCAAATAAAGTGATTATTATACTACAATGCCTTATTCATTGAATACCTTTATAAAACCTACTCATGATAGAAAATACTATTAGAAATGCTGTTTGAAATTGGTTTTATAGCATATATGAATTTAGAAAAAAAACTTATATAACTTTTACAGAAAAAACTCGGCTCTGGGTAGATATAAAGTCCTATGTAGATACTTTGTGGAATGAGCTTGTTTCTTAGCATTTTATCTGACATGACCTCAAAGTTTCAGCTTCATTTTTTTTTTTTTTTTTTTTTGAGATGGAGTCTCACTCTGTCGCCCAGGCTGGAGTGCAATGGAGCGATCTTGGCTCACTGCAACCTCCGCCTCCCAGGTTCAAGCAATTCTCCTGCCTCAGCCTCCCGAGTAGCTGGGACTACAGGTGTCCACCACCACGCCAGGATAATTTTTGTATTTTTAGTAGAGACAGGGTTTCACCATGCTGGTCAGGCTGGTCTTAAACTCCTGACCTCGTGATCCGCCTGCCTGGGCCTCCCAAAATGCTGGGATTACAGGCATGAGCCACCACACCCGGCCCAGTTTCAGCTTCATCGTAATTCTAATTTCCACTATGCTTCCTGACCTAGCATACCTTTTCAATCAGACTTCTTATCTCTAAGTACAGCAACTTATTTTAAACTGGCTCTTTGGTTTCATTTTAGATGGTGTCTCCAATATGGCTGATAAACTAGAAAGAGTTCTGGTCAGGCAATCTGGATAGAGAAGCCAAGCAACATTGTAGCTTCTAAAGTCATTTTCACACTTATATATAAAACACTCGAATTTATATAAAAGATACATTAAAGAAACAATGATTAAAAATATATAACCACTACACTCCTTCATTAATAGAGATAATTAAGTTGAACATACTTAAGAATACATTGCTTTTGTGAGGATTAAAATCTAATGTTAAGCTACCAATTCATATTCACCTGAATCTTATTTAATAATAAATTAATACTCATGAATGACATTATTAACTGTCAGTGTGATGATGTTCAAGCTATTTCAGTTACCCAGACAGGTCTATAACTTACTCTAAATTTCTGGCACTTACATGCACACACACAGACAAATCCACAGTTGATTAACATCAAACAGAAACTTCACTCTCTATACTTCTCAGGAAAGGAAAAGCTCAAAAGTTATATTTCATGACTACTGAACAAGTTTAGGCTTTCAAACGAGATTCTTTCCATTGATTCTGTAACTTATCCAATCACTTGAGCAAAATGTTGAATTTCTACTAAGTAAAAGGCACATGTTTCAGGACACAAATTATATCAATTTCAAATATAATTGAGGCAGCCTAAGGCGTATATGTAGGTCCCAGGGCAAATTATTTGGACTGTCTGAACTTTAATATTCTTATCTATAAAATAGCGGTGATAATAACTATCCTACACCAACGATTTATTACTAGGATCAAATGAGGTACTAAAACATGGAACAGAAAAGCATTTTCAAATATTAAATCCACAGTAAGTTTCTATAACAACTCAAGAGCTCATCTTGTCTCCAGAAGCACAATAACAGTCTGTTTCATTACATGATTAATGTAACAAATATTTAAGAGTCTAATACATCATGATGTGTTCAAGTACTAAAGTGCTTTAAAAATGTAGTAAGTACAGGCTGGGCGCGGTGGCTCATGCCTGTAATTCTAGCACTTTAGGAGGTGAGGTGGGTGGATCACTTGAGGCCAGGAGTTCAAAACCAGCCTGGCCAATGTGGTGAAACCCCCGTCTCTACTAAAAATACAAAAATTAGCTAGGTGTGGTGATGCAAGCCTGTAGTCCCAGCTACTCGAGAGGCTGAGGCAGAAGAATCTCTTGAACCTGGAAGGCGGAGGTGGCAGTGAGGCGAGAGGGTCACGCCACTGCACTCCAGCCTGCGTGACAGAGCAAGACTCCATCTCAAAAAAAAAAAAAAAAAAAAAAGTAGTAAGTACAAATGCTTTCCTTAGGAAGCTTACATTACAGTAGGGATAATAGAACTCTCAAATTACAATGCAAATTTAACAAGTATTGTAAGATTTATAAAGCCCAGCACACATAAAGAAAAAAAAATGGGCTGGGCGTAGTGGCTCATGCCTGTAATCCCAACACTTTGGGATGTCGAGGCAGGTGGATCACCTGAGGTCAGGAGTTCAAGACCAGCCTGGCCAACATGGTGAAACCCCGTCTCAACTAAAACTACAAAAAAATTGGCTGGGTGGGGTGGCGGGCACCTGTAATCCCAGCTACTTCAGGAGGCTGAGGCAGGAGAATCGCTTGAACCCGGGAGACGGAGGTTGCAGTGAGCCGAGATCGCAACATTGAACTCCAGCCTGGGCAACAAGAGCGAAACTCTCTCAAAAAAAGAGAAAAAGAAAAAAAGAATGAACTGGATTTATGGCAGATTTCAGAAAGCCGCATAAGAAAGAGATGGCATTTAAGGAATTGAAGAATAAGTAGAATTTCTACAAAGACAGCAAGGAAGGCCTTCCTTGTTTCTTCTTTGTAGGAAGAAATGATAAAAGCAAACACCAAGGCTGACAGGCATATAGCATGTTCAGAAACTGGACGTCTAATTAACGACTAGTTTGGCTAAAAAATAGGATATGTGGAAAAAAGTAATACTTGTTTAATAAAAGGAAAAAAGAAAGAATCATATTGGGGGCCGGGCGCGGTGGCTCACGCCTGTAATCCCAGCACTTTGAGAGGCCGAGGTGGGTGGATCACGAGGTCAGGAGATCGAGACCATCCTGGCTAACACGGTGAAACCCCGTCTCTATTAAAAATACAAAAAAATTAGCCGGGCGTGGCAGCGGGCGCCTGTAGTCCCAGCTACTCAGGAGGCTGAGGCAGGAGAACGGCATGAACCCGGGAGGCGGAGCTTGCAGTGAACTGAGATTGCGCCACTGCACTCCAGCCTGGGCGACAGAGCGAGACTCCGTCTGAAAAAAAAAAAAAAAAAAAAAGAATCATATTGATTTTACTGGAGCCATCGTCAGACTCAAATTCTGAAGGAAAAATCTGAAGCCTCCCTAAATAATATAAAATTTATTAAATGCCTCCCTAAATAATTTACATTTTATTCTGAAGCCGATCGAGAGTCACTGCATATTTCTGAGGAAGGAATAACCAAAAAAAGAAAGTCATAAGATCTTTGGCTTTAAAAGTAATATGGAGGCAAGTGACTGGAAGGGTGCCAGGCTGAGGACAAGTCCAGTTTGGAAGTTATTGCTATAGTGCAAGTAAGAAGAGGAAAGACGAGCATATTTAGCAGACAGGTAGTGGGAATGAAAAAGGGGAGAACTAAATCTGAGATGCTGAAGAGATAGAATCAACAGTTGGGAGGAAAGTTAGCCTCAGAAATATAAGTTTACAAGTCATTCCCTTGAAACACCCTGAGTTTACCAGTGAAAGTGAATAAGAACACCAAGTAAGAAACTGCACCAAATTTCATCTTTAACTACTAAAGTCGAATGTTGATTTCAAAAACGAAAAGACTTAACTTTCAAATACTGCATTTAAGAGAACATAATAAAAGATCGTCTTTTACTATAAAGCAATGCACCCACACACCTGTTCTGATGAGAATCTCACCCCACTTCAAACAGTCCTTGTGTTCTTACTAGCCTTACCAAGGGCAGCCTTTCCATTTCTTTAAGTTCCTGCGGCTTCTTGAGCTCCAGGTGCTGGTCGGGTGCATCTGTGCCTACCACAGGGCTCAACACCGAGCTAGAGCTCATGGGATGTTCACTGAAGGAATGACGGGCCCCAGCCGGGCCCCAGCCGGGCCCACCCGTCACTAGCTCCGCACGCACCAGGCGCTGAGGCACACACTGCCGTCTTCATTCGCTTGACACACCCCTCTCCTCGGGCCTTTTTTCCTCCTCCACCCAGCACATTCCGCACGTCGTCCGTCGGAGTTACAACGTGTCACCTCATCTGCTCCCACCCCTACTTAGCTAGCACTGTATTTCAGGTCTTCGATACCGTCCCCTTCACCCCTACAGACTTCACATCAGCCCCCTCGCATGCCTCCTCTTCCTCCTCCTCCAGGAGCTTCCCGGGCCGCCCCGCAGCCGCTAGCCTCCTGGTTCCCGCCCCTCCCCAGGTGCGCTGAGGACTCACCTCCCGCGCAGCTCGACCGCCTGAGCCCACCACCGGGGGCCGCGGTTCAGCTCCGCCGGGCGCCCCAGGCTGCCGAGTCCGCTGGGTCCTACGCGACCGCTGACCCGCAGCGCCGCCGGCTCCCGTCGCCGTAGCCACCGCCAGCTCGGTGCAGCCCAGGCGTTTCCGGGTTCCCGCGGTCCCGTCCCCCAAATGCTCCGGCTTCCGCCTCGGCTCTGGCAAATGCCGTTCCCGGCTCGGCTCTGGCAGCCCCAGCTCGGCACTTGGCAGCTCTGTCCCTAAGGCGACGCACCTGGGCTGCTCTGCTGGCAGCCCCTGGTTCCTGCTTCACCGTCGCGTGGAGGCCTGAGGCACTGCTTTCTGCTACACCTCTCCTAGGAGCGCGAAACAGATGGAGTGACACTCGTCGAGGGCCTCTGCGGGACTGTCTGCTTGCAGAGGGTGCCAAGGTGTCCACTGCGTAAGGAAGGGCAAAGTCCTTTGGGGCAAAGAACCCTGAGAGGAACGGGGAGATGGATTTTGAAAGCAAACGAACCCTCTCCTAAAAGTGACTGTCACTGACCTGAAAACAACCAAATTAGCTATGGCAAAGGCTGCCAACCAACCAGTGGTCTGCAAGAAGGCTTGTTCTTCCACTTCGCCCACCCTGACTGAGATCTTGAGACTGAAGGAAACCCAAAGCCATACCACCAATGGGCCTAGTGTCATCAACCGGGAGAGGAAAAAGAAAACTGGGCCCAGAGGATTGCAGAGTTATGAGGGACCAACCCCTTCCTGGCTGCATGGATCACAGCATTACCTTTTAAAAGTCTTCCAATAGCTGTGTTGGAAACCCTCTAACCACGGCAGCCCATTCAGGTGATGAACAGGCTGAAATCAGTACTTCAGGTTCAGCTGGATTATCAAATAAGCGAATAGGATTATCTCTTTTTGTTAACTCAGGGCTGCTATAAATTAAGCCTATGTCTCTTTATATTGCAAATGATTAAAACCATGTCCAAGAGAGACATACTTAGAAAAAAAGTGATATTGAAGAAAAATAAGTAACTGTATTAGAGTAGAATAATTGGTTTTAAAATTTTCTGCAATACAGTCTTGAGAAAATTCCTGGATGGTAAAATACATATTAGATCTTAATACATGTCCAGTTTTTTTTGAAACCAAAATGTGCCTGTTAGATGATGATAACAGCATGCCTCGTTTTATTGTGATTTGCTTTATTGCTCTTCACAGACGTTGCTTTTTTTGTTTGTTTTTTTTTTTTACAAATTGAAGGTTTGTGGCAACCTTGCCTCAAGCACATCTATTGGTGCCATTTTTCCAACAGCATGTGCTCACTTTGTGTCTCTGTGTCACATAATATTCAATAATTTTTGCAATATTTAAATTTGTTCATCATTATTATATCTGGTATAGTGCTTTGTGATCAATGATCTTTGATGTTACTATGGTAATTGTTTTGGGGTGCTGATATGGTTTGGCTGTGTCCCCACCCAAATCTCAACTTGAACTGTATCTCCCAGAATTCCCACGTGTTGAGGGAGAGACCTAGGGGGAGATAATTGAATCATGGGGGCCAGTCTTTCCTGTGCTATTCTCATGATAGTGAATAAGTCTCATGAAATCCGATGGGTTTATCTGGGGTTTCCGATTTTGCTTCTTCCTCATTTTTCTCTTGCTGCAGCCATGTAAGCAGTACCTTTCACCTCCCGCCATGATTCTGAGGCCTCCCCAGCCATGTGGAACTGTAGGTCCAATTAAACTTCTTTTTCTTCCCAGTCTCGGGTATGTCTTTATCAGCACCATGAAAATGGACTAATACAGGTGCCATGTACTGCACTCATATAGGAAGGCAAACTTAATTAATAAATGTTATGTGTGTTCTGACTACTCCACCAACTGCCCATTTCCCCACCCTTCTCCCCCTTGGGCCTCCCTATTTCCCAATAAACAGCAATATTGAAATTAGGCCAATTATTAACCCTACAATGGCTTTGAAGGAAATCAAAATATTTTACCCCAAAATATACTACTTTGACATATTTTGAGATGACTGTTTAGAGGGCCTGCAATCAGAAGTAGCCTTTGCAGGCCAGATGTGGTGGCTCACGCTTGTAATCCCAAGACTTTGGGAGGCTGAGGCCAGCGGATTGCTTGAGCCCAGGAGATCGCGACCAGCCTGAGCAACATATTGAGACCCCATCACTACAAAAAATAAAAATTTAAACATGTACCAGTCGTAATGGTACATGCCTTTAGTCCTAGCTACTCATGAGGGAGGCTGAGGTGGGACGATCGCTTGATCCCAGGAGTTCAAGGCCACATTAAGCCATGATCATGCTACTGTACTCCAGCCTGGCTGATAGAGCAAGACCCTGTCTCAAAAAAAAAAAAAAAAAAAAAAAAAAAAGTAGCCCAGTAGCCCTGCAAAACTGTCTCTTGTAGGGCAGATTTGCATCTGTGGAGAATCTGCATTAATGTAGCCAGGCTTTCTCTGAGGCCCTTCCTTGTCCAGATCTAGGAAAGATTTACTGAGATTCTGACACCTTTAAAGGTCTGAAAGAAACTTCCACCATCTATTCTCTCCGAGGGCTGCTACCCACCTTTGTTAGTCAGGCCTCTGCTTCTGTCCCTCCCGTAACTTGTTTTGCCACTATAACCTGATTTACCACCATAATCTATTTTTGGCCATGCTTGGAGCTCTCATTCTTTGTAAAGATGGTATATACCCTTCTGTACTACATGGGGGATAAGAGTAATCACCCTGTGATTTCTCCTCATGTACACTAATAAATTTTATGCCTTTTTTTCTTTTCTTTTTTTTTTTATTTTTTTATTTTTTAGTTAGGGTCTCTCTCTAGAAGGAGTGCAGTCGCATGATCATGGCTCACTGTAGCCTTGACCTCCAAGGTCCTCCTGCCTCAGCCTCCCACTTAAGCAACCCTCCTGCCTCAGCCTCCTGAGTAGCTGGGACTATAGGCACATGCCACCATACCTGGCTAATTTTTTTTTACTTTTAATAGAGATGGGTTCCCACTATTTTGTGCAGGCTGGTCTCAAACTCCTGAGCTCCAGTGATCTTCTTGCCTCAGCCTCCCATTGTATTGGGATTACAGGCATGAGCCACCATGCCCAGCCTGCCTCTTCTCTTATTAATCTGACTTTTGTCAGTTGATTATTCAGCCAACCTTCAGAGGGCGAAGGGGAAGGTACAGAAGCTCACCAGGGCAAGAATGGCAGCTGAGCCTGAACTGCAAGTCTGGACATCCAACAATTCAAATCAGTACCCAAGGTCTGCAGCTCTTTCAAATGAGAAAAAGATAATAGTCTAAAGGCAGCTAGGGCCAGATAGGACTATGTGTCTCAGTGGTACCTGATTAGAATTGTCGGATAAAATAGAGGCCTTCGCCTGGCGCAGTGGCTCACGCCTGTAATCCCAGCACTTTGGGAGGCCGAGGCAGGAAGATCACCTGAGTTTGGGAGTTCGAGACCAGCCTAACCAACATGGAGAAACCCCGTCTCTCCTAAAAATACAAAAAATTAGCGGGGCATGGTGGCACATGCCTGTAATCCCAGCTACTCAGGAGGCTGAGGCAGGAGAATTGCTTAAACCCGGGAGGCAGAGGTTGCGGTGAGCCAAGGATTGCACCATTGCACTCTAGCCTGGGCAACAAGAGGGTAAACTCTGTCTCAAAAAAAAAAAAAAAAAAAAAAAAACAGAAGCCTTGTTAAATTTAAATTTCAAATAAGCAACGAAGTATGGAATATTTCGGATATACTTTAAAAAATTCATTGATTATCAGAAATTCTAATTTAACTGGATGTCCTATAATTTTATTTGCTAAATGTGGCAACCCTATTGAAGGCATGAGTGCATTATGATATTGTATAATAACTGGGATTCCCTATGATGCCCCAGAGAAATTAAGGCCAGATCAAACTGTGTTTAGTGCAGTTGACGCTGCAAACATTACGCACACAAAATGACATTCTCTAGATCAATATCTTCAGACAGTGCCAAGCTGGTAGACTTTAATGGATAAAGGTCAGAGGTTGTTAGAAAACCCAGGAGAAAATAATGAAAAGACAACAAACAAGAAAGAAAGAGGGCAGGGACTATGTTGATAGACATTTTTAAGGAATTTCTGCTCAAAATGGTTAAAATATTGAAAAAAATTTCAGTGCTTAGAGAATTAAACTGCAGGTTTCCAGGTGTCACTTGACAAATATTTTGTTCCTATGCCATCATAGCTTTTAAAACTATTTAATTGAAATTTCAGCTCAGGAGCAGGAAAAACCAGTTTGTTGTTTCAAGCTGCCAAATCATAGTAATTGAATCTGGCTTTTTCTTGTTAGTTCTTCAGGGGGAAAAAGAAACCTATGTGTAAACAAAACTGGAAAGGATTGCCAAAGATTATCTACTTGTCCATCATTTACTTCTAAGAAGAGTTGAATGAGGTTACTTCCATTATAAGAGCTTAACTGTCAATATGAATATGGTCCTTTGATTCTGAGATGGATCTGTAGAGTTTAACATTCTCTAGAACATGGATCTGATAGGTTTGAAATAAAACTTACTTTTCATTTCTGAGGAAGAGTATTTCAGTGGCTTCTGGTTTTTTCCTATAGCAGACTTATTCTTCGAGTCAGCGGCCCAGGAGGAGATTTCAGGGAGATGAGGCCCTTGCCTCCCTCTGTACGTTCGGAAACTGGAGAAGCTACCCTGCATGATTGCTGCCCTATGGGGCTTGTTGATCAAAGCTTCAGTTATCACTTGATGCTCTAAAGTCTATTTGAGAATCAATGAATTGGTTTCATCTCAGAGTCAGGGTTAAATATAAATTAAAGCCTTGGGGATTCTCCTGTATCTAGCACAGTTACCTGATAAAATCACCACAGCTTCCTTTGTGGAAGACTAGAGAAAGGGGCACAGTGTGTATAGTATGCGCTTGTGCTGTTAAAGGGACCTCTTAAATCTGGGAATGGGGACTACAACTCTAGTAAAGTTGGGCCTCATTTACCAGTCCTAGTGTACATTTGATTACAAAGTTCATATGCAATTGGATTGTGCTGTTCACCAACTATTTCCCACTCTCAACCTGCAGGGCACTTCTTAAAGTAGGTTGCACTCTCAGGCTCTCTTGTGGTTGAGTGAGACCACATGTCCAGTTCTGGCCAATTACCTCAGGGCCAGGGCACTGAATTGCCAATTTGCGGCTGTTTAGACTCCTCTTTCTCTCTGCCTTTGAGTCTGGCAATGTGCAGCATTGCTTCATCATCAGACTGTATCCTAGAATTAGGAGATGTATAACCTACAGTAAATGTACAGCATGAACAATAAATACATTTTTTATTATTTTATGTTACAAATGAGAAAAGAAAAATAGCTCAGGGCAGTCTGAGCTTTGGGAGGTATGCAGTCCCAAAGAGACAAGAGCATGGGATTTTGGTCATTCTTGCCTTCCATCCTGCAACTCCCACTCTACATCCATGCTTGGGGACAATTATTTAAAGTAATTTTCTTCCTGACTAGCTGCCTCACCCATGATCTTTGTGTTCCCAGAATTTATGATGCAAAACAACAACAACAACAACAATGTATAGCCCATCAGTAGCTTGGGTTATTTTAATGTAAATTCTTGGTAAACAAGTCAGGAGCTGCCTCTTCTTTTCCTTTAAAAATCCACTTGTAACTGCTGCTAATCAGAGTGTATATTTAGGGCAACTTGAATCTGTACTCCTAAGTTGCAATCCTCAAGCTTGGCCCAAATTCTACTTATATTAATTTTGCCTCCGCATCTTCCTTTGAGGTCACACTAAGATTTTGCCAATTTCCAAGCACTTGGAAGTTGAAAAAAATTTTTTTTGACAAAACCTAGCATATATTGATTAATACAAAAACTTATGGCCAGAGATGGGTGTATTTTAACAAAAGCATGACTTTTGTGACTTTGACTTAGGGGCCAAGTGATGGGGGCAAGCAAACTGATTTTAGAAGCTGGAAGAATGATAACCCATGGTGTACTATGGAATATTTGATAAAACTGTGACCTGCAATTACTTAAAAGTTAAATAATGAACATAGTAAGTTTATAGCTCCAGTGCAAGAGACTAGAAAACAAAATGTTAATAGCATGTGTAGGTTAATGTTGGATGTATTTGAAAGACACTTCATGAAAGAGAAATAGCCAAAAAATAATTTACTAATTTGTAAGCAGGAATGGAAAGGAATAAAGACAACATAGAAATTCAGGAACTGGCACAGTTGACAATGGCAAATACTTTTCTAATGGAAGCCTTTAATAATAATTTAAAAAAATCAAACCAAGCCTGTCCCTGTCATACCTATCTTTAAAATCTCTAAATGGATTGAGATATCACCCAGTAAGTCCTTTCAGTTGGATGAAATGGCTAAATGAACAGGGAATAAAGGTGTTGGTCTCCCACCAAGCTTGATAGGCTCAAGGTACCTAGAATTAAGTAGACAGGTAAATGGAGATATGTCAAGGAAAGAACTGTGTTATGGCCATTGGCAAATGAAGCTGATTGGAATCTAAGAGATAAGAAACCAGTAATGTTTATAAGATAATTGTATTGCCAAAGGAGCCAAGAGCCTAGACAAAACTTAACATGTCTCTTTGGCCTACAGCCCTCTATACACAGGAAATGAGCTCAGGATACTGGTTAGCCTCCAAAGAGTGCATATTCTCCAATACCCTCTTCACATATAACTAAAAAATATAATAAAGGAAGAACTGTCTCCCAGAAGGTCAAATCAAGGAACATAAAGAACAATGAATTGGGAACCCCCTTCTACAGGGCAGAATTAGCATCTAATTCAAGAACTATTTAATATCAACTACACCCAGGATAGCAGGACTTCACAATGTGTTGCCACTGAGCAGTGTCAGCTCTGTTCATTGACTTTGCTCTCATTTTTTTCCCAATGACTCACCACATCTCTTCCCTCTAATATACTTTCTGTGATCTAAGAATTTGCCTGTTCTAGATATTTTATATGTGTTATCATACAATATTTGTCCTTTTTTATTTAACTTCTTTCATTTAGCACCATGTTTTCAAGGTTCATCCGTATTGTAATCTGTATCAGAACTTATTCCTTCTTCTGGCTGAACAATAACCCATTTTATGGATATACCACATTTTATTTATCCCTTCATCCATCAGTAGACATTTGAGTTGTTTCTACCTTTTGGGTGTTATGAATAATGCTGCTATGAACATTTATGTACAAGTATCTTATTTGTTTAAGTCCTTGTGTTGTTTTGTTTTGTTTTGTTTTTTGTTTTTTTGAGACAGAGTCTCACTCTATTGCCCAGGCTGGAGTGTGGTGGTGCGATCTCAGCTCACTGCAACCTCTGCCTCCTGGGTTCAAGTGATTTTCCTGCCTCAGCCTTCCGAGTAGCCAGGACTACAGACACATGCCACTACACCTGGCTAATTTTTGTATTTTTAGTAGAGACTGGGTTTCGCCATATTGGCCATGCTGGTCTCGAACTCCTGACCTCAAGTGATACTCCCACCTTGGCCTCCCAAAGTGCTGGAATTACAGGAATGAGCCACCATGCCCAGCCAAGTCCTTGTTTTCAATTCCTCCACGTATACAAGTAGGAGAGGAATGCTGAGTTATATGGTAATGTTATGTTTAAATTTATTTTTTTAGAGGCAAGTTCTGGCTCTGTTGCCTAGGCTGGAGTACAGTGGCATGATCTCATAGCTCACTGCCACCTCAAACTCCTGGGCTCAAGTGATCTTACAGCTTCATCCTCTTAAGTAGCTAGACCTACAGGTATGCACCACCATGCCTGGCTAATTTTTTTTTATTTTTAGTAGTGATAAGGTCTCCCAATATTGCCCAGGCTGGCCTTTTTTTAAAAAAAAAAATTAATATTTAAAAAATAGAGGCTAAGCAACATGGCTCATACCTGTAATCCTAGCACTTTGGGAGACCAAGGCGGGCAGATCAGGAGTTCAAGACAAGCCTGGGCAACACAGTGAAACCATGTCTCTACAAAAAAATACCAAAAAAAGTAGCCAGTAGTTCCAGCTACTTGGGAGGCTGAGGTGGGCGCATCACTTGAGCCCAGGAGGTGGAGGCTGCAGTGAGCCAAGATCATGCCACTGTACTCCAGCCTAGGTGACAAAGAGAGACTCTGCCTTAAAAAAAATAATAATAATTTAATTTTAAAAATATAGAGATGGGGTCTCACTATGTTGCCCAGGTTGATCCTGAACCTTTGGACTCAAGTGATCCTCCCACCTCAGCCTCCCAAAGTGTTGGGATCACAGATGTGAGCCACCACACCCAGCCTAATTCTTTTTTAAGATTTTTTTACTTGTTATCTTCTTCTTAAATTTTTTTGTTTTTTGAGACAGGGTCTTGCGCTGTTGCCCAGGCTGGAGTACAGTGGCAGAATCATGGCTCACTACATCCTTGACCTCCTGGAGTTAACTGATCTTCCCACCACAGTCTTCAAAGTAGCTGGGACTACAGGCACTCACCAGCATGCCTGGCTAATTTTTGGATTTTTTGTAGAGACAGGGTTTCGCTGTGTTGCCCAGGTTGGTCTTGAACTCCAGGCCTCAAATGATCTGCCAGCCTTGGCCTAACAAAGTACTGGGATTACAGGCATGAGCTGTCCCACCTGGGCTGTCGTCTTAATTATTTCCATTCGGTACATTTAATCTTTGAGGAACTGCCAAACTGTTTTTCAAAACAGCTGTACCATTTTGTTTTATTTATTTATTTAATAATAGAAATGGGATCTTGCAGTGTTGGCCAGGTTGGTCTCAAACTCTTGGGCTCAAGTGAGTCTCCCACCTCAACCTCCCACAGCACTGGGATTACTTGTGTGAGCCACTGCACCTGGTCCCAAATTTTAGACAAAGCTTTACTCCTTTAATCAATTGCAAATTAAAGAATCTCTGAAGACACATATGACCTGTAAGCCCCCACTTCAAGATATTCTGCCTTTTTTTTTTAAATTATACTTTAAGTTTTAGGGTACAGGTGCACAATGTGCAGGTTTGTTACATATATATATACATGTGCCATGCTGGTGTGCTGCACCATTAACTCGTCATTTAACATTAGGTATATCTCCTAATGCTATCCCTCCCCCCTCCCCCCACCCCACAACAGGCCCCGGTGTGTGATATTCCCCTTCCTATGTCCATGTGTTTTCTTTGTTCAATTCCCACCTATGAGTGAGAACATGCCGTGTTTGGTTTTTTGTCCTTGCGATAGTTTGCTGAGAATGATGGTTTCCAGCTTCATCCATGTCCCTACAAAGGACATGAATTCATCATTTTTTATGGCTGCATAGTATTCCACGGTATATATGTGCCACATTTTCTTAATCCAGTCTATCATTGTTGGACATTTGGGTTGGTTCCAAGTCTTTGCTATTGTGAATAGTGCCGCAATAAACATACGTGTGCATGTGTCTTTATAGCAACATGATTTATAATCCTTTAGGTATAGATATTCTGCCTTTTCAGGCCAAAGCAATGTATAACCTCCATATATTGATTTATGACTTAGCCTGTAACTTCTACTTCCCTAAAATATATAAAACAGGCCAGGTGAGGTGACTCATGCCCGTAATTCCAGAACTTTGGGAGGCTAAAGTGGGCAGATCACTTGAACGCAGGAGTCAAGACCAGTGGGTAACATGGTGAACCCTCATCTCTACAAAAAATACAAAAATTAACCAGGCATAGTAGTTCACAGCTATAGTCCCAGTTATTTGGGAGGCTGAGGTGGGAGGATCACTTTAGCCCAGGATGTAGAGGCTGCAGCAAACCAAATCATGCCACTGCACTCCAGCAGGGTGACAGAGTGAGACCCTGTCTCAAAAAAGAAAAAAAAAAAAAAGATGGCATAAACACATTCCATGCTATTTCTCCCAAAGAATACAACAAAAATTCTGGGGAGAATAATGAAACTTTTGTACCTGAGCGAGTTAGAGAAAACGCCACACTTTGAGACGAATTAAGAGTCCTTTATTAGCCGGTGACCGAGAGACGGCTAATGCTCAAAATTCTCTTGGCCCCAAGGAAGGGGCTTGATTAACTTTTCTACCTTGGTTTAGGAAGGGGAGGCGGAGGGGTCTAGTTAAAACAATTTTACAGAGGTTAAGTAGTCAAAAAAGTTAAAAGGATAAATGGTTACAGGAAAGTAAACATTTCCAGGTGAAGGGGCTTTAAGACTATTACAAGGTGATAGACGCGGGGCTTTGGGCGTTATCAATCAGACGAATTCTTGGGGACTGCGGATATAGCTTGCCACAGTATCTTATCAGTTAATTGCATTCTTGGATGTGCTGGGAGTCAGCTTGCACAAGTTAAGTCCTTGAGGAAGGGGCTGCCAATGAAAGAGCCAAGATGGAGTTTGTCTGGTTCTCTTAGCTAAGGGAGAAACAAGGCCAGGTGAATAAGGAAAAAACAAGGTTGGGCATTACAAAACAAATAACTGAGATTAGTAAAATAAATAATAAAGGTAATAAAGAAAATAACAGAAGATAAATTGGGTAAGAAATTAAAACTCAGAGAAAGACCAACAAAATGGTGAGTTTCGTATATTTTTCTCTCTACTATCTCAAAGCAAGAAAAATTCTGGAACGTTGCAAAAGGAACACCAAGAGTGTATCTCTATCTTTAAAAAGAAAACTGGAAAGAGGCCCCTCTGACAAATTAGGAACTATTCTGTTTCTGTTTTCTTTTATGGGCTCTGTAGGGCTCCAGTTCTAAAGCCACATTCTCCCTATGGGTGGTGACTCTATCAGCAACTGAGCTTGCTGATTTGCCTTGGAGATTGTCTTAGTCCACTTCGGCTGCTATAACAAATTACCTTAGACTGGGGAATTTATTTATTTTTATTTTATTTTTTTGAGACAGAGTTTTGCCCTTGTTGCCTAGGCTGGAGTGCAGTGGCGTAATCTCGGCTCAATGCAATGTCTGCCTCCCGGGTTCAAGCTATTCTCCTGCCTCAGCCTTCCCAGTAGCTGGGATTATAGGCGCACATCACCACACCCAGCTAATTTTTTGTATTTTTAGTAGAGACGGGGTTTCACCATGTTGACCAGGCTGGTCTTGAACTCCTGACCTCAGATAATCCACCCACCTCAGCCTCCCAAAGTGCTAGGATTACAGATGTGAGCCACTGCGCCAGGCCAGACTGGGGAATTTATAAACAACAGAAACCTATAGCTCAGAGCTCTGGAGTCTAGAAAGTACAAGATCAAGTCACCAGCTGATTCAGTGTCTGGTGAGGGCCTGTTCCTCATAGGTGGTATCTTCCATGTCCTCACATGGTGGAAGGGGCAAAGGAACTCCCTCAAGCCTCTTCTAAAGGGCATTAATCCCGTTCATGAGGGCTCTACCTTCTAATCACTTCCTAAAGACCTGACCTCCTCATGGTAATTGATGGTAATTGGGGAATAAGATCTAATTTATGAATTTTGAGGGGACACAAACATTCAGATCATAGCAGAGATGGATCCAGTTGTGGGAGGTGTCTGACAGCACAGGAAGACTGAAAACCAGGCATTTGGGCCACAGAACCAGGATAAGGAGCTCTGGGAGCCAGAGACTATTGTGGAGATTTTGGAGAAGAGGACTTCAAAGAGAGTTGAAGTCTTAGGATCACTCCCAAGGTGTTTGTGGGAAAAACTTATCTGAAATAGAAGAGTGTAAGGGAGGGAAAGACTTTCCCTTTACCCACCTAGGATCAATAGCTAGGTCTAGGATACAGACTGACAACAGGTGATTAACAGGAGAAAAGTTATGCTAATTTATTATGTGCATGGGAGTATCACAGGAAAAAAAGGCAAATACCCAAAAAGCAGTGAGATTTGAAAGCTTGTATATCATCATCACAAGGGAAAGGGCAGAAGAGATGTGGGCATTTTGGGGAGATTAAATGATTTTTAGTAAAGATGAATGGGCCAGGTGTGGCTCATGCCTATAATCCCAGCACTTTGGGAGGCTGAGGCGGGAGGCTCACTGGAGCTCATGAGTTTGAGACCACCTTGGGCAACATGGCGAAACCCTGCCTCTACAAAAAATTCAAAAATTAGCGTGGTGTGGTGGTGAGCACCTGTAGTCCCAGATACTTGGGAGGCTGAGGTGGGAGGATGGCTTGAGTCCAGGAGGCAGAAGTTGCAGTGAACAGAGATTGTGTCATTGCACTCCAGTCTGAGCAACGAGAGTGAAACCCTGTCTCAAAAAATAAAAATAAAAAATAAAGATGAATGATGGGTCCCTTGGAAGAACAGATGGGAGATATGATAGTTTCTGACAAAGTTTGTCTGGGGATAGTATCTAGTCTGCTTTCCTATGATGCGTTAATCTTTTCTGTTGATGAAACTCCTGGGAAGGGGATTGATGACAATTGAGTTCCTTTTGGAATATCTGTCTTTAGGCAGATACAGGGAGTTCAGAGAAAGCTTCTCTCTGCATTTGTTGTTTTTTAAGTGTCTTCACCTCAAAATAATCAGTATACCAAAGTGGCATATTTTGAGGTGGCATATCCTAAACTACTTCAAGACCAAGGGCTTTGAACACTGGTGTGTGGTGTAGACCCCCACCCAGGTCCCATTTAGCCCCTGGGAGAAACATACATAGAACAGATTGAAATACTCTGCAAAAGCTTGAAAACTGAAATTACGTTCCATGGTCCATAGAAGGCAGGCTAGACTTTGGCCTGAACGTAACTGAGACAACTATCTGCTAAACCAAAACAAAGAAAAAATCCAGCATTCCTCAGAGGATTTTAACAGGACTTAGAGTCTCATAACATAATAATAAAAACATCCTGGATACAATACAAAATTGCTCAACATTGAAAAAAACAACAGAAACAAAAACAGGAAAATTGCAGCAACTCATGGTGGAAAAAACAGCAAATCCCAGCCCAAGATGACTCAGAATTATCAGACCTAGACTCAATAATAGCTTGAGAGCAGAGTGGAAAAAAAGGAAAGGATCTATAAACGTGAAGAGCAATAGAAATTATCCAATCTGAACCACAAAAAATATTGAAAAAAAAATTGAACAGTGCCTCAGGGAACTGTGGGGTGATATCAAACAGTATAACATTCATTTCATTGGGGCAGGAGAAGGAAAGGAGAATGAAATTAGTGCAGAAAAAAATATTAGAAGAACGAGGTTGGAGGATGCACACTACTCAATTTTAAGAATCATTATAGGCTGGGCGCGGTGGCTCACGCCTGTAATCCCAGCACTTTGGGAAGCCAAAGGGGGCAGATCACAAGGTCAGGAGTTTGAGACCAGCCTGGCCAATATGGTAAAATCCCGTCTCTACTAAAAATACAAAAATTAGCCAGGCATAGTGGCAGGCGCCTGTAGTCCCAGCTACTGGGGAGGCTGAGGCAGAAGAATCCCTTGAGCCCGGGAGGCAGAGCTTGCAGTGAGCCGAGATTGCACCACAGCACTCCAGCCTGGGCGACAGAGCAAGACTCCGTCTCAAAAAACAAACAAACAAACAAACAAAAACAGAAGAACAAGGTTGGAGGACACACACTACTCAATTTTAAGAATCATTACAGGCTGGCTGAGGTGACTCATGCCCGTAATTCCAGCACTTTGGGAGGCCGAGGCAGGTGGATCTTCTGAGGCCAGGAGAAAAAAACTCAATTTTAAAAACTGAGGCTGAGGGCTGTGACTTATACCTGTAATACCAGCACTTTGGGAGACTGAGGTAGGAGGATCACTTGAGGCCAGGAGTTCCAGGCCAGCCTCAGCCACATAGCAAGGCCTGTAGCTCTACATAAAATAAAAAAATTTGCTGGACATGGTGGTATGCCCTTATGGCCTCAGTTACTTAGAAGACTGAGGTTGCAGGATCGCTTGAGCCCAGGAGGTTGAGGCTGCAGCGAGCCATGATTGTGTCACTGCACTCCAGCCTGGGCAACAGAGTGAGTCTCTGTCTCTAAATAAATAAATAAATAAATAAATAAATAAAAGGCAAAGGTTTTGAACAGATTCCTCCCCAAAGAAGATACAGATGACAAATAAACATGGGAAAAGATGGTCAACGTCATTAGTCATTAGGCAAATGTAAATTAAAAATCACAATAATATGCTCTTACATACCTATTAGAATGGCCAAACAAACAAAAAACTGACAATACCGAGTGCTGACAAGGATGCAGAGTAACTTAAGTTATCATACATTATTATACAGTATCACACAGCTACTCTGGATGTTTTTCAGTTTCTTATAAAGTTAAACATACACTTAAATGACCCAGCAATTTGGCTTATAGGTGTTTACTCAAGAGAACTGAAAACTTATGTTCGCACAAATCCTGTGCATGAATGATTATAGCAACATTATTCATAACTGCTTAAACTTGGAAACAAGTGAAATGTTTTTCAATGGGTGAATGAATAAACAAACTGTGATACATCTGTACAATGGAATACTGTATGATTCTATCATACCACACCCAGGAAAAGGCAAAATGATTAGAGACCAAGAGCAGATCAGTGGCGGTGCACAGTGGCTCAGGCCTGTGATCCCAGCACTTTGGGAGGCTGAGGTGGGTGGATCACTTGAGGTCAGGAGTTTGAGACCAGCCTGGCCAATATGGTGAAACCCCATCCTACCAAAAATACAAAAATTACCCGGACGTGGTGGTAAGCATCTGGAATCCCAGCTACTCTTGTGGCTGAGGCATCACTTGAAACTGGGAGGCTGAGGTTGCAGTGAGCCAAGATTGCACCACTACACTTTGGCCTGGGCGACAGAGCCATGGAACAGCTCTCAGAAGAGAGGGGATGCAGGGGCTGCGGGGTGGTCCCACACCCCTGCAGTCAGGTGGTTTTTCTCTCTCAGTGTGGCTGGGTCCTGGGCTTTTTATGGGCTCAGAATGGGGAGTGCATGCTGATTGGTTTGTGAGTATGTAAAAAAGGTTAAAACGAAGACTCCACTCAAAGGTGGGCATGACAGTGGAGAAAACCAATTAGGAAAGGGTAGATAAATGTAAAATAGGTAAAGGGTGGGGATCAATCAGAGGAAAGTGCACCAAATAAGAAGACAGGTTCTCAGTTCAGCTGAGAGATTTGACTTGTAGCTTGGTTTTCAGGCTTTAAACTGTCCTTGGCTTGGAGGGGGGGTTTCACTGGGGACCCACCCCTATTTGTCTAGGCATTTGTCTGCGTCCTGTGACTCTCAGTATGATCAAATTAGATTATAAAATATCTTAAAAGGGTTCTATTCAGATTGGTTTAGAGATAAATAAGGCTTATATAATACTTGAAATAGCCAGAAATTTAGGGGATTGATCTTCCAATAATTTCCATGTGCTGTTAAAATGTACTTTTATAGCGACTAATTTAAATGGTTTAAGAATTTAAGTTCACATTATTTATGTGAATATTTGGCAAATGAGGCTAGTTTAATATTGTGGGTTTAATAAAAACAGCGTGTCTTCTGAGTTATCTATATTAAGTATAATACAGGCATACATTTTTATTCTAATTGGGTATGCTTTTCCTAAACCTATACAGGTTTACAGATCAAATAAGCTAGCACATTGTGCAGGATCTGGATTTTAAAAAGATAATAAAGAAAAAAATAAGCTAGCATTATGATCTACTAGATGTTTAAGATTATGAAAATTGTAAATTTGTGTTTAATCAAATTAAATCATTATTCTGGCAAACCTTATTTCAGCAGTAATTATATTTGGTAGCATGTCAGCTTGGAAATAGTTTCTAAGATCTTTTGGTAACTAAAAATCTTGAACTGATGCTAAATTGAATTAGTTAATGGATATTCACAAAATATTAAGATCATTTCCTTCTTTCTTTCTTTCTTTTTTTTTTTCGAGATAGAGTTCGCGCTTGTAGCCCAGGCTGGAGTGCAGTGGCACAATCTCGGCTCACTGCAACATCTTTCTCCTGGGTTCAAGTGATTCTCCTGCCTCAGCCTTCCCAATAGCTGGGACCACAGGTGCGTGCCACCACACCTGGCTAATTTTTTGTATTTTTAGTAGAGACAGGGTTTCACCATGTTGACCAGGATGGTCTTGAACTCTTGACCTCAGGTGATCCTCCTGCCTCGGCCTCCCAAAGTGCTGGGATTACAGGCGTGAGCCACTGAGCCCGGCCAAGATCATTTCTAAGATAAGCTACTGAAACATTAACTTCAAAGTATAACTTTAAGTTTATATATATATGTATATATAATTTCAACTGTTATTTTTGATTCAGGGTGTACATGTGCAGGTTTGTTAAATGGGTATATTGTGGGACACTGAGTTTGGGGTATGAACGATCCCATCACCCAGGTGGGAATTCATAGGTAGTTTTTCAGCCTTTTCCCTCGTCCCTCTCTCTCCCTTCTAGTAGTCGCAGTGTCTATTGTTCCCATCTTTTTTTTTTTTTTTCTTTTTTGAGACAGAGTCCCACTCTGTTGCCCAGGCTGGACTGTAATGGCACAATCTCGGCTCACCACAACCTTTGCTTTCCGGTTTCAAGCGATTCTCCTGCCTCAGCCTCCCACGTAGCTGGGACTAGAGGCACACGCCACCATGCCCAGCTAATTTTTGTATTTTTAGTAGAGATTGGGTTTCACTATGTTGGCCAGGCTGGTCTCGAACTCCTGACCTCATGATCCACCCGCCTCGGCCTCCCAAAGTGCTGGCATTACAGGCGTGAGCCACTGCACCCGGCTTTTCCCGTCTTCATGTCCACAGCTACCCAATGCTTAGCTCTGAATTATAAATGAGAATGTGTGGTATTTGATTTCGTATTCCTGCAAAATTTGCTTAGGATAATGCCCTCCAGCTGCATCCATGTTCCTGCAAAGTACATGATTTCGTTCTTTTTTTATGGCTGTGCTTATATATTTTTAACATTTTTTGCCTCTTATTTTGATATAATACTGAGAGGCTATGTACTTGGATCTGTTAATAAATATACTCATTTTTGTGAGTTAGGGATGTGTATCACTATAAAGTTATAAGATATATAATCATAAGCTTTGCTGGTCTGCTAAAAATGCTGATGTGTTACAAAAACAGCTGCAATTATTTACCTCCTAGTTTTCTGTGTAAAATATAAGTCCTGTGATTACAGGTTATAATCAATATATGTGAATTAGACTCTACTAGGAGCAAATAGAGGCAGAGAAAAGCAACTTTCTATGCAAAGTATATGGGGATGGATTTTTATTAAGGAAAAAAGTAGTTTTGTAAGTAGTTTTGTGCTGAAGTAAAATGACTTTGTTTCAGAATGAGAAGGCGTAAAGTATAGGAAAAAATCTGAATAGATATAGAAAGTCATGGAAGATTCACAGAAAGGAAACTTTGTGGTGGTCAAAACTGGCTACATTTGATGAATTTATTTATAAGATTATTAGAAAAAGGCTTAGTGTAAAGTATAATACTTACATAAAACTTGAATTTGGTTTTCTTTCTGTTAAAATTACAAAGTCAGCTGGGCATGGTGGCTCACGCCTGTAATCCTAGCTCTTTGGGAGGCCGAGGTGGGCAAATTCCCTGAGCTCAGGAGCTCGAGATCAGCCTGGGCAACACAGTGAAACCCTGTCTCTACTAAAATACAAAAAGTTAGCCGGGTGTGGTGGCATGCGCCTGTAGTCCCAGCTACTCAGGAGGCTGAGGCAGGAGAATTGCTTGAACCCGGGAGGCGGAGTTTTCAGTGAGCCAAGATCGCACCACTGCACTTCCGCCTGGGCAACAGAGCAAGACTCCGTCTCCAAAAAAAAAAAAATTTTACAAAGTCTTCTTGGATTAATTGGCTGTGTTAGTAAAATGTTTGTAAAACCAAACCAAACCTGGGTCCACTCACCTGGTACAGGAAAGCCAGTCTACACAAAAATTTGCAGTGAGAAAAAGGAAGATGTTTATTTGCAGGGCACCAAGCAAGGAGAATTGGGCAGCTGACACTTAAGACCCAACTTCTTTACTAGCCTAAACCCAAGGGTTTTTAAAGGAAGGGGTAAGTTTCAGAAAAGCAGAAGTTACAGGCAAAATTGTATACCAATATGTGGAGGTTATACACTGGTTTGGCCTTAAAAGGTAAGATATATTGAAGCATGGCCTTACAGGTCATAGGTGGTGATATGGTCTGGCACTGTGTCCCCACCCAAATCTCATCTTGAATTGTAATCCCTATGTGTTGGGGGAGGCACCTCGTGGAAGGTGATTAGATCATGCAGGTGGTCCCTCCATGCTGTTCTCATGATAGTGAGTGAGTTTTCATGAGATCTGATTTTTTTTTTTGGAGATGGTGTTTCACTCCTGTCACTCAGGTGCTGGAGTGCAATGGCGTGATCTCGGCTCACTGCAATCTCTGCCTCCCAGATTCAAGTGATTCTCCTGCCTCAGCCTCCCTCGTGGCTGGCATTACAGGTGCACAAAACCATGCCCCGCTAATATTTTTGTATTTTTAGTAGAGATAAGGTTTTGCCATGTTGGCCAGGCTGGTCTTGAACTGCTGACCTCGGGTGATCTGCCCACCTTGGCCTCCCAAAGTGTTGGGATTACAGGCATGAGCGACCACGCGTGGCCGATCTGATGAATTTATAAGGAATTTTCCCCCTTTGCTCAGCACTTCTTTTTCCTGCCACCATGCAAAGAAGTATGTATTTGCATCCCCTTCCATCATAATTGTAAGTTTCCTGAGGCCTCCCCAGCCCTGTGGAACTGGGAATCAATTAAACCTATTTCCTTTATAAATTACCCAGTCTCGGGCAATTCTTTATAGCAGCGTGAGAAAGGACTGATACAGGTGGCTTCCAAGATTCTTTGATTTGCAATTGGTTAAGGAAGCAAAGCTTTGTCTAAAAACTTAGGGTCAGCAGGAAAGAATGTTAAGATCTGGCCTGTGGCTGCAACTCTCCAGGCCCCTCAAGAAGAAATTTAGAACAAAGAACAGTGGTTAGAGTTCAGTCCTCAGTTCCCTCTTATCTGAGTTCTACATGTCAGCAGGATGGACTTTCTATTTGGTGGGGGTCCAGGTGTCTGAAAAACAACTCAAGAACATATGTTGATATATTATCTTTAGTTTCCATAGGGAACCAAACATCTTGTGGCTCTAACTTCCTTGGCTATTGTTTAAAGCTATTACCTTCTTGCTTATCAGGTTGCTCATTTACTTTTCAAGGCTAGCAGGGTGCCCAGAATTTCCCTTGAAGTAACTCAAGATTTTTTTATATTTCCATGCCTGGGGGAAGGGGGACAGTGGGCAGCCGGCCCCTAAAGGAGGTCCCTGCTCTGTCTCAGTTGTAAGAGATTTTTCTTACCTTCTGAGTTATCTGTGGAACAAAGATTCTGTGTTTTATCAAAATAATCTCCTGTGCTTTATGTTGAGTTTATCATGTCCTTGATTATTTAAGATAATTATTTATTTAAGAGAAAAGTCTGCCCACTTTTGAAAGAAGAACCAAGGTCCTTTTCAATTGTGCTATCATCTATGTATACTTTACATTTTTGTTTTATTTATTTTATTTTATTTTATTTTTGAGACAGAGTCTTGCTCTGTTGCCAGGCTGGAGTGCAGTGGTGCGATCTCAGCTCACTGCAACCTCTGCCTCCTGGGTTCAAGCAATTCTCATGCCTTAGCCTCCCAAGTAGCTAGGATTACAGGCGCCCACCACCACAACCAGCTATTTTTTTTTTTTTTTGTATTTTTAGTAGAAATGGGGTTTCACCATGTTGGCCAGGATGGTCTCCATCTCCTGACCTCGTGATCCGCCCGCCTTGGACTCCCAAAGTGCTAGGGTTACAAGCATGAGCCACTGTACCCGGCCTATTTTATTTTATTTTTTTAGAAACAGGGTCTCTCTGATGCCCAGGCCGGAGTGCAGTGATGCAATCGTAGTTCACTGCAACCTCAGATGCCTGGGCTTTAAACCATCCTCCTGCCTCAGCCTCTCAAGTAGCTGGGACTACAGGTGTGCACAACCATGCCCATCTAACTTTTTAAAAAAATTGTAGAGACAGGGTTTTGCTATATTGCCCAGGCTGGTCTCAAACTCCTGGCCTCAAGTGATCCTTTTGCCTTGGCCTCCAAAAGTGTAGAGATTACAGGTGTGAGCCACTGTGCCCCACCTTTAAAATTCTTTAATGTCATTTTGCTGTCACATGATTAAATAGGTAGCCAAGTGTTATTTCCCAGGAACCCATGATCCTATTTAATCGACTGTTCAAACCTCCTGACAACTTTTGATATTTTGCCTTCCCAATATAAAGTCCTAAATGATATATTTTGCACCTAAAACCGATTTTCCAGAAGGCCTCTGAAAAATCACAAGGAATTTGTTTTTCATCTTATAAAAAGGGAGGTGCTAGAAATAATTAGGTTTATTTAATTTGTTACTATTGATGAGTTCCTTGGGAAAAGTTGTCAAATCAGAAGAGGTGATAAATTTGTATGAGTAAAATGCTATTAATATAAATACTTCAGAAATTGTGTGCTATATAAGAAGTTCATAGAGATTTGTCAGTGTCCTCACTATCCATGTTATATTTCCATTTCTCAGAGTCTTGGTGCTGTTTTGCCAAGATATTAGACAAAAAAATGGTATAATAACACTGGTCATATTTTGAGTTATTTTTTAAAATGTTAAGTTAGTTGCAACTTTAATTTGAATCTAGCATCCTCTTGTCCAGAGGTTTTCAACTGGGGATTCATATCATTAACCTACGAAGATTTATCAAATTCAGATGTTTAGGATCTACTCGAGATTTTGTGAGTCTCTTTCCTTGATAAACTTGATATATGCTCGGTGTAGTCTAACTATATGTTTAGTATATCCATGGTATATTGTGTCTCAGGATTATTATATGTTATATTTGAATATTTTTTCCTCTGTGAAGATTACATTCACTTATTTTCAAAATGTAGATGTATTATCTACTCTTCTTTGAAAATAGGATTAATCATTATGTTTATAGATATTTTATCTAAAACTTTTTTGGGTTGACATTTCATTTTGCATGCCATGGAAACATTTTTTGCCAGTTGCATTATTCTTGTAATAAACTCTCATCAGATCTTTTACTTTGGAAAGTTATTAGTAATAACTATTACTAGCCATTTAAAGCCTTTTGTCATCAGCTGGGCCCGGTGGCTCATGCATGTAATCCCAGTACTTTTGGAGGCCAAGGTGGGTGGATTGCTTGAGCCCAGGAGTTCAAGACCATCCTGGGAAATATGGTGAGACCTCATCTCTACAAAAAATACAAAAAATTAGCTGGGCCTGGTGGCGTGCGCCAGTAGTCCCAGCTATGCAGGAGGCTGAGTTAGGAGGATGACTTGAGCCTAGGAGGTGGAGGTTGCAGTGAGCTGAGATTGTGCCATTGCACTCTAGCCTGGGTGACAGAATGAGACCCTGTTGAAGAAAGGAAAGGAAAGGGAAGGGGAGGGGAGGGATAGGGGAAAGGACTTTTGTCATCTATAGACAGTTTTTTGTTTTACTCTGATGCTTCTGTGAAGCACTTGAAATAGCTGTGGCCAGAGTGAATCAACAAAGATGGACTCTTTCAGAGCCCTGTGAAAAAGGAACCCTGTGTCCAGGTACTCCTGGGCACAGGCTCTTCTGATGGCATTACATAAACAATTCTGAATTTATACCAGTGGACTGAGTCAGAATTTCCAGAACTGTGGTTCAGAAGCAGATAGATTTCTGAGACTGCTAACTCAAGACTGAGTGGAACAAGAATTACTTACATAGGACTGGTTAAGCTGATGGATAATTGCGGCTTTCATCTGGAATATTGTTGATGTTTAATGTTATATTTTCTGAACATAAGGAATGCGTTTCTCTCTCCTCTTAAGCTGTCACTCATAATAATTGATTAAATTACACTTTTGTAAATGGAAATGAAATATTTATATTTTTCTCTTTGCCTGATTTCTCCAGAATTGGAAACTGTCACTGATTATTATTATTATTATTTTCTCTTTTGGAGACAGGGTCTCACTCTCTCACCCAGGCTGGAGTGTGGTGGCACCATCTCAGTTCACTGCAACCTTCACCTCCCAGGTTCAAGTGATTCTCGTGCCTCAATCTCCTGAGTAGCTGGGATTACAGGTATGCGCCACCATGCCTGGCTAATTTTTTATTTTTAGTAGAGATGGGGCTTCGCCATGTTGGCCAGGCTGGTCTTGAACTCCTGGTCTCAAGTGATCTGCCCACCTCGGCCTCCCAAAGTGCTGGGATTACAGGTGTGAGCCACCACATCTGAGCTTACTATTTTTATTTTCATTGCAATATAGTTATTTTTACAATTTCAATGAGTCTGTCTTCCTTGTTAACAGGATTTAATTACAAATATTGGTTATACAACAAATGTCTTCCTTGAAATGTTATATTTTAGAATGATTACTTAATCAGATATGATCTGACACTTTTAAGGAACTATGGTTAATTTTATGGAGGTAAAGCTTACAAAGCATACCTAGGAAAACTGGAGTCTTATCTGGTTTACAGAATGAATAAAGATTGTCATTTCCTGGCAGGACTGTGAACATTAGGATATTTTATGGACTTTGAGAAGTGAGGAACTTACCCAAATTTTTAGGTATTATAGGTGAAATTTGATGGTGAATTCTTGGCTTGGCTTCCTAGCTCAAAAAGTTTTTAAAAGTTTAATGTGACATTTCTTACTAAACTTTCAGCAAAGCACATTTAAGAAGGACTCTGGTACATTAAAATTTTTGTAGCACCTATGTAAATAATCAGGTCAAATCTAATCAGACCGTCTTTATTTTGTGTTCAAGGATAATCTTCAATATCATCTTTGATTAAAAGGGGAGTGACTGGAGAGATATTTTCTGTTTCAATGGAAAACTATAGCACTATACCCCTTCTTTCCGACTATAGTCCTGAGTTGCAACAGTGTTACCAGACTCTAGCCCTGTTCATTTCCTTTGAGTTAGTTGCACTCCTTGTAAATTGCAGGTAATTGATGGATATGCAAACTCTGTTTTCTCTGGTAGAGATTTAAGTTACTTTCTTCCCCCATACTTTATATACTTTTTGTGAAAAAATCAGTTTGGGTACATGCCTGTAATTTGGACTGGATCCTGTTACCTTGCACAAATTATCAACAATTACCCAATGCTTAATTCTTCCAGTGTTCTTCAATATCTGGCTACAACGCTCTAAACAAAGTTTTCCAAATTTTCTCCCTTCTGTGTGACTCAGCATCACCAAGAACTAAAACTTGATCAGTTAAATCCTTTTCAGGTGCTGCGCTGGGTCTTTTTCTTTGGAATTTTAAGAAGTTCTGTGAGCTAAAGACCAATGACTTCCTACAAACTTGAAGGACTCCAGGACTCATCACCATAGCAGACCATGTATGGATTTTTCTTTTCTTTTTTTTTTTTTTTTTTTGAGAAGGAGTTTCTCTCTTGTTGTCTAGGCTGGAGTGCAATGGCACGATCTCGGCTCACCGCAACCTCCGCCTCCCAGGTTCAAGTGATTCTCCTGCCTCAGCCTCCCGAGTAGTTGGGATTACAGGCATGCGCCACTATGCTTGCCTAATTTTGTATTTTTTAGTAGAGACAGGGTTGGTCATGTTGGTCAGGCTGGTCTCGAACTCCCGACCTCAGGTGATCCACCCACCTCTGCCTCCCAAAGTGCTGGGATTACAGGTGTGAGCCACTGCACCTGGCCAGTATGAATTTCTTTCTGGACAAGTGACTGTCAGGGCCAGTAAAGAAGTTTGACAAAACACTGGTTATGCATACCTTTACATGAAAGGTAGCTAAGACTATGGACATCACCAAGAGCATCAACATTTTAGCCTCAAGAAACTCAGTGAGTTTTACCAACCTCTTGGAATCCACTGGATTGGTTACCCTCAGATTTAACTTCTGAAGCTATTACTCTAATACAGCTTTTCATATTAATATTTCTCTTTTTCATTTTAGGCATCCTTTTTAAGACGCTTGATGCCCAGGACTTTGAAACAGCTGATTTCTTTTTAACCACCTCTCAATAGGTAATTCAATTGATTTTTACAGGAACAGCACCAGTGAGGGTTCTCAAGAGATTGTTTCTTAGCCCTTGCTTGGTCCCACCCACGTTTATTCTCACCTGAGTTGTTCAGTATCGAACAAAAGGCTAACCATGTTAAACTTTACCTGAGTCGTGTGCTCTTGGAGAACAGCAACAGTTAAGAAATCCCTCTAACCTTTGCATTCCAGGAAAGGACTTTCTGCAAATAACCATCTTTCTTCATATGACTTAGATAGGACTCACTTTCCACTTTTTCTCATGACTCCCATAACAGTTGAGGATAACTCCACCATTTACCTGTGTCAGGAACAAACAGAGAACTTTCCCCTCTTGCATGAATTTGCTGACAAGGCCAAACACAGATCCTCAACTTCTTGTTCCTTGGCTCATGATTACTGAAATTAGAATCGTTTGTCCCCTGGAAAAACTAGCTAATACAGAGAAAAACACTTTCTGTTCAGCCAACCAACTGATATTACCCCTGCTTGCAAAAACACTCTACTGTAAATCACTTCACCTGAAATTTGATTACCATTCTTTCTGAAACTCTAAGGCAAAATCACCTGCTGAGATACTCTGATCTTTGAATTGGGGATGCTCTACCATTGCAATAGCCTGAGTAAAATTAAAATTAATATCCTTACTTGTCCAATTTTTGTTTTTCACAATAGCAAAAGGGATTTTGCAGATCTGTTTAAGGTCCCTTTTGGTTGACTTTAAGATAGTGAAGAGAAATCAGTAACACTGATTCCATCTTTTCTAGCCAGGCATGGTGGTGTACACCTGTCATCCCAGCTACTTGGGAGGCTGAGGCAGGAGGATCCCTTGAGCCCAGGAATGTGAGAACAGCCTGGGCAGTATAGCATTACCTTGTCTCAACAAACAATGAACAAACAAACAAACAAACAAAAAACCCAACAAAATAATAGGAAAATGTCCTTGCTGGGCCTAATCTAATCAGGTGAGCCCTTTAAAAGCAGAGACTTTTCCCTGGCTAATCAAAGAGGAGATAAGAGAGACGTGCTCTGGGTGGCCTGAAAGAAAGCAAACATCTATGGTGTAAATTGTGTATGGGGGGTCATATAGCAAGAAACCGCAGAAGGCCTAGGAGCTGAGAGTGGCCCTTGCTTGATTGCCAGCCAGGGACTGGGGGCCTTAGCCCTTTAGCTGCTAGGAACTGAATTTTGCTAACAATCTGAATGGGTTTGGAAAATTTCCTCAAGTCCTATTTGAGAACTATAGCCTGACCAACACCCTGCTTTCATCCTGTGAGACTATGAGTGTATTTGTGGATGTGGAGGCTTAAAACAACACCCTTCATTAACTCATGCATTGTGCATCCTCACTGCTCTGTACTTTATCTCCTTTCTCAGTGGTTATTACCTCTATATGGTATGATCTGTTATGGAGCAAATGGGCTCACTGCTTGATGCTCACAGAAGCTGATAACTATGGCACCAGCTTTTGAGAAAAGAAAGGCTTTATTGTAGAACTGGCAGCAAAAAGACAAGCTCAAATCTGTCCCCCACTTTGGAGTCTGCGGCAAGTTTTATGAGATCAGAGGAAAAGAGACAGGATTTGGGAATGTTGGCTTGGCAGGATTCGACTGGGGAGCTTCAAATTTGACCATTTACAGTAAAGCATGTTGAGGCAGATTTTAGCCCCAGATCTTCCAGGTCAGCAGACCCCTCACTTCTGAGAATCCTTCGGATTGCAGGCATGTTTTGAGGGGAGGAATAGTTGGTTCCAGGTGTTGTTAAAGGTCAAAGCTTTTTCTGTTGTGTATGCTTGTTGGGGTGATCAGACCCAACACCAGGTCGTGGGCATGATGAAGTCCGGCGGAGTCAAAGGAATCAGAAAAAGACAGTTTGAGAGAGAAAGTGGGTCCAGAGGATCATCGCGAGTGTGGAGGCTGCGAAGGCCCCTAGCTCTGGAAGCCCAGACTATTTATTGGTGATCAAAGAAACAGGTGGTGAAAATGTGGGAGTCAAAAGGGAGTGTTGCATTAAAGCACATGATTTACAGCTGTGACGGTTTAGCATCTGCTCCGCTACTTGAGATAATGGAGAGCAGGTTCTTTTAAATCAAGATGTAATCGATCCCGGGAGAGCAAGGAGCAAGGAGCCAGCAAGTCTAGACACATTCCAGAGTCACAAGCCGGGGATTCTATCCAAGCCACAAGGGGTTTTATGCCCTGGGCTTAGATTATGGTGCATCAGGGTAGCCTTCCACCCTTTAGCACCGAGCTTGTTGTTGCAAAGGCCACAAGGGGTTTTAGATCCTGGACCCTGGACATATTCCAAGACTCTTTTACATTATGTCAGACATGGAAGCCCTGCCTCAGCTTCTGCCAACACTCAGCTTTTCTCCCAACATATGCCTGGGCTGCATGACTTGCAGTTTTTGGTTTTGTTATACCTAAAAGGCAACTTGACGTTTGTTACCAGTTTGGCTGGTCCTGTGGTTATTATGCTGCACCCTTCTACAACCTCATCCACAGGAATCTTACTCCATTGGTTGTTCACATTATTTATTCTTCCTCCTATCTCAGCCTCCCAAAGTGTTGGGATTACAGTGTGAGCCACTGAGCCTGGCCTGAACTTATGTTTTCTATAGTAAATATTTAAAATTATAAAAATCATAAATTGAATCTAAGCACAAAAAGTACAAATAAAAATGTAGTACCTATTACTTCATGTATATCAAACATAGCATTAAAACAAAACCCCTTGTATTAACTTTTAGGTTTTTCCCTTTTTTTTTTTTTTTTTTTGAGACAGGGTTTCCCTCTGTCACCCATGCTGGAGTGCAGTGGTTCAATCTTGGCTTGCTGCAGCCTCTTCCTCCTGGGCTCAAACGATCCTCCCACTACAGCCTCCCAAGTAGCTGGAACTACAGGGACATGCCACCATACCTGGCTAATTTTTTATTTTTGCAGAGACAAGTTCTCACTATATTACCCAGGCTGATTTTTGCTCTCATGATGCTTGCTTAACATGAAAACACATGTGGTATAAAAATAGTTAACAGGAAAATAACTTGAGAATTATGGCTAGAAAATAACTTGAGATTTGTCTGTCTCGTGAAATTTTCATGAATAATCCAAATGTAATTGTTAAAAACAATCAAGTAATGTAAGTGGGATAAGTTTATAAATAAACTTCTAAACAATAACTATGTTTTATAATATGTCTACTGAAAAACAGTTTCCCAAATCTCTTTGGTAACATATACCCTTAGAGTTTTTTTGTTAAGTTAAATTGTGAATATTCATTGAGTATCTAGACCATTTACAAATAAGATAAAATACTAAAATATTAATTGCCAAACATAGGTTTAAATTTATGAACTTTTGGCTTCTTAATACAGAAGTGGGGTCAGTTGGTAAATATGTCCTGTGCAACATTGAAAAATAGTGCTGTGGGAAATTATATGTTTCTAGAAATTATGAAATTATATAGTCATACATTTGCCAATCTACAGAGTGTTATACAGTATGTGCCAGACAGTTCACAATTGCTTACTTCCTAGTTTTCACTAGAAATTAGGTTTACTAAGGGTTAAGAATTTTAATTAGGCAATATAGTGGTACCCTGTATCTACAAAATAAAAAAAAAATTATCCAGGCTTTGTGGCATGTACTGATAGTCCTAGCTACTCAGAAGGCTGAGGTGGGAAGATCACTTGAGCCTGGGAGCTCAAGGCTGTAGTGAGCCATGATCGCACCACTGCACTCCAGCCTGGGTGACAGAGTGAGATTCTGTCTCAAAAAAAGAAAAAGGAAAAATTCTAATTAGTATATGCAATTAAAATTACTAGAGATAATAGGGAAAACAACTTTGTGTATAAGAAAAGTAGGGTGTATTTTTGGTAAGAAAAGGTATGGAGTATGAAAATGTGTGTTTGTTGAAAAAAGAATTTTTTTCTAGCTTGGAGATTATTTAAATTTTTCAGAATGTAAAAGGAGAATGAAGGACAAAAAATTGATATAGAAAATTGGGAAGAGAGAATCTTGTGTGGTCAAGTTGACTACCATTGAATGAACTTATTATAAGGGTCTGAAATGACTCAACATCAAAATACCATACACTAATGCAAAACTAAAAATTGGTCTTCTCTCTGTTAAAATGACAAAGATTTCTTGTAGTATTGGTCTCTTCTTGGTAAAAGATTGTAAAAGGTTTTCTTTACCTTTTAAATAATCTGCCTAGAAAACAAAGTTTTTTTGTCTTATCAAAGTAATTTTCTTTTTTTTTTTTTTGAGACATAGTCTCACTCTGTCGCCCAGGCCAGAGTGCAGTGACATGCTCATGGCTCACTGCAACCTCCGCCTCTCAGCGGATTCAAGCAGTTCTCCTGCCTCAGCCTCCAGAGTAGCTGGGATTACAGGCATGCGCCACCATGCCCGGCTAATTTTTGTATTTTTAGTAGAGATGGGGTTTCACCATGTTGGCCAGGCTTGTCTCTAACTCCTGACCTTGGGTGATCCGCCCCGCCGGGCCTCACAAAGTGCTGGGATTAGAGGCATGAGCCACCTCGCCCAGCCATTATCAAAGTAATTTTCTATGTTTCATGTTGTCTTTATCAAATCTTTGATTACTTAAGGAAACTGAGCATTCTCTATTAGGAGAGGTAAGGTTTTTCCTACAGCTACAGTTTTCTGTATTTTGCCTTTGAAGTCTTTCAGTTGCCACTTTGATTAAATGATAACTAAGTATTTTTTCACAGTGACCTGTGATTCTATTTTAAACAAGTCTTTAACCTTTTTGACATTTTTTTTACAAACTTCCCAAAATCAAAATCTAAATTTTGACCTCAAACTAATTAATAACTGGGATTTTCAGGGCCCCTGGAAAATCTCAGAAAAAAATTGTTCTTTTTTAAAAAAATATTTTTTTCTTTATTATTATTATTTTTAAAATTTTCTGCAGAGACAAGTTCTCACTATGTTGCCCATACTGGTCTAAAACTCCTGAGCTCAGGTGATCCTCCTGCTTTGGCCTCCCAAAGTGCTGAGATTACAGGCATGAGCCACTGTGCCTGGCCCTTTTTTGTGTGAAGCAGGGTCTCACTCTGTTGCCCAGGCCAGAGTGCAATGGTGTGATCACAACTCACTGCAGCTTCAAACTCCTAGGTTCAAGTGATCTTCCTGCCTCAGCCTCCCAAGCACCTAGGGACTACAGGTGCATACCACCATGCCCGCCTAATTTTTTAATTTATTGCAGACATAGGATCTCACTTTGTTGCCCAGGTTTGTTCTTTCCTTATTAAAAGAAAGATCTTAAGCTAATCAAGCTTCCTTGATAAGTTTAAGCAAATGGGAAGCATTGTCAAGTAAGAAGTGATGCTTAACTTCCTTTATGCTATATTTATATAGGTATATATTATTAATATAAGTCTTCCAGAAATGCATAAAATTCCTGGAAATTTGATATGTCCTAGTATAAGTCATAATTCTAGTTATCTTAAAGTGATATGTCACAAAAAGAACCAAATTTTCTTGTCAATTGCATTATAATGAACTCTCATTAGGTCTTAAAGCATCAACATTTTAAGTCTTTTGTCTTCTGCAGACAGTTAATTTGTTTAATAAGATGCCTTCCTATAATTCCTGCAAGCACCTATAATTTGAACGTATTTTCTTTTCAAAGGATTCATGGAAAAAACTCTGACAAGCACAGATTTCTGAAAACTTTAAGGTCATACCACTGGACTAGGTAAGAATTTTCAAAACACTAATAAAGAAACCGATTGATTTGTAAGACTGTTAAACCAAGATCAAGTAAAACAAGAACTAGTTACACGGGGACCCAGCGCGTTGACTCACACCTATAATCCCAGCACTTTGGGGGGCCCAGGTGGGTGGATCACTTGAGGCCAGGAGTTTGAGACCAGCCTGGCCAACATAGTGAAACGCCACCTCTACTAAAAATACAAAAATTAGCCAGGCAAGGTGATGGGTGCCCATAATCCCAGCTACTTGGGAGGCTGAGACGTGAGAATTGCTTGAACCCGGGAGGCAGAGGTTGCATCGAGCTGTGATCGCACCACTGCACTCCAGCCTGGGCGACAGAGCAAGACTGTCTCAGCAACAACAACAACAACAACAACAAGAATTAGTTACATGGGATTAAGTGAACTGATGAGGATGATTACAATATTTATGCTATTTTGTTTGAAATATTTCTGGTTCTCCAACGTTTTACTTTCCAGGCTTTTTTTTTTTTTTTTTTTTTTTGAGACAGGGATTCCCGTCACCCAGGCTGAAGTGCAGTGGAGCAATCACTGCTCACTGTAGCCTGGAACTCCCGGAATCAAGCCATCCTCCCCACTCAGCCTTCCAAGTAGCTAGGACTATAGGAGTGTGCCACCATGCCTGGCTAATTTTTTTAATTTTTCGAAGTGACAAAATCTCACTTTGTTGCCCAGTTTTAGACTCCTGGCCTCAAGTGATCCTCCCACCTCAGTCTCCCATAGTGCTAGGATTACAGGTGTGAGCCACCACACCTGGCCATTTTCCAAATTTAAAGAAACCCTTTTTCTCTTACTTTCTTCAATCATCTATAACTTACTGCAATTTGGTAGGTTATACACTTTTAAATGAAAAACAAAACAAAACGTTTATCTTTTTCTCCATACTAGATCCCTCCAGAATCAGAATCTCTTATCAAATATTCTTATTTCATGACAACACAGTTATTCACCTAAGTTCAATAAGAACTTTTTCTCCTTGCAACAAGGCACAAATAGAAGTAGTTATATTACCAAGACTTTGACTCAGATGTCACATTTGTGAATGATATGCTTAAAAACAGATACAACAGGCTGGGCGCAGTAGCTCCCATCTGTAATCCCAGCACTTTGGGAGGCTGAGGTGGGCAGATCACCAGGTCAGGAGTTTCAGACCAGCCTGGCCATTATGGTGAAACCTTGTCTCTACTAAAAATACAAAAATTAGTTGGGCGTGGTGGCACGAGCCTATAGTTCCAGCTACTCAGGAGGCTGAGGCAGGAGAATCACTTGAACCTGGGAGGCAGAGGTTGCAGTGAGCCAAGATTGCGCCATTGCATTTCAGCCTGGGCGACAGAGCGAGATTCAAAAAACAAACAAAACCCCAGATAAGACAGACAGTTTTAAGGAATTAAGGTTGACTTTATGGAACCAATAAAGCCCCTTGAAAACAACTGGCTTTGTACCTTGCCTATGGAGTTCCTAACCTTACTGGGGAGAAAGATCACTTTCTGGCAGGCCCAGGAACCTCAGAATATTTGGGGAACCTTGAGAAGAGACATCTGTTGGTGAGTCCTTGGTGTGGCTTCCTATACTTGAGGGGCTTTTAAAACTCCAATCTGAAATTCTTTATTGAAACTTGCAGCAAAGCAGACTTCAAAAGAGCCTATATAATCAATCACTATTCTTGCTGCACCTTTCAAAATAATCCTTATGCCAAGCTGGCATATTTTGGGGTGGCATATCCTGCTACTCTTCAGTGTGCAAGGTTATTTTACAGGGACTTAAACTGAATTATCAGCTTTTTTTTTGGTTGCATCTCTTGCTAAAGGTTAGAGTTAAATGGAAGTTTGACCATGACCTGTGACTTTCATTTTCTTTCAGAGAAATATTACTGAACACTTGTTCTGAAGGCTGATCCTAGACAGCAAGACTCAGAGAATTGAGAGAAGACAAAAACATTCATCTAATCAGGGCGGCTGGGTGGGGTGAAGTGAACCCAGCCTGATTACCCTTAGCATCTAACTCCACAGCAACTCTGCTCTCTATTTTCTCAATCTTCTCCAGTTCTTTATGAAGGGGTTCAGGAAATGCCGCCCCAAAATATGGTGCTTTGGTGTAATACTTTGAGCTGAAGACACTTGAAAAACAGTATATGCAGGGAGAGGCTTTCTCTGAACTTCCCTTGTCTGTCTAAAGATAGATCCTGCAAAGGAACTCAATTTGTCATCAATTTTCCATCAGTGAAACTCTTCCAGGAGTTTCATCCACCAGTGAAGGTTATCTCAATCACAAGAGAAGAGACTAGAAGCCCACACCACACTTAGACAAATGTCACAAACGATCATCTGTTCTTCTAAGGGCCATTCATCTTTTCCCAAAATCATTTACTCTGCCTGAAATTGGCTACATCCCTGGCTTCCTTCTCGCCTATGTAGAGGGTATATAAGCTCCTAAATCTCCCTGGTTTTTCAGGTACTTTTCTTCCTGTGATGCCACCACACATGTAATCAATTTATATACCTTTTCTCTTATTAATTTGCCTGTTGTTAGTATGTTTCAGAGGCTGAGTTATTGAACTCTCAGAGGGTAGAGAAGGAAAGTCTTCACTTTTCTACAATTAAGTAGATCAATTTAACTTCTAAGGATAAGTGTGTCTGTTTTTCCCATGTTTTGAATTTTGAATCATAATGACCTGAGATCCCCAATTAAGGAGAAATGGGAAACAAATATCTGTATGATAATCTATAACTGTTTTCTTTTATACACAAATCTCAATGTCATGAATATAAAAGTAATGCTTGATTTGGAGTTCCTTTACATTTATTATTCAAAAACACCCACATGGCAGGGCACAGTAGCTCATGCCTATCATCCCAGTGATTTGGGAAGCTGAAACAAGAGAAACGCTTGACTCTAGGAATTTGAGACCAGCCTGAGCAACAAAGCAAGACCCCATTTCTACAAAAAATTTTTTAAAAAAATTAGCTAGAAATGATGGCATGTGCCTGTAGTCCTAGCTACTCAGGAGGCTGAGGCAGGAGGATTACTTGAACCCAGGAGTTTGAGGCTACATTGAGCTATGATTGCACCACTGGACTCCAGCCTAGGCAACAGAGCAAGACCCTGTCTCAAAAAAAAAAAAAAAAAAAGAAAAAAAAAGAAATACGGTCAATATTGGTCCAAAAGGAAAGGAAATTTTCATTTCTGAGAAAAAAATATATATGTATTCATTTTTGAGACGGAGTTTCGCTCTTGTTGCCCAGCTGGAGTGCAATGGTGTGATCTTAGCTCACCACAACCTCTGCCTCCAGGGTAGGAAGGAAGTTATGGCAACCAGCTGGTAAATGCATTTCCAAGTTAAATGTCAATAAAACGTAGCACCTATGAACAATTTTTGGAATTTTAAACATGTTAGATCAGGAAGCAGTCTTTAACACACAGCATGTAGACTTTCCACCATCCGACTTACTTTTGTCAAGACATTAGATTGTGTAGTAGTCTTGGGTTTGATGCTGTGGCTCTCACAGGCCTGTTGAATGGTTTGATGGATTTGGCAGAAGTTTGACCTCCAGTGTTCCATGTAAAGTGTACTCCATTTCTAAGTGTTGCAGGATTTTTCTCAGCCACTTTGCTGACTGAGGACATCCACAGCTGGTGCTGCCCCTGACTGCCTGGGCCTTGCTTGGCCCTGGGCCTGCTGCTGGAGGCACCCTGCCCACTCGGCCTGCTTGTGTTATGACTCATACCCGCATTAGGCAGTTCCCGAGCTCTTCTCCTGCATCCAAGAAGAATGAGGATACACTGACAATTTGAAGGGTGAAGAGGGTGGACAAGAATTTTATTGAGTGTTAGAAAAGCTTTCAGTGGGGAGGGGACATGGGGGTGGTCCCCCACCCTTGCAGTCAGGTGGTTTCTCTCCCAGTGTGGCTGAGTCCGGGGCTCTTATGGGCTCAAAATAAGGGAGTGTGTGCTGATTGGTTTGTGAGTATGCAAAGGCACCACTCAAAGGTGGGCATGGCAGTGTAGAAAACCAATTAGGAAAGGGTAGGTATATGTAAAGTAGGTGAAGCTTGGGGATCAGAGAAAAGCATGTCAAATGGGAAGACAGGTTCTCAATCTGGTCCATGGATTTGACTTGTAGCTTGGTTTTCAGGCTTTAAACTGTCTTCTGCTTGGAGGTAGGGTTTCACTGAGGACCTGTCCCTATCTGCTTAGGCATTTGTCTGCCTCCTGCCTCTATCATAAGGGCATTCTGAGTCATTTATGTCATGTCATTAGGTAGTGGATGAATGAGAGTGAGTACCTTAGTAATGCATCCAAGAATAGGATGAGTCTTAGGGCCCCATGTAAAGAAAAATATATTAGGTTTTAGTAAATTCTAACCAGGAAACTTCTCAAAAAGAGTAGTGGCCGTTTTGATGCTTTAAACCAAGCTTAAACTCTCGCTGCTGCTTCAAAGCCATGTCTTTTTGCTTTCAATATAACAAATTATTCAGCCAATTATTAATATGGTGAATATTCATTTTACTGAAAGATAGAGGTAATTTTGGAGATGATAAAGGTAATATTGAGATATAAAAGTCACTTATTTTGTGTTTTAAATATTAACGTATCCTAGTACAGGGTTTCTCAACCTCAATACTATTGGCATTTTGGGCTGCAATAATTTTTTACTGTGAGGACCTGTCCTATGCCGTATAGGATGTTTAGCAACACACTAGAGGCAAATAGCACTCTTTGGTTGTGACAATTAAAATTATCTCCAGATACTGGTAAATCTTTCCAGAGAGGCAATTTATTAATTTTGTTTTATTAATAGAGATAGGGTCTTGCTCTGTCACCCAGGTTGGAGTGCAGTGGTGTGATCATAGCTTACTGTAACCTTTAACTACTGGGCTCAAGCAATCCTCTAGCCTCAGGCTTCTGAGTAGCTAGAACTACAGGCAAATGTCACCACACCTGGCTAATTAAAAAAATTTTTTTGAGACAGGGTCTAGTGATGTTGCTCAGGCTGGTCTTGAACTCCTAGCCTCAAGGGATTCTCAGCTTGGCCTCCCAAAGTGCTGGAATTACAGGCATGAGCCACCACACCTGGCTGAAAATCACTGTTCTAATGGAATAATCCATCTTATATGAATGCTATTTTTAAATTGGTATTTTTAGACAGATTGTTTCACTTAATTCTTAGATTCCTGTGACTATTCCTTTCCTGAGATATGAAAGTATTCATTCTCGTATCTCAAGATTCCTAAGGTATGATATTCATTTTATCTGTAAGTCATTTAATTCTTGTGAACCTCAGTTTTCATGTACATGAACACAGAGCTAGAAGTGTTACACCTGGAACTTTTCCATTAGAACAAATTAATTCTCATATGATATATAATGAAATAATTGTATACCTGTTGAAAATGAATATCTGGGTATGAAATTGTATCTTTATATAATCACAGGTTTGTAAACATTTTGTATAAAAGGCAAAAAAGGCAAGATGACAGAAAATATTTGATTTATTTTGGTAGTCAAATTTGTTGGCTTCAGAATTCTGATTTCCATTGATGCAGTGGTCTCAACCCTAACTGTTAATGAGACTCACCTAGGGGGCTTGAAAGTTATTAATGCTGGATTCCTATCTCCAAGGATTTGGATTTGAGGAAAGAAAAAGCAGAAAGGAATACTGCTTAGTTAAAAAGGAGAATGTCTCACCAGGCACCAGTACACTGCCATTCATTGCCTTTTCTTTCTCTCATTCTCTTCTAAAACGAGGTAAAGAAGATAAAACTTGGGAGCTTAAAACTTGGCAAAGAAGGAAATCCTTTTGGCAATATCATAAAGTGAGTGTCTGTTTTCCTACCTTGCAGAGGGGAACCTAAAACTCAGATTTTATCTCCTTTGTGGGTTTCTCTTCTTCACCTGCTCATGAAATGGAAGTTTCCTGAACATCATTTCAGAAATGAGGACATTGGTAATTTTCTGTTACTGGATCTTTTTATTAAAAGCACCCTCGATGTACATAATTTAATAGAAATATACATCTCTTTGGCTTCTTAAGAACAATCACCAGAGCCAGATGTCTTGAAGGCAGAAATGTCCCTGTATTTTCCTAATACGGACCAGTATTTCTTTTTTCTTCTCTAGGTTCAATTTTTAATTTCATATAATTTTATTTTAAATTTTTATTTATTTATTTATTTATTTATTTATTTGGAGGCAGAGTCTCATTCTTTTGCCCAGGCTGAAGTGTAGTGGCATGATCTTGGCTCACTGCAAACTCTGCCTCCCGGGTTCAAGCGATTTTTGTGTTTCAGCCTCTCAAGTAGCTGGGATCACAAGCCTGTGCCACCAAGCCTGGCTAATTTTTGTATTTTTAGTAGAGATAGGATTTCACCATGTTGCCCAGGCTGGTCTCAAACTCCTGACCTCAAGCAATCCACCTGCCTTTTGCCTCCCAAAGTGTTGGGATTACAGGCGTGAGCCACTGCACCTGGCCTATTTTTTTTATTTTCATCAAAGCTTCCTTGCCCACAGTATTAAGAGATCTGTAAGTTTTGTTCCCCAAACACCAGTTCACCCAGTCAGCCCCAACTTCTACTGATCTTTCATGTTCTTCCAACCATTTCATATCTGAACTGATTGTTTTGGGTATTACCTGCATGTTGCTATGTAACATGTTTATATTGCTATTTCTTGTTTTTTTCTTTTTTCAATTTTAGGCATTACTTATTGACTTTTATGGAAGATGTCCATTTAAGTATCTTTCACACACACCTTCCCATTCCTCCTAGCCTCTACCGCAAACACATTTTCCATCCCCAGTCCAGTCAGTATAACTTCATCATAACTTTGCTATAATAAAAATTCAACATTTATGGTACTAATAACTCTTTTAAGTTTTATTAACAGCTGAGCCATATGGTATACTTTAATTACCTTTCCTTTTCTGCAAGACGTTATTTCCTCTATTGTTAAATATCTATTTTTGTTATTGCTTGCTTAGTTTTCTAAGTACTTAGGAACAATCTAGCCCTACTTCTTTACCTAGGAATCCTCTTAAAAGTTCAAACGCACTAGGTATCCCATCAATTTTAATGACTTAGAGAACCCTCTTCCTTGGATAGCTCCAATCTGCACTGGTTGATCTCTAGGTCCACTCTACAACTGTCACCTTGAGCTCTCCCTTCAACATCATCCTGGCTCCCCTGGGAAAGTTCTTGAACTTTATTGTATAATTCTTTGTTTCTGCTGGAGTTTTCAATATCTAAGAGCTCTTTTTATGTCCCCAGGTGTTCCTTTTTTAACAATAGCATCCTGTTCTTGTTTCCTGAATGCAATATCTCCTCCTATACCTTAGAGGATATTAATCATAGTTTTTCTGATATTTTCTTCTCTCTGCATCTAACTTTTTAAAAAAGCTTTATTGGGCCGGGAGTGGTGGCTCACCCCTGTAATCCCAGCACTTTGGGAGGCCAAGGCGGTGGATCATGAGGTCAGGAGATAAGGACCATCCTGGCTAACACGGTGAAACCCCATCTCTACTAAAAACACAAAAAATTAGCCAGGCATGGTGGCGGGTGCCTGTAGTCCCAGCTTCTTGGGAGGCTGAGGCAAGAGAATGGCGTGAACCCGGGAGGTGGAGCTTGCAGTGAGCCGAGATCGCAGCCTGGGCGACAGAGCCAGACTCCGTCTCAAAAAAAAAAAAAGTGGCCAGGCGCGATGGCTCACGCCTGTAATCCCAGGACTTTGGGAGGTCGAGGCGGGTGGATCACGAGATCAGGAGATCGAGGCCATCCTGGATAACACAGTGAAACCCCATCTCTACTAAAAATACAAAAAATTAGCTGGGAGTGGTGGTGGGCGCCTGTAGTCCCAGCTGCTCGGGAGGCTGAGGCAGGAGAATGGCGTGAACCCAGGTGGCGGAGGTTGCAGTGAGCCGAGATCGCGCCACTGCACTCCAGTCTGGGCTACACAGCGAGACACCGTCTCAAAAAAAAAAAAAAAGTTTTATTGAAATACAATTTCCTTACCAAAAAGTTCACCCATTTAAAGTATATACATGAATGATTTTTAGTAAAATTTCAAAGTTATATAACAAACACCAAAATCTAATGGTAGAACATTTCAATCATCCCCACAAAAAAGCTTATGCCCAACTGCAGTCACTCCCTCTTCCCTTCCCATTCTAATCCCCAGGCAACCATTAATCTGCTCTTTGTGTCTATGTATTTGCCTTTCTGAATGTTTCATATAAACCCAAAATGAAGAATATTCTTTTGGTAAGAGGTGGGATGACTTTTTTTCTTCAAAAATGTCATAAATGACAAAGAAATATTGTGGAAATATTCCTGATTAAAGGGAACTAAAGAGATGACAATTGCATGCCACACCTGATCTTAGCTGGACCCTGTACTCGACGGAAAATAAGCTATGGAGGACATTATTCAGTGAACTGACAACACTGAAATTAGGAGGTGTATTTGATGAAAGTTTCATCAATGTTAAATTTACTGGAGTTAACTGTACTGTGCGTGTGTGTGAAGAGGAATAATTAAGAAAATAAGACAGATGGGGTAAAATGTGAGCAATAAATAGTTTTCAAAAACTCAGTCATTGTTATCATTTTCCTTGATTCTGAGACTCCAATTACAAGTGTGTGAGACTGTTTGACACTGTCCCATGTGTCTCACAAGCGGTGCTTGGTTCTTTCCGTTATTTTTCTCTCTTTGCATTAGTTTCGATATTTTTAATTGATTGGCCTTTGATTTCATTACTTGTAGCACTCAGTCTGCTGTTAAAACTACTCTATAAATTCTTAATTTCAGATTAATATTTTTCAGTTCTAGAATGTCCTTTTGATACTTTTATATAGATTCCAATTCTCTTTTGGAATTCTCTGTGTTTTCCTTTATTTACTAATTTAGAGACAGGGTCTCCCTATGTTGCTCAGGCTGGTCTTGAGCTCCTGGCTTCAAGCAATCCTCCTGCTTTTGCCTCCCAAAGTGTTGGGATTACAGGTGTAAGCCACCGTTTCCTTCTCTTATTTTTTAACATGTCTATAATCTTATTTGAAAAGGCCTATCAGCTAACCTCTGCAAGTGCATCATTTTGATCTGCATCTCTTGTCTGTTTTTTCTTTTGATTATTTATCACAGTTGCTTTTCTCTTCAAATGTTTCTTTATTTTGGGTAATATGCCACATATTGTGAACAAAAGAACTGTACAGCCTAAAGCTGGCCAGGCATGGTGGCTCATGTCTGTAATCCCAGCACTTTGGGAGGCCGAGGTTGAGGGGGAGGGGATCCCTTGCGGCCAGGAGTTCAAGACCAGCCTGGGCGACATAGTGAAACCCATCTCTATTAAGAAAAAAAAGATATTGGAAAATTTATTTTTAAATTGAAAAAAAGAGACTAAAGTTGGTGTTATTTTCTTATAGAGAATCGTTTGAATGGATGTATAAATTGTGGTTTATTCAAACAATGGAATCAACTATGGCAGAGAAGAAAAATGAGCCACAAGCTGCACTCATCAATGGGAATAAATCTCAAGAACATAATATGTTACAAAAATTAAATTTAAAAAGATTAGAAATAATAGAATTCCAAATATATAACGGTTAAAACAGGCAAAACTAAATCGTATATTAAGATATACATATATAACACTATAGAGATAATTAGGAAAATAACTAACATAAAATCAGGAGGGAGAATCCACCAGTGGCAGAGAGGGAATCTAATTTGGAGGGGCAGGCAGTGCACTTCAGTGATACTGGTAAGGTTATCTTCTAAAGCTCTGTAAAAATCTCCCATAAAATACCTCCAGAAAAATCTGTTGGTCACGTCTTAAATATTGCTGCAAGGAAAAATACCATCTTAACAAAATCTTAGTATTTTCTCAGAAGGGATAAGTTAGGGAAAGGTATTTACAGAGTTTTGGAACATGGCCGGGTGATTTTTAAGGCAGGTATTGCAAGGTGGAGCTGGTTGGGATTAGGCAGAGTTTAAAAGTAATAGCTTTGTATTGGTGGACAAAATGAGGCAAGCGTTTTAAAATAAATCTTGATGAGCAAGATAATTATCAGAAAAATACTGGTGAGCTAGCTGTTTTAGCTGGTTTACAGTCTCATCTTCCTAGACAGGAATTCGTGAAATAAACAGCTACTGTCTTTGCTTGGCTGTAGTATTGTCTAAAATAGGGGCAGGATATTTGTCTTCGTTTTCAACTCTGTGGTGGGTTCATGCTGTTCACTTAATTGTTGTTCTTTAAAAATGCATATATTATGTTTCAAAACACAATTTCTTTTTCTCTAGGAAAGCAATTATACTTGAACATTCCATAAGAAATTTATATTCCATTCACTGAAAGAAAACAAACAAAACAACAAAAGAAATTTATAGGCTGAAAACTGATAAACTATCCCCTTAAGTCCAACATAACAATTTCTCCTTTAATTGTAAGTGGTTTGTTCTTCCTTAGATTGGGCACAAGATATAGTAATTGATCTCTGTGTTGGGGGCAGCTTCCCAACCCATGTAGGACTCTATGATGAATGGGTTACAGGAGTGATGAAACAGTTTTCCTTAGCTCTTTAGGCAACGCGTCTCTGGCTGTTTGTCACCAGCCAGAAGTATCCACCTCTCTTTTACCACAGTATGCTAATTATCTTTTTGTTGTTGTTGTTTTGAGACAGAGTCTCACTCTGTCACCCAGGCTGGAGTGCAATGGCAGGATCTCAACTCACTGTAACCTTCACCTCCTGGGTTCAAGCAATTCTCTTGCCTCAGCCGCCCAAGTATCTGGGACTACAGGTGTGCGCCACCATGCCCAGCTAGTTTTTGTATTTTCAGTAGAGACAAGGTTTCACCACGTTGGCCAGGCTGGTCTCAAACTAGTGACCTTAAGTGATCCATCAGTCTCAGCCTCCCAAAGTACTAGGATTACAGATGGGAGCCACTAAGCCCAGTCTTTTTCTTGTGTGTTTTTTTTGAGACAGGGTCTTGCTCTGTCACCCAGGCTGTAAGGTAGTGGCATGATCATAGCTCACCGCAGCCTTGACCTCCCGGACTCAAGTGATCCTCCCACCTCAGCCTCCTTAGTAGCTGGGACCACAGGTGTGTGCCACCACACCAAACACATTTTTAAATTTTTTAGTAGAGATGGGGTTTTATTGCCCAGGGTGGTTTTGAACTCCTGGGCTCAAGTGATCTTCCTGTTCCTGTCTCACTGTCTCAGCCTCCCAAGCTATATATATATATAATTTTTTTTTTTTTTTTAAAGACAGGGTCTGGCACTGTCTCCCAGACTGGAGTGCAGTGGTGCAATTACAGCTCACTGAAGCCTTGACCTCCTGGGCTCCAGTGATCCTCCTGCCTTAGCCTCCCAAGTAGCTGGGACCACAGGTGTGCACAACCATGCCTGCCTGATTTTTAAATTTTTTTGTGGAGATGGGGGTCTCACTATATTGCACAGGCTGGTCTCAAACTCCTGGGCCCAAACAATCCTCCCACCTTGGCCTCCCAGAGTGCTGGGATTACAGGCGTGAGCCACCACACTCAGTCCAAGCTTTTTACTTGTGTTCTATAGCATGTAAAGGGTTGGAAGCACTAGTTTAGGGAACTGTGTCTTATGGAAATGGCATATTTTTAAACACTAGACTCACAATTGGCTCAGTGGAACAATGACATTATGAGAAACACACAGAAATGAAGACCCCCCAGGGAAGCATATATTTGCTTATTCCTGAGTATGCAGAGCTGAATTCCAGTAAGTGAATCTCTAATAGAAATAGATCTCTAGCCAGATGTGGGTTGCGTGCCTGTAATCCCAGCTACTCTGAAGGCTGAGGGAGGCTGAGGCAGGAGGATTGCTTGAGCTCAGGCATTCAAGACCAGCCTAGGAAAAACAGTGAGACTCTATCTCAAAAAAAAAAGGAAACCGATCTCTAGGTCTAACAGTTAATGCTTTGAAGTTGCTTAAAGAAAATAAAAAAGCTTATCTTTTGTAGACATTTAGAAAGAAGGGAAGTCTATCAAACAGTCACACTCTATTTATTGCAAGCTAGTTCATTTATTTGTCTGAAATACATTTCTCCACGTTGTCCAATGATGAGAAAGACCAAAGTAGAATTAATTAAAATCAACCAAACCAAAACGAACAAAAATTCCTATAAAATTCTATCTTGCTTTATTAGTAAAGACTTCAGTAATAGCTCTTCTGCTTCTTTAGAGTTTAAGTATAAAATTACAGATTTTTTTTTAGGTGAGAAAATTTGTTATTTTAGCCAAGCCTTAAAATTTGCCATCAATTTAGATGATGTAAACTTTGAGTTGTTTCCCCTATTGTTAAAATAAATAGGCTGGGTGCAGTGGCTCATGCCTGTAATCCCAACACTTTGGGAGGCTGAGGCTAGAGGGTCGCTTGAGTTCAGGGGTTTGAGGCCAGCCTGGGCAACAAGTGAAGCCTTATACCTACAAAATATTAAAAATTAGCAAGGCTTGGTGGTGCATGGCTGTAGTGCCAGCTCTCTGAGAGGCTGAGGCAGGAGGATCACTTGAGCCCAGGAGTTGGAGGCTGTAGTAAACTATGATCATACCACTGCATTCCAGTCTGGGTGACAGAGTGAGACTCTGCCGCTAAAAACATTACAAAAAGTAAACAGATTATTGTCTACCCCTGCTTATAATATCTAAGAGACAATAAGCTCATATTAAAAGAAATATTTGAGAAGTTCTTGAATATTCTATGTCATTAAATGCTAGCTTTGGTTCTTGATGACAATGGAACCATCATATCAGCTCTGGGGTGCACACCTTCGACATCTATCGTATGTAGACCATTGTTATTTAGGTTCTATTATAGGCAGTGAAACTTAAATACACTATGGGTTGCCCTCGTGAATTCTTACTACCCACAGATGTTACAGTCACTGTTTTTACAATTGAAGAAACAAAGTTTCAGGGAGGCAAGTAATCAGCTTTGGAAAGAGCAAGGAGACACTATGACAATAGGACTGGAAAGAGACTGAGGCCAAATCATAGCGAATCCTCAATGTCCTCTGACCAGTGATGGACAGCATCAGTGTTCAAGAAAGGTTTTCCTCATAGTTCCATGAGGGATAAATTGTGATCAATTTAAAGATTATTGTGTTAATCTATGCACAAGATAAGAGTACGAGTAGAAATCTGCAGTCAGGTAAAAGTGAAAAGACTTTCTGATCCATTGAATGTGATGTGGGAGCCAAGATAAATCATTTTTGGAGTACTGCTCCTTTATGTGGTAAAAAAGATATCTAATAAGACTTAGTGCTCAGTTTTGTACTTTGAAAATATATCCATTACAATAAATATATTAACATTGTACACTTGCAGAATTAAGTGCCATATTTTTTAGTGAATTTCCATAGATTGTTTCCTTTGGTATTAAAAATGCATGGGCATGAGCCCCACTTTTTGGCCGAAATTCCTTTGGACCAACTTTAACCAGTTGGCCTTCTCTTAATTATTAACACTTCCTGTTGTCTCTGACTTTTCTGTTTCACCGTCCTTGATAAGATACTTATATTTGCAAATTTATCCTACTTGTATAACCTAGCCCATGCTTGGCACCAAGTCTACACATTTAGCCAGGAACGCATGGGTTATCTGATTAGTGCAGATGGCTGCAGATACAGAATTTTGGCCAGGTAATAATAAGGAAGTATACCTAGGCCCAAGGAGAACAGACCTAAATGCTTTCCATGGCAAACTGATAATAGCAACAGTGGGTCCTGTGGGTTGATGGTTGCAGGAAGCAGGAGGGCAAGCACAGAAGACAGCAATCTTGAGGGTTTGTGTAAGAGGATTTGTGGTAGGAAAATCAGAGTTTGAGTCTTGGGTCCAACAATTTATCCACTATGTGATTTATGGTAAGATTATCAATGTTCTGATTTACAAAAGGGATATAATACCTCCAATGTAAAATTGCTTATATAGTAGGGGCTCCATAAATGTTTCTTGAATCTGAATTTTCGATTCTGACCAATTGACCACCAAATTGAACCAAAATGGACCACAGCAATCATAAACATAAAAATTAGGAAGAATTCCAACAAGCTAAAAATTTTTAAATAAATAGCTTATGTTTTAAGATTAAATAATGTCAATATGGCTGTTATCAAATTAATAGTATGAGGGCATGTTTAGTAAAAATGCTGAGAATAGTTTTTGGATTTGGAAAAATACATACAAAGAATAGGTGGGAATAAATAAGATTCTGAAAAAGAAGACGAGGGAACTGATGAGAGAAAAACGTGGTGACAAAATGCTCTAACAAATATTAAAACAAAAACTGTAATAGTGAAATTGGTGAATGGGCACAGAAAACAGTATATTCTAGAAGTAGACCCTACTAGTAAAGAATAATGCAAGATTAAAAAAGGACTTCCCATAAATCATATTCAACTTATAAGTTTGGGATTTAACAATTTGGAAAAAAAGCCTAAGTAATGTCTCATCTCATACCACATGCACTTATAACAAAAATAAAACTGGAAACAGAAACAATGGTTATTATTGAGACTGATGTAAATTTTGAAGAGACAGTAGAGATTACAAAGGTGGAGGCAAGTGCTGAAAGATCTGATTAAAGAAAAAAGCTGGCCAGAAATGGTCACGCCTATATAATCAGCACTTTGGGAGGCTGAGGTGGGATGAGGTGGGAGGATTGCTTGAGCCCAGGAGGTTGAGACCAGCCTAGACAACACAGTGTGGACCCCCATCTCTACAAAAAAAGAAATGCAAAAGTTAGGTGGGTGCAGTAGTTGTACGCCTGTCATCCTAGCTACTTGGGATGCTGAGGTGGGAGGGTAGTTTGAGTCCAGGAGGTTGAGACCAGCCTAGACAACACAGTGTGGGCCCCCATCTCTACAAAAAAAGAAATGCAAAAGTTAGGTGGGTGCAGTAGTTGTACGCCTGTCATCCTAGCTACTTGGGATGCTGAGGTGGGAGGGTAGTTTGAGCCCAGGAGGTTGAGGCTGTAATGAGCTGTCTGTCATCAGGCTTGGGCAGCAAAGCAAGACTCTTTAAAAAAACAAAAACAAAAACAAAAACAAAACCCCTGCTCTAACCAAAATAACTACAGCCAGAATGACAAAGTATTAGCACTACTCTATAATTCAAGGCTCATACAAATTGGGGGGGTTGGGGGAGGGAACCAACAACTACTAAGCAAATTCCATGAGTTTATTATATTGGCACATTGAGGTTCTATGTAAGTAATTTTGGCAAGTTTGCTGTGGTAGTTACAGGTTTGGATTTTTAGGTTAATATCTTTTATCTGAAGATGAAGATATGCATATCTGCAGTAAAAAGAAACCAACAGAAACTAAGGCAAAGACCAAACTGATCAACTTTGGTCATCAGATGCTTTTCTATAAATATGTATATTATTCAGTAATACAATGAAAAGTAAAAAAATTTTGGCTACTTTAGGAGGCAACGTATATATGTCTTCTGGCCTGTAGTGTTTACTGTAAGTTGATCAAAGGTAAATTAAAAATTCACACTTGAGTAAAAGGTTTCAAGAAGTACCAGGAAAGTGTGCAGCTTATTTTTATTTATTTTAAAAAAAATATTTTTATTTTTCCAGGAGGCCCATTGTCACCAGAAAAGAAGTGTATAGTTTCTAACAGATTTATACATTGGAAGTTGATTTTGCTCCTAATTTCAACATGCCTAATGAAATAAATAATCAAAACAGTCTAAAATTCTTCCTCCTCTCTGCCTCCTGCAAAAAGGTAAGCACCTAAAGTAGGCAAGCACTGAATAAATGACTCCGGTCAGCACTGACAAATTAATTGCCTCTAGGAGGCTGAGGCAGGAGGATCACTTGAGGCCAAGAGGCTGAGACCAACCTAGGGAACATAGTGTAGAATCCAGTCTCTACAAAATAAAAAATAAGTAAAAAATAAAAAATTAGCTGGGCGCAATGACTATGAATGAAAGCAAAATATAGACCTTTAGAAAATATTTTTATTTTCTTAACACACAGAGGTAACAATGACATTTGCCCACTAGACAGAGTAGTTCAAGACATACCAGAAATGGATCACAATTCACATATGTTACAATATTCATCAATATGACCAGTCTCATGTTTTCCCAATTATCTTTGAAAACTTATTAAAATACCACAGCATACTAAACTGGTAAATTCATTTATCATGTTAAAGAGTAATTTTGATTTTGATTAGTGAAAAACCAAGGCATAGTCCATTGTTGAAATATAATACCTTATCCAGCATCACTCAAGTATGAAGCATTCTACCTAAACGTTCTTTAGTCAAATGACACCTGTTAAAAATCTAATTCTGTATTTTAACTACCATAGAGGAAATAATGTTTAACATGCCTTCTTAAACTTTAAAATATACCATGCAGAATATAACAATGTTCTTTCATTAATCTTCCTCATTAGAAATATGAACCACTTAGTTTTCTAGTGCAACACAATATCCTAAAAATTTACTAACGTGGGTATCTGCCTTACTAGAGATAACCCCAAATGGCTACATTAAAAAAATTGTGAACTTTTAATTTTTTTGGTCACATTTAACTGTCAGCGATTACTTCTTGCTTTGATTAGATATGCTGGTTTTCTGTTACCTTTCCTACCTCCCTTAATATCAAAGTTAGGGTACAGCAACAAAACTACATAAACCTTTGATAAACTAATGGTTCTCTCAAGGACAGTCATTCCTTTTACCCGCACAGTTTAGAGAAGGTTATATATTGAACAAGGAAGGAAATGAAGAAGAAAGGGAGATTTGGAAACCAATGTCCAATGTGTTTATAGATAGTGGTCAGATTACTGTCACAACTGTCCTTAAATTTGTAGGATTTAATCTGTTTTAGTTTTGGAAACCAGAAAACTAAGCTAGTTAAAACTATTTCTAAAGCAAGGTCAGCTTTGAAGAAGAGCAGGCAGATAATCTTAAAGTAAATTACACGAGCTTTCAAGCATGGGTATTTGACATCTGAAGCATTTATATATTTTTGCTGCCCAGAAGTTTTAGTTTGCTGGTTTTCTTCTTTAATTTCTTAGTCATAGTTAAGGTTTTGGGTATGTAACCTGTAAACTAACTAAAAAAATGCTACTTTAAAAGTAGCATTATTTTAAAATACCATTATTTTATTAGGTATAAATGAGCCACTGAATATTATATAGCAATGAAAGAATTAATGCCACTACTTTCTTCCAACTGAATGCATAATGATTTAACTGTTTTCTTAAGAAAACAGTAAAAAACAGTAAAAAATTCTATCTAGGAAATAAGTTCTATGAAAAAATGTTAACTCATATAAATGTTAAAAACCTTTTTCCTTTTGTGACTTTAAGATTTTTAAGGTATCTTAAAATAAGTTATCATGAAAAACTTCCAGTGATTTTATTGAATTTAAGATATCTACTGAATTCATATCCATATTTTTGTTAAGATTCTTCTCAATGTTAAACTTGTCAATGTAGGTTTTGAGTTAATAGAAAACCAGTATCTACTATGATCTAGCAATAGATTTTTGAACATGTCTAAAGATAGTTGAGTTTTAGAAAACTAATATAACATTCTTTTTTCTTTAAAGTTCTAGAAATATGACCAACAATTTCCATTTTGAAAATGTAAGCTATCTTATAATACTCAATAGAACTCAATACTAATTTTACAAAACTGTTTTTAGGAAATAAATTTCCTAATGCTTTGCATGTTTCCTCACATAAGTAAATCATATAAAATATACTGTTGGCATTCATTACACAAAAATTAATATATCAGTGAAAAAATGAAAGCATAGTTTGAACATCTGTGCTCCATTTAGGAACATATATTGTAGATGGAAACTTCTATCATTCATCATTTATTAAATATTTATTAAATGCAGTGAGCATTGTATTAAGAATACTATAGTAAGTGGTGTTAATATTAATGAACCACAGCGTATTCAGTATGTATTGTTACTGAAGATTATATATACCACAATTAAAAGCTATCTTTTCATTTCTTTCATTATTATATTTTCATATTTTATTTTCATTTCTGTACAAATAGAAGATGACATGATTTTTCTTTTCCAAACTATGGATTTCTAGGCATTTGAATAATTCTTACTGAACTCAAACACATTTCATTGGTAATGATATTTCTTTCTGATTCAAATTGAAATCTACCTTTGTACATTAAAAAAAATCAATGCTTTTACAATCTTACCTAATTGAGCATCAATATTATAATAAATGAGATTTTTAAAACAACTTGAGCCTGTGCATATAAGGCATTTACATATGATGACCTTGCATCCTATAATACAAGTAATTGCATACTTAATATCTGTAATCAACTATAAATCATAAAGTGTCTCAAGAATAGTAGCAATTGACCAGGCTTGTGTTTCACAGCTGAAAGGACAGTACTGGGCATTCTCATTGGTCAGTTCTGGAAGTCCTTTCCAAGGGGATCTGAATGAAAGAAAAGACATTTTACAAAGACATAATTTAATTCATATTAACAAAATAGGCAAGACCTGGTGATTTTTGCCTTCTAGTGTAGAAAATAATCATATGTAGTCATTTGCTACAAAATAAAACAATATCCTAAAGACATACAAATGAATTTAGACTGAAATTATTCTTCGACATTCCATCTTTGGAATTTGAGACTTTTAAATACAAGGAATCCCTTCATGTATTAAAAGCACAGAAGAAACTACCATTACAAGCTACATATAAACATAGAGATAAATACTCTCTCAGGCATAATTTTGTTTATGAGACTCAAATTGTAATTATGCAGATGTGTTATGTGTGATCTTGATAAAACTGTAAAACTAAAAGTAATGAAGAAACACTAAGAACTATGATTAGGCGGAAAAATGGCATTCCAGAGTACTTTCTACTTAAAGAAAAAAATGCCAATTAATTTCTCTTTCTACTGAATAATAAACTTAGTATTTATTATGCATTTATGTTCTAATACTAACTGCTTTTATGTATATTATCTCATTTAATGTTCACAGTAACCCTGTAAGGAAGGTACCATAAGTATTCCTATCTATAGAGAGGTAAGAGAGATTTATAGAGGTTAAATAACTTGTTCCAGCCCTCCTTATCAGAACACAGTGATGTTAGCACATCAAATTTATTGTTAATTTCAATGTAATCCCTTAAAAATGAAAACAAATTTAAAAAGTACAGACATCTGTAATGTTTCATTTTTAAGTTGGGTTGTGGGAACATATTTGTTTCATCACTATGGTTTGTATCTCAGGGCTATATTACATACACGCTTCAGTGGGCATCAAATATTTCATAGTAAAAATGGGAAAAAATAATCCCATTAGGTAAAACAGGGTATTTTGGATAATAACTAATATCAGCTAGGTACCATATTTAAAAATCTGTCATAGAAACATGGAAAATATAGAAAATGTATGTTTCCAAGTATTCAAGCTACATCAGAGTAAAATGCCAAATGACTGAAGTTGGATACCTGGGCATCTGTAATGTGTTGAATTACATCTCCACAGAATTTGTATATTGAAGTCCTAGCCCCCAGTACCTCAGAATGTGAACCTGTTTGGAAATCGGGTCACTGCAGATGTAATTAGTTAAGATAATGCCACATGAAGATTGGAGTTTTGCCGCCACAAGCCACAGGATTATCAGCAGCTAGGAGAGAGGGCTGGAAGACACCTTTCCTTAATGCCTTCAGAGGGAGCATGCCTCTGCCCATGCCTTGATTTTTCAGATTTCTGGCCTCCAGAACTGTGAGACAATATTCTGCTGTTTAACAATTTCTATTATTTAAGTCACTCAGTTTGTAGTGCTCTGTTACTGCAGCTCTAGCAAACTAACAGATACCAAAATTAAAAAACAAAATGAGGTTACAAAACCATGAATATGCTGCCCATAATTACACTTGGACACTAGGACATGGAATGTATCCATACAAATATAAGGAAGTCCCCTTTCCCTTACTTTCCTGAAAAATTCATCCTGAAGTCATTGGGTGGGACAGAGCAAGGTAGCTGACCAGAAATGGAGAGGAAAGGGTAATAGGTAGTATGGAGCAGGATGTAAGAGTCCAAGAGGTATGAAGAGGGAGTCCACCAAGGGTGAGAGTGGTCCAGAGTGGGTAGTTAGAACCCAAGTGGTGCCAGGAGGGCTCCACACATAGAGGTGGCTTAGTGTGGGGTAGCAGGCCCAAGCTGGGTGAGCAGACTCTATGTGGTGGTGATAGCCCAATGTGGGAAGTAGGTTATTCATTGTTGGAAAAGGGAATTACAAATATAGAAAGGGAGAAAAATAGAATTAAACACTGAGCAATAGATTGGAACTGGTGTAAACTCAGGTTTTCAACACACATAGACAGGATACATTGAGATGAAGATAAGTGTGTATGTATTTACTTATGTTTATGTATTATTATATATTCCCTAGCCCTATCTACTGGGGGTCATAGTAATAATCAATACACCATGTGCTCAGATCTGGCTTCTAAATAACATTTTTCACTATAAAGAACAAGGGCTCCTTAGAGAACTGCCCAATTCCAGGCTGGGGTAGTGAAAGCGAAAGATGAGTGTTGAAAACCTTGCTGGGCCAGAAAGCAAGGAAGGACTTCCACATGTGACAAACAGGAAGTAGTATGGACAGAATTTCCCTCCTGTCTGATACAACTGAAGAACTGGACATTAAGACATTAGACATTAGGCAACAAATAGTGATCCTTGAGGAATGAGAAACAAATGAAGCAAACCCTATGATTACCATACCTTACTGCCTTGAGAGTTTCCAGGATTTGGCACAGAGAGGGGGAACACAGGTGGAGCCTGGCAGACTTCCTTGAGTTGAACTGAGAATCCAGGAACACTACAAAGCAGCTACAATTTGCAGGATAGAGTACTAGAGAGGAAGGAGTTGTACAAAGAGAGAACTCTGAAGATATGCAGAGGGTCCCACTCAAGTATCTGTAGTGTACCAACCAGCAAATTCACAAGAGGAAACTACCAAAGAACAAGGAAAGAACCATCCAAAAGGATGAGAAGAAGCAGTATGTGGCACTCGTACAGCGTCAGGAACACTTGCTTGTTCCCACCAGCCAGATTTGAAAACGTCATAATTTTCGAAATACAGGGTAGGGAATACAGATGGGTCTTGATTCACTAATGGAGAATAATTATTCCTAGACCAAATGCTATTCTGGTCAGGTCTAACAAGCTTAAAATCAAGACCAGAAAGGATCAAACTGTTTCCAAGTAATTTCACTGCATTCCAAAACAAAGCTCAAAAACATTTACAAAAACACCAAAAATCTAGCACCCAACAAGGTAAAATTCACATCTGGTATCTAATAAAAAATAACCAGGCAAATGGCTGGGTGTGGTGGCTCATGCCTGTAATCTCAGCACTTCAGGAGGCCGAGGTGGGAGGACTGCTTGAGCCTAGGAGTTCGAGACCAGCCTGGGCAAGATAGCAAGACCCCTGTCTCTCCAAAAATCACAAAACGAAAACTACCAAGCAAAGAAGCAGGGTGATATGACCCATAATAAAGAGAACAATCACAAGCAAAAGCAACCCAGAAATGAATTAGCAGACAAGGATATTAAAAGAGTCACTGTAATCATATTCCACATGTTCAAAACATTAAGCAGAGACATGGAAGATATAAAAATGACCCAGATAAAACTTTGAGAAATGAAAACTGCAACGTTGAAATGAAAAACACCAGCATGGATGTGATGGTAGGTTAGACATAAAAATGATAGCAGATTTCTTATCAAAACAATGTAACCACCTTAAAGTATGAAAGAGAAAAAAGCTTAACTTTGAATTCTATACATAGTGAAAATATCTTTAAAATAAAGGCAAAACACAGATGTTTTACACTTATAAGAACTGAAAGAATTCATCATGAGGAGGCAAACACTACAAGACATGATGGAGAAAGTCCTTCGGGCAGAAGGAAAATGATACAAGATGGAGATACAGAACATCACAAACATATGAAGAGCACTGAAAATGGCAACTATAAGAGTAATTAGACTTTTCAATATATTATTTAAAGATCATTAAAACATAACTGACTGCCTAAACAAATGTAGTAACCATGTAGTGTGGGGGGTTATAACATAGGTAAAAGCAAAATGGATGATGATAATAGCACACAGGCCGGGAGGGGAAAAATAAAACTATACTATTTTAAGGATCTTTATACCTTACTTGAAGTGGTATATCACTGGAAGGTAAACTATAAAGACATATACTATAAACCTAAAGCAGCCATTTTAAATAAACAAGAATTACATCTAATTAGCCAACAAAGGAGATTAAAATGAAATAATAAATATTCAATGCAAAAGAAGCACAAAAAGAGGAAAAAGCTAACAAAGAACAGACAGAATAAACAGACAACAAACATTTAAATTTCACAATTTCAGACCTTAAGTGTAAATGGTCTAAATATTCCAAAAGCAGAAACTGTCGTGCTACACGAGAGCAAGGCCCGATTACATGCTACTATGTACAAGAAATCCACTTTAAATACAAAGACATAAATAGGTTAAAAGGATGGTAAAATCTGTACCATGGTGACAACCAAACAAAACAAACCAGGAGTGGCTCTATTAATATGAAACACGCAGAAGTCCCTTATGTGCTTGTAAGAAAGGAGATAAAATTTGTGCTGTTTATTCATTATCTGAGGAATAGAATATAGATATACTTAGGTATAATCTAAAATTTGAGAAATTAAGATACACTCTGAATTTATACTCTTATAAAGATATGTAACTCTGACACTGTCTATTTGCTAATAATTAGGACAAGGAAGTGAAAAATGTTTTTTGAAATAACAGGCAAAAGACCAACTCTGATATTTTAACTATAATGAAAGCATTTCTGAAAACTGTTTCTTGATATATCTTTAAATCAATTAACTCAAAAGGCCCAGGCTGAGTACCTTCAGTTTTTATATTTATCCTGTGCTAACCACATCCAAAAACATCAGGGAAATTTTAAAAATCAAAGACTATTCCACATGTATAAATCACACAATATCAAGACCTCAACTTAAAATAAACAACAACCCAAAATAAGAGAAAGTGAAAATTATATAACAGAATTTGTCATGTTAAAGAATAAAGGCTTCACTTTTCATTGGGATACCTAGGGCATACAGAAATCAATTCTAAGAAACTGTAATTTACCTAATAGCTAATAAACTGACTAAACACGAGTTATGGAAATTACATGCTCCTGATGACTTACCTCTCAAGATGAACATAATGTCGGGAAAGAACATTTTTAACCAAAACTATAGTCTTTGCAGTAGTCTCCGGGCCCATCAATCTGGAAAAATGTAATTTTGCACGAAGAAAATACCCAATAGGCCACAGCCACTCCTAAAAAAGATTATTTAAAAGACAAAAAAAACCCCATAAATACCTAAAAATTACTTGAAAAATAATTTAAACTGAAACTCAGAAGATAAATGAAATTCTTACAGGTCCTTGGTGATAATTGAAACCTTTAGCAAGATTGTAGTTGTCATTGTCTAATGCATTGTCATAAATTCCACAGTAAACCATATCACTGCAAAATGATTGAAATTTAAGTTAAATAAAAGATGATCAGATATTATGTAGAAAGCATTAGAAAAATTTCAATAACAAAGGTAAGAGAAATAATTATTTTGTCTTCTAATCTACAGAATAAGCTCGGCATTAGTACATCATCCATCTAACCTTAAATTAGTACATACTGAGTTCACAGGACTTTAATCATGTGTTAAAAATGATTAACAAATACTGGTTAATATAAAAAATATAAAATATTCTGGTATCTTGCCTTAAAGAAGTTAGCCTGGCACTAAATATGGCTTGGTTTAAAGTCAACTATTTCCTAGGCCTCTAATATATTGAAGCCTATATAATAATTGAAATATATATAGAATAATTTGAATTAATGAAAATTAAAGACATGGTTTTATTAATTATAGATTCGAAAGGTGATTTTTAAGCTTCTCCATAAAATTATTTTAAAATTAAAATTGGCCTATTATCAGATTATAAATAGCAACTGAATATACATATTGCTTTATTATAATACATGGAACTTATAACACAGTTATCTATACTCCATTTGTTACTTTTCTTTTTTTGGAGAGCTGGTCACAAGAGTAAGCTTTAATTGTGGGTTTTGGTGTGTGTGTGCGTGTGTGTGTGTGTGTTTTAATACAGTGTCTCATTCTGTCAAGCAGGCTGGAGTGCAGTGGTGCCATCATAGCTCACTACAGCCTTGATCTCCTAGGCTCAAGTGATACTCCTGCCTTAGCCTCCTGAGTAGCTAGGACTACAGGTGTACACAATCTCTCCCAGCTAATTTTCTTTTTAACTTTTATTTTTGTAGAGATGGCATCTCCTTTTGTTGCCCTGGCAAAAAAAAAAAAAAATTATGGTTGATGTCAATGTATTTGGATTAAATATAATAACAACATTCTTAATACTTATATTCCAACTTACTCTGGATCTAAAGTTTTCATGCCAAGGGGACCAAGCAATTTTTTTTCTGCAATCTCCAAAGCTTTCCATGCTTTTTCTGTAGTAAAGAGCTCAGGGGCCTAGTGAATGCCAAAAACAAATATACAAATTTTTAAGATCACAGAAGAATTAGTTCCTACCCACAGAAACTATTCATAAGCCTGAAAAAAATTACTTAAAATACCATGAGGGTCAGAATTTGAGTGTAGATGCCTAAACAGATCTAATCCTATGAGGCTGACTTAGAAGGACTGTTTTTGGCCGTAGAAGTTAGGAAAGCCTTTAGAGGTGATTATCTCTCTGTGTCACCTCAAGAAAGTTACTCAGCTCCAAAAGGAAGTTGCCACAGCTACGCTGAAGGCAGAACACACTTTTATTTTAACCCCTTTGGAGACAGGGTCTCGCTCTGTCACCAGGCTGGGGTGCAGTGGCAAGATCAGAGCTCAGTGCAGCCTCAATCTCCTGGGCTCAAGCGATCATACTGCCTTAGCCTCTTGAGCAGCTGGGACTATAGGTGTGTACCACCACAAATGGCTAATTTTTAAAAAAATTTTTGTGGAGATGAAGTCTCACTATGTTGCCCAGGCTGATCTTGAACTCCTGAGCTCAAACGATCCTCCAACCTCAGCCTCCCAAAGTGTTGGAATTACAGGTGTGAGCCACTGAACCCAGACAGCACACACTTAAATTTATGTAATTCATTCTTCAGCAGATTTATAATAGCTTTCTTTCAGTACATCTGATACCCATTGTTTGCTTCTTGGGCCATAAATAAACACAGAACTTTTACTCCAATAGCATGAGTAAATTTATCTGAGATACAGAGAAAGAAGAGAAAAGCATTGTTGACCAAGAATACGCATTAATTTTAATGGTCCACACTGAACCAAAGCTACCTTTGTGTACTTTTACACTTTTCATTCTACTATAATTTATAGTAGTAGGTTTGGTACTCTTTTTAACAACGTGAAAACAGCTAGCCAGGCATAGAAGAACACATACCTTCTCTATTTTACTTCCTTGTAGTTTATTTTTAGACTAAAGTATAGATTTAAAACAGCAGAGAGTCTAAAATTCTTTGCTGGACAAACTAATTGCAGCAATGCAACAATGAAAACAGAATGTTAACTGAAGCTATCCACTTTAGTTCACTAGTTCAGGGCTTTCCAACTAGTGTGCTGAGGCACTGGTTATAGCACAGGTGTGTAGGATACAGAGACCCTCAGCTTTCAGGGTAGCTGGGTGGGGCCTGGGGCTAACTGAAGTAGTTGGATCTAGCACAAGCAGCCTACTCCATGTAACCTATTGTGCTATACAAATATCATTTTCTTTTCTTTTTTTTTTTAAATATGGTGGTGGGGCTTCATTATGATATCCAGGCTGGTCTCAAACTCCTGGGCTGAAGTGATCCTCCTGCCTCAGTCCGCAAAGTGTGTGAGCCACTGCATCTGGCCACAAATAACATCTTCTATGTGTGCTCTGAATGTGAAAAACTCTAGGAAGCACTTCATTAGTCATTATCTATTATTTTCGGCTTTTGGATACTGAATGTTACAGGTTAAAAGTGATATGCATAATACTTGATTAATTAGGAAAGACTATTTAAAACTAGCTAGTAAGCAATATACTACTTTTTAGCAATGAAGTGAATTTGAAAACAAATGGGAATAAGGAACTAAGCAAACTCTAGCACATCATTTTTTGAAATGTTTTTACAAACGAATCACCTACCACAACCATTGCTATGGTAAAATTAGGCCTGAGCTGATAGTCACACCAAGGACTTGAAGCTCCATAACTATCTTTGTATATGCCACGTTTGTGAACCAGATTTGGATGCTTTTCATTTAAATCTGAAGGGTCTTCTGAAACATGAAATAGCTTTTCAAAGTTGTCTTGTATTTTTCTGTTCCACTCATCATATGAGACCTTTATAGCCTTTCCTGAAAAATGACATAAGACATGGTAGTTTTAATCATTCAAAACAATTCACACATCTAGTTACAGACAAATAGTAATATTTAGTTTATTTTTATCTACTACAAGGCAATAAATTATCCACTTTTGGAAAATGTGGCCAGTCTGAATTGAGATGTGTTATAAATGTAAAATATAAGCTGGATTATGAAGATGTAGCACCACCCAAAAAGAATGTAAAATTGCTCATGAATAATTTTATATTGATTACATGTTGAAACAATATCTTATATACATACACTGAGTTAAATAAAATGTCTTTTTTTTTTTTTTTTTTTAAGACAGCGTCTGGTATTGTCCACCCAAGCTGGAGTGCAGTAGTATGAACTTGGCTCACTGCAACATCTGCTTCCTGGGCTCAAGCCATCCTCCCACCTCAGCCTCTCAAGTAGCTGGGACTACAGGCTCACATAACCACACCCTACTAATTTTTGTATTTCTTGTAGACATGGGTTTTCATGTTGCCCAGGATGGTCTCAAACTCCTGAGCTCAAGCGATCTGCCTGCCTTGGCCCCCCAAAGTGTGGAGATTACAGGCATGAGCCACTGCACCTGGCTGATTTAATAAAATATCTTGTAATCAATTTCACCTGCTTCTTTTTACTTTTTAAAATGTGGGTACTATAAAATTTAAAATTATGTATGTGGTTCACATTATTTTGGACAGCACTATTCTAGAAAAAGACATGTAAAGATTGCAAAATTGCTCACAGAAATGCAACTTGCTCAGTCACACTGAGGAAAAAGATATGCACAATAAAGGCAATAGCTATGCTGCTTTCTTATCTCAGTTCAAAGTTGCTAAAAATATGGTTCAACTAGAATTTTACAATTTTCACACTAGTAAATTAATGAATTTTCTTTCTCTTAATTTTAAGGGTTTTTCGATATTAGCTGATAGAATCAAATGATGATTACATAGGTTGAGAATATACATAGTACATTTGAAGGTTCTTTGTAAATAAAATAACCAGCTTACCATGTCTTTTTACTGTGACTTCATGATAAGGGAAAATATTTTTTTTGGATAATTCCAGCAACCAGCGAACAGCAGATTTACTCAGGCCCACAATTTCCACAGCAGACCCATCTCTAAAATTAAAAAACGTATTTTTATTCTTTAAGTTGGCATCCTTTAAGTACTATTTAAAGGGCATTCAGTAAACAATTGTAATGAATCATATAACATATTATGAAAACTATTAAAAAATCCTTACTCTATAGGAATGTGTACTATATCATGTAAAGATTTTTTCCTCTCACGGTTTTGCCATTGTCTATCATCCTCACATATTTTTTAAAAATTCTATGATGTAGAATGGGAATTGTGGAATAAAAGAAGATGGCAGTTGGAAAAGGTAGGAGTAAGGAATCTGAATATTGGGATATGGTACTAGAGAAAAGATAGCAAACATGAAAAATAGGGCTGGAGAAAGTGAGGGAAGGCAGACACATTAATTTGAAAGCTCATTTTTAAGAAAAATAAAAGGGAAGTATAAGGATCTAATGTATCAAATAGATTTTTAAAAAATTGGTAAAGCATGTAAAGATGGCAACTTATTTATTAATTATTTTTTGTAGAGATGGGGCCTCACTATGTTGCCCAAGCTGGTTTCGAACTCCTGGGTTCAAGCTATCCTCCCACCTCAACCTCCCAACCTCCCAAAGTGTTGAGATTACAGGCGACAGCTACCACACCCAGTACACAACTATTACATTTTTTGGACAATTCTTACTGAAGATAAAATTTAGAAAAAGAGGCCGAGTGCAGTGGCTCATTTCTGTAATCCCAGCACTTTGGGAGGCTGAGGTGGGTGGATCATTTAAGGCCAAAAATTTGAGATCAGCCTGGCCAACATGGTGAAACCTCGTCTCCACTAAAAATACAAAAATTAGCCTGTGTGGTAGTGTGCGCCTGTAGTCCCAGGTACTTGGGAGGCTGAGACAGGAGAATTGCTTGAATCTGAGAGACAGAGGCTGCAGTGAGCCATGATTGTACTACTGCACTACAGCCTGGGCAACAGAGTGAGGCTCTCTCTTTCAAAAAAAAAAATTAGAATAAGAAAATAACTTCTCAGCTTAATACAGTATCAGAAGCTATTTTAATAGACATTACTTAATGGGTACAAAGTACGTTATTTGGGTGATAGTAATATTAAAAGCGATTTTAATAGCTTATGATGATGTATTTAGCATTTGAAATGATAAAAACTTCTTAAATGACAAACATTAGGAAAAAAGATTTAAAAAATTAGGAAAAAAGGTTCAGAAAGTGAAAGAATTGCATAAAAGACAGAACAACTGGTTGTTTTCTATGTTTGCAAAAGATGGGCATAATGAAATGTTTACATCAATAAGCAGTTCAGGTTACGAAAATGTCTTAACCACTGGGATAATGAATCATAAATCTTTCCTTTGAGGTGCTTGTAGAGAATCAACCCACGAGCACTTACAGAAAAGAACAGATAGTGTTACTTGATAACTTATATCAACAGGATTGTGTAAATGTATAATGGGGAGATGAAGGGAAGAAGGCAGGGAAATTTTGATTGACTTAATGTAAAGAGTTCATAGTTAACAGAATAAAAGATTCCACAAGTATGTGCTTTTTTAAAGAAGGGTATAATTACACAGCACTATAACATCTACACTACCTTGGTGTGGCTGGGATTCCTCTGTTTCTAGCTCTGTCACTTTCTCCCATTTTATCCATCCATGTGCCACAATTGAAACGATTTCCTCCATAAACAAATCCTGTTTCTTCATCAACTCCTGCAGTTATATTAAAACCTAAAAAACAAAATGTGGATAAAATAAAATTTTATAAGTATTATATATAGTATATACAAATATTTTAAAACATTTACAAAATTTTAAATATAATAAACTAGGACAACCACTCTAAAGCTCAGTTTGGTGGTATCTTATTATTTTGTATCCAGAATATACAAGCACAAAGTTGGAGATGTGTATATTCTACCACATAGGAATTTCATTTCTATATATATTCTAGAGAAACCCTTACTTATGTGCACATGGAGATGTGTACAAGGATATTCACTGCCACATTGCTTGCATTCACAAAAAATAACTGCTCAATAGAGGAATGGATAAACACTGTAGTTTATTCATACAATGGGAAACCCTCTATACCATTTGAAATTAATGAACTGGATTTACATGTATCAAAATGGAGCTAAATAATGTATGTACATGCACGTAGAGTGTGGAATAATAGATACCAGAGACTCAGAAGGGTGAGATGAGAGTGACAGATGAGAAATTACTTAATGGGTACAATGTACATTATTTTGCTGATGGTTACACTAAAAGCCCAGACTTCACCCTTACCCAATATATCCATGCAACAAAACTGCCCTTGTACCCCTTAAATTTATATAAAAAAGATAAATCTCCAAAACAAAATGACTGAATAAAACAAGTTGCAAAAGGACATATATAGTAAGATAACTTTTTTGTAAAAGTTTAATCATAGATAATACTGGTATATCTAATATCTGTGTATAATCTCAAAACATAAATTATTGATTATAGTATATATTATAGTACACTGAATATATGCTATGTAATATATAGCATAAGTAATTTACACATACTCAAACACACATAAGTACAGAAAGTTCAAAAACTTCTGGTATGAAAAAGGGGAGAAGACTCATTTTTCCCTGACTTCCTCTCTTAAGTACAACGAAAATCCCTGAGCATAATACAGTGGACTATCATAAGAGGACTCAAAAAGTGTAAAGAGGAAGGCAGATTGGCTAGGAACCTCAAGACTTGAGGAATGTCATAGTGGTGAGTTCCCTGGTTTTTTTTTTTCTTTTTTTAAAATTCTCCATATATACCAGTCTGGGTGAGATGTAAACTTGGAAAAGCAACCTGCAACCTCCAACAGGTAATGACAAAGAGTTCCAAGAAAAACCAATTGACTCTAGCCAAAGGAAAAGGAAAGAGGGACCCTACCCAGACAGAAACTTTTGTGACAACATCCGCCCTGTGCCAGTAAACACCATGGATGTCCTTTCTCCCTGGAATGTCAGTGGAGACTGAGTGGAAGCCTGGACTCCTATCCCCTACCTGGGGGTAGCAGATGGCTTAAGGCAGTACTCCCCTTCCTCAGCAGCGTGGTACCCACGGACACCACGAGGGGAATCTAGGGAGTATGAACTTCCACACCCAACCTGGCAGTAGTAGGTGGCCTTGGGGCGGCAGCAGGCAGCTCAGGGTGTTTCCCACCCCTGCTGCATGATGTTAGCACAAACTGGGTGGGGAGTATGGACTTCCACCCCCAGTGGAAGCAGGTCGTTAGGGACAGTGCTCCCCTCTCCTGACAGCATGCTGTCAGCAGAGACTGAGTGGAGAGTCCGGATTTCCATGCCCTGCCCAGCAGTGATGGGTGCCCCTCACACTCCCAACTAGAGATTTCAGGGAAGATCTGAAGAGGAGGAAGCTGGAAAACCATGCTTTAAAGCTGTATAGGAAGTCCTGGGCAGGCTCTGACCAATCTACATGTGAAACAGATGAGCATTAACACACCCAAAGGTTTGAGAAGTAAATTACACAGTGTGGAATTCCACTCAGGTTTCCTGAGTGGCCTCCTGATAGCCCATGAATGAAGTAGACCAGAATAACCTTGCTAAATATTAAATTGTTACTGAAACCACAGCCCACAAGAGTAGGCCAGAAGCTGCATACTAAACTTAAATAACAGCTACTTGGTAAAATGAAAGATTTCATAGGATCCAGTGTCCTATAACATCCAAAGGTCTAGGAAAACACGAAAAACTACTTGTCAGGCCAAGAACCAGGAAAATCGCAACCTGAATGAGAAAAGGCAATTAACAGGTGACAACACTGAGGTGACTCAGATGTTGGAAGTATCTGACAGAAAAGCTTAAGGGAGGTATCATAAAAATGCTCCAAAGAGAATGATGCTTTGTAGAAATAGAAAACTCCATCTTAAAATAAATATGGAATCTCCAGGGACCTTGAATAGCCAAAACAATCTAGAAAAAGAATAAAGTTAGAAGACTGATGCTTCCTCATTTCAAAACTTACTACAAAGCTACACTAACCAAAACAGTGTGGTTCTGTCATAAAGACAGACACAGAGACCTATGGAACAGAGAACCCAGAAATAAACCCTGTATATACAGTCAAATTTTTTTTGACAAGGGTGCCAAGACCATTCATTGGGGAAGGGACAGTTTATATATTTTTTGGCAAATGGAGCTGAGTAAACTGGATATTCACATGCAAAAAAAAAAAAAAAAAAAGGACTTGGACTTAATATCATATGCAAAAATTAACTCAATATGGATCAAAGACCTAAACACAAGAGTTAAAACTATAAAATTCTTAGACAAAAATGTATGGCAAAAGCTTCATGACATTGAATTTGATGAGGCTTTTTTGCATATGATACAATAGGCACAGGTAACAAAAGTAGATAAATTGGACTTAATCAAAATCTGAAACTTTTGTTTATCAAAGGATACTTTTAAGATAGTGAATAGACAACCCACAATATGGGAGAAAATATTTGCAAACCATATCTAATAAGTGTTTCGTATCCAGAATATACAAAGCACCCTGCACCTCAATAACAAAAGAACTCAATTCATTCCCTAAATTCAAAGGATGTGAATAGACATTTCTCCAAAGAAGATATATGTATGCCTACAAGCACATGAAGAGATGCTCAACATCACTAAGAAATCATTAAGGAAATGCAAATCAAAACCATTAGATACCACCTCATAGCCATTTAGGATGGCTACTAGCAAAAAAAAAAAAAAAAAAAAAAAAAACACAAAAAAACAAAAACAAACGAACAAAAACAAAAACCAAAACAACAAAAACAAAATCCAAAAAAACAAAAACAGAAAAAAACAAGTATTGGTGAGGATATAGATGAATGGAAGCCTGTTTACTATTAGTAAGAGTGTAAAATGGCACAGCCACTGTGGAAGACAGTACAGTAGTTCCTCAAAAAGGTCAACAAACAATTATCATATGATCCAGCAAGTTCTCTTCCAGGTAGATACCCAAAAGAATTGAAAGCAGGGACTCAAACTGATATTTGTACACCCATGTTCACAGCAGCATTATTCCCAATAGCCAAAAGGTGGAAAAAACCCAAATGTCCATTGACAAATGAATGGAAACACAAAATGTGGTATATACATACAATGGAGTATTATTCAGCCTTAAAAAGAAATGAAATTCTCATATGTATGATAAGGGGTTAATATCCAGAATATATAAGAAACTTCTACAAGTCAATAACCAAAAAATCAAAAACCAATTAAAAAATGGGCAAAGGGCTTCAATAGACAATTCTCCAAAGAAGACCCATAATTGGCAAACAAACATATAAAAAGATGGTTAACACTTCTAATCATTAGGGAAATGCAAATCAAAACCAGAATGAGATATCACCTCACAGCCATTAGGATGGTAACTATCAAAAGAACAGAAAATACCAGGTGTTAGCAAAGATGCAGAGAAATTCGAATAGTTGTGGGAATGTAAATGTTGCAGCCATTATGGAGAATATTATAGAAGTTTCTCAAAAAATTAGAAATAGAATTAACATACAATCTAGCATTCCACTTTGGGTATATATACATAAAAATGAAAGCAGGATCCTGAAGAGATATTTGCATACACATGTTAACTGCAGCATTATTCTCAAGAGCCAAGAGATGGAAGCAATAAAATGCCCACTGACAATGAATGAATAAAGAAAATGTATGCATACAATGGAATATTATGCAGCCTTGAAAAAGAAGGGAATCCTGTCACATGCTATGAGATGGATGAACCTTGGCATTATGCTAAGTGGAAAAAATCAGTCACAAAAGAACAAATACTGCATGATTTCACTCATATGAAGTATCTAAAGTAGTCAAAATCACAGGGACAGAAAGCAGAAAGGTGGTTACTAAGGCCTGGGAAGAGTGGGGATAGAGGAGGAAGAACTAGTGTTTCACGAGTATAGAGTTTGTTTTGCAAGGTAAAAAAGTTCTAGAGATCTGTTCCACAACAATGTTAATATACTCAACACTACTGAACTGTACACTTGAAAATGGCTAAGGTAAATTTAACGTTACATGCTTTTTATCACAAAAAAGACAAAAAAAGGAATAAAATTATGACATCTGCTACAACATGGCTGAACTTCAAAAGAATTATGCTAAGTATGTACAACTCTTATGTATTGATAAAAAATAATTATGCTAAGTGAAATAAGCCAGGTACAAAAGGGCAAAGACTGTATGATTCCGCTTATATGAGGTCCCTAGGATAATTGAATTTATAGAGACAGAAAGTAGGATAGTGGTTCCAGGGGCTGGGGAAGGAGATAATGAGGAGTTCCTGCTTCAATTAGGAATGATGACAAAGTTCTGGAGATGGACAGTGATGATGGTTGCACAACAATGTGATTGTACTTAAAGCCACTGAATTGTACACTTAAAATGGCTAAAATTGTAACTTTTATGGTAAAATGGTAAATATACATTATGTCTATTTTACCACAATAAAAAAAACCAATAGTAAAAACAAAACATAATAAAACAAAAAACAGCACTCCAATTATACAATTATAAAACGGACAAAAGAGATTGAGTTCAGTGGCTCATCCCTGTAATCCCAGCACTTTAGGAAGCCGAGGCAGGAGGATTGCTTGAGGTCAGGAATTCAAGACAAGCCTGGGGAACATAGGGAGACTCCCATCTCTACAAAAAAATTAAAAAAAGAAATTAGCCTGGTTCAGTGGTGCACACGTGTAGTCTCAGCTACTTGGCAGTCTGAGGCAGGAGGACTGCTTAAACCCAGGAATTAGAAGTTGAGTGAGCTATGATGCACCACTGCCATCTAGTCTCAGTGACAGAGTGGGACCCTGTCTCTAAAAAATAATAAAGAAAGAGACAATGTGCAAAATACGTGAACCGACATTTCAGCAAAGATGGAAGATGGATGGCAAATGAGCACATGAAAAGACATTCCATACCATTGGCCATTAGGGAAATGCAAATTAAAACCACAATGTCCAGCCTGGCCAAAACATGGCGAAGCCTCATCTCTACTAAAACAACAACAACAACAACAACAACAACAAATACAAAAAATTAGCCAGTTGTGGTGGCATGCACCTGTAGTCCAGCTACTTGGGAGGCTGAGGTACAAGAATCGTTTGAACCCAGGAGGCGGAGATTGCAGTGAGCTGAGATTGCGCCACTGCACTCCAGCTGGGGGACAGAGCAAGACTCCATCTCAGACCCACCCCCCCACCACACACAGTTTGTAGTGGTCTATGAAGCTATCTGAACAGCTTAAAAGAAAGGGGTACCACCAAATGCTGGCAAGATGTAGCAAAACTGGATCTCTCCAGTTTGCTGGCGGGAATTTATTAAAATGGTAAAACACTCTGGAAAATAGTTTGGCAGTTTCTTCTAAAACAAAACACATACTTACTATATGAACCAATCCCATTCTTGGACATTTATCCCAGAAAAAATGAAAACTTATGTGTCACACAAAAACTTGTACATGAATGTTCATAGTAGCTTTACTCGTATTAGCCAAAACATGAAAACAACCCAAATGTCCTTCAATGGATGAATGGTTTGGATGAATGGTTAAATAAATACTGGTATATGCACAGAAGGGAATACTACTCAGCAATAAAAAGGAATAAACTATTGATAAATGCAACAACTTGGATGGATCTTAAGGGCATTATGCACAGTGAATAAATCAATCTCAGAAGGTTATATAGAACTTGGTTTCATTCATATAACATTCTCAAAATGACAAAACTATAGAGTTGCAGAACAGATTAGTAGCTGCCAGAGAGACCAGGGCTGGGGGTGGAGTGGTCAGGTGTGACCATAAAAGGGTACACAAAGATCTTTATGGTGATGGACCAGTTCTGTATCTTGATTATGGCAGTGGCTACATGAAGCTATACATGGGGTCAAATTGCACGGATCTACACACATACACATACACACACGTGAATGTAAAAACTTTTAAAAGTTGAAAACATACTAATGTCAATCTCCTGACTCTGATGCTGTACTGGGTGAAGAGTTCATGGCATACTATGTATCATTTTTTCAACTTCTTGTGAGTCTAATCTTTCAAAATTACAAAGTTTAAAAAACCCACATGAACATAAAACAATGCATGTTTTACATAATAAATATACAATAAACACATTGGAATGACTAAGGGGAATGGGGAATAAAATGAAATAAATTACTATTAGCCTTGCATTGGCGGCGATGATAGTGTGCCATGAGATGACGAATATGGTGAACTCAAGAGAAGTTAGAAAAGCACATTTATTTTAATACCATATACAAATAAACCTTTCTACAAAAAGTATTTTATAAGTGCCTAGGCTCTCAAGATAGACCATGAGTAAAGTCTACCCCTACCACTTAGTAGCTATGTGACTCTGGGCAAGCTACTCTGCTTCAGTTATCCAGAATCTACAAAGAACTCAAGCAAATTTACAAGAAAAGAACAAACAACCCCATCAAAAAGTGGGCAAAGACATTTATGCAGCCAACAGACACATGAAAAAATGCTCATGATCACTGGCCATCAGAGAAATGCAAATCAAAACCACAATGAGATATCATCTCACACCAGTTAAAATGGCGATCATTAAAAAGTCAGGAAACAACAGGTGCTGGAGAGGATGTGGAGAAATAGGAACACTTTTACACTGTTGGGGGGACTGTTAACTAGTTCAACCATTGTGGAAGACAGTGTGGCGATTCCTCAAGGGTCTAGAACTAGAAATACCATTTGACCCAGCAATCCCATTACTGGGTATATACCCAAAGGATTATAAATCATGCTGCTATAAAGACACATGCACACGTATGTTCATTGCGGCAGTATTCACAAGAGCAAAGACTTGGAACCAACCCAAATGTCCATCAATGATAGACTGGATTAAGAAAATGTGGCACATATACACCATGGAATACTATGCAGCCATAAAAAAGGATGAGTTCATGTCCTTTGTAGGGACATGGATGAAGCTGGAAACCATCATTCTCAGCAAACTATCGCAAGGACAAAAATCCAGACACCACATGTTCTCACTCATAGATGGGAACTGAACAATGAGAATACTTGGACACGGGAAGGGGAACATCACATACTGGGGCCTGTCATGGAGTGGGGGGATGGGGGAGGGATAGCATTAGGAGATATACCTATGTAAATGATGAGTTAATGGGTGCAGCACACCAACATGGCACATGTATACATATGTAACAAACCTGCACGTTGTGCACCTGTACCCTAGAATTTAAAGTATAATAATTAAAAAAAATGGAAACAATATCACTCATTCTCAATGTTTTGGGGAGTGTTAAATGGTAATAACATAGGTAAAGTAGTTACCACAATGCCTAGCAATAGTAAGCATGCAGTTCATGGCGATTATTATAGTTATAAATGAAACCACCAAAATTATCTTTCAAACTGGCTGACAAAAGATATAAAATTTTATTTTTCTGCTAGAAACTAAAAACTTGGTGAGATCAGGAACTATGTTAATCTTTTTAATCATTATATCATGAGGTTTGGCACACAAATATTTACTAAGTGAACAATTGCAAGGTTTAATTTCATCACCTTGATAAATTTGTACTATTTTAGTTAAAGTTCTGTACCTTCGTCCTTCATGTTTCGATCTATCTGGGGACCAGCATTCCTTTCTCGGAACTGTATGCCCTGCATGTGTTTTTGCATTGCTTCCTGTATGACTTCAAACAATGGCTGATCCTGTTTGAGACATAATGGGTGTTACCTCTGTTAGAAATTACATTTTTCTTATTTTCCCCCAAATCCGACAACTGAAGTAATGTGAAAATATATACTTTCCTTTGAAGTGAGAAATAGGAATTGGGGTGAGGCCAGGGAAGAAGCAGCTCCTATATACCAAATAATACAGACGAGCATACAAATATTTAACATCAGTAGTTTTGACTATTCATGTCTGTGACATAAAATAATCTGCTGATACACAAAAACAAATCTAGTGAGCTTCTACAGTTTCTATCAGAGTGATCTCTTCAGCTAATAAACAAACCTAGCTTGTTATCCAGCATCTGAATTTTAAATTGGCATTGCTATTTTTACTCATCTGCATACACAGGTAATGGGGGTAAATTATGAGCTAAAGGGAAACTCTCAAATTTGAGGATCCATAATGACTTTGGAAAATACCCCAGTGAATGTAAAGAATTCATAAGTCATTTTCTTTACCCATATAAATAATAAATGTGATACTCAGGATGACATTTGGGAAAATATACAATTATATTTTTAAAAATAAGGTAAAGAATGTTAAATAGAAGCAAAATGTTTAGAGTCCTTACATGTTTATTATGTTTCATTTTAAAGACTCTGAATATAACCAAAACTCTATAATATAAAAATTCTACTATTAATTATAAAAATTATAATGCTGTGAATAAATATTTTTGGATAAACTGTGAGAAAACAAATAGTTATGTGTAAAATAATTACCTGCCTGATAGCATGAACCTATATTCATTGTAACAGAAATGTCAGTTGATAACAGAGGACAAATAAAAAAATTTTGGACAAATGTTGAGTACTTCATGATATAAATAAATATCATGAGGACACAAATATATGCTAGCCCTGGAGTAGCTTACAAAGCTACTATCCCCTCCCAGCCCCCCCAATCATATATAACAAACTATTAACATAAAGGCAGATCAGAAGTGGCAAAAGTATAGTATTATTGTCCATTCTTGATTAGGGAAAAAAAACACTCAAAAATGTCTATCCATTCTTCACTGTTCATAAGATAATCTTTAAGCTCCCTGGATTGGTAGTCAAGGCTCTCCATAACCTGGCTCACCCTTTCCATAATCTCTTACTACCCTGCAGGTATCCTACACAAAAAGCCAAACCATATTGACTTTTTCACAAAACGTGTTTTATAAGAGCCTAGGCTCTTACAAAAACACTATTAAGTACTATGTCCCCTAAACTGTGCTTCAATCCACTATACAACCCTATTATTCCTTTCCTCTTTTTTTTTTTTTTAAAGAGACTGAGTTTTGCTATGTTGCCTAGGCTGGACTCATACTCCTGGCCTCAAGTGATCCTTCTGCCTCAGCCTCCTGAGAAGCTGAGATTACAGGTGTGTGCCATACACCTGACTTCTTTTCAACTCTAATGTCTCCCAACAACTTTCTCCATCTCTCCTAAAGTCCTACTCACCTTTTATGGCTCATTTAGGTGAAACTTTAGCTACTTTCTAAAGTTCTCCCTGAGACCTACCTACTGGACCTTCTCTCTCTTTCTTTTAAGAGACTACACAACACTTCCTCTACCATCTATTGCAATGGCCATATTTATGTACACATCATCATCTCTTCTACCATGTTGCAAAGTTCTTCAGGCAAAGACCAATCACTTATAGTACCAGCAGGTGCCAAATCAATACTGACATTTGAATAATTTGTAAGATTTGGATTCTTAATTACCCTTATTTTTACATTAGAAACTAAAAGTCATTTTTCAGAAAAAACAAAAAAAACAAAAAAACATTTTAAGAAATATCTTTACCAGTGTGCCAGCAGGCAAAGGAGCAGAATCATCTGTAGGATACATTCTGGAAACTGGGCACTTGAGAATGTCTAGACCATTTGGAACCATTTTACAGTAATCCTGGATACACTGCAGCCACCACCACACAGCATCCCGACAATTGTATCTGGCATAAATTCCTTCACCCAGTAGATTAGGAATGAGACCATGCCTCAGGGTACCCGCAAATGCTAAAATAATATTCCTAAAACAACAGAATTAAGTGGATCAGAAATGAAAACAAACACTTAAAAATTGAAGACAAAAACCAGTCACTTTTGGTGACTATATTTTGAATGCGTTTTCTCTCTTGCCCTATTTCTTTATATTTTCATGTAGAAAGTAGTCATAGTATGATAGAGTAAGTACTGAATTAAAGTCAGGAACCTTGATTCTAGACTAGAATTTTATGCTAACAATCTGTGTGACTCCCTCTCTGATACAGTTTTTTCATTTGAGATTGGACTGGGTGATTTTTAAGGTCCCTCATAGCTCCAGATTCTACTTTTGAAGTCTATGGTATTTCAAAATTGAAGTAACTATTAAACATGAACTTAATTATTTTAAATAGCAGAAACCAAGAGTAAAACAAACATATAAGAAAACAAACTGGCCGGGCATAGTGGCTCACACCTGTAATCTCAGCATTTTGGGAGGCCGAGGCGGGAGGAACACCTGAGGTCAGCAGTTTGAGACCAGCCTGGTCAACATGGTGAAACCCTGTCTCTACTAAAAATACAAAAATAAGCCGGGAATGGTGGTGTGTGCCTGTAGTCCCAGCTACTCAGAAGGCTTAGGCAAGAGAATTGCCTGAACCCGGGAGGCAGAGGTTGCAGTGAGCTGAGATTGTGCCAGTGTACTCCAGTCTGGGCAACAGAGCAAGACTCTATCAAAAAAAAAAAAAAAGAAAAAAGAAAAGAAAGAAGGCCGGGCGTGGTGGCTCAGGCCTGTAATCCTAGCACTTTGGGAGGCTGAAGCGGGTGGATCACGAGGTCAGGAGATCGAGACCATTCTGACTAACACGGTGAAACCCCGTCTCTACTAAAAACACAAAAAATTAGCCGGGCGTAGTGGCAGGCACCTGTAATCCCAGCTACTTGGGAGGCTGAGGCAGGAGAACGGCGTGAACCAGGGAGGCGGAGCTTGCAGTGAGCGGAGATTGCACCACGGCACTCCAGCCTGGATGGCAGAGCGAGACTCAGTCTCAAAAAAAAGAAAGAAAAGAAAGAAAGAAGAAAGGAAGGAAGGAAGGAAGGAGAGAGGGAGGGAGGGAGGGAAGGAGAGAGAGAGAGAAAGAGAGAGAGAGAGAGAAAGAGAGAGAGAGAGAGAAAGAAAACATACTGGTAGAAGCTGACCTTGAAAAACATAATTCAACCAGTTTAAAAACTGGTTGAAGACAGTTAATTTTTTAAAGCGTTATTTTACTATTATATACCAAATGAAAATTTTGTTTGTAAGACAGCAAGGCACTCTAGAAACAGCATGAAATTAAGAAATAAGAAGGCTGAAGTCTAAATCCTAGCTTTGCCATCTGTGTGGCCTTGGAAATGTTATTTAAAATGTCTAGGCCTTACTGCTTTTTGGCTAAACCACTCAGAAATTTTTATTAATTCTATTTCTAAGTTTAATGCCCATCTTTTCAACAGTAATGCAATGGGAAACTTTTTAATCCGCCCGCCTCAGCCTCCCAAAGTGCTGATTACAGTTGTGAGCCACCACGCCTGGCCATAGTGCTAGCAATCTTAACCATCTGGAACAATCTTGTACATTTTAATAAAACGACCTCTGATTCATGATTACCTCTATAGAGGGAGGAAGTAGAACCATCTGTGGTAGAGGTATATGTCCACTAAAATGAATTTCCTACAATTCACAACCAATCTTACAGTTGGTTGTGGCCAGAACTGATGCGTGTTAAGTGTATGGAGAATAGGTGTGTTCCCCCAGCTCTCTTTCCCTCTCTGCTTGCCTCCCGGAGAGGCCCCAGAAGCCATGGAAACTGACAGATCCTCAAGCTGGAAGAAACCTGCTTCCCTGAATCAGTATGTAGAAGGCTGCTTATTGAGCATGCATCTACGACTACAAGCAAGAAATAAATTTTATTTGTGAAAAGCCATTAAGATTTTAAGTGTTTATAATTTATGGCAGCTAGCACTACCCTAACAAATACCCTCTGGGATAATATATTATTCTCTGGGAATCACCTCTAGATCGGGGTAGGCAAACCTTTTCTATAAAGGGCCATATACTAAGTATTTTAGGCTTTGTGGGACATATATGAATTCTGTTGCACATGCTTTCTTCTTTTAAATGACCCTTTAAAAAGAAAAAGGTAAAAGCTATTCTGGTAGGGCGCGGTGGCTCACGCCTGTAATCCCAGCACTTTGGGAGGATGAGGCAGGCGGATCATACGGTCAGGAGATCGAGACCATCCTGGCTAACATGGTGAAACCCGGTCTCTACTAAAAATACAAAAAATTAGCCGGGTGTGGTGGCGGGCGCCTGTAGTCCCAGCTACTCGAGAGGCTGAGGCAGAAGAATGGCGTGAACCCGGGAGGCGGAGCTTGCAGTGAGCGGAGATCGCGCCACTGCACTCCAGCCTGAGTGACAGAGCAAGACTCCGTCTCAAAAAAAAAAAAAAAAGGTAAAAGCTATTCTTTGCTCATAGGCCATACAAAACAGGTGACAGGCCACAGTTTGCTAACCAATAATCTAGACAGTTCTATGTAAAATTAAGCAGCACAAATTTGTGATATTGCATAGAGGTGATAATTGGGAGCCTAAACATTAATAATGATAAAAACTAACATTTATGAGCTGTTTAGCATGTGGCAGATATTACTCTAGGCACCTTAACTGTATGTGTTCATTTGATCCTCCCAAGTACCCAGTAAGGTAATTTGTCAGTTGGTAGTTTGGAACCAGGATTAGAAGCTGGCAGTCTGGTGTAAAGCCGAAGTTCTTAACCACTATACTATGCTGAATGCTGATGTTCCATTTCCTTCTTCTAAATCAGTAATTCAGGAGCATTTAGGGAAGAAGCAAACAGCTTCCTAAATTTCTATAGCTCCATAATGGTAATACAAAAAGGTCTTACTATATATCGGATTAACAAAAATGCAATTCATTTCAGATGTCCACCTAAAAACTTCAGTTTTAAAAGTATCAAAAATAAAATTTTGGCATGTAAAGATGCAAACTTCAGTTATTTTCCTGATGGCATCAAAACAAGGTATCGTATAAATGCCCTTTTGCTAAAAGTTTTATCTTTTAGAGCAGTGCTTTCAAACTTCAGCCTTAGACTGTTGATAATCATCCAGAGACCTTGGGAAAACACAGATTTCTGCCCACCAACCCTACTCTCTCTATGTCCAGGTTTGGATTTGGGAGGTTTGGCATAGGGTCCAAGAATCTGCATTTCTAACAAGCTCTCAGGTGAGGGTGACACTACTGATGTGTGGAATGCATTTTGAGTGGCACTGCTGTAGTGCTTTCCTTTCGACCTCCGATAAGTTCATTCATATTACTGTGACATTAAAAAAATACCATTTTACGGCCGGGCACGGTGGCTCACGCCTGTAATCCCAGCACTTCGGGAGGCTGAGGCAGGCAAATCACAAGGTCGGGAGTTCAAGACCAGCCTGACCAACACAGTGAAACCCCGTCTCTACTAGAAATACAAAAATTAGCTGGGCGTGGTGGCGGGTTCCTGTAATCTCAGCCACTCAGGAGGCTGAGGCAGCAGAATGGCTTCAACCCGGGAGGCGGAGTCGGAGGTTGCAGTGAGCCGAGACTGTGCCGCTGCACTCCAGCCCGGACGACAGTGCGAGACTCTGTCTCAAAAACAAAAAACAAAAAACAAAAACAAAAAAAACCATTTTAAGTCTAGAAAACATAAAACTGGAGGTTACAAGGCTTGACAACAAATAGAGGAAAACATCAAGACTTCTACAAGACTCAGACAAAGAACTAGCAATGCCTTCACTATGGAAGGCATAAAAAGGTTATAACATTTTTAGTTTTGTTGAAATAAATTAGCTAATGCTAAAGATAACCTGACTTGTAATATGAAGGACTAGAACTTAGTGACTTCAAAGATTTTCACCCCTTTGAAATTTTATGATCCTATTAAGTGAACATACAAAAATAAAATAAAAACTACCTAAAGAAAATACAGCTCCCAAATGTTAAGAAAAGATGGACAAGAAGGAAAGTTTGAAGAGCATGTAAAAGACATTCAGACATAAACTTGCAGTACAACACTTTAGAGGCTCTCCTACCTGGCTTCTACATAGCGTCCAGTAATCAGCAGTATACCTCTAAGTGCAATAAAAGTATCCCTTCCCCAGCAGCGGAAAATACCAGAAGAAAAATGAGGTAAGCCTAACAAAAAAACACAACAAAGTAATATGTTAATCATAATAATACACACAAACCTATGAACTCCATTACTATAGAACAGTTACTCTAAACCTGGGGTACAAGGCAGGCACCTGCAAATCCTCTAAAACCCTCTAAAATTATTTGCAAAATGTATGTCTATACTTATGTTAACTTCTGTCAAATGAGATTCCATCATCTTGTCAGATTCCTAAAGGAACCTATGACCTAAAGAAGATTAAGAACCAGAGCTATAGAGAGATACTTATCTAAATTGAGGTGTGAATACACAGATAAACTTTTCTTCTTTCTGAGAGAGGGTCTGGCTCTGTTGTCCAGGCTGGAGTGCAGTGGCACAGTCTTGGGTCACTGTAACCTCCACCTCCCAGGCTGAAGCCATCCTCCCACCTCAGCCTCCCAAGTAGCTGAGACTACAGGTAGACACCACCATGCCTGGCTAGCTTTTGTATTTTTTGTAGAGAATGAGGTTTTGCCAGGTTGCCTAGGCTGGTCTTGAACTCCTGAGCTCAAGTGATCTGCCCAACTTGCTTTCCCAAAGTGCTAGGATTACAGGCAGGAGCCACTGTACCTGGCCAAACTTTCTTTTATAAATTAAATCTAAAGAGTAAAATCAGAGATCAAATATTTAACACATAAACACTAAATATTAATTATATATTTAAAAAGACTCTACCTTGAACTTAAGGACAATAAATAAATCTAAACATGAAATTATTACCTTAATGATACCTAATTAAGTATATGGAGTCAACATTTGAGCACTTGAGTCAACATTATCAAATTTCCCACGAATTTAAAACAACTTAAAAGTGTTATATTCTGTACACAATATGTACAATTTTACTTGTCACTTCAAGTTATCTGGCACATTAAATCCTTCATTCTAGGTAATTGGAGGTTTTATATACAAGATAAAATAGTATGATTAATGGTGCAATCTAAAATTTTACTTAAAGATTGAGTTTGGTTTCTTATAAAACAGTAAGGTCAGGAATTCGAGACCATCCTGGCCAACATGGTGAAACCCCATCTCCATTAAAAATACAAAAAATTAGCCAGGCGTGGTAGTGGGTGCCTGTAATCCCAGCTGCTTGGGTGGCTGAGGCAGGAGAATTGCTTGAACCCAGGAAGCAGAGGTTGCAGTGAGCCGAGATCATGCTATTGTACTCCAGCCTGGGCAAAAAGAGCGAAACTCCGTCTCAAAAGAAAAAAAATTATGCCAAAGCATAAATATAACACATATTTTGGTTAGGGGAAACTGAGGACAAATAAAATATACACAGCATTCACTTATAACTATCTTAAAAGCACTTAACGCTATCTGAAAATTATCTTGTTTGCTATCTGTTGAATGCATATATCTTCCCAGTAGGAAATAAGACCTATGAGTAGAAACCTCATCTACCTTGTTCACCAACAAGTATGTATTCATCGAAAATTGTAACTGTATATAATATATCCCTATAAATATTTGATGACTGAAATAAAAAACAAATATTAAAATGTAAATTGAAAAGTGAAAGAATTTGACTAAGATAAAAGAAAGTTTTGGCAATTCCTGAGTGTACTTCACAATTTAAGTTTCTGTTTATTGGGAATCAGACGTTAGTTTCTTCCATTAAGAAAGATAAGAATTAGACCTTTTTCCTACCTATGTTGTCTCCAAAATGACGGTACAAAATTTCCCCAAATACACTGTGTATTATTTATTTATGATTAATATGGTTTATATATGGTTGATATATACATGATATTAATTTTGATGATAGTGATGACAGCAGCTAACATATATATAGCACTCTGTGCCATACACATTTCCTGGTACTCTGACCCATTTAATTCCTTGTATGAAACATGAATACAGGTAGATTCAAAGGTGAGTCTGAATCGGTATATCCAAAAATATATGCGGTCTGTCTTTGTGAAAAAGTCAAAACTATAAAATCTCTAGCACTATGTATGGAAATGTTTGTATTAACTTTTTGACCTCTAAGAGTACACAACTAATAGATTCCATATCTTCTAAGTGATTTCTAATTTGTCAATTATTAGAATAGGCTACAAATTTTTTTTTTTTTTTTTTTTTTTGAGACAGGGTCTCCTCTGTCACCCAGGCTGCAGTGCAGTGGTGTGATCATAGCTCACTGCAGCCTCAAACTCCTTGGCTCAAGGGATCCTCCTGCCCCAGCCTCCTGAGTAGCTAGGACTACAGGTACATACCACCATGCCTGGCTAATTTTTTATTTTTTATTTTTTTGGTAAAGATGGGGTCTTGCTATGTTGTTCAGGCTGGTCTTGAACTCCCTGCCCCAAACGATCCTCCTGCCTCAGCCTTCCAAAGTGTTGGGATTACAGGTATGAACCATTGTTTTTAATTGCTGTTGTTGCAATACTATAACCAAAGGAAGACATCCCCAATCAGTTTAAAATGAACCCCAAAAAACCTATCTGCAAATCTGAATACAGTCCTATTTTTTACAAGTATGGAATAGGCAAAACACTCCCTTGGGATGCTAGGAGCAAATATCACACTTCTATTTGTATTTGTTTATCAACTTAATTTTTTAGTTTTTATTTGTTTTATATCGTACCTGAGAAGTATGTCAGATGTAACAGTTTATATCAGTATATCGTTTAAAGTGTATATTTTGAAGATGTTTAACAACAGCAGTACACAATCAAAAAGGTTGAAATTACTATTTTTTGTAATGGGTTCTAAAAAGTAGGCTTTAAAACCAAGTTATTTACATCAATGTTTCCTTTGCCCCTATGGCTAAGGTCAGTTTCATGAGCATCTGCATGGATTCATGAGGGAACAACGGGTACCAGGAGATCAAACAGTCGAGTGAAAATCTAAAAACACAATTATAGAACTTAAACAACGTTTTATGAATGTTTCATGAACATTTTTAATGGAAAGGTAATTTTCATTTTAGTTGTTGGGTATCACTAAGTCTTTTTATCTGGTCTAAGTAGCTGCAAATTTAAGGGTAAAAGAGGGAATTACACAGATAATACTATTTCTTTCTTCCTGTAACTTGATATTTTTCAGTTTAGTTTGGAAAGTTCTAAACTTCAGTCACCTCAAATACTAAGTACTTTCTAGAAATATGCTTGAAATGTATTAAAAAGAAAACAAAAGCCTGTCCTTTAGCCTATTTTGCTTACTTGAATTTGTTACTTGATTCAGGTTTTAAATCTAGTTGGAATAAAGGATATTTATTCAAATGTTGAAAGCATTTGATTCCAATTAGACACATGATGAAAATTATTTAACATCTGTTTTGTTTTATAATTTATAGGGACCTTTACATGACCTCTTGATAATTACAAGATTGGGTTTATTTTTTAAAATTGGGGGAAAATATAGAAAAGAGAATAGTAAAATAAATTTGATTTAAAAAAACACAGAATGTCAAGAGTTGGAAAAAATAGAAACATGAAGAAAAGAATCAGCTAGCCATAAAAAACACACATAAATGCCTGGTGCACAGTTATAATTAAACAGTAAGCATGGTTATTATTTTTATGAGTGAATATCTATGAAATGTACTAAGTGGTAAAATAAAATCTTGAGTAGCATTACAAGCTTTTAAAAAATAATCATTTTCCTATAACTTTTCTTCTGCGAATACTATTGATTTACATATTTTAACCTTGTACATAATTCCTTACCTGCAGCTAGAGAAACACAACATTGCTCCTTTTCTTTTGTGATCTCATTTAACCTATAAGGTACATCCATTAGGGCAGGTGAAAGAATTGGCAGGGAAGGGAATTTTCCTACTCCACACAGTTGAACTGAACCCAATGAAAGGTGTTTCACAAAGGTTGAACCATTCTGAACAAAGCTGTAACAAAAGTGATTGAATTTATTACTTGTAGAAATACAACAATTTTTAGCAGTTTTATTTTACTTGGTTTCTTTCCTTCAAATGATTTTTCTATACAAATCTATAACAATAGTAATATTACTTAACATTTTTAAAAATTTGGTTAGATTTCAAAACTGCTTTCATTTCACCCATTATTTTAGCTGGCTTACAGTCCACAGATGGTTGTAAAACAAATGGTAGAAATGAAAGTTTGTTCTTGTGAAATTATGTCCTAATCAATTTGGTGGCTCTCACGAGTACACTTAAATTTGTGGTTTCATTTTAGGGAAATTCATCATGAAAGGCAAATTTCATTCATAGTAATAGTGGAATTTTTTCTCCTAATTGATGAAAAATTAGAAAAATTGTACATGTAGATTTCAGAAACTTTATCAATTAACTCAATAAGTCAGTGAATACATAGAAACAATATAAAACAATATTCTTATCAATGTTTTATTAGCTTTTAGAACAGATTTTATAATATTCAAGTTTGTTTCTGTATGCTACACAGACTAAAGGATGCTAATAAATTTACTATCCACCTACAAGCCTTTTCAGCTCTATGACAATTCTTCATGGTTTGGTTTTTTAAGAACATGTATGAAGTGACTCTGTATATAGTTTCTACACAGATATGTCCATTTATTCAAGCTTTGTTGGATATACCTTGACATCTGCTTCCATGCTGTATCCAGAAGAGTGGTATATGCACCAATTAATATAGCATCAAAGTAACATGGGATAAGGTAACGTGGGATCTGCTTCAGGTAGAAGAACATAGCCTGCAACCATTTACCAACCTGTAATAAAAATAAATTTGAAAGTTAATTTGGTATGTGTACAGACTAGGTGTGTTTTTAGAGGTAAATCTAAATGTGCAACTTTATCTAGGAATCAATCTATAAACCCGATTTCCATTTATTACAACTGAAAGATGATGAAGGAAGGAGGAAAATGGTTCAGGTTAGAAAACAATGTAAATATTATATATAACATGGTAATATTTATTATTATGTCCTTGATTTTTTGGGACGATAATGTAGCTCTACTTACTTCAGCAATAGTTCCTGATCGTGAAATAAGCCGGTTACTGACATAGTCAATCATCCAATCTCCAGATCTCAAATTATTACAAAAAGGATGCCCCAAGTCATTCTTTGGTCTTATTTCTGCCAATACAGACATTAAACCTGAAAATTCAGAGACATGTCATGCTGTATTATTGGTAGCATCAATTTGTTCCTATATCCTCTAGTCCCTATTCTGCTAGTCTCTATTCTAGTGATTTGGGGTGAATACGTATTAGAGGCACACACAAGGGCTGCCCAGTCCACAACACTGCTTAATACAGTTGGAGATAAGTATGACAATACTGGCTTGAGCCAAGTTACAAAGGCATACTGAAGGGGACTACTGTCACAAGAGATATAAAGAGCTTTTCAGGATTCATAACTTCTGGGACTGGTCTTATTCTTTTGGATTTTAATGTTATAATATTCAAGGGTAACTGGCATGGCTTCCCTGCCCAAAAGCATCTCAAGAAAGAAAAGTAATAAGCCTGTATTTTTTCATGTTGAAAAGTAGTGGGTTCATCAATATTCAGGCTAGATTTAAGGAAATCATAGAACTGGTTTCAGAAAGAGCAAGAACACCTATGGAGATAATAAGAATAAAGCATGCTTTGGAAGGAATTGTTAAAATTTAACAGGAGGTACTTAGAACTAAGTGAAGTATCAAAATGAGGTATATATATATATTTTTTTTTTTCTTAATCCTTCTAGTCTTCAATTAGAAGCATTAGAATTTCCCAGATTTTATTATTTCAATGATGCTACCTTAAAAATTATATTGGCATCACTGACTTCATTTAGACTAAATTTATTTATCTATTTAGAATTGCATGAATTTTACTAGGTATGTAGCATGTTTTGAGAAACTAAAAACTATATAAATTTAAGATAAAGTTCTTTCCCTCAAGGGGCTCACAGTCTCCTTTGGGGAAGAAAGCTTAAAACATAAAGATGTTGGGAAACAAGACTATAAAATAATATTCTACATATGCCCTAGCATTTTCATGGACAGCAGATAATGCTCAGTAAATGTTGGTCTCACTGTTGAATAACGGAAGGACATAAGGAAAACAGTGTTTTAGAAACAGATCTGATGATGACCAATGGAATGGAATGATTTGTAGATGAGGTAACAAGATTTGGAAAATTGGTTAGTTGGTTTTGTATATAGGACTTAGTCCTAGAATAGAGTGAAAACTGTGGTAATAAAAAGGATATGGTGTACCCAACAGAACATGGAAAAGAATCCACAAATCATAATGACTGATTGGATACTGAGGATGAAAGGAGCAGATCCAAAATGGATTCCTGGATTCCAACATGACTAGATATACCGTATTATAAGGAGGGAAATACATTTTGCTTAAGGGAAAGACAGGTCAACAAAGTAGTTAAATCTAATTTAATCTGAGGCTCCTATTAGCAGCCTGCTGGAAATATGTGGGCTGCTGAAAATATTAAACAATCAGAGGGAAAAGGGATTGGTATAAAGCAGCAAAAAATAAACAGGTAAAGGCAATTCTATTTAGAAAAGATAAGAAGAATCATTTCATTAGAAAGATAAGGAGAATTAGCAAAGAACCAAACTTAACTATAAGAAAGACAAAGGCTAGAAAAAGAGCACACACAAGTCTGGTCTTTGTAGTGAACTAGAAGTAGTTTAACAACTCAGAGTGAAAATGAAGTAGATAATTACTCAAATCTGATAACATATATACCTCTTTTAAAAATTAATTAAATAAATAAATTTATTTATTGTTTGACACACAGTCTCACTCTGTCACCCAGGCTGGAGGGCAGTGGCATGATCATAGTTCACTGCAGCCTCAAACCTCTCTTGGGCTCAAGTGATCCTCCTGCTCTGGCCTCCCAAAGCATGAGATTACAGGTGGAAGCCACCATGTCTGGCTCACATACACTTCTTTCTTACTCATAGCACAAAACATTTTGTATTAAAAATGAGAATATTTTAGAAAAAAAGATCATAAGTCCAAAAAGTCTCAAAAAAGTTTATTGAGAACTGCTTACGTGCTTGGTTTTGCAGAAAGTATAAAAGCTAAAAGACAAGAAGCATAAAAAAGATAAAACTTAATTCTTCTTTCTGAAAGTGTGCAGCCTTACTTAGTGTGGTTTTAAGGCTAACAATTTCCAATTACTTAATATGAATTAGGTGTCATCTAATGAGCTGTTCACATGTATTAATTCATTAATCCTAACCATAATCCCTGTGGTAGGTACCATTTTGCAGGTGGGAAAAGTAAGCCATAGAGCATTTACTTCAGGTTATAAAACTAGTCAATGTAACCCAGGAAATCTGGTTTTAAAGCCTGTTTCTTAATCACAATGATAAAGATTCACAAAAATCATTATACTAACTATCAAAATAAGGCAATATATTTCAAGGGCCAAGTAAGAATGGTGTCTGGAGGACAAAGAAATTACTGTAAAAAGCAATAGTTAAAGAAGGTTTTATGAAAGATGCAAGAATTAAATTAGTCCTTAAAGATAGGTTAGATGGAGAAAGAAATAAAGAGTTGAACAAAAGGCATAAGTGAAAACTATATGAACCAGGAATACAGGTGTGATAAAGCAAATTTCCTAAACATCTAAGGAAATATTACCAACTAGATGAATAAAACTGATAAATATTTAATTCCTTTAACTCATCTTACAACTACTGTATGTTTTACTGTAAGTTCTCTTTACAGGATAAAACAAATATGCAATAAAATATATTTCCAATTAGATTTAAAAAAAGGTGAATGGATTATATTTACAACCTAATCCCACTTGGGGCCCAAACAACAATATTCTGTTTATTATATAATAAACCAGGTCAAGAAACATTAATCAAGGTCCAAGTATACATAAAGAGCTATACAGACCTTAAGGAAAGAGATAGAACTAGTATTTCTAGGTAAAATTTATTGGGTAATTACTTTGTGTTACATCCTGTTTTCAGTGTTTTATGTGAATGATCTCATTAGTCCTCACAAAAACCTTCTAAATTAGATAATATTATTCAAATTTTATAGAGGCAGAAATTGGCACACAAAGAGGTTATATTACTTGCCAAAGGTCAATCAATGAGCAGAAGCAGAGCCATAACTGCAACCCAAGGAGACATACTCTGAGCCTATACTCTATGTCTGTAAAGAAGACACCAGATGACCCTAAAAGAAAAACACAAAGCTCAGCTATCCTTCTATTTGCTTACCTTGAAGACCTGCATATTTAAGGGCTGACCAGTTTGGTATGTCATAGCACCCTCCACCATCTTCCTTTTCTTCTGATTCACATCGGTAAAGGATCTGATTTAGCTCAGCCAAAGTTAATCTGGAGGCAATACTAAGAATTGGAAAATAAAGATAACCATATATTGAAGTTTCGCTTGTTGTCAATAGAAACAAAAGAAGAAAATCTGAATTACAATCATAAAATGTCTTAGCAGTGTATGTTTTAGGAACTCAGCATTCAAATAAACATTATACTCATACATTTTAAGTAATTATTAAAGGACAAATTATGAAAAAAAATTCAATTAGAAGCAACATTACTCCCAAACCAAGGAAATAATCAAGTACCAAATTGTACTGATTAGAAGTATGCTGGGAAAATATTTTGGCTTCTATATCCTTTATCTTATAAATCTGTTTTTTAAACCTTTCTAGTTTGGACTTAGTGTTTTCCTTCCTTCCTTCATTTATTTATGTGTTCTCATCTGATTTCTCTCCTTTATATTCCCCTAAGTGAGACATCAAGAACTTTTTATGCTAGTTATTGTATACTAAAAATACTTATCAGAGGATCACTAAAGGAATAAAAAGTCAAAGTTAACTGCCTAGGAAATCACATGCTCTCTGCCTTCATATTTCTCTCCAAGTCCCTTCCTTTCTCTTCTCTAAGGTTGCACTGCCCCTCAGCTTGTTTATTCAAGAAACCAGGATTTTTCTCAGATTAAGATGCCTCCTGATAACTGTCAGAGGGAAGACTATCATGGCCTTGATTTCCCTTTGTTTGGTTAGCAGTAAGACTGTATAACTGACCACACCTGAATACAGCTGGAACTGTATTTTCTTGTGCTTCTATAATAGATGCTCAGGTAATTTCATTTTACATGACTGCCATTTTATGTGAACACATATCCTCTTGAATGTGTATCTTTCTTTCTCATTTAGTTCTGGCTCAATTTAGAAAATCATTGTCATCTGTGCTTTGTTCTCTCCATATCAGCCTCCCTCCCCAGAGCTAGTTTGTGAGTCAAGCCTGAGTCAAATCACTCAGAAGTCTCAGTATCAACTCCATTCTAGGACAATATTTTTCAATAGCCAGTGGACTCCTTGCCTAAAAATTACCTGGGGATCTTATAAAACTGCAAATTTCTTGGCCTTGCTCCAAAATAATCTGAGCAGGTCTGAGGAGGAACATGCATTTTACAAGCAGTCCATCCAAACACAAAGCTGCTTCATCACAGATTTTTTGGTTAAGAATGCAACTACTTTATTAAGAATAGTTTGAATTAGGAGTTAATATCCTTAACAATAAAAAGTCTTACAAAACAACAAAGAAAGCCGAACACAATAGCAAAATGGGGTAATACATAAAACAACACTTCAACAAATAAATACAAATGGCCAATGAACAAAAGAATTTAGCTTAATATTTAAATTACATGAGATGTTATTTTTAACTATTTTATATTTACCAGTTTGATTAGTAACAGCTAACACTTATCAATCACTATGTGTCAAAAACTGTTGTGTTTTACTCAAGTAATCTGTAAGAAAGGTACTATAATTATGTCTATTATAAATTCTCAAAGATCTCTTTTTTTTTTTTTTCTAGAGACAGGGTCTTGCTCTGTTGCCCAGGTTGGAGAGCAGTGGCACAATCATGGCTCATTGCAGCCTAGACCTCCTGGGCTCAACTGATGCTGATGCTCTTACCTCAGCTTCCTGAACAGCTGTGACCACAGGTGCATGCCACAACTTCCAGCTAATTTTTTAAAAACATTTTGTAGAGATAGGGTCTCACTATGTTGCCCAGGCTGGTCTTGGACTCCTGGGCTCAAGCAATCCTCCCACCTTGGCCTACCAAAGTGCTGAGATTATAGGAGTGAGCCACTGCACTCAGCCAGGTCTTACTTCTTATAGCTAATAAGAGTCTGCAATGGAATTCAAACCCAGTTAGTCTGGTTCTATACTCCATGCCCTTAAACACTACATTATAATAATATATACTCAGTATTGGTAATGACGGAAACTCTTGGATAGAGCTGAAAGTATTAATTATTATAATCTTTCTGGAGAAAATTTGGCAGGATGTATTAACAGCCTCAAATATATGGATATAGTCTAACCCAATGGTCCTTTTTGGCACCAGGGACTGGTTTCACAGAAGACATTTTTTCACAGACTTCTGTGAGGGGCATGGTTTTGGGATGATTCAAGTGCATTACATTTATTGTGTACTTTATTTCTACTATTATTACATTGTAATATATACTGAAATAATTATACAATTCACCATAATGTGGAATCAGTGGGACCCCTAAGCTTGTTTTCCTGCAACTAGACAGTCCCATATGGGGGTGATGGCAAACAGTGGCAGATCATCAGGCATTAGATTCTCATAGGCAGCATGCAATCTAAATCCCTCGCAGGGACAGTTCACAATAGGGTTCACGTCCCTATGAGAATCTAATGCAGCCACTGATCTGACAGGAGGCAGAGTTCGGGTGGTAATGCGAGTGATGGGGTGCAGCTGTAAATACAGATAAAGCTCACCTGCCACTCACCTCCTGTTGTGCGGCCTGGTTCCTAACCGGCCATGGACCAGTACCAGTCTGTGGCCCAGAGGTTGGGGACCCCTCGTCTAACCCAAAACTTCCATTTCTGAAAATATTTATACTAGTACTAATGATGGCAAACTATGAGCATTTACTATGTGCCAGGCATTGTATTAAGTGTTTTATAAGTGTTATCCTATTTAATTCTTACAAAATTTTCCAGATGGGAGACTGAGATGATGAAAGTTCTAAACAATAGATCCAAGATCATACTGACAGTAATGAAGCTAAAGTTAAACCTAGGTCTAAACCTCAAAACCTATATTCTTCTGTAGTATGCAGAAACATCTAGAAAGGGAATAACTAAGGATTCATGTAAAGATGAATGTACAAAGACATAAATAATAGGGAATAATTAGAAGCAATCTAGATGTCCAAAAATGGAAATTGTTTAAATAAATTATGGTAAAGCCATAAAGTAGAATAATATGTTGACATTTTTAAAAAATGATGTGGTAAAGGGTATGAGGTATGCAACTTAGTCTCAAATACTTCAGAGAAATTGTGTGTGTGTGTATACAGAGATGCATGCATGTGTTACGTATGCATGTAGGCATGTGTGTATCTATATCTATAGAGAGAATACACATGTAGGTACACACACAAATTATAAAACAATAGGGTAAAATGTTAACAACAGGTGATGCTGACACTGCTGGTCCTTGGACCGTACTTTGAGTAGCAAGGATATAGAGGACCCTTAAAACTGCTTAATTCAGTCTAGTGGTAACTTACTTATTAAGGTGGCAAATCTCTACCAAACAAGGCATACTTACGAAGCAAAAGGAATTTTTAATATAGGATCTGCATTGTCAACAGCTAGGCTGCCAGATTTAAAGTGAGGACTGAATTGTGTCAGATGATTTCGAAGAATTCCAACAGCGACTTGTGCATGTGGATCAAGACTAACTCTGAAAATGTTAATTAAAAAGTGGTTAATTTTTAGGAGTAATTTATTCAAATTTAACAGGATATGCAAACTATTTTAAATATAAGTAAAGTCAACAGTTTGAGCTCAATTAACATACCTGAATATAATAACACTTCCTGGAGACAAGTTTTCAAATTCTATTTCTTGAATATATTCATTGGGCCCTTTTGTGGCAACTCCAGCTTGTTTAACAATTTTACTTTCATTAAGCTTGAAAAAAAGTACATTAAAAAAATCCATTCAACAAATAGTTCCAATGTTCTTAAAATGCTAAACACAGTAGTAAGATGAGAGTCCCAAATACCTGAATATGTTCTCTAATTTCTACTGTGATATCTGGTGTTCCATTGATTGAATTCTCATCCTTCCTATAAGGTTTCGTGTTTCTCTCAATAGTTCTAGCTTCAAGAACTACTTCTTCAATTTTGCCTAGGAATACATAAAAACATTTTAACAAAATTTCATATGGAATCATCCAAAATTAGGAAGGCTAAAGTGGTTTCAAATCATTTAACTTAAAGTTGAAAACAAATTATCAGTTACTTTTTTTAGAAGTCTGAAAGTAGATGATTCTACCCAAGGTGTATTTTCACATTTGTAAAAAAAATTACAGCTTAGTTAACAAAGCTTTTTTTGAAGTAGAAACGTATCAAAATAATAGCTTAGCTCTAGGGAACAACTTCCTAATTTTGAGCAGAGAAAAGCAAATCACTTGAAAGGCTTACATTTTTTTAAAACTTGGAATATTTCGGATACAAAAAAAAATTAAAAACCCAAGTTCTACTTCCTCACTTAAACTTTACAAATACAATAAAGCCTCTGTGTACCCATTCTTCACTTTCAGAGGTAACCTCAATTCAGTTTGGTGCTCACTACCCCTGGCATTTTCACTACACATGCCTGTTTCCTTAAACAACATATATTATTTTCCCTATTTCCAAGTTTTATTAAAATGAATTGAAGTTATATATATTTGCAACTTTCTTTTTATTGGTCAACAATGTATTTTTTAGATTCATTCACACTGCTGCATCAGCTACAGCACATTTACTTCAAATGCCAAATAATATTCTACTGTATGAATATACCAAAATATATCTGTTCTATTAAGGTTGTCTCTAATTTTTCTCTATTATAAATAATGTTGTAATAAATATTCTTGTGCATATCTTCAAATGGAAATATATGAAAATTTCCCAGATATATACCTAGGGATAGAACTGCAGGGTCAATGGATTATATAAAATTTCAACCTTACTTTAAATAACTTAAGCTTTAAGTCATTAATCTGGCAACAGGTAACAGAACCTTTTGATCTAGAAATTCTACCTCTGTAAATATACACTAAGAAAATTGTTTAAAAGAAAAAACAATTATCCTTAGTGTATATTTAACACTTAGTAACACTACTAAACATACTATAGAATATTTAAAAGGGCATAATAACATAACGTATGAACATTTAACAAAATAAAAATCACAATTTTGCGGACTGAAGTGGAAATGTTTTAAGAATGATCCGTCACCAAAACAAAACCTGAGATAATATTGTACACAGTGATTGTTGTCCTATAAAACTGAATACGTATATTAGCAAAGATCAGATAAGGATAGTGAATATACATTTGTGAACAATTAAAGAAACTTTTAGGTATTCAGGTTGATAATTTTTAAAAACAGGAACTATGCATATTCAGCAACTAGCAACCAATATAGAATATGATGATTTTTATAGGAATTTTCATTTGGTCAATCAATCAACAAACTTTGCCAGCTGCTGCATGAACAGGAGCATGCTATGCTGTAATATGCCACATATAATAGTAAGTAAGACAATAAAATACACCTATCCAGAAAAAAATCAAGTAATATTAAGGACATATCTCAGGGATGTATTTTATAATTTTTGACTCTGTATGCTAGAGGAGTACATAGAGACTATAATTGCTACATGTTCAGAAGAATCACTGAACAAAGGAGGTGCAACTTTAGACCTTGAAAGACCCAGACAATTCGCATAGTATTTGGGGAGAAGTAAAAATATCGATTTGGCTGAAATAGTGGACTGACATAGGGCTAGGATGGTGGATGAGAATGGATTATGAAAAGCCTTAAACATAAGGTTATATTATTTTCCATTTTAGTTCGCATGTTTGTATGTATGTTTGTGCATATACACACACAAAGACATTTATACACATATACACATATACACTAACACAAATATACATATTGTTCTGCTAGAAGAGAAATAAATGTTCATTTTACACAAATTAGGAAATAAAATATAAACAAAAATATTTCACAACTCAAAAAATGTTAACATTTGAAAGTATTTCTGTCTAGGTTTCGTTCCATGCAGTAAAAAATATAAGTTGCCAAAAATTTCTTTTTTTTTTTTTTTTTTTTGGGATAGGGTCTCACTCTATCACCCAGTAGAGTGCAGTGGTGGGATCTGGACTCAGTGTAACCACTGCCTGCTGGGCTCAAGCGATCCTCCCACCTCAGCTTCAGGAGTAGCCAAGACTACAGGCATGTGCCACCATGCCCATCTAATTTTTTGTACTTTTTTTTTGATAGAGACAGGGTGTTACCATAATGCTGAGACTGGTCTTGAACTCCTGAGCTCAAGTGATCTGCCTGCCTCAGCCTCATGAGGTGTTGGGATTACTGGTGTGAGCCATCATGCCTGGCCAAGTTACCAAAAAGTTTAAATTCTTTTTCTCAAATACGTCCACAGTAGCACTGTGTTATAATATATATGATATATACATGATATATAACCATAACATTACAGTATAATTTAATATAATAATATAATACAAATACAGTAACAATTTTTAGATTGCATTACCAGGGATGCACATTTGAGGCACTTCCTTGCTGTAAAATGAAGTCTTGGGATTCCTGAAAGCAGTTCTAGATACAGCCACAACAGACTGATGGATGCTAGGTGAGTGTCTTGTTACTGCCACTATGTCTTCATCAACTTGATCCACATACACCTGAGAAGCAGAAAGAACAACTAGATTAGCTCTCAAACTGGAAAGACTTACTCTGAAATTGAACCTGAAGAAACAAATTTAATTATTTCTTGCCTGAATAAAACCCTTGGCTCCAAGCTCCTGATGAAGTTTATTGATAGCACACCTGGCTGCAATAATGCCGCTTTGGAAATTAACTTCACCTGTGTTTGAAGGCAATGCTTCAGGATTCCACTTGGTGTAAAACCGTTCTTCAGAAACCACTGAAATCTGGACAAAGGTAAAATTCAGCATGGATACATCTTAATTACAATGAATTTTTTTTTTAATAAAAATGCCCAAAGTTGTTGGCCATGTAGGTTTTAAGAAACAACATATAAACAAACCTGATGAGGCACTAATTCATCATAGCCTCTTGTACTTCCACTAGCACAACACGCCATAGAAACAATTGTAGTACTTGGAAGAGCATCATACGCTGATCTATGCTAGAAGACAACAACAACAAAGCAAAAGTTTGCTTTCCTTCAAATGCAAAGTGCTATTCTATAGCATAATGAAGTAAAAGGATAATTACATAAATAAATTCATAAGGTAAATTAATTTGCTTTTAAACAAGTAAAACATTCTGAAAACTATGTATTATAAATCAGTTATAAATCTAAGACACTATTTTGAAGTATATGGGTATGATTGTGACCAAGTATCAGAGAGTTAAATATCAAAGCATTTAGCAAAATAAGTACATGAAAAAGATTAGGTGCTTACCACAATAGGACACTCATTATCATGCGTAATATCCATAAACAGGGCATGTGCAATAGCTGGCATTAAAGGCCTCAAACAGGGCTGAACAAAGGATCCAACAGGTTCTCCTCCATATCGGTAAACTAATCTGCCCTCTTCATGACTATTATATGCACTCATTGCCTCTGCAGAGCATTACAGAATAGTTTAACAATCTTCATTATTTATGTCCAGGAAGAGATTAGATTTCTTCTCATAAATGATTTTCAAAATAAAGACCACATCAATATTATAAAAAATAAAACTGCTTTAAGGATTTAAACAAATGTCTACTAGTTTAAGTGACAAAAAAGTTTTCCCCATAACTTAACTGGAGAAATGGCTCATGTAAGGAAAAGGGAACATATGTTGTTTACTGGGATGTAAGCTATATAAAATTGATTATAAAATATCTAAACATTACATCATATCTCCCAGTAGAAGATGAAAAACAGGTTTGCATATTTTCAACAACAAAAAATGGTTTTGTTAGTGAGTCTTCAGTTCATCCTACTGGTCTTTCAATTTGAAATGAGGTATCTTACCCCAAAGTAGAAATTTATACTGATAAAAATAGACTGAGTTATATTAGAATATGTCATACAAAGTATTTAGAAGAACATTAACTGTGTTAAAAAATTATTAAGCATTGCATATGAAGCTATTAAATCCTTTAATCTACTTAAACAAAAGCTAAAGTTTTAGAGGGAAATACACTCCAACAAGCCTACCTCTTATTAAGGAACTAATGCCCAGTCTAGTAACAAAGACATTGTCCAGATCTTCACTTCCTGTGAACAGTTCAGCTACTACATATAAATTGGGTTGCAAATTCCTAGCAGCATCCAACATGTACTGTAAAAAGCACAGTGACAAATGTAACAAATAAATGTAACAGAAAGAGAAAAGCAAGATAGGAGGAAGGAAAGAGACAAAAGGAGGCATGGATTTGACATAGAAAAATATGCAGCAAGATATCAAACATACCAAAACACATAGAAACAAGAGAATTTATCAAGAGAAGAAAACGGTTAAAAAGGAAGATTAGATTTTGCAAAGATATTGAGACATGAGAGAGGAAAAGAAGAAGAAAAATGTTAGTTTCATATTACTAAATGTAGATCATAACACTACAATTCTGTTAGGTTTTCCCCCTGTTTTTTTGTTTGCTTATTTATTTATTTATTTATTTTTTGAGACCAAGTTTCGCTCTTGTTGCCCAGGCTGGAGTGCAATGACATGATGTGAGCTCACCACAACCTCCGCCTCCCAGGTTCAAGAAATTCTCCAGCCTCAGCCTCCCGAGTAGCTGGGATTACAGGCATGCACCACCACACCCAGCTAATTTTGTATTTTTAGTAGAGACGGGGTTTCTCCATGTTGGTCAGGCTGGTTGCAAACTCCCAACCTCAGCTGATCTGCCTGCCTCAGCCTAAAAGTGTTGGGATTACAGGCATGAGCCACCGTGCCTGGGCCTGCTTGCTTATTTTTAAAACTTTAATCAGACCTAATTTCCAGGTGGTTGACTAAATAATTATTCATAAATTCCCTGCTGGTGAATTACTTAGCTGTTGGAAAGATTAGATTTGTCTGACCAGACTGAAGCTAGTTTCTCCTACAGATGATGATAAATAACTCTTAAAAACTCTTACACCTTACAATTTCCACTTGTGTGATTTACGTTTAACACTGGTGCTATCTATCTAGCTGTTTATTATAAACACTGGTTTATAATAAAAAATCAGATTGGTTCCAAACTGTTAAACACAACATTTGCACAAAGATTAATAAAATACTTGAAACTCTATTAGCTAACAAGTAGAATCCTAGATTTTGTAATTTAAAATTAAGTAAATTAAGTTTGAACATTCTTTTCTGCCATGTAACAATCTTAGAAGCATATTTCTTTTTGCTGTTGCTAAAAGCACAATAAAATAAAGCCGTCATTTTTTGGAACTAAACAATGTTCTACCAGCTTAACTAATATTCACTAAATCCCTCCAAATCAAATCAATTTTTCATCATAGGACTTGAAATATATACATTATAATACTGCTTTAATATTATAGAAATAGACAGTTTCTAGGTAAGCACACATTTCCAAAGAACACCTAAGTGACACTGGTCACTAGGAAGGTATCAAAAATCTTATAAGCAGTGCCACTGTAGGGTTTCTAAAAATAACAAAAAAAACTTATAAGCAGGATGAAAATTATGAGTTTAATTACAAAGATTGTATTAGATAGAAGTTAATACTATAAGTATTGGCATTGTTCAGAAGTTATTGTAAAGAGCTCAAAGAGGAATAGACAATGTTTATGTTTACACTTATAATTTTTATAAATAATAAAAATTAAATCGATGAGGCTAGACCGGCTTCAATATGCTATAATGTTAATGTTTATTTTTTATTTAATTTAATTAATTAATTTATTTTTTAGACAGAGTCTCACTCTGTCGCCAGGCTGGAGTGCAGTGGTGTGATCTCGGCTCACTGCAACCTCCACCTCCTGGGTTCAAGTGATTCTCCTGCCTCAGCCGCCCGAGTAGCTGGGACTACAGGCACACACCACTATAATGTGTAATAAGCTATTCACCTTCACAGTCACTTCTAAAATATATTGAAAGCAACCTAAAAATAACAAAAATTAACATTTTATGTATTCACAGTAGCCAATATGATTGCGCTGCATATTATCAGAAATGTGATCAACTTCCCTAAATTAAAATTTTAAAATTAGCTAGTTAAATATTTTATAGCCCAGTATTCCATAACAACTGCAAAAGATTGTTAGAATTATGCTAATTATGCAATAGTGATAAATACTACCACCAAATCAATGCTTGTGTCCAACTAGCAAAAACAAACATTTACCTGCATAGTTTACTTAAGGAAAGCTAGGAAGGAACACTGAATTTCTTTTCTTAATGTAGATAAATTGTTTTTCTGTACCTCAGCTACGTGAAGAGGTGTTGAGTGGCAGTTATCAAGACGTACTCCCTGGAAATAAGTTGCAGTTATTTCAGTGTATTTTTTCATGTGTGCCCAGAGATAAGGACAGTCCTCTGGTTTATTCCCATAGCGTAATTTAACACTGTCTCCCCAGCAAATAAGTTCTCTCCTTAGGTAAACTTCTGAACCTGTTCAGAAAAGAGATTGCTTTCAATGGTTCAAGAAATAAAATGAAAACAATTACTTCAAGGAAACACTGGTTTTTAAATTGCTTTGATCATTTCTGCCATAAATGATATATTGGTTAAATTATTTCTAAAGTGGTATGAGATCATGTTTTAAAAAATTAATAATTATTTATTTCTCATAGCTATTCTGAAAAAACTCTAGCTTACAGTCTCTTCTAAAAATTTGTCCTCAATTTCAAAAACCCAAGTCGCATCATAAGGGAAAACAGAAATGTTAATATCATAGGCCTTTTAAAACCACAGTTCTACCAAAAACGTTTAAAACTCCATCTCCACCCTCCTACTTATTTTCGGCAACAGGTTGTATTAGATCCATGGCATACAGCAGAATGGCTTGATTTCGTTTAGAATGGCTAGAAAAAAGAGGGCAGAGATACTTACACCCAAATTTATACTCTTAAAAAAAAGCATTAAGATTTCTGAATAAATTTTAATGTCACTAATATAGACTCCTAGTTTCGAAATGTTAAAAAATAAATATATCAATGGGCTCCTGCAACATTCTTCCTGGTAATGAAATAGCTATAGAAACACAAGACACTAAGAGTGAGGGGGGACCTAAAACCATTAGGTTCTGGTTTAATTGCCACTGAAATTCTTAATACCTCTGGCCAATGAGTGAAAATATCTCTTATGGCAATGTAATTGTAATAGCAGTGGTTTCAAACTTGTTTGTAAAAATGCAATAATATTTTGTCCAAATAAAAGCTTATGTAGACCCACAATATAGAAAACAGTACATAAAAGTTATTCTGTTTGAGAAGATAAAAGGTAGGAAGGCAAAGGACAGGACAGAAGATGAACTTCTTTTTTTGTTGGATCCATGTTTTCTTTCTCAAATTGTATGTACCTCTGGTACCTTTATGGTGAAATATTTAAAAACCAATAGACTAATGGGGAAGAAAATCAATAAAGCAGATTTTATTTTGACCTTGCCATGAACTATTCTTTCCCCATCCACAGAGAAGTTAAAAATTACATACCCGGCTCAGCAAAGTTTCGAAGAGGATCATCTCCCATTACCCATCCATTGTGTGCCATCAGAAAACAAGCTTTATTTGGGAGATGAATCATAGATTCTTCCATGGAGAAGTCTATCTCTTCAAATGGGAAAGTAAAATACCTATGAAAATATAATTAAATATTAAATCCATACAAAGAAACTCCTTGGAGAGAATATAAATTTGCAACATTAAAACTAAACTTCTTTTCTAATGAATAGAATAAAATAAGTTTGATGCTATTTATAGGAAAAAAACTTCAATATAGGTCAAAAATCTTCATTAGGCTTTTTGAGTAAATCTAGCAGGATGTGAGAAATAGGGAGTTAACATGACAGCATATCTGGCTAACAGTTTAAACAATTTTTAAAACTTCATAAAATTATTTTAAAAAATCATTGAGGCAGCTGGGCATGGTGGCTCATGCCTGTAATCCTAGAACTTTCGGAGGCCGAGGCAGGGGGATTACCTGAGGTCAGGAGTTTGAGACCAGCCTGGCCAACATGGGGAAACCCCGTCTCTACTAAAACTACAAAAATTAGCTGGGCATGGTGGTACACCTCTGTAGTCCTGGCTACTTGGGAGGCTGAGGCAGGAGAATCGCTTGAACCCTGGAGGCGGAGGTTGCAGTGAGCTGAGATCGTGCCACTGCACTCCAGCCTGGGTGACAGAACAAGACTCCATCTCAAAGAAAAAAAATAAATACATAATTGAGGCATTGATGTTACTTTGCAAAGATATTTTTAAAAAAGACTCTTAAGTAAAGATATGCAAAGGCTTTTACTGCACTCTAGTTGCCCAACCTATGCTTTATGTCACTTACAAAGTAAGGAGCCAGATGCTTGCTTAATTTGATTAATGTTGAATTTATTACTAAGTATGCAGTCCTCCAGAAACATTAAATAATAACTATGAATTGGTTTATACTGATGACAGTTTCTCTAACAAAATATTTGCATAACAAAATTAGTTAATATTAAGCCTATGTCCAAATCAAAACTTCTATTTCAATTTAAGAAATGTACTGAACTCACATGTTAAAGAAAACATTTAGGTTAATTTCAAAAGTTAAATACAATTTTCAGTTTTCAACCATCAATAAGAAAAAAAACAAAAATGCAACACCTGGTAACTAAAGGATGCTTTCTAGTGACAGGTCCTAGTTTTGGACCATGGCCAGCCAGTCGTTCATAAAACACATTTCCCAAAAGACAATTAACTGCCTGAAAAACATTAAATTGTGTTAGATCATCATCATCCTCAAGACAACAAAAAAATAGTAGTAAGATGCAAGGAAAAGCAGCAGTTCAAAAATAAGTAAAACCTGTTCCTGATGATAGTTAATGAGTCGATGCTTCTCTGAATTTAATTCCTCCATTCTTTTATGAAACCAATTACAGCATTCTTCAATTGCTGCTGGCCCCTTGCTAGAGCAGATGGAGAAATGCAGATATAATATTTAATGGCTTTACAGATTCTACATTTAAAAACTTTCTAACAAAGGTCACAGAAACCTTAAATATATTCATCGGGATTTCAATTATGGCTGATGATGTTTTCCAATTGTAAAAATGTTTCTATACACATATAGAAACATGGCCCACACACAGAAAAAGTGGGAAAATGTCATGTGCTGAAATAGTAGAATTACAGTGAATTACTTTATTTCATTTTCTATTAAGCGTTTTTAATAAGTAGTATGAAAATCATACTAGCCATAAAGGTTTGTAAGTAATATTATTATTTCACAGAAAAAAACACATTACATACTCATGTGGTATGAAAGTCGTTAGTGCAATGTTCATATCTACAGTACAGCCAAACCGTCTGTATTCAGGATCTTGAATAATCGTAAGATGTTGGTTTGGATCAGACTTGGTTACTCGCCTATTTTCTAAAAGAAAGAAAAGATGATACCTTAAATGCAAATATCTACAAAGAGATTATAAGTGTCACTATTTTCTAATTTTTGGCCTATATTTTTTTCACTGAAAATAAAACAAATATTTATTTCACAGGTATCCTCCTACCTCCTCCCCTTCTCATCCTGCTGTGTGCACGTGCGTGCACGCGCAAACACACACGAGGGGTGTGGGGGAGAAAGAAACAGAGACAAAAATAACATAAAAGAAAGACACAAGGATTCCTATCAATTCAATCTCAGCCCCCACTTTTCTGCCTACATCAGCATTCACTTATTCTATTCTTTTTTTAATTTTTTTATATATATATTTTATTATACTTTAAGTTCTAGGGTACATGTGCACAACTTGCAGGTTTGTTATACATGTATACATGTACCTTTTTTTTTTTTTAAGCACTTTAAGGACTTTAATGGAACCCGTTTTCCTCCCAGGTGCTACCAAATATTCTAACCTCAGGAGTTCTTTTTCAAGATTGCTTTCAAAGTTTGCTTCCTAAGTCTTATTAACAACCTGACTTTCTTTGAATTCTCTAAAAGAAGCACACAGGTTTAATACTTTTTTTCCCTTTTCATCAACCATATTCCTCAGATAATAACTTAAAAATTAAAAAGGAAATAAATGGTTTTTGGGGAAATTTTCACTCTTTTTCTGGAACTTGTTTGTAATAAAATTAAGAACTGGTACAGGATTGCCTCCATTGAACTTGATTTTATATTAACTAATTAATTTGCGTCTGGCTTATCCTAAAGAGACTTTGAAATGACTTATAAAAACACGAACAAAAAAACAAAATAATGGGTTTCCATAGTGTAGTGGTTATTCACGTTAGCCTCACAAAACAGCATAAAATACAAATCAATTCTTAAAATCCAGTTTCTAAGGTTCATCTGGAAGAGTAAATATATGAAAACTGCCGCCGGGCATGGTGGCTTGCACCTGTAATCCCAGCATTTTGGGAGGCTGAGGCGGGTGGATCACCTAAGGTCAAGATATCGAGACCAGCCTGACCAACATGGAGAAACTCCATCTCTACTAAAAATACAGAATTAGCTGGGTGTGGTGGCACATGCCTGTAATCCCAGCTACTCGGGAGGCTGAGGCAGGAGAATCGCTTGAACCCAGGAAGCGGAGGTTGTGGTGAGCGGAGATTACGCCACTGCACTTTAGCCTAGGCAACAAGAGTGAAACTCTGTCTCAAAAAAAAAAAAAAAAAAAAGAACACTGCCAAGAAATGTTTGAAAAAGAGAAAAAGCTATGCCATCAGTATAAACTAATAATCTTTAGTATTGATAGAATAAAAGAGATGGATCAGTGGAAGAGCACAGATAACAGATGTATATTTTGTATATTACCATACACTATGAAGTATTATGGTGGTACTTCAAATCAGTATAAAAGGATGGATTTTCAACTCAATATAATTTTAAAAATACAAATCAAGTTAAATATCTTCTTTATATAATACACAAAAATAAATTTCAGGTATATTAAATATTCAAATGTAAAAATACAAATTAGAAGAAAAGAGAATGTTGATGGAAGGTATTTTCTAAGCATGATATGAAATTGGAAGCCATCAGAGATTGAAAAGTTTGACTACATTGAAAAAAAATGTCACCATAAACAAGAGTTAAAAGATCAAGAGCATACTAGGGGATATATTTGAGGCCTGTGTAATAATCAATAATGTCGATATAAAAAAAGAGACAACTCAATAGAAAAAGGAGAAGAAACATTAACAGGCAATTAATGGAAGAAATATAAATAGCTAATCAAGGTGTAAAAATATACTTCATTAATAAGCAAAGAAATGTAACTTAAAAGGCTGGGCGCGGTGGCTCCCACCTGTAATCCCAGTACTTTGGGAGGCCGAGGCAGGCAGATCACGAGGTCAAGAGATCGAGACCATCCTGGCCAACATGGTGAAACCCCGTCTCTACTAAAAATACAAAAATTAGCTGGGTGTGGTGGTGCATGCATGTAGTTTCAGCTACTTGGGAGGCTGAGGCAGGAGAATCACTTGAACCTGGGAGGCAGAGGTTGCAGTGAGCCAAGATCACACCACTGCACTCTAGCCTGGTGACAGAGTGAGACTCAGTCTCAAAAAAAAAAAAAGAAATGTAAATTAAAATAAGGTATGTTTTGCCTAATTGACAAACATGATAAAGGTTAATGATATCTAATGTTAGTGATAATATTAAGTTGGTATAACTTGCTGTGAAAATAAATTTATTATATTTGAAATCTGTATACCCTTTGACTCAATAATTCCATGTTTAACAATGTATCCTTCAGATTGACTCACATAAGCAAGTAAACATAAGGTGTACGGGGATGTATTTTCTGCAGTACAGCTTATGAGACTGGAAGTTTATCCAGGGAAAGGACTTTGTTCTGTTTACCACTGAATCCTCATGTCTAGCACACAGTAGTAGGTGGTTCAATGAATATGCATTGAATGAATGAATGAAAAATGAAAAAACTGGAAACAACCTATCAAAAAGGCTAAATAAATTCAAGTACTTTAAAAATAGCATATTGCTATACAGAGGTTAAAAGAAATAATTAGCTATAATAAATTCATATTGTCAACTAAAAGAACAAGTTGTTGACAATTTATGTTCTTATTTGCATGTGTAAAAAATAAAAATAAATATAAAACTTATGTACTTACCATATATAGAATTATATAAAATTATATATAAAATTGAATTTTTTTTCACAAAGAGTCTTAAGTACAAGAAACAATATGTAGTAGCTGAGATGTGGATTTTGGGAAAGAAGAGGTCATACATTCTATTTTCTTACACATTTAAACTATTGGGCTTTTTCTCTTTACAATGAGCACATATTATTTCATGTAAATAATACAAGTTATTGGGGGAAGGGAAGATAGAGGCCCTTTAGTAAAATGAAACAGGGAGAAAAGTTAATATTAAAAATTCCTGTATTAAGGTGTTACACAATTGCAAAAGTTGATGCATGAAGCTGACTGAGTATCCTAGAGCTCAAGCCATATTGACGTCTACTTCAAAGGCACTATTTCTGAGTCCTACTCTAGTTCTGTTTTCTGCAAGAGAAAAAAAGTATTTTAAGATCTTCCCCAAATCCTCACTGCTAGGTTGTCCTATATGAAATGCAGATAGACTCTTAATAATCCTTTCTAATTTGTCTCCTACAAACCCTACTTTCTCATTTCACCTATTTTTTCCTACCCTATTTTGTTGGGGGGGGGCACATTAACTGCTTGATTAGTTATGTCCTTAATAGAAGACTCACTTCGTTACCTTTTGTTATCTCGCCAATATCTGGCTTCAATATCACTAGTGGTTAGGTGGCCTTAATAGTGCGCAAAATCAGCTGGGAGCCCCTCTACGTCAGTTAAGGTTCTTACTATAGACAACAGGAGACTATCACATCTCTCAATTTCAAAACTTGTTTCAAGCCTTTCTCAGCTGAAATAACCTGTTCTACCTACTTCCCATTCATACATTTAACAACTATATACTGGGTTCCACAATATTCTGAGCATTCTATGGAACTAACAGTAAGATACAGTACCCAGGGGAAATAATTGTGTTATGTATTATTATGACGTGCCCTTTAGATGTTTCTGCTAACTCTCAGCTTACAGAATCACAGTTTTATAATATCAACAATAACACAAATATCATACAATGACATATTTAATAATGACGTTACCCAAAAGAGAGTTTTCCCTTTATAATATTACATTTCTTAAAATCGATAGGAACATTGTAGTATATATCCTTTACCTTGTGTAAGAAGTCTTCTAAATTGCTCAACCGCTTTGTTGACATCTACTTGGAAAAATTCCCAGAGTTTAAGCTTTGGAAAAATATCCTCCCAAATTATTTTTCGGATGGACTGAAAAATATCAATAGTTAAAAAATACATATATACATATACTTATTCAAAATCAGTTAAGCAAATACTGTTTATCATATTAAAATACAGGTTCTAAGTAATTTTCAACCATATATTTAATGTGTGCTTTAGAAATTTTTTCTGTTTTAGTGTGATACTCCTCTGTACATACTGACATTCATATGGTGATCATTTTCAATCAAAGCAGGTATTCCCTTTTCTTTGTATTTCCCTTCTGCAACATCACAGGAGAAACGCCAAAGTGCTCTGTCTAAGACCCAGGCAGGTTTTAAGTGTGGAGAATTCACAAGATTATAGGCACATTCTGGATGTTCCTGGATCCATTTACTATTAGCAGCTGAAGGAAAAAGGAGACACAAAGGAGTATCTCATAATTAAATTGAAACTGTATCTATGTTAAGTTTAGAGGTGAAATAAAATATAAAGATCTACCACTCATTTTTTTCTATATTGGACATCAATTTTACGATGATACTGTTACAGGAAAAGTTTTTTCTTTGGTTATGGTATCCTATCATTCGCTTCAGCATACTTTTTTTTTTTTTCTAACTTTAATTCTGCTTAGAAAATCCGATGAAACAAAAAGCAACTCTCTCATAGGTAACACTTTTGTATGGCTCATCCTAAAGTGTTAATGAAATACGTTGTTTTGATAAGTTGGATAAAAGCGAGGTTGAGAAAGTGATAAAATAAATACACTCAAGGAATACGAATGTAGCTTATAGTTCAGAATCAGAATCAGGAGTTTGGCACAGTATTCCAAATATTTACAACATTGAAGATAATTTGTTTTGGCCAGGCACGGTGGCTCAACCCCAGCACTTTGTGGGAGTGGAGGTAGGATAGCCTGCAGGAGTTCAAGACCAGCTTGGGCAACACAGTGAAACCTTATATCTACCTATTTAAAAACAGATAATTTGTTTTAATTTAAAATAAACGAATGAAAGTTACATGGAATTTGTTTGATCTTTAAAATGGACGAATTATCCCTGAATTCATATTGAAGAGCATGAGTGATTAATGTATATAAAATAAAAAGTAGGAACAATTACTGAATATTTACCACATACCAGAAATTGTTCTAAGCAGTTAAATACGCTAATTTATTACTCCTCACTTCCTACCACACAAATTAGGACATACTGTTATGTTCCCTTAACAAAAGAGAAACTGAAGCACAGAGAGTTAAGTAACTCAGCCCAAGTCATACAGTCAGGAATTAACTTGGCCAAGTCCCTCTTCAGAATATGCAATCTTAACCACATTGCTCTGCTGCTGAAATGAATTGTTTGTGCTTCATTTACTCAGCTGAGCACCCTTATATAATTTTAGAATCATTATTATTTCCAGTTTCAGTCATTTATTTAGTAAGTCATTTATTTACTTAGTATTTATTCATACCCATAATAAACACTCAGATGAAGAAAGGCTATGTAAGGAGCAGAGAAGTTGTAATAAAAGTTAAATTGGTAATTCTCAAAACTTGCATTAAGTAGTTCCTCCGAGATTGATCAACACAATCACTGGAATTCAAGGTATTTTTCAAAATGACAAAATGTAGTAATAACTTATGTCCAAATAGGATTTTCACTTATAAAGAATAAATATTGGGGCTAGGTGCAGTGGCTCACGCCTGTAATCTCAGCACTTTGGGAGGCCGAGGAGGGAGTATCACTTGAGTCCAGGAGCTGGAGACAGCCTGGGCAACATAGTGAGACCTCATCTCTACAAAATTTTTTTAAAATTAGCTGAGCATGGTGGCATGTGCCTAAAGTCCCAGCTACTCAGGAGGCTAAGGTGGGAGGGCTGCTTGAGCCCAATAAGTGGAGGTTGCAATGAACTGAGATTGTGCCACTGCACTACAGCCTGGGTGACAGAATGAGACCCTGTCTCAAGAAAAAAAAAAAAAAAGAGTAAATACCAATGCTGCTCTCATTCATCCATTTATTTTTGAGAAAGGTCTTTCTCCGTCACCCAGGAGTGCAGGAGTGCAGTGGTGCAATCATAGCTCACTGCAGCCTTGAACTCTAGAGCTGAAGTGATCCTCCTGCCTCAGCCTCCCAAGTAGTCAGGACGACAAGTGTATGCCAACACACACAGCTAATTTAAATTTTTCTCTTTTTTTGAGACAGAGTCTTGCTTTGTCACCCAGGCTGGAGTACAGTGGCACAGTCTCGGCTCACTGTAACCTCCACCTCCTGGGTTCAAGTGATTCTCCTGCCTCAGCCTCTGGAGTAGCTGGGATTACAGGCGCCCACCACCATGCCCGGCTAATTTTTGTATTTTTAGTAGAGATGGGGTTTCACCATGATGCCCAGGCTGGTCTCAAACTCCTGACCTCAGGTGACCCATCTGCCACGGCCTCCCAAAGTGCTGGGATTACAGGTGTGAGCCACTCCATCCGTCCCCAATTTTTAAAATAGCAAAATCCTAAAACTGTTTCTTTTTTCAATATTTTGAAACAAAAATCAACTGTAAAATGAAAGAATTCTAAACAATAGGTAGTGAAAATATTTTTTTCTAATTCTACATGAAAGAAGAGTCAAACTCCAAACTATGTTTTAACACACATCAACATTAAAAAATAAATATGGACTTCTGGAGTGATACAGTAAGAAACTCAACAAACACTGTCCCTAGCAAAACAATTTAACTGGTGAAAATAATTTTAAAAACAATCATTTAGTCCCTGGAAATTATCCTAGGGCATTCAGCATAAGAAGAAACATTTATTTAAGATAAGAACAGCAAGAGTCTTGGCATTTGACCCAAGACCTTTGCCAGGGCAAATGGGTTCCCAGTGTTCTTGGCCTGCTACTTGTGGGAAAGGATGTCAGCTCTGCAAGTAGGGGCTGGGTGGAGAAAAGGAGATTTTTCTCCACCTGCCTGCTTGGAATAGAACTTCTGCAACACGGCTGGGTGCGGTGGCTCACGCTTTGGGAGGCCAAGGCAGGGTGGATCACCTGAGGTCAGGAGTTTGAGACGAACCTGGCCAATATGGCGGGACTCCAACTCTATTAAAAATATAAAAATTAGCCAGGCATGGTGGCTCATACCTGTAATTCCAACTACTCGGGAGGCTGAGGCACAAGAATCGCTTGAACCCGGGAGGTGGAGGCTGCAGTGAGCCAAGACTGCGCCACTGCACTCCAGCTTGGGCGACAGAAGGAGACTCCGTCTCAAAAAAAAAAGAGAAAAAAAAATTTAAAAAAAAAGAACTTCTGCAAGACAGGGCCGGCAGGGAGAATTAAAAACACTCATAGACTGTGCCTCTTAGCATGAAACTATAACCCCAGGCTGGGAGTTGGGAGGAGAGAATGTCTCCCTCTTGGCCACACCTACCAGGAGTGGAGCACCTGTGATACAGCTTCCATAACAGAGGCATTTGTGTAAGATAATGGAGCAGGTCTTGGTTCAATCACCAAGGACTCTTGTTCTTACTAAGATGTAGTAGATTTTCATATGTTTCTCCATATGCTAAATATCCGTAGGACAATTTCAAGGGGATTTAAGTGATTGTCTTAAAATAATTTTCACCAGTTAGGGTTGTTTCACTACGTAAAGAGTGTGTGAAGCCTTCATATAACCATTCTGGAGGTTGAATTCTGCTGGATAATACTTTTTTAAAAGAAAACTGGCTGGGCACGGTGGCTCACGCCTGTAATCCCAGCACTTTGGGAGGCTGAGGTGGGCGGATCACTTGAGGTCGGGAGTTCAAGAACAGCCTGACCAACATGAAGAAACCCCATCTCTACTAAAAATACAAAAATTAGCCGGGTGTGTTGGTGCATGCCTGTAATCCCAGCTACTTGGGAGGCTGAGACGGGAGAATCACTTGAACCTGGAAGGTGGAGGTTGCGGTGAGCCGAGATCGCGCCATTGCACTCCAGCCTGGGCAACAAGAGTGAAACTCCATCTCAAAAAAGTAAAATAAAATAAATAAATAAATAAATAAAAGAAAACTTGTTTCACAGAAAGGATATTACGATTTGCAACACTTTTCAAGTAAGGCTGTGGCAAGGTTTACTTCTTTTACATTGCACAGAATCTCTCAAATGTCTCAGAAATACAGTCTGTGGTAGAGACTGCTGCTGTACTCAGTTTTATCCCCCCTTTCTTTCTTTAGTAATAAAATTCCCAAGGTTCAACTTTACACATAGCTGACAAACTCAAGACTACGCTGCAGGTCTCCTTTAAGGTAGGTATGGCAAGAGACAAATTCCTGTGATGCAATATGAACACAGTAATATATATCATATCATACCCAAAAAGACATGCCTGCCCTTTCCTCATTTCCACTGGGGAGGATGTGGTAGCAGGAGCTGGAATAGCCATATCTGACTAAGAATTTGAAGCAAAGTGTTGGAGACTGCAGAGCAACATGAGAGAAACTAGTTCCCTATCACCACTGAACTACCATCCTAGTCCAGGAATGCCTATCTAATCTTTCGTAAGAAATAAATACAATTTTAGCCTTTAGTCCCTATGTTTTTCTGTTATAGCTGCTTATGCCATATCCTAACTCATACAATTTATAACTCATAAAATGCCCTTATGTGGTTTGATAAATCTAATTTCAATAATATTATAGATCTCAAAGTGATTATCAAGACTGTCAAATTTTCCTTTACAATTTTTTTACATTATTTTGTAAGAGATGGGGGTCTCATTATGTTGCCAAGGCTGGTTTCAAACTCCTGGCCTCAAGTCATCCTCCCACTTCAGCCTCTCAAGCAGCTGGGATTACAGGTGCAAGCCACAGCACCTGGCTTAATAATGTCAAATTTTCAAATGAAGAATACTGAGTTCTTAGGTATTATGAAGTTTTCACTGTAGAACTGGAGGCTTGGTTTCTAGGTACATGCAGAAACACCAAATTTTAGAATGTACCTATTTCTTTACCTAACTTTGCCATTATGATTAGAGATTTTTATTTATATTGATGAACCAGATCTATGAGCTTTTAAATATCTTCATAGTTTCTATGGTTACTTGTAGAACTGTTTTATGAAACAGCAGATTGTATCTTTTAAATGTTTGTACCAACTAGAATTCTTGTTCTTTACATATGCAAATCAGTGGTTTCCAAACTTTTCTACATTGTAGGATACACACAAGATAACATTTGTAAGGTAAACTGGGTTAAACCCAAAGCTGCTGATGGCCACGCTTTGTCAGGCTAGGCCAGGCCAGGCTCAGCTCCTCTGACAGGTGAGGGGAGCAACCATTTCCTCAAGGATCGCTAGCTGGAAAAATCTGATCTATTTTAATAGAATTATATACCACTAAGGAATCTTAGGAACCAAAACAGACTAAATGTAATAAGCTCTTTTAACATGTAGAAGACATAATTTCCAGATACAACTTCTGAGAGTTTACTAATAAGTTTCTCTCCAAATAATAGAAGTCATTCAGTTTTTTCATATATGCTATAGTACTATAGTACCAGAGCTCCTGCTAATATAGGATCCATGAGTTACTTGGGAAAGGATTAATAGAGTAGTCCCCTCTTATCCTTAGGGGTACCTTCCAAGACCTCAAGTGGATGTGTAAAACTATAGATAGTATCAAACCCTATATATATATTTTTTGATATTTTGTTTTTTTTGTATCTGATAACTGAGCAGGCTATTAAGTAACTGGTGGACAGGTAGTATTTACAGCATGGATGCACTGGACAAAAGGATGAGTCACATTCCAGGTGGGATAGAGCAGGATGGCATGAGAGTTTGTCATGTTACTTAAAACAGCATGAAAATTAAAACTTATGAATTGCTGATTTCTGGAATTATTCAATATTTTTGAAATGTGATTGACTGCAGGTAACTGAAACCTCAGAAAGCAAAACTGCGAATAAGGGGGGACTACTGTACTGTAAGTTGAAATATGTGATCATTATGTTCCTTCTATGATCACTCTCCTGTATTTATAAGCAACAGATGCAAGATACTTTATATTGACTTAATCCTCAATTAAGAATGTTTTCTTTGAAAGGAAAAATATTAATTTTTTAAACGGAAGGACACGTAATCATCATTTGTGTTTTTAAAATTTATGTTAGCCCCTTTCCTTTCCCTTTCTTTCTTCCTTTCTCTTATTTGTGTGTATATGTGTGTGTGCATAAATTCTCATCAAAATTAATGAAGGCAGTCAATGAAGCTCATACCAGTATGATTGTAGACAACATCAGTAATACAAATAACATTCCATTCCTTTTTTAATTTTTCCACTAGCTGTCCAACATCATTCCAGGTATACTTTCTATTAGGTCTTGAAAAGTCAGGATTTAATTCTAACTGATTGGCAAGGGAGTAGCATGACCTAGATAGTCCAAGAGTCTGCAATGGGGTAAAATGAATCATGTTGTAGCCTGCAAAGCAAATAAAGGAAAGACCACTGTAAAAACAAACAAACAAAACCAGCCTAAAATGAAGAAAATATAAATTTAAACTTTCTTAAGTAATTATAAATAGCAAGGCAAGCATGCTACTGGAAAAGAGGTCAAACACTTGGGTTCAAATCCTAAATGTACCACAAGAGACTTTAAGCAAGTTTATTTAAATCTTTCAAGATATGTGTCCTCATATACAAGACAGAGATAATGAGATAATATTTGAAAAAATTCACACACACTGCCTAATAGAAAATTTATATACTTAACATGTAGTAAATTTATCTTCTACGAGTATATCAACACGTCTTTCTACTACTTTTAATGTTCCATAGTACTTGTATTCTGTTTTAGTTATGTCAGTGAACTTCTCATTCCTTTCTTCATGTATTATCCAACTTAAAAGCAGAAAATTAATACTGAGATCAGGTGCAGTGGTTTGCACCTGTAATCCCAGCACTTTGGGAGGCCAAGGCAAGAGGACTGCTTGAGCCCAGGAGCTCAAGACCAGCTTGGGCAACACAGTGAGACTTTTGTCTCTACAAAAAATAGATCAGGCCACTGCACTCCAGTCTGGGTGACAGAGTGAGACACTGTCTTAAAAAAAAAAAAAAAAAAAAAAAGGCCGGGCACAGTGGCTCATGCCTGTAATCCCAGCACTTTGGGAGGCCGAGGCAGGTGGATCATGAGGTCAGGAGATCGAGACCATCCTAACACCGTGAAACCCTGTCTCTACTAAAAATACAAAATATTAGCCAGGCGTGGTGGCAGGCGCCTGCAGTCCCAAGCTACTCGGGAGGCTGAGGCAGAAGAATGGTGTGAACCCAGGAGGCGGAGCTTGCAGTGAGCCGAGATTGCGCCAAAATGAAACACAAGTTTCATTTTGCTCTTGGTATTTATGGTAGCACATGTCTTCTACACAAAAGATGGTTAACCAATGTTTGTTGAATTAAAATGATACATAATGATAATACATTTTCCTTCACTTTTCAATAGCTTATTTCTGATTTTTATATGGTAAAGTCTTAGAAATGATAAGTGTTTCATTATGGAGTTCCTTCATTTCTTAAGCTGAACCACAAAATTTGCCATTTTTATAGGTTAAAAATGGTTAAGTATCAAAAATGTAATATGGGCCAAGCACAGCAGCTCATGCCTATAATCCCAGCACTTTGGGAGGCCAAGGTGGGCAGATCACCAGGTCAGAAGTTTGAGACCAGCCTGGCCAACATGGTGAAACCCTGTCTCTACTAAAAATACAAAAATTAGTGAGGCATGGTGGTGGGTGCCTATAATCCCAGCTACTCAGGAGGCTGAGGCAGGAAAATCGTTTGAACCCGGGAGGTGGAGGTTGTAGTGAGCTGAGATCGCACCATTGCAGCCTACGTGACAGGGTGATACTCCGTCTCAAAAAAAAAAATTTTTTTTAATATGGTTCTATCTACTTATATTACTAAATAATAAGAAACAAAATTAAACATAGAGGCAAAAAGATATGGTTTGGATTTGTGTCCCTGCCCAAATCTCATTTCGAACTGTAATCCCCGATGTTGGAGGAGGGGCCTGGTGAGAGGTGTTTGATCACAGAGGTGGATTTCCCCCTTGTTCTCATGATAGTGAGTGAGTTTTCACAAGATCTGGTTGTTTAAAAGCATGTAGCACCTCCCACTTTGTTCTCTTCCTCCTTCTCTGGCCATGTAAGACATGCCTGCTTCCCCTTTGCCTTCTGCCATGACTGTAAGTTTCTTGAGGCCTCCCCAGCCATGCTTCCTGTATAGCCTGCGGAACTGTGAGTCAAACCTCTTTTCTTTATAAATTACCCAGTCTCAGGTAGTTCTTTACCGCAATGAGAGAATGGACTAATAAACAAAACTTTTGAAATCTATATCACAGAGGATAATTACATTTTTTTTAAATAAGAAAAAGAAAGCAAGCTGACATTACCTGATTCTTTTGCAACCCTAAGTCTGCTTTCCCATTCATCAAAAGGTCCCAAACACTTAGCTAAAAATGTCTGAAGAGTAACACAGTCCAAGGGTAGCACATGATTATCAGCACCAACACGTAAAATGGGGTCCACAACTATGTAACCTCCACCACTTTTTTCATTTCTAAGGGAAAAAACAAAACAAAAACTTTTCAGTCAGTGATAGAAAAAAAATCCTCATATAATATAGTCTGACTCTAACTAAAAGGTTAATTGTCCCAAATAAAATGTATTTATTTCTAAGCACATAAAATCATTTTAAAAGTTGCAACAAAACTTAATGGAAAAGCTACTTTTACCCTTTCACAATCTACATAATTACATGTATAATACACAAAATATCCAAGAATGTTGGTTTAATGAAATATAAGTATACTAAAACCTATCAGTAATAACAAGGGCACGCAAATAAACAGCAACCTATAATCAGGTTGCATGAAATTACTACATTTTAAGATGTTACTTAAAATACATTTACTTGATACTTTAGCTCTGCAATGGACCATAAAATTACCTCCTAGAAATCAAAGAATATTCTATTTGCATCTCAAGGAAGCACTATAAAAATTGTACTGCCATGGTTCATACAGTAACATTTACAAGTTAGGTGACTTCAAATTACAGAACAAATTAACTTTTTTTCTCACAAACAAAACACCTGACTTACCCTTGAAGGAAATAATACTGAAATGAACCAGATTGTTGCAGATTAAGTTTACAGTATTTATCAGAATCATCTTCTCTTTCTGTTGGATTTTCCCAATCCAGAGAACGGAATTTTTCTCTATTAAATGTTTCTCCAGGAAATGGGTAATTTGTATACACGGTAACTGCTTTTCCCTGTAAAGTTGGGCCTAATCGGAACTGTAGTTCATACCCTAAATAAAAAGCACATGTTAATAAACTCATCGTAGGACTTAAATTACCACATTGAAAAACATGTTTTATTTAAAGTATTAAAAAACCTTGATTTTTCAATTATGTTTAAAATAACTCCACAAACCTAATGCTGTTTTGGCACTACTTTGTATTCCAATTTAGCTGAATTTCACATTTTAGCAAGTATAGTAAACATCATAGAGCTGTCTGCTCTGTAATGTCTCTTTCTCCTTCCCCTGGAAACGCATTCCTATTCACATAGCAACTTGGGATGTGCAAATTCTTATACAACCCCATTTACCATGATCCCCCATCCTCACCCCGAATTAAGTACCCAATGGCAGGCATCTGAAGAGAGACCTTCTCTAGTATTTTTCTAACTGCAACAGAGAAAGCTAGTTTCTCTATGGTGTCAGAAAGTATGTGATAGTCTGTAAAACTTGGGAGCTACCATGGGACTATTATCTCACCATACTGAGAAAGCTAGTCTTCACTGACAGAAGTCAACCTCTATAGAGGCAGAATTCAGGATTCTAACAGGAGTTCTGAAGGCAACTGAACCCGACTGATATCTGCTCAAGTCCAGTGATGTGCTAATAAAGATTTAGCAACTGACTAGGGTGGTGGGAACCTCTGACTTGGAGTGTTTGCTGACTTTCTGGTGGAAATAATCCCGACATGGGCAATCTTAAGCTACCAACACGACAACATTGAACGTGGAAGTGGGAAGGGATGTGCACAATCAGCTCTTGTGAGCCAGCAAAAGCACCTCCAGCACACTACTGCCTATATCCCTATGCTTCATGGTTTAGTTACTAAAGCTGTCTTGTAATCCTGAGAGCCAATGCATTTCTACTTTTGCCCAAGTTAGGTTATTTTTAAAAAAACATACCTTAGACTTGTGCAATGTGTTACAAATATTTTGCCATAAGCGAAAACAAATAAGCACATTACAGTTAAAACTGTACTGTGAAAGAAACATTTTGGTTGGTTTAAAGCAGACTTTAAACCTTCTTTATAATTATTAGAATACGAAAATACTATGGTCAAGTCTATTAGAAATATAATACATATAAATTTTAAACACGAATATAACTTTCAATTAATAATGGGCAATAATAACTGACGAGGCAGGAAAGTTTAGTTCCACTGAGTAAAATCTTTAATATCTAAGGAATTTCTTTGAGAGGAAAAAAACTAATATTTACCTATTTAATATATATTATTTATAATTTATAATCCTTGATTTATTAAACATCCAACAAAGTAATAAAAGAGGATATACTAACAGGGATATTTTCTGTGAACAAAAGATTTCAGTAAAAGACACTAAGAGAATGCTCTATAGTGAAACTAAGAATTTCTTCTCTAAGCAACTAAATGTACTTTTTCTATAATACAATTTGGCATTAATATATTAAGAATGTTTATATTTTTTGATCTAGGAATTTTATATAGATTTTTTGAGAAAAGTATCAGTGATGTAAACAGAGATTATGTATAAGGATATTTATCACAGCCTCATTTATTGAAATTAAATAAACTGACAACAACCTAAATATCTAATGATTGGCAGTGACTAAATAAATTATGGTAAATCTACAGGCTGGCATATTGTAAAGCCATTATAAATCATGTTATCAAAAGATATTTGGCCAGGCACAGTAGCTCACGCCTGTAATCTCAACACTCTGGGAGGCCGAGGCGGGAGGATCACCTGAGGTCAGAAGTTTGAGACCAGCCTGACCAACATGGTGAAACCCCATCTCTACTAAACGCAAAAATAGCTGGGTGTGGTGGTGTGCACCTGTAATCCCAACTACTCAGGAGGCTGGGGCAGGAGAATTGCTTCAACCCAGGAGGCAGAGGTTGCAGTGAGCTAGGATCGCACCACTGCACTCCAGCATGGGTGACAGAGCAAGACTCCATTAAAAAAAAAAGTAATAACCACTTTTAATTTATTCTATTTTGTTACATTGTACACATTTATGTAGAGCTTTTAAAATATCTTCTGGAAAAAAGTATGGCTGAAACATGGCAGTAGGCAGGGAGGTAGAGTACATACACCATAATACTACTACAAACAGGGGAAAAAGGCAGGTTACAAAATTGTTTAGATAGTATAATCCTAATTAAAAAAAAACACAGAAAAAATGCTTTTTATACATTTGCATAATTTTATAATTAGGGAAAACATTTTAAAATTAGAGCTACAATTATGAAGGGATAGACTAAGAAATAATTACAGAAAGAATTAAAACATGAAGTAAAATACTTAGTGACTGAGAAGCATAAACATTTACATCTCACAAGAATGACTAAATTTATCATTAGGAGAAATAGTGTCATTTTGAACAAGTACAAACAGCAGAGATTAGCTGTCTGGGTATATGTGTACAACCTGTCCCCTGTTAAGTTTATACAAATACTGTTTTTATAATTACACAAGTATTCAGAGAAGTTGCAGAGCAAAGGTTAAAACTCATCTAAAATCTCCAAAACAGTATTTGGATCAGTGCTCTACCTTCAGGAAAAAACCCCAATAATTCCCAAGCTAAGTCATTTATTTATATAATATATATGTATGATGTTCTCATAGATTATGTAAATTATAAAATATAAAAGTTAACTTAATGGGATAAGATATAAATGAAATAATAATATTTAAATAATACATTTTATTTATTAGTGGGTAGAAAAAACCTTTTGGCTCTCACTAAAAATTAATATTGATAATATCTCTCAGTGAAAATGTAACTAAATAAATTTCATTATTTTAAAAAGTCTTGGTTTTAATATTTTGTAATAAAGTGATTCAAAGATTTCAAGTTCTACTTATTTTGGGTAAAATCATATAATGATGGAAGAAGCATTTCTAAAAATATATATTCAAAATGCTTTCACTATAGCAAGGGTTGGCAAAGTATATCCAGCCTAATCCCCATTTCTGTAAACGAAGTTTTACTGGAACACAGCCACATCCATTCATGTATGTTTGCCTATGGCTGCTTTCCTGCTACAATGGGAGTTGAGTCGCTCCAATAGGGAGTGCATTGCCTGAAAAGCTGCAAAGATTTGCGATCTGAACTTTTGCAGGAAAATATGTGCCAAACTCTGCTCCAAGCATCAATTTCCTTCAAAAAAGCACTTAACTTTCTCACTCATGTTTACATCAAAGACTTAAGTTTTTATTTATTCTGAAAATATTTTCTAAGTATCATACTATCTAATGCTACTTGTTATTTCTGAAAAGGACGAATCTCAAACACTTTCTAACTCATCTTTTAAATTCAATCACTCCTGTGAGGTAAAAGAACTATTCTTGGTTACTCTACCTCTCCTTACAAAGTAATATAGAGACTGTTATTTAAGATAATATAACCTGTAAAGCTACTTAACCTAGCTTAAGTAAAAGTGCAATGCATGGCAACATACTGCAAACAAATGAGGGTGTGATTGTCAACCCCTTCCAGACCTACAACCTCTACGTTTTCTTCTGAGTATGCCTTTTTTGTTTGTAACTTATCTGACATACAAACTGAGAGCATAATTCATATATTAACGTAATTCAATGTTGCTAACATATAACAGACTTAAAAAACTAAAACAGGTAGAGAGAAAAGAGCCCTCTCCCTCTTCCCCCCTCCCCCTCCCCCTCCCCACGGTCTCCCTCTCTTTACATGGTCTCCCTCTGATGCCGAGCCAAGGCTGGACTGTACTGCCGCCATCTCGGCTCACTGCAACCTCCCTGCCTGATTCTCCCGCCTCAGCCTGCCGAGTGCCTGCGACTGCAGGCGCGCACCGCCATGCCTGACTGGTTTTCGTATTTTTTTGGTGGAGACGGGGTTTCACTGTGTTGGCCGGGCTGGTCTCCAGCTCCTAACCGCGAGTGATCCACCAGCCTCGGCCTCCCGAGGTGCCGGGATTGCAGACGGAGTCTCATTCACTCAGTGCTCAATGTTGCCCAGGCTGGAGTGCAGTGGCGTGATCTCGGCTCACTACAACCTCCACCTCCCAGCCGCCTGCCTTGGCCTCCCAAAGTGCCGAGACTGCAGCCTCTGCCCGGCCGCCACCCCGTCTGGGAAGTGAGAAGCGTCTCTGCCCGGCCACCCATCGTCTGGGATGTGAGGAGACCCTCTGCCCGGCTGCCCAGTCGGGAAGTGAGGAGCACCTCTTCCCGGCCGCCATCCCATCTAGGAAGTGAGGAGCGTCTCTGCCCGGCCGCCCATCGTCTGAGATGTGGGGAGCACCTTTGCCCCGCCGCCCCATCTGGGATGTGAGGAGCGCCTCTGCCCGGCCGCGACCCCGTCCGGGAGGTGGGGGGCGCCTCTGCCCGGCTGCCCCTTCTGGGAAGTGAGGAGCCCCTCTGCCTGGCCACCACCCCGTCTGGGAGGTGTACCCAACAGCTCATTGAGAACGGGCCATGATGACGACAGCGGTTTTGTGGAATAGAAAAGGGGGAGAGGTGGGGAAAAGATAGAGAAATCAGATTGTTGCTGTGTCTGTGTAGAAAGAAGTAGACATGGGAGACTCCATTTTGTTCTGTACTAAGAAAAATTCTTCTGCCTTGGGATGCTGTTGATCTATGACCTTACCCCCAACCCTGTGCTCTCTGAAACATGTGCTGTGTTCACTCAGGGTTAAATGGATTAAGGGCGGTGCAAGATGTGCTTTGTTAAACAGATGCTTGGAGGCAGCATGCTCCCTAAGAGTCATCACCACTCCCTAATCTCAAGTACCCAGGGACACAAACACTGTGGAAGGCCGCAGGGTCCTCTGCCTAGGAAAACCAGAGACCTTTGTTTACTTGTTTATCTGCTGACCTTCCCTCCACTATTGTCTTATGACCCTGCCAAATCCCCCGCTGCGAGAAACACCCAAGAATGATCAATAAAAATAAATAAATAAATAAATAAATAAATACAAGAAAAGAAAAGAAAGGGAAGAAGGAAGGAGGGAGGGAGGAAGGGAGGAAGGGAGGAAGGGAGGGAGGGAGGGAGGGAGGGAGGAAGGAAGGAAGGAAGGAAGGAAGGAAGGAAGGAAGGAAGGGATGTTATATTTTCTTTCTGTAGCCCAATAGATATATCAGCGCATACCCCAAGGGATACATAGCCACTCTGTAGACCTCTAATGCAAATCACTGAAACTAAAATTTTTATATACAGTAAATGAAGCATCAGAGGTCAGATTCCATGACTCAGTTTGCTAAAATTAGCTGAGGTCATAGCAGTACATGGTGTGGCTATCTTATTCCTCATACTAATGCTAGGATACTTAACTTGCATTAGCCATGTCTCTCTTGTAGGCAACTAGCATAATGAGTGATTAAACTATTATTGTACATAAATATGTTCTATCTTTTCCCTTCCACTCAATTTATAGAAACTCAGTCTTCTAATCAAAGAACCTTTATGTCTAAATATTTTCTTTAAAAAATAGTAAAAATTATAAATTTCATCAACCTACTTAAAAGATGGAAGAATTTCAGATTTGGGAAGTACTTATTTTGTTCATTATTCTTTTTTTTTTTTGAGACCGAGTCTCGCTCTGTTGCCCAGGCTGGAGTACAGTGGTGTGATCTTGGCTCACTGCAACCTCTGCCTCCTGGGTTCAAGCGATTCTCCTGCCTTAGCCTCCTGAATAGCTGGGACTACAGGTGCATGTCACCACATCTGGCTAATTTTTGTATTTTTGGTAGAGATGGGGTTTCACCATGTTGGCCAGGCTGGTCTTTAACTCCTGATCTCAGGTCAACTACCCGCCTCGGCCTCCCAAAGTGCCAGGATTACAGGAGTAAGCCACCGTGCTCGGCCTGATTTTATTCATTATTCTACCACTAAATGGGATAGGAAATAAGCGAAAAAGCTATGATTTGTCTAGAAAAGATCATTATTTAGTCTTATACTTGTTGAACTGGAAGAATCTATAGAAATATCAGTCTTAAAAACGAGGAGGAATTCCTTCTTGTAGAAAAGAGAGAAGGAAAGAAATATGAGGGCTTTGATGACCAATTAAATATGAAACAGCCAAAAACTGCCAGAGTTTTTCCTCACATTTGATTGGTTACCAAGTCCTCTGAACTTGAAAATAACTCATACTTTGCCCTCTCTTTTTCTTTTTTCTTGTTTTTTGAGTCGGAGTCTCGCTCTGTTGCCCAGGCTGGAGTGCATTGGCACGATCTCGGCTTACTGAAACCTCCGCATCCTGGATTCAAGCAATTCTCCTGCCTCAGCCTCCCAAGTAGCTGGGATTACAGGCACCCGCCAGCACGCCTGGCTAATTTTTATATTTTTAGGAGAGACAGGGTTTCACCATGTTGGCCAGGCAGGTCTCAAACTCCTGAACTCAGGTGATCCGCCTGCCTTGGCCTCCCAAAGTGCCAAGATTACAGGTGTGAGCCACCGCGCCTGGCCTTGTCCTCTCTTTTTCAACTCAGGCTGTTCAATCCTTTTCTTTAATCAGATGTGTTTTTAAAATAGCCTTCTCAATGCTTCTTGTCTCCAATGTCCCTTCTCTACCACTCATCTTTCACATTTCAAATTATCTTCCTTTTTTTTTTTTTTTTTTTTTGAGACGGCATCTTGCTCTGTCACCCAGGCTGGAGTGCAGTGGCGCAATCTCGGCTCACTGCAAGCTCCGCCTCCTGGGTTCACGCCTTTCTCCTGCCTCAGCCTCCCGAGTAGCTGGGACTAGAGGCGCCCGCCACCAGGCCCGGCTAATTTTTTTTGTATTTTTAGTAGAGACGGGGTTTCACTATGTTAGCCAGGATAGTCTCGATCTCCTGACCTCGTGATCTGCCCGCCTCGGCCTCCCCAAGTGCTAGGATTACAGGCATGAGCCACCGCACCCGGCTTCAAATTATCTTCTAAAACAAAATGATCACACCATTACTGCAAAAAAAGGTGGCACATTCTCATTTATAACATTTGGATATATTTACGGGTTTTAACCAGAGTTATAAAGTCAACCACATCATTCTTTTTTCATAAATCCTTCAATTTCCCTCTTCAAATAGGTTAGCTTTTACAATTTTTGCTAGTTTTAACTAGAGTTCTAGTAATCAATCAGCATTACACTGCACTAGGTTTGTAAGGCTGTCCCTATCCTCACAGATTTTATTTTATTTTTTATTTTTTTTTAAGATAGAGTTTTGCTCTTGTTGCCCAGGCTGGAGTGCAATGGTGTGATCTCAGCTCACTGCAACCTCTGCATCCCAGGTTCAAGTGATTCTCCTGCCTCAGCCTCCCAGGTAGCTCGGATTATAGGCATGCGCCACCATGCCCGGCTAATTTTTGTATTTTTAGTAGAGAAGGGGTTTCACCATGTTGATCAGGCTGGATGGTCTCAAAATCCTGACCTGGGGTGACCCACCTGCCTCGGCCTCCCAAAGTGCTGGGATTATAGGTGTGAGCCACTGCGCCCGGCCCTTTATTTTTGTTTTTTAAAGACAGCGTCTCACTCTGTCACCCAGGCTGGAGTGCAATGGTGGGATCATAGCTCACTACAGCCTTTAACTCCTGGGCTCAAGAGATCCTCCAGCCTCAACCTCCTAGGTAGCTGGGGACCACAGGCAAGCACCATCATGCCCAGCTAATTTTGTTTCTTTTTTGTGGAGATAAAGTCTTACTATGTTGTCCAGGCTGACCATGAACTCCTGGCCTCAAGTGGTCCTCCAGCCTCAGCCTCCCAAAGCACTGAGATTACAAGTGTGAGTCTCCTGGCCTCAAGTTGTCCTCCAGCCTCAGCCTCCCAAAGCACTGAGATTACAAGTGTGAGTCACCTGCCCTCATCAATTCTCACAGATTTTAAACCCTAGTCTGACACTGTAAGACTAACAAGCGTTTAGACACTGCTTCATTATTCAGCACTTAATAGTTCTGTGCTCATTGTGTAATTGGAAATCAAAGGAAGCAGACAGTGAAAAATTAGGGGAAGACTTCACAAAGGAGGTGATATTCTAGCTGAAAGTTGAAACTTAGGCAACACATAGACTGACAGTAAATGGGATTTAACAGATATAAAGGAATCTGATGGGAGTACGGGTATAAGGACAGGCATGAGAAAAACTGCTGAGAAGGGAATTAACAGGAATGACTTGGGCAACTGTAAAGATCTATGACATTAATGATGGAGAATGAGATACAATCTTGGCTAAGGAAGGTGTAGTCTCATTACAGAATGTCTTAGAAGTCAGACAGAGGTATTTAAATTTGATTTTATACATACCACTTAATAACAAAGGGAAGAGACTGCATAAGATTATTCTGGCATCTATATTCAGCCATACAGAATAGATAGGCAATCAGAGATATTTGGAAAGAAACTGCAAGCTTAAAAAGAGACTGCAGGAAAAGAGAAGAAATCATCAAAGAATATAAGGTTTCTACCCTGGGAACTATAAAAATGGAGATGCCACAAAATAAACAGGGAAGCTGAAAAATAAAGGATCGAGAATGGGCAGGGGATATTTTTGGACATGCTAGATTTAAGCATATCCAAGTTGAGCTATCCTAATACTATTCTATTGCATAATATCAGGTTGAAGCCAAGGTCCAGGGTGGGAATACATGGAGTGATTCATATCAATGCCTTATATTTATTTAGGGCTTTATCACTAAAAATTCATGTATTATTAATTTTGAGTCTCAAAACCTAGAAAGGTAGAAGAACAGAAATTACCACTTTCATCTCACCAATAAATAAATTAATGCTCAGAATTGGGGCCATGCCCGGTGGCTTATGCTTGTAATCCCAGTACTTTCAGAGGCCAAAGAAGGAGGGTTGCTTGAGTCCAGGAGTTCAATATCAACCTGGGCAACATAGTGAGACCCAGTTTCTACAAAAAAAAAAAAAAAAAATTAGCGGGGCATAGTGATGTATGCCTGTAGTCCCAGCTGCTTGGGAGGCTGAGGCAGGAGAACTGCTTGAGCCCAGGAAGTTGAGGCAGCACTGAGCCATGATCATGCCACAACACTCAGCTTGGGCAACAGAGTAAGACCCTGTCTCAGAAAAAGAGAAAAGGAAAAAAAAAAAAAGAAATGAATGCTCAGAATTAATGTAACTTGCCCCTAGTCAGCTTGTTAGCAGCAGAGCCAGGAGAATTCTGGCTCTAGATCTACCCGTCATCAAATGCTGAAAGCTTCCAAGAAGAAGAAAGCTCAAGGCCTTTCCTCCAAAAGTAGTCATTAGCACAGAGGCAACAGTTGAGGCCATGAGACTGTGTAACTAATTCTTTGAAGGAGAACAGAAAAAGAATTCCTAGCAGATACCCATAATTAATTAAAAAGTGAAAGGAAGAGAGCCCAGTAAGAGACACCAAGTTGACAAGAATATGCAACAGGGGAGGGGGAAAAAAAATCAAAACCAGAAAAGTGCAGAGTCAGGGAAGCCAAAAATGGAGTAGGTACTCAGTGATTTTAAATGCCAAAGTTGGAAAAAGACGCGGATTTGGCATGAAGATAACACATTGTATGTGTGAAATTTTTTTCAAAAATTTAATTCTTAAAACATTAGCGAAATTTAAAAATTCCTTTGAAATGTTTATGACTATCAACATCCATTTGGTACATTAATAAGGGGGACTGGATTTTTCATATATTACACTTCTTCAATGTTGCAAAATTACAAAGGCTAAGAAAATAAAACATCTATTAACTAGCCTTGTAGAAAAGTAATTTTATCTTTTAAATACAGATCAACTATAGTTCAACATAACCAGATGAGTTATTGCACTTTTTATTTGCTAAGAAAATATTTTCAGCTTTTACCTACGCCACATTTGAGAAGTTTTTGATATACATAAACAATAGTTTACTATACTTTTTGCTGCAATCTATTTTGTCAATTCAAAGGTTCAACAAAGGAAAAGAGACAGTTATACAAAGGCAAAACTACATGCATACCCAAAGCAAAATTACATACAAAGTAATTTACCAAGTTTTAATAGTAAATGTTATTAGAAATAATATGGGCAATCTTCTGATCATATATTTAACTTCAATCTTAAGTGGGAATTAGTATGCAGAGAAAAGAGAACTATTTTATCCTTATCCTAACATGAGGGATATAAAATATTTTTAATTCAAATCAACATTAATTAGTGATATATGGAGAACACAGCACCATCTTTGCACAAATCAAGTTTTAGACCCTTGGAAATAATATTTATCTTAAAGCTTTAAAAAATTTAACAGGACTGCCAATGAATTAAAAGTTTAAAAGACGCAAATGAGCAAATCAAAACAACTTGCTACTGACCTTGTTCAAGTCTGAAGAGGGTCTTTTCCAGTTTTTCCATTTCGTTCAGAAGTAAAATTCGAATCTGTTTACTGTGTCCCATTTTGGCTTCTAGAGGATTTGAAATCTTTCATAAGAATTAAAAGAACTCCACAGTCGAATGAGTTACCCCTATGAAACAAAAAGGAGTTAAAATATCGAAAATAACTATTGCCTTAAACTCTCCAGAGCTGACAGCGGCACTTACATGTTCGAAGTGTGTTTTATGCCTAGCAGAGCAGTGAAAGAGAATGAATCTTATAACTATGAAGATTCGAGAAGGCAAATTAATAGTTGTTTCCTGCCTTTGAGCACAACGAATAAGACCGAAATAAAAATGCTGTATTACAGATTCTTACAATTAAAAAATTAAAAACCTAGAGCATTCTCAGAGAAAAGCAATACACTTAGGAAAGCCTGAAGTCAGGGGGACATTCCCAGCCCCAAGCCACAGGGCTCTGGAGACTCCGAATGGCACTTCTGCTTACAAGAGATTAGTCTGCTCAAAGATAACAGGTGGGCGATCTCCCCATTCCCAAATTCGGGTCGCCAGCCACCAATGGGGAGATGAGAACAGAGGGAAGCAGTTGTTGCCTCTGGAATAGCTGCCGTAGACAGAAGATGTACAGAGCGAGCTATAGATAGAATGCGTTTCCCCGCGAGGCCAGCGGCATTCCTAGCACTTACGCCGAGGGAGTTATACGTGCGGCTTCTGGGGCACTGCAGGACCCGCGACTCTGGTGCTACGGTCGGGGGGAGGGGACGGGGAGAAACAGAAGGGGAAGGGCTGGCTGCCCAGCCGCGCACAGAAGCCGCAGCCCAAGGAGGGCCGGGCGCCGTGAAGGGCAAAGGGAGGGGCGGCGGGCGACCGGGGCAGCGCCGAGGCAGCTGGGTGAGAAGCAGGCAGAGTCTCAGCGACTCCGCCTCGCGCGGGTTCCTGGGCGCACCCGGTACCCAACCTGGCCGTGCGCGCCCTCGCCCCAGGTGGGAGCGGACCGTACCTCTGGCCCACTTCCGGGAGGCTCGACCCGCCCGCCCCGACCGCTAGTCTCGCGAGAGCGTGGGCACCGCACCGTCTCAGTCGGCTCCGGGCCGGGGGACCTGGAGCCTGCTGCGGCCGAGGCCGGGAGCGGCGCTTTCTCCTTGCCCTGGGGAAGGTGCACCGGCCAAGGCGCGGCCTTCCTTTTAACAGCCTGCGAGCTCACAGTTGCACATTAAAATCCCGCGGTACCGGCTGCGAGCTAGGTTGAGCTGCACAGTAGGATCTTTTGCTGGGAAGGACTGAATGGTGAGGGGCAAACGACCTGGCTTCTGGTGTCTTTTGTGCCACCACGTGTTTTGTTTCTTTGTTTTGATAATTTTTACTTGGCCTAAGTTCTCAGAGTCCTGATTTCTAAGTGTCTAAAATAAGGGGCCTGGCTACAGCCTTGACATTCCATCCAACACGTGTCCATCATTTCTAGTGCTAACAGACAGGACACATGTTCCTGAATGCAGACCCAGTAGGTAAGGTGTGGCCAGTCTGCAAACCATCGAGAGTGCAAACACCACTGACACTTAACGGTGTCCGGGTGTACCTAATGTACACTAGATAGACCCGGAGATCGTCTGAGATTAAGCTGCACTTATGTTAGGCCAGTAACTCAGAACTTTTTGCAGATGCTTAAGGAGATTTAATGCCTGAGGGTAAAGGAAAACCCATCTTCCAGGGCTTTTGGAGGGCTCCTAATGGTTATGAGAAAATGGACAGAAGATTTGGTTAACTAAGACTTGTGGCGTGTGGAGAAGATTCTTGCATTCTTTATTGTGGAATGACTGTAGGTCCAAAGAGGATATAAGTTAAAAAAAAAAACCCCATACTGAAGTATTTGTTTGTTTCTGTAGATTTCTGAGAATGGCTAGTTGCAAATGGTCCGTAACTGACTTTGGGAACCCACAGCTCATTTTCTGGCCCCTACTATTTGCCAGGCACATAAGGTGCTGGGAATGCAGCAATAAAACAGTCACTGCCCTCAAGGAACTCCTACATTTTATTGGTGGGAGACAGATAAATTAAATAAATTATACAGGATATAATATATCCTATATAATAAGAAGGATATGTTATATCCTATATATAATAGGAAGGGGGAAGTGTGGAAGAGTAAGCAGAGAGAGGTTTGCATTTCTAAATATAACGTTCAGTAAAGTGATGCCAAACTGCGAGAAAGAAGAAGTCTAAGGTAGAGGGTTACATGTAGAGGTATAGGAAGTACAAAGGCCATGAGGCAGGAGCATACTTGGTGAACCGAAGAAGATCACCATAGCTGAGTGAAGAAGAGAGTGGTAAGAGATTAGGACAGACAGATAGGGCAGGAGAAGGGATCAGGAGCACAGACGGGTGACCAGATCTTTTAAGGCTTTGTAGGCCATTGCAAGGACTTGGGCTTTTAAACTTTGGAAAAAAAGCCATGGAGATTTTGAACAGAGGAGTGACATAATCTGATTGACCTTTTAAAAGGATCGCTCCGCAACTTTATGGGAAATAGTTGAATAAACTGTAGAGTGTAGCAAGGAAGGAAGCAAGGAGACCAGTTAGAAAGCTATTTTAGTTATCCAAGCAAGAGAAAGTGACTTGTGTGTGTTTTCTCTGTGTCGGGGGGTTGGGGGTGATGGGGGGGAGGTGGTATAGCAGGTGGTGTAGTTGCTGAATTCTGGACTATTTTGAAGATAGAACCTACAGGATTGGTGGAGAAAGGAGTCAAGGATGACTCCAAGGTTTTTGGCCTGAATGAGCAGAAAGCACTGTCCAATAGAAGTATTAAGTGCCACATAGGTCATTTAAAATTTTCAAGTAGCCACATTAAAAAAACTTTTTTAAATACAAAAATTAGCCAGACATGGTGGCACATGCCTGTAGTCCCAACTACTGTGGAGGCTGAGGCAGGAGAATCGCTTCAACCTGGGAGGTGGAAGTTGCAGTGAACCCAGATCATGTCACTGCACTTCAGCCTGGGTGACAGAGCGAGACTGTCTCAAAAAAAAAAAAAAAAAAAAAAAAAGAAAAGAAAGTTTTGAAAAAGGTAATATTAATTTTAGCAATATAATTTACTTAATATATCCAAGGCATCATTTCAACATATAACCAATAGAAAAAGTTACTTTATTTTATTTTACTTTTTGAGACAGGGTCTCATTGTCACCCAGGCTGAAGTGCAGTGGTGCAATCATGGCTCACTGCAGCCTCAACCTCCTCCCTCAGCCTTCCTCATCCATTCCCAGTAGCTGGGACTACCAAATGCATTACATTTGGTAAAAGTATTATTTCACAAAACTTCTATTTCTGTTACTTATGTTTTGGTGTACTGAGTCATGTATTCTTACTGGAAGGATTATGGTTAAAAACAAGATTGAAAGTGATTGTTCTAGATTGCATGCTGTGTAAAATGATAATTCATGATTATGAAGTGGTGCCTGGTGTTGAATCCCAGCTCTGCCACTAACTAGCTGTGAAGCTTTGCATGGTACTCAACCTCTTTGGGCCTTGGTTTTTGCAACTGTAAAATGGGGATGAAAGTAGTATCTATTGTTAAGTAAATGAGGGCTTAGAACTGTGCCTGATAGAGACTAAGTACTAGCGTACATACGAATGTTAGCAGAGTGAGGCCCTGACCATGTTGTGAAAACAGATCACATTTATGTTTGTCTTCAAGTTCTCCCTTTCCATGCCCCCTCCCACTTTCAGTCTCTCCTATGACTATCTCATTACACTGCCCTCCTGTTGATCACTGTTCTCCAGGGCTCCAAAATTAGCCTTTCTTGCTGTCCTTCCTCCAGTAAAACTCTCACTTTAATGCCCAGTGTTACAATTAGATATAAGGAGTAAAAGAGATTGATGACATCAATTCCTTTAGTAGTGATTTATTCTCATACAAATGCTTGAATTTTACAAGATTTGTAAATCCAAATCATCTTAATCTTGGAAATTTCATATTTTGAATGAAAATGAAGACTGCTAAGTAATGGAACCATGATTAATATGATGTGCCTCTAAGATTAATTTTACAAGCTACATAGTGTCCTTTTTAAAAAAGAAAAGTCACATTATTGTGCTATTTGTGAAGTTCTTGGAATGCCAATGAGTTTGCAGTCTAGGGCTACAGTGGTGCCATGTGCAGCCTTCATTTTAATGCACATTTGTCATGTGCCTGTCCTGTGCATGACAGTGATCTATATATACACAATAATCTCATGCTGTAGTTGTCAGGAGAAGGCTCGCCTTGGGGAACATCTGATGGATAACCTCAACTATTTGGCAGTGACTCTAGTGCTTTCTAAAACATTGAAGTTAATGCATTTGGGGAGTGGGAGGAGGACTGTAGTTGGAAAAGACTTTCTCCAGGGTTGTGTGTATGTGTGTATGCTTTCTGAAAGGAAAAGAGTTATTTGGGTTATTATTTATAATTAGGTCCTAATCCTGTGACCTTGTGGATCTGAAATGGATGGGGCTGCCTTATATTTGGTTTTTATATTCTTTGGCATTTTCTGTGCACTTTATTTCAGAGTGCACCATTATTATCAAGTCATAATTTTACTTTGTAAAATTTGGATTTGTGTTTTCAGAATCCCTTCTAAATTGAACAACTTATTCTGTACTTTTGAAATATCCAGATACAGCCAGTGAGAAGCAAAAGGGAAGCAGGGAAAAGAAATAGAGTTGAAGTTGGAGAAGTGGAAGACTTGAATGTAATGATACAGAGGTATGGAAAATCAGAGAGAGATTTTCTTAAAGTGAGATAGAAAACAGACTTTAGAGGCAAACAAACCTTGGATTCGTTTTAATCACTCTGAATCACGATTGATTCACCCATAAAATGGAGAGAACAAGACCTCACTTGCAAATTTGGCATGAAGATTAGAAGAAAAAAAGAAAGCATTTGAAGCATCTATTCTAGCACTTAGCACATGATAGACTTTTAATAATAGTTTTTTTAAAAAAGAAGGGGTCACATCTAGTTGTCCTTGCTGGGTTCAAGATGGTAGTCAGACAAATCAGATGAAGAGGAGGTTCCCAGTGCATGGCAGAGGCCAAAGTTTCCAGAAAGTTTCTTACTTTGTGAAGAGGGGATATAAGAGTGAATTCAGAGAGCAAAATCAGAGCCTAATTGTTTCAGCCCAAATTAGAAAACAGAGAAAAGGCAGAACCTAAGAATGAAATGAGGATTAGTCAGTATACAATAAATATTTATTAGAAAATGTATTGAGATGTACATAAATAGTGGTAAATATAGTTGTATTTCTATTCAAAACAAAACTTGAGCTCTTAGAGTTTGCATAGGAAAAGTCCTTTAAAAATTCCTAATCATTGATACAATAAATTAGTCAAAAACAATGTATGGAATGCTTTGAATGCATGACAGGAGGACACGCGAGAGGCTTTTTTTGGTGGTGATCTTTCCTTTTTTCTTAGAGTAGATCTTTTAAAATGTTGTTTGGCCCCAATTTAAAAACGAAATCATTTACTCTTGCAAATAAATTTAGCTGCTTGTTGGAAGCAAGCCTCCCAACATCTGGCCATAAACTGGCCCCAAAACTGGCCATAAATAAAATCTCTGCAGCAATGTAACATGTCCATAATGGCCATAACGCCCAAGCTGGAAGGTTGCAGGTTTACGGGAATGAGGGCAGGGAACACCTGGCCCGCCCAGGGCGGAAAACCGCTTAAGGGCATTCTTAAGCCATAAACAAAAGCCTGAGCGATCTGTGTCTTAAGGGCATGTTCCTGCTGCAGTTAACTAGCCCAACCTATTCAATTAATTCGGCCCATCCCTTCGTTTCCCTTAAGGGATACTTTAGTTAATTTAATATCTATAGAAACAATGCTAATGACTGATTTGCTGTTAATAAATATGTGGGTAAATCTCTGTTTGGGGCTCTCAGCTCGGAAGGCTGTGAGACCTCTGATTTCCCACTCCACACGTCTATATTTCTGTGTGTGTGTCTTTAATTCCTCTAGTACCGCTGGGTTAAGTTCTCTCCTACCGAGCTGGTCTCGGCAGCTTGTTAAAATTGTGAGCTCCAGAGTTTCCATAAATGAGCGCTTTGGGTTGGCAGTATAGCTGAAGAGAAAGGACCAGGAAAGGGGGACTTCAAGCTGATTTGCTGTATTTGTTAGCATCACCTCAGATGCAGATGGCAGGAACACACACACACGACAAAAGTGGCTTAAATAAGAGCCACTCTCACATATTTTCTCTCACATAAAAGTGTAGAGGATCCTGGGCCCGGTGGCTCACGCCTGTAATCCCAGCACTTTGGAAGGCCCAGGTGGGAAAATCACTGGAGGTTAGGAATTTGAGACCAGCCTGGCCCACATGGCAAAACTTTGTCTGTACTAAAAATGCAAAAATTAGCCGGGCCTGCTGGTGTGTGCCCCTGTAATCTCAGCTACTCGGGAGGCTGAGGCAGGAGAATTCCTTGAACCCAGGAGGCAGAGGCTGCAGTGAGCCGAGATCATGCTACTGCACTCCAGCCTGGGCGACAGGCAGGGCAAGACTCCGTCTCGAAAAAAAAAAGGCTAGAGGTAAGCTCTTCAAAGCTGGTGAGGCAGCTCTGTAAAGTCATCAGGAACCCAGGCTCCTTTCAGCCCATAGCTTCCTCCCTTTCGTGTTGTGGATCTCATCTTCATTGTACAATAAGGCTGCCAGAACTCCAGCTGTCATATCCAAATTCAGGCATCAGGATGGAAGAAGAGAAGAAGAAGGGCGAACCTTCTTCCTTTAAGGATAATTATTGAAAATACTGTACATTTCTGCTTGTCTCATGTTTATTAAAACTTAATCCCAATGTACATACAAATGTAACCTTTATGTAGGCAGCAATGAGTCTAGCTAACACCCAGGTTTTGTTGTTCAGGAAAGAAAGAATAATTTTGGTGGACAACTAGTAGTCTCTGACACAGTTTGCGTGGTATTTTATTTTAAAATTTAATTGTTGTCAAAGTGACACAGTTTGCAGCAGGAGAATGGAAGGCTCTTGGAGGAATGCCTCCAAGGGATGGGGGTGGGGGAGAGACTGATTATTTAATGAGCTTGACCACATTGAAGAAAAAAAGTCCTGTTGGAGAATGAAGCTTTAGATCTGTCAGATAAATGAGTTTGCTAAAACTGAACTCTAGAACTGGGCCAACTTTCTCCCAGTCACAGAAGGACTGGAAGAATCGTGCTTGGCCACTTCATGGTCACTCCTAAAAAGGAAGAGGGATAGAGGTGAGCCAAGCTCACAGTTATTCTTCCCCAATTTCCCAACCAGAGAAATCACTTTTCCTCCTCGGGAATGGAGCAAGTTAAAGGGCAAAGAAAATCCAAGATATTGTTTTGGGACACTCTCTCTTCAAAGAAAACAGGAATTAGGGAAAAGTATTTTCATCAAACATAATATAAGTCATTTAACCTCTTTTAGGCACTAATTCCTCAGCTGTTATTTATCTACCAAGGATCACAAAAATAAAATGTCTGAAATGTTTTGAAAATAATACATGCTCTATAAATGGTAACAACTAATATTAATGAGCTTTTAAGAGGTGCCAGGTACTGTTCTAAGTTAACTCAATTTCCAGAACAACACGATTATTACCCCCACTATAAAGACAAGGAAACTGAGTCCCCAAAGTTAAGTAACTTGTTTAAGATCACATAGTGAGCAAGTGAAGGAATGTGACTTCAATTGCATGCTCAGTGATTCTGTTTGGTAATGCTACATCTGAGGCAGTGATGCTACGTCCATGGCCTGGTAATCAATAAGATTTTATAAATTGAATTGGAATGTTGTTGGCTTCATATATGGCTATGCCAACAGTGAGTCTGTTTTCTTGATTCTAGGATATTCTCGCTAATCTAAGACTCTATCATCTTAGATAGCTCCTTCAAGAAGTCTCTGCCTGCCGTGCCCTCCCTCCCATGGGTCTAGGTTAGGTGCTCCCTGGAGCTCCTTTGCTGTGGATATGTTGTGCCATGTTGTGTAATAACTCATTATCCCACTAGATTTCTTAAGACAGGGCTGCGTTTTCTGTCTCTGGAAAACAGAATTACAAAATTATTTACACTACTTAGATATATTAAGAAACGTATATTTTATTCTTTTTGTTTGTTTGAAATGAAAGGTCTCACATATTTATCACTGAATCCAGCCTACTGGTGCACCAACAGCACATACACAGAGAAAAAAATATATATTCACAATAAAACATGTCCAACTGTCCAGATAGTGGTGACATTTTCAGCTTGATATGGTAAGATGGTTGTGACCTTGACACAGCATAAATATGTGTGCCATCTCATGTGTAATTCCGTACAGACCCAGCTTGATTCTTCTCCAATGTCTCCTTTTGGAGTTCTACCTGATTTTATTACCAGTTTTCATCTGGATCCACTGGGGGATGGGATGATTTTGCTTTTGTTTCTTGACCAGGAAATGCTTAATCCTGAAAGTCTTGTGAGAAGACATGGCAAGAAGCAGAGTCAAGCACACACCTCAATGGCAGAGAAAGGAAGAGAGTATATTTTATTCTTAAAAGCTTCTCCAATTTCCTTTACCGTTTCCTAACTGCTAGGCAGGTGTGGGAAAACAAAAATAATTTTAGTCTAATCTGGTTGGAAACTAATTCTGAGCCAATTATTTAAATAATCTCTTTAACCCAGTCTCTTTGAAATCATTGTTCTATTGTTTCGACGCCCCTTTCTCTCTCTACTTTGTTCTAAGAGATGTCTAGTATAAGGAGCAGGATCTCACATGAACTGGTTGCACTGGGGGAGTTGAACTCTGTGACCTTGAACTGGTTCTTGTGCAGGGGCTGGCATCACCTAATGTATATCTGTCTAGTTCTGTTCCTGGTAATCCTGTTGGCACAAACTATTGATGTCTGTAGCTGATAACTTCCTGGTCATTCTTTCTTGGCTTGGCCAGAGTCTAAAGGCATCCTTCTCCCCTACTGTCTCAGCCTTTCTTGATCCTACTTTCACTACAGACCCCTCTCTGAGTACCTAAAATGTTCTCTGCCTGGTCCAAGGCCCAAGACATCCATTTGATAAGGCTTTGCTGGAATCACCTCAACTCTGTCATGGTGGATCTATAAAATGTGTATTGGAGCTGAAACCCAGGTCCTATATGTAAGTGATCTTGCTTTACCCTCTTAATCATTCTAAGATCCCTCTTTTTGGACCCCCCCAACCCCCGCACCCTTTTTGCCTAGCATAGCATTCTACAACCAGAGTTCAGAGCAGGGAGCAGAACAAAAAGCCCTGTGTGCATTCAGTAAACACTGTGTTTGCTGTGTACTAAGCACTGTTCTATGCACTGGGGATACAGTAATGAACAAAACACACAAAAATCCTTGCCTGCATGGAATTTATAATCTAGTAATCCCCTCAACCTATCTGACTTGCTTCTATCGTGACACATCAGACCGTTTCCTTCACCTCCTCTTTTCTTTAGGTTTTCTCATCTTTACAATCTTTCAAACCCTTTCTTAAGAGAATGGGTTTCCCTTAGAAATTTTTTTGTTTCTCAAACCACCCATAGTCTTGCTGCAAAATCCTATTTTGAATGTCAGGTGTTAAACATTACCTCTCCTTCCTCTATGCATTTATTCTGTAACAATCCAAATCTCCTACAGAGGCAGATGAGTGTCTTAGGCTGAATGGAGAAAGTCTTGCATATTGCAAAGGCAAATAAGAAAGTACATTAATATCTTTAGAAATACTAACTTCATTATATCAGAAACAATAATGCACCATTCCCCCCTTCCAAATTCCTGGCAGCTACTCCTTTCTGTCTCTATGATGTTGATGACTCTAGGTACCTCATATAATAAAACCATACAGTAGTTTTTGTTACTGATTTATTTCACTTAGCAAAATATTGAGGTTCATCCATGTTGTAGCATGTGATAGTATTTCTTTTCTCTTTCTTTTTTTTTTTTTTGACAGGATCTCACTCTGTTGCCTACGGTGGAGTGCAGTGGCATGATTTTGACTCACTGAAGCCTCATCCTTCCAGGCTCAAGTGATCCTCCCATCTCAGCCTCCCAAATAGCTGGGACTATAGGCTCATGCCACCATGCCTAGCTAATTTTGTTTATTTTTATCTATTTATCTTGTTGAGACGAGTTCTTATAATGTTGCCCAGGCCTTTCTCGAACTCCTGGACTCAAGCAATCCTCCCACCTACCTGGGCCTCTCAAAGTGCTGGGATTACAGGCATGAGCCACCATGCCTGGCCTAGGATTACTTTTTTAAGGCTGTCTAGTATTCCATTTTGTGTACACACCACATTTAGTCATCTGTTAATGGACATGTGGTTTGCTCTTGGCTCTTATGAATAATGCTATTAGGAACATGAGTGTATTAGTTTGTTTTCACACTTCTGATAAAGACATACCCGAGACTGGGTAATTTATACAGGAAAGAGGTTTAATGGACTTACAGTTCCATGTGGCTGGGGAGGCCTCACAATCATGGTGGAAGGCAAGGAGGAGCAAGTCACATCTTACATGGATGGCAGTAGGCAAAGAAAGAGCTTGTGCAGGGAAACTTCCCCTTATAGAACCATCAGATCTCGTGAGACTTATTTACCAACACGTAAACAGCAGGGAAAGACCTGCCCCCCATGATTCAATTACCTCCCACCGAGTCTCTCTCACAACATGTGGAAATTCAGGATGAGATTTGGGTGGGGACACAGCCAAACCATATCAGTGGGTATACAATGATCTCTTTGAGATCATACTTTCAATTCTTTTGAGTACATGCCCAGTAGTAGAATTGCTGGATCATATAGTAATTCTATTTTTAACTTTTTGAGTAACCACCATAATGTGTTCAACAGTGGCTGTAACATTTTATCTTCCCATCAACAGTGCACAAAGATTTCAATTTCTCCACATCCTTACAAACACTTATTTTCTATTTTTTGTTTTTTTTATAGTAGCCATCCTGGTAGTTGTGAGATGGTATCTCATTGTGTTTTTGATTTTCATTTCCCTAATGGGTAGTGATGCTGAACATTTTTTTATGTGCTTACTGGCCATTTGTAAATCTTTTAGAGACATGTCTATTTAAGTCCTCTGCCTACTTTTGAATTTTTGTTGTTGTTGTTGAGTTTTAGATTAGTTCATTACATATTCTAGATATTAATCCCTTATCAGATGTATGATTTTAAAATATTTTCCCCCATTCTGTAGGCTGTCTTTTCATGCTATTGATAGTGTCCTTTGAAGCACAAAAGTTTTACATTTTAATGAACTCCAATTAATCTATTTGCTTTTTGCCTGTGTCTTTGGTGTCATATTCATTGCCAAATTCAGTATCATGAAGTTTTGCCCTATATTTTCTTCTAAGAATTATATAGTTTTAGCTCTTTTGTTAGGTCTATGATTCATTTTGAATTAATTTTTGTATATGGGGTTAGGTTAACAGTCCATTTTCATTATTTTGCATGTGGCTATCAGTTTTCCCAGCACTATTTGTTGAAAAGACTGTCCTATCCCCACTGAATGGTCTTGGTACTGTTGTTGGAAAACATTTAACTATATATACTGGGGTTTATTTCTGGGCTCTCTATTCTATTTCATTTGTCTATCTATATATCTGTCTTTATGCCAGTACCACACTGTTTCAATTACCAAAGTTTTGTAGTAAGTTTTAAAATCAGGAAATGTGAGTCCTCCAATGTTGTTCTTCTTTTTCAAGATTGTTTTGGCTGTTCAGGGTCCCTTAAGATTCCACATGAATATTAAAACTAATTTTTCTATTTCTGTAAAAAAAAAGTCAATCTGTAGATCACTTTGGGTAGTACTGACACTTTGACAATATTAATCTTCTAATCCATGAACCATGGGATGGTTTTCCATTTATTTATGTCTTTCTTAATTTCTTTTAGCAATGTTTTATAGTCTTCAGTGTACAGGTCTCCTTTTGGTTTAGTTAATTCCTAAGTTTTTAAATGCTATTTTAAATAGAATTGTTTTCTTAATTTCCTTTCAGATTGCTCATTGTTAGTGTATCAAAATGCAATTGATTTTTGTGCATTGACTTTGTATCCTGCTGCTTTGCTGAATTCATTTATTCTAACTGTGTGTGTGTGTGTGTGTGTGGTATCTTTAGAGTTTCCTACATATCACATCTGTGAACAGAGATAATTTTACTTGTTCCTTTTCAATTTGGATGAAGCTTTCATTTATTTGTCTTGATCAATTGTTCTGTCTAGGACTTTCAGTATGTTGAATAGAAGTGGTGGAAGTGGTTATCCTTGCTTTGTTCCTGACCTTAGAAGAAAAGTTTTCAGTCTTTCACTGTTGAGTATGATGTTTGCTGTAGATTTTTTTACATATGGCTTTTATTATGTTGAGGTAGTTTTATTCTAGTTTGCTGAGTGTTTGTATCATGAAAGGATGTTGAATTTTGTCAAAAGCTTTTTCTGCATCAATTGAGATGATTCTTTATTTTTTATGTTTAATTTTTTTTTTTTTTTGAGACAGAGTTCTCACTCTGTTGCGGGACTACAGGTGTGTGCCACCACACCTGGCTAATTTTTGTATTTTTAGTAGAGACAGGGTTTCACCATGTTGGCCAGGTTGGTCTTGAACTCCTGACCTCAAATGATCCGCCTGCCTCGGCCTCCCAAAGTGCTGGGAATACAGGTGTGAGCTACAGTGCCTGGCCTCTTTATTTTTTAAAGAATACACATTTTCTTTTCCTTTTTGAAGTATCACAGGAAAGGCTAAAGGGCTTGATTTTGCTATATCTTATAGCAGCATGGTAAATTTATGGTTAGCGTAGTGCTAACCATGATGCATTACTGTCTTTTCAAAAGCTTTAACTTTGGTTAGTTTTTTTTTTTCCCTCAGTTTTGAATAGGAATTGATTTGACAGCTGATTTTGTGTGTCCTTTGCCCAGCTCAGAAGGGTGGAAAACAAACCTGTCAAAACAAAGCTCTCAGAGTGGCAGAATTCCTAAGAATGCATCAGGTATCCTGACCTAACAATTAAATGTCTGTCCTACTAGAGGGTGAGCTTATTGAGAGGAGAAAATATCTTTTCTCCGGAATCCCCAGCACCTAAAACATTGCCTGTTGTATAGAAAACACTCAATAACATCTTGAGAAGGAATCCAAGAACAGTGTGTCTCTTGCCCTTCCTTCCCAAGAGAGAATACATCAAAATCAGTAACTTCCATATAGTTAATTTACTGTGAAGTATAAATATGAAAACATTCAAGTTCTACAAATAGTGCAAAAGTGAGCAGTTATGACATTTGACAAACTATTGTTGAATTGAAAGGTTTAGAGTTTGGTATTAAGAAAGGACTGTACTCTCTCATGTACTCCGTGTCATAATTGATTGCTTTCTTTTTCCAAAGCTATATAGACTCATGTATTATCCACTTCTTCTTTTTTTTTTTTTTTGAGACGGAGTTTCGCTCTTGTTGCCCAGGCTGGAGTGCAATGGCGCGATCTCGGCTCACCGCAACTTCCGCCTCCCAGGTTCAAGCAATTCTCCTGCCTCAGCCTCCCGAGTAGCTGGGATTACAGGCATGCACCACCATGCCCGGCTAATTTTGTATTTTTAGTAGAGACGGGGTTTCTCCATGTTGAGGCTGGTCTCGAACTCCTGACCTCAGGTGATCTGCCCGCCTCGGCCTCCCAGAGTGCTGGGATTACAGGCGTGAGCCACTGCGCCCGGCCAATCCACTTCTTAAGAGTTAAGTTGATAGACTGTCTGAGGGTACATGGCTAACCAGTAATTAAAGCCTGAATTGGAAAATAAAAGTACTTTGTCTAACCTCTCAAAGCAGGGCATTATTTTATATAGGTCATCACACAGTACATTGTGTGAAAATAAAAATAGATGAAGTATAATCTATGAGTGATACCTGTATAGATTCTCAGTTTGATGACCAATGCAACCTAACTTTCCAGAGCACTTGAAAAAGGTATTCCACGGCCGATCAAGTAAACTTAGGGGAAAGGTCAGTGGTGTAACTACAAAGGCCAATCTATTTTAACTACCTAAGGTTTAAAAAAAGCCCTCTTCTCAATTTACAGTGACTGTGGGAGTCATTTTCCTGCTTACACAGTGGTAAAGGGTTTGTATATCTTAAATGCAACATAGTAAAAACTCAACAGAACATTAAATTAAATTAATCAGCACTTTGGAAAGTTTATTCCATGAATGTGGGGAATAGAGAGAGCAGACTGTTACTGTGTCTATGTAGAAAGAAGTAGACATAAGAGACTCCATTTTGTTCTGTACTAAGAAAAATTCTTCTGCCTTGAGATGCTGTTAATCTGTAACCCTATCCCCAACCCTGTGCTCGCAGAGACATGTGCTATATTGACTCAAGGTTTAATGGATTTAGGGCTATGCAGGATGTGCTTTGTTAAACAAGTGCTTGAAGGCAGTATGCTTGTTAAAAGTCATCACCACTCTCTAATCTCAGGTACCCAGGGACACAATACACTGCGTAAGCCCGCAGAGACCTCTGCCTAGGAAAGCCAGGTATTGTCCAAGGTTTCTTCCCATGTGATAGTCTGAGATATGGCCTCATGGGAAGGGAAAGACCTGACCATCCCCCAGCCCGACACCTGTAAAGGGTATGTGCTGAGGAGGATTAGTAAAAGAGGAAGGCCTCTTTGCAGTTGAGATAAGAGGAAGGCATCTGTCTCCTGCTCCTCCCTGAGCAATGGAATGTACCTGATTGTGTGTTTCATCTACTGAGATAGGAGAAAACCGCCTTAAGGCTGGAGGTGAGACATGCTGGCAGCAATACTGCTCTTTAATGTACCAGATATGTTTATGTATGTGCACATCAAAGCACAGCACCTTTTCTAACCTTGTTTATGACACAGAGACATTTGTTAACATGTTTTCCTGCTGACCCTCTCCCCACTATTACCCTATTGTCCTGCCACATCCCCCTCTCTGAGATGGTAGAGATAATGATCAATAAATACTGAGGGAACTCAGAGACCGGTGCTGGCACGAGTGAGCGCCGGTCCCCTGGGCCTACTTTTCTTTCTCTATACTTCGTCTCTGTGTCTCTTTCTTTTCTCAGTCTCTACCGGACGAGAAACACCCACAGGTGTGGAGGGGCAGGCCACCCCTTCACATGAACATAGAATACATGTTCTGTCAAGGTAAATAATTACTTCATTGGTTACATGAAAAATACTAACATGTTTTTATTTTCTATTTTTAAAAAAGCATTTTACTGGAAATAATTTATACAGAGAATCAAACATAATAAGGTTATATATTAAAAAGATATGAGGCCTAAATTTGATAATAATGGTATTTTAAAGTACAAATGTGTGAAATACACATTAAATTCGGAACCAGTTCAAAATTTAGCCTTTGAACTGATTTTGCAAATCATGCCATTTTTATTTAACCTATTCTGTAGGATACATCTTGACTTATCTCTTTCCTTTTTTTTTTTCAGACAGAATCTTGCTCTGTTGCCCAGGCTGGAGTACAGCGGTGTGACCTTGGCTCACTGCAACCTCCACCTCCCAGGTTCAACCAATTCTCTTGCCTCAGCCTCCTGTGTTGCTGGGATTACAGGCACCTGCCACTGCGCCTGGCTAATTTTTGTATTTTTTAGTAGAGACGGGGTTTTGCCATGTTGGTCAGGCTGGTCTCGAACTCCTGACCTCAGGCGATCCGCCTGCCGGGTGAGCCACTGCACCTGACCCTTGACTTATCTCTTTCCTTCTCAAGGCTTTTGATATTATAAAATAATTTTTTGTGTTGTAAAATAAAACTTAAAAAGTCATAAAAATTTGAGATACTTTCTAGTTCTCTCATGTTATATCTTAATAGTAAAACTAAAATCAAAATGTCAAGCAACATTCTTGTGTTCATAATTCTGTACTGTTTAGAAGGTATGGTGACATTAAAAGATCACTAGGGTGCATATCAGGAAAGATGATTGCAGACCCTGCTGAGCCACCAACTAGCTGTATAGGTCAGCCATTCTCAGAGCCTTACTTTTGTATCAATACGATCATCTCTAATAGAGAATGGATAAATAAGAGAAAATCTACATCATGAGTAGAATGTACAGTGAGGTACTAGCCATACCTCAGAAATCAGAGGAATTTGTGCTAGACACAGTGCTGATGATACTGCATTTTAGGAAGACTTGAAGGGCTTTTGGGCAACCTAATCCATGAGATAGCTGCTTGCTGGGCAGAATATCAAGGAAGCACTGGAATGCCCTCACTAACTTGCCCTCATTCAGTGATGTAAGTAGTCATGGGATGATAAAAGGCTTTGGGGATGTTGAGACTCCCAGCAGGTCTCCCTCTCCCATGGAAGTTATAGGAGTCCTGCGGGACCCACATGGGAACCAAAAATGTAGGAGAGAGTTCTGATCTTTAGTCCATTATTGCATTGTACTTTCTTTTTATTTTATTTTATATTATTTTATTTTATTTCAATAGTTTGGGAGGAACAGGTTGTTTTGGTTACATGGATAAGTTCTTTAGTGATGATTTCTGAGATTTTGGTGAACCAGTCACCCAAGCAGTGTACACTGTACCCAGTGTGTAGTCTTTTACGCCTCACTGCCCTCCCAAACTTCCCCTCAAGTCCTCAAAGTCCATTGTATCATTCTTGCACCTTTGCATTCTCATAGCTTAGCTCCCACTTCTAAGTGAGAACATATAATCTTTGGTTTTCCTTTCCTGAGTTACTTCACTTAGAGTAATGGTCTCCAATCCCATCCAGGTTGTTGTGAATGCCATTATTTTGTTCCTTTTTATGGTTGAGTAGTATTCCATGGTGTGCGTGCGTGTGTGTGTGTGTGTGTGTGTGTGTATATATATGTGTATAAATATATATATCACACTTCCTTTTTTTTTTCTTTTTGAGATGAAGTTTCACTCTTGTTGCCCAAGCTGGAGTGCAATGGCACGATCTTGGCTCACTGCAACCTCTGCCTCCCCAGTTCAAGCGATTCTCCTGCTTAAGCCTCCCGAGTAGCTAGGATTACAGGCATGCGCCACCACGCCCGGCTAATTTTGTATTTTTTGTAGAGATGGGGTTTCTCCATGTTGGTCAGGCTGTTCTCAAACTCCCGACCTCAGGTGATCTGCCTGCCTTGGCCTCCCAAAGTGCTGGGATTACAGGCGTGAGCCACTGCGCCCAGCCTACGTCACACTTTCTTTTGTTTTTTTTTTTTTTGTCTGTTTGTTTTGAGACAGAGTCTTGCTCTGTTGCCCAGGCCGAAGTGCAATGGCATGATCTTGGCTAACTGAAACCTCCGCCTCCCAGGTTCAAGCGATTCTCCTGCCTCAGCCTCCCGAGTAGCTGGGATTACAGGTGCCCACCACCACGCCCAGCTAATTTTTGTATTTTTAGTAGAGGCGGGGTTTCACCATGTTGGCCAGGCTGGTCTCAAACTCCTGACATCAGGTGATCCACCTTCCCCGGCCTCCCAAAGTGCTGGGATTACAGGCATGAGCCACCACGCCCAGCCTACATCACACTTTCTTTATCCACTCATTGGTTGATGGGCATTTGGGCTGGTTCCATATTTTTGCAATTGCAGATTGTACTGCTATAAACATGCATGTATCTTTTTCGTATAATGACTTCTTTTCCTCTGGGTAGATACCCAGTAGTGGGATTGCTGGGTCAAATGGTAGTTCTACATCTAGTGCTTTAAGGAATCTCCATACTGTTTTCCACAGTGTTTGTACTAGTTTATATTCCCACTAGCAGTGTGAAAGTGTTTATTTTTCACCACATCCACACCAACATCTATTATTTGTTTATTTTTTAATTATGGCCATTCTTGCAGAAGTAAGATGGTATATCATTGTGGTTTTAATTTGCATTTCCCTAATAATTAGTGATGTTGAGCATTTTTTATATATTTTTGGCCATTTGTATATCTTCTTTTGAGAATTTTCTATTCTCGTTCTTTGCCCACTTTTTGATGGGATTATTTGCTTTGTCTTGCTTAATGTTTGAGATCCTTATAGATTCTGGATATTAGTACTTTGTTGGATGCATAGTTTGTGAATATTTTCTCCCACTCTGTGGGTTGTATGTTTACTCTGCTGATTGTTTCTTTTGCTGTGTAGAGCTTTTTAGTTTAATTAAGTTTCATCTGTTTATCTTTGTTTTTGCTGCATTTGCTTTTAGGTTCTTTCTCATGAAGTCTTTGCCTAAGCCAACGTCTAAAAGGGTTTTTCCAGTATTATCTTCTAGAATGTTATGGTTTCAGGTCTTAGATTTAAGCCTTGATCCACCTTGAGTTGATTTTTGTATAAGGTGAGAAATGAAGATCCAGTTTCATTTTACATGTGGCTTGCCAATTATCCCAGCACCATTTGTTGAAAAGGATATCCTTTCCCCACTTTATATTATGCTTGCTTTGTCTAAGATCAGTTGGCTGTAAGTATTTGACTTTATTTCTGGGTTCTCTATTCTGTTCCATTGGTCTGTGTGCCAATTTTTATACAATACCATGCTGTTTTGGTGATTATAGCCTTGTAGTATAGTTTGAAGTCAGGTAATGTGATGCCTCCAGATTTGTCCTTTTTGCTTAGTCTTGCTATGGCTATGTGGGCTCTTTTTTCATTCCATATGAATTTAGGATTGTTTTTTCTAGTTCTGTGAAGAATGGTAATGGTATTTTTATGGGAATTGCATTAAATCTGTAGATTGCTTTTGGCAGTATGGTCGTCCTGATACATAAGCATGGGATATGTTTCCACTTGTTTGTGTCATCAATGGATTTCTTTCAGTAGTGTTTTGTAGTTTTCCTCATAGAGATCTTTCATTTCCTTGATTAGGTATATTCCTAAGTATTTTATTTTATTTTATTTTATTTTATTTTATTTTGCAGCTGTTATAAAAGGGATTGGGCTCTTGATCTGATTCTCAGCTTGGTCGTTGTTGGCATATAGCAGTGCTACTGATTTGTGAACATTGATTTTATACACTGAAACTTTACCAAATCCATTTATCAGATCTAAGAGCTTTTTTTTTTAAATTATGTATTTATTTATTTTTGAGATGGAATCTTGCTCTGTTGCCCAGTCTGGAGTGCAGTGGTGTGATCTTGGCTCACTGCAACCTCCGCCCCCTGGGCTCAAGCAATTCTCCCACCTCAGTCTCCTGAGTAACTGGGACTACAGGCATGCACCACAATGCCCAGCTAATTTTTTTGTATTTTTGGTAGAGATGGGGTTTCACCATGTTGCCCAAGCTGGTCTCAAATTCCTGAGCTCAAGCAATCCGCCTGCCTCGGCTTCCTAAAGTGGTGATATTAGAGGCATGAGCCACTGTGCCCGGCCTAGAAGCTTTTTGGATGACTCCTTAGGGTTTTGTAGGTATATGATCATATAACCGTGACAGTTTGACTTCCTCCTTACAGATTTTGTTGCCCTTTATTTCCTTCTCTTGTCTAATTTCTCTGGCTAGGATGGGATGGCATTGTACTTTCTGCAACATAATACTCCTGTTATGCGCTGGTCCTCCATGTGGATCAGGCAGTGCTTCTGGCAAGCTTAGGGATGCTCTTCACAGCTGTTCTGTCCATTAATTGGAGGCTCAGCCACAGGGATTCTCATCACCACTCTCAAAGCAATAATGTTTAGTTCTTGCCGCCCAGGTATCTTGTGTCCATTTCTTCATTTCTGGCAGAGCTTGGATCCAAAAATGGAGTATCTCAGCAATTCTGAGAAATATTTAGGAAAGTAATGGGATGTTTTGGTGTATGAATATTGTGGGAACCAATTTATAATTTTTATATGTACAGGGTATTTTGGAATTACATAAAGATGAAGGGGACAGGTTAGGCAATATGACTGATTTTTTGTAGAATAAAACAGCACCATTTCAGAGATGGCATGGATTGCATCCAGGCTGACATAAGTAGGCAGGATTCAATCTCATTGAGTGAGACATAGTAGTAGCCTTCAGTGGCACCACTTTTAGTTGAATGGCAGCATATTTGTTCTTGGGGTTGGAGTTGGACCAAGGTCATAGATACAAAGAGATCCTACAGTGAGGAGGTTGGGAAGGGGCTACAAGGACCAGGCATAATATCAGGGTCCCAGAAGTCATATTGTCTAGGATTCTCTATCGTATTGTCTAGGAGTCTCTACCAGGCTCTAACCTTAGTTGCAGAATTGGAACACAAATCAGGCCTGGAGTAGCTGGAGAAACAGTGGGAATTGGGTTTGGGGTTTAGGAAAGAGACTGCTGCTATTTATTTATTTTTTATTTTTTATTTTTTTCTTTTATTATTATACTTTAAGTTTTAGGGTACATGTGCACATTGTGCAGGTTAGTTACATATGTATACATGTGCCATGCTGGTGCGCTGCACCCACTAACTCATCATCTAGCATTAGGTATATCTCCCAATGCTATCCCTCCCCCCTCCCCCCACCCCACAACAGAGACTGCTGCTATTTAATAGGCTGGGGAATGTTACCCCAATGTGAAACACAGGGAAAACAGGCCAATTGTAGATTTTAAAATATATCCTAGACATGGTTCTTATTGGCAGACCTTCATCTGCTGATCACATATCTTTAATTCTCCCTGCTGGACGGAGTACAAGTGAGCAGGCAGCAAGAAACTGCTCTATTGGCACTTGAGCATGTGGTTTAACTTACAAGGCATGTACTTTACCTGAGACTTAAATGAGATATTCTGCTCGAGTAAGTCCACAGATTTATAACTGTGAAGTTTCCACATGTTACCTATGTAAAATATGTGCTACTGCATTTTACAATAATCTCCACATGTATTTTCATGATATGTTGTCAGATGAACATGTACTGTTTTATCAGTGCTTCTAGGACTATCTGAAAAATAGCACAGGTATTCGCACGACAGTGTTATGTTAATAGGTTTGATTGGCATGAGCAAAAATTAATTCAATGACTCATAGGTAAAAGTAGCAAACTCTGTTTTCCCATGCCACCAGTATTCTAATCTTGTGTAGGTCTGTACATTTCTATGGCTGAACAAATATATGGAGACTTCCTACTTGGGTTCCATGGATGCTATGTTAAGTCAGGAGTCATCAGTACTTTGCTATTCAAAGTGTGACCCAAGGACCAGCAGCGTTGGTGTCATCTGGGAACTTGTTAGAAATGCAGAATCTCAGGCCTAGTGCTAGACCTGCTGAATCAGAGTGTGCATTTTAACAAGATCTCCGGATGATTTGTAAGTACATTCACGTTTGAGAAGCACTTGTCATGCCATTGTGCCTCAAGTGCTTCCATTTTTGGATTCTTTTACTTCCTACTTTTCTCAGATCTGTGAGCCATTAGATAGCCAATTCACTTGAATACTTTAAACATTCTAAAACCTATAACTTTGTTTGGCCTAAGCTGTCTCTCTCCCTTATATGTCAGAGAAGGAGGGCTTCTTTTCTTTTGCATTGCCTGTATATTTTACCTCTTTCTCCTAGATGATTTTAATTTTTTGGAGGCAAAGCATTACCTTTAGCTTTCAAGGGACACATTTGCTCTATGATCAACCTGACGACTCTTTTTTCCTCCCGTGGCATCTCCCTTAAGAACATTGATATATTGAAGTTCTGTTTTGTTGAATTCTATCAGAAAAGGCAAGTTGCCCATTAATTTCAATATTGCATATTTTTAGGTAGCTTTAGAGTACCTTTTAAATAAAAAATGCCACTGACAAAGACTACTTGGTAGCTTTCTCTGTCAAGTCCAACTTTTTGTTTTATTTGACTTTTCACAACGTAATAGAAATGTTGGGACCTTAGAAATTTCATCTCTTCCAGCAGTAGCTGTATTTTCTGTGTCTTAGCCATAGGTCTTCTGTTATTTTATTCTACAACTCTAAGCCAATTAAGGGAAAAAACTCTCTATTGGGCATTTTCTCCTTTCTGTTTTTTTAGCTTTGTTTTCTATTTTTCCCACCATCTTTGTTATAAAAAGAAAAAAAAACCCTCATGGAACATGTCACCATTTTGGAATGTAGGTATTTATATATACTATTTTTGCTTATGTGTCAGAAGTCACATTTAGAAATATTCTCTGTAAGTTAAGCTTAAACCATTTTAGTTGGTAAATGCCAACAACATTATGGTTTGTTTCATAAGAATCCTCTTCACTTTGAAGCCATATCCTTTGTTTCTTCATTTTCTCTAAAAACCGCACAGGATGATGAAGAAATAAAATGAGAGAAGTCTGCTGAAATATATGTACAAGCTATTCTAAATGTCATTTATTGAATGATATATAGAATTTCATAACAATGAGTGGCATTGTCTGAAAGTGTCTCCTGTAGCTCACTCTTGGTTACCTGAACCAATGGACTACCTAGAACCAGGAATTATTCAACTGGTTGAAGAAGCCGTGCTTAAACTCAACTTCCTAGAAAACTGATGGCGTTATTTCACCCTCTTGCAAGAGCTACAACTTCCCATGGTCCCCACTGTTCTTGGGTGCTGGACAGCTAGCTTTCAGTCACCTCCTCCAACTAGCTAACTGCCAACCCAGACTGCCAAACATTCAAGTTGTCTGATTATCTCTTCTGATAAAGTTACTTGCTCTGTGAGAAAGGAGAGCAGCAGTGGGGTGGCGCCCCTTTCCTGGAATACTAGACTGAGTCTCCATCAGATGATCCTGGCCCCTGCATACTGCTTCATGGGAACAGTGGGAGAATCAAAGGACCTGTGAATTATTTTGTTGCTGACCCCTTGAGTTCGCCTATTTCTTAAACTTTATAATGTGATATTGTAAAATTCATCCTGAGCTCTGGTGAACCTCAGGTGGCCATCACAAAGAGACGCATCTTGCAAAACACTTTTACTGGTGATAATCAAAGCTTTGTCCTGCCTTGGACCCTGAGTACCCTGTTATTAATTAGTGTTGGGACAGTTCATTTAACTGCTCTGTATTTCAGCTTGCATACTTCTAACATGGATTGCAGTCACTAGCTGTATTCATATTTTGCCTTGGGGCCTAATGTTATAGATTATCTTTAATCTCTATATTCAAACTCTCCCTCAATTGCCACTTTAAAAAACAGGCTCAATTTTCTCCCAATTAAGAGAAAGAAAGAAAAAGAAAATTCTCACTTCATTCCCTCATTCCCTTCTAGCTAATGCCTGAGTTCTTCCTCTTTACAGGCAACCTTTTCAAAAGTTGTCTACACTTGCTGTTTCTGTTTCTGTCTCTACTCATGTCTCAACTCTCTCTACTCTAATTTTTGCTTATTTCACTCTATGTCAGGATTTCTCGACCTCAGCACTATTGGCATTTTAGGCTGGGGAATTCTATTTTTGTGTGAGGTACTATCCTGTGCATTTCAGTGTACGTAGCAGCACCCCTGGACTTTATCCACTCCATACCAGTAGCAGTCCTCTCTCCCCAGTAGTGACAACCAATAATGTCTTCAGGCATTGCCAAACGACCCCTGCAGGGCAAAATCACCCCTGGTTGAGAACCATTGCTCAGTCTTTTATAACAACTTCTGCTAAGGTTACTAATGACTTTCACATTGTTAAATCCCATTTCTCATATTAATATCTCATTGGCATCTGACATTGTCAACCTTCCTTTCCTTCCTTCTTTCCTTCTTTCCTTCCTTCCTTCCTTGTCTCTCTCTCTTTCTCCCTTTCTTTCTTGCTTGCTTTCTTGCTTTCTCTCTCTCTCTTTCTTTCTTTCCTTCTTTCTCTCTTTCTCTTTCTTTCAACAAAGACTCTATGTTGCCCAGGCTGGAGTTTAGTGGTACAATCTTAGCTCACTGCAACCTCCGCCTCCCAGATGGAAGTGATCCTCCTGCCTCAGCCTCCCAAGTAGCTGGGATTACAGGCACCCGCCACCACACCTGGCTAATTTTTGTATTTTTAGTAGAGACGGGGTTTCGCCATGTTGGCCAGGATGATCTCGATCTCTTGACCTCATGACCCACCCACTTCGGCCTCCCAAAGTGTTGGGATTACAGGTGTGAGCCACTGCATCTGGCCCCACAACCTCTTCTTTCTTGAAACATTTTCACTTACCTCCAATGACAATATTCTCTTAATTTTCCTCTTACCTCTTGGATTGTTCTCTCTCTCTCTTACAAAAATTTCATTTGTAGGTTTATCCACTCCCAACTGACATTTAAATGCTGGTATTCTTCTGCCCTTTGAAAATAATTTAAAAAATGATTCTACTATACTATTTTTAGTTGTACAACCTTGCTATAGTCACTATTTTTTTTCTTATATTTCATTTCTTTCCAGGACAGACATTCTGAATGTAGATATAGTCACTATTTTTATTTGTAAAGACTATGCTAGGAAATAGGAGATTTCCTAACTCTAGGAGAATTCAAACAATATTTTATGTTGGTTGAGTTAATTAAAAGAGAATGAGTGAAGTCAGAGTCTTTGAGTTAAACTATTAAGGATTGGAAGAATATATTCAAATTTAAATTAGTGAATTAAGTACATAAAAAGTAGACACAATTTTTTCATAACAGACAATAAAAACAAACATCTTCATCTTGGAAGTTCAGGATTACATAACAATGAATCATTTTAGCTTTGAAAATATCAGATGAGTGTATACTTAAGAGGGGGAAATAAGTAAATAAAACAATATATTACAAAAGATCTTGTAAACTCTCAATAACTCAATTTTATGATGACATGATACCAAATAAATATTAATCTGACAAGAAAACCTGACTCTGCAAATATGCACATAAGAATATTTTTCTGGCACTGAGGTTACTAGGTTCTTTGAATTGTTAAGAATTATTTTTGTATATATTTATTTATTTATGAGATGGGGTCTTGGCCTGTCACCCAGGCCGGAGTGCAGTGGCATGATCATGGCTCACTGCAGCCTTGACTTCTGGGGCTCCAGCAATCCTTCCACCTCAGCTGCCCTGAGTAGCTGGGACCACAGGCACACACCACCATGCTTTGCTAATTTTCATATTTTTGGTAGAAATGGATTTTCACCATTTTCCCAGGCTGGTCCCAAACTCCTGAGCTCAAATGATCCACCTGCTTCGGCTTCACAAAGTGTTGGGATTATAGGCGTGAGCCACTGCACCTGGCTGCAAGAATTTTTTGACATTAATAATTTGACAAATACCTTGCCAGATCTAAAGCCTTGAAGAAATATTGACAAAACAGTACTATATTACCATTTGTATTAGTCAGCTAAGGCTACCATAACAAAATACTACAGACTTTGTGGCTTAAACAACAAAAAATTATTTCTCATGGTTCTGGAGGCTGGGAAGTCCAAGATCAAGCTGCCAGCCAATTTGATTGCTAGCAAGGGCTGACTTCCTGGCTTGCAGATGGCTGCTTTCTCACTGTGTCATCACATGTCAGAGAGAGGTAAGTCTAGCGTTTCTTTCTTTTCTTATAAGGACACCAGACCTGTCTGATTAGAGCCCCATCCTTATGACCTCATTTAACATTTATCACTTCCTCACAGGCCCTGTCTCTGAATACGGTCAACATAGCATTTTTGGAGAGGACACATTCAGCCCATAACACTATTCAAAAGAAGGAGAGAATATTTTAATTTGGGTGAAAATGCCAAAAGCTTTCAAAGGAGGAGACTTTTAAGACTGGCTCTGCAGAATTTTCAAGAAGGGTTAAAACAAAGACTGGCTAGAAAGATAATTATTTTGAACAAATCTCATATTCATCTTTCATATATAAAATTGTTAATTATTCCTTCCATGCAGTCTCTTCGTTGTCTTTAAGTGTGTGCCTCCAGGCATGCTTATTTATTTTTATTGTCTCAAGGTAACATTTAAGATGTATATTAATCTACATTTTTTTACTTCATTATTGCATTTACAGGGATTTAATTGTACTTTGTAATTTATTTTTCTTATTAGCCAAAAGTTTCGTGCATTTTTTTTGATGAATTAGGCACCCACATGAACACCACAAATCAGGACATTGTTTATCATTGTTGCTATGAATCCTATGAATGATCTTTTTTTTTAATTTTAAAGACCTACACTTAACCTACAAAACATTTGCTGTATAATTTGGTCAGCAGTTTCTATCTATCTGTATACTATCATGATGTCTTAAACTGCAGGAGTTACATACTGAGTTTACATTTTTATTTGCTTTGAGCAAGATAGATGAATGTTTTGGCCATTATAATGTGAAACCACTTCTTCTTCTTTTTTTTTTTTTTTAATTGATCATTCTTGGGTGTTTCTCGCAGAGGGGGATTTGGCAGGGTCATAGGACAATAGTGGAGGGAAGGTCAGCAGATAAACAAGTGAACAAAGGTCTCTGGTTTTCCTAGGCAGAGGACCCTGCGGCCTTCTGCAGTGTTTGTGTCCCTGGGTACTGGAGATTAGGGAGTGGTGATGACTCTTAACGAGCATGCTGCCTTCAAGCATCTGTTTAACAAAGCACATCTTGCACCGCCCTTAATCCATTTAACCCTGAGTGGACACAGCACATGTTTCAGAGAGCACAGGGTTGTGGGTAAGGTCATAGATCAACAGGATCTCAAGGCAGAAGAATTTTTCTTAGTACAGAACAAAATGAAAAGTCTCCCATGTCTACTTCTTTCTACACAGACAAAGCAACCATCCGATTTCTCAATCTTTTCCCCACCTTTCCCCCCTTTCTATTCCACAAAACCGCCATTGTCATCATGGCCCGTTCTCAATGAGCTGTTGGGTACACCTCCCAGACGGGGTGGTGGCCGGGCAGAGGGGCTCCTCACTTCCCAGAAGGGGCCGCCAGGCAGAGGCGCCCCCCACCTCCCGGACGGGGTGGCTGGCCGGGCGGAGGCTGACCCCCCACCTCCCTCCCGGACGGGGCGGCTGGCTGGGTGGGGGCTGACCCCCACCTCCCTCCCGGACGGGGTGGCTGCCAGGTGGAGATGCTCCTTACTTCCCAGATGGGATGGCTGCCGGGCGGAGGGGCTCCTCACTTCTCAGACGGGGTGGCTGCCGGGTGGAGGGGCTCCTCACTTCTCAGACAGGGTGGCCGGGCAGAGACGCTCCTCACCTCCCAGACGGGGTCGCGGCCGGGCAGAGGTGCTCCTCACATCCCAGATGGGGCGGCTGGGCAGAGATGCTCCTCACTTCCTAGATGGGATGGCGGCCGGGAAGAGGCGCTCCTCACTTCCCAGACTGGGCAGCCAGGCAGAGGGGCTCCTCACATCCCAGATGATGGGCGGCCAGGCAGAGACACTCCTCACTTCCCAGATGGGGTGGCAGCCGGGTGGAGGCTGCAATCTCGGCACTTTGGGAGGCCAAGGCAGGCTGCTGGGAGGTGGAGGTTGTAGCGAGCCGAGATCACGCCACTGCACTCCAGCCTGGGCACCATTGAGCACTGAGTGAATGAGACTCCTCTGCAATCCCGGCACCTCGGGAGGCCGAGGCTGGCGGATCACTCACGGTTAGGAGCTGGAGACCAGCCCGGCCAACACAGCGAAACCCCGTCTCCACTAAAAAAATACGAAAACCAGTCAGGCGTGGCGGCGCGCGCCTGCAATCGCAGGCACTCGGCAGGCTGAGGCGGGAGAATCAGGCAGGGAGGTTGCAGTGAGCCGAGATGGCAGCAGTACAGTCCAGCTTCGGCTGGGCATCAGAGGGAGACCGTGGAAAGAGAGGGAGAGGGAGACGGTGGGTAGAGGTAGAGGTAGAGGTAGAGGTGGTAGAGGTGGTAGAGGAGGTAGAGGAGGTAGAGGTAGAGGTAGAGGTAGAGGAGGTAGAGGTGGTAGAGGAGGTAGAGGTGGTAGAGGAGGTAGAGGAGGTAGAGGTAGAGGTAGAGGAGGTAGAGGTGGTAGAGGAGGTAGAGGTAGAGGTACTTCTTCTTTCTTTACAGTATTTGACCAAATTTGTGTGTCTGTGATATTTGTAAATACATGCAAATATCTGTATTTCTTATCATAAGCCTATTTAGTTTTATTCTCAGTAGGGTTTTTTGGATTGTATGGTGTTTATACGATCTGAACTCCTTATACATAAGAAGGTGTGTATATTAATCCAATTATGGACTTAAAATATTTTAAAAGTATAAATACCCTTATTTGCTGCAAAGACCAGTGTGTAGGCATTTGCTTTTTAGAAATATTTTTAAGTGCTCCATTTTAATGCCAAGGAATAAGTCTTTTGGCAACACAAACTGGTTAATAATAGGTAATGCAGGTATGTTCAGGTTAAGCCAACGTTTTGCATTTTTATGCTTATTTTCTGTCAACACTAATGAAGTCAACATTGCCCGAATGAATAATGAAACACATCCCTGTTTAAAAGTATGTAACTGAAAAAGAAAGAAAAAAAAATTAAAGTAGTTTAAAAAAAAAAAAGACTGGCTCTGAAGGGTTTGGACATGCAGAGTGGGATGGAAAATTATACTAGGATTTGGATATTATATGGGGACAGCAGAAGGAATGCAGGATCTGTGTGGGGGTAGTGGGGATTTCAGTTTGATTGACCTCCTAGGATGTGAGAAGAAAGTGAGTGAAAAATAGGGTGATTTCAAGTCTTTGAGGAAGTTGAATGATAAGCTGTGGAGTTTGTATTTTATTCTGTGAACAACAGGAACCTACTATTTTTAAAAAGAGTGCTATGATCAGAATTACTTTCTAGGAAGATTTAATCTGACAGGGCCTTCAAGTGGGTGAAATTGGCAGCTTAGTACTGGTCTGGTTAGGGGGCTATATTAATAGTTAGGAGTTAATGAGAGCCTGATCTGTACTAGTGGTACTAAGGTATTCACCAGTGAGTCAAACATCAGCCCTTCCTCAATAAGCAATAAGCCAGCACTCTAATGGGTGAAACATACAAATAAACTAATAATTACAATGTAATGAGATAAGTACTATGATAAGATTCAATTCACCAGAAATATATAACAGTTCTAAACTTGATTACATAATAAAATATCCTCAATATTTACAAACCAAAAATTATATAAATAGAACTGCAGAGAGAAATGGACAAATCCACAGTCACAGTGGAATAGTTCAAGGTAGGTTAAGCAGAGGAAATGTATGAAAGATATAGAAGATTTGAATAACACAAGTAGCTGTATTGACGTAGGCTCAGTACAGAGAAAAGTATTATTGGCTCAGAGAATAAGAGAACTAGAGAACACACATTTATGTTGTTTCTCCTTTCCCCTTACCCAAATTCTTTTTCATAGTTACCATTCTCCTACTTATCAAATGAAAGGGATACCTCTTATCCATTCAAAATTTTCTCTCTTTTTCTTTTCTTTTTTTTTTTTTTGAGAAGGAGTCTTGCTCTGTCACCCAGGCTGGAGTGTGGTGGCATGATCTCGGCTCATTGCAAACTCCGCCTCCCTGTTTCAAGCGATTCTCCTGCCTCAGCCTCCCAAGTAGCTGAGACTACAGGCATGTACCACCATGCCTGGCTAATTTTTGTATTTTTAGTAGAGACAGGGCTTCACCATGCTGGCCAGGCTGGTCTCGAACTCCTGACCTCAAGTGACCCTCTCACCTTGGCCTCCCAAGGTGCTGGGATTACAGGAGTGAGCCACCGCACCCGGCCACCATTTGAAATTTTTTATGATGCTTTCTCCTGTAGTATTAAAAAACTTCAGAAGAAAAATTAAAATAGTGGTGTTGAAGAAGCCTCTTTTAATCATAGCACATATACCCTTCTAGGCCATTGTCTTTCCATGACTGATATGAATGTCTGTTAAGGATGAGACATAATATTAGAAATGGGGTAATTTCATACTTTGGGGGATAACTGAATTCACTAGTATGATACAGTTGGAGTGATGATAGTTTTTGCCTGATCACCTCACCTGTCATACTCCCACTATTACCAAACATGAGTTACACTTCAGAGAGTTTTATCAGAGCAACACTCACTTAGGTGGATGAGAAAGGGGGACAGGAAGGACTTGGCAGGGCTGGCCCAGGTACTGTAACAGTAGCCTTGTCAATCAATGGGCTGGAGTCTCTGAGAGTGGCTCTGGCAAAAAGCACTTCCTGACTAGAAACTGGGAGGAAATGACAGATGTGGCTTAACCACTAGTTACCAATAATGACGAAACAGAAGCTTGTCTAAACTATCAATAATAAAATGAAAATACATCACCTATGCAGAAGAAAAGTCTCAATTAGCTTTCTATTTTTCTCAGAGAAAATGATGTAGAAAGTCATTACCATTTGAAGTGGTGATTAAAAGTATCTAGCCAAAAACTATAAAAGTGTCATAGACATATTAATGAACATCGTTATATCATTTTTCTGAGTTATATGATGTTTATAGAATTGATCTTTTAAAATTCTGTCATTTGTTGAGATTTTGTTCTCCTATTAAATATTTACTTTCTACTAAATTTTTTCCTTTTTTTCCCACTGGTTTCTCCTGAGAAAACATACCTAATTTTTTATTCATAATGTTGTATTATTTTTCTGTAAGAGGTCTGCACCTCAAATTATATAGGCTTCAAGCTGAAAAAACCCAAATCCATCCCTGGTCCTGATACCTTTTCTCTGTTGCTCTTTCTTGTTATCTGTTTTTCTTTTCTTTTCTTTTCTCTTTCTTTCTTTCTTTCTTTCTTTCTTTCTTTCTTTCTTTCTTTCTTTCCTTCTTTCTTTCTTTCTTTCTTTCTTTCTTTCTTTCTTTCTTTCTTTCCTTCCTTCCTTCTTTCTTTCTTTCCTTCTTTCTTTCTTTCACAGTCTCACTCTGTCACTGAGGCTGGAGTGTGATGGCATAATCACCGCTCACTGCAGCCTCAACTTTCTGGGCCCAAGCCATCCTCCTGCCTTAGCCATGTAAGTAGCTGAGACTACAGGTGTGTGCCACCATGCTTGGCTAATTTTTTTCTGTTTTTTATAGAGATGGGGGTCTTACTCTATTGCCTAGGCTGGTCTTGAACTCTTAGGCTCAAGCAACACACCTGCCTTGGCCCCTCAAAGTGCTGGGATTACAGGTGTGTGAGCCACTGAGTCTGGCCTGTTTCTCTTATCATTGCTTTTCATGATATCATGCTCTTAAAAACAGGATCTACACTAATATATATATGAGATATGGAACAAAATATCAAAAAATATAACCTATGATATAGTGCCCTAAACTTTAGAAAACCAGTTTTATTAAATTAAGATTAATTCCCCACTCACAGATATTAATATTAATTATCAGATGCAAAATATATGTAGTCTTTGTTCACACTCAATAGGAAAAATACAAAAATGTACAATTTTTTTAAAATTAAGTTTTATTTATTTTTTTTTTGAGATAGGGTCTGGCTCTGTTGCCCAGGCTGGAGTGCAGTGGTGTGATCTTGGCTCACTGCAACCTCTGTCCCCTGGGCTCAAACCATCCTCCCACCTCAGCCTCCTGAGTAGCTGGGACTACAGGTGTGCACCACCATGGCCAGCTAATTTTTGTATTTTTGGTAGAGACAGGGTTTCACCATGTCACCCAGGCTGGTTTTGAGCTCCCGAGCTCAGGCAATCCTCCTGCCTTGGCCACCCAAAGTGCTGGGATAACCGGTGTGAGCCACTGTGCCTGACCAAAAATATACAATTTCTAATTCAAGATATTATACTTATACCAGTTTCATCTGATTTTAGTGCCATAACAAGGTGAAAGACAAACTAATAGTCATTTGGTAAGTCCTGATATAATCTTTCTCATATACTTCCTAGAAACTCTGAAAATGAATGATTCAAATGACAGAGTAATAAACACATTTGTAAGTCAGATGGTGTCTAATTCATTGCTTTTATCAAAGTTTAAGCTGGCCCTAAATAGATTGTCATCTAAATAGATCATTAAAAATAATCTTTGACAATTGATCACTATATGTTATTCGGCATTTAACTTGAAAGGTTTAAAGAATTGATTGACATTGCTAACAGAATTTCCAATCTCATTTACTTATGTATAAGAACAAGGTTTTTTAGTGCTATAGGTATAAATGAAAAACAGGAATAGCTAAATCCTGACTGATTTTAGCCGTCAGGTAATATTAACCCACGGACAAATAAACTTTTCAATTATCTAAACATATTAAAAATATTAAGTGGTCGACTTTTTTAGCCGAAGGATACACAAATTTTTCCAATGTCTTTTAAGGGAGCACAAGCAAAAATGTTTAGAGACAACTAATCTAGAAAAATGAATATGGAAAACTATATAAGTCAATTACACAACACCCTTAAAGGAGACTGGCCATCTATTTTTAACTGTCCTGTTGGCAGACTTGAACAGACAGCTGTATCAAATGATGGAGGCTGCCTGAGGGTGTGGAAGAACACTATGTTGGCTGAGTTATTTTTAGTTGTGAAACTCTCTTTTCAAACCCTAATATGTAAAACAAAATACTTGAGGTGAACGCTTTTATAGTTTGAAGTGGAAATAATTCCACTTAGTGCTACAGGACACAGACCACTGGAATCTACAAGCCTACACTGGCAGCAGTTCTGATCTATTTCCCTCAATGCCCTCCTTTTATTTTTCCAGGAAACCTGTGTAGTTATTAACAGTACTTAGGAGCAAGTAAGAGTGATGGTGTGATTGATCTAGACTGCCTTGATTCTTTCTTGTTGAAGTGTCTACACTGGAGACTCCTCGTCCTCAATTTGGAGTGTCTTTCCTGCATAAATGGGGTGAAATCCCCTGTCAAGGAGGCTGGAGCACCCACAGTAGGTGATTTTTAAGGATAGGCAATCATGTTTTCTTGGTGTTACTCTTAGTGAAAAAGGGTCTATCCGAACTGACCATAACGCGAGACTCATTGCTCTTTTTATTTCTTCCCCCAACCAGTTTTCCAGGATTTGAATCTATTCAAATCTATCCAGGAGAGCAGGTTCAGTTTGGATTCTGGAATTTATTACTTATGGACTTTTTGTTGCAGTAAGCCTGGGTCCCTACAGATTAGACTTCAGTAATCAAATCTTTGAAATAACATGCAGTGACTTCTCTTGAGTGCCTGTTTACCCTCAGGTGGGCTGGATTAGGGTAGGTTCCACCATACACTGCCTCATGAACTCAAAAAATCATTAGTTTTCTCTCCCTTGGCTCAGTTCTGGGGCTCAGCGTTGAGCATTGGTCCCCTCTTTATGCTGTCGTAATAACTTTACTTCAGAAAACTCATTGACTTTCACTGTGACCAGCCTAAATACACACAGCCCAAGCTCCCTAACTCCAAATCTCAGAGAAAAGGGGATAGGGTCTTGATTTCTTTCCTTGCAAAAGGTCTCAAGTTCCCTTGAGTAAAATTTTCATTCCCACAGATGTACTAAGAGGAGTTGCTGACTTTGCTAAGATGAGAATGAATTCTTAGTTATGCATCATTCTGTTTTAAATTGATTTGTATTATTTTGCAGAGCAAAAAACAACAACAAAATGAACAACCCCCCCGCCCCACCCCACCCCAACACTAAAAAACCATTCCAAGGTTATCTTCTATTTCCTTTTATTCTGGGAGCACAGTGCAGCAAAAGGAATAATGCTAACAATGATAAAACCAAGTGATGGCAGGGCACTCCCTTATCGAGGTAAAACTAGGACCACTCTGAAGGGGGAGTGAAAGGCATGAGTTCCACTGGTATATTGGGCCCCCCTTTACTTACCTCCTCCTAGATCATATCCAACTTATGGCAAATTTATTTTTGAAAAGTTTGTAGAGTTAGTTTTAAACACATAATTTATTTCCCAAATACACTGCATCATATTCAGCAAACTTATCTTTAAATAATTCCAGTCCCTCCCCTGTCACCATTTTGTTCCCAGAGACCTCTCTCCTAGAACCCTCTTTCCTCTGCTCCACTCGGGACAGATCACTCTCTAGGCTGCCCCACAGCCGTCATGAGGGACTTCACCTGGCTGGTTTCCTGGGTTAAACTCAGTGTAACAGGATCCGAGGTGTAACACGGTGGTTGCTGAGTGAGAGTTTTCCTCTTGTCCCAGAATAAAGTACAGATGTGAGGCCCAGAGGCACTTAGTTCTCCGCACTCTAAAGAGAGCCACCAACTCAGCCTCATCAGTTGGTCAGTGGCCAAGGCGAAGTCTTGGACTCCTGCTCTTTATTGTGTTCCATGTTCCTTCCTCGGGAGCCTCAAGAACTGGGTCCTCTCCAGCTGGATATGATAAGGGCTTGTCCTTTTTTTCCTTTAGGGATTTGGGGCTTGAGGATACTGGAGGGGTGGGATTCTTCAGAGACAAAATTACTAGGGAGTGAAAGCAGTCTTGGGAGGCAGAGTTGCTCTAATGTAAAGTATGCATGTGCATGAGTGTGTGCGTGTGCACACACACATACAGATAAAGGTGTGCTTGTTCTAAAAGTTAATATCGGTAAGCCTGCAAAAATCGGGAGGGAGCATCTTATTTCTTGGATGAATTCTTGCTGAGCTGCAGAACCAGTAGGTCTGCCTTGGAGCTGCAAGTATGGTAATGAAATTTTGGGGAGAGCTTGGCTTTTGTGTCCCCTGGAGTTTGGGCAAATATGAATATAGAGACTGTGCCTATTTCTTAGTCTAGCGATTTCTGAGAGAGTCTCTCTTGGTTAGCCTGGGACTGTGGGGCTTGAGGTGACTGTGGCATAGTACATCTAAAGGAAGAAAGGACAATCTCTTAATGTATTCAGTTGGGGAGGACCCAGTTCTTGAGGCTTCTCTGGAAGAAGCACGGAAGACAGGTGAAGAGGAGGAGCTCAGAACTTTTCTGGTGGCCACTCAACCAACTGATGATATACCCAATCTGGAGGAGGTGTTGTGGTCCTCAATCTCTAACAGGCCAAAAGAAGACTGCCTTTATTTGAGTTGGTTCTCAATGACAGGTTGCTGGTAAGACTGTGCTAAGAAATATATTCTATCTAAGAAATCTATTCTATTCTATTTCTACCTGGAGACCAGTCATTGTAGTGGGAACTTGGTGGGCCAATTTTAATCTGGAGATTAATATACTTTGGTATTGAGAACTTTTCTTGTTAATATGGAGATTAATATATTTTGGTATTGAGAAATTTTCTTGTGTTATTATTTTGAGAGTATCCTTCATCTACATTTTTCTCTCTCCTTCACCCAGCTCCTACTAATCCAGTATTTGATTCTCCATTTAAGTCCTCTAAATCTCTTACTGCTTTTTCCATATATTCCATCTGCTTGTCTTTTTGTTCTGTTCATTTGAAGGTTTTTTTTCTTTCTTTCAACTTTATCTTTCATAGTTTTTGTTTAATTGTTTTCTTTTGACTCTTGTATTTTTAATTTCAAGAATTTTAAAAAGTCCTTGCTGGCTGGGTGCGGTGGCTCACGCCTGTAATCCCCAGCACTTTGGGATGCCGAGAGGGGCAGATCACAAGGTAAAGAGATTGAGATCATCCTGGCCAATATGGTGAAAACCCGTCTCTACTAAAAATACAAAAAATTAGCTGGGCGTGGTGGCATGCGCCTGTAGTCCCAGATACTAGGGAGGCTGAGGCAGGAGAATCACTTGAACCTGGGAGGCAGAGGTTGCAGTGAGCGGAGATTGTGCCACTGCACTCCAGCCTGGCAACAGAGCGAGACTCCATCTTAAAAAAATAAAAAATAAAAAAAAGTCCTTGTTTATTCCTTATTCATATGAACCTATTCTTTTTTAGTGAATATTTTCTCCTATTTCTTTGATTAAAAAAATTTCTTTCTGTTTCTTGCAATATTTCTGTGTCTTCTGAATTCCTTTTGTCTCCTCATAAGACATTAATATGCATAGGCAGGGCTTGTGAATTAGTGACCTCTAGATCACACCACCAGGGTTCAGATGAAAGCTATTTATCCTTTGTAGGCCTCCATTTCTTCCTCTATAAAATGGGTATAATAAAATTACCCCTCTCATAGGCTTTTGAAAGATCTCAGGGAGAAGTGCACCAGGAAATGAAATTGGGCCAGTACAAAGTACTAAGGCAAGAGCATAACAAATGTGTTTGAGCAGCCACTGTTGCTGGAGAAGAATAAGAGAGAAGTAAGAGATGAAACAAGGGTCTGATTGTGTAGGGCTTTGTAGACAATTGGAAAGATTTTGGCTTTTACTAGGAGTGAAAGAGGGCACCACTAGGGCCTTTTGAACACAGCAGTGACCTGATCTGATTTGCGTTTTAACACTGTCATTGTGGCTACTTTGTTGACAGAAGTCCATAGGAGGAAAATACCTAAGGAGGGAGACTAGTTGGGGCCTGTTGCAAGAATCCAGGTGAGATCATGGTGCATTTGACTGGTATGGTAACAGCAGAGGTAGTGAAAAGGGGTCAAATTCTGGTTATATTTCAAAGGTGGAGCCAACGGGACTTCTTAGTGGATTGAAAGTGAGAAAGACAGAGGAGTCAAGCATGACTCCAAATTTTTAGCCCCAGAAATTGGATATATGGGATTGCCATTAAACGAGATGACGAAAATTACAGATGGAGCAGGTTTGGAGAAGAAGAACTGAAATCCGGACAGGTGAGGAAGAACCTGGCAGGTTTCTACTAAGGCTACTAGTAAGACAACTCTTAAAAGGAGATTTGCTGTAAGTTAGAGCTGAGAAATGATCTGGCACCTGATGCAGGAGAATGGGGTTAGGACCGTCTTTGTTTTTAACATGGGAGAAATAACAGCACATCTATTTACTGATGGGAGTGACATCAGTAGAGCGGGAAAACTTATGATGTAGGAGAGGAAAGGGGAATGTATCAGTCTAGGTCCTGGTGAGAAGCAGATGGTGCATGCAAACTGGGTAATTTAAGGAGAGTTTTTATTTTTGGATTTTTTTTAGACAGGGTTTGGCTCTGTCACCCAGGCTGAGTGCACAGACCTGATCTTGGCTCACTGCAACCTCAGTTTCCCAGGCTCAGGTGATTCTCTCACCTGTATTGTATTTTTTAGTAGAGACGGGGTTTCACTATGTTGCCCAGGCTGGTCTCGAACTCCTGAGCTCAAGTTATCCACCCGGCTTGGCCTCCCAAAATGCTAGGATTACAGATGTGAGCCACCGCACCTAGCCATTGAGGAGAGTTTTTTTTTTTTTTTTTTTTGAGATGGAGTCTGGCTCCGTCACCAGGCTGGAGTGCAGTGGCATGATCTTGGCTCACTGTAATCTCTGCTTCCTGGGTTCAAGCAATTCTCCTGCCTCAGCCTCCCGAGTAGCTGGGATTACAGGCGCGTGCCACCATGCCCAGCTAATTTTTGTATTTTTAGTAGAGACAGGGTTTCATCATGTTGGTCAGGCTTGTCTCGATCTCGTGACCTCGTGATCCACCCGCCTCGGCCTCCCAAAGTGCTGGGATTACAGGCGTGAGCCACCACGCCCGGCGAGGAGAGTTTTAAGAAGGACTATTTATTATACAAAAATTGTGGTCATAGTGTAAGGAAATGATTAGTGCAGTGCTCTGGGGTTAGTTACAGTTTGGCATCAATACCACCTTTCAGCATGAAGGGACAAGGGAAAGGGAAAGGATTCCAGAACCTGGAATGAGAGAGCTGTGTGGAGAGGGCTGCTTGTACCATTTGGTGGATGAACTCAGCCAGCCTACAGGGAGGGAGCTGGAAAAATAAACGCTCCAACTTCACTTCGCTTTTCCCCACACATCCCCAGCCCTTTCCTGGGATCCCCAGTCCTTCTCATAGACCAAAACAGTCTAGAAGCCAGAGACCAAGGGAGCATGTCGATTCAGGCATACAGCAGGGTAGAAAATGGATCTGGAGGGGCAAATACAAGAAATCCACACAGGGAGAATTGCTGGGGCAATGCCCTTGAGTAGGTGAGATTGAAGGAACTTGGTGTACAAGTAGAGGGATTAGCCTTACATAAGACCTCTACGGTTCATGCTGAGGACAGGAGAGAAGGCAGAATGCCAGGGTGCAAATGCTGGTAGTTTGGGGGATAAGGTTGTTTTTCTCTTCGGATTCCTTCGAGTTTCTCAGTGAGGTAAAAAGCAAGGTCATCAGATTGAGCATGAGATTTTTTTTTTTTGAGACGGAGTCTCAACTCTGTTGCCCAGGCTGGAGTGCAGTGGCGCAATCTCCGCTTACTGCAAGCTCCGCCTCCCGGGTTCATGCCATTCTGCCTCAGCCTCCCGAGTAGCTGGGACTACAGGCGCCCGCCACCACGCCCGGCTAATTTTTTGTATTTTTAGTAGAGATGGGGTTTCACCATGTTAGCCAGGGTGGTCTCGATCTCCTGAGCTCATGATCCGCCCACCTTGGCCTCCCAAAGTGCTGGAATTACAGGCGTGAGCCACCACGCCTGGCCGAGCATGAGATATTTGTATGTGTGCATAATATTAAAGAAGCTGGGAGTACATTTATAATTGTGAGCTCTTTGCCAGTTGGGGACTGCCTATACTTTCGTACTTCTGCCATTTATCTTTACTGCTCTGTGTCCTCAAAAACATAACTCTTTTTTCTAGTCAGAACCATCTCCTCACAACTCCAGTACCTTCCAAGTTAATGTTTTTGCACGCTTTTGTCTAAAATAAACTACCTATCCCTTTGTCTATCCATTTGCGATGTCGAATTCAAGGCATACTTCCTTCATGAAGCCCTTATTAAATTCTCCATCTCATGCTATCCTTTCCCTTCTATGTACTTTAACTTGTAGTGAATGCCACAAATTTCCAGCTTTGTTTTCTAATTGTTTCCTGCTATTCTTGGTCTCTGAACTTGACTGTAAGATCATCTAGCAGAAACCATTTTTTCTTTTGGTCATCCTCTCACTATGATGAGTGACAGGCTTGAAATAATTGTTCATTGTTATTATTCAATAGTTATTGCTCAATAGTTATTACTATTATCCACTCAGAGCCACAACAATTCTGAAGTAACTATGATGGCTGTGATTTTAATAGTTTTGCTTTTTAGGTACATAATCCAAAGGACATGGTGACTATCAATTGAAAGGCGAAAAATGTCCTCTCCAATGACTATTTTTGATTTCGTTAAATAAGAAGTTATAGCTAAATACGAACCAGATGCATTTACTCAACATATTACAATTATTGTAGGAAAATATTCTGAGTTTGTCGTAGTCTGGAGATTTTCAATCCTAGTTGTATTGGTTATGTGCCTGGAAGAAACCTGAAGGTATTAGGAATGGTTCATCTAAGAGACAAACGTAGCAAGCTCAAGAGACTTCTCCTTGCTAACTCCAATCTAGCTAGTCACCAAGTTCTGCTGATTCTAGGTCTGAAATGATTCTCAACTCCCTGGGTATCTTAAGTTTGTCTTGTCTGAAGCCACATCTTGATATGCTCCCTAACATGTTCCACTCCCTCCCCATCTCCCTTATCTCAGTCCATTTGGGCTGCTAGAACAAAATACCAAAAAGTGGGTGGCTTATAAAAAACAGAAATTCATTTATCACAGTTCTGGAGGCTGGGAAGTCTAAGATCAAGGCCCCAGCAGATTCTGTATCTGATGAGGGCACATTTCCTGGTTCATAAATGGCACCTTCTTCCTGTGTCCTCACACAGTAGAAAGGGCAAGGCAGCCTGTTTTACAAGGACACTAATTCCATTTGGCAAGTGGCACAAATGGAATTAATCTCTTATCCTGAAGGACCTAATCACCCCCCAAAAGCCTCACCTAATACTATCACATTGGGAGTTGAATTAAGTTTCAATATGTGAATTGGCAGGTGGTGAGGGCACACAAATATTCAGACCATAGCAATTCTAAACCTTGAAGTAATTCTTGATTTTTCCATCTCCTATTTTCACATTCAATTCATCCAATTCTGTCAGTTCTTCCTACAAATGTATTGTAATTCAGACCTCTTCACTTGTTCAGTTCTCCAAGTAAGTATGAATCATAGATATCACATACATTTTATGTAAGACTTAGAATATGTCAGGAGCACACTTGGTTCTCTTGCTAAGGCACACCCCTGCACCCGTTTGCAGTGTTCTTCCTTTCTAATAAACTTTCCTTTTTCAAACCTAAAAAAAAAAAAAGAATATATTTTATTGTTACCTCTTAAAACCACGAATTGTGCTCAGAAAACTCCACTGGTTTTCATCACACCTGGAGTAAAATCCAGAGCCCTTGGTGTGGCTTGCAAGGCTCTGCACAATCTGGTTCTACTTCTCCCTCTGACCTCATCACCCACCACTCTTTCCTTTTCTTTTTTAAATTTTTATTTCTTATTTTTAAAATTTTCTCTGTGAGTCTAGCAAATGATCCCATTCTCACTGTACTCCAAGTAGGTTGGCCATGTTGCTATTCCTTGAATGTAACAAACATGCTCTTGCTGTTTTCTCATTCTGGAATAATCTTTTCCCCACATTTCTACATAGCTCACCTTTTCAATTGATTCAGATCTTTGCTCATATTAACTCCTCAGGTGATTACATATTATTGTGATTTGTATGGGTATATAGTTGGCAAAAGATAATGTTAAAAATTTACCAATGCTTGGGCAGAAATGGTGGCTCACACCTGTAATCCTAGCACTTTGGGGAGCTGAGCTGGGCAGAATGCCTGAGCTCAGGAGTTGGAGACCAGCCTGGGCAACATGGTGGAACTTGGTCTCTACAAAAATACAAAAATTAGCTGGGCTTGGTGGCGCATGCCTGTAGTCCCAGCTACTTGGGGGACTGAGGTGGGAGGATTGCACCTGTGGTCCCAGCTACTTGTGGGGCTGAGGTGGGAGAATCACTTGAGCTTGGGAGATAGAGGCTACAGGGAGCTGTGTTCATGCCACTGCACTCCATCCTGTGTGACAGAGTGAGACCCTATCTCAGAGAAAAAAAAAAAAAAAGAAAGAAATTTACCAACCCTCCAAGACTAGCCAACTATTGGACCATTGTCATTTATATAAAACAAACACAACCATTTTAGATTTGATGAGGCACTTTCAAACTCTTTGGCCCATCTATTAGCAAAAGGGAATGTTATATTACCTAGAAAAAGAACGTAGCTGGGCACAGAGGGTCGTGCCTGTAATCCCAGCACTTTGGGAGGTTGAGGTGGGAGGATAGCTTGAGTCCAGGAGTTTGAGACCAACCTGGGCAATATAGTGAGACCTTGTCTATGAAAAAAAGAAAACCTAAACATATAAGGAACTTTCACTTTTGTAACACCAAACTGCCTTTGTAGAATATCTCAGGATTAAACAAATTCGAACAGTGCCAGTTATTAACCCCTTTGGATATGGACTAATTAAGAAGATATGAGACAATCAGAAAAGGTCTTATTAAGATTTCTCGGTTTATACATAAACTCAGACAATAAAACCTCTCTCGTAATACAACTTCTTTGGAGCACTCAATTCTGTTGAGTTACCTCCTCTTTTATTAATGCCAGATCTAGTCACTCTGACTGGGTAATGCTAACTATGGAATTCTGTACAGTGTACATGTGAATATATGCACTGTATATATATGTGAGGCATGCCTATATGGTGTTAAGCCTTTATCCTTAATGTCTCTCATTTGTGGAAATAATATTCCTTCTTTTATTTGACACTTATTTTCCCCTGGGATTTCCCCAGTGGTATCAACTCTGAACTAGGCAGGCTTCACAGCAGACCAAGTATGACATTGTTTTAATTAACGCCACTCTGAAATATTTGGCTGTGAGTACTTGATAAGGGAAGGCTTCATAAGTATTTCAGGAGGTCTCATTCTCCTGCCTTAAGACCCTTACTACTCTTCTAGGAATTGGGGGAGGAATACAGTGAACTGTCTATGTCCTCACTCTTCAGTGGTAATACTTTATAGGTAGTGCTTCAGGGATGAGTGTGTGGAAAGATTCTAGTTACCTCCCCCTTTCCTTCCAGCAGTCAGACAGAAAGGAAAACGTGGGTGGCCATATAGGGAGATAAACTTGCTCTTCCATGCCCTCAGTTACACGTAACACTTAAAATTTCTTGGCATCTACTGCCACCGTGTGGTTATTTACATTTACTGACTTTAATATGTTTCCCTTTTAAGGCTGGTCCGAAACAAAAATACAAGGAATTCTAGTTTGTTTTAGTATCCTTCAGCCTCAGATTGTTCCCAAGTCCCTCTAGGTTCTCTGTGCTCTTACACTGACGAGAAGATTCCACTACTAAATACTTTCTTCTTCTCTTATGTTACACTCTACTAAAGCATGCTGCTGATACTCCAGTGACTTTCAGAGTTTTTGATGAACCAGTTTGAGGCAGAAAGATTCTAAAATGGGCTCCATATGTCCCTGTCCCTGATATTATGGCTTATGTAATCCCTTCACAGGAGTGTGGATGAGACCTGTGACTAGCTTTTAACCAACAGAATATGGCTGAGGTGATGGGATGTCACACTGCAATTACACTGGACAGTATTGTAACTTTTGTATTGCTAACAGACTCTCTTTTTTAGTTTTATTTTTTAATTTTTGTGGGTATAGTAGGTGTATATATTTATGGGGTACATGAGATGTTTTGATTACAGGCATGAAATGTGATATAACCACATCATGGAGAATAGGGTATCCATCCCCTCAAGCATTTATTCTTTGAGTAACAAACAATCCATTTACACTCTTTGAGTTATTTTAAGATGTGCAATTAAGTTATTATTAACTATAGTCACTCTGTTGTGCGATAGCACAACAGATAAATGATAAAATAGGTAAATGATAAAACAGGTCTTATTCATTCTTTCTATTTTCTTGTACCCATTAACCATTCCCACCTTCTCCCTGCCCCACACACTATCCTTCCCAACCTCTGGTAACTGTTCTTTTACTTTCTATGTCCATGAGTTCAACTGTTTTAATTTTTATATCACACAAATAAGTGAGAACATGCAGTGTTTGTCTTTGTGTGCCTGGCTTATTTCACTTAGTAAAATGATCTCCGGTTCCATCTGTGTTGTAGTAAGTGATGGGATCTTATTCTTGTTATGGCTGAATAGTATTCCATTGTGTATATGTATAACATATTCTTTATCCATTCATCTGTTGGTGGACACTTAGGTTGTCCAAATCTTAGCTATTGTAAACAGTGCTGCAGCAAACATAGGGGTGCAGATATCTCTTCAATATACTGACTTCATTTCTTTTGGGTATACCCAGCAATGGGATTGCTGGATCATACAGTAACTCAATTTTTAGTTTTTTGAGGAACCACCAAACTGTTCTCCATAGTGGTTGCACTAATTTACATGCTAGCAGACTCTCTTGATCGCCTTCTGGGTTTGCATGCATGAAGCAAGCAGCCATGCTAGGGAGACTCAGTGAAAAGAAACTGAGGGTGGCTGCTGGCTGTCAGCTGCAAGAAATTGAGGCTCTCGGTCCAACAAAACATAGGGAATTGTATGTTGCTAACAACCACATGAACTTGGAAGCAGATCATCCTCTTCGGTTGAGCTTTCAGATGAGATCACAGCCTTGGCCAACACCTTGATTGCAGCCTGATGAGAGACCTTGAAGGAGAGGACCCAGTTAAGCTATGCCCAGATTCTGTGAGCTTATACAGACAGTCCTTGACTTACTATGGTTCAACTTATGATTTTTGTGACTTCATGATGGGACAAAGGACGTAAGTATTCAGGAGAAACTGTATTTTGAATTTTGATATTTTCACAGGCTAGTGATATACAGTACAGTATTCTCTCTCCATGCTGGGCAGTGGCAGCAAGCCACAGCTCCCAGTCAGCCACACAATCAGAAGGGTAAAAAACTGGTACTCTATAGTGTACTGTGGTTCCAGATGATTTGGCCTGATTGTGGGCTAATGTAAGTGTTCCAAGCATGTTTAAGGTAGGCTAGGCTATGATGTTCGGTAAGTTAGATATATTTAATGCATTTTTGACTTACAATATTTTCAACTTATGGTGGGGTTCTTGAGATGTAACCCCATTGTGAGTTGAGGAGCATCTGTAAATGTGAACTGTTTTCAGCCATTAAATGTGTGGTAATTTGTTACACAGCAATAATTAATACACAGTTCTTTGGTTTTACTTACATCATTCCCCTCTTCCTAGGACTGCAATATAAGTCCTTGGAGACTGTTTTTAGCAATAAATATAGTTGTCAAACACCATTCTTTGTTCAGAATTGTCCCTTCTGTCCCACCAAGGCTCTGTTACTGAATCAGCTTGTGCCTGATTTCTTTAAAATAAGTTCTCTTTCAGGAGCTATCTCAACTCCTCATACAAAGAAAGTTTTATGGGGCCTGCATATATAATCTGCATTCTTAATTTAAAAAAAAGTTTCATTTGCATGGAACACCTGTCTAAGAGCATCACAGTGGTGCCAAAAGGCAGGGGTGGAGAAAGGGATTTATTCTTCTCATCACAGATATTCAACTTGATCCCAAAATAAAACCAGGAGTTTTTAAAAGACATAAAACTCAATAAATGGTATTGGATGGACAGTTGTGCTATGTCAATGGCATGCTTCTGAGAAACCAGTTTTAATAAGGAGGTTAATATAAAAGAGGTTAACCTAGAGTGATTATTTATGGACCAAGCTGCTCCTAGTAATTACCATTTGTTTTTCTCATGAAACATTATTGAGTTTATTCATTTTAGAGTTTGAGCTTGCTATTAAGCTCTGTTGTTTGTAGAATTTAATTTACTCTTTTTGAAAACCAGAACAGCATTTATCCAGCTCTGGCTTATAGACTTAAATATATTTAATCCTGAGAAATTCTCATATGTTATCCTTTTAGCATAATTGAAGCAAGTTTGGTTGTGAAGCGTGTTCAATTTCGACCAAAAAGACAGTGGGTAAGGGGAGGAGGATAGTTGATATGCTTTGGCTGTGTCCTGACCCAAAATCTCATCTTGATTTGTAGTCCCCATAATCCCCATAATCCCCATGTGTCAAGGGTGGGATTGGGGGAGGTAATTGGATCATGAGGGCAGTTTCACCCATACTGTTCTCACGACAGTGAGTAAGTCTCAACAGATACGATGGTTTTATAAGCATTTGGCATTTCACTTGCTTGCACTCACTCTGTCCTGCCACGCTTTGAAGAAGGTGCCTGCTTTTCCTTTGCCTTCTGCCAGGATTGTAAATTTCCTGAGGCTTCCCCAGCCATGTGGAACTGTGAGTCAATTAAAACTCTTTCCTTTATAAATTACCCAGTCTCGGGTATTTCTTCATAGCAGTGTGAGAACCAACTAATACAGTAGTTCTGTGCAGAATCGATCAATTTATAGAAATAGCTCTTGATGGGTAACTTGCTGTCCAAAGTAAAGTATGCTCCAGTATTTGACCCTAAACCAGACTATTCCTCAGTATGAACTTGCCCATGCCGCCATCTTCTGATACTTCAGTCTTTATTCCCCACCTCTCCTCCACCTCTGGTTTGGCATCTCAGCACAAAGAAACCTCCGTTGTTCAGTGAGGTGTAGAAGACTTAGACCAGAGGCAATATTTGAATTCAGATGAGGTGTCATGGTGGTTTCAAAAAATCCTTTTGGTCATGAGAACTCCAGCCAATGACTGAGGTGTGAGAAAGAGGATCTCATATCCCAGAGAAAAAGCTTAGAACAGGCTACAAAAGTTATCATGGGAGGTCTCTAACGTTTCTGTAGAATAGTAGGAAGGGAGGCCCAGGCTAAAGCCCAGGTGCACAAACGGGGTCAACAAAGCAGGGACAGAGGCTGGCATACTTATGGAAACACATATGCCCAGGGCACTTTGGATATTAAACCTAGATTTAGATCCTACTCACTGGAAGGGCTGAACTCCCGATATATTCCTGCATCTTTGATTAGCCTCATAGAAAGATGGGACTCAGGTAAATCCTTAGAGCACTAAGACAGACATGGAAAAGGCAAAATTGGGGGTGGAAGGAGGGGCAAAGACTGACCTATCAGAAGACCCAGCGTGTGCTAATTTATGTGGAGCAGTAGTTGGATTTAAGGTTGGAGATTCAAAGATGTGGATGGATTATTAATTAATTAATTAGCCCAACAACTGTTTTTTGTTTGCTAAGCAGAGGAGTCATAAAGTCTAGTAAGACATAGATCTGGCCCACAATGATCTTAAAGTCTCAAGTGGAAAGCAGATAAGCCTAATTCATCAACTGATGAGATGATAATGGAGCTGTGTTTTGAAGGACAGGAAGGAATTGGCTAGATGAAGATGACGGAGAATCCAGAGGAAACATTAGGTGGGACAGTCTGGAGACATGAAGCTGCCTGAAACATCTGGGGCACTGCAAAAAATTTTGAATGATGGGAGCAAAGAATGTGTGTATGCAAGTGGCAGATGATGCCAGAGAGGTAAGCAGGGTTCATATTCCACAGGGTTTTGAGTGATATGTTACAGAGCTTGGACTTGATCATGAAAACAGGAGATTTAAAATATGAATGCTATTTTAAGCAGGCAAATATTTTAATCAGAGAAATTATATGATGATTTGTATTTTAGAAACATACAGCCATTGTTGTGTTGTGGATGGGTCAGAGAGGGTTAAGATTAGAGGCAGGGAGACAAGTCAGGAGGTAAGAAGCAATGAGGACCTAAATTAAGATAGTGGTAGTGGGAATAGAAAATCATGAAAGAATATGAATAATTATGGAGGTATTTTTGATCAGAATTGATCAATAAAACGTGGATGCTAAGTGAAAAGAGAAGACTATGAATAATATCAGGTTTGTAGCTTGGAGAATGGGTGGTTGGAGAAATAGAGTTGAGAGTGGAAGTCTGAGAAACATTAATGTTTAAAGCCTAAAATTTAAGAGTATAAGAAGAAGTCCATGTGGGAGCCTAAGTACAGGATGTCAGAGCCATTGGAAGAAAGCTAGGAGAAAGTGGATACACCAAAGCTGAGAAAGTAAGTGTCAAGAAACCTGGAGTGAGCAATAGTATCCAATGCCACAAAGAAATCAAGTAAGATGAAAGGAAGTTATAACTTGAGTTGAAGAAGGCTGTGAGTGGAGCAGATTTGGAAGTAGGGGCAATTAAGTGGTCAATTTTGGACATTCTGAGGTTGAGAGGTCTATTAGAGGCAATAGAATAAAGGAGTAGAGAGCTGAGCAGAGGAATTGGGGCTAAAGATATCTTTAAGAGTTGTGGACATACAGATTTGTTTACAGTCATGAGATTGAATATAATTTTCAACAGAAAAAGTATAAGAAGAGGAGCTATTCAAGAACTAAATCTATCCTAATATTAAAAGGTCATGGAAAAATTGAAGAGCCAGCAAAGGACAAGAAAGATGAACCAGCGTGGTTTCAGGTTCACACTGAAAGTGTGGTGTCCTGAGAGTCAAACGAAATATGTCAAGGAAGAGGAGACAATTGATGATGTCAAATCCTCCTAATTTGTCAAGTAAGATAAGCAATTTTAATTTAACGAAGCGGAGGGCATTGTTAGATCAAAGTTCTAGATCAAAGTTCAAGACTCCTTCAACTAAAGTAGTTTCCATGAAGTAGTGAGGATAGACATATATTTGGGTGGATTTAACTGAGTATAGGAAGAGAAGAATTGGAGTCAGGGGATGTGATGGTTAATTTTATGTGTCAACTTGAATGGACCATAGGAGCCACAGTGGTTGTTGTTGTTGTTGTTGTTGTTTTGGCAAAAGGGTCTCACTCTCATTGCTCAGGCTAGACTGCAGTGGCACATGATCTCAGCTCACTACAGCCTCGCCTTCCAGGGCTCAGGTGATCCTCCCACCTCATCCTCCCTAGCTGCTGGGACTCCAGGCATGTGCCATGACGCCCAGCTAATTTTTTTGTATTTTTTTAGTAGAGACAAGGTTTTGCCATGTTGCCCAGGCTGGTCTTGAACTCCTGGCCTCTACACACCTCAATCCCGAAGTGCTGGGATTACAGGCAGGAGCCACCGCACCTGGCCAAGATTAACATTGGAATTGGTAGACTGAGTAAAGCAGATTATCCTGCCCAATGTAGGTGGGTCTCATGGAAATCCACTGAAGGCCTGAAAGGAACACAGGGCTGAGTAAGGCAGGATTCTCTCCCTGCCTAATGATTGTCAAGCTAGGATGTCAGACTTTGGACTGATACTCAGACTGGTACTCATACCATTGGCTGTCCTTTGTGCTGACTATAGATCTTGGGATATCTGTCTTCATAATCACATGACCCAATTTCTTTTTTTTTTTTTTTTGAGTCTTACTCTGTTGCCTAGGCTGGAGTGCAGTGGCACGATCTTGGCTCACTGCAACCTCTGCCTCCCAGGTTCAAGTGATTCTCCTGCTTCAGCCTCCTGAGTAGCTGGGACCAGAGATGAATGCCACAGCTAATTTTTGTATTTTTAGTAGAGATGGGGTTTCACCATGTTGACCAGGCTGGTCTTGAACTCCTGACCTCAAGTGATCCGCCCACCTCGACCTTTCAAAGTGCTGGGATTACAGGTGTGAGCCACTTCACCTGGCCCAATTTCTTGTAAGCTTCTTTATATCTATCTATTTATATCTCTTAGCAGTTCTGTTTCTATGGATAACCCAGACTAATACAGATTTTGGTACTGAGAAGTGAGGTGCTGCTGTAACAAATGCTTAAACATGTGGAAGTTGCTTTGGAAATGGGTAATGGGTAGAGGCTGGAAGAGTTTTAAGGTGCATACTATAAATATAGATATTAAGGGTGATTCTTGTGAAGTCTCAGATGGTAACAAAGATCATGTAGGAACCTGAAGGAGAGGCAATCCTTGTTATAAAGAGGGAAATAACCTGACTGAATTGTGTTTGTGTTCTAGTGTTTTTTTGGAAAGTAGAACTGGTAAGCAATGAAACTGGAAATTTCCCTGAGAATATTTCTAAGCAAAGTGTTGAAGGAGTATCTTAGTTCCTCCTGACTGTTTATAGTAATATGTGAGAGGACAGAGATGAACTGAAGAAAGGATTGTTAAGCAACAAGGAACTAGATCTTAAATATTTGGAAAATTCAGCCTATCGATATTGCAAAAAATGCAAAAGCATATTCTGAAAGGAACACCAAGGGTGTGGCTGGACTTTCACTCAATAAAGAGTTTATGATATTATAGGAGCAGAAGCACTGTCAGCTTGAACTGAGGGATGGAGGTTGGACAAAATGAAGAAAGGATATTTGACTTCTTGGATTTTGAAAGACAAGATGATAGAGCTATCTGGGTATAAATGTGCACTGTTCAAAGACAGAGAAAAATTGCCCTGAAGGCAATTCAGAGATTATCACGGTCACCATCTCAGTTTTAAAAGGCCAGGTGGCCTCTGACCAAAGCTTGGGAGCCAGGACCTCTCTGCAGAGCTGTGGGGCCAAGACCACCATGTACAGCCTTAGGGGGATGACCCCCTCACCCCAACACCACCAGGCCTAGAAGGCAGAGTGTTGAAGAGGATTATTCTCCAGGCTTAAGATCTCATGGAATACCTTGTTGGGTTTTGAACTGGCTTGAAACCAACTACCTTTCCTTCTTTCCTGCTTCTTCTTTTGGAATGGGAATGTTTATTCTATGTCTGTCCCACTATTGTATTTTGGAATCAGATAACTTATTTGGTTTCAAAGGTTCACAGCTGGAGAAAAATTTTGCCTCATAATGAATTACATTTCAAGTCTCGGCAATATCCAGTTTAGATGATTTTTAGAGAGACTTTAATAACAAACCTGCACATGTACCTCTGAACTTAAAAAAAAAGTTAAAGAAAACCTTATTAAGTTAAGAAAAAAGATTAGACTTTAAATGTTAGACTTTAGAGTTGAAACTGGAATGCGTTAAGACTTTAGGGGCACTGGTCACTTCCAAGATGGCCAAATAGGAACAGCTCCGGTCTATAGCTCCCAGCAAGATTGACAAAGCAGATGGGTGATTTCTGCATTTCCAACTGAGGTACCTGATTCATCTCATTGGGACTGGTTGGACAGTGGGTGCAGCCCATGGAAGGCAAGCTGAAGCAGGGCGGGGCATTGCCTCACCAGGGAAGTGCAAGGGGTTGGGGGATTTCCCATTCCTAGCCAAGGGAAGCCGTGAGTGACTGTACCTGGAGGAGTGGTACACTTCTGCCCAAATACTGCACTTTTCCCATGGTCTTCACAACCTGCAGACCAGGAGATCCCCTCCTGTGCCTGGCTCAGCAGGTCGTATGCTCACAGAGCCTTGCTTGCTGCTAGCGCAGCAGTCTGAGATCAACCTGGGATGCTGGAGCTTGGTGGGGGGAGGGGTGTCCACCATTGCTGAGGCTTGAGTAGGTGGTTCTATGTTCACAGTGTAAACAAAGTGGCAGGGAAGCTCGAACTGGGTGGAGCCCACTGGAGCTCAGCAAGGCCTACTGCCTCTCTAGATTCCACCTATGAGGGCAGGGCATATCTGAACAAAAGGCAGCAGACAGCTTCTCCATACTTAAACATCCCTGCCTGACCATTCTGAAGAGAGCAGTTGTTCTCCCAGCAGGGCATTCGAGCTCCAATAACAGACAGACTGCCTCCTCAAGTGGGTCCCTGACCCCTGTGTAGCCTGACTGGGAGACACCTCCCAGTAGGGGCTGACAGACACCTCATACAGGTGGGTGCCCCTCTGGGATGAAGCTTCCAGAGGAAGGATCAGGCAGCAATATTTGCTATTCTGCAGCCTCTGCTGGTGATACCCAGGAAAACAAGGTCTGGAGTGGACCTCCAGCAAACTCCAACAGACCTGCAACTGAGAGGCTTGTCTGTTAGAAGAAAAACTAACAAACAGAAAAGAATAGCATCAACATCAACAAAAAGGATATCTACACCAAAACCTCATCCGTAGGTCACCAACGTCAAAGACCAAAGGTAGATAAAACCACAAAGATGGAGAGAAACCAGAGCAGAAAGGCTAAAAATTCCAAAAACTAGAACACCTCTTCTCCTCCAAAGGAACACAACTTCTCACCAACAAGAGAACAAAACTGGTTGGAGAATGGGTTTGACGAGTTGGCAGAAGTAGGCTTCAGAAGGTCGGTTATAACAAACTTCTCTGAGCTAAAGGATCATGTTCTAACTCATTGCAAGGAAGCTAAAAACCTTGAAAAAAGGTTAGACAAATGGCTAACTGGAATAACTAGTGTAGAGAAGACCTTAAATGACCTGATAGAACTGAAAATCACAGTATGAGAACTTCGTGAAGCATACACAAGCTTCAATAGCCGAGTCGAAAAAGTGGAAGAAAGGATATCAGTGATTGAAGATCAAATTAATGAAATAAAGCAAGAAGACAAGATTAGAGAAAAAAAAGAGTGAAAAGAAATGAACAAAGCCTCCAAGAAATATGGGACTATGTGAAAAGACCAAATCTGTGTTTGCTTGGTGTTCCTGAAGGTGACGGGGGGAATGGAACCAAGTTAGAAAGCACTTTTCAGGATATTATCTGGGAGAACTTCCCCAACCTAGCAAGGCAGGCCAACATTCAAATTCAGGAAATACAGAGAACACCACAAAGATTCTCCTTGAGAAGAGCAACCCCAAGACACATAATTGTCAGATTCACCAAGGTTGAAATGAAGGAAAAAATGTTAAGGGCAGCCAGAGAGAAAGGTTGGGTTACCCACAAAGGGAAGCCCACCAGACTAACAGCGGGTCTCTCTGCAGAAACCCGACAAGCCAGAAGAGAGTGGGGACCAATATTCAACATTCTTAAAGAAAAGAATTTTCAACCCAGAATTTCATATTCAGCCAAACAAAGCTTCATAAGTGAAGGAGAAATAAAATCCTTTACAGACAAGCAAATACTGAGAGATTTTGTCACCACCAGGCCTGCCTTACAAGAGCTCCTGAAGGAAGCACAAAACATGGGAAGGGGCCAGGCGTGGTGGCTCACACCTGTAATCCCAGCACTTTGGGAGGCTGAGGTGGGCAGATCACGAGGTCAGATCGAGACCATCCTGGCTAACATGGTGAAACCTTGTCTCTACTAAAAATTATAAAAAATTAGCCAGGCATGGTGGTGGCTGAGGCAGGAGAATGGCATGAACCCAGGAGGTGGAGCTTGCAGTGAGCTGAGATCACGCCACTGCACTCCAGCCTGGGTGACAGAGCAAGACTCCGTCTCAAAAACAAACAAACAAACAAACAAAAAAAACCAAAAACCATGGAAAGGAGTAACTGGTACCAGCCACTGCAAAAACATGCCAAATTGTAAAGGCCATCGATGGTATGAAGAAACTGCATCAATTAGTGGGCAAAATAACCAGCTAGCATCATAATGACAGGATCAAATTCACACATAACAATATTAACCTTAAATGTAAATGGGCTAAATGCCCCAATTAGAAGACACAGACTAGCAAATTGGATAAAGAGTCAAGACCCATTGGTGTGCTGTATTCAGGAGACCCATCTCATGTGAAAAGACACACATAGGCTCAAAATAAAGGGATGGAGGAAGATCTACCAAGTAAATGGAAAGCAAAAAAAAGCAGGGGTTGCAATCCTGGTCTCTGATAAAACAGACTTTAAACCAACAAAGATGAAAAGAGACAAAGGAGGCCATTACATAATGGTAAAGGGATCTATTGAACAAGAAGCGCTAACAATCCTAAATATATATGCACCCAATACGGGAGCACCCAGATTCACAAAGCAAGTTCTTAGAGACCTACAAAGAGACTTAGACTCCCACACAATAATAATGGGAGACTTTAACACCCCACTATCAATATTAGACAGATCAATGAGACAGAAAATTAACAAGGATATTCAGAACTTGAACTCAGCTCTAGACCGAGTGGACCTAATAGACATCTACAGAACTCTCCACCCCAAATCAACAGAATATACATTCTTCTCAGCACCACATCACACTTATTCTAAAATTGACCACATAATGGGAAGTAAAACACTCCTCAGCAAATGCAAAAGAAGAGAAATCACAACAAACTGTCTCTCAGACCACAGTGCAATCAAATTAGAACTCAGGATTAATAATCTCACTCAAAACTGCACAACTACATGGAAACTGAACAACCTGCTCCTGAATGACTACTGGGTAAATAACAAAATGAAGGCAGAAATAAAGATGTTCTTTGAAACCAATGAGAACAAAGACACAACGTACCAGAATATCTGGGACACATTTAAAGCAGTGTGTAGAGGGAAATTTATAGCACTAAATGCCCACAAGAGAAAGCAGGAGAGATCTAAAATTGACACCTTAACATCACAATTAAAAGAACTAGAGAGACAAAAGCAAACAAATTCAAAAGCTAGTAGAAGACAAGAACTAAGATCAGAGCAGAACTGAAGGAGATAGAGACACAAAAAACCCTTCAAAAAATCAATGAATCCAGGAGCTGGTTTTTTGAAAAGATCAACAAAATAGACCACTAGCAAGACTAATAAAGAAGAAAAGACAGAAGAATCAAATAGACACAATAAAAAATGATAAAGGGGATATCAGCACCGATCCCACAGAAATACAAATTGCCATCAGAGAATGCTATAAATACCTCTATGCAAATAAACTAGAAAATCTAGAAGAAATGGATAAATTCGTGGATACATACACCCTCCCAAGGCTAAACCAGGAAGAAGTTGAATCTCTGAATAGACCAATAACAGGTTCTGAAATTGAGGAAATAATTAATAGCCTACCAACCAAAAAAAGTCCAGGACCAAATGGATTCACAGCCATTCTACCAGAGGCACAAAGAGGAGCTGGTACCATTCCTTCTGAAACTACTGCGATCAAAGAAACAGAGGGAATCATCCCTAACACATTTTATGAAGCCAGCATTATCCTGATACCAAAGCCTGGCAGAGACACAACAAAAAAAGAGAATTTCAGGGCAACATACCTGATGAACATTGATGTGAAAATCCTCAATAAAATACTGGCAAACTGAATCCAGCAGCACATCCAAAAGCTTATCCACCACAATCAATTCAGCTTCATCCCTGGGATGGAAGGCTGGTTCAACACACGCAAATCAATAAACGTAATCCATCACATAAACAGAACCAATGACAAAAAACACATGATTATCTCAATAGATGCAGAAAAGGCCTTTGACAAAATTCAGCAGCCTTTCATGCTAAAAAGTCTCAATGAACTAGGTATTGATGGAACATATCTCAAAATAGTTAGAGCTATTTATGACAAACCCACAGCCAATATCATACTGAATGGGCAAAAACTGGAAGCATTCCCTTTGAAAACTGGCACAAGACAAGGATGCCCTCTCTCACCACTCCTATTCAACATAGTATTGGAAGTTCTGGCCAGGGCAATCAGGCAAGAGAAAGCAATAAAGAGTATTTGAATAGAAAGAGAGGAAGTCAAATTGTTTCTGTTTGCAGATGACATGATTATATATTTAGAAAACCCCATCATTTCAGCCCCAAATCTTAAGCTGATAAGCAACTTCAGCAAAGTCTCAGGATACAAAATCAATGTGCAAAAATCACAAGCCTTCCTGTACACCAATAACAGACAAATAGAGAGCCAAATCATGAGTGAACTCCCATTCACAATTGCTACTAAGATAATAAAATACCTAGGAATACAACTTACAAGGGATGTGAAGGACCTCTTCAAGAAGAACTACAAACCACTGCTCAAGGAAATAAGAGAGGACACAAACAAATGGAAAAACATTTCATGCTCGTGGATACGAAGAATCAATATAGTGAAAATGTCCACACTGCCCAAAATAATTTATAGATTCAATGCTATCCCCATCAAGCTACCACTGACTTTCTTCACAGAATTGGAAAAAACTACTTTAAACTTCATATGGAAACAAAAAAGACAATGCTGGGCAAGAAGAACAAACCTGGAGGTATCACACTACCTAACTTCAAACTTTACTACAAGGCTACAGTAACCAAAACAGCATGGTACTGGTACTAAAACAGATACATATATATAGATGAATAGAACAGAACGGAGGCCTCAGAAATAACACCACACATCTACCACCATGTGATCTTTGACAAACCTGGCACACACAAGCAATGGGGAAAAGATTCCCTATTTAATAAATGGTGTTGGGAAAACTGGCTAGCCATATGCAAAACATTGAAACTGGACCCCTTCCTTATACCTTGTACGAAAATCAACTCAAGATGGATCGAAAACTTAAACATAAGACCTAGGACCATAAAAATCCTAGAAGAAAACCTGGGCACCACCATTCAGGACATAGGCATGGGCAAAGACTTCATGTCTAAAACACCAAAAGCAATGGCAACAAAAGCTAAAATTGACAAGTGGGATCTAATTAAACTAAAGAGCTTCTGCACAACAAAAGAAACTCTCATCAGAGTGAACAAGCAACCTACAGAATGGGAGAAAATTTTTGCAATCTATCCTTCTGACAAAGGGCTAATATCCAGAATCTACAAAGAACTTAAATTTACAAGAAAAAAGCAAACAGCCCCATCAAAAAATGGGCAAAGGATATGAACAGACACTTCTCAAAAGAAGACATTTATGCAGCCAACAGACATGAAAAAATGCTCATCATCACTGGTCATTAGAGAAATGCAAATCAAAACCACAATGAGATACCATCTCATGACAGTTAGAATGGTGATCATAAAAAGTCAGGAAACAGCAGATGCTGGAGAGGTTGTGGAGAAATAGGAATGCTTTTACACTGTTGGTGGGACTGTAAACTAGTTCAACCATTGTGGAAGACAGTGTGGCAATTCCTCAGGGATCTAGAACTAGAAATACCATTTGACCCAGTTATCTCATTACTGGGCATATACCCAAAGGATTATAAATCATTCTACGATAAAGACACATGCACATGTATGTTTATTGTGGCACTATTCACAATAGCAAAGACTTGGAACCAACCCAAATGTCCATCAGTGATAGACTGGATTAAGAAAATGTGGCACATATACACCATGGAATACTATGCCGCCATAAAAAAGGATGAGTTCATGTCCTTTTTAGGGACATGGATGAAGCTGGAAACCATCATTCTCAGCAAACTATCGCAAAGACAAAAAACCAAACACTGCATGTTCTCACTCATAAGTGGGAGTTGAACAATGAGAACACATGGACACAGGGAGGGGAACATCACACGCCAGGGCCTGTGGGGGTTGGGAGGGCTAGGGGAGGGATAACATTAGGAGAAATACCTAATGTAGGTGATGGGTTGATGGGTGCAGCAAACCACCATGGTGCATGTATACCTATGTAACAAAACTACACGTTCTGCACATGTAACCCAGAACTTAAAGTATAATAATAATAAAAAAATACTTTAGGGGCTATCAGAATGGCTTATTTTGCATACAATAAGTGTAGGGAAAAGAAAGAGAGATCAGACTGTTACTGTGTCTATGTAGAAAAGGAAGACATAAGAAACTCCATTTTGATCTGTATCCTGAACAATTGTTTTGCCTTGAGATGCTGTTAATCTGTAACTTTAGCCGCAACCTTGTGCTCACAGAAACATGTATTGTATGGAATCAAGGTTTAAGGGATCTAGGGCTGTGCAGGATGTGCCTTGTTAACAATATGTTTACAGGCAGTATGCTTGGTAAAAGTCATCGCCATTCTCCATTCTCGATTAACCAGGGGCACAATGCACTGCGGAAAGCCGCAGGGACCTCTGCCCAAGAAAGCCTGGGTATTGTCCAAGGGTTCTCCCCACTGAGACAGCCTGAGATATGGCCTCGTGGGAAGGGAAAGACCTGACCATCCCCCAGCCCGACACCCGTAAAGGGTCTGTGCTGAGGAGGATTAGTAAAAGAGGAAGGTCTCTTGCGGTTGATATAAGAGGAAGGCCTCTGTCTCCTGCATGCCCCTGGGAACGTAATGTCTTGTTATAAAACCCGATCGTACATTCGTTCTATTCTAAGATAGGAGAAAACTGCCCTGTGGCTGGAGGTGGGATATGCTGGTGGCAATGCTGCTCTGTTACTCTTTACTACACTGAGATGTTTGGGTGGAGAGAAGCATGAATCTGGTCTGCCTGCACATCCAGGCATAGTACCTTCCCTTGAACTTATTTGTGACACAGATTCCTTTGCTCACATGTTTTCTTGCTGACCTTCTCCCCACTATCACCCCGTTCTCCTGCCGCATTCCCCTTGCTGAGATAGTGGAAATAGCAATCAATAAATACTGAGGGAACTCAGAGACTGGTGCCGGTGCAGGTTCTCCGTATGCTGAGCGCCGGTCTCCTGGGCCCACTGTTCTTTCTCTATACTTTGTCTCTGTGTCTTATTTCTTTTCTCAGTCTCTCATCCCACCTGACGAGAAATACCCACAGGTGTGGAGGGGCAGGCCATCCCTTCAAATAAGGACATGCATTTTGGGGGGCCAGTGGTGGAATGTTATGGGCCAAATGTTTGTGTCTCCCCCACTTTCATATGTTGAAGCCCTAACCTTCTCTGTGATGTTATTTGGAAATGGGGATTTTGGGAGGCAATTAGAGTTAGATTTGGCCATAAGTGTGGGTCCTCACGATGGGATTAGCGGCCTTTTAAGAAGAGAAAGAGAGAAAGATCTCTCCTAGGGCACACACTGAGGAAAGGCCATATGAAGACACAGCAAGATGGTGGCCATCTGCAAGCCAGGAGAGAGAAACCTCAGAAACCAAATTAACACCTTCATCTTGGACTTCTCAGACTTCAGTATTGTGAGAAACAAATTCCTGTTGTTTTAGCCACCCAGTCTATAGTATTTTTGTTATGGCAGCTAGAGCAGACTAATACAAGGAATATAAGCAATTCTTTGCTTTTGTTTCTTTCTTTTTTTTTTTTTTTAATTTGAGTTGGAGTCTCGCTGTGTCACCCAGGCTGGAGTGCAATGGTGCGATCTTGGCTCACTGCAACTTCCGCCTCCTGGGTTCAAGCAATTCTCTTGCCTCAGCCTCACAAGTAGCTGGGATTATAGACATGCGCCACCATGCCCGGCTATTGTTTGTATTTTTAATAGAGACAGCGTTTCACCATGCTGGCCAGGCTGGTTTCGAACTCCTGACCTCAAGTGATCCGCCTGCCTCAGCCTCCCAAAGTGCTGGGATTACAGGCGTAAGCCACTGCGCCTGGCCAGGAATATAAGCAATTCTTATATTTTGCCACAACAAAGAGGAAAAAAAAGTCGTGGTGATGGGGCAGTTGCAGGTACAGGAAATAGTATCAAGGAAAATTTTGTGGAGATAAACAGCAGTTTGTATGCCAATAGAAATGAGCCAGAGAAAGTGAATGGAGCACTTCTCTTAGTGGATCACTATTCTGGGCACAGTGAAAACAAGACTAACAAGGCCTCTGCTCTTTTGAAGCTCACATTTAAATAGAGGCATGGTGCATAGTGTGTAAGGGAGACTGAGTCAAAGAACAAATAAACATGAAAAAAATTAAATGAGTTTAAATCCAAGTAATTTTAATGAACCACACCATTTGTTCTGTACAGCTTTCGAAGGCCTTGCTCTCTACCTTTAAGGACATATTTTTGACAGTCTTTTTAGGGCATCTCTGTTTGAATCTATCATTTGACACCTTCTCTGTTGAGAGCTGCTTTATAAACTGAGGAAGACCAAGGCTTCAGGTGAAGGACATCGGTGGCTAGAAGAAACTGGGACCGGGGATACAGAGGTTGCTCCTCACCCTCTTTCTCGTTCCTTTATTCTCCCCTGATCATGTTTGTTTTAATCTCTTCACTTTCAAAATCATTCTGTTCAAGAGAGAAGAAAACAGGTGTTGAGAAGTTCTATTTTCCACTGCCATCTTTTAATTTACCACCTGCCTCTTTTAGGCAGATATCTTCCTTATTTTTGTACTTTAAACATTCCTTAACAGGCAAGCCTTTACTAATCTTCTTAGCAGTCTTCATTGAACAATATTAAAATAGTCAATAATCATAATATAAATCCTGTTTATAGTTTCAACTTTGAAATCAATTTATAGGTAAAACATGGATGATATAGTTATGGTTACAGAATAGAATATAAATGTTATCCACCTGGACCATGTGGGAGTTATTGACAGAAGATAAGAAGGGAATGTAAATGGAATGTTGGAGGTCCTATTATCCTAATCTTCTTCTTATTTATTTATTTTAAACTTTATTTTATTTTTTATTTTTATTATTTTTTAAAGGCTACTCAAGTGAACCAGTGGGAGTGGAGAAGGGACAAAGAAATCTGTGATTAATTAGTTGTAAACATCACTGCACTTGGACCAGCCTTATTATCCTAATCTTGTATAGGAAAAATTCAAAGGATAATATATATATTTGAGACAATTATTAATAGAAGTTTGGAGCTGGGCGTGGTGGCTCATGCCTGTAGTCCCAGCACTCCAGGAGGCTGAGGTGGGCAGATTGCTTGAGCGCAGGAGTTTGAGACCAACCTGGGCAACATGGCAAACCCAAATTCTACAAAAAATACAAAAATTAACTGGGTGTGGTGGTGCATGCCTCTACTCCCAGCTACTCAGGAGGCATAGGTGGGAGTCCAGGAGGTGAAGGCTGTAGTGAGCTGTGATCATGCCACTACACTCCAGCCTGGGCAACAGAGTAGGACTCTGTTTCAAGAAAAGAAAGACAGACAGACAGACAGACAGACAGAAATAAAGAAAGAGTATTATATTAAGTTAAGAAAGAAAGGAAGAAAGAAAGAAAGAAAAAGACAGAAGTGTGAGTATTATATTAAGTTAAAAAAGTAGCCAATTCAGGAACTAAAAATAGTGACATGAACATACAAAGAGTGGAGATGAGCAGGGGAGAGTAGCAGGAAATTAATAAAAAATACCTGAAGGTATTATATAAAAAAGTAGTAGGAAGGGTATATTATTAAAAGAAATGGAAGTAGCCACCAGAAGAACTAAAAGAGACATATGTAAAAGATTCGCCTCCAGGTTCAGGGACTGGTGGTAGAGGACAGAGGAACACAGAACAATTACTTTTTATTACATATCCTTCTTTATTATTTGATTTTAAAAACAACTTGCTTCAGTTAGAAGAGTCTTTCTCTTAGAATAATGTATTTACCGAGAGCTTTCCTTGGGATGAGGTAGCATAGGCAGATAAGGTCTTTGTTAAAGAGATAAGCTCTTTGTTAAAACCACACCTCCTGCCTCCATTGTTTCTGCAGTACTGAAGTAATATCCTTAAGTTATTGAATGATGTCATAAAGTATAATTTTCATAACTATTTAAGTCCTCACACATTGCTGGTTGGAATGAGCAATGATGCACTTCGGAAAATAATTTTGTAGTTTGTTAAAATTTTAAATATAACTTATAGTCACATTCCTAGGTATTTACTTAAAAAGAATGAAAACATATGTGCACACAAAACCAGTATGTGAAGTTTATAGTGGCTTTATTCATAACTGCTCTAAACTGGAAACAACCCAAATGTCCTTTAGCTGGTGAATGGATAAACAAACTACAATACCTACAGTGGAATATTACTCAGCAATAACAAGGAATGAACTTCTGACACAGGCATCTTGGATGAATCTCTTAGGCATTATGCGAAGTGAAAGAAAATAGATGCAAAAGGCCACATAAATGATTCAGTTCATAGGATAGTCTGGAAAAGATAAATCTACATGGAGAAAAACAGATCAGTGGTGTTATGGATTAAATTGTGTAGCTCTAAAATTCGTATGTTGAAGTCCTAACTCAACAAATGGTACCTCAGAAGGTGACCTTATTTGGGTATAGGGCCTTTACAGAGCTAATCAGGTTAAAATGAGTTCACTAGGGTGGGCTGTAATTCATCATGATTGATGTCCTTGTAAAAGAGGAAAATTTGGACAGAGATATGCATAGAGGGAAGATGGTGCAAAGAGACATAGAAAGAATACAGCCATCTGCAAGGCAAGGGGAGAGGCCTGGATAAGATATTTCCCTCATACTCCTCAGAGTATGTAACCAGGAACCAACCCTGCCAAGACCTTGACTTTGGACTTCTAGACATCAGAATTGTGAGGCAATACATTTCTGTTAGGTAAACCACTCAGTCTGTGTTATTTGGTTATGGCAGTCCTAGCCAACTAATACAAGTGGTTTCTAGAGACGAGGTGAAGCAAGGGTTGACTACAAAGGGGCACGAAGGAAATATTTAGGGAGGTGGAAATGCTGTTTGTCTTGATCATGGTGGTTACAGGACTGCATGTGCTTTCAGAATTCATAGAGCTGTACATTAAAAAGGGCACATTTTACTTAACATAGAATTATATCTCTATAAGCCTGACATCAAAATCTAACAGAAAAACTAGATTGGAAAAACCAAAATTACTTTTAAAAATTGAAAATTGGAAAAGTGACCCAAGATACGTGTGTGTGTATGCGTGAAGATCTTCATATTAACATTGGTCATAATAATAAAACTGCAGAAGTAAACACTATGTCCAAAAGTAGATCATTCGAACAAATATTAGTTAAATCAATCAAAAGACAAAATTCTTTTCCTGGTGAATCTTACATTATAGTAGGTGAGGTAGCTAATACATAAATAAAGAAATAAACATATAAAAATGATGTCAGGAAGTGATAAATTCTGTGAAGAAAATAAAGCGAGGTAAGGAGCTCTATTTTAAATACAATACTGTGATAGTTGTATCTGTCAACTTCTCTGGGCTGTAGTCCTGTTATTCAATCAGACACTAATCTAGGTGTTGCTATGAAGATATTTTGTAGAGGTAATCAAAGACCATAATCAGGTGGCACCAAGAAAGGGAGATCATCCTAGGTAATCTGTGGGCCTGATTCAATCAGTTAAGAGCAAAGCTGAGGCTTCCCTGAACAACAAGAAATTCCAGCTCTGGACAGCAGCTTCAGCCTGCATATAAGAGTTTCAGCCTACGCTTCTTGACAGCCTACCCTGTGGATTTCAGACTCGCCCAGCTAGCCCCCACAATCATGTAAGCCAATTCCTTGCAATCAATTTCTTAATATGTATCTCCTACTGGTTCTGTTTCTCTAGTTGAACCCTTGCTGATCCAAGTAGTCAGGGAGGGTCTCCTGGATATGATACTTGAGTAGAAACAGAATGAGGAGGGTACAAATATCTGGTGTAGGGGCGAGGGTGGTAACGGTAGATTCTAGGAAGAAGAAGCATCTAGTGCAAAGACCCTGTCATGGAAATGTGTTTGGCTTCATAGAGGAAGAGCAAGGAGGGCAGAAAAGTTGGGGAACAGAGTGAGGCAGAGCATGGTAGTGCTGAGTTTGGGAATGGGGCAGGAGCTGGATCATGCATAGGTCATGATAAGGACTTCGGATTATATTCAAGTGAGCTGGGAAGCTAGTAGAGGGTGTTGAGCACAGCAATGACATGCTGTAAATTTAGAAGGGGCACCTAACCTGCCATGCAAGAGAAGATCAGGGAGACCAATTAGAGGGCTATCACAGTTGTCTAGGGAGGAAATACTGGTGGCTTGGAATAGAGTGGTGATGGTGAGGAAGGTTAGAAATAGATAGATTTAGGACATATTTTTATTTTTGTTTTTGAGATGGGGTCTCACTCTGTTGCCCAGGAGTACAGTGGTACAAACTCAGCTCACTGCAACCTCCACCTCCTGGGCTCAAGCAATCCGCCGACTTCAGGATCCTGGGTAGCTAGGACTACAGGCAGGCGCTGCCATGCCCGGGTAATTTTTTATTTCGTTATTTTTTGGTAGAGATGGAGTTTCACCATATTGCCCAGGTTGGGCTCAACCAATCTGCCGACTTCAGGATCCCGGGTAGCTAGGACTACAGGCAGGCGCTGCCATGCCCGGGTAATTTTTTATTTCATTATTTTTTGGTAGAGATGGAGTTTCACCATATTGCCCAGGTTGGTCTCAAAGTCCCGGACTCAAGCAATCTGCCAGCCTTGGCCTTCCCAAATGCTGGGATTACAGGCATGAGCCACTGCACCTGGCCTGATTTAGGACATATTTTAAAGGGAGAGAGAGAGCTGAAAAGATTTGCTAAAGGGTTGAATTTGGAGTGATAATATAAAAGTGGAATATAAAAAGAATGATTTCTAGGGTTCTAGCCTGAGAAACTAGAAGAAACAACATGGTGGTGGCATCTGTGAGGATAGGAACATTAGTGAGAGGGAGGGGTAGAGCAGCTCTGAAAGGTGGAAAGCAAGAATTCAGTGTTGCACATATTAAATTTAGGTGTCATTAAAATATCTAAGTGGAGGTGTCTGTTTGATACATATTTCTGGAGATATATTAAATATGTTTGTGTCATTGGCACTTAGGAAGTGAGCATGGGCCAGGCGCAGTGGCTCACGCCTGTAATCCCAGCACTTTGGGACACCAAGTTGGGTGGAGTGCTTGAGCCTAGGAATTGGAGACCAGCCTGGGCAACATAGCCAAACCCCGTTTCTACAAAAATACAAAAATTAGCCGGGCATGGTGGTGCACACCTGTAGTCCCAGCTACTTGGGAGGCTGAGGTGGTGGGAGGATGGCTTGAGCCAGGGAGGCAAAGGTTACAGTGAGCCAAGATCACACCACTTCACTCCAGCCTGAGTGACAGAGCCAGACTCTGTCTCAGAAAAGAAAAGAAAAAAAAAAAGAAAAGAAAAGAAAAAAAAGGAAGTGAGCATGGATGGAAAAGAGACTAGGTATGAAGAGTGTGCCTTGGACACACTAGTATTTGCAGGTTGGGAAGAACAGGTGAATTCAGTAAAGGAAACTGAGATTAAGTGGTCTGTAAGGCAGGCATAATACCTAGAGAGACTAGTGAGCAGAAGGTGCTTCCAGGAGGCAGGTGTGGTCAATTGTGTCAAATGACTATATTAGGGACTAAGAGCTAAACAATAAGTGTGGCTTCTCAGAGTCATCTGTGGACCACCTGCATCAGAATTACCCAGCAAGTTTCTTAAAATGAGATTTCTGGACCCACTTCAGGCCTACTGAATCAGATTCTCTTGGGGAGAACCCAGGAACCTGCACTTAAACAAGCACAAGATTAGGATTATTGGAAAACAAAACCGAAACAAAAGTACCCGGTGGTTCTTGTGAACCTGGAAGCTGCTGCCTGAGAGTCTTTGTTCATGGAAGCATATCAATCTTTTCTCTAGACTAGTGGTTGTCAGACTTTAACTTATCTCAGGATCCCCGATGAGCTCCTTAAAAGGATTACTGGTTCCCACCCCAGAGTTCCTGAGTCAGGAAGACTGAGGTGAGCCTCAAAGACATGTCTAACAAGTTCCCTAGAAATGCTGATGTTACTGGTTGGTGGACTACACTTTGACAACCATTGGGCCAAACATTTTAAAATACGCCCTTTAAAAGTAGAATAAAGATATAATTAAGAAATGTGGTCTCTACTGCAAGTCATAGACGTGTGTGGGATATCGATCCATTTCCCTCATCTTCATTTTCAGTTCCTTCCCCTCAAATTTTTTTTTTTCGAGTCTCACTCTGTCGCCCAGGCTGGAGTGCAGTGGCGTGATCTCAGCTCACTGCAACCTCCACCTCCTGGGTTCAAGCGATTCTTGTGCCTCAGCCTCGTGCGTAGCTGGTATTACAGGTGTCCACCATGCCCGGCTAATTTTTGTTATTTTTAGTAGAGACAGGGTTTCACCATTTTGGCCAGGCTGGTCTTGAACTCCTGACCTCAGGTGATCCGCTTGCCTTGGCTTCCCAAAGTGCTGAGATTACAGGCGTGAACCACTGCACCCGGCCCCCACAAAATTTTGAATTAAAGCTTTTATGATGTTGGCCAATCACAGAACTGCTTTAGCAGAGGTTAATTTGACCCTATGACAAAATTTAGAGATATCAAAAAGCCTCTTAGAAATTTTAAGTTTGAAAGACTTTTCAGGATGTCCCATTTTTTAGGTGGGGGTGGCAGGGGTTAATTTTTTTTTTTTTGACAGATGAAAGGCATTTAAGTAAAATAAAAATGAAAAAGGCCTTCTGACATTGTGTACTTGATGGTTCTGTCTTTGCCTATAACAAATCTCATTTTTGTTACCTGAATGAAACTGAATGAAAGAAGTAAATCCGCCCCAGTTCTATGTAATTAATTCCATCTATTTGTCATTTCTGACTGGAAAACTTCTTACTTCCATACCTTGTTTGATATGGAGAACAAATAATTGGATTGTCTGATAAGTCTGCCAAGAAACTGTCCAGAAACATCAAGTGAAATAGTCCCCACTATATGAATTTTATGGTTTGTCTAAACACTAACATTTTCCCCTTCTGTAGTTGTATGAAAAAACAAATATTGTTAGCATAGTAAACATTGCAATAAAGTACCAGAAAGAAAAACAGATCAGTATCTTTTAGCTGAGAACAACCAATACCCTGATAAATGACTGTATGGGGATTTCATTTGCATGTTAGTCCACAGAGTAGCCCAGAACCCTAAATTTATTCATAAAAGAAAATATTGATTAATTATTGGTCATTCTTCATAAATGTAGCTTTTGATGTGTATGTCTAATTATTTGCTTTTTGAATTTTACTAAAACTGGCTGGGCACAGTGGCTCAGGCCTGTAATCCCAGTACTTCAGGGGGCTGAGGCAGGAGGATTGCTTGAGTGTGGGAATTCAAGACCAGCATGGGTAAAATGGTGATAACCTGTCTCCACAAAAAATTTAAAAATTAGTTGGGGATGGTGGTGTGTGCCTGTGATCTAGCTACTTGGGAGGCTGAGGTGGGAGGATTGCTTGAGCCTGGGAGGTGGAGGCTGCAGTGAGCTCTGATTGTGCCACTGCACTCTAGCCTGGGTGACAGAGCAAAACCCTGTCTCAAAAAAAAAAAGTTATCTCCTAAAATTTTGTAAAATTACTTTTTTTTTCTCCAGGGGAGGAGAAAACATCAAGAAAACAAAAAGAGAAATATCAAAATCATTCTTTCGGTTCTTTTGTGGTCTTCAACCACTTTTGGGTTTTCCCCTTGCAGAAACCACAGAAATATTCTCTTAGAATAAAATAGTTTATCTGTTTAAAAAAAGAAAGAAAGAAAAGAAAAGAAAAGAAAAGAAAAATGTGATAAATGTGATCTCTAGTTTTGTGCAGGGGCAGTATCATAGTATCGTAGCCAGTGAGGTTTATCAAAGGTGTGATTATTGCTAACTAAAAACTTTTCCCAATATCCCTTCATGACAACTAAAAATAGAGTCGGCATTGGCAATTTTCGAATTTGACAGTCTATACGGAGACTGAACAAAGAAACAGAAAAAGAAATGTGGCCTCTTCCTTGGCTAAAAATGTTAACATAACGTGGTCTTGAGAAAAACATGGTCTATTTTTCTCAAGTTTTCTTTCTGTATTCACCAAATTTCATGTTGATCAGGGTTAAAAGAAATAGCACTGGTTCTTGCTTCCCTTGCCCTCGGTGGGGTAAAGTTATCAGTAATTCAAATCAAGAATTTATCCAATGCTCTGTTTTTAGAGAATTATTGCCAGCATCTTAAAATACCTCATTAGAGGCCAGAGAAGAGCAAACTTGGCCCTTTGGGGACAGCAAAAAACAGTCTGTTAGCTGTTTAGACCTAGAGAAGGCAGCTGAAAGTGTTTGGTTACCAAACAGCGTTCCTAAGCACCTAGATAACTGGTGTGATCAGTACTCAACCCTGCTGTTGGCTGATGACAGGGAAGAGACTGGAGTGAGAGTGTCAGGTGAGTGGTGAAAGAAGGAGAAACAAAACCAGGCCAGGATTGGAATATTAAAGAAACTCTGATTCTTAGTGTGCTAGAAGCCAAACTAGATTTAGGCTGAATGCAGTGGCTCACACCTATAATCCTAGCACTTTGGGAGGCTGAGGCAGGTGGATTGCTTGAGCCCAGGAGTTCAGGACCAGCCTGGGCAACATAGCAAGACCTCATCTCTACAAATAATAATAATAAAAAATTAGTCGGGCATGGTGGTGTGCGCCTAAGTCCCAGCTACTTGGGGGGCTGAGGTGGGAGGATCGCTTAAGCTTTGGAGATTGAGGCTGCAAGTGAGCTGTAATTGAACCACTGCACTCCAGCCTAGAAACAGAGTGAGACCCTGTCTCAAAAAAAAAAAAAAAAAAAAAAAAAAAAAAGCCAAACTAGATTTGCCAAGAAATAGAAAAATCAGATCGTTAGATCTTGATTGTTTATCAAAGTAAAACAAGGCAAAGTAAAATAGCAAGTCTGAATTTTTAGTCTCCTGAGGAATCATTTCATCCCCATCTTATACAAGTCATATGTGTGGATGTGGCCAGGCACAATGTCATAGTCTTATGCCGCGTTTGTTACTTTTATTAGGAACATGCCATTCATGTCATTTGTGTGACTGGCTTGTCTAATTCCCACAATATCAGTTGCTTTTATTTCTACTTCCTTTTATCCCTCAACTACTTTTTTCGAGACAGGATCTCGCTCTGTCAACCAGGCTGGCATACAGTGGCGATCGTAGCTCACTGCAACCTCAAACTTTTGGTCTCAAGTGATCCCTCTACCGTGTTAGGACTACAGGCATGCACCACCACGTTGGTTAATTTTTTTTTTTTTTGTAGAGACAGGGTCAGGGTCTTGCTATGTTGTCCAGGCTGGTCTCAAACCTCTGACCTCAAGCGGTTCCCCTCCTCAGTCTCCCAAAGTGCTGAGATTATAGGCATGAGCCACTGGGCCCCACCTCAGGTGCTGCTTATTATGCTCCCGAACCTTGGGACTGGAAGGATGTTTGTGGAAAATGTGAGGTTCATACAGGTCAAGTGCTATTCTTCTATCTCTTTTTAAAAATCATATATGTATTGTTTTGGTAAAGGATATTCTTCTGTTTCATCATTCATTGATGCAACAGGCATTTAAATGCCTACTATGTGCTAGACACTGCTATCAATACAAAAGCAAATAAAGGCAATATAAAAACGTTCTGCATTTTAAAAAATAATGGGGCTGGTCATGGTGGCTCACATCTGTAATACTAGCACTTTGAGAGGCTAAGATGGGAGGATCACTTGAGTCAGGAGTTCGAGACCAGCCTGGGCAACATAGTGAGATCCTGTCTCTATTAATTTCTTTAAAAAATTAAAAAATATAAAGAACAATGGGAGGAGACATGTAAAACAATAAGTGCAGGAAAAAGTCATAGATGACAGGATGGAGAGTGCACAGAATGTGGTGGGAAACAAGGGAGGAATGGCTGATCCTACTGTAAGTTTCATGGAAGACTTTATAGAGAAGATGATTTTTGAATTGGGTCCTGACTCACGGGTTCAACAGCATTCAATGTGGGGGTTTGGAGAGTGTCATTGAAGGAAGGGGAGCAGTGTGAACAAAAGTACCAATGCATGATAGAGCTTGCACATTTGGGGAATTGAAAGCAGTTTAGTTTGATTGGTGCTCAGGTTCCCCAAGGATAGACAGAAGAGGTAGATGGAACAACTATGTCATCATAGCAAGAAAACAGATGCAAAAGTTGGTCTCAAACTGCAGTGGGGACATCTTTTTCTTACAAACTAGATGTGATATAAATAACTTGTAGGGGTGGAGGTAGATAGTTGAAGGAGTGGACCCCTGCCTAACATTAATTTCATCTAATTTGCTGAGAGAAGGTGGAGCATGTGTATGTGTTGAGGTGGTTAGATAGATGGAGTAAGCTACAGGGATTCATAAAATCTTCTTGGCTGGGTGTGATGGCTCAATGGCTGTAATCCCAGTGCTTTGAGAGGCTGAGGCAGGAGAATTACTTGAGGCCAGGAGTTCAAGACCAGCCTGGGCAACATAGCAAGACCCTGTCTCTAAAAAAATAAAAATAAATCAGTTGGGCATGGGAGTGAGGCAGGAGAATAGGGAATTAGGGTAACCAAGGGTTAAGGCAGAAGCAAAGGAACAGCAGGTGCAGACAGTTCTAGGCAAGATTAGGCAGGATACAGGCCACATCAGCACTCCTGTGATAAGAAGACAGAAGTTTCCACTTCAGCTTCTGATTGACTGCAGGCCAAGTCTCCACTTCAGCCTCTGGTTGGTCGCAGGCCAGTCCTTCATAGGGTGTAACCAATGGGAGGGTTCTAAAGGGCACCAAGGGCTTTATAAAAACCCTGGGGACCATTGCAACCGGAGGGGGGTTGCTCTTGAGCTGCTCGCTTGAGCCTGCTTCCACTCTGTGAATTGTACTATTGCTTCTTCGATAAATCTGTGCCATCATTACTCCATTCTTTTGTTATTTTGTTCATCTTCATTACTTCTTTTGTTGCTGTGTTCACTTTATTCAATTATTTGTTCAACACGCCAAGAACCTGGACAAGACAACTCACAGGCAAGACCTTCCATCCGGTAACAGTGGCACATGCCTGCATGCCTGTAGTCCCAGCTACTCAGGAGGCTGAAGTGGGAGGATCCCTTGAGCTCAGGAGTTTGAGGCTGTAGTGAGCTATGATCATGCTGCACACTCCAGCCTGGCTGACAGAGTGAGACCCTGTCTCTTAAAGCAAAACAAAACTTCTCCATACTTTCCTCCACTGGGCCATGTTTTCCCATCTTTTGTTAATGAGTTTGATGACCTCCAACCTCAGAATCTTTTTATTTTATGACCTTTTGGAGGATGACAAAGGATTTGACAAAAGAGAAAGAGGAGTTCATTCCTAGTGCCAAAAGTGCAAGGGAGATGGAATAAATGAGGAATGAATAGATGAAGATAAATGGAAAGCATGAGCCTGAAAGCCTGGCTAACTAGTCTTTTTTATGTGAAAAGGGGTAGAACAAAATCCTATGGCATCTCAAAGGCAGAAGTTAGGAAGTAAAGGGCAGGAGGTGGGTACAAATGATCCACACATATCTTGGTTATACAAGGAGGTGCTATATGTAAAATTATAGGTTAAGGACACAAGAATATAGTTGGCTTTGCTGCTGCAGTGGCAAATGAGCAATTTGATGCATTGAATCTACGTGACAATAGGCATGTAATCCTCTGAATGCCCTGCGATGTCTGGAAGGGTTGCAGCTGTCATTGTTAATGTACCCTAAAACTTAAAGTATAATAATAATAAAATTAAAAAAAAAGAAAACAATCTTAATACTAGCCAGTGTTGAGGCACACTCGTGTAGCCCAGAGAATGTTGGGAAACATTATTTATTTCCTCTCAGGTTGCCTCCCGGTCCAGCCAGAGCTAGCATTGGATGAGCATTTTGGAGTTATCACTCATTTCTAGTCTCTCTTCCTCATTTTTTTCCACCTTTCCCTAGTGCTTACCTCAGTCCCATCTTCATGCATGCACCCTGGGTACTGAATCCATCCTGGTGATGCTCTGTAAGATCAAGTTTGAGAACACTGTCTGTGACACTCAGTCCTTCAAGTTCTCCTAGACATGGGCTGAGAGCTTTTAGATAATTCCAATATTTTCAATATTTATAGGCTCTTACAGAATTTTTTTTTGCCTTTTTTCTTTGAAGAAAGATTTCCATCAGGAAAAAAGAATTGAAGGAACAGAAGGAGTGAGTGATCAGAAAACCCTGTACAACAATACCAATTTCTGAAAAGAGCTTAGTAAATGTGAGTGACTATTTTAACAGTTGATTTGGGCTCTTTCACTTCCAGGGAAGGATGGGTGAGAGTCTGAATTCCAGGCAAAGGGGATGGTATTAGGAGAGGCATTGGCTTAAGAAATAGCACAAGATGTGCCATGGATTATAGGCAGTTGAGTGTTACTGGAGCATAAAATGTGAGGCAGGGACTGGGGAGAGATGAGATTGGAGACCCAGTTCTTGGAAGGCTTTGCCATTTTAACAAGGTTTTAATTTGTTCATTAGGCCCCTGGGACCTATTAAAGATTTTAAGCTGATGAGTGGTATAGTCTTATTTCAATTTCTAGGTGAGTAGATCTGACAGCTGGATAGAGGATGGATTTGAAGGGGAAAAAATCGAGAAGCAGGAAAACTAATTAGGACACTATTATAATTCTTTAGGCAAGTAATGATGAAAACCTAACTAGGAGAGGAAAGATTAGAGAAATATTTAAGAGAATAGGTGTGAAGATATTTTAGCTAATGGGGCTGTCTCCATCAGTTTAGGCTGCTGTAACAATACCATAGGCTAAATGGCTTAAATAAGAAACATTCATTGGTCACAGTCCTGGAGTCTGGGAAGTCCAAGATGAAGGTGCTATCAGATTCAGTGTCTAGTGAGGGAGTGCTTCCTGGCTTGTAGACAGCCACCTTCTCATATCATCACATGGCCAAGATAGAACAGCTCTCGTCTCTTTCTCTTCTTGTAAGGGCACTAATCCCATCTTGGGGGCTCTACCCTCAAGACCTTATCTAAACCTAATTACCTCACAAAGCCGCTACCTCATAATACCATCCCACTGGGAGTTAGGTTTTCGACATATGAATTTTGGCAGATCACAAATATATAGTCCCTAATGGGTAGCCTAGAAGGAGGAATCAAAGAGAACCCAAGGTTCCTGACCTTGGTGGCGCTGAGTATTAGGGCAGATGAAGAAATTGGGATGCAGGAAACGGTGCAGAAGTAGTTCTCGGAGAGTGGGTAGGGGTGGGGAGACAACGGACAGACACAGCAGACATCACAGAGAAACAGCTGCTCCTGTAAATTCTTCAAGGACTCTCAAGGTTTTTGGGAGAATCCATAAACTACAGAAATTATTTTCTCCATTTTCCCTAGCCAGCCTATTCAATGGCAGACTGTCTGGAGTGGTCTTTTAGCTAGCTGCTGGTGAAAGAGCTTACACCAAAAATGGAGAAAAGGGTGCACTATTCCCAGACTGCCTGCAGGTTTATTTGCTTTCCCATTTTTCTTATAAGTCCTGTTTTTTGCCTTTGTCCCTTGACAGTCTAATGTCTATCTTCCTCATGTAAGAAATAAAAAGCATGCAAAATAATTAAAGGTCTCTGAGTTATTCTTTGACAATATATCACTACATGAAAAAAATATGAAAAGAGTAACATGCAGAGAATGATGCTACTTATGTTACAAAACCAAATCCATATGTTTTTGCAAGTACATAAAACAAATGCTTAGGAGGTAGGACACTGATAACAATAATTGTTTTTTTGGAAAAAATTTGGGATTGGGTGGTATCAAATTACATTTTAAATTTACTCTGTTTCAATTTTTACAATAAAATTGTGTAGCTATAGTACTCGTCTAATTAAAAAATAATTTAAAGGCCAGGCATTGTGGCTCATGCCTGTAATCCCAGCACTTTGGGAGGCTGAGCGGTTGGATCACTTGAGCCCAGAAATTTGAGACCAGCCTGGCCAACATGGCAAAATCCCATCTCTATTAAAAATACAGAAGTTAACTGGGTGCGGTGGCACACGTCTGTAGTCCCAGCTACTCAGGAGACTGAGGCAGGAGGATGGCTTGAGTCTGGGAAGCAGAGGTTGCAGTGAGCTGTGATCACACCACTGCACTCCAGCCTGGGTGACAGAGCGAGACCCTGTCTTTAAAAAAAAAAAAAAGGCAGAAGACAAAAAAAATTGCACTGAACATTTTAGGAGAATCTGAGAATTTTGCAGAGTGGGTGGTGTTATTTCCATTTTCTCTTCAAAAAATTATTTTCTAATTTAAAAAATTTTTTATTTATTGTTTATTCTATTTTATCTTATTAGGAGGTTTTGATTGGTCTATGGCCAGCCCACTGTTGCATAAAAAGTCACTGAAGACTTGTGTGTGCCATTCCAGAATGCATCTGAACCACCACTTCTATCTTGTTCCATTATTGCTTTCTCCTGCTATTCTTGGTTGTCAGGATTCCTTATTTTGGCCACTTATTTCCACGCATGTTTTCCCAATGGTTGCTTTGATTAATGACCAAATTTAGATTTGCTCTTTTTGTTTTGATATTGCTGCCTTGTCAGGATACTACGTTTGGTATCTGCTCTCAGTTTTCATGGAACTTTTAAAGGCTTTTACTCCTACATTCAACTTTGGGACACTATAGGGTAGACAAACTTCTGCTTCCTCTCGTGTGCTGAAGGGTAGGACTCATGTTGCTTATGATTCACTCATGTTCTAGGATTATTTCCCATTCCCAAAATGCATGATGCTGTTTATACCTCTGTGAAATAACTGGTGTTTGTTGTCTCTCATTTTTCCTGTCTAGGATGCCCTTGTCCTGCTAGTCTGCTTGGAGACACCCATCTTGTGTTTTCTTCTCTGTGCAGACTCATGCAAGCAGCTGGGAGTTGCTTTCTCAGCTTCCATATGTTCCTACTATACAATCTTCCACAGCAAGTGGCACACCATTTACACTGATTATTTAATTAGATTTCTTTCCGTCTGTCCTGCTAAACTAGGAGCTCCTGAAAGGTGGACTTTGTCTTATTTATCTTTATGCTTTATATTTGTTAAATTTTAAATCCTACAACTTTGAAAATTTACCCAATGGAGAAAAATGATTCTTGCAAAAATGGTTAGATAAGCTACCAGCTTTCATGATAAATGTTACCCTGACTATATAATATTTTGTGCATAGTAAACTGACTTTTGGCCAGGCACAGAGGCTCATGCCTGTAATCCCAGCACTTTGGGAGGCCGAGGCAGGCGGATTACCTGAGGTCAGGAGTTCGAGACCAGCCTGGCCAACATGGTGAAACCCTGTATCTACTAGAAATAACAAAAATTAGCTGGGCATGGTAGCAGGTGCCTGTAATCCCAGTGATTTGGGAGGCTGAGGCAGGAGAATTGTTTGAACCCAGAAGGCGGAGGTTGCAGTGAGCTGAGATCATGCCATTGCACTCCAGCCTGGGCAACAAGAGCGAAACTCCATTTCAAAATAAATAAATAAATAAAATAAAATAAACTGATTTTAACTCAATCATTAAATTGATTCTCAATCTGCTTGTGGAGAGTACTGTTTCTTTCAGTATTGAGACTACTTTTGTATATATTAAAGGTTGTCACTTAACGGATCGGAATCTGAGCCATCTTGTAAATAAATGACATTTTTAATAGGTCACGTAGCTCAAGAGCTGCTAAAGCAAAAATTCTATAGTAAATGGTACCTTTTTATTGTCAAAATTTGGTAAATAAAAATTAGGTTATTGCTGAATAGATCTAAGTGCTATTTTGCTCTTTTCCTTGAATTTTTATTTCTTATTTGTTTTACTAGTTTCATAGATTTAATAAGAGAAATGACAGAAATGTGAATGTAGTATAACCCTAACTGATAGGAAACAGTAAAGGCTACTGATCATTATCACAACTTTTGATTTTATGTTATGTCTATAGGTAATTGACAGAGATTTTATTATTCGGCAGAGCTGAGTCAACATTTTAATATTTTTACTTTGATCAGTGTTACCATCTCTGTGGCACATAATCACAAAGCATTAATATTGTCTTGTACTTAATTAAAATGCCACAAAAGAAAATTACATAATTAAAGAGGATAAAAAATGTCTGCCATCCTTTCATTACAGTCAATAAATCTGGCCTTAAAATGAGCTGATATTCAAATAGAATTTGAAGAGAGGTAAAAAACAAAAGATGAAGCTTTCTATGTTTCTGCCACTTAAATTAAGTTAAGGCCTTCTAATTTAACATCTATTTTTTCAGTTTCTAAAAAGGGAAGTTGAAAGTAATGACAGATTAGAGAGAGTAATCGCTGCCCCACTGATTGCTTAGAGTGACTGAATTTTCATCCATTGTTATTGACTGCTTGGTATAATGGATTGAGAAGAGTTCTGACACCATCTCTGGGGTCAGTAGTAAAGAGTATTGCAAGTAATTAATGATGGCTGCTCAAGTGTGGGAATGGCAGCTTATGTAATGTGTGTTTTCTCACTTTGATGTAAGACATTAAAGATTGTGTTTAAGACATTAAAGATTGTGTTATAAGGAAGTCTTCGAGACCACTCCCATGCTAGTGTGAGGAAATATTCTGTCATAAGATAATCACAACAACCCCACTTATGTATCATCTTTTTTATACAAGTGAATAAAGTAAAATTAGGGGGTTAAGAAACTTGCCTGAAGTCAACCAGCTATTAATGAGCAGAGCTGGGATTTCAAGCTAAGCGAATTTGATTTCAGAAAGCATGATCTTTTTACCTGACCATGAAGTCATTTTTTAGATGGCAGAACTAATATTAGTTCAAATTGTCAGAAAAGTTCCATAGATAAATTGCGACTTTTCGCTAAATCTTGAAGAATGTCTGGTATTAAATAGGTGGAAAGAAAGGAGATTCTCAACAATGTCTGGATAGTTGAAAAAAAGAAAAGAAAGGAGATAAGGGAACAGCATGAACAAAGGTGAAAAGATGGGAATGAGTGTTTAATAGACTGAGTTAGCTGTACCAGCTGGAAAAGCAATAAGAATGCTCAAAGTGTGACCGTGGAGTGCTTTGAATGTCAGAAAGAGTACAGATATCACTGTATAAACCATGGTAAATCACAGTACATTATTGATAAAAGGAATCTTTTAGGAAGATTAAACTGAGGTTGGGCCATTGTGGACAGGATTGATGGGAGTGATGAGAGATGAAGTTAGATTAGTTAGAAAGTTACTGCTATAGTCTAAAGATTTAGAGCATAGATAATTATAGTGCATACCTTTTCTAAATTTTTATCTTCAGGCATTGAACTAAGCACTTTACATTTATTATCTCAATTAATCCTCAGAGCAGCATTATGAGGAGAGCAATATCATATTCATTTTACTGTGAGGAAACAGGTTCAGAGACCCCCAGATCACAAAGTTAGGGATGGAGTTTATCTTCAAATCCTAGGTCATCTGATTCCACAGCACCACATTGCCCTGCTTAGAATAAATAAGTGGGGAAAACACCTGCGTGTGAGTATTGAGAAAGAAGAAACTGATTGATAATTGACTTGATGAGATATTAAAAGCAGTTTGTTTCAAGATTTTGGACTGTCACCCAGTTTATTTCATAAACTAGGACATATCTACTCACAGATACAATTAGAAAAAGTTTATGAAACAACATTTATTTATCCTTATCATATATAATGTACTCTGACATTTTCTTTTCTATTTTACTAAAATGTTTTTGGTGGTGATTCACTAAAGATTTTTTTTTTTAATTGTGGTAAAATCCACATAACATAACATTTACCATCCTAACCATTTTTTAAGTGTATAGTTCAGCAATGTTCAATACATTCATGATATTGTGTAACCATCACCACCATCCATTTCCAGAACTCTTTCCATCTTGTAAAACTGAAACTATCCATTAAACAATAATTTCCTATTTCTCTGTACCCCCAGCCTCAGGAAACCACTGTTCTACTTTATGGTTTTGACTCCTCTAACAACCTTATATAAGTGGAGTCATACAGTATTTGTCTTTCTGTGACTATCTTTAAGGCTCATTCATGTCGTAGCATATGTCAGAATTTCTTTTTTAAGGCTAATGTTTCATTGTATATATTTACTATATTTTAGTTATTTATCTATTAGACGCTTGGGTTGCCTTCATGTTTTAGCTATTGTGAATAATGCCGCTATGAACATGGGTGTACAAATCTTTCTTTGAGACTCTGCTCTCAATTCCTTTGGGTATACCCATTAAAGATTTTACAGTCCACTGATAAATGGGCTGTGGCTCCTGGCTGAAAAACTCAGAGCTATAAGCTATGAAAAGGATAAAAAATTGAAAATTATTTCTAGTTTTAGTTTGAGTGTTGAAGAGAATGGGTACCACTGATTGATAAACAAGGAGAAATTGTTTCCTGAGGCTGCTGTAACAAATTGGTATAAACTTGGTGGCTAATACAACAGAAACTAAGTTCTCACATTTCTGGAGGCCAGAAGTCCAGAGACAGTATCACTGGGCCACAGTTAAGGTGTCAGTGAAAACATATTCCTCCAGAGACTCTAGGGCAGATTTTTCAGAATTTTTTCTTTCCTCTTCCAGGTTTTTTTTTTTTTTTTTTTTGAGACGTAGTCTCACTCTTATTGCCCAGGCTGGAGTGCAATGGCGCCATCTAGGCTCACCGCAACCTCCGCCTCCCGGCTTCAAGTTATTCTCCTGCCTCAGCCTCCCGGGTAGCGGGGATTATAGGCGCCCGCCATCACGCCCGGCTAATTTTGTATTTTTAATAGAGACGGAGTTTTTCCATATTGGTCAGGCTGGTCTCGAACTCCTAACCTCAGGTGAATCTCCCTCCTGGGCCTCCCAAAGTGCTGGGATTACAGGCATGAGCCACCGTGCCTGGCCGCCTATTCTTAATAATTATTATCATAAACTGCAACCATGTGTAATCTCCCTCTGCCTTTCTTTCTTGAGGGCACTTGTGATTGCATTTAGGGCCCACGTGGATAATCCAGAATAATTTTTTCATCTCAAGATCCTAATTTAAGAACATCTGCAAAGTCCTTTTTTGCTGTTAGGTAACATTCATAGTTTCCAGAGATTTAGAAGTGGATATCTTTCTGGGGGCCATCATTCAATCTACCACAAATGTTGAGAGAAGAGAAAATATAGTGAATTCAGTTTTTGAATGGAAAGATGTTCAATTGCCTTGAAAGCAGTTAGGAAAACAGTACTTGCATTTACTAATATATAAAAGGTGAGTGTTGTGATTATATATTGGGTGTTTATTAATATCAACATGATAATTGAAGCTGTGAGAGTACGTGTGCTTATCCAAGTACAAACTGAACTCACCTTCATAAAACATACACTCTTGGGTATTGGACAAAGAGTATGCTGAGGTCAGATATCTGGAAAGCAATGAGAACTGTGTGTCTATCAGGTTATTTATCTATTAGGTAATTATCAGTCTATCAATCATCTATTCATGTATTACCCACCTAGAAAACCACAGTATATTAGAGTAAATGTGGAGCTACTTTATACAAGTAGGGCCTAGCACAGGATCTGCCATATATTAGGTGCTTGACAAAATATTTATTGAATGTAGTGCCTCTCAATCTTTGTTTTGTTTTTTTTTTTTTTTTTGACTGAGTCTTGCTGTGTCACTCAGGTTGGAGTGCAGTGGTGCAATCTCCTGGGCTCAAGTGATTCCTCCGCCTCAGCCCCTTGGAATAGCTGGGACCACAGGTACGTGTCACCATGCCCGCCCAGAAAGTCTGGCTTATTTTCTGTCTCTTCTTGTCCATCAGAAACCTGAATTTAGAATTTGGATGGGAACTCAGAGAATATACAGTTCTGCTTGTAACTCCTTATCTTTACTGTTTTGGTAACAAAAATAGAGAGGATAAGTGATTTATCCAGGATGATCTAATGCTCTTTTCACTACATACCTCTGCCTTTTTAGACTTATTTTAAGTTAAGCTTCTTTTGAATTTTTGTGTCAACTTGAAGAAGCTGCACTATTCTTCACTAGGAAGAGGTAGTATTCTAGTTCTTTTCTATCTTGGCATTTATTTTCTTCGAAAGCAAAATGCTTTGTTCCATTAGGACCCAGAGTCATCCATCTAATCGAAGCCTTACAGAGTGGATTGAGGCATTGTTCTTGCTTCTGGCCACAACTTTGGAAATGTGTTGCTGCTCTTTTATTTTTTTATTATCACTATGGGGAAGAAGAGGGCTTTTGGGATTTCATAGCTAGGATTAGGGATGCTTATATATTCTGCAATGCAAAGGACAGTCTCCTACAACAAAGACATCTCTCTCTCTCTCTTTTTTTTTTTTTTGAGTTAAAGTCTCCCTCTGTCACCCAGGCTGGAGTGCAGTGGCTCAATCTTGGCTCACTGCAACCTCCACCTCCTGGGTTCAAGCGATTCTCCTGCCTCAGCCTCTGAGTAGATGGGAATACAGGCACCCCCCACCATGCCTGGCTAATTTTTGTATTTTTAGTAGAGACGGGATTTCACCACATTGGCCAGGCTTGTCTTGAACTCCTGACCTCAAGTGACCCGCTTGCCTCTGTGTCCCAAAGTGCTGGGATTACAGGCATGAACCACCATGCCAGGCCAGAAATATCTCACTTGAAAATAATTAATAGAAGGCCACATCCTATCCCACCAAAGAGCTATCTTCTATGTATTTGCACTGGAGTAGGCTTTTATGACTTCAGACAACCTCCAACTGGCTTTATAATGAAAAAAAAAATGGTGAAAATTGTGAAAGTTGCAGATACCGGGGTGAAATCACTTTTGTCATACTCAGACAAAATAGGACCAGGAAGGCCCTCCCCCAAAAAGGAGGTTCATGCTTACATGTCTGAGATAAGAACTGTTTCCAAGAACTTTCTAAAAACCCTTTCGGTCCTTCATACATCTCCTACTTTGATAGTTTATCATTAGGCATTCTTTAGGCCTGCAGGAATTCAGATAAGATGATCTTGGAAGAACACTTGCCCACTAACGTCATCTCTACCAAAGAAATGACAATAACTCTGCCTTTGGAAATAAGGAACTGTTTCTAAGCAGTTTATGTAAATCTTTTTTGCTAATAATAGCTTCCCTTACCCTACCCAAGCCAAAGGCACTGATGGCTTGCCATTTCATACATTCCAGATTATAATCCTTATTTCTATTTTTGAGTAAACCCAACACAGTTAGAGACAATTTTCTCTTGTGTCTTTTTTTAGGTGGACAAAATATTTTGAAGAGTTTAATTTTATCTAGATTATTCAAAACTAGTTTTCAGTAATAAGGTTAGCTCTTTCTGGAAGACACAGACAGCTCTAGCTAAGGGTGAGGACGAAGGGGCGGATATTCTTCAGGATCTGTTATCATAGGGAGGTCACATTATTTTGAATAAGGATTGGGTTGCGTTTAGAGGAGCATAATGTGAGGTGACCTTGAACTGGTGGGTAAGAAAAATATGAAGATGACTGTTACTACCACTAATTAAATGTTGAGAATGGCTTTGTGTTGTCAGAAAGTAAAACATGGATTCACTGACCAGAGTTTGGTCAGAAGTCCATGGATAATTTTGGAACAATGTATTATTTATAGCACTGCGAAGAAGGGACATTTCATTTAAAAAGCCACTATCAAAACTTTTTGCTATTGACTTCTATTTATTAAATACTTATTTTTGTGCCAAGCACTGTAGTTTATAGAAATTATTTCGTTTGACCCTCTGTTATTTGGTAAATGCAACTGATAGCAGTAACTTAAGCATACCCTGGGGTTATCCTTTCCAGCCTACCGCCACTGAATTCTCCCCTGTGCGTAAGCCCCCAGTAAAACCTCATATCTCATTTGCTAGCTCTGGGTCTCTTTGTCAGCCTTTTGAACCTGCTGCCATCCCCACTGGAAATGATAGAGGTTTGGCACAACATCTGTCTGCGGAATCTGGCCATTCATTCATGCAGTTATAAGTAATAAGTAGGTAAGTAAAGATTTTTTTGAGCATAGGAGTTACAAGATGTGAGTTATACTTGAGAAAGATTAGCTCTCCCAGGCTGGGCACAGTGGCTCATGCCTGTAATCCCAGCACTTTGGGAGGCTGACGTGGGCAGATCACCTGAGGTCAGGAGTTTGAGTCCAGCCTGGCCAACATGGTGAAACCCCGTCTCTACTAAAAATACAAAAATTAGTTGGGTGTGGTGGTGCACACCTGTAATCCCAGCTACTCAGGAGGCTGAGGCAGGAGAATCGCTCGAGCCGAGGAGGCAGAGGTTGCAGTGAGCCGAAATTGTGCCATTGCACTCTAGCTTGGGTGACAGGGCAAGACTGTGTCTCAAAAAAAAAAGAAGATTATCTATCCCATATTATGTGGGATAGCTAATTAGATTGATGAGAAACTGGAAGCATTTAGTAGATAATGACTGTAGTTCAGTTGAGACAACAGTCCAGGACATAAACCAGAATAGTGGCAGTGGAGATGGAGAAGAGGGGGTGAATTTGGCTGTTTGGGTGAGATGAATATAATTAAAGGCCAAGTGAGAATAAGTTTATTTTAGATGGTGGGTTTTGGATGTATTGAGTCGAGGCTGTGTCTAATCAACTGGAGACGTTCTCTTTGAATGTAAACTTGTTTGAAATGCTGAGTATAATAGGGCAGGCAAGTTCCTAAGTTTGGTCCATCAGACCTCATTCAGACTTGGCGGTAGTGCTCAGTGGAGACAGTGGTTCTGGCTTAGGATCCTGTCTACCACTTCTCTGTCTAATCTTCAGCAATTTACTTAGCCACGCAGGTCCTTAACATTCTCAGCTGAAGGATGTTCATAATGGATAGGATAATATATGTGCCTTGGTTAAAATGAGTGTTCAATAAATGATAATTATTGTTCTTGCTATACTTTATTTGCCTTCTTCATTCTCATTTTCTCATGAATATACAGTGGAGTTTTCCAGTGGCTACATCAGGTGTTACATGATATCACAAAAGATTGAATGCAAGCAGATATGAGAATCCAACTGTCTTCTATTAAGCCAGACATTAAAGAGATTTGCAACAATTTAAACAATGATACTTTTTCTTTTTTTTTAGACTAGTCAAATGCTATACTTTTTCATTAAATTTTTTATTGTTGAAAAACAATAATATAAGCAACAGAAAAGATACTGTGTTAACATGTAACTATTATTGTCACTTAAAAACAAATTTATGAATATTTAACTTTTTCTGTTAATTTTTAATACAAAAAATATTAATAGATATCACCCACATAAAGAAACATCTCTGATGTACATAATAATCTTTCAAAGTTGTGAAGGGACCTTGAAATAAAAAAAGTTTGAGAAGTGCTGATATAGAGGCATGAGAATGGTAACCAGTAGGGTAGCTTTAACTTCTTAGGATCTAAGCTCCATTAAACTAATTTTAATAAAATTGGTCTCCTTTGTGACAACTGATGAGTTGATGAAGAGTCTGGTAGAGGTGATCTGGAAGGGAATGATAAGGTGGAATTATAGCTGGGGACATGGAGAGAAATGATAGTCTCAGAAGGGGTGGTGTTTTATTTATTTATTATTTATTGAGATGGAGTCTTGCTCTATTGGCCAGGTTGGAGTGCAGTGGTGTGATCTCTGCTCACTGCAACCTCTGCCACCCAGGTTCAAGCATTCTCCTGCCTCAGCCTCCTGAGTAGCTGGGATTACAGGCGTGTGCCACCACATCTGGCGAATTTTTGTGTTTTTAGTAGAGACAGGGTTTCATCATCTTGGCCAGGCTGGTTTTGAACTCCTGATATCGTGATCCACCCCCCTCGGCCTCCCAAAGTGTTGGGATTACAGATGTGAGCCACTGAGCCTAGTGAAAGGGTTGTTTTAGACAAAGCTAGCCTCTCTCTCCATTCAGTTCTTCCCACTGTGTCGTACCACTTCCTAAGAGTGCTTTAGAATGTAGGATTCTGATAATATAGTTGAAGAGTTTTTGTTTTATAGACATATCATACTTTTGGCATGCAATGGGGACAGTTCCTGGAAAGGGTCTGTTATCTGCAGAAGGCTATTTCACCACTTGAGGCTTTGAAGAACTGAAGATCAGCTGACTTAGTTTAAAACTATTCATGTTCCCAGCAGCTTTAGGATAGCAAACCAACTCTGGGTCATCTTTATTTAAAGCCTCTCTTTAATAACCTGTGGAGAGGGGCTTTTGTTAATTGTGACTAGTTCTTTAAGAGAAAGCGTAACGTGATGGTGTTCCTTTCTCTGTTCTCTCTTTAAAAATGGTTTAAAGAATTTCCTGGGGTTGATTGATAACCAGCATTCACAGGTCAAGGCATGGGTCATAATCTATTTTCCAGTCTGCATATGTTGAAAGCGCCTTTGCAAAAAGGCTTTTTGCAAAGCCTTTTATAACTGAGGAAATTATGACAGTGAATGAGAACAGACCTAACTGGCTCCGTCTTGCTTCTAATCTTTAAGCTGTCCTTGTTCATGCCTGGGCATATGCCAAACTAACTTTGGGAAGGAATCCAGTTCATGTTTTGACTCTGAAACAAAATTGGTAATAGCCCTTTCCTGAATAGACCCCCTTCTTGCCTGGGGACCAGTCTGCCTTTGCAGGACCAACAAATTAGCTACAAGATTAGAAATTATGGTTTAGGGGTCATGCAGCCTCTGGCTCCAAGAGTCTGAACCTCCCCAAATTGCTCCTGGGGATAACATCACTATTGTAAAACCTAAGATCAGTGCTTGAGATATTTTGCAGACCCTGGACTTGGTGGATCAGCTGATGCCACACAGACCGGTAATTGGGCTCACCCAGTTCTGCCATCCCACCCAGGAACAGAAGACAGCAAGAAAACCTCATGTCGACCCCCCATAATTCCATCTCCAATCTGACCAATTAGCACTCCCACTTCCCAAGCCCCTACCTGCCAAATTATCTTTAAAAATTCTGATCTCCGAATCCTGGGGAGACTGTGTTGAGTAATAATAGAACTCTGGGCTGGGCGCGGTGGCTTATGCCTGTAATCTCAGCACTTTGGGAGGCTGAGGCAGGTGGAATCACTTGAGGTCAGGAGTTCCAAACTAGCCTGGCCAACATGGTGAAACCCTGCCTCTGCTAAAATACAAAAATTAGCTGGGTGTGGTGGCGGGCGCCTGTAGTCCCAGCTACTGGGGAGGCTGAGGCAGGAGAATCGCTTGAACCTGGGACGGGGAGGCTGCAGTAAGCCGAGATCATGCCACCGCACTCCAGCCTGGCCACAGACAGAGACTCCGTCTCAAACAAAACAAAACAAAACAAACAAACAAAACAAAAAACTCCGGTCTCCTGCACAGCCAGCTCTGCGTGAATTACTCTTTCTCCATTGCGATTCCCCTGTCTTGATAAATCGGCTCTGTCTAGACAGTGGGCAAGGTGAACCCTCTGGGCAATTACAATGTCACTCAAGGTCTGAAATGGAATGTTTAATATTTTCAATTACATTAAAGAGAAGAAAAAAAGTAAAAAACAGGAAAACAAAAAACAAAATAAAAAAATAAAAAAGATTTTAAAAAATTCAATTACATTGTCTTTTCCTAGCCCTAAAATTTTTCTTTTGCAAAAGAGTCTTGTGAAACAGATTAAAGGCTTAAAAAGAAACAAAACTCCTAAATTTCAGGTTGTAATTTGCAAAATAAAAGATTTCTTTTGCATTATATCATTCACACTGCAGAAAGGTTTCGGTTCTATGCAATCTGATCTTTTTCCACTTTTTAAAAGTTAATTTGCTTTTACTTAGCACTATTATAGAACAGGTATTTTCAAATAGTTTTGCAGTTAAACACAAAAATTATAATTTTTGTGGCGAAGTAGGTACTAGTTGGCAAACAGTGTTCCTTAGTGTAAAACAGAATTCTAAATTTTCAGAAATGGAGTCCTAAAACTAGCACTGGTCTTGCAAATCAAGTTCTGCAGCTTAGTTTGGGAAAGGTTCCCTTTTGGCTCAAGGCTTAACTGGCTCCACCCTGCTGCTGAAATGTGATACAAGTTGTAACAAAACCGGAAGTTGGTTAGGCTGCCTTCGCTTCTCAAGGTAAGTGTCACGTCTTTTTCCTTAATGTCAAAGCTCTTTGTAAAGCGTTAAAAATCAAATCCAGCTTAGCGACAGACTGGAGAGCGAGCGCCTGTGCTGACCAGGGCAGTCGGCCAGGCAGAACGGGTGCTGTATTCCTAAACCACGTTCTGGAGCTTGAATTGAGCTAATGAGCGTTCACTAACGAGTTAGGTTAATATGTCCCGTGACTTTGACTAACAAGCTTTAATTCCAAGATATGGGTGGTTATAAGTAGAGACGTGTTTGGGATCCTGAAAATCATTGACTTTATTCTTGCAGGAGTTTTTTTTTTTTTTTTTTAATTTTAAATTTAAAACTGTAGGAACTCTTTTTTTATATTTAAAGCTAATGGCATGGTTACCTATATCAGGGTCACTTAGAGCCTTATTTGGTTTTTAAAGTGGCTTTTTATCTAGAACTTTTAGTCCCCTTACCCCCCCACTCCCTAGCCCTGGTGTGTCTTTAAAATTTCAGAAAGACTCCAGGGTGGCAAGGTGTTATCACTGCACTTATTTTTGTGTGTGCTTGTCATACTGCCCTAAAGGGTAAAGGGGATTTTTCAAATTGTAAATGTGTTATTAGGAATATTTCTTAACATAGCTAAACTTTTCAGTTCAGATATTTTCATTTGCTTCTGTATTTTTATTTTTATTTATTTATTTATTCATTTATTTTTGAGACGGAGTCTCGCTCTGTCCGCCAGGCTGGAGTGCAGTGGGCGATCTCGGCTCACTGCAAGCTCCGCCTCCCGGGTTCAAGCGATTCTTCTGCTTCAGCCTCCTGAGTAGCTGGGATTACAGGCGCCCGCCACCACGCCTGGCTAATTTTTTGTGTTTTTAGTAGAGACGGGGTTTCACTGTGTTAGCAAGGATGGTCTCTATCTCCTGACCTCGTGATATGCCCGCCTCCGCCTCCCAAAGTGCTGGGATTACAGGCTTGAGCCACCGCGCCTGGCCTATTTATTTATTATTTTCGAGACGGAGTGTTGCTCTTGTGGCCCAGGCTGGAGTGCAACGGCGGGATTTCGGCTCACTGCAACCTCTGCCTCCCGGGTTCAAGCAATTCTCCTGCCTCAGCCTCCTGAGTAGCTGGGATTACAGGCAGGCACCACCACACCCAGCTAATTTTGTATTTTTAGTAGAAACGGGGTTTCTCCATGTTGGTCAGTCTGGTTTCGAACTCCCAACGTCAGGTCATCTGCCTGCCTCGGCCTCCCAAAGTGCTGGGATTACAGGCGTGAGCCACCGCGCCCAGCCACTTCTGTATTTTTAAAAAAGTGGTAAGATTTGAGTATTATACTGGGATAGAACTGAAGTTGGGGGCTTAATTTGATCTATCAGCTTATTGAAAACAAAGACCTTTTAAAAGATGGTTTTGTTAGGTTGGAGAAGTGAGTTTTAATTCGTCATTTAGTTAGCCAGTATGTTGATTTTTTTGGTGAAGTGTACTCTCTGTTTCACACCTGTCAGCTTTTTTAATATTGGATTTTCTCAAAATTCACATAACAATCACACTGTATGAGTACTGTTTTGAAGGTTGTCTGCTAGTCAGAATGAATGGAGATCAATGTGTAGGACACCTTTACTGATATCCAAAGGTTTACCAAAAGACAAGTCACCAAATGTGGCAGAAAAACATGATAAAATTTATTAGGAAAAACTAAAGCTTATGGAGTGAACAGTTATTTCAGGTTGGTGGAATTAGGCAAGAATCCAAGAAAGGAAGACAGTTTTATATGGGAGACTTTGTTAATGGTGGTCATTATGCTAGATATTTTGGAGATAGTATTTTATTTAATCCTCATGCAAGCCATTGATATTGGTGGCATTGTCTCTAACAAGTGAGAAAACTAAGACTCAGTAAGGTTAAATAATTTGTCCAGGGTCACTATGGTGGTGCCTGCTGGATTACATTAATGGACAGATTCAAACCTAGGTCTGTGATATTTCAAAGTCCATACACTTCATTGTATCATAGGACAGTAGTTGACGGCGTTTTAAATGGATCTTGAAAGAGGGGTAAAGGTCTTCTTTATCAAAACAAACAAAAATAGTAAAAGTAACATAGAATGTTTGAAAATAGAAAAAAAAAATCTAACCACCTTCAAATCAGTTTCTGTACAGTCTTACATGTACATACTTTGTAGTGTTTTTTGAAATTATAAAACACTACATGCTTTAAAAAAAATGCACATTATAAAGGGCATTAAAGAAAGGAAGCCCACTCTTCCCATCCTGAAAACACATACCTTCCTAAGGGGTAAACACTGTTGAGAACAATTGGAAGCATGTATAAAGGTTTTTTTCTTTTCCTTTTAAGTTATGTATATTTTGGTACATTCCATATCATTTTGCAGTTTTCTTGTTTTGATTCCTCAGTGGAGCATGAGCATGTATCTTCTTAACATGCAGATTCATGTCTTGGGATTTTTGTGAAATGAGTTCATACTTGCAAAGTACTTAAAACAATGCCTACCTCCTAGAATGCACTCAATAATTATTAGCTGATGTATTTGTTATCTGTTTACTCTATCTCATTTTTGTTAACGTTTAGCAAGTATTATATAGTTTGGGTATAGCGTAGTTTATTTTTGTAACCACTTAAATTTTCCAACATTTTTGCTACTGGAAATAATCCTTGCATAACTGTATGGGTTTTTCTGTAAGATATATTTCTTTTCTTTTCATTCTTTTTTTTTTTTTTTGAGACAGAGTTTCACTCTTGTTGCCCAGGCTGGAGTGCAATGGTGCCATCTCGGCTCACCTCAACCTCTGGCTCCAGGGTTCAAGCGATTCTCCTGCCTCAGCCTCCCGAGTAGCTGGGATTACAGGCATGCACCCCCAAGCCCGGCTACTTTTGTATTTTTAGTAGAGAAGGGGTTTCTCCATGTTGGTCAGGCTGGTCTCGAACTTCCAACCTTAGGTGATCTGCCTGCCTGGGCCTCCCAAAGTGCTGGGATTACAGGTGTCAGCCACTGCGCCCGAACTGTAAGATACATTTCTAGAAATGAAATTTCCAGGTCAGAGGATAAACATTTTTAATTTACTAAGATATTGTTAACATCTAAAAATGTGACAGTTTACCATTGTCCCTGTGTATGAGTGCTCGTTTCTTCACATCCTTGCTTATATCAGATATTATTACTGTTTTGCATATTACATGAAATAATGGGGAATACACAGTTCTACCTAGTTTGAGCATAGTGTACAGAGATTATTGTATCTTATTTTTCAGTGTAACATTTATTTTTATATGGACAGGAATTTAACCAAATTCCTGTCCATATAAAAATAGGGGGTCCCATTTAGGGGAAAAATAGGGGTCCCATTTAGAAGGCAAAACTTCAGGAGAAAAAGAAGCTTATTCCTGGAATAGCAGATGGCACATTGTTATTACAGTATAGGGAAAAAAAATTCTTGAAATTTGGGTTGTGTAGAAAAGTATAAAATATTAAATGTCGAGTGCCTTTGCTTCTTAATCTAATAATTCTTGGGAAGCTGCTGAGTGTTTTGCGGGGAGAGGAGAGGTATAATGAGAATTGTACCTTAGGAAAATAATCCTGTGTTGAGGAGATACAGAAACAGGGAGACCAGTTGAAAGTGTTTTATTAATCTGAGTGAAGGTAATGAAGTCTTCATGCTTGGAGGTGGTGGCAGAAAGGAAAACACTAGACAAATGTAATAGAATGGAAAGTAGAAGAGAGTTGCAAGAGGGATAGGTAGAGTGCAGAATTGGTGGAGGTAGAATCTGCAGAGCTTGTGTGGAAGTTGGGGACCAAAAGAGTGTTTGGAATCCAATCCTGAGAGTTCGGGGTTTGAAATCCTGCTGATGAGAAATGTGTTGACAGACCACCATCAGATTAGGAAAGTGAGGTTCAAAAACTAGTCTGGAGGAAAATATGAATTTCACTTCAGACAAATTGAGTTTTTTGTTATCTAAACAGAAGTCCATACCCAGTTGGAAATCTGTGTCACAGCATTGTAGAGCTGTAGGGTGGAGCAATTGAAAGATTTAAGAAATACTATCCTAGAGGTTATAATTGAGGCTGTGGAAGTGATGATCCTACAGAGAAATAGGGCAAAAAAAAAAAAAAAAAAAAAAAAAAAGGGGGAAAAAAAAAGAAAGAAAGAAAAGCCAAGAGAAAAAGTCTTGGAGAAGGATATCTTCATGAAAGAGACGTAAAAGAGGAACCAGACTTAATTAAAATATTTTTACAATGACTATTTCTGACATTTGATTTTGATTCTAGTTAGACTTCCTTACTGCCTCCAAAAAATGTGGTGGAAAAACGTGATAAACTTTATTAGGAAAAACTAACGCTTACGGAGTTTCTGTGGAGAGAGCAGTCCCCCCAAAAGTCCATTCTCACTTTTTTATTTCTACCTTTGATTCTCCCATTGCTCCAATTCAAATCATGCTCATTCAGAATCCCTCTTTTTCCATAATCCCTTATTTACTTACTGTGTCAGCCTTAAGGGTCTGATTTGAAGCTATGGATAGTTTGGTGATCAAAACCTCACAAAGTAGGCCAGAGACCATACTTTTCACCTCTCATTTTCTGTAACTTTGGCAAGTGTCTTAATCAGTGCCCTATTTTACATATGGGGACAATAGTACCTCCCATAGTTCCCTAGGTTGTTCTGAGGAATGCATACTAAGTCCTTGACATGATGTCTTGTAAGCCCTTAGTAATTGTTAACTCTTCTACTATTATTTCTTCCATACCTCTAAATTACTATAACGAAATGCAGTTTTAAAATTTCTGTCCTGTGTGATCTTAGGCACTATTTTTTTTTTTTTATAAGCTCTGTGAGCTTCAGTTTCCATACCAGTAAAAACAACAACAGAAAAAACCCTTGTATGTTTCTTCCAAGGATTAGCATTCATACATGTAAAGCAGGACTGTGATGACTGGAATAGAGCAGGCACTTAATAAATAGTAACATTATTCAATTATAGGTTAATAGTATTTACTATTGTTTTATCTATTAGTTTTGGGTCTTTAGAGAAGGGGCCATTCCACTTAGCACTGAATTTTGTTTTAAGGAAAGAATTATTGTGAGGGCTACATGGAGTGATCCAAATGAAACCTGTATATCATGTAATAAGATATTTGTTTCCAATCATTTTTCCAGAAAATGAATAAAGAAAATGGAAAAATTGGTCAGGTGAGGTGGCTCGCGTCTGTAATCCTAAGACTTTGGGAGGCCAAGCGGGAGGATTGGTTGAGCTCAGGAGATCAAGACCAGCCTGGGTAATATAGTCAGACCCTGTCTCTACAAAAAAATTAAAAAATTAGCTGGGCATGGTGGTATGCACCTGTGGTCCCAGCTACTCGGGAGGGTGAGGTGGGAGGATTGCTTGAGTCTGATACGTGGAGGTTGTAGTGAGCCGAGATTGCACCACTGCTCTCCATCCTGGGCGCCAGAGTGAGATGAGACCCTTCCCCCACCCCCCCAAAACAAAATTAAAAAGAAAATTGAAAGATTACTTGCTGATGGTGCTGTGATTAGAGAAACTAGGATTAGATTGTAGAGTTTCAAATTACTTTGTTTTCCCAGTGTTTTTTTCTTCCTTTCCCCTTACTTTGTCTTACTTTCACTCAAACTCTAAAATCTTTTTCAGAAGTCTTTCCTACTGGCCAGGCGCATTGGCTCATGCCTATAATCCAGCACTTTGGGAGGCCGAGTCAGGTGTATCACCTGAGGTCAGGAGTTCAAGACCAGCCTGGCCAACATGGTGAAACCCCCGTCTATACCAAAAATACAAAAATTAGCCAGGCATGGTGGCAGGTGCCTGTAATCCCAGCTACTTGGGAGGCTGAGGCAGGAGAATCGCTTGAATCCAGGAAGCGGAGGTTGCAGTGAGCTGAGATCACACCATGGTACTCCAGCCTGGGCGACAGAGCGAGACTCCATCTCAAAAAGAAAGAAGTCTTTCCTACCATCTTAAGTTGTCAGATCTGACAGATCTTAAATTGGTATTGAATATGCCACTTTTATGCTCTTTGTTTTTTAGAACCTTCTCTGAAAATGTCATAACTCTGATTGTTAATTTAAAAAAATCATTTTTTCTTCACTTCCTTCTGTGAAAATGGAGTCTGAAACATTTTTATCTGGGGAAGTGGAAATACTTGACCTATTTTTCAATTTCCCTATAATTTGAGTTTCAGCTATCAAAGTCAACTTAGTTTTTGGCATAGAAGTTTTCTATGAAGGTAAAATTAAATTACTAGAAAGAAAAGGAGCACATTTTCTGAAATATTTTACGTTTGAACAAATTAAATACAAATGCAAGAAACATGCAAAAATCTCAGTTTATCTAAGCCCAATAGTGTTCAGAAGAAATTAGCACATATTGAGGAGATGGAAAGTTAATAGTGATATTATAAATAGTGGCAATTACCACTTACTGACAACTTGCTGTTTTCAGGCATCTGTGGATTTTTACATTCATTCTTTCTGGAGTTTTAGTTCTATGAAATAAATCTCTACATTGCTATTCAGTCTCTTATAAAGCAGATTTAACATTCTGAATTAGGTAGGCGAACTTAGATTTCAACCTTTGTCCCAATAACTCCCCACTCACTTTGTTTGTCCCTGTGAAATGTTGATCCTTGCTGGACCTGTTTACTTTTCACCTTCTCTCTAAACAGGGAACAGTGATGAACAGTGAAAAGAACATGGCTATTGCAGTTAGATTTTGGTTCAAATCCTAAAAGTATGTGTGATTTAGGGTATATTCCTTAACCTCAGTTTCCTCATCTCTAATAAGAAGATAAATCTGCTGCTTATAAGGATTCCATCAGACGTGGTTTCTAACTGCCAGGTCATCACCGAATGTTCATTTCTTTTCGTCTTTCTCTATGTCTCCTTTCCTTTGACTCTACAGTAAAACTACAATCCTTTTCTTTCCCTTTGTCCACAAAATTTTATTGCTGTCTTTATATATCTTGTGCTTAGTCTTAACTTGCTGACTCTGTCAATCTCCTTATCCTTCTGTGGTTTTACCTATTTTTCTAAAAGTCTTCCTACCTAACTCTGCTACTCAGCAGGTGAACACCTATTTCCACCTCTATCCCCAGTCTAGGTTTTTGGTGACAATGCTAAGCCCACCAGGTTTGCCCCAAATCCTAGATGAAATGCTGAGCTAAGAAATGTACACTGTCCCCAGATTACTGGAGGAACCCGCCCCCAATATTTCAACGTAGGTTCTTTCTATTTTCAGTAAGTGTCAGCTGGCTGAGAAATAAAGAGAGACAGTTTAAAGACAGGAATTTTACAGCTGGGCTGCTGGGGGTGACATCACATATCTGTAGGACCCTCATGCCCCCTGAGCCTCAAAACCAGCAAGTTTTTATTAAGGGTTTCAAAAGGGGAGGGGGTGTAAGAACAGGGAATAGGCACAAAGATCACATGCTTCAAAGGGCAAAAAGCAGAACTACTAATAAGGGTCTAACAAAGATCACATGCTTCTGAGGGAACAGGACAAAGGGCAAAAGCAGAACTACTGATAAGGGTCTATGTTCAGCCGTGCACGTATTGTCTTGATAGACATCTTAAACAACAGAAAACAGGGTTCGAGAGTAGAGAACTGGTCTGACCACAAATTTACCAGGGCAGAGTTTTGCCCCAACCTAGTAAGCCTGAGGGTACTGCAGGATACCAGGGCGTATCTCAGTCCTTATCTCAACCCCGTAAGACAGACATTCCCAGAGTGGCCATTTATAGACCTCCCCCCAGGAATGCATTCCTTTCCCAGGGTATTAATATTAATATTCCTTGCTAGGAAAAGAATTTAGTGATATCTTCCCTACTTGCACATCTGTTTATAGGTTCTCTGCAAGAAGAAAAATATGGCTTTTTTTGTCCAACCCCGCAGGCAGTCAGACCTTATGTTTGTCTTCCCTTGTTCCCTAAAAATCGGTTATTCTGTTCTTTTTCAAGGAGCACTGATTTCATACTGTTCAAACACACATGTTTTACAGTCAATTTGTACAGTTAACACAATTATCACAGTGGTCCTGAGATGACGTACATCCTCAGCTTATGAAGCTAACAGGATTAAGAGATTAAAGACAGGAGTAAGAAATTATAAAAGTATTATTTGGGAACTGATAAATGCCCATATTAAAATGAAATCTTCACAATTTATGTTCCTCTGCCATGGCTCCAGCTGGTCCCTCTGTTCAGTGTCCCTGACTTCTCGCAACACCAGATTAGTTTCTAACTCAGTTTGGAATTTCAATTTCATTTTCTAATAGAAGCAATATGTGAAAGAAAAACCTAAACTCGACCTCAATTCATTATTAAAATTAAGCTGAAAGCTGAGTCATGCAAGCAACTGCATTTCCTTTTGTTTCAAAGCAGAGAGCTACAGATAAAAGGTTAGATATCTCCACAGGTAGCTACTGTATGTTCACCTTATCTTATGTAAAGTGCCAGCTTACTGAGCATAAGCCAATGCATACTTGTCTATTCCCCTACCTGCTCATTTTGTCTTGGAACATCTGAATGACAAGTTCCTCTTTCCCCTCCAGCCCACTTTTCCCCTTTAGATACTGAAGCCCTCAAAGTCATCTTGGGAGAAAGGCACAGACAATAGACTGTTTCTGTGATTCTGTGTTTTTTTTTTTTTTCTCCCAGGCATTGTCCTTAGCCTGGCAAAATAAATTTCTAAGTTGATTAAAACCTGTCATAGATACTTTTTGGTTTCCAAATATTATAAATGGTGGTTCTGTTTTCAGGCCAAAAGCCTAGAAATAAAAGCATGTTTAAGACATAAATTAATTAAAATATACTGCACTTGTGCCAAAATAAAAGAAAATAATGCCATTGTAATTCTCATAATAAAATAAAATGAAAACAATATTTAGTAGGAAGTGGCTATTTACCTTAAACATTGTAGAATGTACTTGATGGAAGAAAAAAACAAAAATGCAACCAATGGAAATTCTGAAAGGAGCTTCCAAGTGACTTAAGGATTACTGCGTTTTTATATTATGGGTAGTTAAACAACAACCTTTCTCATACAGAAGATTACTGTGAGAATGCTAATTTATTTGCCATATTTATACTTTTTGTTCAGGCTCACAAATGGAATGAAGTGAGAATAAGGCAAAATCCAGCTTCTATCTCCAAAAATTTTCCCTGTTGCTTAGCCTGTTTATTCCTTTGATTCTGAGAACTTTTCTTTTTTACTGAAATTCTTGATACTCTTAATTTAGAATTTGATTCAAGGCTGAAACTTAATGGTCCATGCATGCCATAAAGTAATGTTCATCAGACTGCAGGTTAAGATCCATTGGTAGATCGTGAAATAATGCAGTAGGGTGTAACCAGCATAAAACAAAAAAAGGAAGAAATAGGAAACATACACATCTATAACATGTAGTAAAGGTAAATAATGTTTCATGAAATGTTTGTTGGGTTATAATGTAAAAATATTTCTTACTTTGGATGTAGTAAATGAAAATTAAAACCACTATATATTGCAAAAAAAAAAAAAGAGACCCTTTTCCAAATTATGTAGATATTTTATAGTGAACTATTTTGGCTAAGTTTTTGCTTTTTTGCATCTCAGTCTTCATAATTAAGAATTCCTTGTTGCCGGAAGGGGAATATCACACTCTGGGGACTGTGGTGGGGAGGGGGGAGGGGGGAGGGATAGCATTGGGAGATATACCTAATGCTAGATGACGAGTTAGTGGGTGCAGCGCACCAGCATGGCACATGTATACATATGTAACTAACCTGCACAGTGTGCACATGTACCCTAAAACTTAAAGTATAATAAAAAATTAAAAAAAAAAAAAAAGAATTCCTTGTTGCCTCATACCTATGCATTAATTAAGACTCTCGGTACCTGCTTCACTCATATCTTAGGTAATGTAGAGTGGGTGTAACTGGGCTGAGTTCCCACAATTTTTTTGTGTGCATGTCAACTTTTGAACTCCTTTGATGCTTTAATTTAAAATAAATGACTAACAAGAGCTAGAACTTGAATGCAATATAACTAGACATGATTCACTGTTTGCTAGCTTAATCATCTGACATGGTTTTAAAAGATTGTTTTCCTCCTTTTTTCTTATTCTCACATGTTCTTAGAGTTGCACAATACTAAGACGTTTAATGACCGATTTATTTTAAAAAGTCTTTTGTTAACACATACTCCTTTTTCCAATGACTTTCTTACATCTAAATATTTTTGATTGAATTCGTTTTGTCTGAATTTTTACTTTGTAATAAATATATTCTCTTGATTAACATAACTTGCTTCTGTGGCCCACAATCAAATAATAATTACATTTTCATTTAAGTACAAGAATTTTGTATTTACATAATGAAGAATATACTTGCTTTGAGGTTTTATCTTTATGTGAGATATATGTAGAACATGGTGTTAGCAGTCATCATACCCTTTTACTAAGCACTTGTCTTTCAGGTAAGAAAGAAAACTGTACAAATCTCATCAGGTTTGGGAATATTTTAGTTACAGAATCAGGATAACTGCTCTTTTGGTTTTTTAAAATAGTAAATCTCTCTGTCTTGGGTGGACAAAATAAATCTTTTTTGTTTTATCTTCTATTTTGTATAGACAACAGAATGGGAATATTAAGAAAATCATACATAATTGATAGGAGTCCTTTCTGTGCTTAAAGGGTGATTTCATAATGTAATAGCTTATTGTTGACAGTTGATAATTTTAACTTAAATGTTTCCATGACTAACTCCTATTCTGTCATAATTATGTGATCTGTTAATATAGGTTGGCTAATGAATTTGTGTATTAGTTTGAAAAAAAGTTGTACCATAAAACATTAACTAGAAAACCATAATTAGCTATTATAATGAAAATTGAACTTTACCTTGAACAGTCAGCATTTGACAGAGGACAAAGAAGTTGCCATTGTACAGGTTCCTCTCTGACCTTGTTATATTTTCCTAATCGATGATGGGTGGTGGTGTCTTAGTCACTTCCCTTTCTTGTCTTATACTTCTTGCTCAAATAATTCCCAATATGCTTTTCCACTTTGCTTTTCTAAAATCGTAAAATTTTAGAATTGAAGGTGGCCTTGAATGTCTTCTGGTTCACTTGGTGTATTTTGCAACTGATGAAACAGATTTAGTGACTTGGTTGATGCTGTTCAGCTGTTTAGTGCACAGCAGAGACTGGATATCAAGTTTTGTTTCCATTTTCACTGACAGAAAGTTAGTGCCAAATAAATATTTGTTAAACTGAAATAACTGTTTTCACTATACCATTCTTTAGGTAGGTGGCACATGACTACATTTAATCTTCTTAATAATGGCGAAGTCGATTAAATAGTGATCTTCCTTCCCTTCCTTCCCTCTCTCCCTCTGTCCCTCCCTCCCTTTCTCTCTCTCTCCCTCCGACCCCAGGCTGCAGTGTCACAATCATAGCTCACTGCAGCTTTGACCTCTTGGATTCAAGGAGCCCACCTTCCACCTCGGCCTCTTGAGTAGCTGAGACTACAGGCATGCCACTGTGCCTGGCTAATTTTTTTTTTTTTTTAAATTTTTGGAGAGACAGGGTCTCACTTGTTGCCCAGGCTGGTCTTGAACTCCTGGCTTCAAGTAATTCTCCTGCTTTAGTCTCCCAAAGTGTTGGGATTATAGGTGTGAACTACTGCACTTGGCTGCAGTTATTTCCTTAAATATTCTGTTTCCTATAATAATCAACCATATTATTATTATTATTATTTTCTCCACGGAGAAATCTTAAGCTCCTTTTATGTTGTAGATATTTTTCAGAAGCTCTTGGTTGGTTCATTTGTTTCTTTCACTCCTCCTTAAATGAAAAGAATTCTCCCCAGCTTTCATGTTTGATAAATAGTGGGGTATATGGTACTGTTGGACCCTATGCTGTTTACTTAGTAGCTCCTGGCATTAGGTGCAGGGCTGGTTAAAGTGTATATTTCCCAGCACAATATCTGGCGTTTAACAGGATTTCCTGTAGTTTAATTTAGTGAGGGATTTGTTTACATAACTATATATGTGTTTAATGCTGTAAATTTCCCCTTAAGCACTGCTTTTGCGGCATCCCACAAATTTATTCTCTTAAATTTATTAAATTGTGTCTTATGGCCCAGAATGTAGTCTATCTTGGTGAACATTCCATGTGAGCTTGAGAAGAATGTGTATTCTGTTGTTGGATGAAATAGTCTATGGATATCCATTATATCCAGTTGACTGATGTTGTTGAATTCACCCATGTCCTTAATGATTTTCTGCCTTCTGGATCTGTGCATTTCTCTCTCTCTCTCTCTCTCTTTCTCTCTCTCTCTCTCTCTTTCTCTCTCTCTCTCTTTCTCTCTCTCTCTCTCTTTGAGACAAAGTCTCACTCTCTGTTGCTCAGGCAGGAGTGCAGGGGTGTGGTGTGACCATAGCTAACTGCAACCTTGAACTCCTGTGTTCAAGTCATCCTCCCTCCTAAGCCTCTTGAGTAGCTGAGACTACTTGTGTAGTCCACTGCACCCAACTATTTATTTACTTACTTATTTTTTGTTTGTTTTTACAGACAGTCTCATTATGTTGCCTAGGCTGGTCTCGAATTCCTGGCCTCATGTGATCTTCCCGCCTTGGCCTAACAAAGTGCTGGGATTATAGGCATGAGCCATGGTACCCAGCCTGGATCTGTCCACTTCTGATAGTGGATTCATCTATTTCTCCTTATAGTTCTATTAGTTTTTGCCTCACTTATTTTGATGCTCTATTGCATTGTTATGTCTTCTTGGAGAATTGACCCTTTTATTATTAGGTAAAGCTCTCTTTATCTCTGATAACTTTCCTTGGTTTGAAGTCTACTGTCTGAAATGAACGTAGCTACTCCTGCTTTCTTTAAATTAGTGTTAATGTAGTATATCTTTCTCTATGCATTTACTTTTAATCTACATGTGTCTTTATATTTAAAGTGGGTGTCCTGTGGAAAACACATAATAGGGTCTGTTTCCTGATCCACTTTGACAATCTGTCTTTTAATTGCTACATTTAGACAATTGACATTTAAAGTGATTAGTGATATAGAGGGACAGCTTTTTTTTTTTTTTTTGGAATCTTGCTCTGTTGCCCAGGCTGGAGTGCAGTGGCGTGATCACAGCTCACTGCAAGCCCTGCCTCCTGGGTTCACGCCATTCTCTTGCCTCAGCCTCCTGAGTAGTTGGAACTACAGGTGCCCGCCCGCAATGCCCAGCTAATTTTTTTTGAATTTTTTTAGTAGAGATGGGGTTTCACCATGTTAGCCAGGATGGTCTTGATCTCTTGACCTCGTGATCCACCCGCCTCAGCCTCCCGAAGTGTTGGGATTATAGGTGTGAGCCACCGCGCCCGGCCAGGGATAGCTTGTTTTATGGCACTTCACTTTATTGTGCTTTGCAGATAGTGTGTTTTTTACAAATCGAATGTTTGTCTTTTTTAAAAAAATCAAATTATAAAAAAATTTATAAAATTATTAAAAAAAGAAAAAGAGAGGGTCTTGTTATGTTGCCCAGGCTGGTTTCGAACTCCTGGGCTCAAGCAATCTTCCTGCCCTTCCCTCCCAAAGTGCTGGGATTACAGGCATGAGCCACCGCACCCAGCCTTTTTTTTTTTTTTTTTTTTTTAATTGAGACAGAAGTCTTGCTTTATTATCCAGGCTGGAGTGCAGTGGTGTGATTGTAGCTCACTGCCACCTTGAATTCTTGGGCTCAGTGGATCCTCCTGCCTCAGCCTCAGCACGTGCCACCACAGCCAGCTAATTTTTTCATTTTTTGTAGACATGAGATCTCACCATGTTGCCCAGGCTGGTCTTGAACTCCTGAACTCAAGGGATCCTTCATCCTCAGCCTCTCAAAGTGTTGGGATAATAGGGTTGAGGTTCCCTTGAGCCCAGAGTTTGGAGACCAGCCCCCTTGTCCCGTTCCTGGCTACAAATTGAAGGCTTGTGGCAACTCCTCATTGAGCAAGTCTGTTGGCACCATTTTTCCAACAGAACGTGCTCACTTTGTGTCTCTATGTCACATTTTGGTAAATTTCTATTTTATTATTTGTTATTTATTATTTTTATTTTTAATTAAAAAATAGAGATGAGGGTCTCATTATATTGCCCAGGCTGGTCTTGAACTACTGGGCTCAAGCGATCCTCCCAACTTGGCCTCCCAAAATGCAGGGATTACAGGTGTGAGCCACCACGCTTGGCCACACTTTTGCAAGTTTCTAAACTTTTTCATTATATCTGTTATGGTGATCTGTGATCAGTGATCTTTGATGTTTCTATTGTTTTGGAGAGACACAAACTGCACCCGTATAAGATGGCAAACTTAATTGATAACTGTGTATGTTCTGACTGCTCTACCAACTGGCTATTCTCCAATCTCTCTCCTTCTCCTCAGGCCTCCCTATTCCCTGAGGCACAACAATATTGAAATTGGGCCATTTAAGAACCCTATAATGGCCTGTAAGTGTTCAAGTGAAAGGAAGAGTCATGTATCTTTAACTTTCAATAAAAAGCTAGAAATGATTAAGCTTAGTGAGGAAGGCATGCCAAAAGCCAAGAGTGGCTGAAAGTCAGGCCTCTTGTTCCAGTCAGCCAAGTTGTAAATGCAAAGAGAAAGTTCTTGAAGAAAATGGTTACTCCAGTGAACATATGAATGATAAGAAGGCAAAACAGCCTTATTGTTGATATGGAGAAAGTTTTAGTGGTCTGGATAGAAGATCAAACCAACCACAACATTTCCTTAAGCCAAAGTCTAATCCAGAGCAAGGTCCTACCTTTGTTTAATTCTATGAACGCTGAGAGAGGTAGGTCCCTAAGAGAGAGGTCCCTGCTCTATCTCACCATCCCTTATATCTTGCCATTTATTTTGCTGATATAGAAGCATACAAAAGTAAGCATATATAAACATATACAAATAATTATATGTATTATTATTTTGAACAAACTTTCATGTTAGACTAAGTGGAAGAAAAACATTTTTACTTTACCTTCACTTATTTGTTTTCCAATGCTCTCCTTTCTTTATGTAGATCTGAATTTCTGACTTTTATTGTTTTCCTTTTCTCTTAGGAATTTCTTTTCACTTTTCTTGCAAGATAGGTTTTACCAGCAACGCATTCCCTCAATTTTTGTCTGTCTGAGAAAGTCTTCCTATTTCTTCTTCACTTTTGAGAGATAATCTTTTGGGGTGTAGAATTCTATGGTGCCACCTTTTCCTCTCAACACTTTAAATATTTCACTCTACTCTCTTCTTGCTTGTGTGGTTTCTGAGCAAAAGTCAGATATAGTTCTCATCTTTGTTCCTATCTTTTTCCTCTGGCTTCTTTCAGGATTTAAAAAAACACTTAGATTTCTGTAGTTTGAAAATGATATGCCATATTAATCAGGGTTTTCCACAGTTACAGATTAAAATAAGATTTTATTTATATTTATTATAGATATTTATTATGGAAATTGACTTGTGATTCTGAAAGCCCACAAGTCTCAAAATCTGTTGTCTACAAGCTGGAGAACCAGGAAAGCTGCTGGAGTAGTTCAGTGTAAGCCTAAAGGCCTAAGAACTGGGAGAACCCATAGCGCACCTCCTGGTCAGGTCTGAGGGCCTTGGGTTGGGCAAAGGATTGCTGGTGTAAGTCCTGTGGTTTTAAGGCCCCAGGACCAGGAAACTTGATGTCTGAGGGCAAGAGAAGAGGGATGTCTCAGATCAAGAAGAGAGAGTAATTCCCTCTTCCTCTGCTTTTTTATTCTATTTAGGCCCTCAGAGGATTAGATGATATCTACCCACTTTGGTGAGGTGATCTTTTTACTCAGTTTCCTGACTGAGATGCTAACCTCTTTTAGAAATACATTCATAGACACTTCCAGAAATAATATTTTATCAGCTATCAGAACATCCCTCAGCCCAGTCAAGTTGACATATAAATTAATCATCATATATACCTAGATGTAGTTTTTTATTTATTATTTATCCTACTTGGTATTGTGTATCTGATAATAGTTTGGGGGAAATTCTCAGTCATAATTGTTTCAAATAATTCTTCTGTTTCCTTCCCTCTTCTCCTTCTGGAATTCCGATTCCAGGTTTGTTGTACCTTTTGTAGTTCCACAGTTCTTGGATCTGTTCTCTTTTTTTCAGTCTTTTTTTTTTTCTTTTCAGTTTGATATTTTTCTATTGAGATATCTTCAGGCTAAGAGATTCTTATCTCAGATATGTCCAGTCTACCCATAAGCCCATAGTTCACTTCTTTTAAAGTGTTTTTGATCTCTAGCATTTCTTTTTGGTTCTGAGAATTTCCATCTCTGTGCATTTGTTCTTGCATGCCATCTACTTTATCCATTGGAGCATTTAGCATCTTAATCATAATGTTTTAAATTCCTGGTCTAATAATTCCAACATCTCCATCATACCTAAGTCTGGTTCTGAGGCTTGCTCTGTTTCTTCAAATTGTGTTCTCTGCCTTTCAGTATGCCTTGTAATTTGTTCTTAATAACTGGACATGATGCAGTGGGTAAAAGGAACTGCTGTAAATAGGCCTTTAATAATGTGGTGGTAAGGAGAGGGAGGAGGAGAACTGTTCTGTAGTCCTGTGAGTAGACCTCAGTATTTTAGTGAGCTTATGCCCCTGGAGTGTGAACTTCACAACCGCTTCAAGGTTCTTCCCCCACTTAAGTGAAACAGGATGGCTAATGTGGGCAGGAGTTGGGTATTTCCCCTCCTCCAGGTCATGTAGGCTCTGATAAAACCCCAGCAGGTTAGGCTGCAGTTAAATAGTTGCTCCTGATTGACGTAACTAAAAAACAATAATTTTTTCTAGTGATTCTAAGGCTGCTATTGTCTATGACCAGATATATGATATAGAAAACTCCTTTTCTATAAATAATAAACTGCCTCTTAGGTGTTTCCCATCTGCAACCTGTCCATGGTGTTAACTTTATTTACTGCCATGTATCATGTGACTGCTCATCACCTCCAGCCTTGTTGAGTCCTGTGATTTGCAGGTTTTGAATATATGCATCAAGCAAAGTGGTTGGTCTGGGCTACAAGAGGGTGGGACTGAGGTAAAGTAGCTGGTTTTCTATTATCCAGATGCTAAGAGGAATATTGGAGCCGTGGGAGGGAAGAAGATTGTGTGGGCTGACAATTGTGTTTCTTAATTCAGAAGTATCTGGGCTACAGGTAGTAGAATTATTATCTCTACCAATTGGTTCTCTGTTATCCTCAGTTTTCAGTATTGCAAATTAAATAATCCACCCAGTCATCATGATCAGTTTAATAGGAAGTTGGGAAAAGTCTTATCATAGATTTCTTCAGGTGATGATATTTAAATCCAGAAGAAACATTTCTTCTTTGTTCTTTAAGCTTTCTAGGATGACGTGGAGTAAAACCTTTTGCTTTTATTGACTAGTTTATTATTTCCAATTGATAATAAAGAAAGCTATTATTTATTATCTTCCTTGTCAGATTTTGAGCTATATTTTCATTTTTATTTAAACAACATTAGGCCAGGCACAGTGGCTCATGCCTGTAATCCCAGAACTTTGGGAGGCCAAGGTGGGCGGATCACCTAAGGTCAGGAGTTCGAGACCAGCCTGGTGTAACTCCGTCTCTACCAAAATACAAAAATTAGCCAGGTGTGGTGGCGCATGCCTGTATTCCCAGCTACTGGGGAAGCTGAAGCAAGAGAATCACTTGAACCCGGGAGGCGGAGGTTGCAGTGAGCCGAGATCGTGCCACTGCACTCCAGCTCGGGCAACAGAGCGAGATCTCTGTCTCGAGAAAAAAAAACAGCATTGAAAAGAGATGTTTGTTTCCTTATTTTTCAGGTAAGGAAGTGGAGGATTAAATGATTTGCCCAAAGTCTCACAGTAATTTATAGAGCTGAGATTGAAATTCAGGTGAAACTTCACATATCACATTCTTTTTATCAGGTATGTTGAGAATATGGTTTGCTGAACACAGAAAGCAAGTAGTTATCTAGAATTACGGTCCTGTTGTGTAAAAGCTTTTATATTTTAATTATATATGACAATAATGGGCTTTTACCCTTCTTTTTGAGATGGCAGTTTCTGGATTTACTCTTGGTACCTGCATACTTCTGTTGCACATTAGTTATGTGGCTAATTATCCCAATGGAAAAGTAACACAGTCATGCCATGGAATGATTCCTGAACATGGTCATAGTCCACAGTCTGTTCCTGTTCATGACATTTACGTGAGTCAGATGACATTCAGGCCAGGAGATCAGATTGAAGGTACCGTGCTGGGATTAACTGTTTACATTTTGGATTTCACTCTTTTACTGTTTATTGCATCTTTATTATTACTTGATTTAGACGATTTCACTTAAATCTGTTTTCTTTTGTAAGTTACTATCATACTTCTTATTTTTGGTTCCAGATGACTGTATTACTTAAGTAGTCTGTGTATTTCCCATCCAGAACAGGCTTTAAAATAAGTTTTTATCGTTATTTACTATTTTTATTAATTGTGCTATCACTTCAAGAGAAGAGAAAAATGAAGTTTATTTTATCTTGTTTAAAATATAATAAACCCTTGTCCTTCTTGATATCATATAATTTTAAGAACAATTCTCTAATTTCTCTGGTAAAATATAGGCTGATTATTAAAGATAAATCTATAACAGCATTTTGCAAACTTTATTTTTTGCAACTCTAGAAATGCAAAATGTTAACAGGTACTCTGTTACATAGAGAGTATATAGAAAAATAAGTTTGGAATATTCTGTATGATATATAATATACCTTAGAGTTCACACTGTACAGTAGGATATTAAATATCCTAAGAAATTTGCAGTAAAGAAACAAGTATTTACTTTCATCCAGTGTTTTTCTTTTTTTGTAATTCAATAAGAATTTATTGAGTGTCACTGTGAGCCAGACACTGTGTTAAATACTGGAATTCAAAAGAAAACACCTCATGTTTTTTCGTCTAATGAGGTCAAGTAAACATTTTTTTTTTAAACTTTTGTTTTGGGTTCAGGGGTACATGTGCAGGTTTGTTTATAGGTAAATTCCATGTCACAAGGGTTTGGTGTACAGATTATTTCATCACTCAGGTGATAAGCATAGTACCCAATTGGTATCATCTAGCATTTTCCAAACTAACAGCCTTATGGACTGCCCCTGGACCATCACCTATTTTTCTTTTCTCTTTGCGGAATGGCTATTAATATCTCACAGAGTGAATATCTTATGGAACGCTGGAAAAAGTTTTATGGAAAAAGTTTAGAGCTTCTTTGCCTATAGGATGACTGTTTTCTCTCCAGGAGTACTTTTGCATATGTAGACCTCATTGTAATTGTAATGTACAACCTCTAAACTTTTTTTTTTGATATTACTAAGCTTTTTAACCAACCCTTTTGTCTTTTTCTCAGTTACTTTGTCAGGGCATCCATTTAAAGGCTTTCTCCTAGAAGCGCGTAATGCTGAGGATCTGAATGGCCCTCCTATTGGCTCCTTCACATTGATTGACAGTGAAGTGTCACAACTTTTGACCTGTGAAGATATACAGGTTTGTGTTTAGAGTTGATCCTTGAACAATGTGGAGGTTACAGGTGCAGACCCCACCCCTGGGGAAATTGGAAATCTGTGTATAACTTTTGACTCCCCCCAGACTTAACTACAAATAGCCTATTGTTGACCAGAAGCCTTACTGATAACAAATAGTTGATTAACACATATTTTGTATTTATATGTGTTATATACTGTATTCTTACAATAAAGTAAGCTAGACAAGAGAAAAATCTTATTAAGAAAATAAGAGAAAATATATTTACTATTCATTAAATAGAAGTGGATTATCATAAAGGTCTTTATTCCCATTGCCTTCATGTTGAATGGGCTGAAGAGGAGAAGGAAGAGGAGTGGCTGGTCTTGCTGTCTTGGGGTGGGTGGAGGAGGTGGAAGGGGAGGCAGGAGAGGCACCACACTGGTGTAACTTTATAGAAATACATTGTAATTTCTGTCTGACTTTTTTGTTTTTTCGTTTTCTTAAAAATATTTCTATATGGTACCAATTCTTCCCCGCTTTGCTTTAGTTTCAGTGCTATATCATAGGAGGGTCCATGTCGTAGAAGAAGGCAAAAGCATTGTTGAATAATTGGAACCCTTCTGCCAGGTTGTCTAATGTCAGTTTGTTTTCTGGGACTGCTTCTTCTCCATAGTCCTCATCGTCATCTGGCACTGGTTTGGAAACACTCACCATCAAGTTGTCTTCTGTTAATTCTCCTGTTGTGGTGTCTATTAGCTCTTGAATTTCTTGAAGATTCATGTCTTGAAACCCTTCGTCCCCCATCTTTTTTTTTCCATATTCACAGTCTCTTTTATGATTCCTTGATTGGCTCTGTAAATCTTTAAAAGTCATGCACAACATCTAGATACAGTGTTTCTTCAGCAGGAATTTATTGTTTTGGGTTTGATGGCTGTCTTGGCTTTTTCTGTAATAATGATAGTATCTTCAATGGTGTAATCCTTCCAGACTTTCATGATGTTCTATCAGAGTTCTCTTCCATAGCGTTGACAATACTTTCCATCGAGTACTGTGTGTAAAGAGCCTTACATGTCCTTAAGACTTCCTGAGCTAGAGACTGAGTTAGAGACATTGTATTTGGAGGCAAGGAGGCTACTTTAGTGGCTTTGGTGTTGAGCTCATGGGGTTCTGGGTAGCAGGGGCATTGTCTAATATTGTATTAGGCTGTTCCTGTGTTGCTAAAAGAAGTGCCTAAGACTAGGTAATTTAACAAGGAAAGAGGCTTAATTGGCTTACTGTTCTGCAGGCTGTACAAGCATGGCACTGGCATCTGCTCAGCTTCTGGGGAGGCCTTAGGGAGGCCTCATGGCCTTTTACTCATGGCAGAAGCTGAAGCAGGAGCAGACACTTCACATGGTGAAAGCAACAGCAAGAGAGAGAGTTAGTGGTGGGGGAGGTGCCACATTTTACAACAACCAGGTCTTGCTCACTATCTCGAGGAACAGCACCAAGCCATGAGGAATCTGCTCTCCTGACACAAACACCTCCCACCAGTTCCCACCTCCAACACTGGGGATTGCAATTTAACTTGAGAGTTGGGTGGGGACAAATATCCAAACTGTATCAAATATCAATAGAACATTTATTTATTTATTTATTTAGAGACAGAGTCTCTCTCTGTCATCCAGGCTGGAGTGCAGTGGTGCGATCTCAGCTTACTGCAGCCTTTGCCTTCTGGGTTCAAGTGATTCTCCTGCCTCAGCCTCCTGAGTAGCTGGGATTATAGGCGCCCACCACCATGCATGGCTAATTTTTGTATTTTTAGTAGAAATGGGGTTTCATCATGTTGGCCAGGCTGGTCTCGAACTCCTGACCTCAACTGATCCTCCCGCCTCGGCCTCCCAAAGCACTGGGATTACATGCATGACCCACCGTGCCGGCCAAAAGAACCTTTAAAAGGCAGTCTTTTACTGGCAAGGTGCTTCTTGTCTTCAGAGGTAAAACGTCCCTGGAGCCAATCCAGACAAAGATTTCTTATTGTCCAGGACTTCTTGTAGTTAACAACCAAAACAGTGGCAGCTGATGTTTACCTTCTCCCTTCAAGGCTTGGGGATTAGCAGCCAGCAGCTTTATAGGTAAGAGCAGTCCTGATCATAAACTGACTGCATTTGCACAAAATAGTAGAGATAGCCTGCTCTTTCTTGCCTTAAATCCTGGTGCTTGCTTCTCTTATTTACTAATAAGTGACTTTGTGGCATTAATTTCCAAAATCGGGTACTTCTGTCTGCATTAAAAACCTGTTAAGGCAGATACACTTTCTCCTCAATGATTTTCTTTTCTTTCTTTCTTTCTTTTTTTTTTTTTTCTGAGACGGAGTCTCCCTCTGTCGCCCAGGCTGGAGTGCAGTGGCCTGATCTCAACTCACTGCAAGCTCCGCCTCCCGGGTTCACGCCATTCTCCTGCCTCAGCCTCCCAAGTAGGTGGGACTACAGGCGCCCGCCACAACGCCCGGCTAATTTTTTGTATTATTATTATTATTGTTATTATTTTTGGACGGAGTTTCACTCTTGTTGCCCAGGCTGGAGTGCAATGACGGGATCTTGGCTCACCGCAACCTCCGCCTCCTGGGTTCAAGCGATTATCCTGCTTCAGCCTCCTGAGTAGCAGGGATTACAGGCATGTGCCACCACGCCCGGCTAATTTTGTATTTTTAGTAGAGATGGGGTTTCTCCATGTTGGTCAGGCTGGTCTTGAACACCCGACCTCAGGTGATCCGCCCGCCTCAGCCTCCCAAAGTGCTGGGATTACAGGTATGAGCCACTGCGCCCGGCCTTTTGTATTTTTAGTAGAGATGGGGTTTCACCGTGTTAGCCGGGATGGTATCGTCAATGATTTTCTTAATGACGCCTGGGAACTTGCCTGTTGCCTCTTGGTCAATAGAAGCTGCTTCTCTCGTTATCTTGACATTTTAAAAGCTAAACTTTTATTCTAAATTATCAAACTATCCTTTGCTGGTATTAAATTCTCCAGCTTTAGACCCTTCACCTTCCATTTGCTTTACGTTGTCATATAATGACTTTGCTTTTTCATGAGTAATATTAGTCTATAAGTATCCCTTTCTTATAGCAATTCTTACACCTGCATAAAAGCTGCATTTCCGATATGAGATGAAAAGGTCTTTCACAAAAAATGTGAGGTTTTTGCATCTGTTGGCATAGCTGCAGTGACAGCTTTACGAATTTTCTTTTCTTTTCTTTCTTTTTTTTTTTTTTCACAATGGTTCTTATACTGGATTCATTTATCTTGATATGGCAGGCAACTGCAGCAGCAGACCTTAATCTACAGTATATATCAAGCAATTCAGCTTTTTCTTGTAATGTCATGAGTTTTCTCTGCTTCTTGAGAACTCTTACCGCATCACTAGTGGCACTTCGTATGCGCCCCATGGTGTTATTCAAGGTTTACAGTAGCGCACAAAACACGATAAAAGCTGGGTGCAGTGGCTCATCCCTCTAATTCCAGTACTTTGGGAGGCTGAGGCTGGTGGATTGCTTGAGCTCAGGAGTTTGAGACCAGACTAGGAAACATGGCGAAACCCTGTCTCTACAAAACAATACAAAAATTAGCTGGGTGTGGTGGCATGTGCTTGTAGTCCCAACTACAGTTAATTTTATGCAGTTATGATTTAATACTGCATTTTTACATTTGTTTATATGTCTCTGTGAATGGCACGTGTGTGGTCTGTTTGTGTATGTATGTTTTGATAAATTTTAACCTTTTGTGATAGGTGTGTGCATATTTTATGGTAGTAAATGATAAAATAGACTAATACCTATATATTTTGTGCATTTAACACATACCTAACTTTTTAATTTTTTCAGTATTTCTAGCCTATGCAGTTTGTCTGAGTTTTTCCAAATTGTTGAAAACCTCCAAATGCTTTTCTAATATATTTATTGAAAAAAAATCTGTATATAAGTGGACCTATGCACTTCAAACCTGTGTTGTTCAAGGGTCAACTGTAGTTCGAAATTGCTCTCTGTCAGTTTTTTTTGGGGGTCTTTTCACTATAAGGTGGTGGTTGCAAGATAAATGATGACATTAACCATGTATTGTAAACATCTAAATGGATTCACAACAATCAGACTTTTTCCTTAATTTTATGTGCAATATGTTTTTACACATCAGCACCCTATAAAAGGTAAAGTAGTTTGAAGAATTTATAGCTTGTGATGTTTTATATGAATATTGGCTCTTAATTATATTAATTTTTGAAGGGTTTTAATATTGAAGACAGAGATCTAAGAGTATGACAGGCGTCTAATTTTTTTTTTCATTTATTTACTCATTCATCCATTTATTTTTACACCAAAAATGGTCCTGAATGGGAGGGATAGGTGATGGACAAGACTTAATTACTCTTGCTCCTTGAAGAACGCCTTACTTTACGTATAAGCACATCTATGAACACATAAGTAGAACCGTGTGATAACTTTGGTTAGAAGCATACACAGTGAGTGGGAAGCATAGCAGAGGGAGCCACACACAGCCTGGAAGGAATTGGGAGAGAGCTTCTTGGAGGAGGTGATCTTCAAGTAAGGCCTCAAAGAATGAGTAGGAGTTGGCCAGGTGCATGAAAGTGGGAAACAAGATTGTTCTAGAGAAAGGAATGACTAAAATATCATGCTACGTATTTGAAGGCAGGAAATTTTTCTCTTTCGAAGAATCTTCTGCATTCTATCTGTATCTATTAATGGAAGAGATATAAATTTATAATGTACATGAAACAATGAGCAAGCTCTATCTAGTGTTAACGTACCCAGTGTTCACAGCTCTCTTCAGTTCTTAGATTTCTGTGGACTCTCATTTATTCACAGAGCCAGCTGCTAGTATGTTCTCAACCAATCAACATTTCATTTATGGAGTGCCTGAGTCCTTCTTCTAAATAAAATAGTCTTCACCAGAATGCTAATGTCATGCAATGATAAATTACTTTGCAAAATGATAGAAGTTCCAGCCCTGCTGAGCTATTGAGTGGCTGAATGGTAGCTCTTTTCCCTTTTATTTCAGGGATCAGCAGTGAGTCACAGAAGTGCATCTAAAAAAACAGAAATTAAAGTCTACTGGAATGCTCCAAGCAGTGCTCCAAATCACACACAGTTTCTGTGAGTATAAGAGTTTATAATTCTGGGCCAGGCATGGTGGCTCATGCCTGTAATCCCAGCACTTTGGGATGCCAAGGTGGTGGATCACTTGAGCCCAGGATTTTGAGACTGGCTTGGGCAACATGGTGAAACCCCATCTCTAAAAAAAGGAAAAAAAAGTTTACAACTCTGTAACTACTAGTATAATTGAAACCATAATTAGTCTGTATCATTTTCTGTACCTATTGGACATTCACACATGTAGGAGAGCTTTGGTATAGTAATAACACCACCTTCCTGATGCAGGAGTTTGTTTTGCTTTTTACCAGTGTATACCTATCACCTAGCTCAGGACCTGTCACCAAATACACATTTAATAGACATTTGTTGAGTGAATGAAGTCTTGTACTGCCTTAATCCTAATAAGAGCTATCAATTAATACTTGAGTCTTTATGTTATATAATACTACTTTTAGATTGGCTCCTGTATTAGCATGAGAATACAAATGAAAGTCTTGAAATTTGGATGACTCTTACTCTTTTGCAGTGTTACAACTTGCAGATTAGACTCTCAGAAAGACTGCATGCCTCTCAAATTATGAAACTCAGTAGAATTAAAACAGAACTTTTTCCTTATCCTACATACAAGGGGAAATGGAATGTTATAATGCCATCTAATGATTCCTGAGGGGTGATATGGACATATATTTTAAGGGAAGGATTGCTATCCTGACATGACTGTTTTCTTCACTTTGTGCGTGGGTCCCCAACACACAGTAACACAATTCTGCACTGGTATGTTAGATGGAATGTGAAAAAGGGGGTGTGACCCCAGTGAAAGCTGATGGTTACTGATGCAGCCTCTATTATAGCTTCTTGCTGTTGTTGCTTGCTACACATGCCCTTTGGAAGAATTGAATACTGCACTCTGAAATGACTTGTAGTATGTTCTTCATATGCCAGGAAGTAGAAATCTGTGCAGTTTTGTCCCTGGGTCTGACATCATGGCTATTGTGAATATGCCCCCAAAACAGACAAATAAGAAAAGAGGGACAGAAGGAGAGAAAGCAATAAAAATTTGTCAAGTGATGGGGTGGGAGAGAGTGGTTAGAGATTTGCCTCAGGCAAAATTAATAGTCCTGTTAGGTAGTAAGTCATGTTTTTCTAGTTTAGTCTCTCTTTTTTTTTTCCTTTAACGTCTTGATCTGATTGTGACAGGACACAATTAGGGTTCTAATCTCACTGGTATTGCATTTCAGAGTCACAGTTGTTGAGAAGTATAAAATCTACTGGGTGAAGATTCCTGGTCCTATAATTTCACAACCAAATGCATTTCCTTTTACAACACCTAAAGCTACAGTAGTACCTTTGCCAACGTTACCTCCAGTTTCCCACTTAACCAAACCAGTAAGTAACAATTTTATTTTCTCTGTAGAGATGGGGTTTCACCATGTTGCCCAGGCCAGTCTCGAACTCCTGAGCTCAAGTGATCCTCCTGCCTTGGAGTCACAAAGTGCTTGGAATTACAGGTGTGAGCCACTGTGCCCAGCTTAAGTAACATTTTTATAGCTTCATTAAATGTAATCTAAATAATATGTGGCCAAATATAATGTCCATATATTATAAAATACAGAAGAGAAGGTAAACAAAATAAGACATTACATAGGAGTAAAGTGCTGTACTTAGTTTTCTCTATGTGAGCAAAGAGGTAAATTTGTGATTGGAAATTGTGGTTCTGTGTATTTTGTGTGGCAAAGTGCATAGAGAAGTAGCTGTGCTGGGTAGTGGTAGCACGTTTTGGAGTCCTCTGTAGGAATCTGAAGGAAGCCTTCATTGCAACCTTATGACTTACAGGTTAGAATGAAGGGAATGCAAGACCCTGCATGTTCAAGGTTTGGTCATGACATTCACCTGTAGTCTCTACTGGTGGTGGATACGTTTTCATTTGAAAATAAATCTGATGAAGCAATAGTTTTTTTTCTTTCTTTTAAACACAGCCAGATATCAAAAGAAGAGCTTAAGTTAAATTTAGACAAGATTTGGAGGAGATTCTTGAAATGGTGATATAACTCTTAGATCTCATTTCATTAAGGTCAGAGAGTCCTAGGGAATTGTATATGCTGAACAGCAGAAAATGTCTTGTAAATTCATCAGTTAGAATTTCATCTAGGCCCTCTGATTCAAAAGATTTATGATTGACAAGACATATCTTGGAAAGTGTTATGCATATTAGAAACATAAGGAAGAAGAGTTTTACTGCAGGAAATTCTGATAAGTTAGACTTCTCAATTCAGAAGTGGATACAATAAAAAAAAAAACATGTTGAGAAAGATTGTTTCAGTTGAAAGAACAAACATGGGCCTAAATACTGACTTGCCTAGTTTTCATGTGTCTTTGGGCAAATTATTTAATTTTCAGTCTCAGTTTCCTCACCTATAGAAAGAGATGTAATAATATTTAGCTCTTAGTATCACTGTAAGAATTAAAATAATGAATGTAAGTTTTCTATAACTGTGTCTTGCATTTAATAGATATTCAGTAAACATTAGTTCCTTTTCTTTTTCCTTCTTTTTATTATCCTTTTGTACCTTTTTATTCACATAGAGAAGACAAAGTAATGCGCTTTGCTCCTTATTTTGTTTTCCTTCTCTTCAACGTCTTATGGCATATGGGCACTATATTTGATTACATTATTATGATTGTTGCACTTTCATTTGACCATACAATTAGATCTGTTATTTGTACTAGCTCTCAGTTTAGGCTTAATCCTTATTTAATTAAAAGCTGCTTTAGGGAAATACATAGTCAGTTTGGATCTGAGCTTCCCAGTAGGAATCTGTTGACAATATTGTTGTCTTTCCGTATATTCAATCAAAGGCTCTTGTTGGAACTTTTATTGTGTCTTTGTGCCATGTTTATAATCTCTAATTATAGGGAGGTTCATTCAGAGTCAAAGGTTTATAGCATTTTTAGAGCTCGAAGATACCTCAGGGTCTATTTCTTACAGTTTTCTTGTTGTGTAGTTGAAGGTTCAGGGATCCTGAGAGAACAAGTCCTTTGGCAAACATGATGTAGGGAAGGGGAGAGCAGAGACCAAAGTCCAAGTTTCTTAATTCCCCAGTGGCTTGTTCTCTTCACCCTAGTATGATCTGTCTTTACATTTCCATGAACTCTAGTTACATAATGTTTAGCTCTCTTCTGAAATTTACTGTCACAGCATTCGAACAAAGTCTGCTCATTTATCAGATTATACAGCTGATTTTTTTTTCTAAGACTCTTCGTCTTATATTCCTTATCAAGAAGCTCTGGATTAAGTCATCCGATTGTTGCTTATTTCTCCCCCCAATAAATCACTATGGTTATTTGGAATGCTGGTAAATTGGGGCAACTATTTTTTTCTTATGTCATTTTAGTACGAAATTTGAATCAGAATTCTAGAAGCAGAATCCACAACCTAAATATAATAGCTTTCTAAGTATTTATTTGTTTGCTTTTTAAATCTTCATCTCTGAGAACTAGAGGATACCCTTTAGGCAGGAACGTTAGTGTCATTTAAGTCTTAGGGACTGAAATATTAACTCAAAAATTTCTCAAAACTTATCAGAAACTTTGCTCCAAAACATACTTAATGTGAAATGTTTTGTGTACTACAGGAGCTTTAATACTCTTGCACAATTACAGCCCAACAAGTGTATGTTTTCCAAATTTTAATTAAAATTAATTAAGTTTAAAAGTTCATAACCTAACTACTGCTCTGATCGTTTTTAATTTGGGATGTGTCTTTTGTTTCCTTATTTGAATGCTTATTATGGAAAGGTATTCTCATTAATTTGGGAGCTACCCGTACTTGAAGGTAGTTATTCTTCTGTCATTGCCAATGAACTGCTTGTTTGATAATTAAGATTTTTTTTTCCTCTGTCATTTTTCTAGTTCAGTGCCTCAGATTGTGGGAACAAGAAGTTCTGTATTAGGAGTCCTTTGAACTGTGACCCAGAGAAGGAGGCTTCCTGTGTCTTCTTGTCCTTCACAAGAGATGACCAATCGGTGATGGTTGAAATGAGTGGCCCCAGTAAAGGCTATTTATCCTTTGCATTGTCTCATGATCAATGGATGGTTGGTACCTCTCACTTACATAAGTGGTAACAAAAGGAGAATCACGGCTAGGCATGGTGGCTCATGCCTGTAATCCCAGCACTTTGGGAGGCCGAGGCAGGTGGATCACGAGGTCGGGAGTTCAAGACCAGCCTGGCCGAGATGATGAAACCCCACCTCTACTAAAAATACAAAAATTAGCCTAGCATCGTGGCGGGCACCTGTAATGCCGGCTGCACGGGAGGCTGAGGCAGGAGAATCACTTGAACCTGGGAGCCGGAGGTTGCAGTGAGCCAAGATTGTGCCACTGCACTCCAGCCTGGGCGACAGAGTGAGACTCCATCTAAAAAAACCCCCCCAAAACAAACAAACAAGAAACCAAAAGGAGAATCACTGAAACTGTTTGTTCCAGGGTCAAATGATCATCCAGGAGAAACTAACTTAGAACAGATTCTAAGTTAAACAGCTTTGAGTACTGTATGATTTTAACAGTTGAGCAATTACTTCCAAGAACAGGCTGTCCTAAGGAAAGTTTGGAAGATCATTTTATTTCCAGTGTATTTGCCATTTTATGTCTGTCTATCTCTTTGCGATAAAGTAGGAAATACAGTTAAGAAAAGTTGTTCTGCATAAAATGTCATGTTTTTTGTAATGCTTTTCAAACCAGAATTGTTTATTCAAGTGGCCAGAACTAAAACATGTGTTCCTGCTCTTTTGTCCTATTTTAGTAGTCATCAGTGCCTTTCCTAAAAAGAGAATTAAACTTGTATATCCAGGCAGCATGTATTACAGTAGGCTCCTTTGTCAAATCAGCAGAAGGCAGCATTTATTTTAAGCCGATTCTCACTCATCCTGGGTAGTGCTGAAATGGATTAAATGATTCTGTAGGTGGCAGCCTTGTGCTGTGGTGTGGAAGAGCAGAGGCCTGCATAAGCACCTCGCTTTCCTAGGGAGCAGGAAGAGTATTGTGGCCAGGATGTGTATAAGTCCTGTTCAAGCAGAGTGGGCCTTGGGACATAGGGATGACCAGAAATGGAGAAAGCCCCTTATTAGCACAGGCAAGGGGTCTTGTCTTGAGAGTTTTCTTCTTATCAGGATTTAAACTTAACACCACTTCTTTAGGGAATCATATTTCAGAAAAAGAAAAGGAACTCTGACATGGCTGTAATAGAAAAACTAATGCTCGTCCTGAAAGTGCACTTGATCACATTGGCCCTGGAGCAGTGTTTGCAAGTATTGTAAGACGCTGGATGTAACTAACTTTCTTTTTTTTTTTTAATTGTCCTAATTCTTTTTTTTATTCTTTTTTATTTTTATTTTATTTATTTTTATTTTATTTTATTATTATTACACTTTAAGTTTTAGGGTACGTGTGCACAATGTGCAGGTTTGTTACATATGTATACATGTGCCATGTTGGTGTGCTGCACCCATTAACTCGTCATTTAACATTAGGTATATCTCCTAATGCTATCCCTCCCCACTCTCCCCACCCCACAACAGTCCCCGGAGTGTGATGTCCCCCTTCCTGTGTCCATGTGTTCTCATTGTTCAATTCCCACCTATGAGTGAGAACATGCGGTGTTTGGTTTTTTGTCCTTGCGATAGTTTGCTGAGAATGATGTAGGATACCATTTCAGTATGTATATATGACCTACATATTTCACTAGACACCTCTAGAATGCACTTCTATCTTCTTTCATTAAACAAAAGATATACCTTAAGTCTGTGAGATACAAAAGATACCATGTACTTAAAAAAATAACATATAAGAAATAATGAATCCTTCCCCTTCCAAGTTGCTTGTATAGGAAATTTTATACTTGCTCAGCTGATGCACTGATTGTTCAAAACATCTTCCCCACTTCCTTTTGTGATTGCCATCAGACCTGTAGCATATTCTTTTGGATATTCTTAGTGTTGGCAAAAATGAACAATGTTTAGTGTATAAGGTGAATGAGGTTGAGTTGAAAATAAAATGTGACTATAAAGCAATAATGATAGGTGGTGGTAGTGCTGCTGTCATGTGAATGTGATAAAACTGGCTAGAAAGGAAATTCTGAAAATGAGTCCAAAAAGGATTAACCTGTTGAATGAATGTATAGTTTCATTAAGGTTCATCTCTGAGTTACAGCACTCATTTAGATATATGCTCTAGCCACTTAAAAAAAAATCCAACTTATTCCAGTCACTTTATAGCCAAGATTCATGCTATAGTATACCGATACATTTCCTTTTACTGGTTACATAAAACCTGTAAGCAAGAGGGAAAGACTGTTACTGCATTCAGTATGGTAATGAGTAGCCCACAGGTAGGTCAGTTATTCTGTTCTAAATTGTAGGCATTGATGGCACAAAAGCATTTATCTCTAATTCAAGATATATTTATCTTACTTAGAAATCTTATCTGTTTCCAGTATAGTACTCATCAAAAATGTTTACAAAAAAGGCTTAATTACGCAGGTGCAGTTGATTTACAGAGAAATCCTGTTTAATGATTAAAATAATCTGTACACCTGTTTGACTAACTTGGGGGAAATGAATCATCCTCAAAATATATTTTTAAGTGGTTATTTCTATTTTTGGTTATTACTTTTAAAACTTTCAGGTATTTTTGTGACCTGCTATTTCTTTGGAGTGTATAATGTAAATTTAAATACTGAAGGTATCTGATGTCACGAATACTCATTCGATAACCTAAATTATACCCCTTTTTCAATTTGGCTTGTAAATTAATGTTAGCAATTATTTTGGTAAGTTAGCCCTCATCACTAAAATCAAAATGTGTAATTTACCCTATTTCTGATAATAATGACTTGCTAATGTGTGAATTTTAACTGAATTTCCAAGTACAATAAGTCCTCACTTCATGTCGTCAATAGGTTTTTGGAGCCTCTGACTTTAAGTGAGGCTACATATAGCAGTTCCTTGAATAATATCATTTCCTTCAATATCGTTTTGTTATGACATTGATGAGGAAAGAATATTGGCCATGTTGTATGTTGTTTTGCTTAAAGTCACAATTTTCAAGAACTTACCTATGAGTTTAAGTGAAGATGTACTGTACATAGCTCTTTCCTATTTGAGATATTTTGTTAAATAATGTAAAGTCTATCAAGTATGCGCATTATTAGCTTCCTTCCTTCTCCTTCCACTGCACTGTATCATCTTACTCCATACATGATCTCTCCATGCCCCAATTCCAGGATGTCCCCAATCCTGAACTCCCTTGGACTCCAGACTGTGATTTCCAGCTGCAGGCTGGTCTCGTCCAGATGTGTGTTCCTGGACAGCACAAAGCAACATCTAAAAGACTGAACTTTTTATTATGCCCCCTGATGTCTCCTTGTCTTCCCCATTCTTGGTGATCAGCAATGTTAGGAAAGCAGCTACCATTGTTGATGGCTTGTTTCTTGTTGGGTACTGTCCTAGGCAATTTATAAACACATCAGTTACTGCTGCCAGCATCTTTTTTGGTATTCAGAGAAATGTTGGTTTTGACTTGGATTCCTTCCTTTCATCCATCTTTCAGGTCCTTCCTTCTGCCATTTCCAATTTTTTGTTTTGAAAAGTTTTAAACCTCAATAAAAGTTAAAAAGATAGTACAGTGAACACCCATAAGCCCTTCACCTAGATTTGCCACTTTATCTTTCTATTTCTATCTACCTAAGTTGATTTTTGTGGTGTATATAAATACATATTTTTTTCTTGAATTATTTGAAAGTAAATTACAGATAGTCATGACATTTCATCTCTAAGGTTTTCAACATGTGTCTTCTAAGAACATGGACATTCTCCTACAATTACCACAATATTTTTATCACATTAAGAAAATTTAACATTAATTTTATGTAACAGATGATCTGTATTCCAATTTTCCCAGTTGTCCCAATAAAGTCCTTTGTTTTTAAAAAATATTTCTTATTCAGGATCCAATCAGTTATTACTCAGGGCATTTAGTTGTTATATCTCTTGGATCTCCTTTACTTTAGAACAGTTACTTAATTGTTTTTCTTTTTTATAAATTAAATTCAGGCCAGTTATTTGTAGAATATTCTACAATTTATATAATAGATTTATGTTAAGACTTTTTGGCACAAATGCTACATAAGGGATATTATTTCCACATCAGTGCATTATTTCATAAGTTTAATAATGTCCAATTGTTCTATTATTGGTGATGCTATGTTTGATCACTGGTGTCTGTCAGATTTCTGTATCATGAAGTCTATTTTCTTTTTGTAATAAGTAATATGTGGGATGATACTTTGAGTCTGTATGAATAATCTGTTCCCCAATAGCCTGTAACTAGGTTTTTGCATTTATTGATGTTTCTCCTATGAATCAGTTGTTATATTTGTGGTTGCAAAATGGTGATCTTCTAACTTACTTATTAGCTGGCGTTCTTATGAAAATACGAGTTTTCTTTTCTCTGCACTTGCCCTTCCCTTTTATATAACACTGTGGACTAATGGGTTTCTTTTGTCCATTGTGTTGTAGTTTATTACCACCATGCATTCTTTTAGAGGGTCATATTGATGCCAATGCGGCCAATGGGAGCCCTTTCCAGCAGGCTTCTGTGTCCTTTTGATGTGTCTCCACCACTTTTGAGCATGTCTTTGTTTCTGGTGTAACAAGATGTTCTCCATTCATACTTTCATGCATTTCATCATTTCTCAAAAGAGCTTTATTTCCTTTTAGTAGGAATAGATCTGGAAATCAAGATTTGGGTGCTAATATGTTCACTGCTACTGATCTCCAGGTACTTCTGATTCTATCTTTGACATACCTCTTTCATTCTCTTTGTTGCATTGTCACTATCTCTGACTTGGCTTGTAGTTTTACTGTCTGCTTCCTGGACTGCTGTAGTAACCCGCCATTAGTCCTCTTGCTTCCATGATTTCCTCTTTCATTTCATCCTTCACACAGCCATTGGAATTTTCTCCCCAAGCCACACTTAAGATCATCTTGGCTGGGCGTGGTGGCTCATGCCTATAATCCCAGCACTTTGGGAGTCTGTGGTGGGAGGATTGCTTGAGCCCAGGAATTCAAGATGAGCCTGGGAACACAGGGCGAGACCCTCATCTCTACAAAAAATTCATAAAAAATTAGCTGGGTGTAGTGGCATGCAGCTGTGGTTCCAGATACCTGGGAGGCTGAGGTGGGAGGATCACTTGATCCCAGGAGGTCAAAGCTGCAGTGAGCTGTATTTGCACCACTGCATTCCAGCCTAGGTGACAGAACAAGATCCTGTCTCAAAAAAAAAAAAAAATTGTCTCAAAAATATCCCTCCAAACCTTTGGCAAAACTTTAGTAATTATAGAATTATATAGTAATTATAGAAAAACTGTTCTTTTCTTAAAGCATGGTGCTCACTACTTTGGGAATACTTCTAGAATTTTCAGTCTTAGAGCTCTCTTTTTATCCTTTATGTATTTTAGCTAGCAAAACTACCTGTTTCTTAAAATTTTCATATTTCTATATCATTGGTCCTAGAAGTTCTTCAACTTGGAAAACCTTTCCTTTAATCTCATCTTTACCTTGTCCTCCTATAAATATGTTTTATCTTCTAAGGTCTGCTTAATTACTGTCTTTTCTGATAAGCCATTTTCAATTCTCTGGCCATACATAATTTGTCTTTTCATGTCACTTTACCTATCTGTCTGGCTCGATAAAATATAGCTTTAGGTTATAAGAGCCATATTCTTATAATAAAGTCATTTTTGTTTCTCCCACAGTGTCCAGCTTAATGTTCTCTCATAGGATGCTCTCTAAATGCTTGACTTGAGAGGGGCAAACTGGGGAGAGAGCTTCAGTACAACCCAGGGATTTGGTGGAAGTTCTTATATGGTGTACTTTTATGCTTTCAAACTTGAGGTTTCTAGAACTGCCTGGAGCCTGAGGTTGGAGTAGCACGTTCACTTACTCTTCATTTGGAATAGTGAGAACTGAGAGTTACCTGCTGTCTATCCCCATCATCTTCTCTAATATTTGGGAGGTCTACTTGTATTGATTTTATTTGACTTCTCATCCTCAGTTTGCCTCAAATCAACCATTATTTGTATTAAAATTTTTTGTGTAACAAAAGAATTTCTATGTCTCATTCATGATGGATATTATAGAAAACATGCATTGTTTAAATCAGGGTTCAGGCCCAGCATGGTGGCTTACACCTGTAGTCTCATCACTTTGGGTGGCTGAGGCAGGAGGATTGCTTAAGCCCAAGATTTCAAGACCAGCCTGGGCAACAGGGCGAGAATCCATCTCTACTTTTTTAAAAAATAAAAAATAAATCGGGGTTCAAAAAACGTTTTCTGTAAGGACCAGGTAGTAACTATTTTAGAGTTCATGGGCAATATGGTCTCTGTTGTAGCTACTAAACTCTGTTGTAGTATAAAAGCAGCCATAGATGATATGCACATGAATAAATATGGCTGTGTTCCAATGAAACATGGACATTGAATTTCAGTTTGATTTATTTTCATTTGTCATGAAACATTCTTTTCACCACCTAAGTATGTAGAAGTCATTCTTAAACTATGAGCTATATAGAAACAAGCTTTAGGTTGAATTTGATTTGCTGGCCATGGTTTGTTGACTCCTGGTTTAAGTCATGATTGCTCCAAATTTCTTATCTGGAATTGAGCTAATTCTGATTTTACTGTAATATGTGTAACAGTACATAATTACTTTGCTAAGAGTACATCCTTGAGAGTTTTTAAAAGTGGAACATTTAAAAATAAAGTTGAATCTGAAACTATAGAAGTATGTTAGAATCTAATATTGGAATTTATAGCAAGATTTGTTATAACTGGGTAGTCTTGGACCTTGTTTAAGGAATTGGGTGACTAAAGCACATAAAGAACCTTGTTAGATAGTTTATGGAGAAACCAAGTGAAAGACCAAACCATGGATAATAACTTAAAATCGAGATTATTCCTTTGTGCCATTGTTTAAATGTACTTTGAAGTTACAGTCTGCTTCTTTTTTGGTATTCTTTTTCATTCTTTTTTCCCCTATTAATTGACAGTCTGCTTTTTGATTATCACTTTATTTTATTCTATTTTATTTCTCTTTTTTGGAGGCAAGGTCTCCCTCAGTTGCCCAGGCTGGTGTGCAGTGGCACGATCATGCCACACTGCAGACTTGACCTCCTGGGCTCAAGTGATTCTCCTGCCTTAGCCTTCTGAGTAGCTGGGACCACAGGCATGCATCACCATGCTTGGCTGATTTTTTTTTTTTTTTTTTGAGACTGAGTTTCGCTCTGTTGCCCAGGCTGGAGTGCAGCGGCGCGATCTCGGCTCACTGCCAGCTCCGCCTCCCGGGTTCACGCCATTCTCCTGCCTCAGCCTCCTGAGTAGCTGGGACTACAGGCGCCCACTACCATGCCCAGCTAATTTTTTGAATTTTTAGTAGAGACGGGGTTTCACCATGTTAGCCAGGATGGTCTGGATCTTCTGACCTCGTGATCTGCCCGCCTCGGCCTCCCAAAGTGTTGGGACTACAGGCGTGAGCCACCTCGCCCGGCCCGCTTGGCTGATTTTTAAAAAATTTTTTTTAGGATGAAGTCTCACCATATTGCCGAGGCTGATCTCAAACTCCTGGCTTCAAGCAATCCTCCTGCCTTGGCCTCCCAAAGTGCTAGAATTATGGGTGTGAGTCACTGTGTCTGGCTTGATTATCACTTTAAAGAATAAGATCTAACTTTCAGAGTTAAGGATCCTTGGAGACTAAAGGATAGATAAGAGGTAGATTGTTTGACTGATTCCTCCTTGAGTGCAGGTATTTTTGCCTCAGTTATATAACATTAAATCTATTGAATATGTACACTATGTAGCAATATTTCTTTACAGTGTCTTCCATCTTAGAAGTTACCAAAAAATATCCAGTACAATGCAGTGTATTTGGTCATTAAAATATGTAGGATATAGATATTTATTAATAAATAAATATCTGGAGTATTGTTTATGATAAGTTAATTGAAGAAAGGTAACAGAACTCTATATTTTCCCATTTGGGAAGGAAAAAATAGGTATAATACAAATAGGTTTGGATGAATATACATGAAAATATTAAAGTGGTGTTCGATTAGTGATGGGTTTATGAACATATAAACATGTTATATATCTATCTTAATCTATTATTTTACACTGAAATTCTAGTGCTTTTGTATTATAACAAAATTATTTGCAACTCGCAAATCAGATAGCCGGTTCTCTAGAATTCATAGCATCATTCATGATTCAGTAAATTATGTTTTCAAAGCACCACATAATATTTGGTTTCCTGATGTACTTTTTTAAAAAGAGAAAATAAAATGCTGAAATTCCTTTGAGCTTTTTTTCTCATTTGCAATTGTTTTTCAGGGTGATGATGATGCTTATCTGTGTATTCATGAAGATCAGACTGTGTACATCCAGCCTTCCCATTTAACGGGGCGAAGTCACCCTGTAATGGACTCCAGGGTAGGTGTGAAAATTCTGGGAACCTCCACCTGGAGACCCGCTTTCCGGCTGTGTGGCTCTCACTGGCGTGGCTGTGCTGCTAGATTGCCTCCAACCCCCACAGTTCCACCTAGCCTGAGCAGGGGCCTGCCAGCAGGGCTCCTCTCATAATGATTTCTGAGAAACTTTTCTACACTTCAGAAGTTTCTCTTATAGGAAAAGATGAATTCTTGCTTGTGTCACTTACATCCTTTTGGTTGTATCTTACAAAAAAGTACTTTATGGTTTATTAAGATGGTCAGGGCATCAGCTTCCTTTCAAAAGCTTACAGACGGGTTTCTAAGACAGAGGATGACATTAGTGACAACATTTCTTGACTAGTGAGAAAGAGGAGCACATTTGATGAAGGCTGGAGATGCCTTGGACAGTTGTCTTAAGTGCCCTTTGTTGGCATGTGTGTCAAAGGTGGGCTATTTCTGGTAGAGAAGTGTCTTTTTTGCAGGACAGTTGACAAGCAAATGAGCTCTGAAAGAGCAGTAGCTATCACTTAATGACATAGCAAATGAGCTCTGATGGAGCAGTAGCTATTACTTAATGACATAACTGTGCACAGCCTTCCCATGGGATTGACTCCCAAGGCTGGCTTGGAACTTCTCCCCAGTTGCATGTTGCATTTTGGCCACTAGGGTAGTACTTGTTAATTGTTTATTTCAATGTTTTTGATTGTATACTAGTGGCCAGATGGAGTTAGTACATCTGTTAAAATTTCTAACCTAGGTAGAGGAATTGTGGAGTTCTGGCTCAAAGTAAAAATAATATTTTTTCTTTTTGCCAAGTGGGATAAAGACAAATAAACTGGGAGAAAATGTTTCTTGTTCTCTTCAAAGAGGAAGTGGAAAAACAATGACACTGCAGACAAAGCATGCACATACGATCTTAGAGAAAGGAAACTGAACAGGGCAGGATTTTGATCATATCTTATTTTTAGCAAATCTTTGGAAAGTGCTGAGAAGACCCATTGTGTGTGTTTGTAGGATACCCTTGAGGATATGGCTTGGAGGTTGGCAGACGGTGTTATGCAGTGTTCTTTCAGAAGAAACATTACCCTTCCTGGAGTTAAGAATAGATTTGATCTAAACACAAGCTATTACATATTTCTAGCAGATGGTGCAGCTAATGATGGTAAGCATATTGTTAAACTGTCTTTTCAAGTGTCTTTTTCTCTCTTCCCTCTCTTTCCCCCATTTTTGGAAAAACTACTGTAATTGCCCATTTTTAAGGCACACGCTTTCCTATAAATGTCAAATTTTGCCAGAAACTGGATAAAGGTAGAAAAATTTTGCTGGAAACTAGATAGAGGTAGAGTGTCCATTGTGTTATAAGGCAACACTGCTCAAGACAAAAATGGCTTCTGATTAGTAAAATGCATGTGACCAGAAGAACTATAAATACCTAATAAGAAGCCACGTATTTGGGCTTCCCTGAGTGTAGTGATAGTAGATTAACATTGCAGGGGACCTAGAAGCAGTGACTTTGAGGTTGTTGCAAGAGATATTGGCTCCTGTGGGGAAACTTGCCCAATATGAATCTCATCTCCTTAGACCTGAGCTTTCTCTAGGGAGACGGGGAGGGAAAAAAGAGAATAGCTCCTGGACAGCTGAGTAAGCTGCTGTAGGACCTCCCACTGAGGGGAGAATGCCTCACACTGCCTTGCTGGTGTGGTATGTTTCCTGTCTCACATCTTTCTACGTGACTCTGATGCCAAGTACAGCCTAACATAGTTTTATGAGTCTGAATCTTTATTCTCAAGAAGACTACACTGGTGGATATTGCAACACATATTAATAGGAATAATTCGATTTTGTTTCAGGTCTTGGCTAATGATTTTTGAGGAACTGCAGGAAATGCCAATGTAGCATTTAATGACTCATCTCTTAGGAGATAACATTGCTCCAAAACTTTGAGAATATAGCCCACTTTGAAAATGGTGAGAAGGTAGATGTCTAGAGTGGAGAGACAGAGATGGGGTAAAAGAAAGGAAGAGCAGGAAATGTGATACAGGCAAATTGTGAAAAGCCTACAATTCTATCATGTGTTTTAGATTTTCTACTCTTGGTAAAGCAGACTCCCAAAAGTTTTGAAGCAGAATAAAATATCTGCTCAATGTTAAAATTTAGGAACATTTAAATTAATTAACTTGCTTCTTTTTATTAATTTATTTTTTTTGCTGAAGGAAGAATGCTAAAGGAACATTTTTAGATTTAGATATAGGTGATACATGTAGTTATCTTAGTCAAATCATTTGCTCTTGTTTGCACCAGCAACAGCAAATATGGCTTGAAAATAATTTCTTAATATGGCTTGATAATAATGAGTAAAAATTTCTTAATATGAGTAATAATTTCTTAATATGGCTTGATAATTATGAGTAAAAATTACTCAGTGCTTACTGAGTGCCAGTCAGTGGCTAAGCATTTTAGATAGATTCTTCATTTTTATCTTCATAAAATACAAGCTAGAGGTGTATTATTATTATCCCTTTTATCTAGGATGAAATTCAGACTTAGAAAGGTGAAGTAATTTGCCTAGACAAGTAAACGGTGCAGTTGGAATTTGGCCTTTAGAGCCTGTGTATTCAGTACTTTAGAACATGGGAAATGGACTGGGTGCAGTGGCTCACGCCTATAATCTCAGCACTTTGAAAGATCGAGACAGGTGGATTGCTTGAGCCCAGGAGTTCCAGACCAGCCTTGGCAAAACCAAGTCTCTATTCAAAAAAAACAACAACAAAAAAATAGAAATTAGCTGGGTGTGGTAGTGTGCACTGTGGTCCTAGCTACTCAGGAGGCTGAGGTGAAAGGATTGCCTGAGCCCAGGAGGTTGAGGCTGCAGTGAGCTATGATTGCACCACTGCGTTCCAGCCTGGGCAACTAAGGGAGACCCTGTCTCAAAAAGAAAAGGAACATGGGAAATGTAGGGAATTAATTTTTAATGAGGAAAAGGTCAAGTATTTGTGTTTCTAAACAGCTACTACTAAAGTGCAGATCATTGTGTTGTTGTTATGATTGCAGCTATCACTTGTTGCATATTACATGTATCTCATTTATTTCTCACAGAGGCTTTGCATGTAGGTATTTTGTTGCTTTTTTTAGAGATAAGGAAACTGGGACCTAGTAGGGTCAAGCAACTTGTTCAAAATCAAACAAGTAGCAGAGCCAGGAATTAAACCCAGGTTGCTTCCAATTACAAAAGTTGTATCCTTTCTATAATATCAGACTGCTTCTTTTGGTGTCTGTATTAGTCTGTTCTCACACTGCTATAAAGAACTACCCGAGACTGGGTAATTTATGAAGAAAATAGATTTAATTGATTCACAGTTCCACAGCCTATACAGGAAGCATGGCTCGGGAGGCCTCAGGAAACTTACAATCATGGCAGAAGGCAAAGGGGAAGTAGCCACATCTTACATGGTGACAGGAGAGAGAGAGAGTGAAGGTGGAAGTGCCACACGTTTTTAAACAACGAGATCTCCTTAGAACTCATTCACTATCATGAGAACAGCAAGGGGGAAGTGTTCCCCCATGATTCAATCACCTCCCACCAGGCCCTTCCTCCAACACATGGAGATTACAATTCAAAGTGAGATTTGGGTGGGAGCACAGACCCAAACTATATCAGTGCCCAACATGTTATAGATACTTCATAAATGATTATTGATTCAAATGGATTTCTTAAATTGCTAGGGGATTTAATGGTTTATACTTTTTAAAGTTTTATACTTAAAATTATACTTTAGAGGAAAACTATTTCATTTAAATGGAGGAATTCTGTTGTATAATAAATTTTAAATGTGTGGGTATACAGCAGGTGAAATGTTTCTTCATAGGTTAGCAATGTAGAAATCAGAACATCTTTTCTTTTAAATGATAGTTCTAACACTCCCTCAGAAACACCTAGTTGATGGATGATCCATGTGAAAATAGAGAATTATTCCCCCTCCCTTGCCGGCTGATGTTGCTGTGCTGATGGCATGGGAGGGAAAATCTCTGTCTTGGCTCCTCTGTGGTGTTTCTCCAAGTGTCGCGCTTAATGTGCTTCGGAACCACCTGGAGTGACTGCTAGCAATGCAGATTCCTGAACTCCACCTCAGACCCACTGAGTCTCTTTTGTTGGTGCATGGAATCTGCATTTATAGGCATCCCAGGTGGTTTTATGTGTGCTGTAGTTTGATAACTTACTGCTCTAGGATGGGGTTTTCCCAAGTAAGCTATGCACATTGCAAGGCAGTCGAGGGGATACAGGGAACAATACTAGAACTTTGTTTAGTTTTACTTTTATGTCATTAAAATTGTAAATATTTTAATATATTTTATAGTGTACATCAGGGATCCCCAACCGACGGGCCATGGACTGGTACTGGTCTGTGACCTGTTAGGAACTGGGCCGCACAGCAGGAGGTGAGCAGTGGGTGAGTGAGCATTACTGTCCTGTCAGATCAGCGGTGGCATTAGATTCTCATAGGAGCACGAACCCCATTGTCAACTGCGCATGTGAAGGATCTAGGTTGTGTGCTCCTTATGAGAATCTAATGCATTTTGATCTAAGGTGGAGCAGTTTCATCCCAAAACCATCGCTGCCCTTCTTCCATGGAAAAATTGTGTTCCATGGATCTGGTCCCTGGTGCCAAAAAGGTTGGGGACTGCTGGTGTACATAAGATATTAATACATATTAATATCTTAATATGTATTAGATATAATAGATATTAATACAATATGTATTAGGTGTAATAGATATTAATACAATATAATCCAATAAACATGAATCTGTTTATTAACAAAAATATACATATATTTGCAGCACAAGCTAATTTTTTTTTTTTAACTGGTACAGTGGAAAGCACACAAAACAAAACACTCCAATAAACAAACCTGGAGATTGCTATTCCTGGGAATGAATTTTCCAGTCTTTTTGTACTGGGGAACAAAGGACAGTTATCACATAAATCATTGCCTCTTCTATTACTTAGCTTTATGTATGTGGACCATTTATAAATTGAAATCTGCTTAAAAGCAGTAAGACTTTGTAAGGTTTAAGCCAATTTTCAAAGCTATCATATAATCTCTGTAACCCATATAAATGTAAAATGTATCCAATTTCAATAAAGTCTCCTAACAATCTATCCATTTAAAACCTTTTTCTAACTGCTATTTTCTTCATGTTGCTGACATTGTCCTGTCTTGGGATAAGCAGTCATGTGAAATACTGAGTGTTTAAACTGAAAGATAGAAATCACTTGGGTAATTAAGTAATTCACAATGAGGAAATCTACCAATTTTAATAATTAATGAAGTAGAGACACAGCTGTCACATGACCTGTTATTTAAAGAATTTAGGAATACTGTAGGTAACCTGTTACTGCTGGTTCTTGCACTAAGCATGAACTCCCTTTGAGCAAGACTGCAAAATTATAATGGAGCCACACAATGGAACTCTGAAATCATAATGGACTTCTGCTTTCATGAAGGTTAAGTTCATACTTAGTTCATGGCTCTATAGTGATTCAGAGTTTAAACACATTTTCTTCCAACTTGTCTCTCAGGCTTGTTGGGCTTGGAGTCTCTTTTTCATCACTACCACTCAATGAATGCAAGATTTTTGCTTCCCCAGTGCCTTTCTTGTCATGTTTGATAGTTTTCTTGATCATTTTCTTTTTGACACTTTTGTAGCTCCTGACAGTTACTGTCTTTTTCTTCTTGACATTCTCTTCTCTAGGCATTCATTACATAAAACTCTTCTTTCTCATTTTCTGCTTTATAACAAGCCATGGTAAAATAGTATTCACTGGATGAGTAACCAGGTGTCCTAACACCATTTTTTGAATAGTCCATGTTTTCTCACTGCTTTAAAAGCCTCTTTATCATATACTAAAAATCTATCAATAAATTGAATTATTTCTAGTGTATCTGTTCCTCTGTTGATATATTTGTCTATTCCTGCATTAGGTAGAATTGCTATTGCTTTATAATAGGTTTGTGAGTTTTGATAGAACATGATTCCCCTTCTGGCCTTCTTTTTCAAGAATTTTTGCTTCTTCATATGTATCTGTTCTTCTAGATAAACTTTAGACATAATTTGTCAAATTCTTCTTTTTTTTGAGATGGGGTCTCACTCTGTTGCCCAGGCTGGAGTGCAGTGGTGCAATCACTGCTCACTGAAGCTCGACCTCCCGGGTTCAAGCCATCCTCCCACCTCTGCCTCCCTAGTAGCTGGGACTACAGCCATGTGCCACCATTCTCAGCTAATTTTTTGTATTTTTTGTAGAGATGGGGTCTCGTCATGTTGCCCAGGCTGTTCTCCAACTCCCCGGCTCAAGCTGATTTGTCAAATTCTATTAAAAATCCTGTTGGGGTTGTGATTGAAATTGTAATGCAATTTTAGAGCAAGTTAGAGAATAATAACTCTGTGCAATAGTGAGTCTGTCTATGCAGGAACACATTGGGATATTCCATTTATTCCAATCCTGCATATGTGTCTTTCAATGAAATTTTATGGTTTTCTACATATCTTCATATAGGGCATATATATATATATATATATATATATATATATGGTTACTTTGTTCCTATGTATTTTATAGTTGTCTAAAGCAAATTATTGTGAATGGAATTGTTTTTCATACATTTTCTAAATATATTGTCATATAGGAAAGTTATTCATTATTGAATATTTATTTAAATTTTAAGCCTCCTAATTTCCAGTTGATTATCTTGGATTTTTCTATATAAATGTCATATCCTGTGCAAATAATGACAGGTTAATAGCCCTCATTTTCTTTCTTGTCTCATTGCATTGTTTAGTTCTTGCTGAATAATGTAGAATGGTAAATGAGGTGGCAAGAATTTTTGTGGTTATTTTTTATTTTGATGAAAATGCCTCCGATATTCAGTGTTAAATGTCTTGTTTGTTGTATTTTTCTTGTGGATATCCTTTATGGTGTTGAGGAAATATTCTTTTGTTTCTAACTTTAATAAGAATTCATATGAATGTATGCTGAATTTCATCAAATGTCTTTTGGGCAGTGATTGAGATGATATTTTATCATTACTTTAATAGATTTCTGGACAGTGAATGATCCTCACATTCCTGGAATAAACCTTACTTGGTCATGTTTTATTATTCTCTTAATATATAACTGTTTTGATTTACTAATATTTTCTTTAAGCTTTTTACATCTATATTCATAAGTGATTTTGGTTTATGTTGTGAATGTGTGCGAATGTGTGGGGTGCTTGTGTGAATGTACACATGCGTAGTTTTGATTTCAGGGTTATACTAAACTCATAGAGTAAACTCTAGAAGAGTTTAAATAAAAAAGAATTTTTAACAGGCGAGGCACAGTGGCTTATGCTGTAATCCAAGCACTTTGAGAGACCGAGACGGGCAGATCACTCGAGCCCAGGAGTTTGAGACTAGCCTGGGCAACATGATGAAACCCATCTCCACAAAAAATACAAAAATTAGCTGGGCGTGGTGGTGTGTGTCTGTGGTCCCAGCTACTTGGGAGGCTGAGGTCGGGGGATCTCTGGAGCCTGGGAGGTCAAGGCTGCAATGAGTTATGATTACACCACTGCACTCCAGCCTGGACAATGGAGTGAGACCTTGTCTCAAAAATAATAATAAAATAAAATAAATAAACAAATTAAGGAAAAATTTTAATGGTATGGTAGAACTCACCCATGTAACGGTCTGGATGTTGGATGGAAATATTTGACTAATTAAAAAGAATTTTTCGACCGGGCGTGGTGGCTCACGCCTGTTATCCCAGCACTTTGGGAGGCCGAGGCAGGTGGATCATGAGGTCAGGAGTTCAAGACCAGCCTGGCCAAGATGGCGAAACCCCGTCTCTGCTAAAAATACAAAAATTAGCCGGGTGCAGTGGCAGGCTCCTGTAATCCCAGCTACTCGGGAGTCTGAGGCAGGAGAATGGCTTGAACCTGGGCGGCAGAGGTTGCAGTGAGCCAAGATCATGCCACTGCACTCCAGCCTGGGCGACAGAGTGAGACTCCATCTCAAAAAAAAAAAAAAGAATTTTTCTATTGTTGTTACTCTCCATGATTACTACTACTTTGGTCAATTTTTGTAATTCTATATTTCTCCCCCCAAATTCACCTATTTTGTTTAGATTTTGAGATTTTTGGGGGCTGATTTAAAGTTGTATACAGTGTTTTTATATAAAATGGTCTTCTATATTAGCAGCTATGTCACCCTTTAAATTTCCTTTTTTTTTTTTTTTTTATTGAGACGGAGTCTTGCTCTATCTCGCAGTCTAGAGTGCAGTGGTGGGATCTCTGCTCACTGCAACCTCTGCCTCCTGGGTTCAAGTGTTCAAGTGAGTCTCCTGCCTCAGCCTCCTGAGTAGCTGGGATTACAGGTGCCCACCAGCGCACCCGGCTAATTTTTGTAGTTTTAGCAGAGACAGGGTTTCACCATCTTGGCCAGGCTGGTCTCGAACTCTTGACCTCGTGATCCACCCACCTCAGCCTCCCAAAGTGCTGGAATTACAGGCGTGAGCCACCACACCCAGCCATCCTTTAAATTTCTAACATTTTGATGTTTCCTTTCATTGTGTGATCAGAGTTGCCAAAAACTCAATGGATTTTAATTATCCTTTTAGAGGACTGACTTTTCTGATTTTTAGGGTTACTAGCTTAAGTTCTACCTTTATTTTTAATCGATCTTTTTTTTCTGGTTTCCCAGATTATATTTTGTTACTTTAAATGCACCTTGAATGAAATGATTTCTGTGTGTGTGTGTGTGTGTGTGTTAGGAAATGCTTTTAAGATGATAAAAACTTTTTTTGAATAGTACCTTGATTGCATCACACGTTTTGTTATGAAGTATCTTTATTGTTATACATCTTGATGAAGACATGTGATTTTAGTTTTAATTTCTTATTTAATCCAAAGGTTATTAAAAAGAGTAGTTTTATAAATATCTAGGTGGACAATTTTCCCCCTAGCTTTTCAATGTTAATTTTTAGTTTTGTTGCATTTTGGGCAGATAATATAACCTGTATCCTTTTATTTCCTTTTGGAAATTATTGAGATGTAGTTTGAGGTCTAATATTTATCATTTGTTTTAGACAAAGGTTCATATATATATATTTGTTATATTAAATGTCTCATTTTTGATGCAGCACAGTATTCTAAAAATATGTATGTTCCAGAATTTATTTACTCATTCCTCTAATGATGGATATTTAGTTTGTTTGCTTTTTTATTTTTTGCCAGCATAGAAAACATTGCTATAAACATTCCTGTACATATATCTTTGGTAAGATAGATTCCTAGAAAGAACACACACAGATCCACACACATTTGGAATAATTCTATACATTCACTGATTTAATTTTGTACACAATAAATGGTAATAATGAAATAATTTATCCTTAATTTGCTTATGTCACTACTATTTGGAATTTTGGTTTGTCAGTTCAGATTGACCATGTGTGAAATAATGTATCATAAAATGCTTTTCTTTGTCTTCCAACCATCCTCTTTCCCCCAGCCCAATTTCAGTTAGTTTATTCTCGGATTTTATATGCAGGTGGTGGTCAATGGCTTGTAGATTTTTAAAAAATATGTATTCTCTTTCAATGTTTTTTTAACATTTTCAATGATTTGTGACCATATTAACAGCATTTATTTTAATTTATTATTTAACTTGTCTCTTTATACCACCAGTTCTTTTACTATACATTCTCCATTCCTAGTTGTCATTTTAATTCATCTCTTGGTTGGCTACATTCTTTAACTTTTTTCAGGAAGTCTGTGCCCTTGCATATATCTTTATGTTGCTTTTGCATATGAATGACATCTCTGTTGATATTTAATTATTTTTTATTACCTTAAGAAATTTTGTTGCCATGCCCTGCCCGTATCTCAATTCCTTTTTTATTTGAGGCAGTAATTATTCTTTGTCATGTTTAATTTTGTTTTTAATTTGCAGGTCGAATTTACAAGCACTCTCAGCAACCTTTGATTACCTATGAAAAATATGATGTGACAGACTCTCCAAAGAACATAGGAGGATCCCATTCTGTACTCCTTCTGAAGCTTCATGGTAGGTTACATGTGTAACTACTTTGTGGAATCAACTTACCTGCTGACTCAGTGCTGGCTGGATTAGGAATGGCTGTGGGTATAATGTAGCTAATTTTTATAAAGCATTTTTTTTTTTTTTTTTTGAGATGGAGTCTCGCTCTGTCACCAGGCTGGAGTGCAGTGGCACGATCTCAGCTCACTGCAAGCTCCACCTCCCGGGTTCACACCATTCTCCTGCCTCAGACTCCCGAGTAGCTGGGATTACAGGAGCCTGCCACTGCACCCGGCTAATTTGTGTACTTTTAGTAGAGACAGGGTTTCACCATGTTGGCCAGGATGGTCTCGATTTCCTGACCTCGTGATCTGCCCGCCTAGGCCTCCAAAGTGCTGGGATTACAGGCGTGAGTCACTGCGCCTAGCCTATAAATCTTTTATGTTTAAACACTAACACTTGCAGGCAGCATCATCTTTTTTTTTTTTTGACACAGCTGTTGGTAAGCATCATCTATCTTAATGTTTGCTAATTTTCATTAAAAATGGAGACTAGGGCTAATTCAGTGGTTTTAACCTTAGCTACACACTAAAATCACCAGTGGAGCTTTTAAGACATCTATAATTTTGAAAAACTATCCTAGTTGTTTCTAACTGCAGCCAGGGTCAAGTGTTACTGGGTTAATTTAACTTTTATGAGACCTTAATTTTTACCATTTATTAAAATAAATGCTAATAAAAGAGTGGCCTGTGATTTTGATTAATTATAACAGTAGTTTGGTTTCAAAGGTACAATTTTATTGTTGCATTGATCAATGTACAAGTATTTGAGAGCATACAAAGTATGTAGTGCTGTACTTAGGCATCATATATAATACCTAAATGAGGAATAGAATGAAGTTCAAGAACAGTAGCCTAAAAACAAGGCTCTAGGCCGTGCGCGGTGGCTCATGCCTGTAATCCCAGCACTGTGGGAGGGTCTGGTGGGCGGATCACTTGAGGTCAGGAGTTTGAGACCAGCCTGGCCAACATGGCGAAACCCTGTCTCTACTAAAAATGCAGAAATTAGCCAGCCATGGTGGTGTACGCCTGTAGTCCCAGCTACTTGGGAGGCTGAGGCAGGAGAATTTCTTGAACCCAGAAGGTGGAGGTTGCAGAGAGCTGAGATCGCACCACTGCACTCCAGCCTGGGCAACAGACTGAGACTCCATCCCCCAAAAAACAAAAAACAAAACACCCAAGACTCTTAATATACTCTGGTTCTACAGATGAAAGTTGATTTCATTTGAAAACTAGCCTGGCTTATAGTTAAAAAGATGGGATTTAAAAGTATGGGAGTAGTGTAGGGTATACTAAACTACTGTAAACTCTTAGTGTTTTGGGGGAAACTTTCCTTATTTGGGATATTCCCTTTATATTTTCCAGAGTTATCCATTATAGTCAAGTTTTCGATAAATGCCATCACAGTTAAGCTTGAAAGTAACTTTATTTTTGTTGATTTACTTCTACTCATGTTGTAGCTCCAGTTTGGTAGTAATTGGATTCAGAAATAATGTGCCTAATTGTTTTTCACTGCCTTTTGGAGTGAGATGTGAGAAGATTTTGAAATAACTACACACAGGCAGTTATTAGTACAGTGGTTAAGAGCACAGTTGCTGAAACCAGATAGGGTTTGTATTCCAACTTTGTAACCTCAGAAGAGCTACTTAATTCTCTATGGCTTTGTTTCTCCATTCAGCAAAACTGGAATAATAGTTTTGCTATTCATAATCATAGGATTGTTGTAAAGATCAACTAAATTAGTATATGTAAAGCATTTAGAATGCCTGGCACGTAATAGGAGCTGTAGAAGTGTTTGCTGTTCGAAAGAGTAATGGTAGTAAAACTATAATGTATAGCATCTTTTTAGGTTGTACTTATGTCAGCTGAATGTATTTTGCTGGCTGTTTATATTTTCTGAGCATTTGGCTTGGTCATTTAAGCGATGGCTTGATTTGTTTGTGATTGTCTACTATTGCATTTATCTCACTTGTAGGTGCCTTAATGTTTGTGGCATGGATGACTACTGTTAGCATAGGTGTACTGGTTGCCCGGTTCTTCAAGCCAGTTTGGTCAAAAGCTTTCTTGCTTGGTGAAGCAGCTTGGTTTCAGGTAGGTGAGGGAAAAAAGTTCAATGCAATATTTATAGTATTTGAACATTGCAACATGAAAACATATGAAGTATGTGTGTATGTGTATGCGTTTTGTGGTTGCAGTTGTAGGTTTGGGATCCTCCTTTTTCCCTTCGATTTCCTGATCAATTGAGAGTGGACACAATGTGCTTGATAGAGATAAGAATACAGACAGTTTTAGGAAGAGTCGGGCTGGACTGGAGAATGTGTCAGGGCCATGTGAGTCCCTTTGTAATATAGACTGGGACCCAAATGACCTTTACTTATACCTCTGTTTGTAGAGGGAGATGTGGGAAGAGCATTCACCCACTGCACTGTACTGAGTAAAGTCAGGCCAAGGAATGCAGAGGAGCTGAAGAAAGAAATAGTGGGGGCTTACTGTGTTTCAAAGCAAGGGTCACTCCTCTGGTTGTGGGCCATTGAATGTTAGATTAACTCATCAATTGGGATCATCTATCTCCTGTATGGGTGGAAAGAGAAACTGAACGTGTTCTTTTTCATGCTCTTCCTTCCCTTGAGATGGGGAGGTAGTCTACTAAAAGGAACATAGCAAGAGCCAATGAGTATCCTTCAAAACAAAGCAAAACAAACCTTATCTTTCATGGGTCATGGAGTATAGATATTTACATATGTAGTGGAAAATCACTGAGTTCATGTTGACTTAGAATGTACATGCCTGTAGAAAAAAATACTGCTTGTTCGAACAGTTTTGACTTTGTAAGAGGGTATCCTTGACACTTAATATTCATATAAATTTGTAGATCGTAAGGTTTACCTTATCGAGCCTCATTTCTCACTATTGCCTGGGAAGGCCAGTCTGATTTGTTCTCGGTACTGCTACCTGGCTCACCTTGCTCCTTTCTTTCTCTGCCTGTGGTTTGCTGCCAGGTAACTACTTTCTTGCTTGCACTTGCGTGCCTTTGCTCTCGTGCTCTCTCTCTCTCATCTGCTCATGTGGATATTCCCAGCTCGAAGACTGTGTGTATTCTCTTTATCAACTCAAATCCTCCACTGCCTTTAAATTTATGATGCTGATGATGTGTGTATATACATGTCATAGTTTTATCTCTGTCTCTATCTCCATCCATCCATCCATCCATCCACCCATCTATCCATCCAGCCATCCATCCATACACACACACATACACAGGGTGCCTCCTACTTTCCCCAAGATAGTTTTGGTCTGCACCAGTTATCCTGGCATAATCAATAAACAGTGGCTATTTTCACACTTATTCTCCTAATTTGTATCATAAATTATATAGTTCACATATTTTTCTTGTATTCACTCAATTATATCTGAAGCTCCTCAGGAGACAGTATTTTTTGTTTGTTTGTTTCCTTACTATCTCATTGCACCTGTCATAGCACTGTGCTCGATGGTGGAGCTTAATAAATATCTTTGGAAGGAAATGAAGGACTTGGCAAGTAAATATGCTCTGTGTGTGAAATATCCATTCCTGCTGCTCTGTGCAGGTGAAGTCTTGGCAAACACTTTTGAATGATGAGAATGGCAGCTTAGGGTTTTCTTTAAAGTTTAATTGTATACTAAGTTTTTTTTTTTCTTAACCTGGCTACAAACTGTGATTAGATGTCAGTTGAATGCATGCCTTCAGTGAATCTTACCCCATAGTCTTTTCCCCATTTTCCCCATTGCAACACCACCTTTCTTTTACATGGATAAGTGTCTTCTTAATTTGTCATTTTACCTTGCAGGTGCATCGGATGCTCATGTTCACCACAACTGTCCTCACCTGCATTGCTTTTGTTATGCCGTTAATATACAGGGGAGGCTGGAGTAGGGTAAGTATATCTTAAATAGGGTTTTTTTAATAAATCCATTTTATGTCAAAACAGATTGCTGTTTTATTTTCAAATGATGGGTAAAAAGATATTTCAGCATTGATCCCTCTTTCTTTCCCTTTTGAATCATTGGATGGCTCTTTCACATGGTTGGAGGTTGGGGTATAGTGAGGATGTCAGTACAGATTACTTAGTAATGAAATGTATTTTTAGGGTGCATCATGAGTTATATACATGCTGTAGCCTTAGTGAATTTTTTCTCACTATAGAGTGGTGACAATTCAATGTGTGATATCTAAGGAACATGAACAATGTGAGTGGTTTTCTCTAACTAGTACTGTGATGACCACTAAGCTAACATAATTTGGATTTCTACTCGGTACCCAGCGGTGCTAAGTGCTTTATATGTGTTATCTAATTTAAATCTCAGGCTGGGTGTGGTGGTTCACACTTGTCATCCCAGCACTTTGGGAGGCTGAGGCGGGAGGATTGCTTGAGCTCAGGAATTCGAAACCAGCCTAGGCAACATAGTGAGGCCTCATCTCTATATATTTTTATTAAAAAATCTTTTAAATCTCAAATATAGTAGGTATTAATAATAATCCCATGTCACAAATGAAGAAACTGATGCTTATTCCCAAATCTTTATCTCCAGTCCAGACTTCTCCCGTGGCTTGAAACTCACACATCTAGCTCACATTGCATGCAGGACCTTGACTTGCATGTCTAAGACATTAGACTTAACATGTCCAAAATGGGACTTCTGATCATCTTTTCTCCCAGGCCTGTTCTACCCACTGCCACCTCCATGGTAGCTACTGGGATTCCATTGTTAGATCAAAGCCTTGGAATTATCATTAACTGTGCTCTCTTGCACATCCCATGTCAAATCCACTGGGAAGTTCCACTGGCTCTACCTGTAAAGTATATCCACAGTCCAACACTTGTCACTGTCATCAGATACTACTGTAGGAGTGTGAGCCTCCATCATCTTTTGGTTGGCCATTGCAGTAGCCACTTAACTGGTCTCTCCACTTCAACCCTTGCCCATGCACAATCTATTTTCTACAAAGAAGAAAGTTATTTTTTTAAAAATGTAAACCAGGCCGGGCATGGTGGCTCACACCTGTAATCCCAGCACTTTGGGAGGCCAAGGCAGGCAGATCACGAGGTCAGGAGTTCGAGACCAGCCTGACTGATATTGTGAAACCCCATCTCTACCAAAAACACTAAAATTAGCCAGGCGTGGTGGCGCACGCCTGTCATCCCAGCTACTCAGGAGGCTGAGGAAGGAGAATCACTTGAACCTGGGAGGCAGAGGTTGCAGTGAGCTGAGATCGCACCACTGCACTCCAGCTTGGGTGACAGAATGAGACTCCACCTCAAAAAAAAAAAAAAAAAAAAAAAGTAAACCAGACCATGCCATTCTTGTACCTCAAACTAGTTTCTCTAATGTCTCTCAATTTTATTAAGAGTAAAAGTCAAAGTTCTTCCAGGGACCTTCATGACTGCCTCCCAGTTATTCTCTGAACTGACCTCCTCGTCCTCTCCATCTAGTCCATCTCCTTCCATACCAGCCTCCTGGTTGGTATGCAGACATGCCAGGCATGCTCCTGCTTTATAGTCTTTGCCATGATTCTTCTTTCTGCCTGGCAGACGCTTCCATTACTTCCTCACCTTCCTCAAGTTTTTGCTCAAATAGAAGCCTCTCAGAGAGCCCAGCCCTGCTCTATTTTTTCCCATAGCTCTCTTTATGCCATTTCATATAATTTACTTACTTGTCATATTTTTTCTTGATCTCCCTTCCAACACTACTATGTCAGCTCAGTCAGAGCTGGGATATCCACTGGTATGTTCAGAACAGATTTAAGTATATAGCAGGTACTCAGTAAACATTTAGTGAATGAATGAATAACTCTTATTGAGAATAAGTGACATACGTTAAGTTCAGAGCCTGTGCTTTTATTATGCTTTTCCAGTTTTATAGCCAATGAGAATTTGATATCAAAATTTCATATTTCAGAGCTTGGGCTGGTGCTACAGGGATAAGATTGATGAATCCTGGGTCACAGATATTACTAGGAAAGCTCCCTCCTGCTTTTTAGGTAGTTTATGGGTCAGTCAACCTATCTTTTTAAAGAAGTTATGAAGATTTTATGATATGAATTGAGACATGAGAACTTTTATTTTATTCAGACATTTGGGACAAAGGTCACACTTATTTTGTAATTGTCTAGTTTATAGCCTTTGCAATTTATGAATACGATAGAACAAAGTTTAAGAGCACCATTCTAAAGCTGGATTCCTTGGATTCAAATCCTGGCACCATGACTTATTACCTGGGGCACCTTGAGCAAGTTATTTAACTATGACCCTCAGTTTACTCACCTGTAAAATGGGGGTGGTATAGTATCTATCTTATAGGCTTTCTGTGAGCATTGGGGTTAAAATAACTGAAAGTACTTAGGACAGTTCCTAGCACATTCTAAACACATGCAAGAATCTTGTTGCTGCTGCTGTTTTATTTTTTATTAGATAGAACCCTTTATATCTCTAAAGTCATGGTTATAATTTTACCCATGCATAACTGAGTCCATGGTTTGAGAATGTTTTCATATTGTTCTTTTGTTAGCCTTTAGTTCCTATTTACAAGGACTTCCTATCATGGCTTAGAAACCACTATGTCCCTGTTTCTAGGTCACAGATAGAAATCTGTGCTACCGAGCATGGGCATCACGGAAAACAGACAGTAGTATCCCTCCATCCAAATGTGTCACAGGTTAGAGCATCTTCTTAGCCCTTCTCTTAAGTGTTTAAATGAAAAATCATTGTACAAAGTGGTCTAATCCAAATATCTGCTGTTCTGAGCAGGCACATGACATCACTAAGGGAGGAATACAGCAGAAACTATTGTGATACTCTCAATACTTTTTCTTGGGTTAGATCTTCATTCTGAACTGAGGTGATAAGCTCTTAATACAGTGGCTATATAGGTTATTCACTGAATCAACAAACATTTACTGAGTGACAAAGACTCTGTTAAGCTCCAGGGTTACAGGGAGTCATATAGAACCCACAGTTCAGGGAAACATAGAGGGCTAAACCAATTATTACCACACATTGGGGTGACTGCACTTGACATGGGGACACTAACTAGTCCCAGCTGGGCTGCAGATGGCTGTTCTGATGTTGGTGGCCATCTATTAGGTTGGTGCAAAAGTAATTGTGGATTAAAATACTTGAAAAAACTGCAAAAACTGCAACTACTTTTGTACTAACCTACAACATCCTGATGGGGAAAGGTAGCATTCTGTACATGGATTCCACCACAACCATGTACATACTCTGTGACCTTGGACATAGTTCTTGATATCTCTGAGCCTCAGTTTCCCCATTTGTAAAATTGGGATATTGATAACCAGTTGTCAAACATTGTAGTGAGAATTAGTGTGTGTAAAGTGTATGCCTGGTACAACGTGTATACTCAGTGAATGTTGCATATTATTATTATCATCATTATTGAATCTTTAAAGCCATGGAAAAATACTAAGAATACATCTGTGTGTATTATTTTTAACTTGAGGATTTAAATTGATGAGAGAGATTGAGGCTATTAAAATGATGTAACTTTGTTTAGCATGCAGGTTACCACCCATACCTCGGCTGTATAGTGATGACTTTGGCAGTTCTTCAGCCTCTTCTGGCAGTCTTCAGGCCACCTTTACATGACCCAAGGTACTTAGAGCCTTTCTATATAAATGCTCTCTTAATGCAGATATCATTAGTTGGCAAACTAATCTGTTTTCAAATGGAAAAATTTTGCATTTTATAAAATTCAGTGATAAATTATAGTTACTTTGAAATACTTTAAAATGCATTTCAGATATCTAATTCCCAGACAATAAGGAAATTACATGCTTTTTATTCTAGTGGGAATTAATTATAGTTCCATTGCTTTTAAGAATACTGACTGGTTCTTATTTTGGTAGAAGGCAAATGTTTAACTGGACTCATTGGAGTATGGGAACAGCTGCTAGAATAATAGCAGGTAAGAGATTGTGATGCCACTTATTCATATATAATTGCTAGCTGCTTATATTACAAGTTGTAATTTGGCTTAAATGATTTTTAGATGCATTAGTAATTGGAGTAATTGGTTGTTGAGAAGAAATCAGCCTTAAATGCTGAAATCCAGAAAGTAATTTCTAGAGGTAATGATTTAAGTCATTATTTCAGTTTTAAGTTTAAGGTCTTTACAATAACTTTAAAACTCTCATTTAAAGACTTATTTTAGTATTTGCCTTTGCCAGCAGAATAAGCTATGCTGATGGCCAAACATTTGAGTAGCTCAAATTGAGGGTCATTTGTGAATTGGGTTGAGGTGGGTTGCTGGGTTCAAGCTTTCCATCTCCAGGTCCTTTCCATGGGGCTTGTATCTTCCAGGGCAGGGTGGTTTTCAAAAGTCAGGAATAATTATGCAGTATATTTTGATACCTTGTATAATAAACACCTAAGTAGGTACCTTCTACCTTAACACTGCTATAGTCTATGGGATTCTTTGTCAGAGGGGGAGTCCAATCAACTGTGGTTTCTATACTTTTCTCCTTTCATATATTGCAGACTTAAAACAATCTGGAAAATGTGGGTGCATCTCTTTTAAGGATTGGTAGATTACGCAGCCATAAAAAAGAATGAAGTCATGTCTTTTGTAGCAACATGGATGCTGCTGGAAGTGATTATCCTACATGAATTAATGCAGAAACAGAAAATCACATACCACATGTTCTCACTTATAAATGTGAGCTAAACAATGAGTACACACGGACATAAAGATAGAAACAATAGACCCTGGGGACTCCAAAAGAGGAGAGGGAGGAATGGGGGAAAGAGTTGAAACACTACCCTTTGGGTACTGTGTTCACCACTTGGGTGATGGGTTTACTAGAAGGCCAAACTCCAGCATTATTATGCAATATGCCCTAAACCGCCCCCCACAATTGGTAATTCATAATCAATTGCCCATCTTGCCCTATCTAGCCTCATAATTTTAAAAGTCTAAATTAACTATTTGGTCTTAGATATTAATCTTCTTTTATCTCAAACTCTTTTAGTATGTTTTACTTGATAATACACATACACAAACACACAATTGTCTCTCTTGGTGGGACTACATTTGAATATAACTTTTTTCTTTTGTATGTAGTGGCAGCGATGTTCCTGGGAATGGATTTACCAGGACTGAATCTTCCTGATTCATGGAAAACCTATGCAATGATTGGATTTGTAGCCTGGCATGTTGGGACTGAGATTGTTCTGGAGGTACATGCTTATCGGCTCTCTCGCAAAGGTAACCTGCTAAAAAAGCCACGTTATGTAGAATCACTTTTATACAAACCATTGGAAAAGAATGAGTTTCCTGATAGTAATGGCTGACTGTTACATTGTTAGCTCACTAAAAATTTGTGATCACTCAGCCAGTGGTAGAAATTGTGATTTCCTGCCTTTGTTTTTTTACATTTGTTACTATTAGAAGTTGTGAATAAGATATAAAGGAAAGGTTTTAGGTTTTAGGCAGGGAGTCTTCCTTGTAAGTACTTTCACTTTGCTGGTCTGACTTAGAGCCAGTATGGACTGGGAACTCTGAATGCCTAGAGCTGAGGAAACCCTGAGATGGAGGAAGAAGAGACTCAAAGTCAACACTGGATGGAGGTGCAGACAACTTTGACCTATTTGACAAATTTACTGGGTGCTATCATTTAGGTTGTCATGTGCATAATTATATAGCTAGGAGCAAGCCAGCCAGATAGGAAGGACTGATTTTGCTTTTGCTCTTTAGTGACAAGGTTTGTTTTGGTGCCAGGCAGGGTCAGGATACCTATAGCCACCATTAGGAGTGGAGAAATTAGTAAGGAATGGGTATCATTTAGCCTGGATTCTAGGCTAAATGTCCTTTGTGTCCTGCCTGGTTTTCATCCACCAAAATAAGTGAAGGTGGCCTTCTAAAAACAAAAATTCTTTGTTGTCTAGTGTATATGTTGTAAACTTAGGAGAGCCTGGGGTGGCTTCAGGAGCTGAGTAGTACATATCTGTCCTGCTACTTTTGATCCTTGATAGGCTTATATATGTGGGGCTTTTGATGACCACTGAATTATGGCTTACTGTTTTTTTGTTTGTTTGTTTGTTTGTTTTGAGACAGAGTCTCACTCTGTCATTCAGGCTGGAGTGCAGTGGTGTGATCATAGCTCACTGCAGCCTTGAACTCCAGAGCTTAAGCCATCCGCCTGATTCAGACTCCCATCTAGCTGGGATCACAGGGATGTGCTATCATACCCAGCTAAGTTTTTAAATTTTTTTAGAGACAGAGTCTCACTTTGTTGCCCAGGCTGATCTCAAACTCCTGGGCTCAAGTGATCTACCCGCCTCTTCCTTCCAAAGTGCTGGGATTGCAGGTGTGAGCCACCATGCCTGGCCGATGGCTTACTGTCTAAAATACATATATACTTAAAACCTGGATAGTTATCGTATGTTAATTAGTTTGATTTAGCTATTTTATAATGTATGCATATATCAAAACATCATGTCATACACCATGAATATATACGATATTTTGTCAATCAAAAATAAAACCAAAGAGCTTAGATCGTTATGACTTTGAGGTGGTGTTTAATGACTAGAAGAAGGCATATTTTAAGTTATTTAACAAATGTGTGCTCTTGCCAGATTGTCCACATTTGTGAGAGGCTTAATTGTTCAGGAAGTCTGCAATAATTAGTAGCTTGGAGTGGGAGAATTTCTACCCTGGAAATTGGGGTGAACAGTACAAATCAGGTTTTTTTAAAAATTTAATTTACCTGCATAACGCTGCCCTTAAAAACTTATGTTATTATTCTTGACAGTTGAAATATTGGATGATGACAGAATTCAGATCCTTCAGTCATTTACTGCAGTGGAAACAGAGGTAAGTCCTTTTCTTGTTCATTGACACAAACCTTAATGGTAATACTTTTTTTTTTTCATATCTCAATTTTTCTTTCAGGGTCATGCTTTTAAAAAGGCAGTGTTGGCAATTTATGTCTGTGGGAATGTTACTTTTCTCATCATATTTTTATCTGCAATCAACCATCTATGAGCAAGCAAAGACCTTGGCTTTTGCAGGCCAAGTGATAATTATCATCAAACCAAAGAAACTTGAAGCCTGTCCTGACTGCCTGGAGCATATTTGTGAATTCTCACTTGGAAGACTGGGATCATGTCTGTAGAGGAATTCTGAAGTCCAGCCTTTAGAGAACAACATTCAAGAGGGTCATATAGACTATAAATTAATGTCATGCCCTATACGTAATTCTGGGTCTTAAAGGAAAGATTGTACTTCAGGAGAAGTAACTCTCAAATATTTCATGCCAAGATTTTAAGAATGTTGGTATTTAAGAAAATAAATAGTGATTTGGAAAATCACAACAGATGTCACTAGGATAATAAAGAGATATATTACGGTATATATATATGTGTGTATATATATATATATATATATATATATATACACATATATATATATATATTTTTTTTGAGACAGAGTCTCGCTCTGTCGCCCAGGCTGGAGTGCAGTGGTGCAATCTCGGCTCACTGCAAGCTCCGCCTCCTGGGTTCACGCCATTCTCCTGCCTCAGCCTCCTGAGTAGCTGGGACTACAGGCGCCCGCCACCATGCCCGGCTAATTTTTTTTATATTTTTAGTAGAGACAGGGTTTCACCATTCACAGGATGGTCTCGATCTCCTGACCTTGTGATCCGCCTGCCTCAGCTTCCCAAAGTGCTGGGATTACAGGCGTGAGCCACTACGCCCAGCCTATGGTAAATATATTTTGAACTACAAAGGTGCTGTGGTACTTTAAAGAAAAACTATTTTTACTAGTTTATCTGAATGGTCTGTGGGCTTTATTTATAAACTGTTTTTCAGTTTAGTTTTTTGGACATATCCTTTGCTCAGTGTATTTTGTTACTTCTCTAGTAAAGGTAGAAGTGAAGCAGATGCCATTGTAGGTTTTACCAGCATTTAAATATATTATGAATTGCTTAGCAATGAAATGCAAGTATGCATCTTTTACTTAAAGATACTATTTATGTATTCAGCTACAGAGATGAAATAGCATTTTATGTGTTAATTGTTTTGGCTATAAAATTTAAGTCCTTATAGCATTTGGGGATTATACACTTGGATTTCAAAATTGATAAAACTCACCCTTGTGAACATATCTAATAGATATTCTGTTTACTTGTAGAAATAATATAATGTGTCTGGTTCTGTTTTGTTAGACATTTTTTATGTTCTACTGAATCAGAATAGTCAGTGTTATATTCCTTGTTTCAAGAATTCATCTATTTTATGGCCACATCTCATATGTGCTATGAGGACTTCTAGCCAGTGGGTGGCGCTGTAATACCGAAGTACTGCACTGCTTTGTTCCTGTTTCCTTGGGCTGATTCCTTTCTAGTATTTAGGTAACATTACCGGATGGCATTTCCCTTAAATTCCACCAACTCTTAATCTTTATTTTAAAAATATCTACTTTTTTTTGGGTGGTTGGGGTAAGGGTTAAAACCTTAAATTAGTAACCGCTGTTTATTTTCCAGTTTATTTGTTTTCTGTGATTATTTATAATAATTGTTTGATATTTGTTTTTACAGTCCCCTGACCCTGTAATAATGAATGCAGCTATCTTAGGCAAAGCAAATAAATAAACTGGGCATTTTTAAAATAAAAAATTTAGGAAGTCATACTTTATTTCTTTAGGTATTCTTTCTGATTATGTTATAGTTTCTGCTTGGCCCGAGAACCCAATTTCTATATGGTGTGAATAATAGCCTCAGCTATGTAGCCTACATCTTTATTTTATTAATATTTTTCAACAATTTTCTCATTATTTCTTTTTTTATATTTTTATTTTTTGAATTTACTTAACCAACTTTCTACTAATAGCCTACATCTTTTACTGGGTAAAATAATGTGGAAGTTTAGTTTTTGTTCCTTTTATAGGTGTTTATCATAAGCGGCTTAGGGCTTAGATATGAACTTTCTGTGTTCATATTCTATATGTGCCATGCTACTTATAATCTAAATTTTCCTTTTGAAGGTCTTTATTAAAAAAATTTAGTATAGCAAATTAAATGTGTACTAAAGTTATTTTCCTCCAGTTTTCTATACTAAGGAGCTTAAATGTTAATAAATTTCTCTTAAGTTATATTCTACATCTGACAAAGAAAAATTCTCTCTTTTTTTTTTTTTTTTTTTTTGAGACAAAGTCTCACTCTGTTGTCCAGGCTGGAGTGCAATGGTGCAATCTTGGCTCACTGCAGCCTCCGCCTCCTGGGTTCAAGCGAGTCTTGTCTCAGTCTCCTGAGTAGCTGGGACTACAGGTGTGCACCACCAGTCTCGGCTAATTTTTATATTTTTAGTAGAGACGGGGGTTTCACATGTTGGCCAGGCTGGTCCCAAACTCCTGGTCTAAAGTAATCCACCCGCCTCAGCCTCCCAAAGTGCTGGGATTACAGGCACGAGCCACTGTGCCCAGCTGAAAATTCTTTTAAGGGAAAGATGAGTCTTGATGTGTTTGGTCTTCAAATATGTGGGCTTGCTATATTTCGAGTGTTGAGGCTAAGATATTTTAACTTTTTCTTTTTCAGTGCTTCATATGTTGGCACTATTTTGGTCTTTGCCAGCTTACATACAGAGTTCCCTGAAGAAGCCTTTGCCATTTAATCTTTTTTTTTTTTTTTTTGAGACAGGGTCTTACTCTGTTGCCCAGGCTGGAGTGCAGTGGTGTGATCTTAGCCCACTGCAGCCTTGACCTCTTGGGCTTTAGTGATCCTCCCACTGCAGCCTCCAGAGTAGCTGGAACTACAGGCACCAACTCCGTGCACCACCACAGCCAGCTAATTAAAAAAATTTTTTTTTTTTTTTTTGTAGAGAAGGGATCTCCCTTTGTTGCCCAGGCTGATCTCGAACTCCTGGGCTCAAGCAATCCCCTTGCCTCAGACTCCCAAAGTGTTGGGATTATAGGCATGAGCCATTGCACCTGGCCCCAAATAGACCAAATCTTTTGATTAGAACCAAATTATTATTATTCTGCTTATGGGTGGTTGGTATCCACAAATTGCAAATGCCTAGTCTTCACTCCTCTCAGTTTTTCTTTTTGTTTCTGTAATAAACACTCCGGGCAGTTTTTCAAAAGTTATTTCTTTTGATAGTAATTATTGTTAAATTAAATGCTTTTATATCTTTAGCAATGTTGCCAAAAACAATGAGCAAAATCATGTTTTCTTCTAAAGAAGGGATGCAATATGAAATAAAGATGTGTGTGCTTTTCAGAAAGAAATGAAAGAAATTCTAGAAAATTGTGGTTGGGCTGGCATTAATAGCTGAGGCAATAAAAAAATTCTCTGGTCTGCAGAAATCAATCTTAAGGGCAAAGGTAGTCTATAGTATGGGTTATCAAGTAAATGAATCAAATTCATTTTAGTACTTTATTTTTGTCAAGGATTTTGTCTCTAATGTGTGTTAAGCAATACCTCATCCCTTCCACATCCTGCACCAGTCCAGGCTGCAGTGGGAAAAGACAAATGCAGCAGATGCCAACTAGGAAGCTCTCAGGGCACATGTAGTGTTTGGCTGAAATTCTATTTATCTGTATATTCTCATGAGGCAGGGAAAAAAAGAACAAAGGTCCTTGTTTAAGATAATCCATTATAGGTTGGAATGAAAAGAAAGATTCTTCTAAGAGTCCTTTTTAAATCAGATTAGGATATTCACAGTTCCTATCCACATCCTGCTTCTTTCTTCCTTGTGCAGCCCCTACCAAGCTCATCTCTGCACCCAGGTCACAGATGGTTACCAGCCTGGAATGCCCTTCTCAGTGAAACGGGAAATGTTCCCTTGTCCCCCTTGCAGGGTGTGGAATGGGGATGTGGCTGGCTTCTTCAGTGCCCCACTGCTCAAATCTAGGGGAGCATACAGATGGGCAGGCTGTGGGGCTCCGACCCCACAGCAATGTCTAGGGGTGAATGTTTGCAGCTGAAGCCCCAGTGGGCATGTGTTACCACGTGCTCTTTTAGTTTAGCTGTCCATAGTTAGCTTGTGTTAGCTCAATTAGACCCCTGCCTTATTGTAAGGACAGAGGGCTTTCTGTATCCCTGGGTTCTTGCCTTGGTGTACCAGGAGAATCGGATCACATCTGGGCTTGGAGAACGAGTGCAAGGTTTTACTGAGTAGAAGTAGCTCTCAGCAGATGGGGGAGCCAGAAGGGAGATGGTTTTCCCCTGGAGTTGGGCTGCTAGACTGCCTGGGCTCTCCTCTGATTGCCCCGGCCAAACTCCGCCAACTGTTCCTCCTTCCGCCAGTCGTGGCCTGTCGGCATGCCGGGATCTGACGTGTGCTCTTCCTCTGGCGTGCTCCCATCCACATCCTCTCGCTGTCCAGCTGCTTGTGTCTTCTGCGATGTGTTCCTCTCCACGTCCAGCTGCTTGTGTGTCTGCCTGCTAGAATCTTGGAGGTTTTTATAGGCACAGGATGGGGGCATGGTGAGCCAGGGTGGTCTTAGGAAATGCAACATTTGGGCGCTGAAGGCAGGGGTGCCTGTCCTCACTTAGGCCTGTGGGCACGGGTTTGGGGGTGGAGCCCTCGCCAGGGACCACGCCCTCCTCTACCCAGCACTTCCTTTCCCTCCTTTCCTGTTATTTAAAGGGACCACGCCCTTCCCAGCACTTCCCTCCCGTTATCACTTACAAAAGCTAGTTTATCAAGTTCTAGCTCCTTCCCTGACTTGCTGTCCAACATTGGTATCTTTTTGTTTTGACCATCCTTATAAATGGGATGGGAGGCAGCTGATCCTGTAAATTAAAAAGGACTGGAAATTAGAAGACCTGAATGTGCATGTTTGCTTATTGGTTTACAAGCTGCATGTCCTTGGGTAAGTCACTTATCTTCCCTGGGCTCTATTCTTTCATCTGTAAAGCCCATCTCACAGAGCAGCTGTGAGGATCCAATGAAGTGATGCCAGCAAAAGGTGCTTGCTTCGTACATGTTTTTGATGATGTCTTTGCCATTTGATTGCAGTGTTAAACTTAATAAATTTTGCATGTAAAATGTGTACTTTTTATAAAAAATATTTGATGTTCATCTTGAAAACATTATGCTGAATAAAATAAAGCAGACGCAGGACGACTATTGTATTAATATGATTTCACTTATATGAGGTACCTAAACTAGTCAGATTTACAGAGACAGAAAGTACAATGGCGGGTACCAGGAGCTGGTGGGAGAAAGGAAATGGGAAGTTAGCGTTTTTTGTTTTTGTTTTTTCCTTTTTTGAGATGGAGTCTCGCTCTGTCGCCCAGGCTGGAGTGCAGTGGCATGACTGGATTCTAGGCTAAGTGGAGCTGCAGACAACTTTGACCCGTTTGACAAACTTACTGTGGGCTCAGCTCACTGCAACTTCTGCCTCCCGGGTTCGAGTGATCCTCCTGCCTCTTCCTCCCGAGTAGCTGGGATTACAGGCATGTGCCACCACTCCTGGCTAAATTTTGTATTTTTAGTAAAGACGGGCTTTCACCATGTTGGCCAGGCTGGCCTCGAACTCCTGACCTCAAGCGATCCGCCTGCCTCAGCCTCCCAAAGTGCTGGATTACAGGCGTGAACCACCACGCCTGGCCAAGGTTAGGGTTTAATGGGCACAAAGTTTGTTAAGGAAGATAAAAAGTTTCAGAGATGGATAGTAGTGATGGTTGTACAACACTGTGGATATGCGTAATGTACTGAACTGTACTTTAATAGCATTTATCATTATTATGTATTTTTTGCCACAATAAAAAAAGTGGAAAAAAGCTAATGTTCATAGCAGTGCTATTCATGGTAACCAAATGTTGGAAACAGCCCACATATCCATCAACTGATGAACAGATAAATTGTGGTATATAAATACAATGGAATATTATTCAGCTATAAAAAGGAATAGAGTGCTGATACATGCTATAATGTGGATGAACCTCCAAAACATTATGTTAAGTAAAAGAAGTCAGACACAAAATTTACATTTTATGATTACATTTATATAAAATATCCAGAATAGGTAAGTCAATAGAGAGAAGAGAGATTGATGGTTACCAGGCGCTGGGTGTGGGGCAAGAAGGGAATAGAAAGTAATTGCTTAATGAGTATAAAGGTTTTATTTTGGGGTGAAATGTCTTGGGACTAAATAGAGGTGGTAGGTGACAAATTGTGAATATAAGAAATGTCACTGAGCGTCCACTTTAAAATAGTTTCACGTTATGTGAATTTCATCTCAGTAAAAAGATTATCTTGTTACTGCTCTTGGATTATCACTTTGGGTAGAAAAAAACTGGGGGTTTTGCTGGCCATAAATTTGGTATCCATCTAATTTATTATTTTCTTGTCAAAGAAGTTAATGTAATTGTATATTATGCCTGGCCATATACCTCTGTTTTAGGGGAGAGGAAGTTCCTAGAGCACGTGCTAAAGAGTATATCTTTTTCATGTGGTATCTTATTCACATGTAAAAGAAATTGTACTGTGCTCTGGGTTTTCTATGAAGACCTAAACACACTTTTGGATTTTTCAATTAAGACATTGATGTATGGCAGTCAAACTCTTGGGATAAGAATTTCCTGAAATCACACATTCTAAATATCTGACTTGCACGGCATGTAATGTCTGAGTAAGAGCCTACCAAATCAACCCTTCTCCAGAAAACCAGTGTAAACTTCAGAAAGCAGCTGCCTGAAGGCCTCAGAGAGTGAACACAGGGCTAAATCTTTGTGACCTTGGGTTAAGCATTGATTTCTTAGATATAATACAAAAAGTACAGGGATAAAAGAAAAAAAAGATTATATTGGACTATGCTATAAATAAATACTTAAGTGCTTCAAATGACAGCATCAAGAATATGAAGACAGCCCACAGACTGGGAGAATGTATTTGTATCTGCAAATCACATAAGAAATAAGAATATGTATTTCTATAGTATCGAATATAGAAAGAATTCTAACAATTCTAGGAAGATTCCTGGAGAGAAATCCACATGCAGAGGAGGAAAACTATTTGGAGTGAGCTCTGTTTCTACATTTTAGCATCAGGGCAGTTGTAGTCAGTAGAGTGCTGGGTGGCAGAGGATCCAGTGGAAAACCTGCAGTTTCTCTAGCATAGGAAATCAGAGGACTGATGGCCGGGGCAACTGAAGCTGCTGGAGTCAGTGGGTGATCCTGAAAAGGAAAATGCTAGAGAGGGAATCCCCAATCCTGTTTGCCCACATCTCTCTCTGATTGACCCTTGAACACGTGTGAAGCCTGATAAAAAGCATCTAAGGAAAACCTACAACTGACATCACTTAATGGTGAATGACTGAACACTTTGCCCCTATGATCAGGAACAGGACAAGTGTATGTCTGTTCTCGTCACTTTGCATCAATGTTGTATTGGAATGGCTGTAATAAAAAAAGGTAATAAGTATTGAGAAGGATGCAGAGAATTTGCATAAATATACACCACCTTTACCTCTAAGGTATGAATTATATAATAGTCATTTAAAGATTTCTATGCTGGAAGAATTAACACAGGAAGAGTATATATTTTTAGTGAGGAATATCTGCATTTTTATCAAAAAATACAATTTTCTATATCTATAACCTTTGTGATTTTTGAATTACATACATATTACAAAGCTACAATAATCAAAATAGTGTGGTACTGGCATAAAAACAGATATATAGATCAGCGAACGGAACAGACAGCCCTGAAATAAGCCCTCTTGTCTATGGTCAAATGATCTTTGATGAGGGTGCCAGGATCACTCAGTGGGGAATGGGCAGTCTCTTCAACAAATGGTGTTGGAAAAACTGAATATCCATATACAAAAGAATGAAGTGAGCCCTTTATGTTACATTATATACAAAAATTAATACAAAATTGATGAAAGGCCTAAGCTGAAGACCTAAAACTGTACTCCTAGAAGAAAACATGGGGAAAAAGCTCATGACATTGAATTTAGTCATACAACTTCTTGGATATGACAACAAAAGGCATAGGCAACAAAGCAAAAATAGACAAATGGGACTACATCAAACCCCAAAACTCCTGTATATCAAAAGAAATAGAGTGAAAAGCAACCCACAGAATGGGAGAAAATAATTGCAAATCTTATATCTGATAAGGTGTTAATATGCAGAATATATAAGGAATTCCTGCAACCCAACAACAAAAAACCAAGTAACAAAATTTAAAAATGGGCAAAGGACTTGAATAGATATTTCTCCAAAGAAGATACACATACGGCTGATGAGCGTATGAAAAGATTTTTAAAATTGTTAATAATTGAGAAATGCAAATCAAAACCACAATGAGATATCACCTCATATCCATGAAAATGGTTACTATAAAAAACCCCCAGAAAATAACAAGTGCTGGTGAGGATTTGTAGAAATTGCAACCCTTGTGCATTGTGGGTTGGAATATATAATGGAACAACGGTTACAGAAAAGAGTATGGATGTTCCTCAGAAAAATTAAAAATAGAATTACCATATGATCCAGCAATTCCACTTCTGGATATATACCCAAAAGTATTGAAAGTGAGATCTCTGTGAGATATTTGCACATCACGTTCATTGTAGCATTATTCACAATAGCCAAGAGGCAGAAGCGACTCAAATGCCCATGTATGGATGAAGAAAATGTGGTATAAACACATCGTAAAATATTATTCAGCCTTAAAAAATAAGGAAATTCTGTCACATGCAACGACATGAGTGAACCTGGACAGCGTGAAGCTAAGTGAAATAAGCCATCACAAAAAGAAAAATACTGTATGGTTCCACTTAGATGAGGTATTGAAAGTAGTCAAACTCATAGAAACAGAAAGTAGAATGGTGGTTGCCAGGTGTGGGAAAGGAGAAATGGGGAGATGATGTTCAGTGGGTATAGAGTTTCAGTGTTGCAAGAGGAAAAAGTTCTAGGGCTCTGTTGCATGACAACGTTAATTTTCTTAGCACTACTGAATTGTACATGTAAAAATGGTTAGGATGGTAAATTTTATCTTAATGTATTTGTACCACAATTAAAAATAAAAATTAAAAAATTGTATATGTAACTAAAAAACCTTCCCAGAAAGAAAACTCCAGGTGCAAATGTCTTCACTGATGAATTCCAGCAAACATTTAGGAAGAACTAATATTGAGAGTACACAAACTTTTTCGGAAAATAGAGCAGTAGGGAACATTACCCAACTAATATTATAAGGCTTGCATTACCCTGATACTAAAACCAGACAGAAGCATCACATGAAAAGGAAACTACAGACTATATTCCCCGTGACCATAAACTGAAAATCCATAATTTAAAAAAGTACTTAATGAAATATTAGCAAATTAAATTCTGCAACTTACACAAAGAGTAATACATCAAAGCCAAATGAGATTTATGCAAAGAATGCGCTGTTGGCATAACATCTGAAAAATTTGTCAATGAAATTCACCAGTTTAGACAAAAAAGGAGAAAACCCTTTTGATGATCTCAGTAAATGCAGAGAAAGCATTTGACAAAATTCAAAACACATTCATAGTAAAAACTTAGCAAACTAGGAGTGGAAGCTTCCTCAATGTAATAAAGAGCATCCAGGAAAAACCTACAGCCAAAATTATATTCAATGGTGAAAGATAATACTTCCCCTCTGAAAAATCAGAACAAGGCAAAGAATGCCTGCTCTCTGCATTTATATGTAACATTGTACTGAAAGCCTTAGTGCAATAAAGCAATGAAATGAAATAAAAGTCATAAGATTAGGGAAGAAGTAAAGTTGTTTTTATTTGCAGACAACCTGATCATTAAGTAGAAAATCCTAAGGAATATATTAAAAAATGCTAAAATTAATTGAACTTATCAGAGGTGTAGGACACAAAGTCATTATAGAAAAGCATTTTCAAAATAGATGAGCAGTTTTTTTAATTCATCCTCCTCCTTTACTTCCTCCTCGTCTTCTTCATCTTCCCCTTCCACTTGTTTTTGGGCAACTTTAGCAGGACCTTTTGCACCATCAAACTTTCTAGACTTACAGTCAGCAACATCCTTCTCATACTTCTCCTTCAGCTTTGCTGCCTTGGTGATTGATATGGTTTGGCTCTGTGACCCCAACCCAATCTCACCTGGAATTGTAATCCTGATAATCCCCACGTGTCAAGGGTGGGACCAGGTGGAGGTAATTGGATCATGGGGGCGGTTGCTGTTCTTGTGATAGTGAGTTCTCACGAGATCTGATGGTTTTACAGGTGTCTGGCATTTCCCCTTTTGGCACTCACTCCATCTTGCCACCCTGTGAAGAAGGTGCTTGTTTTTCCTTGCCTTCTGCCATGATTGTAAGTTTCCTGAGGCCTCCCCAGCAATGCGGAACTGTGAGTCAATTAAACCTCCTTCCTTTATAAATTACCCCGTCTCAGGTTTTTCTTCATAGCAGCATGAGACTGGACTAATGCAGTAAGGTAAGGCTCCTTTTCACTGTCATTTAAGTTATTCCACATCTCATCCAGCTTTTTTGCCACATCTTCAATAGAGATGTCAGGCTTTGTGAATTTGATCTTGGGCAGAATTCTGAACAGAACAGGAGGAATCCAGATGGTGGTCTTTTGTGGGCATTAAGATCCTTCTTCTTGCCTCCTTTAGCTGGTATGTAATCCTTCATTTCCCGATCATAGCATAATTTATCCGCCTTTGCCATTTCATCAAATTTAGACTTCTCTTTCCCAGACATGGTCTTCCACCTCTCAGAGCACTTCTTGGAAAATTCTGCAAAATTGACAGGGACCACTGGGTTTTTCTTCTTAGGTTCTCTGCGCATCTGCACAAAGAAGGCATAAGTAGATATCTTGCCCTTTGGTTTCTTGGGGTCATGGATCAGCAAACAATATTAGAATGAAAATTCTCTCCAAATTGATCTATAAATTTAATTCCAATCAAAAGCCTAGCAGCCTCATTTGAAGGGGTTTACAGACTGATTCTAAAATTCACATGGGAAGACAAAGAACCTTAAATGGTCAAGACAATATTTAAAAAGACAAAGTAGCAATGAGCATGCCTAGTGCCCAGATTTTGTTTTCTGTATCATTCTCCAATAAAAGCAACAGAAACTCTTGGATAAGTTGCTGATTCCAGAACTGGGGTAAGAAATACATAGGATGAGATTGGGTCATCTTGTATGCCAGAAAGTAAGGAAAAAACAAAGCAAAATCACTTACAGGGATATGTCAAAGGGGCACAGGAGCCTACTGAATGAGCTTTCAACAGCCAAAGCTGGACCAACTTGAGCAGCAAGTTGTGTTGGATTATAACCCATGGTTTGTACCCTGGTACAAAATACATACTTAGCAATTTTCAGAACTGTCAAGGTCATCCAAATACAAGGAAAGTCCGAAAAAGAGTCACAGCCAAGCAGAGCAAAAGGAGACATGACAACTAAAAGTACCATGGTTTTCTTTTTGGGATTTTGGAACAGAAAAAGGACATTAGCTAAAGACTAAGGGAATCTGAATAAAGTTTGAGACTTTAGTTAATAATATTGTATCACTACTGGATTGTTAATTGTAACAGATGTACAATGCTAATGTAAGAAGTTAAAATAGGAAAATCTGGGTACAGGGTATGTGGTAATTTTGTGCTGTCTTCTCAATTTTTCTGTTAATCTAAAACTGTTTTTAAAGTGTATTAAAAAAACAAGATAAGATTGGAGGACCTAACCCGACTCGATTCCAATATTTATTATAAAACTACAATATTAACCAGTATAAATAAAGTGTGCAGTATTCATGAGAGATATGCAGATGAATGGAATAGAGCAGAGACTCCATATGTAGGATCTCACTTCTAGGACCAACTAATTAACAAATGTGTCCAGGTAATTCAATGTGAAAAATAATAGTGTTTCAACAAATAGAGCTGGACCAACTGAATGTCTCTGGGAAAAAAATACCCTGAACTTTTATTTCACTTACCCTTCCCCAAACTTTTCCTTTACTTACTTCTACTCCACTTAACTTGAAATGCCCCATTGACCTAAAATGAGCACTAAACATACAAAACACCAAGATATGAAATGATAAGGGTATATGGTGTCTACCTTCATGTGTGACACCTCAGCCAGACTTGATGATGGGCAGGACACCTGGTTCTTTTAATTCGCTGACAAATTGAGTCCTCACATGACTGTGTTAGACATGTGACATGTACCTCATTTTATAGATAAGGATACAGGCTCAGGTAAGTTGTTTGTTGCCCAGGGTTATACAGCTAGTGTGGCAGACACTGTTGGTGCCTGTGTCATTTCCCCATGGTCCATTTTTGCAGCACCATAGCTGCAGTGGACAGTTCCAAGTGAGTTCAGACTTACCATCCTTCTAGAGGCATGTTCTGTGCTTCTTTTTTCTTTTCACTCTGGGCACTAAGGGAACCTGTGTGACTCTCATGCAAGTGCAATCCAGAAGTGTGGGGGAATTTATGCTCCCTCATTCAATGAGGGACCTGAGCTGGTGGATAAATGCCCTAAAGTTCTCTCCTTCAGACAGACAATGTTAGCTGCTTTCTGTACACTCTTTTTGAGATTATAGTAAAATTCAGTCTCTGGTGCCTAAAGCATTGACTTCTATTACATACCATTATATTTACCATTCTTTCCTGTGCTTTTCTTCCTACTCCTGGGATCACTTCTCAAACTACTGTACCCAAGTCCTAATTTCAGGCTGTACTTCTTGTTGGAACCAAGAGTGGCTCTACAGAGCAGATGCTCTGAATGGGACTCTGGAACTGGACAGTCCACTCACTGGTCAGAGGGCAATGAGGACTGTGTGATAAGTTAATGGTAACAACCTTTGGCTGTCTGTACTATTATAGTTACTAAGAAGCTGAGACTGGGTAATCTTGTAATGCCAGAAAGTAAGGAAGAAACTAAGCAAAATCACTTATATGGATAAGTCAAAGGGGCACAGGAGCCAACTGAATGAGCTTTTAATAGCCAAACCTGGACCAATATGAGCAGCAAATTGTGTTCAATTATAACCCATGGTTTGTACTCAGGTACAAAATACCTGCTAAGTAGGTCTCGATTGCTGGAAAGGCTGTAGTTACATAGCAGAAGGTGAACAGAAGGCAGTACCTTGTCTCTGTACTATTACAGTTACTAAGACTCTCCCTTATACTGGATTGAGATGAGGTACAGGTAAAAAGGGAAGAGGTAGGTTATAAAGTAGCTCTGCACTTGACTAGTACGGGGCAAAATATTATCATGTACTGACATGTGCTGTGAAGTTGGCTGCTTTTTGATAATTGCCTTAGAATCTTTGAAGAAAAAGAATTAGGCTCAGACCAGCCAACTATTTCGGGGCATTCCAGAAAGCCAGGCAGGCATCATGGCAATGTTTAAAGAGGACTATGTCTGCTGTAGACAGAAGGCAAACTGTGTGAAAATAAAACCCATGCTTCAATCCTAAGGGTGGCAGGGCAACAAAGGAACGTGCAGGTTTGAGAGGTCACTTATGCTAAACTTAGAGCCATGAAAGGGAAGGAGTCCCTGGACCTGGAATAGGGGTATTTGTTGAAAGTAATTTACTTCAAAAATTTGAACCTCCAGTTTTCCCAGAACATTTCAGGCCACCAGAAGTAGCTCTCTCCCGCTAGAGAACAGCTGCCCCTTGCAAAACCACTCAGCTGGAATGGAGGCTTTGCAGGTTAATGCATGTCCTCCTCAGAATCATCTGCTTCTCTGACCTCTCATTACCTTCAGACCAATAATTAAGATAAAGTGTGATCATACATAGTCCCAGCAGGGAAATTCAATTTCTGTCCTGGGAGGAAACAGACTCTCATGGAAAGACTTGGACGAGCTGGATAATATATACTGGCATGATTCAGGGGAAGGTGTGTAGGAGTGGATCTCGAGGGGGTTGGAAGGAGGGACGTAAAATAAGGCAGGGTAGGAAAGAATTTATTGTCATGGGAGTACTCTGCTTCAAATTAGGATTGAATATCTTGGCAAGAATACTTAGAAGTAATATGCTGTAAACATTCCTATTAGTTTTAATATTAAGATTCAAACTCAAGCTTGCTCAACCTGCTGCCCGCGGGCCGCATGTGGCCCAGGATGGCTTTGAATGCATCCCAAAACAAATTCATAAACTTTATTAAAACAGTATGAGATTTATTTTGCGTTTTTTTAGATCATCAACTACTGTTAGTGTTCGTGTATTTTATGTGTGGCCCAGACAATTCTTCCAATGTGGCTCAGGGAAGCCAAAAGATGGGCCACCCCTGCCTAACTTGTTCACAAGAATCAGTGAAATATTAGACCAGATCTGTGCTCTTTGAGGGTATGGGACATCCTCTATCCAACACCCTGAGGTCATAGTCAGTCATTGCACCACAGGGTTCACATTGAACTGAGTGAAAGAAAGGATGATAATTTAAGAAGAATGAATGTGCCGGTTATCATCTGTGCACTGGCCAGACAATCCAAACTCAGTCCCCAAATCTGAGGATCATTATGAGATGCATCTTTTGGATATGTGCAAGGGTTTGAAGTCTCTACCAAACCAACTGAAGTGATACTTAGCAGGAGGATGTACTTTTATTAAGGCATTATTAATTCAGGATGACATATTTATTTGTCAGAGTTGAATACCTCTGTGATGAAGTGCAATGCTTTCCTATGATCTTTCAATCTTTGTATCATCAAAATTACAATGCCAGTTAATATACTATACTCAGAATATTTTAAATAACTTTATTCTTAAATTTAACAAGCTCTTATTAGAAATGCTTTGGTATCAATAGAATAAAAAATGCTGGTTTTCCCCCACTGAATCGTGTCAAGTAACTGGAAAAGTTACACATTTGTTTTCCCCAGCTTTTTGGGAATTTTTCACAAATAATGACTACTACTTATTCACATGGCTTAATATGGTACACTGTAATGATAATTTTTTGGACTTCAGAAAAAATAAACAAAATATCCAGAAGAGAAATTTGCAAATGCTTCTTAGTTTCTTCTCCAAAGGATGTTTATATAGGTGGTACAACTCTTAGATCACCTTTTTTCCCAGCTTTGCCATTCTCATCCTTAAAGCTGCAAATTAAAGAAAAAAAAAAGAGAGTTATAAAAAAAAATCCTCAATTTTTACTCTAAATGGCCATTCATAGAATGCAGGAAAGTTTAGAACGTACCTCAGATGGTTTTATCCAACAGTGTGAGCATTGATTTAGTAGCACAAAAAGATAGTAGAAATAATAAGCTATGGTTAACTTAGGGCAGAAGCAGGTTCAGAACTAGAAGGAACCTATTTCTATAAAGATTAGAAAAATTAGTAGAGCAAACAGTACAAGTGGAACAAATACGGGATTAGTGCACAGTTTCCCTATTAGCCATACATACACATTCCTATAGGTTGATGACTGTTTTACATACATTTCTGAGCTATGTACTGCCAAAATAAAATGGTGTTTACACTTAAACTCTATTTCATGATCGTGTTTGCTTTCAGCTCATTCAACTTCCTTTCCCAAAGGAGCTCTGGCCTTTGGATATACAATAACAAAAACAAATTTCTTTACGAATGAAACAACAGGAACAAGTTATTAAAAGCTGGAGTGATTATAAAATGTCTTTGTCAAGATATAAGTATGTTTTAAAATGGCAAATATATCTTTTTGGATATATTCTTCTGCTAATAATATATTGAATGTAGAAAGCATTTTTTAAAATGTAGATTTAGAATGTATAACACTTTTCTGGTATTCTGGATGAGTATTCTGGTATTCTCTTCTTATTATTTAGGATTTCAGTGTAGAGCTGCCTTAGTCATGTTCCAAAAGTTGAGAGATGCTTTCAAGGCACTGATCTAAAGATTATGTTAATGATCTAATATTACATTCACATGTAATATGGCCCAAGAACAAGCTATGTAACTGATTGCACAATTTTGTCTCATGGAAAGTAAAATGGAAGACATGTTTCCTCATTTGTATACCATATATTGGTTACCTTTTGACAATGGAAATGACCCCATACCTAAGAAACCTTTTTGCACAAATATGAGAAGGGATGGGATCTAATTCTGTAACAAGACCATGATTATTTTAATTGTCACTCCACTTATATGAAATATTTTAATTTCAATGCAGCTAAAGAGCATTATTTCCCTTGAAACTTTAACAGGGATGATCAGTTCTAGTGGCAGGGCCAAGAGTATTCCCTAGAATTTAGGACGAGCTGAGAGAATGTGCTCTGTAGCAAGCAGGTCTCGATTGCTGGCAGAGGCTGTAGTTACATAGCAGAAGGTGAAGAGAAGGCAGAAGGCAGAAGGCAGAAGGCAAGTCTTTATGAAGTTTATACTGTTGGATTTTATGGACCTCTATCTTGCCCCTACCAACAAAAGAGAGTAGGAGTGAGGGGCTTTTTAAGAGTCTCTTTTAAGTCACGGGCAAATTGCTTTTTCTTACAGTCACTCCTCACCGTAAGATTCCATAAATCAGGCACATCCTGTGTGCTGTGGACATTCAGAGAAGTTTGCTAGAGTCTGCTTTCCTTTCTTTCCTTTTTTCAAGCCTATGGCAAGTAGGTAGTGTGAGTTCCAGTAAATGCATGGGGCCAGAGCATGTTGGCAATAGAAGGCTTGGTTTAGCAGCTAAAAACCCTGGGCCATCAGCTCTCTTTTTTACTTCTATTTTCTGCTCCTCTCTGATCCCTGCCTCTTCTCCCCATAGCATTTTAGATGCATGGTTTTAGCTGGCTGAACTTGATAGAAGTCTCCTTACTCTCATTATCCCTTGGACTCTAATGGCTGTTGCAGGTTGGCAATCAGCACCAGTAGCATGTGAACTCCCAGAGCTGAGATACCCACCACTTCATCCTGGAATGCCACTGACACCTCTAAGAGGACAGAATAGAGCTGGAAGTACAAGAATAGGTTGGTGAGGACTACCAAAGAAAGCCAACTACTACCCCCTGATTGGTAGGGGTAGCAGTGAGCTCCCATGCAAAGCTGGCTGGGGCCATGCAATGGTGGAAGTGTCTGGCATTGAGCTTTATCCTATGAATATGTTATATTTACATTAAGCAGATGGACATAATGTTGCCTGAATTTTTCTGTCATGTCTTACTCTGTTCAAAATTTTGACTAAAAAAATCTTGTCTTTTGAATCTCCAGGGTCCACCTTTTTCCATTTCTTTCTTCTTCATGCTGTTTTCCAAATTAAAATTGCTCTTAGATAAGGCATTGATAACCATATTTATACCAAGGGAAAAGAGACTAACAATTCTTAACTATTATGCCTACCAGGGCTATTTATATTAAATAGCGGATTTATACCATAAATAAAGGAATTGACCTAAATGGTGAGTTTTCAAGTATCATAAGCATTTTTTGGGGGAGTTATGGGGAGAAGCTCAACCCACTTGGTGTTTGTGAAATGGAAGTACGTAGGTGGTTATGTATTCTTTGTATATGGATGGCATGTGGGGGCATATGACACTGTGACTTACTTATTTTTAAAACCTACTTAAAAAAATACACATCAGCTCTGTAGTCTGTACGCTGAATTGGAAAACAGCAATGTAAAACAATATCATGGTGGAAGGCAAGGAATTTGGAGCATTCTGTTTATAAGATACTTTGATTGATAATACAGAACTCTGTATTGTTACTTTGTCTGGAATAGGTTTTCCTGTTTTCATTATTTTAGTTCAGGGGCATGATTAGTGTTGTCTGGAAATGTTAGTCACTTCCTGTCATTTTCCATGGGGTAAATGTGTTGACAAGGTTAGAGGAGAAGAAATAAGGGTGTTCAGGAGGAGCTGGCTAATATCCAAGTTCAGAAAAGGGAGGTTTTATAGTTGTCACTGCTATTGACCGTAAACAGTGTGTTCCTCTTTTCTAAGTCTTCTGTGTTTTTTGTTTTTAAAATGAGTTTAAGATGGCAAAGTTTGATCAGTGACCAAAGCTCTCTCTTAAGATGGAAAGAAACTTAGTATCTGCAACTTTCCATTGTGGGACATATCACTCAACTCTGATTGAGGAAGTTATATACGTGTATACTTTCCAAAAGCTTAGAAATTCTTCAGGTAATTAAATTTATCCTTGGGATACCTACTTTAACTACTTAAAATAATGGGAGAAGGTTCATTTTACTGTATTATTAGCTACCTAATATTGGGCTTATGGGTTGTAGAGGAAGAAACATTATTGAATTGTGTAGGTAATTGTGCAGGTACTACCACACTGCCATAGAATTATCAAGTTTGACTTGTGAAGTTAGCCAGTACTTAATATTTATTGCTTTTTAATGAGAATCCTTCCATTAGAGACATTTAAAATTACTATCCCTAGCAAACATACAGAAATTGTATGTCAGGGTAATTTGATTTACATCTTTAGCCAAGGTAAGTACAGCTATTATAACTGATTTTGTTAGGTTCTTATTTATTCTTTATAAATGATAACTAGAATATAGTATTTAAGTGATAACAAGGAATCTAAAATTGAGAAGCTATCACTTTTGTAGAAAAAAAGTGTTAAAGTTATTTTCCACTCAATGCTAAAATAGCTGGTTAGCTATAAAGCTATAAAAATTTTGCAAAGAATGAGAAACGCAAATATATAGAAAATAGAAAAGATAAATATGCTAAGTTGGGGAACACTATGCAAAGTTAAAGGTTATAGAAAACACAAAATAAACTAACATTCTATTTTAAAATGTAGAAAAATTAGGAAAATAAAATTAATGAAACTATAGACGTATAGAGAAACAAGATACAGCAAGGTAATAAAATAATCTGAAAATAAAATTTGTTTCTTGTACTTTCTTGCAGAATTAAGGCAATTTGTTAACTTATATAAGAAGTTTAAATCACAGTGAGGCACAAATAAAGTAGTCATCAGATTCTAGTGGAAAAAGATATGTTATTGATGATCCAACATATTAGTGACACAAATACACTCACAAGCAGCACCATACCATGATAGAAGATGAAATTCAAGTTATTAAAGTTCCTCAATACAATATCAAATAAGGCAATGATTTATTTTTACTTTCTTTATCTTTTGAAGTGACTTAATCACTTTACTGTGGTGATAATAATCTCTATCAGCATTAATAAAAAAATCTCAGTGCGTATTAGTTTATGAGGTGGTCAGAGAAGCCTGAAAGCAAGACTGCATTAGCACAAGAGAAGCTGCTCACATGACTGAACAGCAGTGGCATGCCTTGTCATTTTTATTACCTGTTAAGGATGGATCCTCAGTCCCATCTCCAGTTGTCTGAACATCAAATGGGGAATGGTGGACAGGGCTGCCTAAGCTTTCTTCTTGCTCTTTCAGAGATATGGAATTTTTGTGGGGGGATTTATGATTTGTGTTTTCATGAGGACTAGCCTCTGATCTTTTTCTAGGAAGTGGTGTTGGTTTGGCTGGCTGGTACACCTGACTATGGGGAGCTATGGGGTGGTAGGACGGTTTCTCTGCTTCTCCTTCATCCTCCTCCTCCTCATCATCAATCACAACCAGCTCAGCATGGATGATCCCATCATATCCTGTCAGAAACTTCTTATCTTCTTCACTGTCTTCTGCCTGCTGATACCCCATGAAAATCATTGTCACCGGTTCTGTATCATTTATGTCTGGAGGCAGGGAATGAACGATATTATATCTGACATCTTCCTCGTCCTCCTGACAAGTGGGTGAAGAATTCTGGTGTTCAGATTTCCCAAATATTGTCTCTCTGGGGCTCAGCCTTGGCTTTGGAGAGGGTGCATCTTTGTCCTGCATGACATTCGATTCTTCCCAAGGAGTCATTAGCCTTTTTTGCGGGGTGCGAAGCTTCTCTTCTGCTTGTTGAATCACTGATCGGGGATGAGGCACTGGCGGAATGGGACTGATGTGATTGAAGTTGTTTCCCCTTTCCTCTGAAAGACCATTGTCCATATTGTGTATGGATTCATTTACACCAATACCCAGTCCATTAGTTTTAATCTTTATCCTTTCTTGAAAGTTTGGTCCAGGGGTCACCGTTTCTCTCTGTGGGGTTGTAGGCCTGTAAAAGGGATTGGCATATACAGGCTCATGATACTCTGTTGGGGATTTAGAGTTTCTCTCTGAGGCTTGTCTTAGAAGTTCCTCTACTTCAACTGGTGCCAGGCCATCGGTGCCATTGTATGCTGCACTGTGATTAGAACTTACTGCATATACTGACTTTTGCCCATCGTCATAAACTTTTATTCCTGTACCTTTAAAGTCATCTGATGGCAGAGGTATTGAAGACAGAACTGTACTTTCTCCAGTCTTCAAGTCTTTTTCAACTTTAATTTCCATGGCATATAAAGCTGTTAAGAAACAAATTTGATCTTTGATTTAGTTAACTTTTCTTTTGTAAACTAACCTGCTTTCACTGTGTTTATTTTTATATTAAGTAGACCCTTCATGTTCTTTTATGTGAGATGTTGTCTATTTTTTAAATTTCTGATTTTACTCATTAATGATATAATGACCAACTGGAATAACACGGGTTTTTATGTAATGGTGTATGGAATTGTTACTGAAAAATGGAAAGGGTTGAAGAAGAGAAGTTGATTAGAGAAGATAAGCTGATGGTTCCAAATAGGAAAGAATTTCAATGGGGAACTGAAAGATATCCTCTTTCCTATTAATAAATTCAGCAAGATGGATATACTTTCTTTTGCATTTCTCAATGGGCAGAATCAATCTCTTCTTTAGTCAAGAAGAATATGTTGGACTGTGCATCACAGTGGGCAAAGTGCCTAGTACAGTATATTTTATAAAGTTACATCCTTGTTGTACAGGCCAGCAGCCTGGTGAAATTATAGAGGTGTGTTCTAAAGTTTTCACAGTGGAGAGCCTGTTTAAATGTAGAACTGGGATGGAAACGGGAGGGAGAAGGCTACAATCACACACTTCTCTTTCTGCCTTATGTTTCTTTTCATTTTCACTCCCATTTTCAAGTAGAGGAAGGGCTAAAAAATACAGCAATATCAGCTGCACTGAGACAAATGGACTGGAGAGAACTGGGGAAGCTGAGATTTGCTTCATGACCTAAGTAAGATCCCTATGGCTGGAATTTCAATAGGAAAGGTAAAGCGAATAGAATTCTGTGCAAAATTACAGCTTGCTTTTGTTGTGTCCTCCCACCTTTCTTTCTGAACCCATTTTGTATTTCTTACCTCCTCTATAGCCTGGTGGTTCTTGGCCTTCCTTGACTACCCAAGAAAAACTGCAACACCCCTCATCTGCACTCTCCCTGTCCAGCTTCTCTGCTTTATTCTCTGTATTGCACTCCCTACCATGATATATTTAGTGAATACCTACTATGTGCCTAACTGAACCTGGCACACAGTATCTATTCTCTAAATATTTGTTGAATGAATAAATGACTACCATCTGCAAATAAAGAGTAGCTTTTCCTTCCACTGTAAAATTCAAAGTTCTCCTCTCTGCTGTAATGCAAACCTTCATTTTTCTAGAAGCTTTGAAGCATCAGTTTTATGTAACTCAATCTCCCATGGAGGTAAATAAGGCCTAAGCTTCCCAAAGGAATATTTTCATTTTCAAAAAAGATCTTTGTAACCCCCAAAGAGGTTCTATTGGATGGAATATGTCAGGAGAAATATTTTTGACCAGGGAATCTATGCTTTTAAGAGCTTCTTGTCTCCTTTGGGTCTCTATCTTCCTTATCCCTGTCTGGTTTGTTAGGGAATAAAATGCATGGAATAAATGCTATTATTATACCCTCATTATCCTCACCTATGCGGTGACTCACATAACTCACAGAACTTTGTAAAGTGAACCATTGCTTAACCTGGAAGAATAATATGTCATAGCAAGTTGTGAATATTTGACACTGTAAAATCTGAAATTAAGAACATGCCCTTCAACACAGATTTCTCATATACCTTTCCTATTTTGTTCATCATCTTCTTTTTCTTCATTTATCTCCTTCCTTAACCTAGAAGGTATGTAGGACTTTGGAAGGTCAGGGATATTAGCATAGATGTCCTCAATTGACTCTGTAAAATTAATATGAATTCAAAATACATTTAGAATATATTTACAATGGGAACAATTTCAAATTACCAAAAAAACTTAGTTTAACATAAAATAAGTTATTCAAAAACATACCTTCTGCTCTTTCTTCTCTTTCCACTTTCACAGACTGTAAGAAAAAAGAATTCTCCATGATTAATACAGTTTAAAAAATAGGATCTAAATGTAGATATGCTTTGAAAAATTATATAGTATTTGTGGATTCATTTTGAGAGAGAATTACAGTTTTAAAATTGGTTAATGCTCACTCTTATAATGTCTTCTGTTGTCCGCTCAATTGACTTTAGTTTCTTTAAAATGGCCTCTTCCTTCGTTGAGATTTGCAGTTCAGCTTTTTCAAGATCTTGGATCTCTTTCTCAAGCCTGACAACAAAAAGGTATACTTTTTATTGCTTAACACAGTACAAATGCAGAGTTCTCAAATATGTCTTCCCCATATATAAAGTTTCCTTGGAATATGCATGTAAGTAGCCAGACACTTTCTAAGAACATAATGTCACACTTAGCATCACACCAAGCATGATACTTAATATATGGAAGATACCTAATGCCTGACTTTGAACAATTTTCAAGTTTTCTTTTTTTTGACAAAGGAATATATTAGGTAAAGCATTTGACCTTTGCTCCATGTTCTTCATTGCAATTACTAATGTTATTTCCAAATAAAAGAGATTTTTAAAATACAGAGACATAAGTTTAAAGTTGTACCGAAAGGAATGGTACATTTGTAGTTATTATGTAGTTCATCAGGTTTTCATATCCAAGTCATCATATAAATTATTTGAAGAAAACATTATAATTATTAAACTGTTTTAATAATCATAGTCATTTAGTACTTAAAATTCTTGCATATTCTACCATTGAAAATGACACTTTGATTTAATTTCAGTTTCCTAAGAGTTGGGCCATATTATAGTGAGTAGGGTGAAGAGATGCAGAAATGGACCAAATATAGTACAGTAGCTTCAACTGCTGCTGTTTATAGAGGCTACATTTTCTGGGCGGTGGGGAGGGCACACATGGCCTGACACAGCATAAGGAACTTACAGCAACAAAGAGACAGACATTTGAAACTAGACTGTTGCAAGCATTCTGAGCTGGTATCTTGGCCAGTGTACAGCTGCGTGTCAGATTCAAATGAACTCCAGGGGGCAGCATCGTGACCTCTCCTCTATAAAAACATAGAGGCACTGGCAATCACGCAGAAGGCTGGCCCTTGGCAGCCACGTAACACACATGGTTTCTCAGCCAAATACACTAAGGCTCTAAAGTCAGCTGCCTCAGAGGATGGCTGATTAGATTCAGCAGCTGGTCCAGGAGGTGACAGCTGTGGATATTCGTGTCAGCTAAGAGAACTGTCAGTTTTCTTGGCTTCCTTCTTGAAGATGGTCATGGGCCTGGCAGCTCAAAAATGCTGCACTATTGTCACACCAGTAAAAGCCCAAGATGTGGTCAGCTTGACAGCTCTCTTGCTCATTGCTTCAGTTTCAAGGTTCTTACTTTGCTGCTGCCTCTGGCCATTGGTAGATTGCCGTTTATAACTGAGGAGGTTTTCTTGCATGCCACAGACCTCTAAGTGAAATGGAGTAGCCCCTGGTTTCTTAGAAGTGACTGAACTGTGACTGCCATTTTATTAAAATTCCTCCACATCCATGGCAGCACTTTTACCCTTCAGCAGAGCTGTGGGGATATATGTTGGTCCAATTTGGTAAAGGGGAAAGCTCTGCACTAAAAGTGATAAATCTGGATTCAATTCTGTCTCTGCTACTCACTTCTTGTGAAAGCCAGTTCCCCTAACCTCTCTGAAACTCTGTTTTGTAATGTGTGTAATGAGCATAATTACAGATTACGCTCATTACCATATACAGATATTTGGTGACACTAAGAGATGATGTATATGAAAGTACATTGAATATGGTTGATATCAGATGTAAATATGTTATGATATAATTTTTAAAAGTTTTCTGCAACATACTGTATGTCTTTCTTTTTCCATCCCCTGTCCCACAGGGTGCTTACCTAATTTGCCTGTTAGAGACAGTCTACAAAGGAAAGCCTTTTGGTAGAAAACAAGAAGGTTCAAATCATTGCTGCAAGCAGCTCTTGCACATCAGGGCCTAGCTGTGGAATCAGGTGGACCTGGGTTTGAAACCTGGTTCATCTGCCAGCTTCCTGTGTGACCTTAGACAAGTCACCTGACCTCACTAAGACTCAGTGTTGGGCTGAGAGAAGTGGCTCATGCCTATAATCCAGCACTTTGGGAAGCTGAGGCAGGAAGATTGCTTGAGCCTAGGAGTTAGAGATGAGCCTGGACAACATAGTGAGACCTCAGTCTCTACAAATATTAAAAAAAATTAGCTGAGCATACACCTGTGGTCTCAGCTACATGGGAGGCTGAGGTAGGAGGATTGTTTGAGCCCGAGTGGTCGAGCTTGCAGTGAGCCATGATCATACCATTGCACTCTAGCCTGGGCAACAGAGTGAGATCTGGTCTCAAAAACAAACAAACAAACAATAAAACTCATTGTCTTTATTCATTCATTCTTTTAAAAATATTTACTTAGCATCTACTTTGAGCCAGGCACTCTTCTATGTGCTGGGGATCTTACAGTGACCAAAACAAAGTCCCTGAGCTCAAGGAGTTTATGTTCTAGTGGGAGACAATACAGGGGCTGGCAACCTTTTTCTATAAGGGGCTGGATGCTAAATATTTTAGGTTTTGCAGTCCACATATGCTTTCTGTTTCTTATTCATCTTTTTTCCCCTTTTTCTTTTACAGCCTTTTAATAATATAAAAACCATTTTTAGCTTGTGTCTGTACAAAATCAGGCCGGGGCTAGATTTGGTCCTGGGCCATAGTTTGTCAATCCCTGCATTAATAAATGTGAAATACAAATATGTATATATTGCAGATGTATGTACATACATATATATACACACAAACACATTTATTTATGAAGAAAAAATATTTTTGATGAGAAAAGCAGGATAGGGGCTGTAAACAGCAAGATAAAGAATATAGAGAAAGCCTGAGGAGGGGGCACTATTTCACACAGTGTGGTGAGGGAAGTTTCTCTGATAAAGTGTCATTTGAGCAGAGACATGAAGGAAGTGAGAGCGGGAAACATGAGGGATTCAAAGGGAGTGTGCTCCAGAGAAATGGAAGAGTAACTATAGAGAGCGAAGGAAGAGCCAAGAGAGTAGAAAGGTGAAATGAAGTCAGAGAGGAGGCAGATGACCAGATAGGCAGGGCCTTGTGCATGGAAGGGCTTTGGGGAAGCCATTGGAATTTTGAACAGAGAGGAAACATGCTATGACTTGAAATGTAAACAGTTACACTGGCTGCTGTGTGGAAAATAGACTGGATGGGGCAAACATGGAGGTCAGTTGTGCTAAAAATCTAGATGAAGATGGCGTAATCCAGGTTGGTTGCCAGTAGAAGGGTGAGAAGTGGTTGGATTCTAGAAATATTTGAGAGAAAGAGCTGTCAGAATTTGTTGATGATTACATGCAGGGGATAAGAGAAAGGGAGATGTCAAGGTGATTCCACTGTTTGTGACCTGAATAATTGGAAACATGCAAATACAATTGGCTGAAGAAATCTGGGAGAGAGAAGAAAGGGGATTTGTGGGGGATGTGTTACATTTGAGGCAATCAAGTGTGATATGGAGAAGACATTTGGATATACAAGACTGGAGCTCAGAGAAGTCTGGGTTTGAAGATATACATTTGGGAGTTGGTATTTATCACCACAGGAGTGGATAAGTTTCCCTAGAAAGTGAAGGAGATAAGAATTCCAAGGCCGGAATCTGGAGCAATTCAACATTTAGAGATCTGGTCAATGTTAACAACTTCATAGGGTGTTCGTTTCTTTCTTTCTTTCTTTCTTTCTTTTTGGAGACAGAGTCTTGCTCTGTCACCCAGGCTGAAGTGTAGTGGTGCAATCTCGGCTCACTGCAACCTCTGCCTCCCAGGTTCGAGCGATTCTCCTGACTCAGCCTCCTGAGTAGCTGGGACTACAGGAGTGCACCACGACGCCTGGCTAATTTTTGTATTTTTAGTAGAGATGGGCTTTCACCATGTTGGCCAGGCTGGTCTCAAACTCCTGACCTCAAGTGATCTGCTTGCCTCGGCCTCTCAAAGTGCTGGGATTACAGGCATGAGCCCGACGACTTCAGCTAGTTTCTTCCTGTCTCTGCCCCTTTCTTTTCCTGGGGCATAGAGACAAAGCTCTTGGTCTGCTTGGCCAATGACATCTTAGGGAATTTTGAAATGCACTGGTGTTTGTTGTTGTCTCTCTCTGAAGATAAAGCCATGGGTAATGTAATGACATATGATTCATCCCAAGAATCTCTTTAGACTAATATGGTAAGAATATGAGGTTGAAAGCCTGCAAACCTCATCAGCGTATCTGTTAATGAATATTTTTGAAGGTTTTCAAGTCACTGGATGAAAGTTGCATTAATAAGTCGCTGTGGTCTCACAATACATCATGACATGTTTGTGAAAACTAAACATAAACAAACACCTCCCTCCCATTCTTTATCCCTTAGTCACAGCCAACTCTGAGTTGAAAAGGATAACTAGGAAACATCTTGGTACTAATTACTTAGAATCACAAACCTCTAACAGGAGATGCCTACTGATGTAGAACATTTCCTAAAATTTCCACTTCAATGCAAAACTTGACTTCTTATTTTTGTATGTTGATTTGATACTTCAAATATTTATGGACAATATAAATATCAGATGAATGTTAGAGATTTGCTGCTCTAGAAAAGCTTTCTAAAAGATCAGAATGCTAATGGAAATGATGAGAGACTTAGAAAGCATAACTGAGAGTAAGGAACTGGATGCTCCCAGAACCCCCGCAACCTCCTCCACTTGGTCAGAAGTCAGCAGTAGCCCAGCAATGGAGAAGAGGAGGTTTGACAACCTCTACACCAGATAATGCACTGAGTTTTTGAGGACTGACTGTCCTTAAGGAGCATAAAACAAAAATTGCAACTAGTAGGCAGGGCAATTTTTGTGTATCTAGTACAGTGGTTCGTAACCAGAGGCGATTTTGCTCCCTGGGGATATTTGGCAAAGTCTGGAGACATTTTTGCTTCTCATAACTTGGCAGGGGTGAGGGGTGCTGCTGACATCTAGTGGGTAGAGGCCAGGGATGGTGCTAAATGTCCTGTCACGCACAGAACAGTTTCCTCACAACAAAGAATGATTTAGCCCAAAGTGTCAAGAGTGCTGAGGTTGAGGAATCCTGGATACCTAAAAGAATGCCTGGTATAGTGTAAGTTCTTGATAGGTACTTTATAAGGAAATTGTTTATATCCATTTCTTTTATATTTTTATTTTTTCCTCATTATTCCTTCCCATTCCAAGATACATATACGTTTGTGTATCTGTTGTTTTTCCTTGTTCAATGACTATTCATAGTTAAGAGAATATTCGGCCCTGATTTAAAGCTTAAACAATGCAAGACTTAAATTAGGGACTCATTCCTAATCCCTTCCCAAAGGTAGTTTTGGGGAAGAGAAAAAATTTGGCAAGTATAAATGAAGTATTGGGAAAATATATAGGATGGAATTTGAAATCAGATCTTTACTTACAGAGTCTGAACTCTTACTCCTCTCCAATTAGCCACTATAGAAATAATATATATATTCCTTAGGGTTATTTTGCTGTACTGGGGATTTTTCTGTTCAGCGGGTTAGTCCATCTAACAAGGATTAAAGTCCGGGCTTCATATATATATATATATACACACACACACACACATATACATATATATATGTATATGTGTGTATATATGTATATATATAGTCTATTTGCTGGGGAAAAAGAGGGTTATTTTCAAGAGCTCCTTGGGTAAAAGCAGGTAGCTTTCATTTCATGAACTGTTGCAGGAATAACCTCCCTTAATCATCATGAGATAATGTCTCCAATCCAATTCCAACATGCAATTTTTTGTCTTGGAAAAAAGGACAGCACATAAATGTTGGATGCATCAGGAAGAGGTTATTTCAGAAGGCAATATATATATATATATATACACACACATATATATACACACACATACACATACATGTATGCATGTACATAGATATACACATATATATGTGTATGTATGTGTGTTTATGTGTGGGTGTATATACATATATATGTAAAATTAAAATTTTTTCAAATGGAGAGCTTTTGGGGAGTTTACTGTGGGGTAACTCTCTAACCTTCACATGCCTATCTTTCAGCTGATGGGTTAGAATTTCCATAAGTGCTGCCGTCCCCATCTTTAGAAGGTATTACCTTTCAGAATGGGAATTGAGCTCCTTGAAATGCTGATTCAGTTTGGTGAGGAACAGGCAGCAGAGAAAGAGAAATATCCTCCTTGGTGCCTCCCAGGCTGTTAGGTGGGGCTTGATGGATGAGTCAGTACCTCTCACAATTTCTGAGAGATGGTGGGCAGGCATCATGTGCCAATTTAGATAAGCAGAGTACATGAAAAAGGATTTGTAATGCTATCCATTATTGGAATCTTGCTTTTCCTTGCCTATTTGCTGGGGAAAAAGAGGGTTATTTTCAAGAGCTCCCTGGGTAAAAGCAGGTAGCTTTCATTTCATGAACTGTTGTAGTAATAACCTCCCTTAATCATCATGAGATAATGTCTCCAATCCAATTCCAACATGCAATTTTTTGTCTTGGAAAAAAAGACAGCACATGAATGCTGGATGCATCAGGAAGAGATTATTTCAGAAGGCAATTTTTCTGCTGCTAAGGGTCCATTTATCTCTCTCAGCTTTTGGTGGAGTTAACAAGGACTCACAACCTGATAGAGTTTGCCATTAGGGGCCAAACAGACTGGAACTCATGAGGGGAAAAACCACACAAACCAAAATTCAAAAGTCATCATCCTACCTTTCAGTACTTCACGTGTTAGCATTTATAACATTTAACACATATTGCATATTTCCATTGCACCAGGCACTGGCCTATTTCATCCTTACAGCAACCCCCATGAGCACTGCTGTTAGTTCCAATTGACAGATGAGCAAGCTGGGCACCTAGAAAGGCGACCGGCCCAGAGTCTCACAGGCAGCCTGAGGCAGGATGGAATTTGAAATCAGATCTTTACTTACAGAGTCTGAACTCTTAACTCCTCTCCAATTAGCCATTGTAGAAAGAAAACTTAAAAAAATTGATTCTTAGGAGCTTAGACACAACATTCATTTAGCTCAGCAGTATTAAGGGATTTTTTACTTTCTATGATAATGAAGGAAGTGAAGATTGAAATGATAGCTGGGGCCCACGAGTGTGTAAACGTGTTGACCCATTATATACAAAGGTAATATTTCTGTCCTAATCTTCGTTAGGGTTATTTTGCTGTACTGGGGATTTTTCTGCTCAGTGGGTTAGTCCATCTAACAAGGATTGAAGTCCGGGCTTTATCTTTTTTTTTTTTTTTTTTCTTTTGGCTGCTTGACTTTGGTTCTGGTAGGAGTTCTTAGAACGGTCTCCTTCAAAGAATCTGGGGTTTCCTAAGCTAATGCCACTTTATAGCAAGACTTTCTTTGCTTCCACACAAGACTGTGTTGTTTAAAGTAATTGAAGCAGTAGGTCTTAAATATAAAGCTGGCTAATGCAATTTGATTGTATTACTGCAGTTTCAATGTAACCACCAATGCTAGGTATGAAATTAAGTTTATGACTGGCTCTTATCTATACTTTAAAGGGACTGATGAATTACTTGTGTTTCAGTAGCCCAAACTCTCTTATTAAAAGCCAGGACTACACCTAAAGAGAGGGTCCAATGGCTATTTCTCTGGGATAGCCTGAGTCAGCAGGTGTTATGCCACTACTGATGTGCCTCTGAGGCCGGTTGATGGAAGTGCTAGGACCAAACCCCCACCCCCAACATTCCCCAAGCTAGATAAAGAAGGATTTTTTTTTTTTTTTTTTTTTTTTTAACAGACAAGGTATCCCTGTATTGCCCAGGCTTGTCTTTAACTCCTAGGCTCAAGAGATCCTCCCACCTTGCCTTGGCCTCCCTGAAAGCTGGGATTACAGGTGTGAGCCACCATGTCCAGCTGGATCCAGTTTCTTTTGGGACTCACAGGCTCTCAGAATGTCTTTGCCTCTGATAAGTATTGAATTCTGCCTAGAGTGGTTCTAGCTTGATTCTCCCCTAGAGATTCTCTTCCCTTTCTTCCCCACTAAATCTTGGGAGAACAGGAAACAGCTGGTGGTTTACCTATATTTTGTGAGTTTTTGTGTGAAAGCCCACTTTCTCAGGGGAAAAAAAGACTTTTTACAGCTCTACCCATGGAAACAGAAAATGAACCCATCTCAAAGCTAATACACTTGGCTTAATCATTTAACCCCTCCAAGCTTTTTTTCTCATTTAGGGAATAATAGTAGTATTCACTAAAGGTTGTCTTAAGGAATTAATTGAGGTAATTGTTCATAAACCCCTACAACAGGGCTTGATGTAGAGGAGTTCCTTAGTAAAGATGAGTTATGGGGCCAGGCGTGGTGGCTTACGCCTGTAATCCCAGCACTTTGGGAGGCTGAGGTGAGTGGATAACTTGAGATCAGGAGTTCGAGACCAGCCCGGCCAACATGGTGAAACCTTGTCTCTACTAAAAATACAAAAATTAGCTGGGCATGGTGGCACGCACCTATAATCCCAGTACTTGGGAGGCTGAGTCAGGAGAATCGCTTGAATCTGGGAGGCAGAGGTCGCAGTAAGTTCATGCCATGGCACTCCAGCCTGGGTGACAGAGTGAGACTGTCTCAAAAAAAAGGACTTACCCTTTTCTCCTTCTTAGTTTGCTTGAGAGAGGAGGACCACCTGTGACAACCCCATTGGAAGACAAAAATCTAGCAGGTCCATTTGGGTGTTTGATCTGCAACTTTAGCAAGCATGGTACTAATATAGCTTCAGGGACACACTTGTCCTTGCAAATACTGATCTAAACAGAAAATCTCAACAGTGATCCAGCATGATTGGAAGAGTTGTAATAATATGTATGAGGATGATGTCTATTTAGTAAATGTGAGCAGAAAGAACATTCTAGTCTTTTTTGACAACCTGTCGTTTCCTCTCTCCACACCCCATCCCCAGTCCATTCTCCTTTTGTTCTTTTTAGTGATAGAATGCCCTGAGTTTTATACGACTTCCTGGCTACCTTGCTATGGACTACATTTCCCAGTGTCCTTGGCATTCAGATGGTACCATGTGAGTAAATTCTGGCCAACAGGGTATTAGCAGAATTGACATCTGCAACTGTCAGGTCATGCCGTTAAAATAGAACTGCTTGTCCTCCATTTATCTTCCCTTCCTGAAGTGGAATGCAGATGAGGTAGTGATCTGGCTTTGACTGTATAGCCAAGGGCGTCCCTTAGGAGGTAGCAAAGCAACAAGACAGAAAGAAATAGGGCCTCTAGATAACCTCATGTAACACTGATGCTCTCCTCTGCTTGAATGTCTACCAGATAGGATTTGATGTATGTGAGAGAAATGAACCTTTCTATCTCATTTAAGCCACTGCTCTTGAGGACCCTTTTAAAGTGACAAAACCCATATGCTGACTATTGTGTAACTTTATGGGGAATGAATTGTAGTGTGACACATTTTATGAAATTTTTCATAATTTTTTTCATTGATTTGCAGAATTACTCATTAGTATCTTGCATTTCAGGTTGTTAACTAGAAAAACAGAAAAATTAATCAGTCTTTGCTCTCAGTGGTTAAAGGATTTATATGTTTCTAAAAAATGTATCAAATCTGGCATGATTTGTGTTGACAGCTGGCTAATACTGAATGGTTAAGGTTTGCAGTGAAAAATGAAAGGTCTTTTTATTTTTTTAAATCATAACTCATCTAAAATAATCTCTCTGGAAATTCAATGGCTACTATTGAGTACATACAGTTGACTTTAGTTATCTTGACTGCAGTGTGTTAGTCATATGTAATAGGCAGATAAATTACTACTGATGGGTCAGAGGTTAAAGATATCTCGTCTTTGTAGATAATTTGGCCAACGGTAGTGCCAAACTACATTTTCTTAATAAAGTTGAGGGTAATGTAATATATAAGAAAGTGAGCTTTTTTTTTTCTTTTTTACTTTTTAAAGTTGGGGTTTAATAAATTTCATCAAAATATAACAAACCTTTATTAAGGACCTATTATATGTCAGGCATATTTTCTTCACTAAGCTGAAATAAAATCATTATCGTAAGTGAAATAACTCAGAAACAGACAAATACCACGTGTTCTAACGTATAAGTGGGTGTGAAGTAATGTGTATATATGGACATATAGAGTGGAATAATAGCCACTGGAGACTCAGAAGGGTGAGAGTGTTGGAGGGGTATTAGGGATGAGAAATTACCTAATGGATACAATGAACATATTGGCTGATGATTGCACTAAAAGCCCAGACTTCACCACTATTCAGTGTATCCATGTAACAAAACTGCACTTGCACCCCCTACATCTACAAAAATTTTTAAAAAGTGCGTATCAAAAAAGATGAAGAATAATTCAGTGCATAGACAGTAGGTGAGAACAAAAACTATCCAATATGGCTGGTGTCCTTAAAAAAAAAGAAGAAGAAGAACTGCCTTAGAACCAGCCATTGTCAAAGGGCATGTGTATAATAAGGAAGATCTAGCCTACTAGTGCAAACTGTCACATGCTAGTGGTAAGCATGCCAGAGAATTAAAGGGCATTTGGCATACAGCAAACACTAAGTTTGCCACAAGTCAGATCTATTGCCTCTAATCCTGAGCATTTAAGAATAGGACAAACAATACAATGCAGCAGTTTTAAGATAACAAGAAGCAGAGAGGCAAGGGAACAATGACATTAAAACAAGCATTAGTTTGCTCTGATGGTTGGGAACAGAGCAGATGTTTAGAAAGCTGACTAATTGATTATATGTGAATAGCTTTTGCATGGGTGAATCTCATCTCCTAATATAACTCTGCAAATATTAATAATTATCTTATGGGCAGATGATAGTATCCTGATTTGAAACTGCCGTGTAGGCATGCAACGTTAGAAGAGAGTGATTTGGTAGAAAAGCAAACCCTCTTAATCAGAACAATATTTTGCAAATTGAGGGTTTCATTTGCTATGAAAAATAAGAAACCAAACTGGTTTTCAGAGAATCAGCCACTATCATGCACAAGTTATTAAACAAATGTCATTTTCAAATGAATGCAAAGAAACATATAGTCTCAAGGTTGATGTGATATGAAGGATTGGTTTGTTATGGGCTTCTCAACTGCTCTGGTGGGACAGAAACTAGGTGTGTGTGTTTTTAAATTAGGGCTTGTAGAGGACCTTGTAGTACATGCCAAACATTTAATAGGAGTGAAATAATTGTAATAATTTGACTTGTACCCAGCTGTCATGAGTTTCCCAAGTGACCATCAACTACTGTTGTGGCCAGGACATGGCAAGTTAACTGAAGATATACTTATCCATGATTCTGGTAAGCCTCTTTTCTTTTCCTAAAAATAAATTGTAGAGAAAAACATTTCTATGAATAAACTACTTGTAATTATATAATGAAATGGCAAAAAATATTCAATGATGTAGATAGTGACTCTTTCCTTTCAGAAATAATTCCTGGCTTTGTGCCTTGGTAACCCTTAACATTTATCCCTGACTATATTATACAGCAGTCACTATATTTTCTATTTTTTATCCACTTCATTTTTGCTTTGTTTCTTGATGTTAACTGTTCATATTTGATACCAAGGAACAGGACTCTATTGTTTGAAGATCAACAAATATAAATTCCAATCCTAATAAAACATAGAATAACCAACAAGAATCAGATAATCTTGGGTGGTCTAAATGGACGAAGTGACATTTGCCTTATGGCAGACAAAAGATGCATCGCAAGGGGGTGGGTGTGGAAGTTTTTTGAGCTGGTAAAATTAGTCACGGGAAACTCTCCTGCAGAATGGAGAAGTCTAGGCCTGGTGGCAGGCAGCACAGATCCTTTCTCTATTACAATGAGTTGCTGCTCTTGAACATTCTTCCTTTATGACCAAGGCTTGGAGAACGGGTCACTGAAACTAATTCACCTCCCACTTTCTGGATTGTTCAGTTGCTCCTTTGTTTTGTCTTTACTCATGTCAGCACAGCCAAAGATTTATGACAACTCTGCTAATGGTGTCATATTTGTATTTCAAGGCACTGAATACCATTTGAAGTGAGATAATAAATGTAAATGCATTTTGAAAAGTTAAGGGATTTAAAGAGAGAAAAACACAATTTTTTTTTTTTTGGGTGGGAGTTTATATGGAATCTTCTCTGTAAGACTCAAAGACTTACATATGGCAAGTTCTCAATAATGTTCATGGAATGAATCAAGAATAAGCAGTGTGAGGTCTGGTGGGAAGGGTCTGGAGTCAGAAAGACCTACGTGTGACTCCTGGCATGACTGTTGCCAGATTTATAGCTTTCTATGATTTAGTGTCCTTATGTACAAAATGAGGCTAATTAGACTTCCCTCAGAGAATTGTCATTCTCAGAATAGTGCTCCATAAAGAGTAGCTGTTGTTAAATAAATTGAAGTGGAGTGGAGGGAGGAACCTCAGAGGTTATTGTAATCTACTTTTCAGCTTATCATGGTGGGGGCCAGTAACCATTTAATCTTTATTTCTACTAACATATAGATGAGATTGGCAGGTATGAGCAAGAATGAATGCTGAAAGGTCGGGATAAGGAAATAAAAGGGCATATGGAGGAAGGGAACATGGAGAGAAAGTAAACAAAGTGCTGGTGAGATGTTACAACATGCCATTGATAATTGTTTCAAAAACCAGGGCACTACTACCATTTAACTTTGCCCTTGACTCAAAATAGCTGGATGTTTATTCTTTTCTTATTTTTAAAAGAGTTTCAAGGCTTTCCTTTTCAGTTCATTAATGTTCAAGTCATTATCTAGGCTTCTTTAGCTGGTCCTCTTAGAAAGGTAGTATTTTTAAGTACTAACATTCATCTATACGTCATCTATTTTACTCATTCATTCACTTATTAAGCTATGTATTCACAGGTATTCCCACTATGTGCTAGGCGTTGTACTAGGGGCTTGTATGTGTGTGTTTCGGAGGGTTGGAGTGGGTAGACTTCTTCCCTTTTTTGCTTTTAAGTTTGGTTTACTTGGCTTTTTTTTTGTTAAAAGTGAAGCTCCTGAATTAAAAATAATCAGACTATCTGGGAAATTGAAAACAACAACAGATGAACTATTACAAATCTGGTAAACCAATTAGTCAAATATGGAGAGTGAAAAACATGCTTGGAACGATTTTGACTCATGTAATTACCTTAGAATAATTTCTTGAGTGTCTCTAGGCAACAGCAAATTTAATAAGAAACAAATGGTAGAGGTTTTTTTTGCCTCTTTTTTTTTCTCTTATGTTGTCATAAAAGAGCAGCTTGTCTATCTCTCTGCTATGTGGTATTAGATACGGGTTAGGGTAGGAAGGCAGAAACATCTAGAATGTAGTATTTTTCACGTAGCATATCTCACCCGTGTTTGAGGAAACATTAGTTTCATTAAGGTACAATTGACCTGCACAGGTAGTTAAAAGCATTAAGTAGGGGTTAAACTTGGATGGAAATAGTAATAAGCTAAACTTTGATAAATGATAACCAGTAACAAAAAAATTTAACTTTTATATTTCTACATCAATGTTTTGGGTTCCCTTTTGAATTGAATTTTGCCTGCTCTCTTTTTAGTTAATTGAGTAAATTATTGCTTTACATGATATTGAGCAGAATGCATTTTCTTGGGTTTCAGCTCCTTTTGTGGAGGAATTTTCCTTAAGTTATGTGGGATGTGGCTATAGCTGCTGTGCCAGCCCACTTGGCTTTTCTCATGACACGTAGTCACACAGACATCCAAGGCTTCACATACACCTTTGCCCATTTGTATCATCTGTGGAAGGCGGTTTCTAACTATTTGGGGGACAAATGAAAGTTCATTAAAGGAAGGCAGAAGGTCAGAAGGGCACTTTGGAGTATTAAAAAAAAAATCCGTGCTAGAGAACATTTAATCATAAGTAGCTTATCCTTCCCAAAGGGAATGCAGTGTATTTGCATCATTCTCCTCGGCAGTTAACCTTTTACATTTCATGCTTATGACATTTCTGTCAGGCGCTCTGTGTGCTCCAATTAAAGTCAGAGGTCTTTGGACACAGTTCAAGAAGTAGAGTGTCTGGCCGGGAGCTTGGCACAGGGCAGTTTGGCTAAGGGAGGTCATGGACAACTGCAGGGCAGCTGGATAGGAAAGAAGAACCCAGGATGTGAACAAGTTGCTGGGGGCATACCTCCTATGGAGACTTACTGGGGGTGTCATTTTGGGTGTGGGCTATTGGATAGAGGAGAGCAAGGAAAGTGTTAGGACAAGATTTCTAAACCAGGTATAAATTTGTGCACATGGATATTTGGACTGAAAAATCAGTGCACCTGTGCCTACCATCAGGCAGTAAATGGTTCAGTGGTCGCAGTAAGCGCAGGGCTCTTTTGGGAGGCAAATTGAAACTCTATTTAAGCAAAGTGATTCAGAAGGAGATGTTCAATATAGGCTTCCCCTGGGAACATTTCCTCCTAAGGTATTAATCAGGGCACAAGGCAAAATACTCCACAATATTGTTCGAAAGCTAAGAATGTAACTCAGAGACAGAAACCATGGAAACCCACTTATTTTCTGAAATGTTGCCTCTCTTTGGAGGAGACAACGACAGGATGAATAAGCAGATATGCTTTACTTAAAGGTTATGTGTGAGTCAGGGTACCCTCTGAATGTCTTTAATATGTGAAATATTCAGGTAAATGTCTACATAAAGTGGTACACATAAAAGTGAAATTGTAGCATAGATTGGAAACTTAAAAATGCTATAAAAGTATAGAGTTTACAGCATTTAACATTTGCAAAAAATTTCTGCAGGCTCTGAGGCGCAATTTTATTTTTATGATTAGGACTTTTAATTAGGTTTTAAATCCTGGCTCTTTACGTTTTGCTGTATGACTTAGGGTGAGTTAGCCTCTGTAAGTGTCAATTTTTCTCATCTGTTAAATGTTACCTACCTAATAGGGTAGTTGTGAGAACACAATGAAATAATATACATGAAATGTTTAGCACAATGCCTGGTCCACAGCAAATGTTCCACAAAAATTAACCTCTATGGTAGCATTCTAGCCTTTAAGCCATAAAAAAAAATCATAGATTATTTCCAAATGGAAAGAATCCTCATCGGTTGGTATTCTCAGTTTACTCCAAGAAAAACACTCTTTGTACTAGCATAAAGAAAGGAGAGAACTTGGCCAAAAAATAAAAATACCTGGCTAAACATCCGTGCAGTGTTGTTCTTCTAATTTCACCTTTTAGTAAGGACTAGTATTTAATATTTTTTGTACACCTCCATGTGTCAGGCACTCTGTATTCACAGCAGTCCTGTGAAGTGGCTATAACTGTCTCACATTACAGGCAAGGAAACTGAGGCTCAAAGAAATGAAAGAACATGGCCAAGCCTGTGTACTATGTCAGCAGAAGAGGCATTTGAATGCCAGAGGCAACGCTGTTTCAGTTCATCCTACAACGCCTTAGAAGTAGAAAGAAAGAAAGGTTCGTGGGCAAAGTCTGGCCCTGCTATGGACTCCACGGTAATAGCAATATTTCTACTTTGATGTTCCCGTTAAAATCTTATCCTCTAGCTGAGGGGGTCTGGCAGAGTGGCAAATGTCACCCTCGAGCAGGCACGTAAGTCAAGTGATAAATCACATTCAGAGTTTGAGTTACTTTCCCTGCTTAGGGATTGTGAGTGGCTCTCCCTAGTTCAAATTCATCAGTTGGCTCCATTGCTACTCACTGCTAACAGGAAATTGTACTGATTTAGCTGGTAATAAGAGCTTCTCAAGCACTGTGGGTACTTGTTTAGGAGAAAGATTGAACTTAAAAACATGCACCTGATTTTTTTTTTTTTTTTTAGCAGCTTTACAAACATCCGAGAAGAAAATGTTCCATTATCAGGTAAAGCTGCTTTGGCAATGTGATTTTTATAATGCTGGGCAGCAGGGGAGGTTGCTTAATACAGACAAGGCATAGATATTTTTTCTGTGTGTGTTGCTTTGGAACATTCTGTTGCTTTTATATTTTTAACCAGATAAACCTGCCTCTATAGGTCACAAGAAAACAAATTCTTTACTATTTTTTTTTTTGCAAATACATCTTTTTAGGATCATTCCTTAAACAAAGCAGTTTGCTGATTATTAGAGATACTTGTCTGTGTTAGGTGTTTTACTATTTCTAGAGCATTTGCATTTACAGCTCTCTTCATTTTTCAGCTGGAGAGCACTGAACCTGGCTTGCTTCGAGATCTAAGTCTACCCTTTACTGACTCTGTGGCCTTAATTAAGTCACTTTCTTTCTCTGCGCCTATTTCCTCATCGGTGAAATGGAGGTGTTGGCACTTTCTTTTTAGGATTGTTGTTTTCAATGACTTAATGTAAGTTCAAGTGCTTTGTAAATTATACAAGTTCCTTTAAAAATGAACCATTACTATTATTATTACTTATATTTAAGGACTAAACTCATTTGGTGTTCACAAAGGAGTATTGATGGATTTAGCATCATGAAGATCTAAAAGTTGTAGTGAGATGCGAGAAATTGGGTAATGAACAAACATGGAATCAGTAATTTACCAAAGAGAATAGGGGGACATAGAAGGAGACCCTAAGTGTGGTTGGAGATTTTGGAGAAAGGAGAGCAAAGGGACAGAACACACTTCAAAGATTTTCTGTAAGAGAGAATACCTTTTCAGTCCACAGAGGCTGCTGTGTGCCATCATTTCACAGGCACTGTGGAGTAGTCAAATGAGTCAGTCCCTGACCTCCCACTTCCTAGTTGTGTGAATTCCTTAACTTCTCTGAAAGAAGTGAAGGTAATAATACCTACCCTCACCGGGTTATGAAGATTAAATGGGACAATATATGTAAAGTGCCTGCTGTATACTATGGCTTATTAAATATATCTCTCTCTTCCTCTCCCTCCTCCTTCTCCTTTTTAATTTTTGGTTAGGAAGGAGCTCTAACTAGACAAGCCACTATCAATACTTCTGGGAGCTCATGTGCTTCTCAGAGCATTCAGGCAAGGCCTAAAAGCAATCAGCAGAGTCCTGGTTAATACTCGGATTACTCAGAATGCTGCCCAAGCCTGTTAATGGAGTTTGAGTATATGTAGCCACTTCAATTATCATCAGATGCAGAGAAAGTTGTAGGTGTTCAGTGTGTGGAAATACTCTAAAAGGAGGTTTTGAGGGGAAGCAAGTAGGTGTCTGTGCAGTGGGAAAGGTTTACGGGGATTAAGTTCAGGACTCCTTCAGAGATAAGGGTTCTGTGTTGAGGAATAAAGAAAGTAATCACCCACTTATGCCGGGATCTTGGTGAGAAAGTCTTGCTAAGGGATGCCTTGATAAGAATTGAGTTTTCCAAACTATAGAGTTGATTTATTGGGTTATTTTTAAAGTATTTATTATCCACTATTTAGAAGCACTTCAAATCTTTGAGTAAATAACTGAGGGGTTTATAAATGCAAACATTTCAATTATATAACCTTTTAAGAATTGTTAATTTCAAAAACATCTAGATAAGGATGAGCAGTCAGTTATTTTAGCTATTAAATATACAAGTGCATGCAATTAATCAAGTAAAATGGAAATCATTTGAAGAGAGGAAGACTTTTTTCATGTTGTCAGTTTAAGCCTAATGAGATCTGTTTGTATAGTGCAGTGAGTATGGACAAAATGCGGTCGTAGCACAGATACCAAATACTTTTGTGTTTCAGATCTTTTCTATAGTCCTCACTAAAGGCAATACATTAAAGCGAATGAGGTTTTGAAAGTCGTCTATATTCAAAGATGGGTAGACTTTAATTTGTTGTCATGATTATAACACAAGAAATTCCATCTTTTAAATGTTTTCCCTGTGTAGGTTAGAAAATGATTCTGGCCTTTCCCGTATCTGTTTCTTTTGTGCTTTTTTGCATGTGATAATACTAATAATCCCATCTTACATTTGAGCTTTCCAGTTTTTTCATGTCCATCATCTTATTTCAAGCCAAGATAATTTTAGAACATTACTTCTTACACCAGCAGTTGCCTGACTGTACTGATCTCACAAAATAAGCAGGAAAGGATGTTGAGAAATGAAGTGAACGCCTGTGACCAAATCATCAAAGAACTAGAAGAGGGAAACTGTGAGTAGAGTATTCCTATAGAACCTTCTTTCCAATATCATGGTTGTGACTGGGGGGGGGGGTGCCTGAGAGAAATATGATGGAAGGACCGGGTAAACACACCTGTAGACTTGTCACCTGTCCTAAGGTGAGAGTAGGGGCTGGGGCTGTGAAGAAGGACTGTTGTTTCTGTACCTACCATGTGCTAGGCAGGTGCTGGTAGTTTAGCGCATGCATTTTTTAAAAGGTAGGCATTGTTACTACCATTCTGCAGGAAATAGGCTCAGAGAGGTATGAGTAAGTCATCAATATGCACTTAAAAATAAATCTAGTGTTGCTATACTCAGGTGATACTTATAGTAAAATTTCTACTGTGGCCTTTTGGTGTGTTTCCCTAGTCTTTTTTAGAAATTCATATGGAAGGCTGACTGCAGTGGCTGACACCTGTAATCCCTTTTTTAGAAATTCATATGGAAGGCTGACCATGGTGGCTCACACCTGTACATCGGGAGGCCGAGGCAGGTGCATCACTTTGAGCTCAGGAGTTCTAGACCAGCCTGGGCAACATGGTGAAACCCTGTCTCTACAAAAATACAAAAATTAGCCAAGCATTGGTTGTGGGTGCCCATCATCCTAGCTACTCAGGAGGCTGAGGCTGGAGAATTGCTTGAGCCCTGGGAGTGGAAGTTGCCGTGAGCCGAGATCATGCCACTGCACTCCAGCCTGGGTGACAGTGTGAAAGCATGCCTTAAAAAAAAAAAAAAGAAAGAAATTCAAATGGAAGGTTTGATTATGCCCCTGAAAGTGAGAATGGCATGTCTATGCACAACATGGGATAAAGTCAAAATAAAGGTAGTTGTGGAGTATCTCAGTGAGGGCCATACCTGAGGATACTTTGTTCTAGAACCTGGATCTGGTGCTGGTCTTGTTGATTTTGCTTCTTCATCTCTTCCTGTTCTTTTCCGCTGCTGATTCCATCTAGAAGCCATTTCTCCCTCAAGGCCTTTTTCTGATGTCAGGAAACATAAAGATATGTTCTTATATTGGTCAATAATTTCCAAAATCTCTTACTGCTTTCAAATCTTATGAATTTCAATAGGTGACACGTTAAAGAGGAATTATTTTCTCTCAGTGCCTTGCCTGAATAAATCTGGTATTTTCTTTCATTGTAACCTTCTTGACTCTATTCAAAGCCAGGTTTTATGCATCTAAATCCCATTTATACTTCAAGGTTTAGTTTGGGTCTCTCCTTTGGCATGAAGATCCCTGGCCCCCATACTCCTGGCAGCCCCATCCTGACCCTCACTTTCTGTCTTCAGAACCATGCCATACTGTGTGTTTATCACAGTCATAATGGGACCTCATAATATGATGTCTTTAGTGTCATCTGTTATTGATGGGTATATATCTTGTGTCCTAAACAAAGTCAAAAGCTTCTTGAAGCTATTTTGATATTCCCCCTGGTGAGAGCATGCAATGACTGCTTTAAAAAAATCTTTAGTGGGATTAATTGGAATGGTGGGCAAAACAGAAGGTTGCTGTTGTAACTTAAACATATTCAGTGTTATTCTTAGGCTGTGTGGCAGCTGTTTATTGTTTTGCCTACTTAGCTCCCCTTCTTTCTTCTCAGAATCTCCCTGGGTATAGACATTCTTAAGCGCAAAATTTACTGATCTGTCTAAATGTTGGTGAGTTTTTGTCAACTTTAACAACACACAAAAAATTACATTTCACCAGATGGAAAAAACAAAAACTCCTCTTGAATTTGCATGAGGAAATTAAACGCCTGGACCTGGAGTTTAAAGACCTAAGAAGACTTAAAACAAATGAAAAAGACCTGTAAATTTTGGATGGGCTTTAATTAGCATGTAGTCTACATCTCAAGTGGGAAGCATCAGATATATGGTCATGTTATTTTCAAGGAGCTCAAGTTTCTCTTTTTCTCCTGGAATAAAAGGGCTCTCATTATGTATCCAATCTGCCCTATCAATTATTTGTTCAGTTATTCATTGTTAATTATTCATTGGGGATTCACTATATTTAAAATCTGTGAGGAGAGAATGGGAACTTTATTTTCTGGGACTTCTTTCTCTTATATTGAAATTTAAATGAGAGTAAGTAAGAATAACTTTGTGTGTTTGTGTGTGGGTGTGTTTTTTTAAGGATGCTAGAATAAATACCACTGAGATACAAGTATCTCTGAATTAAGAAAACATTTAAAATTAAGTTTAGTTGTGATAGATAATTACCAAAGGATGATTATTTTTTACTGATACCACTGAGATACAAGTATCTCTGAATTAAGAAAACATTTCAAATTAAGTTTAGTTGTGATAGATAATTACCAAAGGATGATTATTTTTTACTGAGGCAATGACTTTTAAATCTTTTTTTCTTAAAAAAAAAACCAATATAACATTATAACTTACAACATTACAAACAAATGTTATATGGAACTATAGTTTGGAAAACAGATGGATTCTGGACTGCTCTAATTGAAGCAGTGAGGGGGCCTGAAAGCTTATGGATACCCAGAACATGGTTTGAAAACCACTAGATTTAGTAAATAACAGCTTCACCCCAGATCATCACATTTGTATTGGCCTTTTCAGAATCTTAAGCAACTGCATGTGGACGATATACACCATAAGAGCAATTTGTATTACTCCACTCTGTGGCCAGAGATTCTTTACCCCAGTGTTATCTTAACCATTGATTACAGCTGTTTAGCTGTTTGCAAAAATGTTTTCCTGCAGACCCAGTAAATATGATTAACATTGGTCAAGATTCAGCTCCTGGGGTCAAAGATGCTAAGAAACTCTGAATATAGCAGCATTTTAATAATTTACCTTGATTCTAATTTACTTTTATCTAATGGAATTTTAGCTAATGCATAGGAAAGAAGACAGTAACACCTATAGAAGTAAGTTTTACTCCTTACAAACCACCTATAAGGAAAGTTCCAGCCAATGGCACACATAGCTATATAAGAAACACTCAGATGGGGTGGTCTTATAAGGCTGAATTATAGAGAGTAGCGAATCATTCTTGTGATGTGATTAGGTTAACTTGGGGCTATATTCTTGGTTTTTAGTCTGGTTAGAAATAATTTTAATTTTAGTCTTGTAAAACTTTGTTCATACTTCATAAATTTTCATTTATGCCTCGTGGAGAACTCTTTGAACTTAAATATAAAATATTCAATTTGGATGTGCAATCAAAATGATATATGATGCAATCACATATATACTGTAGTAATCAAAAGAGTTATTTTGCTTTTATGTCACAGTTTAGACTTGTGCTTTAGTAGATGAGGCTAATGAGTATAATAAAATCTACTTTACAATGAAATTCAGAATTGAAAGCCATATGAACTAAATGAAAATATGTGACATGCAGGTGATAGGTCTTTCTGCAGTTTTTTTAGGAAAAGGTTTTCCTGAGCACTTCTATATCTACCCAGAAGTTACAGTAGAGTAGGAATAAATTGGTTTTTCATAGATTGAATTGAACGGACTCAGGGAAATCAAAAATTTTTCAGATTGACTGTATTTTGTGTTTCCTGGTAACATGAGATTGTGATCATATTACTAGTCAAGAAGATCCATACAGAAAAAAAATCTCTGTATGAGTAGTTTGAATATTAAGATGTAAAAAATGTCCCAGAAATTCCCTTGCTAGCACATTATAAGAATGATCATTAGGTTCAGGAGCTAAAGAATATCAGAGGGAGTTACTACAACTATTTTGAAATGTGTGTATTCTGATGTAGGAGGAACACTTTGTAAATGTTTATGCTTATGTTGTTTAATGTGTGTCACTGAAGTATAGTGAACTAGTTTGCAATCAGGAAAGTGGAGAGGATAGTCATGAAGACTAGGACGAATGGATGAAGAAAATAAGAGACAGGCTATAGAGGCCAACAGAGCTTTTTAATTTGGTGAAGACATTGTAGAATTATTTTAAAAAATACTTTTGCACATTTTGAACCCCATTTTGGAATTATGCCTTGTTGCTGTTTGGTATAGACAACTATTTTCTGCAAAACTTGGAAGAATGTGCTCTACTGAAATAGCCACTCTTTCTTCTCTGTGCCCTGTGCAGTTTATGCCTCCCATACAGTGTTTATCACAGAATAACTGTTATTATGAGTTTATGTATCAGTTACCATCTTAAGGATGCAGGCCAAATTTCACTTGTTTTATATTCTTAGTGTCTAGCTTCATAGCTTGTACATAATATGTACTTAATAAATATTTATTGACTAAAGGCCCTATATACATCCATATAAATTCTACTTGCCAGTTAAGACTCAGCTTGAATCCCATACCTTTAATAGTGCCTTCTTGACCACCCCAGATTAAAGAATACTTATACTGTAGTTTAAATTAAAACAACTATCATTTATCTTGTTTATTTAATCTTGAATTTCCCAAATTAGGACAATGTGTCATTTCCCCCAACTCCTAGCCCTGCTCCATGCCACACACACCCCTTTTGTCCAGTGAACAGCTTGGGAAAGTGGATAGCACTTTCGTGCAGAGAAAATTGAAACCTTTTGCTCCAGGTATAAGCATCCCTGAACCAGAGTGCACGACTGGCAAAGGAATGTGGACAAGATTTTAGCACCATCATTTCAGGTACCTTTGTGCAGTACACAATCTGCACAACTGTATATGGCAGTCCAAAACATGATAAATGTTTTGATTGGATTGGATCAGGAGAGGTCTCCTGTGTTCTGGAGAGCAAACCAATAAGGAAGATCATCTACTACTTTCCAGACTGTTTTTGGCAAGTGCTGGAATGAGGTGCTACTTCAGAAATGGACCTTTCAGTGAGTCAGGCTTCTCATGTGAAACTTACTTCTAGAACGAACTAAAGGGATATTAAATCTTCTCTTCTACTGTGAGCTCCATTGTTTTGTGGCTACCCATTCTGCAAGGATAACAATTGCCCATTCTCAAGGATAGCTAGAGAGCTATCATTTTACTCAGAAGCAGGAAGTAGTAGTTCATTGGGAGATCCAGATTGTGTGTATCGTGTGTGTGATTGTGTGTGTGTAAATTGTGCAAGTGTGTGTGTGTGAGAGAGAGAGAGAGGAAAGGAGAGCAAATGACCTCTGGTTTTGGAGTGAGAAATGGCCTATCTAAAAAACTTTCTAGATTTGACTGTTGACTTCATTTGAATTGCACTGGAACAACTTGGAACTTTTTTTTTTTTTAAATTTCATTGATTTCCTAGGAGTACACACTACATTTCTTGACTATGTATACTACTCATGTAAATTCAATGTGACATATTGGAAGGGGAGCAGACTAACTGTGCTTTGAAATTATCCATCAAACATCGGAAATGTCAACTTGTTTAGAAGCAAAGAAGCAAACAGAATCCAGAGAATGAGGCTAATTGGAATCTTAAATTATGTTTCTTTTCAGAGGCAGGTACTTGTTCCATTAGAAAAATGAAGTCAGTTGCATTCAGCAAGTTTAACTTAAATTTGTAGACCCCTTGAGTGTGCAGCTTTGTATCATTAAGGGGATTCATTAAATCTATTGATAGCAGCCCTGTCAGATAAGTAGTTTCCTGCTTGGGCCTTTTCACAAGGAGCTGCTGTTTGTCATTTGCTTGCATCCTGTCACTAAGCTAAGTAATAAAATGTTGAAACTCAATGTGCTTTAATTACAAAATGGCCACACCCATTGAAAGATGTAAAATCTGATTTTAAACATGGAAAGTTATTTCTGGTTATGATCTCATGTTCTGTCAAAACAAAATAAAACAAAAACCCGAAGCATACTCAAACAACATTGGACTCATTGCACTGAACTTTTAAATACAAGCATCCTTGACCAGGCCAGACACTGTTCTGCACCCCCGGGGGAATGACTGGCCTTTCATTGATTTCAAAAGGCACTTCCTAGCTGGATCCACTCCCTAGGGATGTTAAGCAAGACTGCGAGCAGGGCCAAATTCTCAAGGCTGAATTCTCAAGGTTGCTCAAGAAAATTGGGAAACTCAGTTATAAAGGATAAAAGTAATAAAACCGTGTGTTCAACTTTGCACATGTTTGCTAGAAGGTATTAATCTCATATGCAAATGTTACTAGCTTGTTGGCCTCCCCTATGGTTATTACAATGTTAGTCAAACTATCTTGAAGTTTTTTTCTTTCCTAAAGCTTTTTTACTATTGAAATTTGAGTACCAATAGAATTTTTGAATACAAAATCATTGAAATGAAATTAAAGCCATAAATTACCTTCAAATGCTGGTGCTTTAGTTTGTCTTCCTCTATTTTCAGACGCTTCTGTGAGATTTCTTCCTGTATTTTTCTTTTATCCTGAAATAAAAAAGTTCCAGTATATTTTATTTTTAAAATTTGCTTAATTATGTTTCCTTGGGGTTGTTGTCACTATCTGAATGGCCCGTTACTGATATTTTTTTGGCATTGGTGTGAAGCTGCTTTGGAAACTCCTATTTCAAAGCAAAGGAGAGCGAAGTGAGACATTTGAAGCATTTTCCTTATGGGAAAGAATATGAAAAGGTACTTTTTCAAAGAGGGCTTAAACATCCTTCTTCACTCCCCTTTGCCTTCTTCCCCATTAGTCTAGCAAGATTGACCTACTGAGTGATGTAATAGAAAAAGTGAATTGTAAAGAGACAAGTTGTGAAATAGGTGTGAGGAAACATCGTGAGAAGAGAGACTGATCCTGGTCCAAGGCTGAAGAAGCCTCTGGGTGAAAGGACTCCTTATGTGGAAAAACAGGTCAACCTATGGATCGTTAGAAAACTAGGAAGTTGGAAATTGGGACTGTTTCCTCCTTGTATAGCCTGCTATGGGAAGATAGAGGAAAATAGTTTAGATAGTGCTTCTTAACACTAAGAAGGCTTTTAGCTCAGGTAAAACAAAACTCATGAAGATATGTTGTATCTTTCACCAAGTTTAAATTACATTACCTCGGACAACCCAGAAAGCATAACTACTGATACAAAAAGGTTGTACTTTTAAGAAAATATAGCAAATATACTAAGTAGACAGCCTGGGTTTGACTTTTGCCTCCTCCACTTACTAGCTCTGTGTCTTGGGACAAAATCCTTAACTTCTCTGTGCCTCAATGACCTCATCTGTAAAATGAGGATACTGAGAGCACCTACTTCATAAGATGTGAGCACTAAATAACTGATATATGTAAAAGTTTCTAGAACAGTGCTCGTCACAGTGCTCTAGAGGTATTTAATAACATTAAATAAATAAATATATAACTTGTTAATCACATAGAAAGCAACACATTAAATCTGACAGTGCTTTCATTAGCTTGAAATGTTTTAGAGATTCCCTGGAATTGTTTGAGACATTTGACTAGTTATGCAAAAAGGTCTTTATTTCCTCATTTTTGATCAGAGGTGACATTCTTCTCCATCTTATTCATAAGTGTTGGTTTTAAATCTGCTTTCAAAATTAAAAACTCCCAAAGGATAAAATTTTGTTGCCAATGAAGACATCCAAAAGAAGTAAGCTGTAAAGGTAATTTAGAAGAAGGAGATCCAAAAATGTTTGGCAGCATTATTGATATAAGTGCATTATTGATATATAAGTGCATGGGTTCCCTGATGGGACTATTTTGAAGATAAAAACTCTTTTTTGATGTGTAATTTCAGGTACATTTGTTGAAGAAAAGCAACATATTGCCTTCCAACTGCATGCTGTGTTTCTCTTTGCATGTAAGGAGAATATATGACTTCATCAGCTTATTATTATTATTATTGAGATAAGGTCTTATTCTGTTGTTTGTTGCCCAGGCTGGAGTGCAGTGGCACAATCATGGCTCACTGTAGCCTTGACGTCCTGGGCTCAAACAATCCTCCTGCCTTAGCCTCCTGAGTAACTGGGACTACAGGCGCATACTACAATGCCTGGATAATTTTTTGGTGTTTTGTTGAGACAGGGTCTCACTATGTGACTCAGGCTATATCAGCTTACTTTAAAAATTTCATAAGTGTTTCTTTTGAAAAAAAATAGCTAGGCAACCGGCATGGATCTTGAGAATCATTTCTTTCTTTGGATGAAATCTGGCCATTAGTAACAAAAACTCTGAAAGCCTCTGTGAGTCAATTCTTCACTCTCTCTAGAGGTTGTTATTTGAGCAAATATTAATTGTACTTTAAAGTCATTGTGTCAAACATTTTGGCAATATTTTTCAGGCACAATTTTACTTAATACTTGTCATAACAAAGAGATACTATGCTAATTTCCATTTGAAAAAAGGAAATGGAAATTTACGGGAAATTAACTCATCCAAGTTTCATCTGACAATTGTCAGAGCCAGGATTTGAACCCAGGCAGTCTGAAGTCAGCCTCCACACTCCTAGCCAATTCACTGTGCCATTCCCTGGAGTGGAAAGTTAATCAAGCTGGTTACAGTTTCTGCCTTTTTCTTCTCCCTCATGAAGTACTGTGGACAGGAGGCAGCACTAGGACAACAAGCACTGAATGTGACCTCTCATTAGCAGGGAGCACATTTTTAGCTCCCTAGATGCTGGTGCTGCAACTAGCTCTCCGTGAAAAGCCCATACAGAAGAGCATGTTTTGTGGGGTGGACAGGATTGCTGAACCCAGCAATGCCTCCCCACCCCTGCTCATTGCCAGTTTGGGCTGGTTTGCCATTTGGGCTAGTTTCATCTTGGGGTTAGTAATCAGGCAATTGAATCTGTGAGTAGAGGCATGCCATCCGAAGTGTTTTGGCAACACCAGGCTTATACAAGAGTTGCTAAGGAATACTAATGTTTTGTCACTCAGGGGTAATATGATGCCTCTCTTATATCAGCCTAGGTAGGTAGGAAGGAAATTTCATAATGTTTATAGGCATGATCCTATTTTAAGATAGGCATACTTTTTCCTCGTAAGATACTCATCAGCAGAGAGTTATTGTTCCTTTGCCAAATTTCATTGAACTCTGTTAGCATTAATGAAAAATAATATGACAATAACTTAGTTTCAGTATAGCAGAATAAACTATAAGTCAACCTTACGATGTTTATCTAGCTCGATTGCTAGTATACCAAAAGTTATCATAGTCAGCTAATTTCTTCCCAGTTTTTCATTGGAGCAAATAAATGTGAAATGCCACCTGCTTCCCTAAATTTCCCCAGAACCTGGAGCACTTCTATAGATAGCTGTTGCAACCTGGCACATCAGACATTACTGGTTATTAATGTAACCATTATGAATAACATATTGTTGCTTATTTCTCAATGTCCAACTACCTTGACTTTTTGTTCAATGGACGTTTACCTAGATTTTTAGCCATCTGACAGCCTATTTTAGCAACTGACGCCCACAAATTTCAACCTGTTAAAGGTTATCTCTTAATTATTTTGAAAATTAATTTATTCACCTTGTACAACTATAGTTACTGTGACCATCTATTAATATGATCCAATGATATTAACACAATCACATATTTGATAAAAGTCAGCACAATGCTTAAGAGTATAAGTATTTTAGTTATATTATTGATTAACAATGTGCTAAATTCTAATATGCCTAGTCCTGTCAAGAAGGCAGAATTGATCCTGAGTTGTTTGATTATTGATTTATTCAATACTTAGCTACTTATGTGCAAATGCTATATTCAAGATGATATTAGGAGTTGTGCAGTGTTTAAAAATTATTTGACAGATGTGAGTTTACATTCTTTTTTTTTTTTTTTGAGACAGCATCTCACTCTGTCACCGAGGCTGGAGTGCAGTGGCATAATCGTAGCTCACTGAAGTTTCAATTTCCCAGGCTCAAATCATCCTCCTGCCTCAGCCTCTCAAGTAGCTGGGACTACAGGTGCATGTCACTGCACCTGGCTGTATTTTTTATTTTTTAATTTTTTTTTGAGATGGAGTCTTGCTCTGTCACCCAGGCTGGAGTGCAATGGTGGGATCTCAGCTCACTGCAAGCTCTGCCTCCCAGATTCACGCCATTCTCCTGCCTCAGCCTCCCAAGTAGCTGGGACTACAGGCGCCCGCCACCGCACGCGGTTAATTTTTTATATTTTTAGTAGAGACGGGGTTTCACTGTGTTAGTCAGGATGGTCTCGATCTCCTGACCTCGTGATCCGCCTGACTCAGCCTCCCAAAGTGCTGGGATTACAGGCATGAGCCACCGTGCCCGGCCTATATTTTTTATTTTTATTTTTAAGAGAGACAAGGTCTTTCTGTGTTGCCCAGGCTGGTCTCAAACTCCTGAGCTCAAGCAATCCTCCTACCTTGGCTAAAGAAAGTCATTTGTGTAAGTAACTATAGTCTGAGAAATAAAGTTATTACATGTAATAGTTTTTCTTTTTTCTTTTTTTTTTTTTTTTGAGACAGAGTCTTGCACCATCATCTAGGCTGGAGTGTAGTGGCACAATCTTAACTCACTACAACCTCTGCCTCCTGGTCTCAAGTGATTCTTGTGCCTAAGCCTCCCAAGTAGATGAGGTTACAGGCATGCCCCACCATGCCCAGGTAATTTTTGTATTTTTAGTAGAGATGATGGAGTTTTGCCATGTTGGCCAGGCTGGTCTTGAAATCCTGGCCTCAAGTGATCCGCTCGCCTTGGCCTCCCAAAGTGCTGGGATTACAGGCGTGAGCCACTGTGCCAGCCAACATGTAATAACAACTTTAGTAGTAATACGTGTTATCGCTAAGGCATTAGTAATGTATGATGCAGGTTGAGGGGAGACAGGGAGAGGTTGTTCCTAGCTGATGTCATTAAGAGAAGCTTTGGAGTAGCATCTGAGTGGAATATTTTGGGTAGTTACAGTGAGGCTGGGGAGTATGGAGAAAGGGCATTCAAGTCAAGGGCTTGATGTGAGCAAATTCTAAAAAATGTGGGACATTATTTAGAACAGCAAGTCTGGAATCTAAGTTACCATATAGGGAGTGGCAGGAAATTAAGAACAACCAGATGAGGATAGATTTTCAGTAGCTAATACTGAATGGCATGACAAAGGGTTCAGAATTTATTTACATATTGAGATAAGGAGCAATAAAAAGTTTTCAGGTGAAGAAGAATGATAGAGTTAAAAGCATGTTTTCAGAAGTTGAATATGGCCTCATTGTGTAATAGCTATGGAAAGGAGAGAACACAAAGAGGACACTCAGGCCACTGCACAACTCATATATAAGGCCATGAGAGCTTGAACAAGAAGGAGCAGAGGGCAGGGATGTCAGAGTTAGCAAGGAGTTAGAATTGTCAGGACTTGGCAACTGATGACATATCATTGAGGAAAAGGAAAGTGTCAGATGGAATGCAGGCTCTTATGTTCAGGAAACTGACGAGAGAGCAGAATGACGCATAGACAGAGGAGTATCAGGAGAAGGAAGAGTTTGGAAAAAAAGATGATGGATTCGCCAAGTTTGAGGTGTCCTTGGGCCAAATAGGTAGAATTATCTGCTAGGCAGTTGGAATGTTGGATGGAGAGAGATGAAGAATCAGAGCTAGAGATAAAGATGTGTGAGTTTTGAAAGGGATAGATGAGAGCACGATGAGAGACATTTTTTATGAAAAGAAAAGGAGGCTAAGGAGAGCCTCCATGAAGCACCTACATTTAATGGGTATAGGAGAAGGGGAACCCACATGGAAGTTTATTTTGGATCAGTCTGATATTATTTGTAATAGGACTTGGTGAATTTGGCCACATAACTGAAAGGAGCAATGAACGAACCGTGTTATTTCAAATAAACAGATTGCGGGGAGCACAAAGGGCAACCACTGAGTCATGATATTGCAAGTTGTGAGAGATCTAGTGATCCTACGGTCCAAATGCTTCATTTTACATATTAGAGTTTGAAACCTTAAGAGGTTAAGTGGCTTGCTTAAAAAGGTATTTAGTAGCAGGGCCAAGTCTAGTAAGAAGATCTTCTTAATTCTCAGTCCTGGGCTCTTTTTAGTTCTCACTAACTCTACAAAAGAAAAGCATGGTTGTGGGCATTTAGGCAAGGATAAAAGTAAAGAAAAACAGAAGCCATCATATACTTGACTAGAAAGAGGGTATAGGTGTTTTTTCTAAACCAATTGAAACAATTGGAAGGGGCAAGTTAGTGCAATGATTGAAGAATTAAAACAGTTGAATGTTTTCAGATTCATTTTTCTAGAAGCTGATAATCTTATAACTTCATGATTAGCTTTGCTGATATTTTCATTGCTTAGGGTCTGAAAAGAACACTAGCAGAAACTGCTTATTTGAATTTAAGTACTACCAACAATGCAGAGTTGGTGGTGTGCAAATAATGGTAACTTTGAAAAAAAAGAGACGTGCTAACAGTATTCTTAGGAAAGAATCCAGGGCATAATTAGAAGTTTACCAGATTTCAGTAAAAGTATATTTTATGATTCTTGAGAAACATTCTTAAAAAATTATTGAAAATGGAGCAAAAATTTCAAGAGGGAAGATAGATTATAAGGCATGGGCAATTTACAAATGGAAACATGGACACACAATTAAAAATGATGTCAGGTAAGAAGAAAAGAGAGCTACTATTTAAAAAAATAAAACCAAATCATTTGCTATCACTGAGAGTTTCCCAATAAGCTCACACAACCAAGAATAAAGATAAGACGGTGACACCTTGTAATAGTGTAAATAAGGTAAAAATTCAGGGTGATGAGAAGATGTGAAACATGAAAACACTGAGGGCACAAAAAGTGCATGCATGTGTGTGTGTGTGTGCATGTGTGTGTGTGCGCGCATGTGTGTTAGGCTGAGAACAAAAAGATAAAGGCACAAGATGACTGCTGAGATACATAGCGTAATATCAAAATGACAGAGATAAAATATGATTCCGTTTCTACTTTAATTTCATATTTTTGATTAAGGAGAATAATCTTGATCCTCAAAAGGGTAGAACAAAAATGTCTAAAGCGAAATCAAAGCTGAAGAGGAAATACAGCATTGAAGACAGAGCTGCTCTAGTCTTCAGTCTCTGATGGGTTTCATTTCAGGGGGTAGAAAAATTTATAGACATGACAGAAAAATATTGTTAAGTAACCTCTTTGGAATCTTGGATGAGGTGAAAAGATACCAGAAGACTGAAAGTGGCAAATGACCCAGTTTTTTTGAAGAGGCAAAGAGGTGAATGATGAATATTTAAAGACTGGTGAAATTACGGATTAATCCCTAGCAAAGTTGTAGAGTGAATTGCATCCAGACAAGGAATGTGGTATTTAGACAAGGAATAGGTCTAGGTGGTAGCAGTTGATGACTAAAAACAAAGCGTTTAAAACTCACACTATTTTTATTGCTTAATTATTTTAAGATCTGCAGATGATGAAGGTTAAGACGGTTTTAATAATAACATTTATTAAGTTTTTTTATGTTTTTAATATTATTTATCATCTAAGACTCAATAATTATTCATCCATATTTTCTTTTAAAAAATGACCATAATTCAGCTGAATTTATTTTGATTCATCATAGATGCTGAGTAATTGTTTTTCTAAATTTTTAACTATGAAGTTTTATCAAATAATTCTTTCCTATTGACTTAGTATGAAACTTTTATTACTTACTAATTTTAAAAAATGTACATTAGGGTCTGGTTGCAAGTTATCTGTATAGTTTCTCTAACTATTGATTCTGGTACCAATACTGCATAGTTTAGATCATTTACCAATTAGATATATTCAAGTTTTCCTTTATTGCTGTTATAAAAAATGTATCGATTAATAGCCATAGTTTGTTTTTCTAGTTGGACTTTGGAATCATTTTGTTAAATTCCAACAGAAACAAAACTGAAAACCCAACTAATTCCTTATTTATCCACATTCTCCACCAAATCAGAGAAATCAACCAACCAAGCAACCAACCAACCAAACAAAAATCTACATGCCTTGATGAAATTTAAAAAGTTACTCTTAATGGTCACTATCCAGAGATAATCAGAGATTGATAATGTTATATAAGATTTATATCTGCATAATTTATTATAGTTCATATAAAATTGGGATTATTTTTACATGTTTAGTAATATAAATTGACCACAATTTATATTGTGGATGAGAATACCTCCTTAGAGATATTGATTGAAACTGTATTAAACTTGAAATAAATTTGGAAGTATATGATAGCTTTTCTGTTTTAAAACTGCACTTTCAGGAATAGTGTGTGTCTCTCATCACATATAGTATGTCACTTGGTAGAGTTTTGTTGTATAAATACTGCACATTTCCTTAGTAGGTATAAAAATGCAAACATTTCTTCATCTAAATCTGGCATACTTCCTTACTAGTATTACTTTTAAATTTTAACATTGTAAAATATTATAGCTATTAAGGGTAGGATATTTTCACATTATATTTTCTGATTAATTTTTGTTTTTCAGAAAGCTACTGCTTTTTATATATTCATTGTGTATCTGGCTTCTTTACTGAACTTTCAAGTCAATTCTTAACTTTAGAGACACTGAAGATGAAAACTAGAGAGTTCATTAACTTTCTCAAGTCACGTGATTGATCGAGTGGTGGAACTTGTGTTGAACCTGATTTTCTATGATTCCAGGGGTGATGCTTTTTTATCTTTTATTTTTATTATTTTCTTTCTTCCTTATTGCTTTCCAAATATATCAGTAGAAATACAATTCCTCAAATAAGGGACATTATAGCACCAAAGGTCTCTATACTCATCAGAGTTCTGATCAACCCTTAGCACCAACTTCTAACAGTTACACTGACATTTTGGAGATTGTCTGGAATGAGTCTGTGAAGAATGACTGAAATCCAGAAAACAAAACTGTATAGCTTCAGTGGCAGGAGTCATGAAGATTGGGTGGAAGTTAACGGCAACCAGATTCTGGTACATTATGTCAGAACTCTTAACACAGAGAGCTGTTCTCAAATGGAAAAGGGTGTTTTGGGGGGTGTCGATCCATGTGATATTGAAGTGCTCAAGGAGAAGCTGGGTGAACTTGGGCATGGTGTAAAGAGAGTGAGGACGTGGATAAAGAAGTTTCTACATTTTCTTCTGTTCCAATAATTATGTCTGCATCTAGCTTTGAAATATCCTAATTATTAAGTTAGTCATGGAAATTTGGCATGGTTATCACTACTATTTATGGGGTGAATTAAAAAGCACAAATTTTCTAAACCTCATTTATCAAATAATTGTAGTCTTCTTTCCCAACCTTACAACACATTCTAACAGACCTCTAAACAGAATCCAGTGTGTGTTTTACTCTTTTTTTCCTTTGTCTACCCTATCTTGTTTGTTCTAACAAATAGTGACAAAACAAAACCAAATCAGGCTAAACAACAAACACAAAACAGACCCCTGAATAATCAAGGGGTGATGGTAAATTTGGCCGGGTCTTCAGTGAAAAAAAATCTGTCAGCAGGCCAGACAATCAGTAGCTTTCACCCTTTCTCAGCTTGATTATATTTGTTCATTCATTCATTCACTCACCCAGGACAGTTTTTTTGTCTTGTTTAGTTTTGGTGCTCCAGCTAGTGTTGAGCTCGTTGTTGAGGGAACTGTGAAAGATGCAAGGATGTCTTTGTCTTGAGAATTCCTGGCTGCAGGGAAGAGGCTACGTAAAGGAAGTGGGATGGGGAGGAAGGCAGATGAAAAAGGGGCCTGAACTATTAGGTGCTCTGAAAAATGACTTTGATTCTGTTCCAAACCTCTTAAAAACAATAACAAATACTTCTGAAATGACACCACAGTCTCTTCTTGCCCACTTCTATTCCTTGCAAACTGGGGAAGGTGGGAGGAGACTGCAGAGGTGGAGAACTGTTTTGGGTTAGAAAATGTGGTTAAGCAAAGCAGACCCTCCATAGTTTCTTCTCTTGGCTCCACGTCAAACTGTATTAATAAGAGTGAACAACAGAAATCTGAGGAAGTTTCTTTACTTTTCTTTTCCTTTCCTTTCCTTTCTTTTCTTTCTTTTTTCTTTCCTTTCCTTTTCTCTTTTCTGTCTTGTCTTTTCTTTTCTGACGGAGTCTCACTCTGTTACCCAGGCTGGAGTGCAGTGACGCAATCACAGCTCACTGCAACCTCTGCCTCCCAGGTTCAAGCAATTCTCGTTCCTCAGCTTCCCAAGTAGCTGGGATTACAGGCGCAGACCACCATGCCCAGCTAATTTTTGTATTTTTAGTAGAGACAGGGTTTCACCATGTTGGCCAGGCTGGTTTTGAACTCCTGGCCTTAAGTGATCCGCCCGCCTCAACCTCCCAAAGTGCTGGGATTATAGACATGAGCTACCATGCCCAGCCAGAAATCTAAGGAAGTCCTGAACAGGGGTCAGGGGTGTGATATTGATGTTTATAAAAATTTATCATGATGCTGTGGTCAGAGAATCTGATGAGCAGAGGAATAGATTCAAGTTCCGACATTTGACTAATTCCTTAGCTTTTCTTGGCCTAGGCTTTCTGCCATAAAATGGGAATGATAACATATGCTTTTGAAAATACTCATAAGACTACTTGGACAAATGAGATAAAATGGATGTGAAAGTTTTATTTTTCATAGCCTAAATGCTATGCAAGAATAGGCACTGTTATTATTGTTAGAAATCTCACAATTCTTTTTCTTAGGAGATGTCCATTTTATTCCAGAGTTGTTAGCATAATTGATTAGGAACAGCTGTTGTAGCCCACTTTGCTATGTTACATCATCCTGTGTCAATCACTGATGCATTTAATAGATTGAAAACTTGATGCTTAGGACAGAAGCTAGTTTTGAGTTCCATTCAGAACTCCCGAGGATAACCTAGCTCTACCTCTTAAGTGGCTTGACTGAATCCTCTCAGTCCCTGGGATTTTATGTAAAAACTTTAAGTATAGATCTCATTCAAACTGCTTTGATGATGTTTTAGGAAAATGTGCATGCCACAGTGTTCTGGGTAAGGGAACTTCTTAAGGCGGTAAATTTTCACGGAGTCTCTTCCCAAAATGACATTACTATCATTTAAATAAATTAAAATATTCTTATTTCTTTTTAAGAGAGGGTAGGTAGTTAGAGACTGCAGATTAAAAAGTGGAAGTCCTATTGCAGTTTTAGAATTGAACTGTGTTGCATTTGTTTATACTCTGGTTAGTCTTAGATGCTTATTCTCTAATTTGTTTTAATCACAGTTTTCTGAAGAAGCAGCTTTTCCTTTCAACCATCCAGTAATGTTCAGAAAGTTCATGGGGATCTTTGTCAGTAGAGGAGTTAGCAAAGTAGCATTATCATTTTGTTGCACAGTGGAAAAACCTTCCCCAGTTATCAAAAAGCAGTTTCCTTAATGAGCTATCAAAATTATTATACCTCATCACATGGTGTCCTTTATGGGTGGGCTGTTATGTTTGGCAAAGAAGTGTGGCATACCACATTTGTTTGAAGAAACCTTTCCCTCTCTGGAAGAAACATGTAATCTTGGTACAGCACTGTGGAAAATTGTGCTGAGGTTTCATTGTTGAATATTCCAGAATGGGACTTTTTTATTTAGAAGACTGTTACATCTTCATGTACCATCTTCATGTGAATTTCTTTGGAAGCTCCTGACAAATTAGAAGTTGTTCCTCTAACTATGTCTCAATCATGAGGTATGTTGGTTAACAATGGGGCATTATGCATTCTTTGGCCACTAGTACTTTAAGAATTCCTTAGAGCTCTAAATAATACAATGATCCAAACACGTGTTAAGGTATGCCTTTGTTAAAGACCCAGGCTAGTTTACACTTGTTTTTACTCTCTTATTTGTTCAGATAGAACGAATAAGGAAAAATATATATGGCCAGTCTGGAATACAGAAGCAGGGCTGACTTCTTGGGTTTGTGACCTGTGAAGTCACCCAGGTCATCATGCTCAGAAGGGCCTAGCACTTAGATCAAAGCTCTGTTGCCACCACCTTGAAATTTTGAATATTTTTTGAACAAGGGCCGCCACAATTCCCTTGTGTTTTGGGCCCCACAAATCACACAGCAGTTCTTGCTTTTGGGTCACTAACTGTCTTACTGACTGTTAGAAGAGCCCAGATATTGACAAAAAGGGAACAAGATGAGGTAGAGTGCCCAGAGACACTTGTAACAGGGAACATGTGCTAAAGAAATAACTAGAACCCATCTGTGCTCATGTTCTTGTTTTAATGTTGGTCTTTGTACTGTGGAGATTTCTGTTTTATGTAAAGAACTCCATGTCTCTTAAATTCCTATATTTACAAGTCAAGAAAAATTTATTTGGGTATTTGGGAGTGGAAAGCAGTAGGGAGTTGATCAGGGGAAATGTGAGAGGTTTTTTTTTTTTTTTTTCATTATGAGCAGCTTTGGCCGGCAAAATCTGGCTCTGTTGCTCAAATTCCAGTGTCAGGACTTTATATGGCTCCTTTCCAAATGGAGGCAGTCCTAGGCAGGTGCTTGCACTTGTGATTATTTTTATTGTCTAACTTTTGACAGAACTCACCTCCTTCACATCTAGGCTCAAACGTCACCCTCTTTGTGAAGCTCACCCTGACCACTCTATTTTAACTTACAATGCACTCCCATCCCCACTCCTCACACTCCAGACTCCTCTTATTTCACTTCTTTTCATTTAAATGCACAAGGCTTGGTGCATAGTAGGTGCCTAATAACCATTAATTGAATAAAGGCATGAGAGACTGTGTTGATAACACACATTCCTTACAGTTAAAGGTAAGCCTGGAGGAGAATAAAAATGGCAGCTTTCTTCTTACTCTCTTTTTCTCAGTTGAGTCTGTTCCCTGAAATTGGATTCTAGTTCTTAAACTTCCTCTGAGTTCATCCTTCAAATAGAACTGAGTCTATGATCGCAAGACAGTTTAAGATCTAATTTTCCAGTTTGAGCATATCCATATTTGTAATGGTATTTTCCAGTGTCGCTGTAGGCATGGGGGTAAGAAAATGCATTAGCTGTGGAGGAGATGTTAAGAGTATACGGAATGTTACTCATCCTAAGGGAATCTTTGTGTTTCTGAGGAGAGACCCCTGGGCCTTTTCATTGTTTTTCAGTGTGGGCCACGTTCACTTTCAGACAGTAACTCTGTAGGGATAACTCTGTCAGTGGTACGTTCAGTCCTTCATCTCACGCTTCTCGAGAATGCTGGAGTCATTGGTATCCTCAGTTCCAGTATTGTTAAAGGTGAATTTCAAATTACTAGTCTATTTCAAAATACTATTGAATTCCAATTAGCTCACCTTTTGTAGAAAGATCAGCTATTTGTTCAAGTGTGTACTGACTTGAAAAGGGCCTCAAGAGACATTTTAAAGATCAAACATAATAGTTAATTAATTTTAAGCAGCCCTGTTTTTAAATTATAGTTGAAAACTGAACTTCTAGGCAAAGGGGTACTTTGACCATTAATTTAGTAAGGGAAGAGTTGGTGCATGGATAAAGTATTAAGGAAGAGCATGAAAGTAATTGTGTAAAATAGAATCTATACTTGGCATACCCAAACTGACGTATCTACCCTTGAACAGTTGCTTCTGCATACTTTCATAATTTTGCTCTTATTCTCTTTAAATCTTTGAGAAGACATCTGACTAATCTAAAATTCAATTTACTGATCTGATACAAGAAATGAATGGCATCACGATAGTAATTTAGTTTTCAATTTGAGAGCCTAAGTGTCACATTTCAACTACTTAATGTGTTTAACCTTTTTTTTTTTTTTTTGAGAAAAAGAAAGAGACTGGCACTTGGATCTTTGTTCTGTCAAATTCTAGGTATATACGTTTATTTTTTCAGTTCTTTGCAGTGAAAAATAATGACTTTTTAGGCACTTGAAACCAGGTAGAATAAATACAACTGTGAAGATTATTTTATTTTATAGCCAGCAATTGGAGAAACGAATTTTAATGTAAAAAGCAAATAGATCCTAGAGTGTAAAAGTTTTTTTTTTTTTTTCCTCCAAAGTGAGGTCTATGTGTTGCTATGTCTGGGTGCATTGGGGAATTGCCTTCTGATTTCATTCTTGAAGTATACAAAAAACTATTTCAGTGTAGGTAAGTAGGAGGAAAAAGCTAAAATGAGAAGATACTCTCTGAGTTTTAGTCTAGGTTGGAGATTCTGAGGCTTAAGCATTTCCAAAAATGAAATAATTCTTGCAAACTCTCTGCATACTCTGTGATTTTATTTTCCTAGGGGGAAAGAGACTAGCTGAGGTGGCTTCCTGGGCAAGGCAAGGGCGAGGGCGAGGAAAGCTGGCATGTCCCAGGGCGTCCAAGAGGGAGGAGAGTGGATGTGTTGTTTCCATGGACACACCACTGCTCCACTTTTCCTCTAGGTGGTGACAAATGTGACTGGATTTAGCCTGGTGAGGTGTAGGCTGGTTTATGAGAAATTTGTTCCCATAAACTTTTTCCAGTTTTTTCCCTACAACCTTTATACAAGTATGTTACTTCCAAGCTAGAATTACTTTGTGATCTTACTTGGGAGATTTGTTTAATCCTTTCTAATGGGATATATTTAGGCTGATGGAATAATCCAAAATTTTTTTTTAATCATCAAAAAAGCATACATCTGCATATTCAGGAAGCTACTTACTCTCTTGATGGCTTTTAAGACATTATGAGGATTTTCTGTCTCTATTTGCGTTTGGAACCTTCAGTGACTAAGATTCCTAGCCTTAGAAATAACTGTATACAGCCATATCTTTGGAACATGTGTGGCTTTGGTAAGAGTTATAAGGTACACTGGAGGGAAAAAGGGCTTGAGCAAGGGTGTGCCTCAACTGAAAGAGGCAAATTCAGAACAAGGGTCTACTTGTCTATTTCAATTAGCTAATTAGGAGATATAAGCATTAGAAATAGTGGAGCCTGTGACCACACAACTCACGCAGTCTAATAAAGTAACCTTTAGACAACAGCTGTAATGTAAAAGGCCCATGCCAAAAACAACAGAGCAGAGCCGAGTTCCTGTCCCTTAAAGCAGGACAGCTGAGATGGTGGCTGAGTTTAATGACAAAAAAGGACAAAACAAAACAAACAATAATCCCGACCAAGGTTTTCTGAAGAGAGGAAAATGTAATAATTAGAAGCTAGACATTTAACAAAGCATTGTTGTATGGAAAAGTGCCAACCTTATCAATAGACTTCTGGTGTCTTACTATTGGCTAAGAAGACATTTCAATTTACTGAATGTTTTCTGGGTGAAACTAAGATATTGTATCAATTAGTAAAAAATCTAAATTAGGATTAGCATAATTAGTTATGCAATGAAAATTTTAAGAACAACAACAAAAAATCCCTGATCTAGCATCAGTTTTTAAAAAGTACTCATTTTTTTCCTATACCTAATGTCAGTGGCAGAAAATGCTGAGAAATTGGGATATTGCTTTCCAAAGATCTTTTTCTTCTTAAAACAATTACATCAAAAGTTATAGCTAGTGATAAATGATTGTGACACAGATTTCCAAGTTACTGCCAAATACAGGGTTTTATAAAATTAAAAAGAAAGCTGGATCATTTAAGAAAAGTAATTTATTTCTGGCTTTGACTTTTTCCCGGAACAAACATAAAAAATGTACGATTTTCCTTCTCGGTATTAACAAAATATTTTCCAAATCCACTGCATGCACTGCATTCCTTTATCAGGATCTTATTCAGTTTGTGACTCTGCTGGAAACTGATATCTTAGAATTAATCTGATACGTGCTTTTACCTAGTTTTCTCTTGTTTAATGCTTAAATTACGTATATTAACATTCATTTTAATTATTTTAGGCTTTCTGGAACATGCTACCACACTACAAATATAAAGTTTCAGGTCATTTTTAAAATTTCTTTTTCTCTCTTTTAAAAAAATTCTAACTTTTTGAGGCATTCATAGCTTAAAAAAGTTTCCAAGTTGGGGATCTGTTTTTTTATCTAATGCCAGTCAAATGGACATTTAAGGAAAAACTGCATTTCTAAGGTACACCACAGAGTGTGAAAGATAGTTAATCAGACTGCCGTAACAGCTTTTGATTGTTGTTTAAAATGCAGGCACAGCCTTTTTGAAAATCAAGAACGTTTGCCCTGCACTCAGGTTCTGAAGCCCCAGAGTTACAGAGGGTCATAAGGGTTAAGAGAGAAACAGAGATTCGTCCATGAAGGCTGACAGTTCTGTTTTTCCACTTGCGAGGGCTCAGCGACAGGGGCAGCCGGCCACGGTCTGCCTTCCTCTAAGCAACCACCTTAATGAGTTATAACTGTATGCAGACTTACTGTGATGGCCTGGAGTCTTCCCTTCACCAGCTCAGCTTCTTCCATTCTAGAAGTCAAGGACAGTCAGACGGGGAAGCAAGTCCAAAGCTACCATAAATCAAGGAGCCTCCTGGGGGAGAGGAGCGGGGGTGACAGAAGAGAAGCAGGGAGAAATCCGCTCTTTGCACCAGTGGAGAAATAGAGAAATTCCCGACTTGTCAGGAACGTCTCCGAGCAGATGCACAGATCAGGCCAGACAGACACATGTAATGAGGGTGTGCTGGGGAGGCAGACGCTGAGGCTGCTGGCATGAGTTGACTGACAAGTTTGAACGGCAGCGGCACAAGCCCTTTTCCTTCAGGAGCTGCCAGCTCTTTGTTGTAATGTGCACAGTTAGCAAGGCACATTTTCTTATTAACTGTTCCTTACCCAATTCATTATTTTCCAGGAGTGGCACAGAGAGCCAACACACTGAGTGTTTAATCAGCCTCTGCTCTAGCAACACACAGCCATCCCCGGATGTGTTGGTCTGTGTGTGTTTGTACAAAGCTCGTTTACCTGCTTGCTAGCTCTAGGGGAGAGAGCCTTACCTTGACTGAGGCAGAAGTGCCAAGTCACTTGTTTGCCTTTCTTCCACTGATTGGATTTGATAATAATACAACAATCTATAGCTACTTTAAACTTCACGTAGTGGTAAATTTACATTGGTTCGTTCTCCCCCGTCTACACCCCACCCCCGACCCCCCTGCTCAGCACTTTGTTGCAAACTTTGGAATCTTTAGGTCATGGAGAAATCAAAGGTGTTAATGTGACTATATTAAGAAGTTGGCCCACCAAGGTATTTAGTGTGGCTTAAACACCAAGTGCCACCTTTTGTTATTGCTTGACTTGGATTTCTATGGAATGCAGTTTTCTTTCTTGGACGCTGTTCAGAAATGACACTCTTGGCTTTCAGGAAGGTGCCCATTTTGACCTCACCGGTTACGCAAGAGAGAGGAGTGAGCCTTTGAAAATGTGATGTGACATTTGGTAACTGCCTGGAGCCCGGCACTGTGTGAATATTCCCCCATCCTTTAGAAAAAGGCAGGCAAGCCCAGTGAGACTCTTAGGTCAAAGCAGAGGCTGGGAAGCTGTACAATTGGCTCTGTCTGTTTTCTTTTCCCTATGGGTTCTTTAATTAAATTTTGCTGAAGTAAACCCTAATTACCAACTACCTTATTATTATGTATTTGAATGCTATTAAGCACTTTCATATCAACATTCAGCTGAAGAGGTTAAAAGGACAACCCAAACATTGAACATATGGTTTAATTTCCTTTGCAGTTTTGATATTAGTAACAATAATAGCTAATATTTGTTGCATTCTTTCTACAGGTAAATGCATACTTGCAAAGTGCTGAGAGATAAGTGCTATAATCCCTACTTTAAAAATGAGGGAACAGGCTCAGAGAGGTAATTTGCCGTATAGCTAGTAAGTAGCAAAGCCAGGATTGGAACACCAGCTGCCTGACTTTATAAGTGGCATTCATCAAGGACTGCCCAAGGACACGGGGCAAGAAGAGGCACAGGCTGAAGGTTAAGTCAGTCTTTATGAGAAGGGGTTGGACCCCCAGCCTCCTCCTCTGTCTAGCTCCTAGAACACTACAGCTGGGTGTAACAGCCTAAGGCAGAACGGTGTGGGAATGTCCTCTGGAGAAACTTACTGGCCCTACTGAGGTTTTCCCACATTGTTGACTGGAGTTCCCCAACCACAGAGCCCTCATCCCGTCAGTCACTATAAGGTGAAACCTATGTTTTAAGAGTCTGAAATTATACTTGACAGTAGTTTGTCCTTGCTCATACACCCTCAGAAGGGATACTTAGGGAGACCAGAGAATGGGAGGATTGTTTGGATGTGTGCCAAGTTTGATTACTGTTGGAAACATATTTAAGTGTAAAAAAAATCAAACCTTCAAGACTTCTGATTATGTTTATTTGTAGATCCTGGCTGAAATTAAAGACAAGAAAGCAGTAATGATAAATATCTCAGTCAGAATTGCATATTTGGTGCCTAGAACAAATGGGCAGTCATCCAATTATTAGTCTGGATCTTTTCCTAAAAACAATTTACCTCTCAAATCTCATTTCTGCTAGAGGAAAACCCAAGATTTTGCTAGTGTAGGGGAGGACAAGATTAAAAAAAAGAGGATGTGGGAATTTAGGAGGGAGCAGAGTTGCAACAACTGATTGGTATCATCATGTGGGTGGTAGGCAGAAAAGGCTGGAGCTGGGAAAATCTGGGGGACCTGAGTGGAATCCTGGAGCCAGAGCTCTGATGGCCTTGACAATCTCCCTTGGACTGCAATACAGATTAGGATGTTTCCACTCAACTTTGCCTCCCTTTCTCTTTCACCTGCCTCTTAGACATGTCCAGCTCCAGCCTTTTCTGCCTGTCCTCCCATGTTCTCTCATACAGTCATTTCTCCTAATAAAATTCTGTACATTTAACTCATCTTGGCATTTGTTTCTCATAGGATCCAGAATAACATCATCATTTCCACATCTACTGTATTTTGTTGACTTAATCTTTTATTGTCTACCAGAATGTAAGTTCCAGGAGAGGAGAAATTTTGTTCAGACACCTAACACAGTGCCTGACACATCAGAGGTTCTCAACAAATATGTGCAGAATGAATAACAAATGCTTAAAAAATTAACAATTATTAGTATTGTCAACTAAACGAATGAATAAACACATGATGAGACACATCAGTTGTCAGCAACCAAAGTAGTCCAGTGTCTCTCAGGAATTTTAGCATTCTTGCCATGCTCAATCACTGGCTGGGAGTAGCCCCTGGGAAGCATAGCCTTGAAGCAAACATAGGAATGGATTTCAGAGTGAAACAGCTGGGACTCTTGGGTCAATTATGCTCCTGGAGTTCAATGTCTGAGAGGCACTTTCTCATCAGCCACAGTGATAAATGCTATGGAAAGAAAATAGAGCAGGGAGGAGAATAAAGATGGCTAAGGCAGGGAATGTTGCAATTTAGAATTGGGTCACTAAGGTAGCCTCTGTGAGAAGGCAACATTTGAGCAAGGTCTTGAAGAAGAGGTGAGAGTTAGTGATGAGGATATTTATGGGAAAAGCATATCAGGAAGGGCCTGTGCAAATGTCCTGTGGTGGGCCATACCTGCCATGTTTTACGAACAAGGCTAGTGTGGTTAGACAGCTGGGACTAAGAGAGGGTTAACAGGAAATTTGGTTGGAAATGTAACGGGTCCCAATTCATGCAGGGTCTAGTAGGTCATTGTAAGGACTTTAGCTTTTAGTCTGTGTGGGATGAGAAGGCATTGAGGTGTTTTAAGCAGAGGAGTGTTTTGCAAGTGTGAAAGCAGGAAGACTAGATAGGATGTTATTACAGTAATCCAGATGAGAGATGATGGTGGCTTGTGTCAAGGTGGTAACAATGAGAGTGTTACCACCTTGGTTGTACCATGGTTGTACCATGGATAACTTTTGATTCTGTTGGTGGATTGGATATAGGGGTTTAAGAGAAAGAGAGGATTCATAATCACTCTTTGCCTGAGTGAATAGAAGTCGCCATCAATTGAGATAGTGAGGTTGATGAGCTAGGTTTTTTTTTTTTTTTCTTTTGAGAGAGAGGATGGATACCAAGTTTTGGAAAAGTCAATTGGTTCTCCACATGGACATGTTGAGTAGGCAATTGGGTATACGAATTTGGAGTTCAGGAAAGAAGTCTCAGGTGGATTTATAAAATTTATTGTAACTACGGAAGGATCACAAAACATCCAGAATTATAGTTCAAAAAGCAGCATATGTTAGTGAACTAGCTTCCATTAAATATTAACCTTATATTAATGACCAAATTCAGCCTTTGTAAAATAGATATATAATAGAGCGCTATCTGCTGTCATTTATCTTATTGAACTACTTTTACCAAGTATTTTTGTTGTTTTCCAGCCAGTGTAAACGAGGATGGCAAGAGTTAAAAGTTACAGTCAATTAGTTGACATTATATTAGGAGGTAGGGATATAAGCGATTATGAGACAGTGCTCCTTCTTACAGTGAATTTACTGTCTGGCTGGAGAGATAAGATGCGTGCTCAAAACAATTAGAAGACAAAAGAATAGTAAACTAACCATTGTTGTATTCTGATGAAACAAAGTGCTAACTATTGCACAATTTGAGCCCAGAAAACTATATCATAGCGAATGATAGTAGTGTGTGGGATTAGCAGCGAGTGTAACATGAATTGAAAATTGAGGTTAATGTGATTTGCAGGAAAGCGACTGCAGGGAGAAAGTAGACTTAAGAAGCAGAGAAGCCATTTCTAAGCATGAGAGGGGGTGAAACAATGTGTTAGAGGTCCATAAGGGAGATTGTCCTGTCTGGAGCAGAAAGGAGAAATTAGAGAGATTGATAGAGATATACATTTATACATAGAACTTGATGTTCAGGGAAAGTGGGAGAGAAAAGATCAGATTCATATTTTAGGGTAATAAAACTGCCAACTGTCTCAGAACATATAGAAAGAGGGAAAATTCAGGTAAAGAGATCCATCAGGAAGGGTGACTATGAAAGAGTCTGTAGAAAGAGCCTGTAGAAGGAAACTAAAAAATTGCTGATGTTCCACAAAAGGAAAGGTCCCCAGGGTTCTTCCTCACCTTCAGAAGGTCTGAACTCAGAGACCACAAACTGGATGAACATGAAGGACAAAGTAAGTAGAGGAGAAGTGTTTAAGGTGCTCATACAAATGTGTTAGAATCCAAGGGGGATGGCAATGGGAATGACCAATAAGGAAGAAATCTACAAGAAATTTCAATAAGAGCATTCAACTGGAGAGAAGGATGAGAATTTGATAGGTTCCAAATGAAGTACAAAATAGGAGCTTGAACTGGAAATTTCAGATAGAAAATCGCAAAGAAATGAAATCTAATGAAATAGTGGCAGGAGAAAATTGAAGGATGCCGAAGGCAGGATGTATATGTTGAAAACATCTCTAGAGCCTTTTTGAAACCAGATCCCATGTTAAAAAACTGGATGCTCATTCTCCTTCTCACTCTTCTCTCTTTCTTTCTCTCTCTTTTTCTTCCCGTCTTTCTCTCTTTATAACTTCTCAGACTTCTGGAGGCCAGAAGTAGTGTCATGCTAAGAATATGGTGTTTATTTTTTATACGACATCTCTGAAGGAACCATTAGAAAAATCTTCACTTTCATATTTACCATGTGCTAATGAGTGTGTTTCTATTTTCTTTTGTTTAATCCTTGACCCTTATTCTCTCACATCACTGGACAAGGTGAGTTTTTCATCGACCTTTTATTCTTTAGTAGACCATTGGAAGGGATTTAATTGCCATAGGCAAGTAACAAATAGTATGTGAGTAGGGTGACCACATAAATCAAATTAAAAAATCTGACCACATAAATCAAATAAAAATTATTTTGATTTGTTGGTACTATAACATACCCATTTCATTGTGAGGTAATTTGAGCTTTATGGTTTAAAGAGTAAATGAGGAAAAAATAGTAGGCTTCAAGACAATCTACAGTATAGATGCTTATCTTACTTGAACTCTCCATGACACTGGGCAGAGTTAATCTCTCCTTCTCTCTTCACTTGGCTTCCAGGACACCTCTCTTGATTTTATTCCCATGTCATTAGTCTCTCCCTCTCAGCCTTCTTTGCTGGTTCTTTCTCCTTTTCTCAATGTCTTAAAATTGCAGTGCACTAAAGCTGCAGTTGTTGGTGATCTTTTCTTTTCTATTCCTTTCCACTCACTCTCAAGATCTCATTTACTCTCATTTTAATGCCATTTAGATGCTAAGATTCATGCATTTATTTATATCTCCAGCCTAGACTTCTCTTCTGTGCTGGAACTCCCTTACCTTAGAAATCTGTATGCCTCATTCTCTCACATTCTTAGGTCTTTGCCGAGATGCTACCTTCTCAATGAGGCTACCTTGACTACGCTATACAAAACCACAAATCCCTCTTTCTGAAACTACGAATCCTCCTCATCTTGCTCTATTTTTTTTTTTTACCTTTATCATGTTCTGTAATACTATATGACACACTTTTCTGGGGGGTTTATTGCCTGTCTTCTTTCACTAGAATGCAACCTCCATGCAGAGAAGGTCTATTTTTTATCTGTAGTCTAAGTACTTAGAGCAGACTGGTACATAGTGGACACAACAGATAATTGTTGAATGGTAATCATTGTGATCCATTTGATTGCACAATATGTGTCAAATGCCTTATAGGCCTACTTAATGGATTGGGGAAACTGACATTCAAAAAGATTAACTAATCTACCAATGGGTGATATATCTAATAAGCAGTAAAACCAGGATTTAAATCTAGAACTATCTGGACAAAAGGTTCCATCTTTATTCACCATACTATCCTACCTCTATTTTTTCCTTAGTTGCAATGAGACACCACAGCACAAGGTTTAACCAGACGTAGAATACAATATTATGCATGACTCACAAATTCAATCATTTTGATGATTTGTGGAATTGATTTTTAAGACTGGAAACAGTTTACAACCATTTTTTGACATTTGCTTAAAGATTAGAATATAACGTTTTGTAAGCAAACAGAGTCTACAATCACTTTTTCTTTGAAATTTGCTTGAAGCTTAGACTATAATTTTTTTGTAAGCAAAGTATTCCAGAGATATACCACTACAAAAAAATTCTACTTGCATGTAATCAAATAGTGTGTGTGGTTAAGCATGCTGCTGTCTCTTTAAACAGCTATGCAGTGCTTTCCAGCTAAGTCTCCTAGAGGTCAAACAACTGCTCCATTTAGTGGAAAAGGATATTTAACTAAACCAATTGACTTTTTAGAGATAAAAGGTGCAGCTGTTTTCTGAACACAGCCTAAGTTATCTAATATCCTATCAAAAATAACCACAGACAAAAAATAACCTATTACCAAACCAAGCACACAGCAAAGTCTCCCCAAATACCCATCAAACAAATTGAAAATGTTCCATAATTTATTTCCCTTCTCATATCCATGTAACATGAGAAACCAATATTTAACATATTTGAGATCTTATATCTTAGTTTCCTCTGCCTCAGTTTACAAATGGACATGAAAATAATCAGCATCATAGAAAGTATTAGCATAGCTTTAAACTGGAGAAAAAGCAGGAGGCTAAACAGTCTGTAATTATCATTCCACAAAGATCAAGTGCTATAGGGTACCTCAGCACAGTGCATTTTTCTCTGTCAATTTCCCACTTACACGTCCACACCTTGTGGTGCTTTTATACCCTTGTACAGTGTGTACCATACAGGAGGATGAAAAAGACCATCTAGGTTGAACTTTAGATGTATTTGTTATGAGTAAGAGCATTCAGCGTGGTCCATTTGCCTTATTCACTTTCCTTCCTTTGTTAGTAGTGTAAGGAAGCCGCCCTTCCCTCAGCATTGTTTTCGGATTTGGGTGTATTTAAAAATGCTGTTCCACTGTGATACCTTTACTTGACACTTTCATTTTTAGCCAGTCAATTCAACATGATATTTAAAATATTTGGACCAAAAAATGTTCCTGAAATCAAAAGCATTTTGAATACGTTAATAATATGTGGTAGTGCATACTAAACTGGATGTTTAAATTATCCAGGTTGCTTCTGTGTGTGCTCAGCTGTTTTATGAGCTTTAAAAATGTGGGCTTTTTTTGCTTGTTGTTTTGAGGGTTATTTCTCCTTTTCTCTCAAAGTTTGTGATTTTTGTTTAAAGAGTAACTGATTGTAAGTTTTAGCATTTGGGTAGTTTCTGCCCTAGATTTGCACAAAGAAATACTAAGTGGGGTTTCTTCTATCAACTGAACTTGTTGCATTCCCTTTTTCTCCTTAAGTTTGAATCTCAATTTTTGTTGGTATAGCAAAATAAATACCCTCAAATTTATATTGATCTCATAAATGCAAATAGAGAAATTAAAACTGATCGTTGAGAAGCTGCCTTGCCTATAAAGAAGTCATTGATTCTGTAGCTCTACTAGACTCCCAAATGTAGATATGGACCTAATATGTGTATATAAAATACTTACATTCCCCCATAAAGTCTTGAAGAACAATTTGGCCGTCATAGGAATACAATTTGGAAACTGAATATGGAATTGTAAAAAATGTCACCGCTAAGTGGAAGCCCAGTACTTTGAGTTCTGATCACGTAGTCATTCATCTATCCATACATCACGTAGTGATTAAATATCTGTTGACTCTGTAATTGACATCATGCTATGTGCAGAGATAAAGATAAATAAGACAATGAACTTTTTTAGTGGAGAAGATAAGAGGTACACAGAAGACAAGTTAATACTGCATTAAAAGTGAAAAGGTCACCAAAGTCAGAATCAGGACAAGGAAGGCCAGAGTTCAGAGAAGTCATCCTAGCAGAGATAGCAGTTGACCTGAGTGCTTGAGTCTTTCAGATTTGGACAAATAAGAGTTAATTAACCAAGAGAATGATTCCGGGATAGGAGGTATAGGGAAGTAAGGGGGACACGGCACAGTCATAGCCCCTGAATTTCTAGATCATTATAGATAAACTGAATAATTTTTCTAGGTGCAGAATTTTTAGTAGGTAATGGAATGACATCTTACCAAATTGTCCATGAACAGGCTTATACATCCCCAGGTTATTATGTAAGGTATGTGATATTCAAAGACTCTATGTGTATACATATATATTATAAATATGTTTGTGTCTATTAATGATCCTTAGCTAATTCATGTACATCAAAATCTTGTTTCTCTTCCATTAGATAGTTAATGAATGTAGATGGTTTTGGAATCAGAGGTACTGGCTTATTTTCCAACCTTTCCATTTACTAGATGAGTGAACTCAAGAAAATCACTTAATATCTGAGAGAGTGCATTTTTTCAGGTGTACAATGATGGGAATAAGAAATATGTCAAAATTTTTTTTCATCAAGATTAAATTAGTATTTAGGTAAAGATGGTAATAGGCTACAATAGATGCTTAATAAATGGCAACTTTACTATTACTATTTATCTTATTGTACAAGTCCAGTTCTTAGAAATGTATATTAAATCTTGCAGGCATATTATTATTTCTTTCAGTGCTTTTACATTTGCTGAATGCCTCTTTTAACATATATAACCTAATACTGCAATTGACTTGTTTGGGAGAAAGACCAGAGTCTCATTCTTCCCCACGAACCAAGAAGCTACCAGATATCTTCATTTCCAGTATGAGAAAACTGAGGCATAGATGGACTGACTGATTTGGGCAAGGAGCCAATTCATTAAATAATAACACTCCTTGTCTTCCCATTAGATTCCCTATGGAAATCTTGGAGGGCTCGGTCTGAGGTATGATTCTTTGTCATTATGGAAATATCCTATAAGATTATCCAATTAGATTGGTTTCTAGGCAGAGCCATCACTCTGAAGGCTAGGGTGCAAGCCAGTTATGTTAAAGTGGATTTACATGGCAAAGCAAGAAATGAGCCAGCTGTCAGTGTGTCTGCCTTTCAGTCCATTTCACTATTAAGAGTGAAGACTCTGAGGTTTCATTTACCAACAGATTGGGTTCCAGACAATTGTAATTCTAGCTTGAAGATTTTCGGAAATAAGTATTTTGAAAGATGCCAACTGAAAGTTTACTTCCAAAATATTTAATGGCCTCTCTTAGGAGAGATGAATACTTTGTAGGGGCCAGTGTTTATTGCATGCCTTAGATAGGCTTTGAAAGAGAAAACTAAAAAATAAAACCACACATTTTCCATCTAGGAGTTTTACTCTTGCATAGTGTAAAAAATAAAATATCTTTGTTATTTCATCATTAGATCTGTCATGCAAAGTGAAATTCTTTTGGGTTTATAGCCTTCCTTCCCCTCCCCTCCTCTTTCTTTTCTTCCCCTCTCCTTTCTTTCCTTCCTCTCCTCTTCACTCCCCTCCCCTCTCTTCTCCCTCTTCTCCTCTTCCTTTTGGTGAGATTCTACCTGTAGGAGTTAGATTGCTTAATGGGTGCCCAGGGTAAAGACTGAAAGAATTACATTATGCAGTGAAGCAGTGGTGTGGGCGGGGTGAGATTTAAAAGACTATTAAGTTCCAAGAAATATAGTTGCCACAAACAGGTCTGTAGGAACTCCTTTAGAGCTGGAGGTTAATTAGAGTCCTTACTTCCTGTGAAATTTGAAGGCCTAGAGCATAGCCCAAATAGTGACATAGGGAGCTGCCACTTTGTACCCACATTAGTTGGCCATCAGCCACTTAAAAAAAAACAACTCAGCAACAAAAATATTCCTTTGTGTGTATTTAATTTCAACCTCATAACATAAAAAATACTTCAGAGAAAACATTTAAAAGCAATTTAAGTGTAAATTTCTTTCTGAGTGAAATTCCAAAGAGCAGTCTACTCTTCCTCATAGGCCTTGGAATTCTTAAATATGAAATCCTAAGCTATTTTGGTATTGCAATAGTAACCAGCCTTCTAAAGGGAGTCCCTGAATAGAATAATAACAGTAATTCAGTTGAGAAACAAAGGTCAAACCAGATGAATATCTTGTGTTAATTTTGTCCAAGGCTTTATTAACATACTATGGTTTGCCCATTTGACATTTGATTTTTATCAAGCTATATTCTTATCCCCACCCTTTATTTATATATCTCTTTTGGAAATGAATATGAATGAAATAAAAATCACAAGCTTTTAGGGTGTGGGGCAGATCAATTTTCCTTTCTTTGAATTTACCAAATCTGTTTGTGTGAGGAAGCAAGGAAATGAATTTTTTGGGGCCTAACTGAGTAAGTACATTATTATGTTTCCCAGAGCTATTGAAGGCAGTAAGCTCACTTCTAAGTGAGCAAGGTAAACACCCCTCAGTTTTGTGCTGAGCTTTGTATGACTACTGGGTCTTCTCCCCCATCCTAGGATCTACTAAGCCCAAATGTACATGTGACAAATGGAATGTAAACAAATGATACCCATGGCTACACAGCAGGGGAAATGTACAGAAAGGTTCTTACATGCCATTACAAATGGTAGCCTCCAAGTGCCAAGTTAATTATGAAAAGGAGAAGCAGTGACTCCCTAACATACGGCTCAAAATAAAGACGGGTTTGTCCACAAAAAAGAATGTAACAATTCAGTTCTGTGCATTTGTTTATTGATGATCTCTTTTTTCCCCTTACGTCTTGACATTCCACCAAAGCAGGCTGCATGATCTTCCCCTTAGGAAACAACTCAGAGCTTAGCTTTATTTACAAGCTTTATTCTACTAAAGAGCAAAATGTTCCAGCTGATAGAATAGATGTTACATGGCAGCCTACTGACCTCTCTATTTGGGGAGAAATATTCAACTCCTACAGAGAAGTCCTAAATGTTAGCTGATTCGTGGTCAGTTTTTTTTTCTTTTGTATTTACTGAAGACCAAACCACTGACTTTAGTTTATTTCTTTTTTTTTCACCAGTAGGATGTTTCTCTACTTCATGTCAGATTCTGCAATAAACAAGTAGCTTTGGGCTGCGAATTTAAGCTTTATAATTTTTCACCTCCATTTGCTTCAAAGGCACCAAGTTCAGGCTACATTAGAGTTTCACCTTAACAAGAAAAGGATGGTAGGGTGTTGGGTAGGAGGAAGCCTAATCTCCACACATTTTCGGAATGCTGTGAGATCAGGGTATTTGCATGTGGGCTTCTAGGAGAAATGGGGAGACAACTATAGAACTGATCCTTTGATTCTGGGGCTCCAGGAACTTCTGGAAGCACCTGAGTAGTAAGAAAACTCACCTTGATATAGGAGACTATTGAAAAGACACATATTTCAGTTTAGGATGCTGATTATTTTTGGGGGAGAGATACTTTTGTGTGTATGACCTAAATGTCTCTGATTTCAATCTGAAGGAAGCTGACCTCAGGTCCTCTCAGTAGGAAGGGGTGTAAAAACTAATGGAGAATTATGCCATTTGGGGCCTAATAAGATTAACTCTAAAGACTAGGGAGGAGAGGTCCTAGCTCCAAATTGGTGAGCTCTGAGCATGAGTAAGTAGAGAGAAGAGAGAAGTCCAGAAAGAGTGGACCAGCATGATTGAAGTAGCAGTTGCTAGAGTACAGCTTATCAGAGGATGGGGCAGAAAATTCCAACAAAGGACTAGGAGAGCATGGGAGCCCCCTGGGATGAATGAAAAGGACTTGGACTTTTAGGAGTGGCACACACTCACAGGCTAGGAGCTCAAGAGTCAAAGATAATTGCAACTGTTACTATGTCTTTCGTGGTCTCCCTGGCTCTCTAGGACTGGTGTGGCCTGGGGAAGATCTTTCAGGGCACAACGGCCATTCCACTACCAAGATGCAAATTAAACACTCTATAGAAAAAGATTACAATTTGAAGACAAGCTGTATTTTTTCTAAAGTCGCATTGTTAAAGTATTAGAATAAGAGTTGAGAGCCCTTGCTTCATACAGCAATATTGCTACAGCTTTTATTCCTATTACTGACAATAGCTTTTAGTTCTTTTCACCAAATCAAGGAGTTCTAACGGATTTGGTACTTGTAGCTAACATTCTGACTCAAGTGGCATGCATAATTAATTCCATATCATGGCCAGTTTAATTTCTTCCCTTTCATCCAAAAGTGCACAGAGGTCTTGATTATATCCTGTATCCTCACTACCTGAATGAAGCCCATCTTGCCCCTTCTCATATTCCTTCCCTCCCTTTAACCACAGAATTGTCCTTCTAAGGGAAAACACAACTAACTGAATCTATTTGTTAATCTACCACCTCTCAAAGTGTCGAGGTCAAACTGAATAGTATATTTAGTGGAGAAAACACTTTCCATAGTCTAAATGGAATGTGAGCCTATGCATTCATGCTTTACTGAGTGGTCAACTCATATATGAAAAGAAGTGATCCCAGTAGGTTAGGCATTCTTAGTCACAGGATGAGATAGGAAGTCAGCACAAGATACAGGTAGCAAAGACCTTGCTGATAAAACAGGTTGCAGTAAAGAGGCAGGCCAAAACCCACCAAAACCAAGATGGCTGTGAAAGTGACCTTTGCTTGTCTTCACTGCTCATTATATGCTGATTATAATACATTAGAATGCTAAAAGACACTCTCACCAGCACCAGGACAGTTTACAAATCACGGCAATGTAGGGAAGTTACACTATATGGTCTAAAAGAGGGAGGAACCCTCAGTTATGGGAATTGCCCACCCCTTTCCTAGAAAGCTCATGAATAATCCACTTCTTGTTTAGCATGTATTCAAGAAATAACTACAAGTATAATTAGTTGAGTAGCCCACACTGCTGCTTTTGCCTATTCTTTTGTTTCTTTGCTTCTCTAATAAACTTGCTTTCACTTAAAAAAATAAAAAAGAAAAGCAGTGATCCTTTCCTTAAGGAACTAGCTTGAAATAAGTAGGCCTACTGTGGGAATTACATTCTACATACCATGTGTGTGTCCACTGGTCATGAGTTGGTGCCTATGTGGTTGGTTGGAAAGGATAAGTCGCTTGGAGTGACAAATATAATTTTGGGTTCAAACATGTTGCTGGGAATCAAATGATAATTGGAAGTCTCTTGAGATCTGAAACTCTGTTGGCAATGTGAAAGTTTTCAGTGATGCACACCTTGAAGCCATGATTGTTGTGGCATGGTTGATTTCATTCATTCAACAAATATTTATTGTGTATTTACCATGAACCAGTTACTGTACAAGGAGTCGGTGATGGAATTGAGCAACATGGAAGCTGTCTCTGCCCTCTTGGGTTTTAGCCTTCAGTGGTGGAAGACGTGAGAGAAGCAAACAGAGTCTTAGATCATGGTAAGTGCTATGAAGAAAACAAAGCAGGACTTTGAATAGAGTTACTGGTTAGGGGTGGTGGTGGTAGTGAGATATGTAGTTAATTTAGACTGAGAAATCAAGGAAGGCCTTTGAGGAGATAACATTTGAATTGTCTCAAGCTAAAATCTCAGGGTTCCTTCTGAATTAGATTCCCCTTTTCTTAGTTATGGACCTATGAAGTTCAGCTAAATATAGTACTTATTTGGTTTTTATTTGCTCCTTCTAAATTAGGCAAACCTTTTTTTCTCTTGCCATGTAAACATTTAATAAGCTTGCAAATTGGGCATAGGGAAGAGTTTCTTTCCTTTTAAGAATCACAGTAAATATCTCACAACTAGGGGAAGTTGCCTCCACGTAATTGGTGTTACTTTACGAAAAAGAGACTCATGACTTTAATAGCCAGGCTTTAGTTGTGTACATAGCTATTTCAGAGATAATAGAATTTTCTTCCTAATGAAAAGCTGTTTTGCTTTCAGTAATTCCATGTACTTGTGTACTTATGTCTTATTGATGGCTTCCCACTCAAAGAAGTTACCAAAGAAGTCATCTCAGCCCTTTGCAGAGGTTAGCTGTGAGAAAAGAGAATTAATTTAGGTAATTCCCCCCTATGGAAGAGCCATCAGCCTCCTCAGAAAACATATCCTACCCCATGTCTTCACTGTTAAATCAATTTGCTGTACATTCCTTCTTTATTCATTTTAACCAGTTCCATATGTATTTAGATTCTGGAGTGAACCTTGCAAGAGTGATAATTTTTTGTACCCTCGAATCCAATCCATTTCCACTAGATGTTGAGATAGTAGTCAGTTGCTGTCCTCATGCCCGCTCCTGTGATGCTTCAGAAGATATCCGTTGGGTTCTTGCCCTGGAGGCCACCCTGTCCTTCTCCTCCACAGAATTAAATAGAAAATACAGCTCCACGACAGAAAAATTGTAAAAGCCCTTTTAAAAGTGATGCTGATTTACAGGAGTGTTTGAATGAGGCGCTTTGTTCATTTTGGATTCATTTATTCACCAATATTTATGGAAGCATAGCATGGATAGGTGGGGAGATGTTAGACTGTAATGCAGGTCTGCTACCTGTGAAAAGAGAAGGGGGAGAAAGGAAGAATTGTGTAGGAAGAGCTTTAGACCTCTGCAGTTTTGAGAAAGTTTTGGATAGGCTTATGGGGAGTTCCTGAACCAAGGTTGCCCATTAGAGAAGTCCCATGATGAAACCACTTGGCTCTAGTTCTCCTACTGCATTTAGTCATCCCAGGAGCAGCCAGGGGAAGCATTGCCTCCCCTAGCCTCATGAGTGAACACCTGGATAGATCTGAAGGTGGGTTCATGGAGGCTGTCAGTCAATCACAGCTTCAAAGCAAATTTTCTTGAAGGGAGGCTTAATATCTAGAATTTTATCTTCAGTGAAGGAGAATGATAGATTGAAGGACAGGCATGGTTTTGTTTTGTTTTGCTTATAAATTGAAGGTATAGTTTTGGACATGATAAGTTTGAAATACCTGAGACATTCACGTGGAGGTGGATACACTGGAGAGAAGCTCAGAGAAGGGAGTTGGGCTGGAGATATCAGTCTTGGAGTTGCCATCGTTTATGGAAGGTATTTAAAGCCAAAGAAGTAGTTGTGATCATTTTGGGGGAGACTGTGTAGAGAAAGACGAAAGTGTCCAGGACTCAGCTCTGAGGAACTCCAACACTAACAGGTCAGGCAAAGGAGAAGGAGACAGTAGGAGCAGCCAGAAAGGTAGGAGGAAAGCCAGAAAACTGTGCAAAATGAGAAGGTTTGACAGCAGGGATCAAGTGAGACAACTGCGTCCAATGAGAAGAGAGCAGAAACGTAGAAAAGCGTATTGGTGACATGGAAGTCTCTGGTGATTTCTTTCTTTATTTAGTTTTAGTGACATAGTGAGTTCAGAAGATAGTAATAGGCTAAAGGGAGAATGGAAAATGAGGTAGTGGAGTAAACACATATTTAAAACTCAAGAAATCTGGCTATTTATGGGAGCAGGGATTGGGGCAGTGCTAGAAGTGGGTATGTAAACATTCTTGTTTTCAATGAGTGCAGATATTGGAAGACGCTTGTAAATATATAGTAATGATCCCATGAAAGGCAAACAATTGATTTTGTAAGAGAAATAAGGGATAACTAAGAAGATGAGAGGAGTGCATCTCCCAGTGGAGGTGGAGAGATTGGCCTTTGCTAGAAGGGAGATGGATAACCATGTGTTCTAGCGTATGGAATATCATCCTCCCCCAGGGGTCTGTACCGCCTCTGCTGTCAACTTTTCATTTGTCCAAGGGAGACTGGAATAGAATCTTCATTTCTTCATTCTGCCTGGTAATGTGCTTAGCTAGGGATTTTCTTACCAGGGAAGAAGAAAAAAAATTATATTGGGGGGAGTACAAGTAGTCTTTGTCACAAGATTGTTGGCTTTTCCCTTTAATTACAAAATGAAGTGCAAACCTTTTTTTTTTTTTTTTTTTTTTGAGACAGTCTTGTTTTGTCACCCAGGCTGGAGTGCAATGACATGATCTTGGCTCACTGCAATCTCTGCCTCTCGGGTTCAAGCAATTCTCCTGCCTTAGCTTCCAAGTAGCTGGGATTACAGGCACCCGCCACTAAATTTTTTTTTTTTTGTAGTTTTAGTAGAGATGGGCCAGGCTGGTCTCAAACTTTTGGCCTGGCAGTCAAAGCCTTCTGTAGCCTGTGCTTAGCTACCTGCCCCCCCATACTCTCCCCAGTTTACTAACCACTCCCTGATATGAAATACATCTGTGACGCTACTCAGGTTCTTTTTTTCTCCGTAGCTTTAGAACATCTTTTCATTCTTCCAAGGCCTGATGAAAGGATATGTGCTGTCTGAAGCCTCCCTTTACTAACAGAACAAATCATTCTCTCATATATGTCTCCACAGCACATTGTATCTATTTTTATTATATCCCTTAATAAATTGAGGTTTCAAATGTATCTAGATATCTGTCTGCCTGCTAGTACATGAGGTCTGCAAGTTCAGAAAATGTTCTAGTCATCTGGAAGTAACTGCTTGTTTAACTGTTAATGCCAAACTCATAAGATACGTTTTTAGAGAATTTTTTCTATAGGTTTAGAAAGGCCATTTGATGGCATCCGTTGGGATTCATTTCACAAAAGGGTAATGACACAGCACTTCTGCATTGGGTCTGGTATTTGGGTGGAAATGCAGCTGCTCCTACAACATTATAATTTCTTCTTGATAGCAAGAACAGCTTTCACCCAAAGACAGGAATATTTGTCACAGGGTGAGTGCCAAATGGAGAGAGGAAAGTGGGGAAACATACTTCTCTTGAATGCACTCCCCTTCTTTCTTCCCAATTTGACTCCTCTGGAAGGGCATACATGGGGAGTGCTGGAGTATGTACCATAAAACATACTGGAATCTCTAGCCATCCCTCTTTATATTCCTAACATTTTATAATGATAATAACTAAGCAGTCACTAATTGCCACCTTCTACAATAAGTGCTTTGCCTTTTTTATATCATTTAATTCTTACAACGATACTGTAAGACAGGTACTTGTATTATTTCCATTGAATATTGAGACTAAGGGCCATAAGGTGACTTGCCTGAAGTCACACAGACACACAACCTGCAGCAGAGTGAGAATATCAACTATTTCTGCCTGGATCTAGAGACTGAACCCTAATCACCGTGCTCCGAAAACTCTAGGTTGGCTTGGTCAGTGTGTGTTTCTGCTGGGGAGGCATTAGCAACCTTGGGCAGAAAGGCCCAAGATGATGTTGGAGTTGATTTAAGAGACACTTGGGTGTGTGACTTATCAGCAGGGCTCTAGGTCAAATTTCAAGAAAAATAGAGTTTCTTTTAGTGTTTTCTGAATTCTTTCTTGTAGTCTATTGAATGATGCTTGCAGCTGTCCAAAGCTCACCTGAACTCATTCAGTTTCTTTTTTTTTAAAAAAAAGCTTTTTTGAGATATAATTCAACATCATACAATTCACCGATTTAAAGTGTATAATTCAGTGGTTTTTAGTATCTTCACAGAGTTGTACATCCATTACAGCAATCAATTTCAGAACATTTTTATTACCCCCCAAATAAAACCTGTGCCCCTTATCTGTCTCCCCCATCTCACTGTACCCATAACCCTAGGAAGCCATTATTCTACTTTCTATCTCTATGAATTTTCCTATTTTGGGCATTTCATATGAATAGAATTATACAATATATGACCTTTTGTGTCTGACTTTTATTTAGCATAATGTTTTCAAAGTTCATCCATGTTCTAGCATATATCAGAACTTCATATATTTTTATTGCCAAATAATATTCCATTTGTGTGGATATACCACTTATTTATTCATCAGTTAAGGGACATTTGGGTCATTTCCACTTTTCGGTTGTTATGAATAATGCTGCTATGGACACCACTCAAAGTTTCTTATGCCCTTTTTTCATATTTCTACTCAAAGCTCCTAAGTTCTCATTGCACAGATCTTAGTTTGGGATCAGAGAACACTGGAATAGTCTAATTATTACAATTCATACTGCAGCATAGATGACTGATACACTATATGCATTTTAAAACAGGAGTGTTATAAACCCAATCCACGTCTAATTGTTGAAGTCATTGCAGGCAGTTCCTTTTGAGAAATGAGCTCTTCCTAGTTTCCTGTTCTTACACTAGCCGCCACCTGTCATTGTTTTCTCCACACCCACAAAATGCCCAAAGAAGCTACTTAGCAGCCCACTCCTGAAAAGCTGCAAAGCCTGTCAGCAGTTTGGTGTCTAATCCATTTTCATTTTCTTCTGCTCACACTCTATTTTTCTTCTCCACAGCAACGTTCTCTGTGTAAACAAAAAGATTATTGTCCTGAGTTTTGTCATTACTCATAATTGCAACCTTTCCATAATCTCCTCTCACCCTGTCACCACCTTCCCTTTCTTCTAGCTCACTCCTTCCGGAACCATGATCCCAACAATTTGAACCTACCTAGATTGCCAGTTCATTGATCTTACTACCTGTAGGATCTGTCTGACATTTTTTTTTAACTGTCCATCTTCGTCTTGACATCCTCTCGTCCCTATTGACCAAACTTAAGTTCAATTTTCAACCATTCTAGTCACTCCCTTGGGGTCACCCTCAGTTCCCTGCCTTTTTTGGCTTCAGTTTTCTTCCTTGACAAAGCCACAAGTTAAGTCTCCCTCTCTGTCTGCTATATACCTACACCAATGAATCTGAATAGGACTAAAGAAAACAGAAAATCTTGCCCCTCTGTACAATTTGTATAGGTTTGTCCCATTGTAAATTAATCACTACCTACTTCACATGGGCCTCTGATGCTTTGTGCTTCGTCCTTAATGCTGCCAGGAAATTATGTTTCTCTAGTCCATTGACTGTTCCACTTTTTTTTTTTTTTTGACATGGTCTCTATTTGTCACACAGGCTGAAGTGCATAGCTCACTGTGTCTTCCGCCTCTGGGGCTCAAGCCATCCTTTGGCCTTAGCCTCCCAAGTAGCTGGGACTACAGGTGTGTGCCACCATGTTTGGCTAATTCAATTTTTTTTTTTTTTTTTGTAGAGACAGGGTCTCGTTATGTTGCCCAGGCTGGTCTCCAACTCCTGGGCTTAAGCAATCCTCCCACCTCAGCCTCCCAAATTACTGGGATTACAGGTGTGAGTCACAATGCCCAGCCCCACTTTTCTAGTTAATTTTTTAATTTTCACAGCTCTCCTAAAACCTCAACACTTCCTCCATTACCTTCAATCACAACTGAAAGAATTCTCCAGACTCCAACCACCATATTTACCATCTTCTAGTGTCTGCATCCATAAAATCTAACATCTGTGCTTATTTCTATTGTTTCTTCTTAGACAGAAAGGTCAGCTTTTCACTTGTGTGCTAGATCCCATCCTTTCTTACCTACTAAAGATCATTGCTCCAGCAGTTCTGCTCTCTCCTGTTTCATCATTTTCTCACTTTTTGGGAACATTTTCACCAATATGCAAATATATTATTAGATTTCCTATCTTAATGCAATGAAAACCAAATCTTTCTGCTGACTCCATTATCCCTGCCAGTTACTGCCCCATTCCTGGGCCTTCCCTTGCAGCAAAACTCTTTGAACCAGTTGCCTCTTATCACCAACTTCTTGAGATTTCCACTGGAAAAGCCAATCAGTATCTCAAACTTAATATATCAAAAATGGAACATCTGATCTCTAACTTTGTAGTACTTCACCCCCAGCTGTCTCATCTCACTTGATGGCAATATTGCTTTTTTTTTTTTTTTTTGAGGTGGAGTTTCACTCTTGTCACCCAGGCTGGAGTGCAATGGCATGATCTTGGCTCACTGCAACCTCTGCCTCCCAGGTTCAAGCGATTCTCCTGCCTCAGCCTCTTGAGTAGCCGGAATTACAGGCACCCGCCACCATGCCTGGCTAATTTTTTTGTATTTTTAGTAGAGACAGGGTTTCACTGTGTTGGCCAGGCTGATCATGAATGCCTGACCTCGTGATCCGCCCACCTCAGTCTCCCAAATTGCTGGGATTACAGGCATGAGCCACGTGCCCAGCCGGCAATATTACTTTTTTAATTGCTCTGGGTCAAATTCTTAAGAGTTACCCTTGAATCTTCTCTTTCTTTCATACTCCATATCCAATTAGTCAGAAAATCCCATTTGCTATATCTTTAAGCTATATACTTCATCTGATGCATTCTCTTCATCTCTACTATGAACACCCTGGTACAAGCCAATCATTGTCACTTACTCCCTAATTGATCCCCCTGATTCCATTCTTGCTCGTTACCTTTTATTTCAACAAAGCAAAAGCCAAAGTACTAACAATGGCCAACAAAATCCTGGACAAACTGAGCCCCCATTAATCTCTGAATTTTTCCCTACTACCTTTCCCCTCCTACTCACACAAGCTGGCGTATTCTACTTCAGGGCCTTTGCACAGGAACATAGCTTTTGCCTGGAGCACTCTCCCACTTCACTTGCTCTAAGCCTTCTTCAGTGTCCCTTCCTAATGAGGTACACCCAGGAAACACTATTTACATTTGTGTAGCATCTCCATCCAGATCTTCCTACCCTGTTCTGTTTTTGCATAATGCTTGTCACCATCTAATACACCATATAGTTTTTTTTATTTTTAACATGTTTATTTTTATTTATTTATTTATTTTTTGAGTCCTGGGGGAACTGGGATGAATGAAAAACTTACATTTCATGAAAATGACCCTCAAGTTTCAATGACAAAAAATTACCCTTTGGTAATATTTAAAATGTTAAACTTGTATCTGTATTACCTTGACTAAAAAAAATTCTCAACTGAAAAAGAAAACAAATCCTAGGCCAGGCATGGTGGCTCACATCCGTAAACTCAGTATTTTGGGAGGCTGAGGCAGGAGTATCATTTGAGCTCAGGAGTTTAAGACCCACCTGGGCAACATAGTGAGACCCTGTCTCTGCAAAAAATAAAAAGAAAATTAGTTGGGCTTAGTGGTGCACACCTGTAGTCCCAGCTACTTGGGAGACTGAGGCCAGAGGACCACTTGAGCCTGGGAAATTGAGGGTACAGTAAGCCATGATTGTGCCACTGTATTCCAGCCTGGGTGACTGAGCAAGATCCTGTTTCAAACAACAACAACAATAACATCCCCCAAATCTTTATGCCTAGAATCACTTGACACCTCTGAAAAATTTTAAATAAGAAATAGATGCAATCACATTTCAAAAAGATCATTGGGCAACAGTGAGGAAAACGACGTGGAAGAAGCGCCTAATGGAGCCAGGGAGAACAGGTGGTTGTTGACTACTCCAAGAATCCCAGGGAAAAGTGATGGAGGTGCAGCAGTGAGGATCAGCACCCAGTGGGGACAGAAAAGTGAACTGTGAGCATGTCAGCACTCTAGGACATGGATATGGGAAAGTGAGGAGTGTAGCCTGACTGCCAGATTTGTATTTTCGTAACAACTGGCTGTCAGGTGTTGCTGTCACTAGAAAGGAAAAAATAGGGAGAAGAAAAAAATAATGAACACAGTTTTGGAATATGTCACACTTTGAGGCTTTGCCAAGTTTGAGGTGCTTTTGTTAAACAATTAGTATTCTTTGACTGAAAGGACTGGTGATCCTTGTTGGTATCTTCCAAGAATTCCCTTCTGGATTTCACACCCGATAACATGGGTTAACATCCAGCATTTCAGTGGGGTCCACAGTACCTAAGTCTTGCCTTTCAAATAAAAAAGGTCCACCTTAGAAAATGTTTATTTTTTTGCTGTCTGTCTCTCCCCACTAGAGTGTGAACTCCGTAAAGTCTAGGGTTTTTGATTGTTTTGTTCACAAGCGTTTAGTTCTGGGTCACAGTAGGTGCTCAGTAAATATTTGATCAATGAATTAATCTGAAATTGAGACATGCATTCAGGGTCGTCTATTAAATTTATTGACCAAATTGTTCTACTATGTGAAATATCAATCTTCTTTGAAATTTTGATACTGAAATCATTTGTTAAATCTGATGCTTATTAAAAAAATAGATATATTATCGTCCCCACTACCACCCATAATGTAAGCTTTCATTGACACGGTTGTTATTTTAAGATTTTGCAATAGAAAAATCTTTTAGTCTACATTACATTTAAACGTAGCATTCTTTTGATAACTAAAATCTTCCAAAATCATGCATTTATTTTAAAAAGAGAAGTTTGAAACAGTGGTATTAGCTTCATGTCCTGGAATTTGGCATTGAGGACTCCCCGGAATTCTCCAGCTGCGAGAGCTAAGAATAGTGCAGAATGTAAACTTCCATAGAGCCAACTGTGAAAGGAATTTTGAGAAGCAGAGTGAGACTATAGCATTCTCAGAAAGTTTAGAAAATGATACTCATTAATTGTCATATAGCACATCCCTTAATGATATATTTTACTGTTCTAAACTCAAATGGAATAGCTTGTAGGACCTCCTGCCTCCCCCAAGAGAGGTTTCATTCATTCTCTATGCATTCATGTGTTATTTAACATTATTATGAGAGAACATGGGACAAAGACCTGCCTTTAACAAAGGGCAGTGTATATTGCTACCTTTTATAGGAGTACTTTCAAGGCTCCCCAGAAATGCATGTGGCAATTTTATTCAGAATCAGATTTCAATTTGTTGAATTCATTTTAGCCCTAGGATTCTCATTTTTTTTGTGAGCTTCCAGGGCAGGTGGTGGAATTTAGGATTTTTTCTCCCTTCCTTCCTTCGTTCCTTCGTTCCTTCCTTCCTTTTTCTTTCTTTTCTTTCTTTCTTTTTTTTTTTTTGCAACAGGGTCTTGCTCTGTTGCCCAGGCTGGAGTGCAGTGTTCCAGTCCTAGCTCACTGCAACCTTTGTCTCCCAGGTTCAAGCAATTCTCATGCTTCAGCCTCCCATGTAGCTGGGATCACAGGCGTGTGCCACCACACTCAGCTAATTTTTTTTTTTAATTTTTAGTAGAGAAGGGGTTTCACTGTGTTGGCCAGGCTGGTCTCCAAATCCTGGCCTCAAGTGATCCACTCACCTCATCCTCTGAAAGTGCTGGGATTACAGGCATGAGCCACTGCACCCAGCCAGAATTTAAAGTCTAGTAGAACTTGGGAAGTGAAGCAATGTCATATTTGCTTTGCTTCTATTTGCCCTTGCAGCACTCTAATTTCTCTTTTCAGCATCTTGATCCTAGCATTGAGTTTGCTCATGGGGAATCCCACAGAGGTCTGCCCTCCTCAAGAAGTGCCTTATGCACCCCTCGGATCTGCCTGGCTCCCTCCCCTTCAATGGAAGCCTGCTTTTTTTTTTTTTTTTTTTTGAGACAGAGTCTCGCTCTGTTGCCAGACTGGAGTGCAGTGGTGCTATCTCAGCTCACCGCAACCTCCATCTCCTTGGTTCAAGCAATTCTCTTGCCTTAGCCTCCCAAGTAGCTGGGATTACAGGCACGCACCACCACACCCAGCTAATTTTTGTATTTTTAGTAGAGATAGGGTTTCACCATGTTGGCCAGGATGGTCTTGATCTCCTGACCTTGTGATCTGCCCGCCTCGGCCTCCCAAAGTGCTGGGATTATAGGCGTGAGCCACCGTGCCTGGCTGCCTGTTCTTAACTGGTGGGTTGTTGAGGAAAATATATTAGACTACATTTTTATTTCTGTAAAATAAAAAAAATTGATCTAGATAATATCCAAGACCGCTCCCTGCTCTAAAATCTTGTGATTCTGTAAGTCTCCTTTCAGGCAATTAAAAACTACTGATAATTTTCCTGATAAAATTGTGCCATTTTCACCATGATTGTGGAATTATCCCTTTTGTTTGGTTAATCTCTCTCTCTCTCTCCTTTTTTGTAGTCACAGGACTATGATTTGAACCTAAAATAGTATTCTGCTTATAGCACATTTCACAGAAGGCAGTTCTGTCTCAGACCCACTTTCTGGGTGTGTGGATTTGAAGCCCCTAACTGGGGCTGGTGGGCAGTTTGGTGGCAAGATGCTGGTGCATTTCCCACTCTTGGTCAAGGCATTGCTTCACGGCCAGCTCTGCTATGTGCTTTTCCACTTTCGGACTCAGCACCGACCACTGAATCCTCAATAGGATCACTTGTTAAAAGGTGTAATATTACTACATATGTTTTGATAGACTCAGTCTTTGCAAACAGCTCCATGTGAGAGTATGCTATGGACGAGAAAGAGGTAAATGAGTAATATGATTTGTCCTGAAACCCACAGGCCTCTACTGAGATTAATTGTTGGCAAACTCTCCCCAGGATCCTTGACAATAAAGTACTCCAGGGAGCGCAAAGGATTACAGTCATACCCATATAGCAAGCTAAGCTAATTTTGCCTGGGTCTGACCTTTTGGTTCCAGAGAGTCTAGCTATTTCAATTCTGTCTCTTAGATGACACACCATAATGATGACATTGAGAGCATGATCAGCTGCTCATCAGGTGCAGGACCCCAGCATTTCCTTTCTAGCTCACAGATATTTCCCTGAAATTTAAAACGCCTTCTGAAACATGGGGCCTTCCATTCTTTGTTAGTCATTCCTGTTTCATAGCTGGTCAGTCACCATAGCCAGAGTGTGGGAGGACAGATGCCCCCAGTCACATGAATCTTTCAGTGAGTCCTGTGGAGCCATAGAGCGACAGGTGCTAGACCCAGTGCCCAGGCAAGGCAATGCTCTCTCGGAGGGGGATTAGGGGCCTGGAGGCAAATTACCTGCACAGGGAACTCACTACATTTTGTATTATTTTCCAGAAGGTTCCTCTTTGTTTCCATATGACTGACAGACACCCACGGTCACACTTGATTATAGTATTGCTTTCTTCATTACCAAGGCAGCTTTACTGAAACCTGGTGAAACAACTACAGAAAAGAGTCATGATGTGTTACTAAAAAGCTCCAACGAAGGAAAATAAATTCTTCATAAAAGAGAAAATTTTCTTCAAGTTTTCTCAGCACTATATATCACTGTCTTGGTGATGCAGAACAGACTTGGGAAACAGAGGGGGAAGAATTGGGAATACTGTTTTTTAGTTAAACTATGGTTTCAGTGCACAGGTAAAAGTGGGGAGTTGAGGCTAATTAGAAACGAAATTACTTTGGCAGTTCTGTATAAGTAAAGGCCTGGCATTTCCTGAAGAGGAGGAGGAAGTGCTGATATCGCCTAAAATCCTCCCCACTTCCAAGTGGTTAATCCTCAGGAACTATCCTTTGCGGAGGTCATTACTGTTACTGTGAGATGATAATTGAAAAAAAAAAAAAGAAAAAAAAAGCAGGCCCATTTCAAAGACCGTGTGAACAGTATAGAAGACTGTGGCCTGAGTGCTCACCCATCCAGATTATTCTGAGGAAACTTGTCCCATCCTAGTACCTTTTGTGGTTCTTAATGGCAGAGAAACTGGGCATAAAGTAATACTCTTTTTTAGTTTCATTGATATATACTTAATGTGCAGAATTTGGGTGAAGTTTGGAATACAGGATAAGAAAAGGGTGTTGTATGCAAAGTTTTAAGTCCTATAAACAATTTTAGTGTCTTAATTGTACGTGTATTTTATACATATAAATCTGGATGGGTGATCACTCAGGCCACAGTGTTCTATGCTGTACATGCTAACTTTGAAATGGACCTACTTTTTTTTTTTTTAATTACCATCCCACTATAGCAGTAATGACCTCCGCAAAAGATAGTTCCTGAGGATTAACCATTGTTTTTTTTTTTTAAAACAATAATTTGTCTTCTTTTTCTTCACAGAGTTGTCCTGCTTTGACTTGCTCACTCTATTACAAAGGCCTATTTATAACACATATTGCTTAGTGTGGATTGGAGATCCTGATTCATTCATTCTCACCTTTAATCACTACCTAAGCATAGGTATTTGCCTTTTTGATGGTGCTCAGTGTTTGCCATAGGAAAGGGCTAGGGACCAAATTTTAGTTCTAAGGTGCTATTAAGAGCCAAAAATCGTTTTGAAAATAATAGTATGCTTAGCTTGTACCTGTGAGAAGTTTTCCACCACTCCGTAGGCATTCTCAAACGTAAAATAATAGTAACAATAACATTTAGGGAAAACTTGCTATGCACCAGACAGTGCAGATCCTTTACATATATTGACACACTTAATTCTCAGAACTGCCTGGTGGGATAGGTCCTATTGGCCTCCACTCAAGGGAAGGGCTGAATGGCTAGGGATTTGGTTCCACACATGGGCTAAGAGTCGAAGGAGGGCGGTGACTGATTCCAAACAGTGTGTGGTGGATGCCCTCTTGGATCCAGCTGCCCTGACTGGAAATAATGAGTAAGCATTGGAAATTAAAGAGAAATAAGCTTGAAATGAGAGTATGGGAGGCCGTGTGGCCATGCTTGTGATGTGGTGCAGCGTGGGCATCACCTTAGCAGTGAACAATTGTCTCATAGGTGGTGCAGGAACTCTGCGATTATGAACCATGCTATGGTGCTAATGGACAGGGGCCTTCCATTCTCTCCCTTTTCCTAACTTTTGGAAGAACAACTGAGCCCTGAATTGAATTATCAAAGCCCCTGGAATTCTTGCACAATTCAGGGTTAGGATGGGATGCTATCTTTAGGAGAAAAATGCTAGACTCCTACTAGGGCAGATGCTGTTTCCAGCAACTAACTGGAAAGATAAAAGAGGCATGCCAGTATTTATGCTAGACTCTGGAAGAGGGTCTTACCTCTGTGAATACACAGTTCTGTGGGTCACTGCCTTTTCTGAAATCTCCAGTGACTTTCCATTACATACAATGTCCAGCTCATTCCTCACATCAGCCTCCAACATACCTCACCTCTAGTTCTTTCAGAGTCAACTTTGGATCTTTTGTTGGATCCAAGTAGTCTCATTTTTGTTTCCTAAATATGCTGTGCTTCCCACTTGAAGCTCTGCTTATGATTTATTCTGTGGCCCTTGAGAGGAATAAGCCCTCTCCTCCCACTATCCACATTCTACCTTTCTTTCACTGAAACACCCATGACCTCCATGAGGATTTGAAGCAAGGGTTTATGTTCTGAGAAGGTTGAATTGCAGGACTTAGCATTTCTTCTGTGTCCACCACAAGGAAACTGTGACCAAAGGAAGGAAAGCCATGCATTGAATCAGAAGACCTGAATTTTATTCCTGGCTCGGCCGTTTTCTCACTGTGACCTTAGGCAAAATTTTCAAGTCACAGCTTCTTCATCTGTAATAGCCATCTCACAGGGTTAATGTGAGAATTAAACGTAAGGTAGGTGAGAATAAATATATAAACACCATATAATTATTCAGAGTATTTGATCATAAAAATATGGATGACTCTCATGACTGTAATCCCAGCACTTTAGGAGGCTGAGGTGGGCAGATCATGAGGTCAAGAGATCGAGACCATCCTGGCCAACATGGGTAAACTCTGTCTCTACTAAAAATATAAAAATTAGCTGGGCATGGTGGTCCCAGCTACTCAGGAGGCTCAGGCAGGAGAATCGCTTGAACCTGGGAGGTGGAGGTTGCAGTGAGCCAAGATCACACCACTGCATTCTACCCTGTCAACAGAGTGAGACTCCATCTCAAAACAAACAAACAAACAAAAAACATATGAATGACTGTCACCACAACCATACTTTTCTAACCATAGGAATATATGCCATTTTGGTACCTTAATTAGGGAATGCCAGGGTATCCAATAATACACAGACTTCATGTAAAACTTCTCTATTAAAATCATGATCTTCCTTCTAGGTGTCATTTGCTTTCCTGTGTAGCCTGGACTTTGTTGTTAATCATATCAGAGAGGTGCTATCTATCATAGTAGATAGAGTTTTTTCCCCCATGATCTCCTAACTTTTTAACCTTGCTATATTTGTTATTTATTGCTCTGTGGGTTGCTAATTTAAACTTAGTGGCTTAAATTAGTAATAATCGCTTATTATCTCTTTTGGTTTTGTGGGTCAAGCATTTCGGAGCATCTTGTGATATTGTAGTCAGATGTCACATGGGGCTGCCATCATCTGAAGGCTTGATATAGGGTGGAAGATCCACTTCCAAGGCAGCTTACTCATGTAACTATTGGCCAGGGGCTTCAGTTCCTCTTGTCATGGGAATCTCCATGGATTGTTTGAGTCTCCTCATGGTAAAATAGCTGACTTTTCCTAGAGTGAATGAACTGAGATACTAAGACAAACGCTGAAATGTTTCTTATGACTAAGTCTTAGAAGTCACAGACTGTCACTTCTGCCCTGTTGTACTGGTCACACAAGGGCAGCCTTGACACATTAGAAGAGGGAACTGTAAAAGGGCATGAGTACATGGAGGGGAGGATCATTGGAGGCCATTTTTGAGACTGAATACCCTAGTCCACCCTATGGCCCCCAGTGATTCATGTTCCTCCTACTTAAAAATGTTCCTCCTTCCTCAAGGCCACCAAGTCTCATGCCATTACAGTATCAGCTTAAAGTCCAAGATTGGGTCACCTAAATCAGATCTGGGTATAGCTCCTTGAATATTGATCCTCTAGATCTGGAGACCTGTGAACTATGGAGACAAGTTATCTGTTCCTCATACAACCAGCACCCCTAAATTACAGGAAAGGTGTAGGGTAGTAGCATTCCACTTTCTTCAGAAAGGGAGAGAATAGGAGTCACACAGCAGTCACTGGTCCATGGCAGTTCTGAAATCTAACCAGGCACATGTTGCCAAGTCCTTAATTCAGGCTCAATCCTGCTGCCTTAGAATGATTCTTTAAGGTTCTTACCTCTGCTCTCTAAGCTCTTGGTTCTATCTTCTTTTTTATTTTTATTTATTTTATTTTTTTTTGAGGTGGAGTCTTGCTCTGTCACCCAGGCTGGAGTACAGTGGAGTGATCTCGGCTCACTGCAACCTCCACCTCCTGGGTTCAAGTGATTCTCTGCCTCAGCCTGCTGAGTGGCTGGGATTACAGGTGCCCACCACCACACTCAACTAATTTTTGTATTTTTAGTAGAGATGGGTCTTTACCACGTTGGCCATGCTGGTCTCAAACTCCTGACCTCAGGTGATCCACCCGCCTCGGCCTCCCAAAGTGCTGGGATTACAGTTGTGAGCCACCATGCCCGGCCTGGTTCTATCTTCTGAGTCTTCCTTCCTTTCTCATTAGAAATGGCCTGTATCTGCAGACAAATGGTTTTCTAAACCTGCTTCTTGTCCATAGAGGTTTAGGGAACCAAAGCCTTCTCATTTTGTACTGTTTCAGTTCCTTTAAATCCAAGAAGATATAATTCTTTAAAACAATTTCGTATTTTAAAATGAACTAATTTATAGACCACTCCATTAGACGAAAGTCACATATATACTTTTTTTTTTTTTTTCCCAAGAGATACCCTCTTTACCATGATCTTCCTGCAAGGTGACTGACGAATATCCCCTTTAAGAGTCTGAGAGGGATTTTTCTTTAAAGGAGTGAATTTGTGAGGCTTACTTTTGGAGTCTTAGAAGGCCTTTTGTCTGACTGAATGGTTTTCTCAGGGGCTGTATTAGATCTTTCTAAGGTTTTAACAAAGGATTTAATAGTTCTCCATTGGATTTGGTTTTTGCTCTGAAGTTATTTCTTAATTTGAGAATCTTGGAAGTGCTGAGAATGAGAACAGTTTTATTTTTGAACTCAGCAAGTCCTGGATTCTTCACATCTGATTTTTTTCTTTATCTCATCATTCCTCTCACATTTTACTGTAAGCAGCAAAAAGAAGCCAGGTGGCACTTTTAGCACCCTGCCTGGAAATCTCCTGGGGCTTGGTCATCTAGTCCATCAGGTACATGGTTTTACTTCGTCCATTACTATAGGCAACAATGCTACTAAATTTTCTGCCACTATATAAAAAGGAAGCCATTTCCTCCAGTTTTCCATAACATTTTCTCACTATTTTCTTTTTAAAATAGACTTTATTTTTAGAGCAGTTTTAGGTTCACAGCAAAATTGGGCAGAAAGTTGAGATTTCTCATATACCCACTGCTGCCACAAATCCACAGCTTCCCCGACTATCAACCTCCAGCACCAGGGTGGTACATTTGCTGCAATCAGTGAACCTCCATTGATACATCATTATCACCCAAAATCCACAGTTTACATTAGGGTTCATTCTTAGTGTTATACATTTTGCAGGTTTGGACAAACGTATAGTGGTATGTATCCACCATTATAGTATCATAAGGAGTACTTTTGCTACCTTAAAAATCCTTTGTGCTCTGCCCATTCATCCCTCCTCTCTTCAGTGCCTGGAAACCACTGATCTTTTTACTGTCACCATAGTTTTGCCTTTCTCAGAAAGTCATATAGTTGGAATCACACAGTATGTACCCCTTTCAGTTCGGCTTCTTTCACTTCTTAGTAATATGCATTTAAGGTTCCTCCATGCCTTTTCATGGCTTGATAGTTCATTTCTTTTTAGCACCGATTAATACTTTATTGTCTGGATGGGTCAAAGTTTAATCACTTACTTTCTTTTAAACTCTCATTCAAAGCCTGCTTAAACTAAAGCACATCAGGCTTTTGCACATCAGGCTTTTGCTAGCAGTTTCCTCGAAGTCCTTTAGGTGCTCACTGATTATGTGTGTGTGTGTGTATTCCTTAATACATAAAAATCAATACACGTACATAGTATAAAAGGATTTATTTATTTTATAGCTTTAACCTTGTGCAATTATGGGAACTGAGTGCACAATTTGTATGAGGCTATTATTTCCTTGTCTGATAATGAAGCCCAAAGTTTGCAGGACAGGCGGTTGGGAAGGGAAGACACAAACTGCTCCTGAAGGCAGTCTGGCACTGAATCAATGTCTCCCTGACTCTATAGCATTTTCTTTCCTTTCCATTTTTTTCCCTCTTCTTTTCCTTTTTTTAGAGATGAGGTCTCACTCTGTGGTCCAGGCTGGAGTGCAGTGGTGCAATCATAGCTTACTATAACCTAGAATTCCTTGGTTCAAGCTCTCCTCCCAGCTCAGCCCCCTGAGTAGCTGGGATTACAGATGTCAGCCATCATGCCTGGTGAGCCTAGCATTTTAAACATTTGGATGAATTCCCATGGGCCTGGTGCTGCACACACTGCCATATCTAGGGTTAGCTCTATGGGTTTCCAGGAAGATCTTGAGACTATGGCATGTGCATTTCTATTTTGGCAAGAAAAAACATAGTTGAATAAATGCACATCTAGACCATTGATGAGATGATGAAGACATGAGGAAAGGAAGTTTAAAGCTTGCCAATTTGGTGCAGCCATCAGGAAATTACTTTGCTCTGTGCTCTTTCATGTGTGTGACAGTTAATATCGGCTCCCTGGTCTTGTACTCTCTTGATGTTTAGACATGTGATATCCTAAAAGTGCTACATGTGTATGGGGGAAATTTCCATACTTCAAAAAGTTTATTTTCCTAATCTTTAACCAAGTGTGGGCAAGAATTTACAGATACAATAAACATAAATATTTTTATTATATCTAAGGTTCTCATCCATATTTGAGTATCTTGCTTCCCTGACAGTAAATTCTCATGGAAGTGAACATGGGGCCACAGACAGGTATAATAAGCTTAAGAGTAGTTTTGCTTCCTAATGAAAAGAGCACTGGGCCCAGGAGTCAGAAGACTCCTCAGATCTAGCCTCAGTTCTGCCATTGACATGCTGTAAGAGTTGAGCAAATCACTTAAAGTATCTGTTTTCAGTTTTCTGTACTGTGAAACAAAGGGGATGAATGAGGTAATTCCAAAGGTACTAAGTCTAAAATTCAAAGGCAATTGTAATGGGAAATACAGGTTTATTAAGTAGCAGAACTGAAGTCATTATTCTGGAAAGTAATACAGAGTCATATTAAAATGAAAAAATTTGAAAAAAGATTTGAAAAATAAATTAAATGACCTATTATGGCTTTAAAACTTTTATCAGAGTCTTACAGAATAAACTAATCTTCTAACTGGCTTTAAGTGAATTGAATTTTTTGAGGAAGGTGAGAGGGCTAGCTGCAAGACTGTACCCTGGCATACCAATCTGTTTAACGTATTTCTTCACAAGGGCCAATGTCAACAATCAAACATATCCAAATAAAGCCACTGAGTCAAAGTTTCAATACATAAGTCACTGTGGCAAGTTGAGTTTTAATGGTGGAATTTGATAAAGCATCTAGATTACTTATTACCTTCATCAACTGAAACAATTATAAATACTCTGAAAAGATTTGATATGGAATGTCCTCCATGAAGACATCCCTTTGGAATTTGGCCACATCTTTTAGTGATGATAATTGCATGAAACAATTTGTAGCCTGATTTTTTCAGTATCAAGCATTGAAAATTTATAATGTTTCTTCTGAAGTAAACCATATTATTGGTGTTCAAGGGAAGATGATAAATTAAAAATAGATTTTTTTCACAAACGAAAGTAAAGATTTATAAGCAAAACTTAGATTAAGAAACTTTCTTTTTACTTCTAATATCTTAAATAGTAAGAAGAAAGAGAAACCTGGAGCAATCAAACCTAGAAGGAGAGCTGTGGGCTTTTAGGCCTTTGGTGATGCAACTGGGCTAGCTCTTGAAAAACTATGAATAAAGGTTGTTTTTGATGCACTCCCCATTTTCCTTTCATTCCTATCTCAACAATTTAATAAGGATCTGCCAAATGTAAGGAACAGTGATATATGCTGGCACTTATTCTCTATCCCTTTGTGTTTCTCAGCCAGGACACAAATACATGTAATGAAAGTTTGATGGCAACATGATGACATAGAAAAGAGCCCTGAACTGAAGAGCTCTGAAGAGTCCAAGGGGAGGAAACCCAAGGAGTCTTTACAGTGTTACTGGCCCAAGGGTGTGTATTTTTATAGAGGAAATAGTTCCATAGTAATTTTATTGAGCAGATACCTTTTCTAGTTTTCAAAAAAGTTCTTATAAAAATCTGTGGAAAAGTATCATTGTCTATTTTTTTTTTTTTTAAGATGGAGTCTCACTCTGTCACCCAGGCTGGAGTGCAGTGGTGCAACCTTAGCTCACTGCAACCTCCACCTCCCGGGTTCAGGCAATTCTCTGCCTCAGCCTTCCGAGTAGCTAGGATTACAGGTGCCCGCCACCAAACTTGGCTAATTTTTTGTATTTTTTTAGTAGAGATGGCATTTCACCATCTTGGCCAGGCTAGTCTTGAACTCCTGATCTCTTGATCCAACCGCTTCGGCCTCTCAAAGTGCTGGGATTACAGGCATGAGCCACTGCACCCAGCCCATTGTCTATTTTTTAATTAAAAAAACCTGACCATCAATGGATGAATGAATTTTAAAAAGGTGCTCTATATGCCCAATGGAATACTTGAGTCTTAAAAGAGAAGGAAATCCTGTCATTTGCAACATGTCATCCACAACATGGATGAACCTGGAGGACATTGTGCTGAGTGAAATAAGGTAGGCACAGAAGGACAAATGCCATGTGATCTCACTTATATGTGGAATCTGAAAAAGTCAAACTCCTGGAAGCAGAGAGTTGAATGGTGGTTATCAGAGGCTGGGGTTATGGGAAATGTTGGTCACAGGGCATGAACTTTTAATTTTTTGACAGGAGGAATAAATGTTTTGAGATATACTCCACAGCATGATGATTATAGTTAATAATAATGTATCTTTCAAAATTGCTAAGAGTAAATTTCAAATGTTCTCATCACAAAAAGTGATAAGTATTTGAGGTGATGGATAGTAAATTAGATTTATTTAATAATTCTGCATATTATACATATATCACAACATTACTTTGTACCCCATAAATATATACAATAAAAAAACTTGAGCCTCAGTGTTTAAATAATTTCTCCATGATAAAAAACCTGGGAAGTGGTAAAAATGAGATTCGTACCATAGCTATCTAATGCGAAATTTCGTCCATCATACCTTGTTCCCTCTGATTTCAGGTCCTGGAACAGAAAATATGGAGTTTATTGGGAAATAGGGGTGGGATTACTAGATGTACCCCTAAATAATAAGCCTTGTTTATCTGGGCCATTAGAGAGGGTCTACTGAGTATAAAAACTGCCAAAAAGATTTTTCGAATATAGTATCCCTTCCCATTTATCCCCCACCCCTCCCTCATTTCTGACAAAGAAGGAAAAAGGAATTTGTAGAACTGTAGTATTTGCAGAACAAAGTTGGCTAATTCAGGAGGCTATGATCCTGTTATTAGGAAAAGTATGCACTGTTCTACAGAAAGCCCTTGAAGTGCTTTGGTTAGTGATTGAAATACGGTCTTGACGTGACTGGCTAGCTACATAACTTGTGAGGCCCAGTGAAAAATGAAAATGTTTTCAGTTTTTAGTGATTATTGCTGCAATTTATTTTTTGAATAAAGAGCAGCTTTGTTCAAAATCACTAAAAACTGGAAGCAATGGAGATGTCTTTCAGCAGGGGAAGGATAAACAATCTGTGGTATGTATACTCAGTGGTACGCTACTCAGCAGTGAATTTAAATTTGTTAAAGAATTATTAATTTCAAGACAGAGACAGCAGAGCATTAAACCAAGTGAGGGCCCTATGCAGCTGTACACAGATTGCATACCTTGAAGTTGGTCCTGAATCCTGAATGCAGAGAAGGAATTACCTCTCCCAATTTTTTAAACTGATCTACATTGAAGATAGCTTGCTATAAAGATTGATAGTTTATACCCATTAATAGGGTTGTAAAGAGTAAAAGTTCAAATTAAATTAAAAAAATTAGTCTGCATGATATTTTCAGGCACAGAAAAGCTCTAGAATTTTTGAGAGAAGAATCAAAGAGTGGAAGATATTTATTGGAATAAATGAAAGAGAATTTGAGTTCGTAATTAGCTCAGCTGTTCAGAAACTGCATATAGCATCATAGACAGAGGAGGTAATCAGAACATAAAAAATGCATTTTATTTACTTATTGATAACCTACTTTTATATCTTCTTTTTTTGGGGAGAGAATAAAAGAAAAGTTGCACATAAATTACACATTGAGTTGTAAATGAAAATATTGAAAATGCCTACTAATTATCTTCTGACTTTCTGGAGCTGCAGAGAAAGTAAAGAAATAAGAGAAACAAGCTTCTTTTTGAAGAGCTGACAACTTAGCTTACATTTTAGCAAACATATTTAGAAAATTTCTTAAGAAAGTGTATGACTGAACTTAATGAAGAAGTTTGAGGATAATATAAAGACAACTTTCAAATAATTTTGGAGTAATTCTACATGAATCAGAGGGTCAATGGAAAAGGTACCATTTAAGACACATGATATACAAAAGATGAGTTTCACTAATGAGTCTGAGAGACCATCATGTAATTTTTCTGAAAATTAATAGTTTGGTACTGTTATATTTGAGAGGCATGATGCTTTAAAGTAATGCAAACAAGCTGTTCTTTAACATTTGCAGAATTTTATTGTGCTTTGTAGAGAATTACCATCTTCTTTGTCTGATATTAGTTTACTCATATGAACTAGCTACATTGGCTACACATCCTCAAAACAGAGACTAATTTAACCTGGTAATTTTTGTTTGTGAGTAACACAGCACTATTCACAGATAAATAATTGGCCTGAGATCTTCAGTTACCCACAATTGTTGACATTTTTAGAGGAGCTTTTAACTAGAATAGTTTAAAAAATTATGTTGATAAACTATTAATGCTTAATGCTATATTGAATTTTATGGTTGAACTGATTTAAGACTGCTTTTCAACCTGCAGTCTATGCTGTAATATTTTTTAAAAGCCTCTGGAAAGCCATTTGCCAGTTTCTCATAAAGTTAAACATACACTTACCATATGACCCAGAAGTCATACTCCTAGGTATTTCTCAAGTGAGTTGAAAATTTATATTCATTCAAAAACTTGCACATAAATGTTTGGAGCAGCTTTATCCATAATTACTAAAAACTGGAAACAATGAAGATGTCTTTCAGCAGGGGAACGGATAGACAAACTGTGGTATATACATTCCATGGTACACAACTCTGCAATAAAAAAGAATGAGCAATTGATTCCTACAACAACATGATGAATCTTAAATGCATTTTACTAAGGGGAAGAAGCCAGATCCTAAAGGATACATATTGTATTATTTCATTCATATGACATTCTGGAAAGGCAAAAGTATAGACAGAAAATAGGTCAGTGGTTGCCAAGGATTGGTGGATTGGAGGAGTGGTTGACTACAAAGGGGACATGCAGGAACAGTTTAGGGTGGTGGAACTATTCTGCATGGTACTGGGTTGATGGGTGCATAACTGCATTTTTTAAAGTCCATAGAACTGCACATCACAATCAGTGAACTTGAATGTATGCAAACTATAAAAAATCAGCTTGGATGTCAGAGATCTTAGGATGGAAGCAAATGAACCTAACAGTTGTACTACAAATATACAACATAACTGCACTAAAGGGTGTGAGTGGAAAAGAGCTGACCTAAGTAAGTTGAACAAATAAGTAAATGGGTGGTTGATGATAGGTACCACGATTGGAGTGGGAGGTTACAGGTAAGCAAGAGGGGAAGGCTAGAATGAATTCTGTGGGGCTGGAGTTGGAGACACCAGTATATCTCATGAATGGCTTGATATATACAAAGATGGAAAATCCTAACCAGAGAAATCAGATAAGAGAAAGAAATAAAAGTCATTCAAATAGGAAGTCAAACTATCTCCCTTCACTGAAAATATGATTCTATATTTAGAAAATCCTAAAGACTTCATTAAAAGTCTATAAGAACTGATAAATGATCTTAGTCATATTTCAGTATACGAAGTCAAAGTATAGAAATAAGTAGCATTTCTATACACCAATAACAGCAAGGCTGAGAATCAAATCAAGACACAACCCCATTTACAATAGTCACAAAGAAAATGAAATACTTAGGAATACAGCTAACCAAGGAGGCAAAAGATCTTTACAAGGAGAACTACAAAACACTGATGAAAGAAATCAGAGACAACACAAATAAATGGAAAAACATTCTATGCTCACGGATTGAAAGGATCAATATTGTTAAAATGGCCATACTGCCCAAAGCAGTTTACAGATTTAACACTATTCCTATCAAATTACCAATGACATTCTTAACATAATTAGAGAAAACTATTCTAAAATTCGTATGGAAATAAAAGAGATCCTGGATAGCCAAGGCAATCCTAAGCAAAAAGAGCAAAACTAGAGCCATCACACTACCCAACCTCAAACTATACTACAAAGCTAGAGTAATGAAAACAGCATAGTACTGGTACAAAAACAGACATATAGATCAATGGAACACCTATGACCATCTGATCTTTGGCAAGGCTGACAAAAACAAGCAGGGGAAAGGACTCCTTAGTCGATAATTGGTGCTGGGATAACTGGCTAGCCATACACAGAAGAATGAAACTAGTCCCTTACCTTTCACCATATACAAAAATTAACTCAAGGTAAAGATTTAAATGTCAGACCTCAAATGATAAGAATCCTAGAAGAAAACCTAGGAAATACCCTTCTTGACATCAGTCTTGGCAAAGAATTTTTAGCTAAGTCACCAAAAGCAATTGCAACAAAAGCAAAAATCGACAAGTGGGACCTAACTAAACTAAAGAGCTTTTGCACAGCAAAAGAAAATATCAACAGCATAAACAGACAACCTACAGAATGGGAGAACATATCTGAAAACTATGCATTTGACAGAAGTCTAATATCCAGAATCTATAAGGAACTTAAACCAATCAACAATCAAAAACAAATAACCCTATTAAAAAATGGGCAAAGAACACGAACAGACACTTCTCAAAAGAAGAGATTCATGTCGTCAACAAGCATATGCAAAAAAATACTCATCATCACTAATCATCAGGGAAATGCAAATCAAAATCATGAGATACCATCTCACACTAGTCAGAATGGCTATTATTAAAAAGTCAAAAAACAACAGATACTGGCAAAGCTGCAGAGAAAAGGAAATGCTTTAACTATGTTGGTGGAAATATCAATTAGTTCAGCCACTGTGGAAAGCAGTTTGGAGATTTCTCACAAACTTAAAACAGAGCTACAATTTAACCCAGCAATCCCATTACTTGGTCTATACCCAAAAGAAAATAGATCATATACCAAAAAGACACATATACTTGTATGTTCATTGCCTCACCATTCACAATAGCAAAGATAATGGAATCAACTTAGATGCCCATCAGTGGTTGATTGGATAAAGAAAATAAGGTACATATATACCATGGAATACTATACAGCCATAAAAAAGAATGAAATCATGTCCTTTGCATCACTATGGATGCAGCTGGAGGGCATAATCCTAAGTGAACTAATGCAGGAACAGAAAACCAAATACCTTATGTTCTCACTTAAAAGTGGGAGCTAAATGTTGAGCACACATTGACATAAACATGAGAACAAAAGACGCTAAAGACTACTAGAAGGGGAAGAGAGGGAGGGAGCATGGATTGAAAACTACCTAGTGGGTACTGTGCTCACTACCTGTCTGCAATATACACATGCAAAAAACCAACACACATACCCCATATGCAAAATAGAAGTTGAATTTCTTAAAAAAAGTAATAAATGACATGAAAAATTGGAAATAAATAAACAATGGAAACTTCATACAAAAAAACCCCAAATACATACACAGAAGGAGCAAACCAAAACCAAATAGGAAATATTTTGATGTGTATATATTATACATATGATAATATACATACATTATCTGGCTCTGCCACAGTGAAAATCTAGAAGCAGTCACACCCAGGAGAGACAAGCACTCCAGTGAACAGATCTTGGTTTATAAATATGATTTTCCAATTTAATGAACCAGGGGTCCTTGGATAAATGGCTGGTTCTAGAACTGGGAAAAAAAATTCAAGATGGTCCTGGAGCATCTTGTAGTACCAAAAAGTAAGGATGTGCTAAAAGAAATTTAAGAATGGGAGCATATCAATACAATGCAGTAGTCAAACTGAAGGAATGCCCAATGTCCAAAGCTGGACTCATCTGAGCAACAAAATAAGTAGCATAATTTAGAAATGTAATATGAAATAGAAAATAAATTTATGGATAAATTCATACATATATATGAATACATATGTATGAATATGTATGAATACATATGTATGTATGAATATACATGAATATATGTACATATGTATGAATATACATGAATATATATGTATGAATGTATCCATACATTCATTTTCTATTTCATATATATGAATGTATCTATAAATTTATGTATATCTATTTATATATATATATCAGTATAAGAATAGATAAATATGATTGAATAATAAATAGGGGAGAAGAGACAAATCTTCCTGACAGAAAAATTTCAAATAATTTATGTAGATGAAACTTCCTTTCCCCTTTTTGAATGTTGTTAGACTTACAGCTTTGCTTTCAAAGAATAGAGTAGGAATTGGGAAAAATGGTGACTTTACAGTGGAGAAACCCAGCAAACTATCTTAACCATGTGACCAAGGTTGACATCACCAGTGATGTCATATGCATATCATGTTCCCCTAATATGTGTAATGAGGACACTTCACTTCTGTGGCATTCTTTCCCAAAACACATAATCCCAGTCTAGTGATGAGAAAAGCATTATCATACAAAATCAATTCTAAGGACACTCTACAAAATACATAATCAATACTCTAAAAACTCTCAAGGTGGTGAAAAATAAGGACGCTCTGAGAAACTGTCACAGACCAGAGGACATTAAAGTGACAGTGACATGATAACTAAACACATGTGGCTCCCTGGATTGGGTACTGGAATAGAAAAAGAATGCTACTGGGAAAATTAATTCAAGTCCAAGAAATGTCTGGAGTTTACCTTGTAGCAATGTACTAATGTTGACTTTTGACAAATGTACCATGGAAAAAGTATGATGGTAACATCAGGAAAAACTAAAACTGGGTAAGGAGTATATAAGAACTCTCTGTTACTATCTTCACAACTTTTCTGTAAACCTAAAAATATTTCAAAAGTAAAAAGTTTATTTTTAAAACAGCCCTGATGTTAGAATCTTCATTAATTACTTAGTGAATTCATTCAACACATAGCAACGGAAAACTTGCTGTCCCTAGTCACTGCTATAATAATGGTTATTAGCAAGTCAGATGCCATCCCTATCTTTCCAGAGCTTACAGTTTACTGGTAGATAAAGATAACAGGGATGTTCAAAATTATTTGATAAGTGCTTTGAGAAAGTGCCAGAGGTTTTAAAAATATTTTTCTCCTACATTTAAATTAACAAATCTGGCATGTTAAATAGATCTTGGAGCATAGTAAACATATTAGTCCTCAAATAATACTTCTCCTGAATATTTTCCATATCAGATAATCCTTAAACTCTGAACAATTTGCCAGGCATTGTTTTAGATTTTTTATTAGAGAAATTTGAGAATATTCTTTAGTTTAGTTCATTATACTTTGCTCAGTGGTATGGTTTGGCTTAGTTCATTATACTTTGCTCAGTGATATGGTTTGGCTCTGTGTCCCCACCCAAATCTCACCTTAAATTGCAATAATCCCCATGTGTCATGGGAGTGACCTGGTGGGAGGTAATTGAATTATGGGGGCGGATTTTTTCTTGTGCTGTTCTCATGATAGTGAACAAGTCTCACCAGACCTGATGGTTCTATATCCCCTGCACATGCCCTCTTGCTTGCCACCACGTAAGATGTGCCTTTGCTTCTCCTTTATCTTCTGCCACAATTGTGAGGCCTCCCCAGCCATGTAGAACTGTGAGTCCATTAAAACTCTTTACTTATAAATTACTCAGTCTTGGGTATGTCTTTATTAGCACTGTGAGAACAGACTAGTACACTCAGCAAGGAATTATTTTCTTACAAAGTACAGAACTGTTTCCCTTTTCATGTAAAAAATGAAAAGTTAAGGCCGGGCGCGGTTGCTCACGCCTGTAATCCCAGCACTTTGGGAGGCTGAGGCGGGCAGATCATGAGGTCAGGAGATTGAGACCATCCTGGCTAACACGGTGAAACCCCGTTTCTACTAAAAATACAAAAGAAATTAGCTGGGCGTAGTGGCGGGCACCTGTAGTCCCAGCTACTCGGGAGGCTGAGGCAGGAGAATGGCGAGAACCCGGGAGGCGGAGCTTGCCGTGAGCCGAGATTTCGCCACTGCACTCCAGCCTGGGCAACTGAGCAAGACTCTGTCTCAAAAAAAAAAAAGAAAAGTTAAACTAGATTATTCTTAAAATATCTTTCAATTTTAAACGTCATTGAGCTTTGTCAATTATGTAGTATTTTCTTGGCTGTTTATTAGATCAGTAAGAAGGTTTACTTATTGATCACGTAAAAACAAACATCATATTTTTCTTTCATCATCAAGATTCCTATTTCTTCAGTTTATTTCAGGTAGAAAAGTGTATTCCAAAGAAGGAAGATATTCCCATAGTGAAAAAGGAAAATACATATATTCCCTGAGGCAGGCAATACTTTTCAAAAGAATGAGAAGTCTTTTTACCATCATTAAAAGTCTGGGACCCAAAATGCAGACCACTAGAATCACAAATTCTGCACTTGCCAAGCCTAGTCAGTTTTCCTTAGCTCAAAAACCTCAGGAATGGGCATCTTAAAAGGAAATACTTTTTGTGGATTTGCAAAGTCTCACTGCAAAGAAATTCACCTCAGTTTGAAAGATCTTGTGGGATTAAAAGTCAAGATTCATTTGGGAATGCTGGCTGGTAGATATTTCATGTCTCTCTTTTGCTGAGAAGTAATCTCACAAAGAATTTATAGTCTATGACTGCATATAAAGGTGGCTTCTTTGAGGGGCCCACATTTGTATGTACTTTGAGAGGAGAGGATGGGAGCTGAATATAAAACACTGTGGCTGATTTCAACATCTGCTCCTATAGTTACAGAGAACCAGAGGCTGGACTCTAAAACACGAATGGAAGGTCACAAGCCAGAAGTTTCTGAGAATGTGCTGGGGAAGGAGTGGGTTGGGAAAGTAGTTGTATTTCCTCTAAAGAAAAAAAGATATCTCTTTGAAGTCTGGGTATTTGGTAAATTAAAAAAAAAAAAAAGAATAAAAGACAATAGAAAAGGTATCACTAATGGGGTAGAAGGAATAAAACACTGAAATTGAAACCAAAACCAAATCACCCAAACCAAATAAAATTCCTTTCAGTGGAAGCACACTTGTGTAATACCACACTTTTAAAAATGACCTCTCTTCTGGATTATTTCATTAGCCTCCTATTTTACCTTTCTGCCACCAATTTCTCCCACCTTCAGTTTATTCTGCAAACTACTTTCTGAATGGTCTTTCTAAGACATTTTAGTGACAATGTAACCATAGCCTTCATGATCAAAAACTTTCAATGGCTCCTCATTGTCGCATGAAGAAAATCCAGATATTTCAGTTTTGATTTTCAAGTCTTTAGATGATTAGCCAAATCCATCATCCGTAAAATGAAATCAATATATAGAAATTTATAGGTTATCTCAGCAGCCTAGGTCAGTTACGTAACTAAATAATTTTTAAATGGTTAAAAATAGTGGGCTGGGCGTGGTGGCTCATGCCTGTAATCCTAGCATTTTGGGAGGCCGAGGCAGGTGGATCACCTAGGTCAGGAGTTCGAGACCAGCCTGGCCAACATGGCTAAACCTCATCTCTACTAAAAGTACCAAAAAAAAAAAAAAAAAAAAAATAGCCAGGCGTGGTGGCACACACCTGTAATCCCAGCTACTTGGGAGGCTGAGGAAGGAAAATTGCTTGAACCCAGGAGGTGGAGGTTGCAGTGAGCAGAGATTGTGCCACTGCACTCCAGCCTATGTGAAGGGAACAAGACTCCATCTCAAAAAAAGAAAAAAAATAGTGTTTTCCTTTATATCTATCTATCTGTCTATCTAATCCATCAATTATCTATTTTATACCAGTACTAATTAATACCTGGGGTGGATATAAATGTGGGGTATGAATTGTCCCATTTCTAATGTGATATTGATTTACCTATGCAAGTGGTTTTGATTTTAGTTACCTTGACTAAGACACGCTAAGTAAATAAATTGAATATCCAAAAATAAACCATGCTTTTACTATTTCTTAGGCCTTAAATCAATCTTGGCCATATTAACAAGAATGTTTTTGGTGTCTGCTATATATTTTCAGGAGCTTTTGTAAATACTTGGTCTAATTTAATCTCATAATCTTCAAAAGTCTGTTGAGCAAACCCTGAAAACATCCACTTCCAGTCTGGTTAATTAGAAAACAATTAGGTTCTAACAAGGCTTTTGCTTCCTTACTCTGTTTACCAGCACAGTTTCAACATCCTTCCATTGATATGAAATGTGCGGAGACATAATTTTTTTCTTTTTCTTTTTAATCTTGATTCTGGAAGCTCTGGTAGAATAGTTAAGGAAATTCTTAACAGCAAACAGGGGAAGTCTTTTATTTTCTTTGGGTTTTGATGGTACACAAATTAACTTGTTTCCTCTACTGTGATGGGAATTCAGAAAAGGGAACCTATTGGAAATGTGAACATTCCTATTCTTCCTGACTCTTAAATTTCATTAGAAAACTTTACATCACATAACTTTTACTAAGAGGAGACTGGAGGCAGTGTTTACCAAGAATGTTTGTTAATGTGGAGCTAAAAAACAACATAGAATCACTAGCCACTTGGATAATGAACACTGCAAACATCATTGTTTATAGAAATGGTGTAATACTAGGATAGAATTTAAGTTCTAGCTCAGGTTGCCATTGAAAGAAGAGTACAAATATTTGCCGAGCACCTACTATGTGTCAGGCATTGAGTAAGGCTTTTTTCATATTTTTACATTTTTTAAATTTAAAATTTTTATTTTAAAAAGATAGAGATAGGGTCTTGCATGTTGCTCAGGCTGGTCTCAAATTCCTGGCCTCAAGCAATCCTCCCACCTTGGCCTCCCGAGTGCTGGGATCACAGGCGTGAACCACTGCACCTGGCCTTTTTTTTTTTTTCATATTTCTTCTCATTTAATTCTCAGTGCAACCCTGTGGCTGGACATTTTTTCAATCTAAATTATTAGAGATAAGGAAATTGAGAGTTAGGGAACTTTAGTAACATGTCAAAGGTCACACATGTGTTAATTGCAGGGCTTAATTTTGAAACCACTTTAGTTTGATGTGAAACTAGAAACATTTCCACTATAGCACACTATCTTCATGCATGTTTTTACACCCATCAGAGTCCAGTTTCCTACTAACCTTGACCTGTTTTGCAAGGATGAATGGGCTAATGAATTACTAATTGTAAAATATGCTTATAATTTTAAAGAACATGTAACTATTGAAAGAAAAATCATGACATTTTATAGTTAACTTCTCAGTTTCTTTTCTTTATATAGTCCCAGGATAATATATGAAACTATCTGTGTTCTCTCTTTCATAGCATAAATTAATGGAGAGCAAAGGCCTTTCTTTGCAAACATTTTCTAACACAGTTAACCCATGCTTCCCTGTTGCTAACTTCTCTCAAACGTTTAGATTCATGGGGACATAAAGGCCAAACTGCTGTCTTATTAAATTCTTCTTTTCATAAGAATATGCAAGATGCAAATGAGCAAAATGTTAAAGCTCTATAAAGAGCATCTCTGGATTTTATAGCCCTGCTTCCGAAGAGTGTGTCTATGGGATATCAAGTGAAGAAATAGGAGCATGCATAATTGCATATGTAATTGGGCTGCAATTTTGCAGTGTATAATACAAAATACATATACATTTATAGATGAAAGACCTGAAATAAATATGCCAAAATGTGAGCCATGACCACCTGTAGGTGAAGATCTATAGGGCAATTGCATTTCGTTTTTCAAATGTTTTTATGCATTTTAAAAATAAAAATATGTTTCTTCTATTACCAGAAGAATGCAATACATTTCATCCATATTTTAAAAAGACACATTGTTTTGAAAGCAGTTCTGGTTTCGTGTGAGGGTGAGAATATCCTCAAATGGAAACAATTTTGTTTGCTAGGGAATTCAGCTTTAAAACAGGAGCAAGGCATTTGCCTCTTTGATGCCATGGCAACCCCTGGGAAAACGCAGAGTCCAACAATGGGATAAAAATGTGCCTCAAGAGTGGGTAAGAAGGAGGCAACCTTGGACTTCTTTTTCCCCCACTTTCCCTTGAACAGAAGGTTGCATTGTGTTTTTCCAGCTGACTTTGCTTTCCAGCTAGGCTGCTGTGAGAGGAAAGAGCAAACAATAAGAAGAACCTTTTTCTCATGGAGTTTTGGGCTCTCCGAAAAATTGTGCACTGTCTCAGCGGAGAAAAAGCTCAGTTTCTTTTCTCTGTCTTCCCCTCTCCTTAACATCTCCCAATTTAGTCATTTTTATTACAAGTTTCTCAATCCCCTTTACATTTTCCCCTCAGGATACGCCACTTGTCTTCTTCGGAGCTGTAGGGCTGGATTGATCTTTTCTCTATGGTCACTGTTTTCTTCTATGGTCTTTTCTCTATGGTCACTCTTTCTTGATAGAAAGACTCCTGTAGTCTTTTTCAGATCTCAATCCTTAATACATCTCTGTTGGTCTCCAGTGATTTGGCTGTCTGAGACTCTTTTTTTTTTTTTTAAGATTTTTTTAACCTAATTTTATTCCTTAGGTAAATTGAACTCCCCCAAGCCACTGAAGATTGCTAAGGGTCTTCATTTTGGCAATATAGATCCAAATATTGTGATAACAGAGGTTACCAAAGGACTTTGTCTCCATTATATAGGTAAGTAATGATGATGCCAAGCTTTTTCTGTGGTCTGTGCCATGTTTCCTTCTAACATGACAGCAGCATCAATACAGCAAGAATAGTTGACCTTGGTGCTGGGTTTTACATTAAGATCCTGTGTGTTTGGACTTAAAAACTTTAGTCCACTTAGAAGCTACCAGCAACCTGAGCAAGAGGCCCTGTAGTTTTACGCCTCAAACCAGCGTAAGCACTGCTTTTCAACTAATACAAAGAAAAGGAATTGGGGAGGGAGGCCTTTCGAGTAACCATGGAAGTGACTTTAAAGAATTGCAGGTCGTCATTTTGGCAACCAGAGGTGCAGTCTTCAGAGTGGAGGACTCTGTGTGGCAGAGCCAGGCCTTGACCCAGTGTGACCCCCTGATATCGGGAACCACAAGAGACTTGTGCAGCTGCCTGGCCTCCAACCGGCCTGGGAGGCTGGCCATTCCAGGAAACTAGCAGTGATGGTATCATTCCTAGGAGCATGATTCACCCAAGAAGAATGAAAACTTTAGAGCCATGAAGGCTGACTGTGGAGGATGGAAGGCTCATCTCATTCATCTTTCTTTCCTGAGCACCCATCAGTAAATATTGCCTTAAGTGAGATGTGCAAATTCCAGCTGCTGCTCAGAACTGATGGTTGTATGGCCTGTAGAAAATGTCTTCATTTCTTTAATAATTTTTTGCAGCCTACATAAATTTTCTTTTTTCCCGGATTGGCCCTTGTGCAAAAAAAACATTGCTTCCCACAGTTATAAGCCATTATAAATGATGTGTACCACTTCCTTAATTTCCCATCATTTGGAGTCTAGTGAGGAGACACAGATTAGTAGATAAGGTCAAATTCAACTCAATAAAAGTTGGGGGTCACTTCAGTCCTGAGTCAGGTACCAGCCTGGCCCAGCGGAGCTTAGTATGAAAGTACTTTATGAGGTTGAACATTTGTATGGTATTGTATAGCATGTTTAAAAAGCCTATCACATAGATGATCTCATTTGACTTTCACTGTAAGTAAAACCAAGGTATCAGTACTGGTATCAGTGATGAACAGACTCATATGGGTTCAGGAGCTCTCTCATGATGTCCCTCTGCCAGCTGGACAGGGTCCAGGGGCCTCAGAAAAACCATATTCTTCAGTTTATGTGGGATATTGCACATTTCTAGGACTGTGAGTGTTGATGAGAGGGTAGGGGTGTGTGTACTTGGGAAGGAAACGCATAATTCAGGTGTTCCTGAACAAATTGTGATCTAGATGGAGTCCAGCCCTTTTGAATCTGACTACAATGCTAGTGAACTGTCCCAGGTTAAAGGAATTTGGATCAACCCCTGGTATCAATTTGGCACCAGGTTTGATATATAGTAGAGGGAGCTGTTTAACAAGCCATGTTCTTCATCCTGTTGATAAGGGAGAAACAGGAGAATATGAAGTCATGTAAGGGAGTTTGAGTTGTCCAAAGCCGAAACAATTTCATTTGCTGAAGTGATCTGAGGACTAGCATGTCTTTCTATAATACACATATATATTTAGCACAGTGCTTGGCACTTAGTAGGTACTCAATACATGTTAATAAGATATTATGGTAATAAATAATAGATTATGCATGGTCCTGTTATGGTTTTTTAAAGTTTTTTCCTTAGTCTTGAGTTCTGATTCCTATATTGCTTTTGGATGCCAGGTTATTCTATGTGCTTATTTGCTTCTTGATGTACTAGTTATGCAATAAAATCTGTTGAAGGAATAAATGAAAGAAGGAAGGCTTGCAGTGACACTTTGTATTTACTTCTAAGGCAACGTTGACATTCTCTATTCCAGAAGAACTAAAAATGATTCGCATTCATTGGTGTCAAAATTTCTACATATTTATAATTTCCATTATATTAGGTTGGTGCAGGTGTAATTGCGGTTTTTGCCAATATTAAATATAATAGTGTTAATCAATTAATTTAATATTAAAATGTTAAAATAATCAGTATTTTTCTCTTCTCTTCTTTTTTTCCTTCTTGATAGACTTTCTTGTGCAGTCCTTAAAAAGTAGGACAATTCTACTTTTTAAATTGGCACTTTTGAAAGTTATTTCATTGAGTATTTACGTATTAGTAGACTGCTTGGTTCAACTTCTTACAGTCGACGTAAATTTTGGCCCAGAACTCATGTGTGAAAAAAATTAATTTTGTTTATTTTCTGTCTGATGATAAAAATTTTAAGTGATATTTCCACCAGGAGTTGGAAAACTTAATCTCCATCAGTTAGTATTTTACTCCTTCTAATTCTTTATTTTATTTTATTTTATTATTATTATACTTTAAGTTTTAGGGTACATGTGCACAATGTGCAGGTTAGTTACATATGTATACATGTGCCATGCTGGTGTGCTGCACCCATTAACTTGTCATTTAGCATTAGGTATATCTCCTAATGCTATCCCTCCCCCCTCCCCCCACCCCACAACAGTCCCCGGAGTGTGATGTTCCTCTTCCTGTGTCCATGTGTTCTCACTGTTCAATTCCCACCTATAAGCGAGAACATGCGGTGTTTGGTTTTTTTGGTCTCCTTCTAATTCTTGATTTGAAATCTAAATTTGGGGGATATTTTGGAGGCAAGAGGTCAAGTGCAGTGGAGTGAATTCCTGGTCTGGACATGCGGGCATCTGCCAGGAATCCTTAGGCCTGTCTGCTTCCTGACCATCGGTCCACACAACACAGATTGCTCTGACATCTTCCCATCCTGAATCTGATGCTTTTATGTGGCCAGCTCCCTTCATTACTTGGATGCACCTTTTGGGTACAAAGGCAACATTTGGCTCTTCTTACACTTCTTTGGGACACAGAGAATTCTGCCAGTTCCTTTTGCTTAAGCACTCCACAGAACTATCTCTTCTCCACTATTACTTTACTAAGTTGGTGACAGAAGCATTTTAGCTCTTGATACCTCTGCAGGATATCCCTCCTCCAGAGTGTGAAGATACTCTTTGCTCTTGAATCTACCAAACCAATCTGGGTTTCTGTGAATTCCACCATCACAGGGGACTCAACTCAGGGAGGGAAGAGAACAGTTCTTCTTCTGAAGGACATGCCATTGCTACTGCCCCCCCTCCAGCTCTTCCTTCCCAACTAATCTGGCTATGAAGATTTATCTCATCTGTAGTTTCAGATGGAGGAAGAGGGTGATGTTCTGGACAGGGATGTCTGGAATTATGCTGAATTCTTCAAAAACTTCTGTGATGCCTTGAGTTCCAAAGAGTCTCAGGTTGCAACTTCAAGGCCAAGATTTTGATTCTCAGAGCTTTACAGTTGTCAAATGCTGACAACTCTTTAAGGTTCACTAGGTTCCATTGGGTCAGCCAATGTTATTTTTTACCAAGCACTTATTATGCGCCAAGTAAAAGGAGAAATAGGACAGAGCTAAACTAAAAGACCCAAAGTCTTTCATAATTGCATAGAGGTGGGTATTCAACTTAATAATTATGTACTGATATGGTTTGGCTGTGTGCCCACCCAAATCTCATCTTCAGTTGTAGCTCCCATAATTCCCATGTGTTGTGGGAGGGACTCAGTGGGAGATAATTGCATCACTGGGATGGTTTCTCCCATACTGTTCTCATGGTAGTGAATAAGTCTCACGAGATCTGATGGTTTTACAAGGGGAAATCCTTTTTGCTTGGCTCTCATTCTCTTTTTGCCAGCTGCCATGTAAGACATCCCTTTGTTCTTCTTTCATCTTCTGCCATGATTGTGAGGCCTCCCCAGCTATGTGGAACTCTGAGTCAATTAAATCTTTTTCCTTTATAAATTACCCAGTCTTGGGTATGTCTTTATATACAGCATGCAAATGGACTAATACACATATTGAGCATTTTCTATTTATCAAGAACATGGCCGGGCATGATGGTTCATGCCTGTAATCCCACCACTTTGGGAGGCCAAGGTGAGCTTGAACTTGAGTTCAAGCATTTGAGATCAGGCGTCCTCATGCCCACCTGGTCCCTGGTCATTAGTCCACACAACACAGATTGCTGTGCCATCTTCCCCTCCTGAATCTGAAGCCTTTTATGAAGCCAGCTCCCTGGTGAAACCCATGCAAAAATTTGATTCTACAAAAAATACAAAAATTAGCTGGGTGTGGACTACATCTGTAGTCCCAGCTACTCGGGAGGCTGAGGTGGGAGGATTGCTTGATCCTGGGAGATCAAGACTGCTGTGAACTGTGACCGCTCTACTGCCCTCCAGCCTGGGCAACAGATAAAGCCTCTGTCTCAAAAAAAAAAAAAAAAAAAAAAAAAGAAGGTACTGACAGTGTATCAGTGAACAAGACAAATACTTAGAAAAAATGTGGTTAAAAGCTTGAGCTCTGGAGTCAGATGGCTAGTTTAAAGGGTCTTTTGTGATCTTAACTGTCTGAGCCTCAGTGGGCACAGGTGTAAGGGAAGAATAGTAATAATATCCATTTTATAGATTGTAATGAGGATTTAACTGTGATAATATTAATATATATGAAATATTGAGGGCAGCACATAACACAATATGCATTTAATAAGTGTTGGTTATAATAACAGATATCTTATGTGGGCTGGCTCAACATCTCTTCCAAACTCTACTGTGTCTCCTTGCAAAGCTTGCAGAACTGTGTTGTCCAGACTCCCTTTCAGCTAGGATGCCATATATAATTTAGAGCCCTCCTAACAGATGGATTTGTTTCCTGAAGGCTCATAATTCTGGGTTTGACTATATTAACCTGCATGAGATTTGCATGAAATAGTACCCATATTCTTTTACCCTCAGAACACCGGCACAGTTGCAGCTCGTGCATGTAGTCTCTATCTGCTGGTTCACCTTTTTGGCATGGGGCAGTAAGGCATGGTTTCTATTAATATTTTCATGGAACTATGGCTTAACAAGAGAGAAAATATTACAAGTGTGATATGTTCTTTTTCCTTTCATTGAAAAGATTTCCTTTGACACTTCTCCCAGTTCCCAGGAGGAAAGTAGTAGTGTTTTTTCCTTGCTACATTGAAAGAAAGCTGGGGCAGAGGGCATCTTGCTAAAAGTCATATGTAAGTTTGGTGTGAAAGTTGATGTCTCACTGCAGGCTAGCTTCAGGATTGTGAGAACTGATTCAGAGTGACATCTCCTTTGACACTAAGTTGGGAGAAGGTGCTGATAAATATTTTCTTGCTAAACATGGAAAATAATCTTTTCTTGTTAGTGTAAGAAAATACTTGGAATTTTTCAAAGGACAAGAAAGAACAAAAAAAACACAAAAAAAATCCCAAACAAACCTATCAGAGGGCCTGGTGTATATCTAGATAGATGTAGCTGTTATATCATAAAAAGTCAAAAGCATCTTCTGCCTTATATTTGTGGTATATTTTTGCCTTTCCAAATGTAGCTGAACGTTTTTCTTACAGGAGTATTATGCTGAAGACTATAAATTCAAGTACTTAACACTCAGTTATAAACCACCATATTGAATTTAAGGTATTGCCATTTAAAATTTCTAAAAGTTACAATAACGTTTTATATTTTTTTCATCTAGCAGGATTTCAGAATTTTACTTTATTTCATAAATAACGTATGGTCAGGTGTGCCTTCAGATCTTTCAGTGATTAAAGTTATTTTTCCCACTGTTTTGCATTATCCAGTAACATTAACATTAAACGCTGATGAGAATGGAACACAAAGAAAACAAGCATATTTTTCTCTCCTAAATCCCAGAACTTCAGAGCTTTAACTTTAGTCTTCAGATTTTCCTAATACATATATGAAATCCCCTGACTACCCAAATCTGGTAGGCGTTAATACCTAACATGTACTTTTCCCCCTGAATCTAAGCCGTCAGTTTTTCAGGATGGAAATAGTGAAGTTGTCAGGAAGTTGATGTCAACAACTCAGGAAATGGTGGGGCTGGATCACAGGATAAGGTGCCCACAGGGGAAAGAACAGTCTTTAGCTGATTTGGGGTTTCTCAGCTTACTGTTTCAGGATGGGAGATTTAGGTTCAACAGGGATTGAGTAGTTATTCTGTACTTGGCCTGTGCTAAACATTGGAACATTATTTATTTAATCTTCACAACAATCCTGGGAGAATAGCATAGGATACATTATGAGAAGGAAATTGAGAGAAGGAAATTGATGTTCAGAGAGGTTAAGAATGTTGTACACTGAGAAACAGTGGAGTCAGATTATTGTACAAATTTCTCCTTTACACTGCTGCTGCCTTTCAGAGAAGACAGAAACATCATAAGTCCTCTTTCCCCTGACTTTCAGCCTCATAGACTTTTTAAATAAGGTTCAAGGTTTTGTGGATTTGGAGGTGGGAAAAAGGATTTAAAATAGTGCATCTGCATCCAAATCTGAGTTCCTGCAATGAAACAAAACCCAAGACCACAAATGTTGACTAGCAGAATAGGCAAAATAAATCACTTGACCCTTTAATGAGGTGCTGACCACTTTGTCCCTTAAAGTTTGCTATAATTTAAAATAATAATAGCTACACTATTCATAAAAGAATTATACATCCATTTTTATGAGAGACCCTTTCAAAATTAATTTCTGCTGCTTGTTTGGGAAAGGTAAAAAGATATTTGGGAGAATATATAGGGAATATGCGGGATACTTTTTATAAAACCAGTTGGGAGAATGGAACATACTAGATGCCCCACAAGTAATTGCCAACTAAATAAACTAGAATATATTTCTTTCACCTCTGTTTTCCCTCTAACCACCTCTTCTTAAGAACTCTCTTCTCTTTAGATAATGGCCAGGCATATAATAGTTTTAGCATGTACTTTCTTAGATTAATAAAGTATCTTATGGAATTTGTTCTGCAAATGCTTCATATATGCATAAAAGTGTTCTCTATTTGTGAGGTGCAGGATTCTATTTATCTCTATTGGATTAATCTTGTCAAAATATGTTGTCTGAATTTTCTTTTTTCTTTTTTTGAGACAGGGTCTTGCTCTGTTGCCCAGGCTGGAGTACAGGGGTGCAATCATGGCTCACTGTAGCCTTGACCTCCCAGGCTCAAGAGATCCTCTCACCTCAGCCTCCCAAGTAGCTGGGGCTACAGGTGCATGCCACCATGCCCAGCTAACTTTTGTATCTTTTGCAGAGGTAGGTTTTTTCCATGTTGCCCAGACTGGCCTCAAACTCCTAAACTTAAGCAATCTGTCTGCCTCAGCCTCTCAAAATGCTAGGATTACAGGCATGAGCCACTGTGCCCAGCCTCAGTTTTCTAAATCTCAGTTTCTTTTTCTGCTTGATATGTTTCTGATAGAGGTATTTAAAAATTGTCCACTGTCATTGTTATTTTGTTTAGTTCTCATTATTCTATTAGTTTTAGCTTTATAAATTTGAGGCCAAATTGTTAGATGTATATGTGTTTATTATTGTAACTTAGTGGAATGCTCCTTTTTATTATTTGTGCCCACCATTTTTCTTGTAGTTATTTCCCTTTAAAATATTTCTTGTTTGAAACATGAGCTTTCTTGGGTTAGTATTCTTATGATACATCTTTTTTAGCCCATTATCTTCAAACTGTCTGTATACTTTTAATGTGTTTTTTAAACCTGCACATATATATGTATATTTTCTTGATGATATCTGTTATTTAATGGCTGGTTTAATGTATTTACATTAATTATGATTATTGGTATGTTTGGATTTGTTTCTACCATCTTATATGTGTGTTTCGGTTATTATTCTTTTTCTTTGCTTTTTTCTTCTTTTTTATTTCCTTTCTTTCTCCCTCCCTCCCTTCTTACCTTTCCTCCTTTCTTCTCTTTCTCTGTTGAAGTGATAGAGTTTTCTATATCCTTCCTCTTTTTGTTCTTCTCCTGGTTTAGAAATTAAAATTTTACACACACATACATATGTACACACACATACACATGCATTGTATATACAAATATACATGATTATATACAATTATGCCTGTAAGAATGTATATGTATGTACAGATGTGTATATCTTACATACATACACAGACATTTGTCTCTCTCTCCACTCACATATAGAACCTTGTTTATGCAGTCAGTGAGTATTCTTATTATTTCTGAGGGTATTTTTATTTTGCTCATACTCTTGAAAGATAGTTTTTCTGGGTGTAGAATTTAGCTTGAGCATTATTGGCCCTAAGCTTTTAGGAGATATTACTCCATTATTTTCTGGCATCTATTCATACCGATGAAAAATCTGCTGACAATGAAAATGTGAAGAAAAGTGTTGACAGTTATGACTTTTTAGGTATTTTATCTTTTTCTTTTGCAGCTTTAAAAAGCTTTCTCTTTACACAGTGATATTCTTCTGATTTGTTCTTGTGTTTGGATGCAGATTTATCTTAGTTTATCCTGACTGAGCACTTAGAATGCTCTTTTAATGAGTGCTCACAGCCTTGTCCATATTTTAAGCGACTGTAGCCATGATCTCCCTGAATACTGCATCAAAACCATTCCCTCTAATACTCTATCATTGACACTACTACTAGGAGTTAGAGACCCTTAATTTGTCCTTCAGTTCTTTTAATTTTTATATTTGTCTAGAATATTTTTATTTTATTATTTTTTTAAATTTTGGTAACTTTTTCCAGTACTACATACTAATTTTCTAATGTATTAATTTTCTGTGTTGTTTAGGCTTTATCATGCTTGAATTTTTAAATACCAGTGACAATATTTTAAATTTCTAACACATTAATGCATTCATGTTACATTCACTTGTTTTACTTCTCTGATTTTGTTTTAAAATTTTTTCATTTACAAAATGAATGTTATTTCCTCAGTTACCTCTTTGCAGACTTTAGACATTTCCATTATGTTTTTTACATCTACAACAGGGTTTCTCAATTTCAGCACTATTGGCATTTTAGGCCAGGCCATTCTTTGTTGTAGTGGGTTGTCCTGTGCACTTAACATGTTTAGCAGCATCCATGGATTCTGCCTACTACTACATGACAATAACACCTCTACCCCTTCATTTGAGATGGCCAAACGTGTCTCCAGTCATTGCTAGTTGTTCTCTGTGGTTGAAAAAAGTCATTCTTAGTTGAGAACCACTGATCCTGAGTGAATTTATGCTCTGTTGATTTTTTTTAAGTAACTTCCTTAGTGCTAGTTTTCTTCATGTGTTCTGGAATATGATGTGTGGATTTATTCTCTCACATTCTCTGCTGTCTAGTTGTAGTTGCTGTCACTGGCTGCTTGGCCCAAAGCCCAGAACACAACTCATATAGATGGCTGAGGTTTCTATCCCATGGTGTTATTAAGGATATGACAAATTAAGGCTCTGAATGACTAGGCTCAGATCCTGGTCATGAGTCTGTGTATGTTTCTTTTACCTCCTCCGAGAATTCCATTTCCTGCAAGCTATTGTCTCAAAGAGCTGTACGTGGCAACTTTTCTCAACTTATTTTACAACCTGGTTTCATACAGTGATACTTGTTTAATTCTCCACTTTTTCCATTGTTGTGTAGGACCCAAACTCCTGGCTGCCACTGCCTATCCTTGTATACAGAGTCCGGAAGGCTCTCCATTTCACATTGCTGCCTGGTTCAGTTCACAGGGATGCTTATTTTGCTTATAAGCACAGCTTTGAGTTTTGACATCCTCTTTCTCTATTTTATCTATCAGTACTGTGATTGGAACAAGGCCTTAGGGAAGATGAGGGGGGCTCAAAATGTGAACTTAGATTGGAATTGTTAAACTTTAACATTCACAATTGCTGAAAAGACTTGTTAACTTTTGATGGCTCTAGTATAGGATTTCTCTCAGTCTCAGAACTATTGACATTTGGGGCCAGATAATTATTTGTTAGGGGGAAGGGGATTATCTTTTGCATTGCAGGATGTTCTCCAACATCCCTGGCCTCAACCCACGATATCCCAGTAGCATCTTCCTTTCCTCCAAGTTGTGATGACCCAAAATGTCTCCAGTTTTTCCAAATATGCCCTGGGGGGACAAAATTACCCCCAGCTGAGAACTACTGCTCTAATCTACGAATGTCTGTCTTCCTACTCTGTCTATGTCTCATCCCAGGGTCCTTGATTCTTACAGTCTACAAAAACTTAAACTGATTTTTCATTTAGCACATTCTTTTAGAGTTTATATGGTTAGAGTGCTGGATTTTGAATGCATTCAATGAAGAAGGTCAAGATGATGTTGTATGACTTTGATGTTGCTTTAGAGCATATGTGACTTGGAACAATGTTCTAGAGGGCATTAGAAGCCCATAAACAGTAGTGGGATTGAGCACTTTTGATTTGTCCTTGACCTTCTCTGTTCTAATCCCTTTGATAGCACTGCCTTTAAAATATAATACCACTTTAATGAATAGTTTCATTTCATAAATTCCACCTCTGCCCAGCCCATTGTTAATAGGATAATTTTGTCTAGCTACAGTATTGGGGAAAAGACATGGAGGCTGAGTTTGTTGTGTGAAAGGCTCTTCACTTCTCCTGACAACTCTGGCTAGGCAAGAAAACTGATTGTGTCTGCATTAGGGACTCTCTAATCTAACCCCTTCTTGAGTGCTCTACTCATTCTTTCAGGAAATCCAAGATTTAAGATTGGTTTTGACTTGGAAATTTCATTTTGCAATGAAGATTTACAGTTCTACTCCTATGGAATAACTGAGACATAAGCTCCTCTGGTCTTGGGCTGAGGTCCGAGTGTGTGGTAGACACCTGCTGCTTTACCATAGGACAGGACAATGATGCAGAGTGCTAGGGGATGTCTGGAAGGTGGCAGCTCAAGCTGGTGCCTGCTGGCAGGGATCAAAGAGGTTCAGCTTGATGAAGAAGAGCCAGATTGGAAAGGTAGGAAAACAAAGGTGAGCATGTTCTCTCACAAAGGGTCCCTGCGCTGGAAACAGAAGCTGTTCTGTTCTTTTTCCCTTGGTCGTATAGAGGAAGCTCTTTCTAACAGACTCCCACTGTTGTCCTTGTTTTCTTAGGCAAATCATTCTCTCAAGGTCTAGGAGTGTGTTGCTCCACTTCGGGTTTGGTGGGTTGTGTGAACTAAGGTGTGGCTTTTGTGACCTTTGGAACTCACTGCTGATGGGTAGCAGTGTTGTTGTAGACTTGTCCATTGCCAAGATATACTTCCTCTCCTCATGATTCTAGATTTTCCTAGCTTTATAGGGCCTCAAGTCCCAGAAAGGTGGAATATCATCTTGCCTTTTGCGTATATGGTTTCCTAACACTTTCAAAATAAAGGTTCTGAATTCCAAGTCATAGCTCCAGGTGTGGCTATATGATAATATTTATACATCTACATAATATCTAATTATGTGTTGGTATAAAAGAGATGAAATAAAACAGTAAGATAAATAAAATATTTGTTGAATGAATAAAATATTACTAATTTTTTCTGGCCCTGCTCAAATACCAAAGAAACTCCCTCTGAACCCAGTGAGCATGAACTCAGTAACATACCAGAAGCAATTCATTTGGTTGTAAACTCTTAATTTACCATGTTTAAACTTCTCACATCACATTAAAAAATATCTTCTCCACCCTGCCTATGGAGTAGCCATTCTTTTATTCATCTACTTTCTTAATAAACTTGCTTTCACTTTACTCTATGGACTCTTCTGGAATTCTTTCTTGCATGAGATCTAAGAACCCTCTCTTGGGTCTAGATTGGAACCCCTTTATGGTAACATCTTTCTGGTGAACCACGAAGAGATTATACTGAAGAGAACCCCGACCCAATGGAAAATCATTTGTGTGCAACACCAGTTGGCCAACTTTGGAGTCAAGAAACTTTTATTTTGAGCAATTTACAGCTTGTAGCAATTGAGTAAAGTATACTCTTATGAACAAAATTTGGAGCATATTTTTTTCTTTCTACCTGATTTCTCCAGAATTTGGAAACTATAAGTATTCTTAACTTATGGCAATGTAGTTATTTGCATAAGTGCAACAAGAATCTGTTTCTTTTGCAATAGGACACAACTGGTTATTTTACCAAGGCTTTGACTGGAATGGTATGTATTCCTTTAAGGAATCAAACTTGACTTATAGAGCCAATAAGAGCCCTTTGGGAAAACTGGCCTCATGCCTTGTCTACACAACCCCTGTACAGGGTTCCTGACCTGTGGTAAGTAAAGAATGTCACTTTCTGACAGGCCCAGGAGCCCCAAGTTATCTTGGGACCTCAAGAGAAGAGGAATTTATCCAACTCATAGGTATTTGAGAGTACAAACCCATGGCTGGGCTAGGCTTTAAAAAAGTCTTATCTAAGATTCCTTTTATGAAACAAAGTACCATGGAAGCCAATTTAAAAAGCCTCTGTGAAAAATTATTCTTGCTGCACTTCATACAAATAATCAGGCCAAGTATAATAAAGCAAATCGGTCTTACCATGATTTGTCTTTAGTAAAAATGGGAAACTGAAGAGAGAAAAATTATGTTTCAAACTATGGTACACCTGTTTTTAGATTCTAGTCTCATCAGTTTTTTTTTAAGTTATTTTCTGCAATTTAGACTAACTCTGCTTATTCCTGTGAGCCTATGAGTGATATCTGACTGCTGCTCAGAAGAAACAAGAGAGATGGGTGATGTAAAAATCTGGATCAATATTCTAATTCTTGGCACATATTGGAATCAGCTAGCAACCCTGTAGCAGCTTGGTTCCAACATTTACCCAGTTCATGGAAAACTTTCTTATTTAGTTTACTTGGGATAATTTTGCTTATTTTGCTTTATTGTTGTGGAATGTATCGCTATTGTACTCTTCGTGTAGGAATGCAGGATAAATAGCTTACTGAATGTTTTCTTAAACATTTATTAATCTTCCAGATATCACCTTTTGTCAGCTGGCCCTCATCATACTGAAGTTATGAATGGCCCTCATCATACTGAAGCTTTCTGACTGAACTCCTCTCTACCCCGAATACAAGATACCTTAGTAGTTAGGCAGGAATATCATTACCCCTATTCAGCCTGAGGAAGTTACAGAAGATGGATCTCTGTTCCTTTACAACCCTTAGGGTTAAGGGTTCTCTTATGAAAGGGAGGGGTGAAATACATCAGAGGCATCTGAACAAGAGTGATTCCATCTTGAATAGGGGCTGGGTAAAATAAGGCTGAGACCTACTGGGATGCATTCCTAGGAGATTAGGCGATCTAAGTCACAGGATGAGATAGGAGGTTGACACAAGGTCATAAAGACCTTCCTGATAAAACAGCTAGCAGTAAAGAAGCCGGCCAAAACCCACTAAGACCAAGGTGGCGGCAAAAGTGACCTCTGGTCATCCTCACAGCTCATTATATGCTAATTGTAATGCATTAGCGTGTTAAAAGACACTCCCAGCAGTGCAATGACAGTTTATAGATGCCATGGCACCTTTATGATCTAAAAAGGAGAGGGACCCTCAGCTCCAGGAATTGCCTACCCCTTTCCCAGAAAACTTATGAACAATACACCCCTTGTTCAGCATATAATCAAGAAATAACTATAAGTATCCTTAGGCCAGCAGCTCAAGCTGCTGCTCTGCCTATGGAGTAGCCATTCTTTTATTCTCTTACTTTCTTAATAAACTTGCTCTCACTTTTAAAAGAAATCTAATTTTCATCAGAGTTATCTACATTTTAGACATCTTGTTTATTAGATTGTTAAGTTTCTTTTCTTTTTTTTTGAGTTCTGCTCTGTCCCCCAGGCTGGAGTGCAGTGGTGCGATCTTGGCTTACTGCAACCTTCACCTCCCAGGTTCAAGTGATTCTCCTGCCTCAGCCTCCTGAGTAGCTGGGATTACAGGCACATGCCACCATGCCCAGCTAATTTTTGTGTTTTTGGTAGAGACAGGATTTCACCATGTTGGTCAGGCTGGTCTTGAACTCCTGACCTCGTGATCCACCCACCTCAGCCTCCCAATAGATTATAGGTTTTTAGCAGAATTCATATCTTATTCATCTCCCTTGCTTGACATTGACAGAGTTTAGCCAGAGGTGGCAAAAGAGACCCTAATAAATATCCATGGGATTAATTTATCCTTAAAAATAAAAAGAGAAATCATGCCTGTAAGTCTCCCCAACCTCTCCATTATTTCTCTGTTCTCTCATGTTAATGTAAGTACTTAGCCTCAGGAGGGCAAGAAACATGAGAAACAGTTTTAATACACCATTATTTGCAACCTATATTCATAAATTCTTTTCCTCCTATGGCTTATCTTCAAGGCTAAGACAAACAGCAGATACTCTAATACTTGGCTTGGGCCCTTGTATGAGATAGATGCACACAATTGAGTGAAAAGCCCTTTTTGTGGCCCAGTGTTCACATCATTTTAACAGGCAGGAAAAGGATTCGCTATCACTGATCCAGATGTTCCCATGCATTTCCCATATGGAACTGTGTTAGGGTCCAGCCAGAAAGCTGAAACTACTATTGAATGTTATGGAATCTGGGATTTATTATAAGAATCAGACCTTTAAAAAATTGTGGGAGTAGCTGAACGAGTGAATGTCAAAAAGCCGAAGTTAGAGGATGAGAAAAGAGTCACTAACTGTTCCTTTTAAAGCACTTTCACAGATGGAGAAGTCAAAGTTCGTAGGGAAAATCTGAGAAGCTAAGCATGTCCAGCCATTGAAGTGGGAATAAGAATAGAAGCTCATGTAAATGTTTATACAAAGTTGCGTCTGTAGAGCTACCACCTCTGTGGGTCCACAGCTAGGCATCTGGTGGTGGACATGAGGTTATCATTTGTCACCAGGGTCAGCCGTCAAGAAGAGGAGCTGGATGTGTAGTGGAGGAGAACAAAGACAAGTTTGAACCTGCTGGTCAACTCTGCATCTGTCCCTCACTACATCTCAGTACAAATACCTACTGCTTTACTTCCACTTACGAAATCATGCAAGTTTCTCTTTTGGCCAACTCAGACCTAGAACCATATAGGGAAGAGGATTCTGGGAACTTTGGTTTCCAGCTTAATGATGTTGATAATAGAACCATCCAGCCAGCCCAATAACACTATCCTGTAGCATGTGGAAGGGCACATAGGTATAGTCTACCACCAAAAAATGCCCAATATGCGTGGAGCTTAGGAGAGAGTACAGAAGCATTTAGTTACCATACACATTGGATCATCCGGTAGTTCATTCAGGTTCAGCTATCAGTGGTATGGCAGAGTATATTTTCTAAAAGACAGCCATGCAAATAGCTTCCAATTCCATATACTCTTCTTATAGTTTGACTTATACTGCACCCACCAAGAAGTGGGTCCTATGTCCTCATCCTGTGAATCTGGGTTTTAATCAAGTATGGTGAAAGTGATGCTTTGTGACTTATGAGGCTAGGTCATAAAAAGCATACAGCTTCTGTTTCTCTCTCTCTCTCTCTCTCTGTTGAATGCTTGCCTATGGAATCCAGCTATTATATTATGAGGAAACCCAGGCCACATGAAGAAGCCACATGTAGGTATTCTAGTCCCTGGCCTGTGAGTCTCTCAGCTGAGACCCAGATTCCTTGAGCAGATACAAGCCATCCCCTAAGTACACTGTGAATTTCTTATCTATCTGGAGAAACCCTGAAAAATAATCAATGATTATTTTTGTTTCAAGTCTCAAAGTTTTGGAAGGTAACTTTTAAAATTATTGATCAATAAGCAATACAGGTAGACACTAGAAACTCCTTTTCTAGACCTGTCCCCCTAACTCTCCTCCTTCCTGTTTTACCTCTTTGAAATCTTCCCTGGTTCTGTGCAGATGCCACCAAAATATATACAAGGCCAGTGGGATCCATTTTTTGTTCTTTCCTAGGAAAACTAAGAATTAGCCTTAATATATTATTAGGTTAGGCAACATATCTCATTCCCCACTAAGGATGAAGATGGGGAAGGACAAAAATTGAAAAAAGGAGACAGACTCCTTTCCTGATACTGCTTGTGTGGCAGAATAGGGACTGGCGCTAGTGGGCACTCAATAAATATTTGTTGAATAAATGAATAAATTATGATGCCTTAGGCATTAAGAGAAGACAGACATGGATCCATGGATGGTTTTTTTGAAGTCTATGTCAAAGCTGTTCTAGGTGGTTGGGTGGTCCAGGGGTCTTGCCCCATAGTAGAGCAGTTTGAGATGTCTAGACTGTGCCAAGTCACAAGTAGGTGGGTCTGAGTTATTTACATTTGTTCTAAAGCAAGCCAGGGAACCTATAGGGTCTCAGTGGGGACTTAAGTGAATACTTTCCCTCTACAACTTGAGGGCTTTTCTTGACTGCTAATCACCTAAAGCTAGTTGTAAATTCTGGGACTACTCTAGACTATAATGAGCAGCACTCTAACTGTCTAGGCCCCAGAATCTACATTCTTCACCAAGAGGTCACCACAGTCTATTTACTAAGAAAATCAATGACCAAATGAGAACGGTGCTCTCCTAAGGTGGGCTTTGCTATCATCATTCCCTAAACTAATGTCATTCAAGGACGGAGGTTTTAGATACCTTAAGCAACATGGGTGGGTTCTGACTGGGAATTATTTGAACAACTAGTAAACACTGTTTTCTGTGGGAAATATTAATAAAGCATGAGGTATTAGTGAAGCGGGTCAAGATCTTAGTTCAGGAGTCCAGTAGAGCCCTGTTTGAATCTTAACACTGCTGCTTGCTGTGATTTTGAGAAACTACATAGCCAATTTAAACTTAGTTTCATTATCCTTTACATGAGGCTAATGATAGTATCTGAGTTTACTATGTAGATGAAATGTCATTATACAGTATGGCATATATTATATTACACTATGAATGTGGAACAGTAAGTGTTCATTAAGTGGTAACTCTTACTGTTATCATTACCAGTATATACTTTGGCAAAAGATACTTTCTGTTCAACTGTCCCTTGAAAAAGTCAAAGCCTTTCATTATGATGCACTCAGTTTTTCTACTTCCTGACTTTTTTTAACTTTTATTTTAGGTTTGGTAGTACATGTGCAGGTTTGTTATATGGGTAAACTCGTGTCATGGGGGTTTGTTGCACAGATTATTTCATCACCCAGGTATTAAGCCTAGTACCCATTAGTTATTTTTTTCTGCTCCTTTCCCTCTTCTCAACCTCCACTCTCAAGTAGCCCCCAGTGTCTGTTTTCTTCTTTGTGTTCATGAATTCTCATAATTTAGCTTCCACTTATAAGTGGGAACATGTGGTATTTGCTTTTCTGCTTCTGTGTTAGTTTGCTGAGAATGATAGCCTCCAGCTCCATCCACATTCACACAAAATACATGGTCTCATTGTTTTCATGGCTACATAGTATTCCATGGTGTATACAAACCACATTTTCTTTATCCAATTTGTCATTGCTGGGCATTTAAGTTGATTCCGTGTCCTTGCTATTGTAAATAGTGCTGCAGTGAACATTTGCATGCATGTGTCTTTATGGTAGAATGATAGATATTCTACTGGGTATATACCCTGTAATGGGATTGCTGGGTCAAATGGTAGTTCTGCTTTTAGCTCTTTGGGGAATTGCCAGATTGCTTTCCACAATGATTGAACTAATTTACACTCCCTCCAACAGTGTGTAAGTGTTCTCTTTTCTCAGCAACCTTGCCAGCATATGTTATGTTTTTACTTTTTAATAATAGCTATTGTGACTGGTGTAAGATGGTATCTCATTGTGGTTTTGATTTGCATTTCTCTAATGATCAGTGATATTGAGCTTTTTTCATATGCTTGTTGGCTGCATGTGTGTCTTCTTTTGAAAAGTATCTGTTCATGTCCTTTGCTCTTTTTTTCTTTTCTTTTCTTTTGTTTTTTTTTTTTTTGAGATGGAGTCTTGCTCTGTTGCCCAGGCTGGAGTGCAGTGGCGCAATCTCGGCTCACTGCAAGCTCCACTTCCCGGGTTCACGCCATTCTCCTGCCTCAGCCTCCCGAGTAGCTGGGACTACAGGCATCTGCCACTGCGCCCGGCTAATTGTTTGTATTTTTAGTAGAGAGCTCCTGACCTCGTGATCCGCCCGCCTCGGCCTCCCAAAGTGCTGGGATTACAGGCGTGAGCCACCGTGCCTGGCCTTTTGCTCACTTTTTAATGGGGTAGTTTGTTTTTCTCTTGTAAATTTGTTTAAGATCCTTTTAGATACTTGATATCAGACCTTTGTCAGATGCATAGTTTGCAAATATTTTCTCCCATTCCGTAGGTTGTCTATTTACTATGTTGATGGTTTCTTTCGCTGTGCAGAAGCTCTTTAGTTTAATTTGTCATTTTTTGCTTTTGTTGCAATTGCTTTTGGTGTCTTTGTCATGACATCTTTGCCTCTTCCTATATCCAGAATGACATTGCCTAGGTTGTCTTTCAGGGTTTTTATAGTTTTGGGTTTTACATTAAAGTCTTTAATCTGTCTTGAGTTGATTTTTGTATATGGTGTAAGGAAGAGGTCCAGCTTCAGTCTTCTACATATGACTAGCCAGTTATCCCAGCACCATTTATTGAGTAGGAATCTTTTCCCCATTGCTTGTTTTTGTCAGCTTTGTCAAAGGTCAGATGGTCATAGGTGTGTGGTCTTGTTTCTAGGCTCTCTATTCTGTTCCTTTGGTCTATGTGCCTGTTTTTGTACCAGTACCATGTTGTTTTGGTTACTGTAGCCCTGTAATGTGATGCCTTCTGGTTTGTTCTTTTTGCTTAGGATTGCCTTGTCTATTTGGGCTCTTGTTTAGTTCCATATCAATTTTAAAATAGTTTATTCTAGTTCTGTGACGAATGTCATTAGTTGTTAGACAGGAATAGCATTGAATCTGTAAAGTGCTTTGGGCAGTGTAGCCATTTTAGTGATATTGATTCTTCCTATCTATGAGCATTGGATGTTTTCCCATTTGTTTGTGACTTCCTGACTTTTTCTACAAAGCAAAATACTATAAATTAATCCTTTAAGCTCAATCTCCTTCATGAAGCATTCCCCCAGCACTTCCGTCTCACTTGTATCTTTTCTTTCTTAAAATTCTTATCACTCATATTACTAAGACCTATGCCATTGTATTTAATTTATCACCACTTACTGTTCTCACATGGCTCTGGGTATGGTCTTGTCTCCTTAATAGAATTTTAGGTACTTTCAGGGGGAGGTATCATACCTTATACCACATCTGTACGATCTTGAGATTCTAGATGGTTTTGGGCAAAGAGATGGTAGTTGAAAACAACTATTGATTTTACTTTGTATTTAGAGGGCATTAAAATAATATTCTTCCACTGGAATGAATCAAAAGGACATCTCATGAGATGTCACTGATAGCTCTGGGTTGGGTGCAGAGAGAGATGATCTCTGGGTTTCATGAGCACCAGAAGAGATTCTGGTATGTATTGCATGTGCACAGGATATGCAAGGTGCCCAGTGTACATTCAGTCAAACTATCTGTTTTAAACAAACCAAATTATCATATGTCTTCTGCTTTGTCCCTGCCTATTGCTGGTCCAAAGCCAGTGGGATATGGCTGGAAAGGTGGGGAAGACTCAGATGCCTGGCTGTATGGTATGCATCATTAATAGGGCTCTTTCTTTCCGATAGCTCCCAGCTTTCTTGGTAGGTCAAGGGCGGGGCCTGGTCTAGAATAGAAGGTTGACAGACAACAGAACACTGTGCTTAAGCAGGACTGAGAGAATGGAAAAACTGATCCACAGGAGATCCGCCCTGCCAATTCAGCGGCAGTTGGAGGAAGTGCTTTCAAAACATAATGTGTGGAGGCTGGCAGACCAGCACAGAGAGACATGCCAGCACTTGCAAGCTCCCTATCTGAGACAGGGTGGATTCCACATGGCTAAATCATAGCGTTCAAATGCTATCGTACCTCCCAACTATCTTCTGTATCACTGCCAATCTTTTAGTAGGAACCTGACTGACACTGTTTAGGCAGAGACCAAAGGAAGAAAAACAGTTGAGGTGTACAGAGAGTGATAGAATAGACTGGCTTATAGCTTGCACTTCAAAGAAATATATAACAAAATATCTTATTTTATGCTAGTTTTCCTATCCTTCATGGACCCTAATTCAAGCAATGAATTCCATGAATGCAGCTAGATTATAGAAGTTAAGCACTTCAGTTTCACAGTTCCCATACTTGCTTACATCATTAAACACGTTAGTAGAATATGGCAACCTTTCTAGTGCCGTCTGCTTCGGTTTCATAGATCACATGCTCAATAATAGATCTCTAAATGACCACAGCTCACAGTGGCTATCCTATGGAAGGGAATGGCCTGGTTTTTCTTGATTGGGAAATACACTTGTTTAACCAGATGACTTCATTCTTATTCTAGTAACGGGGAAAAAATACAACAAAAGAATAATAAATTCAAGAATGATGCCTGTTCCCTGGGGAACTGGTGGATAAGGGGGAGAATGGTGGTGTTGGAGGGACAGATTATGACCTGTTGGAATGAGAAGAAATACAATTGTGATTAACACTTACAGAATGGTGTTTAACCTTAGGCCTAAAGTAGCTGGCTCAAAAGAAAACAAATTCGTCGATGTGAAAACACTGAGATTATTGACTTTTGGTTGAGAGAGGAAAATGGAGCCATTGTGATGTGGAAATAGCTAACACATTGTTTATTCTGCCTGGTTCATGGAAATCTATTTTTCACAGTACTTTATTCAAGTACTTTGATTTCATAGTACTTCCATTAAAAAAAAGGAAAGAGCCTTAAACTTCATTTTGTAGGAATAGGAATATGCCTTCCCTCACCTCAGTTCTGCCAAATACATACAAAGACTCCAGACTCACAGCTACCACGTAGTGATGGGAAAATCCTTATGGATAAGCCTGAGTGGAAAAGGAAGACCAATTTTTCAAAATACAGTGGGACAGATTTCTTTCTTTACTATTGGCTTCAGGTTTCCCTGTCTTTCTAATGTCATGTCTATGATCAGAGGACCTCTCAAAAGTCTTTGTAAAGGAAATCTTACACTTTGACTTGTCACATGTGTAGAGCAAGTGAAGTGACAGCAGCATGGAAGAAAATCCAGTCCTTTTCTGTGAGCAGGAGACTTTGATAGACTCTCAGACTGCTGGGAATGTTACCTTTTACTCAAATCACTTCTTAAATGAGCAGAGACACTTAGCCCATTTCCTGCCAGTGGGATGGCAGAATAGCTGATACTTTAAGTGGGACTTGGGTAGTTTTGAAGAGATTTTTCAGAACTTCAGAAACTTGTATGAATGTCCTGAAATGTCATTGCATGAATATTTTTGTCAGTAATACTTTTTAAATTCAAAATGTCCATTTTGGCAAGAAATTTAGGTTGATGTAAACCTAGGAGCTTTTATAAGAGCTTTATGTAAACTCAATTAGGATGCTGAATGAAGAACCCTAACAGTGTTAGCAAACGACATTTAGGAAAGAGAAGGAGCCATGAAAAACAAAAATACTTATCGTACTGGGTCTGGGGAAAATCAGAACAAAGCAAAAGGTCTGGCTGTTTATATAAAATTAAATTCCAAATAGATGATAATTTAAATGTAAAAAAACAAGGCATAATGGTAGTGGAAGAAAATTTAAGCAAGATTTTCATATTCTAGAAGTGAGGAATGATTTTAAACATGACAGCTAAAACCAAAATCCAAAGAAAAATGTATAGATTGGTTATATGAAAATGAAAAAAGTCCTCAAAGATGAGATGTATATGTGAGATACTCATTGCTGCTTCACACGTAACACAAAATGGAAACCATCTAAATATCTACATTTGAGAATTAGTTTGAAAAAATAAAAGCAAAACCATGCAATAGACTACTATTACAAATGATAATGTAAACAGAAATTTATTATGGAGAAGAACCTATAATATGTTTGTGAAAAAGGGTCACAAAACATTTCAATTATAACATAATAATTTGACAAATGGTCATGTTATGCACATAGGAAGTTTGCATACTTTTTTTCTTGATATCTCATAAAAATTATCAAGCATACAGAAAAGGAGAACAATAATGAACACCCATATATTTTCTACCTGGATTCAAAAATTGCTAACATTTTGTCATATTTACTTTATTTCTGTGTACATACATTGCCCCACATACATTTGACTTGACTAACTACCTGATTTATGAATCTTTTCTAAACATTAATTAAGGCCCAGATTCTGCTTGAACAAGTTAAGTAGTGATGATCTCAGTCTCACTAAAGGCAATCTATTCGGTTTTGGGTCACACTTCCTAACAAAGTTTTTTCCTTGATTGCATTAAAATCTGAACTTCTGGGGGGTTATTAATGAATACAATTTAGCTATCTTTTTTTGAAATAAGATGCTGAAACAAAAATTTATTCAATTAAGTTAAACTAGGGATATTGTAATGCTAGCTTTTATGTTATTAAAAGTAGTAATAATATTGCACATGTATCCTAGAACTTAAAGTAAAATAAAGATAAATAATTTGATTATTCATGCAATTATATACAATTATATATGCCCGTTTAAAGACAAATATGTATAATGACATTAAAATAATTAAATAAACCAATCTTAGTAAATTCTAAAACAATGTAGTAGTAATAATAAATCTTTGGCAGATTTGTCTAAAAAATAGTTTGTGTCTAAGACTTTAACAACAGAAATGTCTCAGGGAAGGGGAATAGCACCACCTCTAACAGATGTCTTCACCTGTGGAGCAGCGTTCTCTCTTACAGGCATGGTGAGAAACCACTAAGCAAAGGCACTGTGCTCTGGGAAAATTCCAATCTGTCAGGGAGGCAGATGCTAGATATGAATATGCTGACAGGCGTTCTGGTGCTGTTCCAAGCTCCCCTTCAATGTTCAACTCCTTTGTCCTCCTCTCCCATCTTCATCAACCCTCCTGCCTTACTGGGCAGGGCAAGGATTGTTTTCCTGACATTCTCCTTTGATTAGCCAAGCATCTCAGTGAGGATTATTATAATCAACTCTTTTGTAATCTAATACCTTTTAGAATATGTATGTCTGTGTGTGCATATGCTTTTGCATGCGTGTGTGTGTGTGTGTGTGTGTGTGAGAGAGAGAGAGAGAGAGAGAAAGAGAGAGAGAGTTGAGGAGGAGGCAGCTTTCAGAAAGTGGTGAGAAAGGGCTACCTGCCTTCCTACTCCCTAAGAAATTCTCAGATTTGGCCTTAGCCTCCCTCCTCCCTTTTCCCTTTCACTACTTCTTTACTCCAATTTCCCATTTTTTTCCTTCTTATTGAGACTTCTCTTCTAAAGCTGCCACTTGTCTCAAGTCCCCTGGGATTTTATAGTTCAATTGTGAAATCAGATTTCCTTCTTCAGAGTTGTCCGCTAGGTTCTCTCACAAACAATATAGTTCTTCCCAATTCTGGCACATCTCAAAATATTCCTATGGAGCAGCAGTTTCTTAAATCTCTCTCAGCATTGGGACTAGGGTTCAAGGTTAATGATATTAGAGATTTGAGCAGGAGTTTGGGCACTGGATGGCACGCTGGATTTTCTGCTCATTATTATGAGCCTCCCATGTTAGTTTCAGTGCTGGCCTCCTGAGATTAGGCTTTGAGTTAACACAGGGTCAAGTTCCATAAACTGGATATGGTATGGAAACAGCTAGGGGAAGGCTTTCAGCTTTTATTCAAAATTTATTACCTTAGGTTGTTAAAGGTTGATACATTTTTAAAAAATTAAAAAAGTACCATTTTCATCAGTTAATTTGTCATGTTGCTTTGTATTACTATGCTATGTATACCTCTCTACCTTCCAAAAAGTCAAAATTCTTGGTAAGATCTAGAGATTCTTGGCAATTTCATCACATATCTGCTTTATGGATTAGTTGAGGCTAGAATGAAGTACATGCTGAATGTCAGTTGAATTTCTGTATCAAAATACTGAGGTGAAAAACTCTAAGAAGCATTGGATCATTGAAAAGGAAATGGAATAATAAAATTTAGAAACATTTGTTGGATCTGCCAAAGCAGCAAATGAACTAATGCCTGGAAGTTTCAAAGCTTTGAAAAGATTTATACCTCAGCATCTTCTGGCAACTATAGAGTAGTAGATAGGTACCAAAACTTTTCAATCAAATCATAATATACAAGAATTATTAATTAATAACATAATATATCAAAGGCAAGATAAAAATAATTTTGGACATTATAACATTTTTCTATGCTGTGAAACAAGCAGTTAAAAGATCATTTATGCTGAAGGAGAAGGATGATTTGACAACCTCTCAAAGTCTATTCTGGAATTTTAATTCTATAATTCTTGCATTGTTTAAATTTTCATTAGTGACTATCTCAGCACCAAATATATATCCATATTAATTGCAATAAAGATATTATATATGAACTAAAAAAATTGAACTGATTCTGCTTTTCACATTATTAAAATATTTAAGCTCAAATATTTTGTGCTTATTAAAGAAGATAACCCTGGTTAAAATAAAAAAAATGCTAAGCAAGTCAACAGCTCTGCATCGTGTACCTTCTTCATGTATAACAGCGCTTTGGGTACTGAGGATCCTATAAAGATGGTTAGTCTACCTCTGCTTCTAGGACTCTATGTTCTATTGTTGGTGTGCAGATTCTGTACATGTAAGATATAAATAATCATTTATGAAAGATAAATAATACAAGATAATGCATAATACATGAGAAGTGAAAGACGCTGCCAATGAGTACAGTACTAGGACCAGGAGATGGTGTTTGTGTTGTGAAGATGATAGAATATTTTCCAGAGGAGGGGGACTTTGGGAAAATTGGGGAGTGTTTTTACTGAGAATGAGTAGGCTGATGTGCCACAGATCTGGTACCAACATAGGGAAAAGAGATACTACTATATATATTATTTACACTCAGATCTTCCTCTGAAGGGAAAATATTTTTAAAAATAAAAAATTATTTTTAACATAACTCAATTATTTAAATGAGGATCAATTCAAAGCAGGTGACATGAATTTTGCCCAAATCGGGGCTTTGGCCACTTTGTCCTTTATATGCAAGACGCTACCAGATAATGTATTGCAAATTACTTCAGGGTTTAGGAATCCTAGTTGTATTTGTACATAGGTGCTGTGTTTTCTTCTAGGCAGTCTTGACCCAAAGATTTATATTCTTGTTTACACATTTTATTTTTCCACAGATACTTAACCAACCTGACCTCACTTGTTGAGTATTTGTTTGTCAGATTCTTTAGCAAAGCTGCCCACACAAAGAAAAATTCAGGAGCATTTACAGAGGAAAGTTAAGTACCTAGAATTCCAGATACGTTCTACACAAATACTTGACTTTATGCAACCTTCACCTAATATATCTGACTTATGTTTACCAATTTATATTAATATTCATTTTGCATTTCATTGCAGCTTATCAAATTGTTATAGACTTTAAGCCTCACTGTTTTCCTGGTCAACCGTGCCAAAATTTTCTTATAATAAGGAACTTTTCCAACTAATTGATAGAGGTAGCAATTAACTCTACCATCTAGAAGCAAGATCTTTTGAGATTGCAGATTCAAATCTTTCAGCTTGATTTTATGTCTCAATAATAGCTGTAATTTGGCAAAATATCCCCAAGTAATTTCATCCAAAAGAGTAGTTCTCCAGGAAGAGAGAGTGCACATTTACAGGCTAGGGCTCTGTCACAAAATATGGATTAAATCTAGAACTGTGCATCTCTGAGATAGAACACACACACACACACGAGACAAAACAATGGAGACTTTTTTTTGGACACAAACACAAGGCAGATATACTCTTCTAACATGGTAAATAAAAGAGCACCCATTAAGAGGCATGGTGGGAAATGAATTGCTATATGTATTAAGAGCAGGTTCCTGAAGAGAACGAAATTCTGTGGAATTCTCTGACTCATGGAAGGCTTTGATACAGGAGAGGGAATGGGATCTAGAGTCTGACAGATCTGAGTTCAAACTCAGTTTCTGTGCCTTAAGAACTGTATGATCTTGAGTATATTTCTTTGTCTTTTGGTGCCTCTGTTCCTCATCTTTGAAATGAAGGCAATACGGCACTACTCATCCTGAAGAGCCCAGTATAGTGCTCTATAAATATCAGCGCCCCACTTCTCCCTAGCCCCACATCGAGCAAATTCTCAATCTAACAACTATGCCATCAAACACTATTCACATACTCTGAAAAAGAAGCTTTCTAAAAATAGAATAAAGATCAGCCCTAGATGGTTTTAAACATAAAACACATCTCGAGGAAAGATTTTCACAAGTCTCCACAAATGGAAAGCAAAAGCAGTCAGATGAGAAATAACTTTTATTTCAAAAAGAAACCTTGGATGGAAATGAAAGAAACTAGAGGTAGTATTGGAAAACAGTGGGTTGATTGTTTGAGTAATTAGTGGTAAAACACAAATGTCAGGTTGTTTTTGGATCCTAAAATCACTGTAGGAAACCTATGGGAAGCTTTTCTTTGTGGGAGGCAGCTGGCCAGCCCCTGAGTGCAGATGTTTGCATGTCCCAGGCTACTTAGGACCCAGGGCTGCAGGCTGTCTGCTAGGCCCATGATGTTCTTTGAGAGTGTTTCTGTGCTTGAGTTAAGAAAGGCCTAGATTTTTTGAGGGGTCTGCTTCTGTGGTCCTGTTTACAAAGTAATTTGAGAGAAGTGTCTAAAAACATGTCCTTACTTGCTGTCAGAAGTTTTGCCCTTAGGCATTTGTTTCTTTGGGTTAAAGTATTCTCATTTTCAGATGTTCTCTTTCAAAATAAAAAAATTCGTAGAGGGCTATGAATAAAAAAATTCATACAGCCGATGTTTGTCTTAATCCTTAATTTAGTCTTACTATGCAAGTAGGGCATCAAGGTGAGCCTAGGCTTTGTCCCCTCCCAGGGTTCAGGCATGCTGGACATGTCTGATGAGATAGTGGGACAGTTGACAGAACTGTTTGTACAGGCTGAGCATGTCTGGGTGGAAAATTTATCCCAAAGCAAAAAGCCAGACCCCATGCTTGGTTGAGCCATAAAGCCTTAGACGTTGAAGAGGAAAAATCATTCTGAACATGAAAGTGTGGTGTTTGTCCTTTGAAAGGGAGAGAGAATAAGTGAAAATAGAAAAATAAATTTCACTAGAAGTATAAACAGTGAAGTTTGAAAAACAATTCTGAGAATTCCTACATTTAGAGATTAAGTTAAGTAGGAGAGAGGCATTGCCCCATTGCACCCCAGATGGCTTTGCAGGTGCTGGTGACTTGTGGATCAGAGGCCTCGAGCTGGTGGGAGTTTGGGGGTGTGGAATTAGCCTGGGGCTGCTGCAAGTTCTATGTTAAGAGGTATGAGGAGCCTGTGACATTTGCTCGGGTTACAGGTGGAAAATGTGTTTATAAAATCAGACTTGGTATCACATGTATAAGGAAAGAGAAAACAAAGACATAGATTTTAAATTACGTTATACTTCTGTTTCCTAAGTGATGAAAAAGTGAGGATTCAGTAAAATAGGCGGTCAGTTTGAAACAATGTTTAAGAGTTAAAACTAGCCAGGGAAAGAGCACCCTATTTCTGTAGAGACAATTTTGGTCAAAGAGTAAATTATTAATGAAAAAAGGAACTACCTAGTGAAAGAAGTGGGAAACATTTTGATAAAAAATTTATTTTAAAAAGTCTATCAAAAGCTTGTCAGAAAAGTTTACCACACAGAAAATTAAGTCAATATAAGTATTTAGTGGATTCGTGTATTGTGATAGTGGTGTCTTTACTCTGAGAATTATTTGATGCAATTATATAGTGCATATAAATGGATTTATTTTAAAATGGAAGTTTAAGTTTTTGAAAACTAAGGTTTATACAAAGTTGGTCTCAGTGCTCTGTAAAGCCTCCGTTCTCATTATTGGCACTGCATCTGGTGGCAGTAATTTGAAGGATGAGGTAAAATTTCTGGCTGAGACTTTTGAAGTCAAACCAGAAACCACCTCAAATACTCAAGGGCTCAAATAATATAACAGGGGTACACACAGAAGAAAAACAGTAAATTCTGTTAGTTGTCAAGTTATTAATATCATTTAAAGTAGCTGCAAATAGGACCCTAGGAATTGGGATTGTTGATGGGAAAGAGAATGAATATCACCAAAAAAATGGAAAAGATACAGCAAGAATGCGGACCCATAAGTGTGTGTTTGGGAGCTTTTGACAGCACATGGCTAAGGTGTCTAGGAGGAGAGCTCCCTGAAGGCAGGGACTGAAGGAGAGAAGGGATCCAAGAATGATGCAGCCTCCTTTAACACCAAGCTTAGATGCACCCCTTAGAGACACACTCAGGGTTTCCTAGGCAATTCCTGTTGCAACTTTTAATAATATCTTTAAAGTAAATGCCCCACTTCTTAGAAACTCAAGCACTTTCCCAAACATTGCATGTGATACTCAATTATAATGATTACATTTTGAAGAAACCAGCACAGGTTTTAAGATTTTTGAAAACTGTTGGCTTTAAAACTTCTTTCTCTTCTCCTCAGTTCAATTCAACAGACACTAGTAAGCATTACTATGTGCCAGGCATGTGCTGGCCACCAGAGGTAAAAAGATAATTAATCAATGAATGATTGGTGAGTGATTTTGAGGGATAGATGGATAGGTGGAGCTTAGGTAGAGATAGGAGGTGACATGGAGGTTTTATGAAAGATAAAATATTTGTCAGATAAGGAAGAGAGGAAGAAGGTTTCAAATAAAGCCATGGCTTCTTCAGGAAATACTAATTTGGAGTTGAAATATAGGATGCGAAAAATAATCTAGAGAGAAAGATAGTAAATATATTTATAGCTATTATTTACTGAGTACTTTCTTTGCACATAAAACTAGATTAAAGTCAGCTTGTAAGATTTTAAATGTTATGCTAAGAGATTTACACTTAAACTTTATTATGGGAGCAAGTAGAGAATGATTCCCTGTGACAGAATTGTGGAGTTCAAAAGACTAAAGTAATTTAACCGTGGCTACAATTACTGAGTATTTATTTTATGTCAAGCATTCGGCTAAGTGTGTTAAGCATTATCTCATTTATTAGGTCATGGTTTATTATGTTAGAATAATGAGATATGATAAGGCCCTTGATTAGATTTATTGTACTAGGGATAGAAAGGAGTCAACAATTTAAATATGGTGGGGAAAATATTTCAGAACTTTAAGCATTCATTCATTTGCTTACCCATTCACTCATTCAATAAATATTTATTGAGTCACTTACTATTTCGCCAAACTCTGAGCTAGATATTAAAAGCTAGGTGTTTGTGATGTGAGCTTCCTTTGTGTCAGCAGCTTTTCCAAGTCCTTTGCTGGTACACATGCCTTTTTATTGTCATTTTTACGGATGAAGAAATAAAGACAAAGAGACATTAAATTACTTATCCAAGGCCAGAGAATTAGCATGTAGGACTTGAACCACCTGGGCTGGCTCCAGATGTGGCCTCCTTTAATACTCTATACTACGTTTCACAGGTAGGTAAACCCTCTGACCTCAAACATGTCACTTTTTAGTTAGAGAAGAAAGATATAGAAGCAAATAACTAAAATACTCCAAATGTATACTTCCAGTGCACAAAGTGCAGTGTGGTATTTCCAGCTTTGGGCTGTTATGAATACAACTGCTATACACATTCGTGCACAGGTTTCTGTGTGAAGTCTTCATTTCTACAGGATAAATGCCTAAGAGTGTAATTGCCATCTGATCTTATGGTAGTTGCACGATTGGTGTTTGAAGACACTGGCAAAGTATTTTCTAGGGTGGCTGCACCGTTTTACATTCCCAGTAGCAGACTGTGAATAATCCAGTTGCTCTGCATCCTTGGCAGCACGTAGCGTTGTCATAATTTTTTATTTTAGTCATTCTGACAAGTGTGTAGTGATATGTCTTTGTGGTTTTAATTTGCATTTCTCTAATGGCTAATGATGTCAAACATCTTTTCATGTGCTTATTTGCCATCTGTATATCTTCTCCAGTGAAATGTCTCTTCATGTCTTTTGCCTACTTATTAATTGGATTTTTTTTTCTGTTGGGGTTTGAAAATTTTTTATATATTCTAGTTACTAAATAGTAGTCCTTTGTTGAACATGTGGTTTGCAAATATTTGCTCTTGGTCTTTAACTTGTCTTTAAAAGGTCTTTTGCATATTTAATCTTGAGTGTGGTTAAAAATAAAATTTGTGAAACAAATATATGTTTATCATATTGACTTTTTTTTTTTTTTTTTTTTTTTTGAGACAGAGGCTCGCTCTGTCCCCCAGGCTGGAGTGCAGTGGTGCATGGGTCCCTGCAACCTCCACCTCCCAGGTTCAAATGATTCTCCTGCCTCAGCCTTCCTAGTAGCTGAAATTACAGACCCTGCCACCACACCTGGCTATGTAAATTTTTTCTTTTTAGTAGAGATGGGGGTTTCACTATGTTGGCCAGGCTGGTCTCGAACTCCTGACCTCAAACGATCCACTGCCTTGGCCTTCCAAAGTGCTGGGATTACAGGAATGAGCCACCACACCAGGGCTATATTGACTTTTTTAGAGTTAAACTTTAGGGGTCATGCCGATTCAGATGAGCAACTGTTAAAAAAAATCTCTAAGCTTTGCTAACTTTTAAAATAAATTTGACATATCATAGTTGTACATACTTTTTGGGGTCCATGTGATATTTTGATACATGTGTACAATGTGTAATGATTAAATCAGGGTAACTGGGATAGCCATCACCTCAAACATGTATCTTTTGTTTGTTTTGGGAACATTAACAATTCTCTTTTTCTAGCTATTTTGAAATACGCAATAAATTTTGTGTGTCTATGTTCATGGTGGATATTGGCCTGTAGTTTTGTTTGTTTGTTTGTCTGACTAACTTTATCAGGTATTGGTATCAAGGTAATATTGACATCACAAAATATTAGCTTCTTCCCTCTTTAATTTTCTAAAAGAGCCTGAATGTGTAAAAGTGGAGTTCATCAAGTTTGGAAGAATTCTCTATTGAAATTACCTGGACCTGGAGATTTCTTTCTTGGAAGTTTAAAAATTATAAATTCAATTTCCTTGATACTTACAAGCACGTTTAAATTATCTATTTCATATTAGGTTCATTGTGAAAGCTTAAGACACTGGCCCATTTCATCTCCTTTCTCAAATTTATGTATGTAAAGTAACTTATAGCATTTCCTCATTTTTCTTTTGTTATTTGTAGGGTCCATAGTGATATTCTCTTTTTCATTTCTGGTATTGGTAATTTATGTCTTTTATCTTTTTTACTTTTTCAGTCTTGCAAAAGGTTGTCAATTTAACTGATCTTTGAAAAACAGCTCTTTGTTTCATTCATTTTTCTGTATTTAATTTCAATGATTTCTGTTCTTACCTTTATTATTTATTTCATTTTCCTTGCTGACTCAGTTTGCTCTTCTTTTTTTGGTTCTTGAAGTGGGAGCTTAGATCGTTGAATTGAAACTTTTCTTTTTTTTATAATGCATGAATTTTGTGCTCTAAAGTTATCTCTCAGCACTGCTTTAGTGTGTTCCAGAAATTTTGATGTATTGTATTTTCATTTCATTCAGTTCAATATATTTTTTAATTTCCCTTGAGACTTCCTCTTTTATCAATGGGTTACTGTGGTCTGGTCTCCAAGCTTGGACATTTTTCTGCTATCTTTCTCTTATTGATTTGTAATTTTAGTTATTTGTGGTTGGAGAACACATTCTGTATGATTTCAATTTTAAAAAATTTGTTGATATTTCTTTTATGGTTCAGGATATAGTTTATCCCGGTATGTGTTCTGTGCTCACTTGACCAAATGTGTATTCTACTATTATTGGGTGAACTGTTTTATAAAAGTTGATTAGATCCTGTTCGTTGATAGTGTTGCTGAGTTCCTTATCTTTGCTGATTAACTGTGTAGTTGTTCTATCAATTGTCGAGTGTTAGTTGTTGAAGAAAACAGCTAAAATCGTGGGTTTATTCTTTCAGTTCTATTGTTTTTTTCCCCACGTATTTTGCATCTCTGTTGTTTGACACATACACTTTAATAATGCTATGTATTTTTGGTGGATTAACCCTTTTATCATTTTATAATGGGCCTCTTTATCTCTAATAATTTTCTCTTTTTTTAAAGCCTATTTTATTAGATGTTTTTTTCCATCCTTTTCCTTTTAACCTGCCTATATTGTTTTACTTGAAGTGAATTTTTGTGGACGGTGAATAGTTGGGTCATATACTCTGCCAGTCTATTCTTTCACTCTCTATTTTTTAATTTGTAGATTTGGACCATTTTTATTTAGTGTACTTACTGATACATAAGACATAAGCATATCATTTTTTTGTTTTCTGTTGTTCCCTCTGTTTTTTTTTTTAATTTTCCTACCTTCCTATGAGTTACTGGAAGGTTTCTATTAGTTCTATTTTATTTTGTTTATAGTGTTTCTGAATAGCTTTTTTCACAATTGTTCTAGGTATCACATTACTTATACATAACTTATCATAGTCTATTGGTTTCATAATTTTACTAATTTCAGTGGCATTGAGAAACATTGCCTTCTTTTATATATATTTCCCTCACTCACTTACAATAAAATTGTCTGAAATTTTTTTCTCTACCTGCATTTAGAGCCGCATCACATTTTTGCATCTATCACCAAACATAATTTTGAAAGCTCAAGAGGAGAAGGAAAATATTGTATTCACCATATTTTTGTTTACCATGTTCTTCCTTCCTGATGTTCCAAGGCTCTTTAAAAAACAAACAAACAAACAAAAAATCAGTTTCTGTTTAGAGAATTTAATCTATTTTTTTTACAGTATATATCTGTTAATGACAAATTCTCTTAGTTTTTTTTTTCACCTGAGAATATATGGATTTGCTCTTCATTTCTGAAGGATATCTTCTCCAGATATAGGATCTAGGTTGATATTTCTTTATTTTCAGTACTTGAAAATTGTGCCACTTTATTCTGCCTCTGTGGTTTCTGATGAGAAATCCACTGTCATTCAAATTGTTTCTTGTCTATACATAATATGTGATTTTCCTCCCTGCTTCCAATATATATATATATTTTTTTCTTTAGTTTTCACAAGTTTGATTACAATGTATCTTGGTGTAAATTTTCTTAGGTTGATCTTGTTTGGGGTTTTCCTAGCTGTTGATTTTGTAGGTTTATGCCTTTTGTCAAATTTGAGAAGTTTTCATCCATTGTTTTATTGAATACTTTTTAAACCCTGTTTTGTTTCTCTCTTTTTTTTTTTTTCCAGAACACCGGTGATATAAGTGTTAGATCTGTTATAATCCAATTGGTCCCTTTATTTTTTCATCCTATTTTCTGTCTTCAGGTAGAATAATTTCGAGTATTCTACCTTTCAGTTCACTGGTTCTTTCCTCCCTCCCCTCCATTCTACTATTTAATCCATAGGTTGACATATTTATTTGGATCCTATGTTTATTTTATTTGCTCATCCTATGTTTTGATCTTTGAAAATCTATTGAGATCAAATGAGTTTGTCAACTAAGAAGGCTTTGCATTAAAGGGGAGATTTGGCTACACCTAAAATCACTGAACTTACATTGAAAACATTGTCCTGCCAGCGTCTAAGTGCCAGATAAAGCCCCTTGATTGGTGAGAGCAGAGTGATATTGACCCACATCGGCGTCATACAAAGTCCAAAGCTATTGGTCAGTTCTCCTTTCATACATGAGATAGATTGCCCAATATCCTTGTTCATCTAATAGTTTCATGCTTATCTGTGGAATGACTCTGGACTGGGCTGCTTATCTTTCTTAGTTTGACTTTTGTTCTGACTGGTGAACCCTGTTTTGGATTCTAGTTTTAGTGTTGTTGACCTCTTTTCTGCTAGTACTCACACATGAACTATGCTCTGTATGCTCTGTAGGTTTGATATTTGCTTTTTCTCTGCTCAGAGTTCTATTTCCTTTTCTCTTTGATTTCAATGAGGCTTTCAAAAAATATTTCAATTTCCTAAAGAGAATAATTTTCTAAATCACTGCTATTATGGAGTTGCCTCTATAATTATTTCAGCATTAAATTTTATTTTCTGTACAACGACAGCATTACCACATGATCTAAAAGGACCCCCTTCTTGAAATGGTCTTCAAGTCAATCCTGTAGGGATGTGGAATCCAGTGGCCTTTACAAGGTGTTGGAATTGTGAAGAAATTTCATTTGTATATTGTTTTTTGAGCCAACTCATCAAGCTTGATATAATAAAGCACAATTATCCAGAAGCTGTGTGTACCGAGTACATTTTCCCTCCTATGAGTCTGGGAAATGAATATTATTAAGACAATATTGGAAAAGTTTTACCAATACTGACCTCATCCAACTAGAGAGTGAGTAGTAAATGATTCACCTTTAGAAGTAAATGAATCTTTTCAGATAACTTTGGTACCTGGTAGTATGCCAGAGATATTCATTGCTAAATGAGTTAAGCAATTTATAAACAAATTTCCCTCAACTTCAAAAGCACACACTGCTAAATACTAGTCTGATCAAGCTCATCTCATGCTATATCAAATAGAATCCAAATACACCTTACGTTAATTGGCTCTCACATGAGACATCTTTCTGTAGTGCCCAGGGATTGCAAAATTTTTGTCAGCAGCTTTTGGGAGAGAAACTTTATGAAATTTGAACATATTTTAATATTAAAAATTAGCTTTTACAACTAAAAATTTCCCTGGGCATTGATTTTATCTTCAGTTGATTACTCAGTGTCACATCACTAGGCAAAAATTCTCCGGAGTTCAGCTACCTCTTGGTCACATTTATTTTGTTAAGAATATTTAACTGAGGACTATGTCAAATATTTGCTGTCTTGTTCTTTGAAACTTAAGGTATATTTTAAACCTTACCTAAAGCAATTGTAGGATACTTTTTGCTTTGGATTTTTATAGGCTAATAAACTTCATATTCACAAGTACTAAAGTAAAAAAAAAAAAAATATATATATATATATAATATGTGAAAAGTTATTTAAAGTCCAGAAGAGCATAATAACATATTAAAACCATTTTATCACTAAAATGTAAAACATATTAATATAATTATCACGCACTTCAATGCTCATTTCTTTTAGTTAAAAGAGAATAACTTTCACAGTTTGCTTCTGAATTTAGGAAAATGGCAGTTAAGTTGCTTATAGAATTCTTGGGCCATGACTGAGAATTCTGTCATTTTATTTTCTTCTGACATGGATTGTTGCAGAAAGTACTGCTAAAGCCAGCTGATTTTAATTCCTTTGAAAGAGGCTTTCTCTATAACTTTAAAATTCCTTCTTTCTGCCTCATTCACTTTTTGCTTTTCTTCTGGGATTTCAAAGTTAGACTTCATGGTATCTCCCGTATCTCTTACTTTCTATTCTGTATTTTGCATACTTTAATCTCTTCATGCTTCATTTTGATTATTTTATTCCAATTTTGCTTCCAGTTCACTAATTTTCTCCTTAGCTATGTATGATCTAATTTTAGACTCATTCATTGAATTTTTAATATCAATTATTATACTGTTCATGTCCAGAAAATCTGTTTGGTTTTATTTTATAGTTTCTTTTTTCTTAAAGTTCTTAGTGTATGTTTTTCTTGTATCTTTGGACATATTATTAAATGCTTAAAGTCTGTGTATAAAAATTTCATAACCTAGGTGCACTGTAGCTCTAGAACTGTTGTCTCTTATTTTTCTTGGTTTTAAAATACATTGTTGGGTTATTCTTGATTGTGCTAAACAATGTATATGAAAAACTATAAAATTAATTGGAAGCACCAGATAGTGTCATCCTAGACCTTATTAATTGTATGTTTTCTTTTTGGCTAGGGATACCAGTAATCCCAGATTATCTCATTCTAATTATAGAAATTGATACAATATGAAGCTATACTTCAGCCCCTGCAAAGATTGAACCACTTCTGGTTTATCTTTATTCCTAAGGCTCAATCTTTGGAATCCTAACCCAAAATGTGGGGTATTTTACCAGAGCTAGTTTGTTCCTGTAGTCAAAAAGGCTTTCAAAATTGCGGATAGATTTCTTTTCTTTTTTCTTTTTTTTTTTTTATGAGAAAACCCCAGAAATTCTGGATTTTATTTTTATTTATTTATTATTTTATTTTATTATTATTATACTTTAAGTTTTAGGGTGCATGTGCACAACGTGCAGGTTTGTTACATATGTATACATGTGCCATGTTGGTGTGTTGCACCCACTAACTCGTCATTTAGCATTAGGTATATCTCCTAATGCTATCCCTCCCCCATCCCCCCACCCCACAACAGTCCCTGGAGTGTGATGTTCCCCTTCCTGTGTCCATGTGTTCTCATTGTTCAATTCCCACCTATGAGTGAGAACACGTGGTGTTTGGTTTTTTGTCCTTGCGATAGTTTGCTGAGAATGATGGTTTCCAGTTTCATCCATGTCCCTACAAAGGACATGAACTCATCATTTTTTATGGCTGCATAGTATTCCATGGTGTATGTATGCCACATTTTCTTAATCCAGTCTATCATTGTTGGACATTTGGGTTGGTTCCAAGTCTTCGCTATTGTGAATAGTGCCGCAATAAACATACATGTGCGTGTGTCTTTATAGCAGCATGATTTATAATCCTTTGGGTATATACCCAGTAATGGGATGGCTGGGTCAAATGGTATTTCTAGTTCTAGATCCCTGAGGAATCGCCACACTGACTTCTACAATGGTTGGACTTGTTTACAGTCCCACCAACAGTGTAAAAGTGTTCCTATTTCTCCACATCCTCTCCAGCACCTGTTGTTTCCTGACTTTTTAATGATCGCCATTCTAACTGGTGTGAGATGGTATCTCATTGTGGTTTTGATTTGCATTTCTCTGATGGCCAGTGATGATGAGTATTTTTTCATGTGTTTTTTGGCTGCATAAATGTCTTCTTTTGAGAAGAGTCTGTTCATATCCTTCACCCACTTTTTGATGGGGTTGTTTGTTTTTTTCTTGTGAATTTGTTTGAGTTCTTTATAGATTCTGGATATTAGCCCTTTGTCAGATGAGTAGGTTGCAAAAATCTTCTCCCATTCTATAGGTTGCCTGTTCACTCTGATGGTATAGATTTCTAAAGATCAAAACATAGGATGAGTGATGTCTCCCTAGCAAGCTTTTTCAGGATTATCTGAAGGAGACTGAGTGTTGCTGGATATTTGATGATCTTAGTGGGGGAGTCCAGAACCTAAAAATAAAAAAAAATAATAATTTATGATATCTATATACTGGGTCAGAGCTAGATAGAATTGAAGAAACGTGTCTTGATCTGTAACTTCTCTTCTTTTATCTTAAGGAAAGAGACTATATATGTGATGTAGATGTAGCCACAGCTCTGTGAGAATACATAAAATTTTATAGCTTTTTAGTGGGTTAGGAGGGACTCTTCTCTTACATTTCTCTCTTTATTTTCCCACAAGTTGGTTAGTTCTGGAATCTGGAAGAAGGCATGGGATTGTTTTGTAACTGTCTCCTGATGCTAAGGCCATTAAGGCTGTCTCCTCCCCAGCAGTGACCTCACCTTGGCCCGACACTCATTAATTAATTTGAAGCACCTTGATTGTTAGTTGTAAAATCTTCTAGGGAAAGAAAAGTGAGAGTATAAAGTTGGCTCCACGTTAAGCATAGATTTTTCTTTAAAATTCTCTAAATATTTATTTACTTCTGAATGCTATATGATTGCTTTCATATTAATTTTTCAGTAGAGAAATTGAATACAATTCAATGAATTTTAATTTGATGAAGTACTTGATAAGATAATTTAAAAATCGGCTGAGCGCAGTGGCTGACGCTGAAGTAATCCCAGCGCTTTGGAAGGCAGAGGTGGGTGGATCACTTTGAGCTCGGGAGTTGAGACCAGCCTGAGCAACATGGCAAAATCCCATATCTACTGAAAATACAAAAATTAGCCGGGCGTGGTGGCCTGTAATCCCAGCTACGGGGGAGGCTGAGGCTGGAGAATCGCTTGAACTTGGGAGGCAGAGGTTGCAGTGAACCAAGATCAGGCCATTGTACTCCAGCCTGGGTGACAGAGCAAGACTCTGTCAAATATTTTACTGCAACTTTTACTTTAAGTTCAGGAGTACATGCGCAGGATGTGCAGGTTTCTTACATAGGTAAACATGTGCTATGGTGGTTTGCTGCACAGATCAACCCATCACCTAGGTGTTAAACCCCAGTATGCATTAGCTATTCTTCCTGCTGCCCTCCCTCTCCCCACTCCACTCTGACAGGCCCCAGTGTGTGTTGTTCCCCACCATGTGTCTGTGTGTTCTCATCGCCCAGCTCCCACTTACAAGTGAGAATGTGCGGTGCTTGGTTTTCTGTTCCTGCATTAGTTTGCTGAGGATAATAGCTTCCAGCTCCATCCATGTCTCTGCAAAGGATATAATCTCATTCCTTTTTTATGGCTGCATAGTATTCCATGGTATATATGTACCGCCGTTTCTTTATCCAGTCTATCACTGTTAGGCATTTGGGTTGATTTCATGTCTTTGCTGTTATGGACAGAAGCACAGATACTTTTTTTATGGAGGATAATATATTTTTCTTTTGCTAACCTAATTGAGAAATTAGCTTGTATGTATTTGTCAAGCATGATTTTCTTTCTGCAACAGAGCTTCCTGTGGTGTTCATGGGATGGAATTTTAGACCATTCTAAAATGTTGGTTTTCTTCATGTCTTGGAGGGGCTTAAGAGAACAAGCATGCTGAGGGGATTTTGACAAATGTAAAATTGGCTTTTGGTTTCTATATTGAAATAATTCTGTGTGCAAGACATTATACCTTGCAAATAGTTAGGAAATAACTGTTCAAAACTTTTCTCCAGTATATTTTTCACAATGATTTACTTGTGATTTTGAAGGATGGGTTAGAGTTGAGTGGTCTTTTGTAGACTGTGGAGTATTAAAATGACCCAATCCCCCATTTTATAAATCCCAAGACTCATTAGTATGTTGAGGAAATACAAAATTGTCCATGCCAAAAAGCAATCAGGGCCTGAAATGATCTTTGTAGTGAAGTCGAATTAAAACTAAGCTGTAAGTTTTGCTAAATCTATTGGCTGACCTAGTAGTACCCATTTCATAGTGTTGCTGAGGCCAACACAGTATAAGAACATGGTAACACAATATTGAGGATTACATCTGATCCTATTCTTTTTTTGTTTGTTTTGTTTTGTTTTTGCTTTCCAATGACTCTCTAAAGGAAGATAATATAAGGGCACCTCATTTTATGCAATTGGAATGGTTCTTGGTAATACACTTAAAGATATGTTAAACATTTTAAAGTGTACTTTGGAGAATATTTACAAGATTATGCTAATATTTTGTAAAACAAAGGAATATTTGAGAAACATGTCTCATGATTACTATATTTATAAGTTCAAATTTTTTTCTATTTCTTAAACTTTCTTAAATTTGGACATATCTGTGTAATAATGTGAATGTAAATGAAAGGGATCGTTAGGTAAGAGAAGGGTGAGGAGGTAGCTAATAGGGGAAGAAGGCAAGATAATATTTGGAGGTAGAACTCTTCACTGTAGGCCTTTAGAAAAAGGAAGAACATAGCTCACAAAGCAATGATGAAGGCGAGCAATTTTAAGGTATGGCATAGAAAGAGAACAAACAATGCTGTTATGATAAAACCTTTTCCTTTGTGAGAGTGAGATTAAGAACTATGTCTATCTGGTAAGTCAGGTTTATCAGCCACTATTCTTGTAGGTGTAAGCAAAACAAGTTTACTTGTAATGCACGATTAACATCACCCTTCTAGCACCACAAACAGTCATTGCTGATGGCACTTCATAGTTAGCAGTGTTTATTTTTTAAGAGTTCAAAGTGCTTCATGAACATTTTCTCTATTTCTTTAGATCCCTTATCCTTTCAGATCAGCCTACACTGCATCTATACTGAGTCAGCCCACAATGGGAGTTTCACCAGAGTTTTTGACTAATAGAATCAGTCTATGAAGCTTCCTTAGCCCTGCCTAATGATGGATTTGCAGCTATCAAGAGATGCTTTTGGGTGTTCTGCTGAGATCTTCCTAATCATCTCTCTGTAGCCTGCCTTAATTTGTTCATACCACCTGCCAAGATCTATGCTAAGCTGCACAGTTGGAAAGGCTGAAATCCGTTCTACTTTTTTTGCAAGATCGGTTACACCTCCTCACCCTTATCTTCTCCCTTCCCAGTCTCATTAGCTTCCCCAGAAGGCAGTGAAAATGTCTATTCACAAGAGGAAGTCTGAAGGCCTAGAGAGTATTTGCTGTATTTCCTGGTCATTCAATAAGTATAAAAGAAGAATCAGAGTTCCCTCTGTCCTCCTCATGTGTCCTAACTGCTAGATCACTCCACTTCTTTATAGATGACTAATTTTCAGGAAAAGCAGAAAGCAGTTTCTTTTTTTCTTTGAAGACACTTAAAAAGGATGAAATACTGAAATGAACAAGGAATTTCGGTTCAGAGGTCTAATAGTTGAGTTATATAATAATTCCAGCATTTATTACTTTCTTGATCTTACACTTTGTTTTCTTAATCTTAAAGTTAAGATTAATTTTAATCTTAAATATTTTAATTTTAATCTTAATCTTAAATTTGAAATAATAAAATCTGGCTCATGGGGGCTAGACTTTATTGCAAGTACTCTTCATTGCAAGAGTAATGAATAGTGGAAGTGCTCTGTATACCATAAAGATTCATAAAATTGTTAATCATTATTTGAATATTTGAATCTGTGAATGTATGTTCTCATAAAAATGCAGAAAATGTAGGATTTTCTAATTTTATGGTAATATTGAATGGCTGAAAAATTGGGCAGTTTTTACCATTTGGCTTTGGAACAGGGAAGGTTAGAAGAAAAACGGGAAGAAATTTTGCTTCACCCTAGTTTGTTACTCAAGCGATTGCAATTGACAGCAACAAAAAATTTAGACTATGGAAGAATACGAGTTTGACTAGTAGCTCCTGTTAATTTTGCTGCATTTCATTCTTGCATGGGTCCACAAGGAAGTTAAAAGCAGTGATAACATTAAAGGTAAGATGAATTATTCCTGTAATGTTGAGGCGAAAATTTCTGATGGAGCTTTCCAAAAGTGTATAAAGAATCATTCTTATAGGGCCGATCTCCATGAATTGTTCTTTATTTACCATGCAGAACTTTGTAAATATTTAACTTTCTTCAGGGTTTGGAATGCGCAAGAGTAATTTATTATTTCTAATGATTAGAAAGAGTCTTGGTATGTGCAAATAAAAGGTATGAGTTAAAAGAGAAAGCATAATATATTTCTTTGTAAGTAGCAGGCAGAACAGCATATAAAGAGAAAAAATGAGGAATGGCTTATCCCTCAGCAATGCACAAGAGGTAGTGTTTAAAGTAATAGTAGCTTTTATTCATGGAGCACTTAGTATGTGCAAGATGCTATTTGGGCTACGTGCTTTGTGTGCGAGTTCTGTTCTCTGCAACAGAACACTGCCTAATAGAGGCTGCAAATTCAATTGTGTTGAGTATGTTATTTGCCTATGTTGGCATGTTATAATATTATTTTTTAAAATTCCTTTTAATGATAAATTCAAAGACCCTTGAGAAAGAGAGAGACAGACACACAGGAGAGAGAGAGAGAGAAAGACAGAGAGAGACAGAGAGAGAGATTGAGAGAGATTAGTTGCGAGATTAGACCTTTTTGGAAAAACATGACTAATGACATGTAAAATAAACACGACTTTATTATTATCTCCTTTAACTGCTATTTCAGACATCCAATGAAAGAAATGATCTCTTGCTGCTTAATCAGAACTTGGGTAGGTTCCATAACTTTTCTGCTGACACTTAAGTATTAGCATATCCTACCTTCTCTTTTAACCAACATGGCACATGTTTACATAGGTAACAAACTTGCATGTTGTGCACATGTACCCTATAACTTAAAATATAAAAAAAGAGTAAAAAACAAACAAACAAACAAACAAACAAACAAGTCACAGACTGGGGAAAAAAAAAAAAAAAAAAGAAACAAACCTAGCCAGGCACAGTGGCTCATGCCTGTAATCCTAGCACTTTGGGAGACTGAGGTTGAGGGAATCACTTGATTTCAGGAGTTTGAGACCAGCCTAGGCAACATTGTGAAACCGTGTCTCTACAAAAAATACAAAAGTAAGCTGGGTGTGGTGGCACGCCCCTGTAGTCGCAGCTACTCGGGAGGCTGAGGCGGGAAGATGGCTTGAGCCTGGGAGGTGGAGGTGGTAGTGAGCTGAGATTGTGCCACTGCACTCCAGCTGGGGTGACAGAGTAAGACCCTCTGTCAAAAGAAAAAAAAAGTAACACAGCAACAACAAACACAAACACAAAAACAAACATAGTTTCAATGAATAAATAAGATTTGCCAAGTTTAAGATGTTAATACAAACTGAGCTTAATTCAATGCCAGATGTGTTCATTTTCCCAAGTCAGGCCTTCTTCTAGCTGATATGATTCATGGGGGACATTGCAAGAGCAATGAATAGTGGAAGTGCTCTGTATACCACAATGACTCATAAAATTGTTAATCATTATTTGAATACGTGAATGTATATTCTCATAAAAAAATACAGAAAATTTAGGATTTTCTAATTTTATGGTAATATTGGATGGCTGAAAAATTGGGCACTTTTTACCATTTGCCTTTGGAGCAGGGAAGGGCAGAAGAAAAACTCCACGTGGTGAGAGTGTCATGGTTGGCATCTGTCTTTCTATGCTTTGCTGTCATTCTCTTCAACGATCATCTCATCTCAGCTTTTGAGCATGTTTCTGATGCTGTTGAGGTTTGGAAAGGTATTAGGGTAGAAAAGGTCATGCATTGGTTCTTGTGGGTTGGGTTTATTCCTAAGGTGATTCTCTCCAGTGGGCATTTTGTGAGTTCTTTTGGCATTCTCATTTCTGGATACCCCTGACCTTGAGGTTTGTTGACCTTGTCAGAGTCATCTCTATATTGCACAGCCACGATGACTCCCTTCCACAGTCCCTAGGAGGAATCCAATGTCTTCTAGCTTCTTGATCCTGGGATTCTTTGTTACTCCAGGGGGCTCTACCTCACAGGACCCAACTCAATGCCATGCCAGCATTCTCTACCAAGGCACCCAGGTCTGATCCACCTAAACCACTCACACAACCCTTGTCCCCCAAAAGATCACTTTAGCTAGACCAGGTTGCAGTCCTCCATGCCCATCAACTTCAGGAAACACCTGTTCTTCAACTGGTGTCTTTGAAAGTCCATTCACTATGGCAGAGAGAAGTGAGGTAATACCAGAAACTCCTCTGTTCTGGGTAAGTGGGAGGAACTTAGAGCATGGCTCTTTCTGCAGAAATCTCAAATTATTTTCCATTTTCATTTTTTCTCTCTCTCTAACCCGTTTATATGTCCAAAGTGAGTGAGATGACGTAGGGAACCAATTCTCTAACTTTTTGGTAGGGACACATTCTGTATATGGTGATCTGTCTCACACTCAATTTGGCATATGATATAGAACATACTGGTGCCTCAGTAGAAATTAAGGCAGGAGAAATCCTTCTGTACTTTAGTAGCAATCTGCTTTGCAGTTCAAATAAGCATGACAAGGAAATAGGCAAATCAAGTAATTCCAATGGCCTTATTACTTGTATTCTCAGAGCCTAGTACAGTTCTGGATACATGGATAATAGCCAGCAAATGTTTGTTTACAGTAGGAAGGGAAGAAGAATGGCAGACAAGTCGCCTTTTATAATCTGGTGCATGCACCCATATTCCAATGCCCTGCTTCTATTCCCTTAGCTTTTACCAGCTTTGACCTAGATTTTGCTCTTAGCCCTAGTGGTCATGTTTATTTTGCTTGTATCTGCTATTTCTCCTTTAGGTAACTCAATATCTGACCTTAATAATTTCTCTGACTACATTTTCTATGAAACCTGGTTGTGATGTGGGATTACACTTCTTTGATAATGAATCCTTACCTACCTTGTTGTCATGAATTCATCAAACAATTATCTAGAATCTGCCATAAGCCAAGCATTAAGTAGGCACGAGGGATACAAAGCTTAAAAAGGTAGCCTTTGTGTGTTAACACAAATAAATGATGTAAGTGGCAGATACTAAATGTTTTATGAGGATTATCTCATTTAATCCTTACAATAGCCCTGCAAGTAGATGTCATTATCATCATTTCCATTTTACAGACGAGAAAACCAAACACAAGAAGGCTAAACAAATGGCCCAGGTAAAATAGGAGTAAAATGGAGTTGGCAGTCTAATTCTTAACCAACTTGCTACATAACTTCATCTAGTTAGTTCTCTCTGTTATGTTCAGTAACTTCTGTTTGCTTCTAGGGTAAAACTAGTAGGCTGGCAGCGGGGCTGAAACTGGGGCTGGTGATGGAAGTCAAATTCCCAATGAAAAACATGGAGATACAATAGTATGTAATGATAAAGAGCATTGGGTGAAATCATGGCTTCAATATTCCCTAGTTGTATGTGTGTATGCGTGTGTGTGTGTGTTTCCCAACTTTATTAATGTTTAATTATATGTATTTCTAGTGTATAACATGATGTTTTGATATAGGTAAATATTATGAAATAATTAAATCAAGCTAATTAACATATTCATCACCTCATATGTTTAACATTTTTTTGTGTTGTGAGAACATTTAAGATCTCCTCTCAAAAAAAAAGATCTCCTCTGTTAGCAGTTTTGTAGCATATAGTAAATTATTAACTGTAGTCACCATGTTGTTTAATATAGCTCCAGCAATTATTCATCCTGTCTAACTGAAACTTTTTACACTTTGACCAACATTTCTTCATTACCAATCCCCCATGACATGTACTGTATATCCTCTTGATGCCTTAATTTTCTAACTTGTAAATAAAGATAATAGTAGTATCTGCTCATAGGGCTGTAGAATAAATGAAACAGTGCATGCAAAGAATTTAGTAAAGTAAATGACACTCAGCATGCTTTCAATAATTTCTAACTTTTATGTTGTTGAAATAATTTTTTTAGCTCCCACTTTCAAGTGAGAATATACAGTATATGTCATTCTTTTTTATGGCTGAGTAGTATTCCATGGTATATATATCTCACATATTCTTTATCCATTCATGGGTTGATGGGCACTTAGGTTGGTTTAATATCTTTGAAATTGTGAATTGTACTGCAATAAACATATGTGTACAAGTGTCCTTCTGATATAATGACTTCTTTTCCTTTGGGTAGATAGCCAGTAGTGGGATTGCTGGATTGAATGATAGGTCTACTTTTAGTTCTTTAAGAAATGTTCATACTGTTTTTCCATAGAGGTTGTACTAATTTACATTCCCACCGGCCGTGTATAAGCATTCCCTTTTTACCATATCCATGCCAACATCTATTGTTTTTTGACTTTTTAATAATGACCATTCTGGCTGGGGTAAGGTGGTATCTCATTGTGGTTTTAATTTGCATTTCCCTGATGATTAGTGATGTCGAGCATTCTTTCATATGTTTGTTAGCTATTTATATATCTTCTTTAGATAAATGCCTATTCATGTCACTTGCCTACTCTTTGATGGAATTATTTGTTGTTGTTTTTTCTCTCTGAGTTGTTTGAGTTCCTTGTAGATTCTGGATATTAGCTTTTGTCAGATGCATAGTTGGCAAATATTTTCTATCGTTCTGTGGGTTGTCTGTTTACTCTGATGATTATTTCTTTTGCCGTGCAGAAGCTTTTTAGTTTAATTAGGTCCTATTTATTTATTCTTGTTTTTGTTGCATTTGCTTTTGGGGTCTTAGTCATAAATTCTTTGACTAGGCCAATGTCCAGCAGAGTTTTTCCTCGGGTTCTCTTCTACAGTTTCTATGATTTCAGGTCTTAGATGTAAGCCTTTAATCTATCTTGAGTTGTTTTTTGTATATGGTGAGAGATAAGGATCCAGTTTCATTCTTCTACATGTGGCTATCCAGTTTTCCCAGCACCATTTATTGAATAGGGTATCCTTTCCCCAGTTTATGTTTTTGTGTGCTTTGTCAAAGATCAGTTGGTTATAAGTATTTGGCTTTATTTCTGGGTTCTCTATTCTGTTCCATTGGTCTGTGTATTTACTTTGGTACTAGTACCATGCTATTTTGGTAACCATAGCCTTGCAGTATAATTTGAAGTCAGGTAATGTGATGCCTCTAGATTTGTTCTTTTTGTTTAGAATTACTTTGGCTATTTGGGCTCCTTTTTGGTTTTATACAAATTTTAGGACTTTTTGTCTAATTCTGTGAACAATGATGTTGGTATTTTGATAGGAATTACATTGAATCTGTAAATAGCTTTGGGCAGTGTGGTCATTTTCATGACATTTATTGATTCTGCCAATCTATGAGCATGGGATGCATTTTCATTTGTTTGTGTCATCTATGATTTGTTTCAGCAGTGTTTTGTAGTTCTCCTTGTAGAAATCTTTCACCTCCTTGGTTAAGTATATTGCTAGGTATTTTTTTGTTTGTTTTTGCAGCTGTTGCAAAAGGGATTGAGTTCTTGATTTGATTCTCAGCTTGGTTGTCATTGGTGTGTAGCAGTGCTACTGATTTGTGTACATTGATTTTGTAACCTGAGACTTTACTGAATTCATTTATCAAATCTAGGAGTCTTTTGGAGGAGTGTTTAGGCTTTTCTAGGTATATGATCACATCACTGGCATACAGTGATAGTTTGATTTCCTCTTTTGCAATTTGGGTGCTTTTATTTCTTTGTCTTGCCTGATTGCTCCGGCTAGGACTTCTATTGTTTCTATTTCAGAAGAAGAGGAAAATGATGCACAAAAACTGCCAAAGATTTGATTAAGTTTGCTTAATAATTTGGTCTCTAGAAGCAAAACACCTCCCAGAAAAAGGTTTGTTATCCCTAATTTCATAGCACTGGAAGACTTGTGAAATCCATGTACTTTGTACATAATTCATAATTTTAAAGTGGCAGGGCTGCTGCATAATGAGGCCTCCCCCATGTGGGGACATCAGGTGGGCTGATGAAAGATGATGACCTCCACAAAGATGTCAAGACATGTATGGGATATGAAAGGGAAGCTTACATGGCTGGTCCTTAAGCTCCTTAAAGACAATAAAGTAATGGACGACATGGGCTTCTTTTGGCTATGAATAAAAGTCTGTTTTAGGGACTGAGTGGTCTATTTGGAATTATGCTTGGCTGTCTGTAATCTTCTCATAGTGTAACATTTTTTCTCTGTACAAGCATTGTCTAAATAAAAGATTATGTCATCAAAATGAATAAAATGCTACTCTGTGACACTGGAGGACACATAAAATGTGCAAAAGCATTTTCACAAAATGACATAAAGCCCAATTATCATTGTTTGGGATTACATTAACTCCAAAAAGAAAATCCATAGCTTTGAATTTAAAATGATTTTGTCTAAATTAAAATCTTTTGTTTTAACTTTAGAAAGAGAAAAATCATCTTCCAAAACATAGAGCAAAGCCTAATTACCTAGATCTCTACTATTCTACTTAGTTATTTTGAAATGTCCATAGGGAGCAAATCCTCAGACATAAAAACTTCCTTTAGGTTCATGGCTGGGCAAAATATAACTCTTACTTTTTATGTATAAAGCATATATATATATGTATATATAAAATAAGTAATCTGGTACAACGTATATCTGTGCTATTAAATTTGCATGGAAGGGCATTAGGAAAAAAATCAAAAAAAGATCCTTAAGGGAATGATGATGAGAAAAAAAAGTTGAGAAACACTGCTATAGATGGGTTTGGCCAAACTGTGACTTTTATGGAGCCCCTGAAGAAAGTAACTTGTCCCACCTTAGATCTGATTCTGGTTCATTTCACCGAGATAGAGTACTGAATTGAGGTGAATCTAGGTAATTTGGGTAAAAATATGTTACAAACTCAAATTGGTGGATATAATTTGGAAACTATGTGTGAGGTAAATTATGTAGAAGTTAGTTTTTCCCTGACTCATGGAAATAATGACTTCCAGGGTAATTTTATTTTTCCTCTTGATTTTGATGGCTTGGCATTGTAAGTCACATGAATTGCAGAAGGCTTTCAGAGCCCATTACAGTCATTAAATAATGAACACTCTTCAATCTCTCACCAATTCCATTAAGAATGACATCATCAATTTCTAAACCCAAAGGCATAAACCGGCCCTTTTTAATATTACAGAACAGTTTGTCGGTAGAGTTGGGATTCATGGCTATTATTTTTATTTTAGGAGATTTACTCAGTTTCTTTTAATCATTTTATTAGCAAATATTTGTGAAACAAAAAATGTAATGAATATAAATGTCAGGCCTATGAGTCAAAAGATTTAGAAGATAAAAAGAGAAATTCACTAGTCTAATAGAGAATGGAGAAACAATATAGAAATTCATGAGAATTTACTTTAGAATAAATTCATTTAGTAATCTGATAATCTAATCTAAGCAAAAAAAAAAAAAAAAAAAACAAAACATCTGGTCTTTATATAACATGTGTCCTCTTTGGGGCAGCAATATGTTCAATACAAACTTCACAGAACTGGCTGGGCATGGTGGCTCATGCCTGTAATCCCAGCACTTTGGGAGGCCAAAGCTGGTGGATCATTTGAGGTCAGGAGTTCAAGACCAGCCTGGCCAACACGGTGAAACCCCATCTCTACTAATACTACAAAAAAATTTAGCCGGGCATCATGGCACATGCCTGTAGTCCCAGCTACTCGAGAGTCTGAGGCAGGAGAATCACTTGAACCCAGGAAGCAGAGGTTGCAGTGAGAGGAGATTGTGCCACTGCACTCCAGCCTGGGTGACGTAGTGAGACTCCATCTCAAAACAAACAAACAAACAAACAAACAAACAAAAAACTTCACAGAACTCATCAGGAGTCTCACAGAAATAAGCAGGAAGGATGGTAAAGACAATTTACATTTATTTTGGAAAAACAGAATCTACTGATACTCGGGAAGAAAGAATCAACCATAGTAGTGAGTAAAAATGTGTGACAGGGTTGGATGTGGTGGCTCACACCTATAATCTTAGAGCTTTGGGAGGCCCAGGCAGGAGGATTGATTAAGCCCAGAAGTTTGAGACAGGCTGGGAAACATAGTGAGACTCTGTTGTGACAAAAAAAACAAAATAAAAAAGTAAAAATTAGCTAGGCATGGTGGCACATGCCTGTCATCCCAGCTACTCAGGGGGCTGAGGCAGGAGGATCACTTGAGCCAAGGAGGTTGAGGCTGCAGTGAACCAGGATCTCACCACTGTACTCCCGCCTGAGTGGCAGAGTGAGACCCTGCCTCAAAGCAAAAATAAAGTAATAGGTTGTATTACTATTGATCAATATCTACTTCCCCATCTTACTGAAGACAGACTTGGTCATGTGACTTGCTTCAGCCAATGAAGGTTGGCAGATCTGATATGAATCACACCCAGTCAGAATCTTTGACAGCTGGTTGAAACATGAACACCCTCATTTCTTTGCAGCAATGCTTACAATTGATTCAGAAGGAGGCTGCTCCTTCAGGCTCATCCCAGAATGAGAAGAGACGCAAAGTTGCAGTGAACCATGGGTGAGAAATGGACTTCAACTCTCGTAAGCTAACTGTGTTTGTTACTACATCCCAGCCTTATCTGACTGTTACTGAAAGCTAGACTAGCAAGATATAAATGCAATGTTGATGAGGCTGATAAATGAAAACTGTGGAGAATCCTTACTTCTAGAGAAAACCAGCTTGATGGAACTCAATAGGAGAGGCAATGTTTATAGTCTAACGGTCCTTCAATAGATAAGGCAGTGCAATTATTGCTGGTTATATTTTATGTATATATATTTGTACATTTATCTATTTAAGTTAGCAGAGACAGGAATAAAACTAATTATTCAAAGGGGGAAGATAAGTAATGGAAAGGGTTACTGATTGCTTTATTATTTTTCAACCTCTCAATGTAGTTCATATTAATTTGCTTCCCTCAGAAAGTGGGTAGTTTCAATAGTTTCAGGGAAGGAAAAGCCTAACACAATTTGTTTGCCTGTGACCTCAGGGTAGGATTTTTCTATCATTTTCCCATAATTTCTTCCAGTGCTCTAACTTACTATTTCCGTTCTGTCACATGAATGATATTGTTTTTTGCCTTTTACCTTCTTTCCCTTGAATGTGACTGCTACCACTACACTAGCACCTCTTTAATGCTCTTGATTCATGGAGGAGGCAGAACCAACCCGAGTAAAATGATGAAGATTAATAGCTAACATTTTTAAAGCACTCACAATGATCAGACACTCTTGTAAGAGTTTCCCATGGATTATCTCATTTAAATCATTATAACAAGCCTGTTAGGTAGGTACTATTATTAGCCCCATTTATCACTATAGGAAACAGACACAGTGAGGTTAAGCAATTCGTTTAAAATCATTACAGTCAGTGAGTGTAAGAGCCTAGATTTATGAACCTAGAAAATTAGAATTAAGAGCCATAAAGCATTTTTTTTTTACCAGCTGTGAGTCTGCCACTAATAAGTGGTGCAAATTTGAGAAATTGTTTAAGTCTCTGGGCCTCAGTTTTTCATGGTTCCAATAAAAGGGATTGACTAGGGAAGTCTTCCAGCTGTAAAACTCTATAAATTTATGGACCAGTAAATGAATACATTTAAATCATTTTTATGATTTTGGTATGACCAAAAGTGTGTGACCTCTGGCAAGTGTCTTAACCTTTCTGAATCTGTTTCCTTATGTGTAAATTGTCAGTAATACCTATCTCAGAGATTTGTTGTCACGTTTAAGTGAGATTATATAAACTGGTGTTTTTGCTAATTTTAAAGAATACAAATGTAAGCAATTATCACTGTGTAAACGATACTATTTATCCATTCTTTCTTTGAGCCATCCATTCATCTACCCTTCCAATAAATACATATTTATTAAATGCCATTTGCAAAGGTGGAAATTATAGTCCCCTCTTTAAGGAGATCACAATCTAAGTGGGAGACAGATACACAAGCAACTAGCACACAAGGTGATACATGCACATGGGAGGCAGGTTTGGAACACAATTAGTTCTTCTGAATGACATAAAGTAGGCTGATGCAGTGAGAGAGGCTTCACATAGGAGGCAGAAGTTAAAATGAGATCCAAAGATGTAAATCATATAAAGTGTATGTTCACGTGGGTGTCGGACGGTGGGGGACACTCCAGGAGAGAAACAGATTAGGCAAAGACACAGAACTGTGGGATAGCAAAGCATATTTGAGGACTTACAAGAAGGTTGTGAAGCTTAGAATGCAAACCTCAAGGGTGGGGGAGGTGAAGCTAGAGCCTCAAGGGTCTTGTATCCTGTGTCGGGGAGGTTAGATTCTATCCCACAGGAGATGAGAATCTATAGGAGAATTTTATTTTATTTTATTTTATTATTTATTATTTGAGACAGAGTCTCACTCTGTTGCCCAGGCTGGAGTGCTGTGGCACTATCTCGGCTCACTGCAACCTCCGCCTCGTGGGTTCAAGCGATTCTCCTGCTTCAGCCTCCCGAGTAGATGGGATTGCAGGCGCCCGCCATGAGGCCCAGCTAATTTTTGTATTTTTGGTAGAGACAGGGTTTTGCCATGTTGGCTAGGCTGGTCTTGAACCCCTGACCTCAAGTGATCTGCCCTCCTCGGCCTCCCAAAATGCTGGGATTACAGACATGAGTCACTGCGCCCAGCCTACAGGATAATTTTAATGGAAGGAATGTGATTAAATTCACAAACGGAAAATGCCAGCAGTGCTGTGGAGGATAGAGTGGCGGGAATGAGACGATGAGAGGCAAATTGATGGCAGGAGTCACCTCTCCTGCTCACTGTGTGAGGCCTCGAGCAGCGAATTGGCCATGAATATTTCTGAAACAGCAGCCACGAGAAAGCTCGAGTCTGTGCGGGGTACCGGGTGGGAAGAGAAAGGGATTATAGGGATAAGTGTCCATCACCGGTGCTTCCCTTGGTACCAGCTTAGAGCTGAAGAGTGGAGGGTGCAGACTGTGTATGGGTGAATTCCCAAGAACAATACAATGACACCACAACCCAATAACAGCCTTGCCATCTGGCAAAGTTCACTCAGAGATGGCTAAAATTGTGTTGCTCTTGGGAATTTACCCATACACACTCTGCACCCTCCACTGTTCAGCTCTAAGCTGGTACCAACGGAAGCACCTGTGATGACTGGGTGGTTACATAAAACTGATGTTACTTTGACCAGTATATCCGTTCTCTTGTCCCTTTAAAGCCAACTCCAAGCAGAACTAAGTTCAAACTGTAGCAAAATTGCCGTGTGTGTTTTTTTCCTTTGTTCCCTTCTGTTTTCTGATGGAAGCATCAGAAGGTGGGAACGTCAGAGGCCTGGAAAATCCAAGAATTATTTAATTAATTTCTAACCCTCCCCCTCCACTGACCAGAATAAGTAAAGATAGATATCCAAGGGCATAATATTTATATATCTTTTCATATATATAAATATATGTATATGTCTTTCCACATACATAAATTAAAATTAACACTTGTTCTCAAAATTTGCGTTATATTAATACAGAATAACATAGAATATCATAAGGGTGCCAACTCTGGAACCAGGCTGTCTGGTTTCAAGTCTTGGCTCAACCTTGGACAAGCTACTTAACTTTTCCATGCTTCAGTTTCTTTAACTATAAAATAGAGAAAATTATAGTTCTTATAAGTTCAAAGAGTTTGAAGGGTGTGATGAATATTAAAGGCTTAGAACAGGGTCTGGACTATAAAAATAGCTTAATTGATGTTAAGTATTATTGTTACTAGCCATGATTAATCTTCCTGCTGCTGAGGAAGCAAGTTTGCCTGTCCAGGGGTATTTCTAAAGACAGGAGTGTAGAATTTAAATATAAGGCAAGCAAGAGGCTTGTCCTTACTCAGCATAGAGTTGAATACAGCCAGAGAACAGTGAGAGAGAGAACCTTAGAATTGGAAGGTCATGAATTGCTTTTAGACTCATTTTTCTAATGACAATTTCTGCGTGCTAGACATTTGCAAACTACTCTCCTCCAGTAGAGCTGATTCTGGTGGTGGTGTCCTATTCTCTGTTCTCATCGTTCCCCAGGTATCAACTAGCCCTGAGCCTGACCCCCTCTGACTTATACGATCACTGGTACAGACGTGCTTTACAAGTGTTAGAACTTCTGGGTCCTCAGCATTGGCTAAAAGCCACAGCACAGGAGGTATCTGTGCTGCCTATAAATAGAGCTATGTCTGGGTTGGTGCCAACTCCTCCTGTACCAAAAATACTTAATAATCTCTTGGCTGATGGTTTCAAACTGGCTTCCTAGCAGAATGGCAACAATCAGCATCTTCAGCTTTAACTTTATTCTAGATTGCTAAGTCTTTGAACATAGGGGCTGGTTTTTAGTAAAAGAATGAATAGATATATGGATGCGGTAGGAATTCCCTTTACTTAATTCACAAAGCATAAAAAGAAAGCAATGGAAGAAAATGGCTAGTGAATTTGATTTCAAAAAACATAAATTTAAAACACAATATAAAAAAATCATAAGCAGTGTTACAACGCAGATGACAATTTGAAAAATTTTATAAGAAAAATAAAGAAATTAATCTCACTGAAGTGTAAATGACACATAAATCAATAAAGAAAATATTGAAATTGGAGCAAGAATGAGAGGAGATAATTCTAGGCAGAGATAATTAAAATCAATAAACATGACAAGTTTTCAACTTCACTAATAATCACATAAACATAAATAATAAAGATATATTATTTTTGGCCTGTGACATTAGTAATGATTGAAATAGGTAATAATTCTGACAAGGTTACTGTAACATTGATTGCATTTTACGTTGTATAGTACAATGCTTCAGAAACAGAATTTGACAGTATGTTAGAAAGGGACTCAGAAAACTCCATATCTTTGATCCAGTGATTTCCGTTCTAGAAATCTCCCCCATGGAATCAGAGATTTTTGCACAGATACGTTTACTACAGTATTGTTATATAGCAAATAAACCCAGTACCGTCATCATCATCATCAACAACAACAACAACAAATAAACCCAAAACAAAAACCTGGGAAAACCTGGGAAAAAGTATTCCTAATGAGTTAAAAATAGGGAATGATCAAATAAATTATAGTTTACTTGTGTGGTAGAATAAAAAAAAACTCACCATATTTTTAAGGCAGCCATCATTAACCAGGTTTAGAAATAATGTTTAACAACATGAAAATGCATGTATGTATATATCACACTTTATTATATATTATATATGATGGACTTATACAAAGCTGTTATTTGGAAGAACTTTTATTAATCTAGGGACATATATATACACATATGTCATTATATATGCATGTATAATACATAATTTTACCATAATACATTATAAAATATATAAAATTGCATGTGTATTATAAAATACATTTTGTAAAAGTAGGATAAAACTATTATAATACATAATTGTATTACAATAAAATACTATATTTTACAAAGTACATCTATACATACATAAACACATATATACATACTGTAGAAACTAAAAACCGGAAGAAAACCAATGAAAATTTTGATAGTAGCTATTGCTTGATAATAGGGAAAAAAGGGTTGCAAGCAACTAAAAATAGCAAGAAAATTCCTGCTACAGAGATGTGATTTATGCAGCATTTTTGCATAGTTTTCATCTTGAGTCTCATTACAATCCTGTGGGTAAGTGCAGGCAGGTATTGTTTCTCCTCTTTATAGAAAAGATGCTGAGGCTCGGGGAGATGCTTGGTTTAGTCCAGGTCACAAGGCTAACAATGAAAAGCATAGCTGAAATTTGAACATGGGTCATTTGACGCCATGTCTGGAGCTACCTTCACTAAACTAAGGTGACTGTAAGATCACATGACTAGAAAATCTATAGATACAGAAAGGCCAGGAAATGGTAGAACCTATAGTTCTAACTCCTGAAAGTCTCATGGGCATTAGCAAGAAATAGAAAATGTGTACTGAGAGTCCAAATTGTAGTTATATGCAGATGAAATGTTCTACAGGCATAAAGGAAATTATTTGTTATTGAAAACATTTTAGTGTACTGGCTAAATTGAAGAACCTTTTTCATGAGTCATTCCTGAGAACTTTGAAGGAAAGTAAATAGATATTACCTCATTCTACACAAAGGGAAACAAATTCATAAATAAGGGAAGAATACTCTTTACACTCTCACACACTAAAACAGTAGACAAGGCAGCCATCATTAATCATGTTTAGAAATAATGTTTAACAGCATGAAAATGCATATATGTATACATCACACTTGTATATTATATATGATGGACTTATACTACATTCTACACAAAGGGAAACAAACTCATAAATAAGGGAAGAATACCCTTTACACTCTTACACATTAAACAGTAGACAAGAGTAAGATAAATATCATATTCCAGTCTTCCTGTGTCATGTACTGGCTTCATATTTCTACCACGCTGAAGAGGGTGTGTTACTGAGGAGGTACTCGGGACTGGTTTAGGGGTGAGTGCATATGGGCTACTCGCTGAGATGCCTGCCTCTCTATTTCAAGTTATTTATTTTCATATTCTATTTTATGGTCTCAAATAAGAGCTTGAACATTCTTAGTCAAGAGTCTTGGAATCAGAAAAATGAGCATCAGAGTAATTTCATACACACTATTAAGCCACAGTGCATAACCTTCACTCCTCTCCTATTTGAAAAAATGATACTCTGGTTGGTACAGGAAGCTTTGTGAGTCAGTATCTCCTGCATGCCAGTTATTCTTATCTCTTAGAATGAGATTTATTTTTGTTCATCAATAAGTTCTCTTTTATATAATTTACTCTTTCATCTTAAGTAATTATCTACTTAACAAGCTCTAAAAGTTTTCCCTCAGTTTTCTAAGTTTGCCTGGCTAGAGTGTTTTTCTTTCTGACTTTTCTAAATATTTTTGTTAATTTACCAAATCGCTTTGCATAGAAAAATCTTGTGTTCATTATTCTTTTTTTTAAAAAAAATTGTATTTTTTGAGATGGAGTCTTGCTTTATTGCCCAGGCTGGAGTGCATTGGCACAATCTCGGCTCACTGCAACCTCTGCCTCCTGGGTTCAAGTGATTCTCCTGCCTCAGCCTCCTGAGTAGCTGGGATTACAGGTGTGTGCCACCATGTCCAGCTAATTTTCGTATTTTTAATAGAGACAGAGGTTTCTCATGTTGGCCAGGCTGGTCTTGAACTCCTGACCTCAAGTGATTTGCCTGCCTTGGCCTCCCAAAATGTTAGGATTATAGGCATGAGCCACCGCGCCTGGCTGATTATTCTTAAAATGTAAAATACTGTGTTAATTTATTTTGTGCTTGTTTCTACCTTTGTGCTATGACATATTGATAAACATTCTGCACAGACACTAGTAAATATTAATAACTGATTAGAAATTATAATTTATGCAAATATGGAATACTGTCTAATATCAGTATTTTGGTATTCTGTGCATTATAAAAAAGAAATGCTTCTTAAGTTCTGATAGCTCTTATCAACATTAAAATCATAACCCAAGATGACCCAAAAGTAGATAGATAGGTTCATCTTCAATTACACCTTTACTAGTCTTCTTCACCTCATGCCTTGTTATTTAATTCCTCCATTTGTGCTCTACACAAATGGGAAGGATTTATTGTCTCGGTTAGACTACTGTACATAGCAATGTGCTAGGTGATAAAAGGGTAACAAAAGCATATACCACGACTGAAAATAAGACCAGTTTTTGTATGTGCCTACAGAATGTAAGTGCATTGTGTTAGGCACTTTGAATAGTTCTGTGGCTTTAATAGGCTTGTAATATACTTAGGGAAAGAAACAAAACATTCATTTTAAATTAAATAGCAATATAAAATAGTGATCAAGACTATGCAACATGTAAAAACATATACTGGAGGGGAGCTTGATTTCAACTGGGGAGAAATTGCTGCATGGTAGGGTCATCAAGAAAGTTTTCACCCTTCTGTGGAAAGAGTGACAGTGCAATGTAGTGGGTAATAGAATCAGCTTTGGAGCAAGATAGGCCTGGGTTTGAATCTTGGTTTTGTGATCTTGAGCAAGTTATTTTCCCTCTTTGAGTTTTGATTGTCTTTGACTCAACTGGCTTAATAAAACTTATTTTGTAGATATGTTGGAAGAATTAGGTAAACAAATGCATGAAAAGCATTCAGCTAAGTTCCTGGAACATGCTCAATAAAGTAGCTGCTATTAATTAAACGGGAGCTTGAATGATGTATTGTATTTCCATAGTGAGGAGTGGGGGTAGAGGGAAAAGTGGAGACAGGGCAGAAAAAAAGGCAGAGGATCTTGCTGGTGGAACAAAGATATGCTCAAGGTTGAGAAGGTCTGAATATGCAGCTATGTTTAAGGAGAATATAAGTGAACCATATTGAAGGTTTCCTGGGGAGGGGGCTGTGGATATTATGCCATTTGTCTTTAATAGAGGCAGTTTGCTTCAGATGACAAATGACTTGACCTTAGCAGGTGGCTTGGCAAATTCTGAGATGTTGCTTTTTGGCAAGGTAAAGATCCTATATTTATTTCATTTCTTGCTTCACAGTACCTTGGAGTGTCTTACACATTATATAGCTCTTTAATATCACATCTGTGAGGTAGGAAGAGCTGTGGGAAAAAAATGCCTGACATGGACTGAATGACTCACAGCAGGTGAGTGTGCTGTGCAGATGGGCCTGACTTCCAGGCTTTCTCCTTCCCAGAGCCTCTCTGTGAAAGTTCATGTGGCCAATCTTGGCGTTTCTCATTAGGCATCTCTTCTGGGGGAGAGAGAAAGGAAGAGAAGAGAGCACTGTTAGGTCTTAAGCAAGAGACTTCAAAGTCTTTTCCAAATGAGTCATGCAAACAGTTTTGCTTAACATATATGGAATATGAATCTGTAATTATGAAAACACTTACACAAAACTTCCACAATAGCAAAGCATCAATAAGCAGGTGTTTCCTGTGTTTACAAAAAGGGCTCATCCCACTTGTAAAGTGTTTGTTTTTATAATATGTTTCGTGTTAGACTTATGCTTTTCTTTGGACAGCTAATAGCTGTTTCCCCCTTTCCTCTGATGAATGTCTAGGTGAGCAGGGATGGAAAACATCTTATGAAACAATATAAACTTTGGAGAACATTTGTATTTACCTAAGTCACAAAGCCAAAGCAGAAAATAACTCAGTGGATTTGCTTCGGTTTTGCGAGCAGTGAAAGAAAAGGGAAATTTTTCATGCATTATCACAGAATTGAAGAACTTGGACTGGAAAGAATGCTCAGGGATTGTCTAGCTGATGCTTTATTGTTATGAAAGAGAGCTGAAGCCAAGAGAACATGTCAGTGATTCGCAAGCTTGGCTACATATTTGAATCACCTGTGGAGATTTAACAACCACTACTGCCTGGGCCCCATCTCTAGGGTCTCTAATGTAATTGGTTTGGGGTGTACCTAGGACATCTGGAGCTATAAAACCTCTGTAGGTGATTCTGTGTAGCTGAAGATTGAAGACCACTGTTTTAAGTGAGATGTATAATACCACTTATACTAATGTACCAATATGCTATTAGTAACATATCAATACGGACATGAAGATTTATAAGCAGGAGCCCAAATTGCTAAATCTGAAGCTGTTTCCTCAAGCCTCCAAACTTCTTTCTTTTTTCTTTTTGCTCCTTTTCCTATTTACCTTTCACAACCCACAGCTTTTGATTCTACTCTCTCTTAACTATCAAAATAAGTTATCAGAAAAGGAGTCATTAAAAACATCATTCTGAAATGTAACTGACTAATCTGTGATACCTCTCCTAGATGTACTGTATTTGTATTTTAACCAGAAACAAAGGCCCTGCTAGAAAAAACCCTTTATGAGCCAGGCGTGGTGGCTCACACCTGTAATCCTAGCACTTTGGGAGGCCGAGGTGGGCAGATCATGAGGTCAGGAGATAGAGAGCAGCCTGGCCAACACGGTGAAATGCCCTCTTTACTAAAAATACAGAAATAAGCTGGGTATGATGGCATGTGCATGTAATTCCAGCTACTTGGGAGGCTGAGGCAGGAGAATCACTTGAACCCGGGAGGCAGAGATTGCAGTGAGCCAAGATCACACCACTGCACTCCAGCCTGGCAACAGAGCGAGACTCCATCTCAGAAAAAAAACAAACAAAAAACCAAACAAACAAAAACCTTCATGATAAGCTTGAAATAATAACCTATAGGCAGTTACTTACTGCCTGCAAAGAGAAAACCTGGTTTTCTTCATCATATAGACTCATTGGCTCATCCAGGAGAGCATCATGGTCTTTAGTTGAAAACAGCTGGCTATTCAAACTTATTGAGCAATTGGTATCTGAGAGTAGATGTCAATGACACTCCAATTGCAAAGACCAAGACTCTTTCTACTCATTGTGGATGTTTCCTCCTTATTCCCAACCCCTCTGTAAATATTAGGAGACAAATCAGAGTTTCTTTCCTCAAACAAAACTGAAGTATGTCTGGCTGTACTTGGACAAAGTGTCTCTTCACGGGATAGGTAATCTGGGAAACAGTGTGAATTCTGCTAGCCCCTACCTGTATCTTAATCTAAGAACTCTGTTTATGTCTCCACTGTGCGTTGTTCTTAGTGTTTGTCTTTACCCTGATTCTGTCTTTCCATAAGGTTGCGTTTAAGAAATTGGACAATTTTGAATACATATTTCTTTCATGAGCCTTACAGAAGGTAAGAAGTCTAAACACCAATTTGTTATTAGTTGGCATTCCTACTGTCACTATGTTATAGATTTTTTTTCTCTAGGATGATAGTATGTTGAGTTTTTAAATAGCAGGATTATAGTCATTTGTGGAAATTATCTGTTAGAAACATGCTTTTATTATGTTACAGTTAGTAAGGTATGGAAAGAGAGGAGCGAGGATATAAAAGAGCAAATAAATGGATCATGAGGATTAATTCTGTGCTTAAGAACTTTATGGGATAGTGTGGTAGCTCATGCCTGTAATCCCAGCACTTTGGGAGGCTTAGGCAGGAGGATCACTTGAGGCCAGGAGTTCGAGACCAGCCTGGGCAACATATGGAGACCTCGTCTCCACAAAAAGTTAAAAAATTTGCTGGGCATGGTGGTGCCTGCCTGTAGTCCCAGTTATTCAGGAGGCCGAAGCAGGAGAATCACTTGAACCCAGGAGTTTAAGGCTGCAATGTGCTATGATATGCCACTACATTCCAGCCTGAGTGACAGAGTGAGACCCTGTCTCTAAAAAATAAATAAATAAATACAATAAAAACACTTTATGCCTGACTTTAAGATTTGGCCATGATTAAGTAGCTTATGTTAGACTTGTCCACCCACCAAAACATATATAAAATATGGAAAAAATTTAAACGAGTGTTTGCAGAAAGTGAGCAGCAACTAATGCAAGGCTGATATCCCTGAGATAAGGAAAACACATGACCTACACCCTGCCTTCACTCTGGATTTCCCCCAAAGAGCAATTTTCAAACCACTGTATGGGAGCATACAGCCCTAGCAGAAAGCAAAATTCTTGCTCTCAGGGAAAACAGAGACTGGTTTTAGGAGTTACAATGGTGACTGGGATTTGAGGGGTAGGGTATTAGGAGAGAGTTACAGAGAAGTGGCTCCAAAAATCTACATAAAAATTCACATTGGGTCTTTGATGCATAAAGGTGTGTATTCACATAATGAGATTTCAGGAGATATAGCAGAGAAAGGATGTAGGGTGCTGAGAGATAAGCAGAGATTTCAGAAATCGCACAACTCTGGGGAGACACTGACATTTGGGTCCAGCTAATGAATACCTTGGGCCTGTTGTTGATGTTACTATGATAGTATCACACCTTGGAAGTAAGGAGCAGGCTAGGGGTAAGGGTTAGACTCTAGGAATAAGGGAAAAAGTGAAATAGACCCACTCTAACAAAGACTAAAATCAAACTGTGGCAGGATAAGGGTGATTTTTCATAATTTAATTGCCTGCTGGATAAAAACTTAATCTCTAGAGGAAGATAACACATTCCACAGCATCTATGGTGTATCATTTATAATGTCAAGCACATAATAAGCAAGTATTAGATATGCAAACAAGCAGGAAAAGCAACTAATAATCAAGAGAGAAGACAGTAAATAAAGGCAAACTCAGAGATGATATAAATATGTGATTTGGTAAATAGAGTTCAAAAATAACTGCGATTAATATATTAAAAAGATAGTCAAAATCAATAAAAAGAGTACTTCAACAGAAAATTGAAATTTATTAAAATAACATAATAGAAATTCTGAGCTTGCAAAATACAATATTTGAAATTAAGCTCTTCATGCTTGATAAATGACTCACAAGTCTGGACTCTCAGTACAATAATATTTATCTGCCACATAGAATAAAATCTGGGATGTGAATAGAGAAAAGAGTAAGTATAGGCTAATGAAAGACAATGAAAAAGAAGAGACTGAAGCTGCAGGTGCAAAAGAGAAAGTTCTTTTTCTGAACTGTACTGATTTGACCAATAAGATGAGAAAATGACAAAAATGACATTCAAAATGACCTAGTAGTACATATTTAGTCTGTAAATTCACTTGCTAGGGCTTCTGTAAAAAAGTAACACAAACTGGGTAGCTTAAACCAGGAGTTCCCAACTCTTGGGCTATAGACTGGTACCTGTTCATGGCCTGTTAGGAACTGGGCTTCACAGTAGGAGGTGAGAGGCGGGTGAGTGAGTAGAGCTTCATTTGTATGTACAGCTGCTCCCCATCACTTGCATTACCACCTGAGCTCCACCTCCTGTTAGATCAGCAGTGGCATTAGATACTCATAGGAGTATGAACTCTATTGTGAACCGTGCATGCAAGGGATCTAGGTTGTATGCTCCTTATGAAAATCCAATGCCTGATGATCTGTCACTGTCTCCCATCACCCACAGATGGGACTGAATAGCTGCATGAAAACAAACTCAGGGCTCCCACTGATTCTACATTATGGTGAGTTGTATAATTATTTCATTATATATTACAATGTAATAGTAATAGGAATAAAGTGCAAAATAAATGTAATGTACTTGGATCATCCTGAAGCCAACTCCCATGCCTGGCTGTGGAAAAATTATCTTCCACGAAACTGGTCCCTGATGCCAAAAAGTTGGGAATAAACTGGCTTAAACAACAGAAATTTATTGTATAACAGTTCTGGAGGTATCAGGTATCAGTAGGGTTGGTTACTTCCTAGGGGGTGAGGCAGAAATTAGGTCCATGCATCCCTTTAGTTTCTGGTGGGTTTTGGCAATCTTTTGGCATTCTTTGGCTCTGTTGCATTACCCTAATCTCCCTTCATCTTTACGTGGAGTTCTCTCTTTGAGCACGTCAGTGTCTTTTTATTTTTATTTTTTGCCCAGATTTACTGGAATTAGGTTACTGTTGCTTTCAATGGAAAGACCTAGGCCTTTGAGACTTCAGTAGGTTTGCTGATACAGTTGATTGTTGAACAACATGGGTTTAAACTGTGTAGGTCCACTTATATGTGGATTTCCTTTCACCTCTGCTATCTCTGAGGCAGCAAGAACAACCCCTTCTCTTCCTCCTTTCCTCAGGCTACTCAACATGAGGATGATGAGGATGAAGACTTTATGAAGATCCACTTCCACTTAATGAACAGTAAATGTATTTTCTCTTCCTTATGATTTCCTTAATAACATTTTCTTTTCTCTAGCTTACTTTATTGTAAGAATACAACATATAATACATGGAAAATATAAAATATATGTTAACTGTTCGTGTTATCAGTAAGACTTTCTGTCAACAGTAAGCTATTAGTAGTTAAGTTTTTGGGGAGTCAAAAGTTGTATGTGAATTTTTGACTGTGTGGGAGGTCAGCACTCCTAACCTCACATTGTTTAAAGATCAACTCTAGACAGAATGGAGTGAAACTTGGAGATCCAGATGGATAAATAATCTATTTGTTTATTTATTTGAGACAGTTTCTCATTCTATTGCCCAGCCTGGAGTATAGTGGCATTATCATGACTCACTCTCACTGTAGCCTTGACCTTCTGAGATCAAGCAATCCTCCTGTCTCAGCCTCCCAAGTAGCTGGGACTATAGGTGGGCACCAACATGCCCAGCTAATTTTTGTATTTTTTCTGGAGACAGAGTCTCCCTGTGTTTCCCAGGCTGGTCTCAAATCTCTGGGCTCAGGTGATCGCCTCATCTTGGCCTCTCAAAGTGCTGGGATTACAGGTGTGAGCCACTGCACCTGGTCCATTTATTTATCTTTTGGTAGTCAAAAAAAATGAATAGCAAGGAGTCTGACATGCGCTATAGCAAAAGATGGTAGAATTAAGAAGAGGACTGATTTTTGGGATAACAGTGCAGGATAGGCCTGGCTTCAGAGTCTAGTTATTGGGCTGGATCCTAAATTAAGGACACTCTAAAATCTTTCTCCTTATTTAGATTCCCTAATTTGGTCACATGAATTAGCTATAATTGCAGGTTGGTCTCTACTGTAGTTTGATGCTAATCTATGCTTACACTTGTAGAGACACTGAAATAACAGCATGCCAAGAAGATGACGTTCACATTCACATCCTGACCCCGTAGCTATAATTGGACCTCTAGATCTCCTACTTCAGAAAGTATATCAAAATACAAGTGAAAAGAGTGTTTTTGGAAAAAAAAACAAAACAAAAACAAACCTTGGACTTATTTAAATTCTTTGTGGAATAAAGAATTTAACCTTTTCCAAAGAGAGATCTAGCCTTTGCCCTCAGCTTCTGGGAGGTAATCTCTATGTTCTTGCAATGTCATACCTGATAGGAGTGTCTTATTTGGGAATTTAGGCTGTGCCAGACAGCCTAACAGTGCAATTTATGATGGAAGTTTTGAGTCATGTCAACCAAAATTAAGGCTGCTGAGGCAGAAATAATTTGACAAACGTTTGTTGGAAGCCAACTGTGAGGACCGACCTGGGAAAACACACCAAAAAAGTTGGGCATATTCCACAGTCCACTACCAATTGGAAGGCTTTTACAGGAAAGTTTAGAAGAAGGGAGGAGGACTCCTCACACCAAAATTGTCCTTTTCATTGTGGGGTGCAATACGGAGGTTATAATCATTGGCTACAGATTACAACATAAAAGCTAAAATGTTCTACATGCAAGACAACCAGTAAAAGTTCATGACTCAGAAACAAATCAGTGTTCTTTTCAGTGTTAGTAGGTTACGTATTAATTAGTATGTCAACAATTTGAGGAACTCCCGACAAGATTTGAGGAACTCACGACAGGATTCTTTAGTCAGAGTCAGGATGTAAGCCTTTCAACCTAACCTAACCTGCATCCTAAACTGTCATCATAAGTATAACAGCATCCAGAGAGCTCTGTGAGTCTTTCTAGTGCATTATTAAACCTAAGTATGGTCTTAGAGATCCTAAACTTGAAATGGTGTCAGAAGTGGGGGTAGTCTTGTGGACTACCCTTTAACATCACACTCAAAAAGTAAATAATTTGCAAACTATGTTCCTGTAATTACTAATCATGCTAAATTAATCTGTGAAGAACTGTTAACATGAACATCTGATATAAGAATAATACTGATGGCTGGTTATTGAAAAGAAGAGAATTTGGGATTTAAGCACCCAGCAAGTCCTCTGAGTACTGAAGTATTCATTTATTCATTCAACAAATATTTGCTGAGTTCCTGACTACATGCCTTAAAAATACAGTCCCTTCAACCAGGATGATCCCTAGTAAAGAAAAATGATAATAATGTCTAATGGAGATATTTGATTCAATTCAAACAAGAATCAAACAATTCTAATAGAGGTAGAGACATAAAAACTGTCAGGTCTGTTTTGTTGTAATACTCAGAAATGTGTTATTTGGAGCCAGGTAAAACCGGACTGGCTACCTGACTGGTGATTTTCAGTACCACATGTACTGTGACATTCATTGTAACCTTAAGCTCTTTCCCACTTTTCTCATTTGTAAAATGGGGATAATAACACCTACTTCATAGAATTGTTGTGAGGATTAAATGAGATGATGTATTAAAGGTACTTAAGGTCAGTTACATAATCAATACATGTTATATATATAATTAATATTAATATGCTCAGATTTATCTTCTAACCAATTTTTTTTTTAGCTGAATGTGAGAAGGTATTGCTTTCCAGCATACCTATGTTAATTTTAGTGGCTACTTATTTCCTTAGTCCCAGGAACTATAATGGCATCAAGAGTGTAGGCCCAGTTTTGAACTCTGTAGTTTAGCAGAAAATTGCTAATGAACAGGTTTTGGATTTATCCAGTAGTGGTGACTTCAATCACAGCTTCTTTTGCTGCCTTTTGTTTTGTCACTAAAATACCAGAGGGATTTGGGTGTTGTATATACAAGGTATAAAAGCCGCAGAGAAGGTGAAATTAGACTTTGTAATCTCATGGCTTTTAGGCAGGAGAAGGATTATGAAGCAGCTGGTGAGAGTAAAATATTCATTAATTTAGTCTATAGCAATATGCAAATGTTTAGATGGTTTCTCATCTGGGGTAACTCAAGCTCTGCCCCTAAGACATTTTAATTGTGCAGAATATATTGAGCAGGCAGGACTAGCATGAAACCCTGGTGAATTGGTTATTTCTGAGATTTTATTCATTCTCATGAAAATATGTATTAGACTTTAGTCTACCCTATCAAATTTACAGGATAAAGGGAAGAGACTACACAACATGAATAGCTAAACTAACATTTTATAAAATCAAAATATTTTGTCTTGAATACATTATTTTTTAAGGCAATGTTGTCAAACATGGTACCTTCTGCACAATCCTGCCTTCAAGCAACTTAGCCATTGTCGTTCGGTGTACTAATATCTTCCAGGTAATTATATCTCACACTACTATCACTCCTTGGGCTCTGCTCTCTTAATTCTCAAAATTTATTAATCTTGGCCGGGCGCGGTGGCTCACGCCTGTAATCCCAGCACTTTGGGAGGCCGAGGCAGGTGGATCACGAGGTCAGGAAATCAAGACCATCCTGGCTAACATGGTGAAACCCCGTCTCTACTAAAAATACAAAAAATTAGCCGGGTGTGGCCCCTGTGGTCCCAGCTACTCAGGAGGCTGAGGCAGGAGAATGGCGTGAATCCGGGAGACAGAGCTTACAGTGAACCAAGACCGAGCCACTGTACTCCAGCCACAGAGCGAGACGCCGTCTCAAAAAAAAAAAAAAAAAAAAAAAGTATTAATCTTGTTGGCTAACTCTCAATTTAAGTAAATTGCTCAAAGTCACAGGGCTAGACAGTGGCAGAGCTAAAAAATTTAGTGCTAGTTCTGCCAGAGGCATTTGAACTAGAGCAACTCCATCTTGAATAGGAGCTGTGTAAAATAAGGCAGACATAATGGGCTGCATTCCAGGAAGTCAGGCATTCTTAGTCACAGGATGAGATAGGAAGTCAGCACAAAATACAGGTAACAAAGACGTTGCTGATAAAATAAGATGCTGTAAAGACGCTAACCAAGACCCACTAAAATCCCGGTGGTGACAAAAGTGATCTCTGGTCATCTTTACTGCTCATCCTATGCTAATTATAATGTATTTGCATGCTAATAGACACTCCCCCCAGTACCATGACAGTTTACAAATGCCATAGCAAAGTTAGGAAGTTACCCTACATGGTCTAAAAAGGGGAGGAGCCGTCAGTTCTGGGAATTGCCCACCCCTTTCCCAGAAAACTCCTGAATAACCCACCCTTTGTTTAGCATATAATCAAGAGATAACTATGAGTATATGCAGTCTAGCAGCCCATGCCACTGCTTTGCCTATGGTGTCGCCATTCTTTATTCCCTTACTTTCTTAATAAACTTACTTTCACTGTACTCCGTGGACTCGCCTTGAAATCTTTCTTGCGTGAGATCCAAGAACCCTCTCTTGGGATCTGAATCGGGACTCCTTTCCCAAAACAGTTCCCTCTTCAGTAGACCTATGGTTCCGAAACTCTCATATGCATTAGAATCACATGGGAAACTTGTTGAAAATATATATGCCTGGTTGTGATACACGTAAGTGCTGAATCACAATGCCTGGTACAGAGACCAGAAATCTCCATTTTAAACAAACACACCTAGTGATTCTGAATTAGGTGATTGTAGGACACCACCATAGGGATCACATATGAAGGCTCTGAGAGCAAAAACTATTAGTTATTTCTGCATCTTTTAAACATCTTGTGCAATTTAGGGTTAATGCCACTCCTTTTAGGAGAGAAGAAAACAGAACTGGTTTCCGCAAAAGGGAAATGCGATTTTCTTTTTCTCTGCCTGTCTGATGCCTCTGCTAGAAAAGGCATGTATCTAACTCTTTTTGAAGTTTTAAGTTGAAGCTAAGCTTTACTAATGGGAATCCTAGAAGTGGCTTCTATTTGTGATATTCATACTGCATTAGGGAAGAATGTGGAAATAATAGAAGCAAATCAAAGCTTCAACCATGAAATGTTCCTCTTTCTGGAAAATCCACTGAAATCCTCTATAGCCGCTGATTAAATGCCACAGACCCACCCTATTCCTGCTTTTTGTTTGGTCTCATTGACTCCTATCAACCTCTGCAAGTAGTTACCAGGAAACAACAACATTCTAACCTTTCCTAAGACCTACTGCTCCTTCCCAGAAATATCTAAGCAAGCCATCTCATGAGAATAAAAAAATTGCCTCTGGGTTCATTCGGGTCGTCAATCTCTGGAGGATGGCAGTTTCTGTAGCAATTTGACACTCCTACTTTCTACTGAAATTGGAAACTGCCACCTTTCTTTATATTAAGTAAAATTCAGCTTTTGGCATGAGCTTTTACTGTCTTTTTTTAGCCTCAGGTTTTGCTGGTCCTAATGGGAATTACTTCCATTTTTACAGTGCAAGTGCTAGATATATAGTGTCAGAATAAAACACCATGTTCTGCGGGGCTCCCAGGAACTATAACTGTGCCATAGAAACAACAAAACAAACAAATGAAGCAGGTTTTATTTATATCAGTTAATAGTCTGCATATACATACGTCTTCCTGTAAACTAACAAAGATGATATATTGGAAAATTTTCTTAGCAATATTCTGAATTAAATGATTGTATTTAATTTTCTCATCAGTAAAATGAAGTGGTTAGACTAGATTAGGGGCCAGATTTGATTAGGCTCTCTTTTCATGGTCGGTCTCTTTCACAGTTACCCAATGCTGCTGTTAAGGAACAAAGGCAGCCATGGAGAATACATAAATGAATGGGCGTGGCTCCGTTCCAATGACTATTTATAAAAACAGGAGGCGGGCTGCATTTATTCTGCAGATATAACTTGATGACCCTGGATGCAAAGGTATTTTCTAGCTCCTTGATTTTTAATTTTATTCAAACAAATTGAAAGCCAGCTGTCATTTGGTTACTCTTTGGTTAAGATCTTTAGTTTTGTCTACCAAAGGCTACTGAAATTAGAAATAATAATAGTATTTTGTACTGAAACGTGATTGTGTTGTGAACGTGATAAATATTTTAAAAATATTTAGTTGAATCCTCTCAAACAAACCTAAAAAATGGTAACATTATTATGATCAGTATTCACAGATGAGGGAAACTGAGGCTCAGAGAAATAAAGTAATGTGCCCATAGTAAGTGACTGTCGTAGTTCGTTCAGGCTGCTGTAACAAAATACCGTAGACTGAGTAATTTATAAACAACATAAATTTATTTCTCACAGTTCTAGAGACTGGGAAGTCCAAGATCAAAGTGCCAGCAGATTCGATGTGTGGCGAGAACTCTCTGCTTCATAAATGATGCCTTGTTGCTGTGTCCTTATGTGATGGAAGAGGCAAGGGGCCTCTCAGTCTCTTTTATCAGAACGTTAGTCCCATGTCTGAGGGTGGAGCCCTCATGACCATATCACCTCCCAAAGGCCCCACCTCTTAATACCATCACTCTGGGGGTTAGGTTTCAAGATATGTATTTTAGTGGGACACACACATTCAGTCCATAGCAGTGGTACAGTTGGGAGTCAGGTTCAGATATGTCAACTTTGAGAACTTCATTCTTTGAGAGCCTATTTGATTTTTTTTTTTTTTTTAATGAGATGGAGTCTCTCACTGTCGCCCGGGCTGGAGTGCAATGGCACCATCTCGGCTCACTGCAACCTCTGCCTCCTGGGTTCAAATGATTCTCCTGCCTCAGCCTCCCAAGTAGCTGGGATTACAGGCACCCACTACCACACCAGGCTAATTTTTTGTATTTTTAGTAGAGATGGGATTTCATTATGTTGGCCAGGCTGGTCTCAAACTCTTGACCTCATGATCCACCCACTTGAACCTCCCAAAGTGCTGGGATTACAGATGTGAGCCCCCGCACCCAGCCTATTTGATTCTTAAATACAATCCTCTCTACTGATTTACATGAAGGTAGAATATTTTTGCATCCCAAAGAATTAGCCTGTGTGCTAACCCCTTGTTGGGGAATGAATGTAGAGCAGGAATGAGAGGAAAGGGAAAACAACAAGGAGAGGGCAGCCACGGAAAAGAGGGGTTTTTAAAGATATATTGTCAAACATGTCAGAGCCTGAGGCAGATAAGAACTAAGAAGAAACCACTGGATCTGAAAAGTAGAAAGTGTCTGATGACTCTTGGGGTAATGGTTGGGGCCAGAAGCCAGACTGTAAAAGGAATAATAAGTAAAAGTAAATGTAGCCCTGCCATGTCAGAAAACTGGCAAGATAGATGGGAGAAATGGATGGTTATTTCCAGCTCTCCTAATCTTTTCATTCTCTCTACATGGAGCATTTAGAAAAACAAAAACAAAAACAAAAACCAAACAAACACATATCCTTTCATCAGCTGATTGCTATGCTGCTTGGCAGGGTTGTCACAATTTAAAGATCAGGACTTAGTCTTACATGGGAGCAAACACTTCTTTGTGGCAGAAATTCATTAGTCTTGCTCCCAGTCGGCTGGTGACAGAATGGGCACTAAGGTTTTCTTCTTGGAGGCTGGGAGTGTTGCTTCAGCATCACTGAGCTCATTATTCCTTTACTTTCAGAGCAAGATGAAATTAAGAGGCCAGCTTGTTAGGAAGTCAGTTCACTGTGTCATACAGATCTAAGAGGAATGTTGGAGCAAGTGCTGCTCCTGAAAAACATACATGGTTATTGGAGTAACAAGCAGAATTCTGTTGATGTTTGCTTTCCTTAGAAAGTAGAAGAAATGGATCAATTATGGCAGGGTTCAAAGCTCTCTATAGCTGAAGAGAAATATCTCCAAGGGCCATAAAAATAAAAAGACAGTTTGTTCATATCAATCCCTAACATAGAAAAATATCACTGGCTACATTTCCAACTATCTATTTCTACTACAGCCTTCAAAGTGGGGACTGGGAATCTCGTGCTTACTTTGAAGAGGCTTGAAATGATTGCCTCCTTTTGCAAAAATCTTTAAATTGAACAATTATTTTCAAGGCAGATTGTCTATATTGAGTCATTCTGCAGAACTAAAAAAAACTTAGTATTTTAAATGCATTGTCGTTTGGAGCACTTTAAGATTAAATAAATCGTTATCTTGGGTGATGCAATATGAAACCTTGAGTAGAGGTCAAAGAAGTTCTATGACATTTACAGATGTTTAAAAATAGTACTTTAAAATAGAGAAAACTATGAATTACCTTTATTAACCATAGTGATATAATGAATAATGGCATCTACCAATAATCAATCTCAAACCGCAATTAGTCATGACACAAGGTTCAATCTCTCACTAAGAGCAAATATTTTACTAGAGTAGCTAATAAATAACAAATTGATATGATTCCACTTTAAAAAATCATGTTTCAATTTTGATAAGGATGATTGATAAACATTGATAAACATTTATAAACCTTGATAAACATTGATAAAAATGTTTCATGTTTCAATTTTGATAAGGATGATTTGTAACCTTCTCAAAGAATTGTTATTAGAAGGTAAGAGGTAGGGCAAAAGATTTGAATAATTTGTCCATGTAACTGAGGCTTGGCTAAAATAGCATGTAATGTAATTAAATTATTTAGTGAACACATTGGTGGTGGTGTACAGCTTTTAGGACTTTAAGGGATATGAAACTTTTCATTTTCCCTTAATTATAATTATTCTTGTACTTATATTTCTATTAATTTATCTGTAAAAAGGAATTTAAAAATCTTCATATAATACCGTAGAACGTCATTAATCCGTTATTGAAGAACAGGAATATAATTATTAATTTATCTTACTTATCCTTTTATTTATCTTTACAATGTTTGTTTAGCTGTGAATTTAAAAACCTTTAACTGGTTCTGCTGTTAGCTCTAAGGGCCAATAATTACCTTCTCTTAGAGATGCAGCTTAAGTTATTTATCATAGTGGAATTAAATGTTGCCTAATTAGATTCTCTTGATTTTCTCCATGGGTCATTCTTAGACAGATGACTGAAGACCTCTTGTTTGAGGACACATTGGCTTAGCATGCAGTGTCTGACACAGGGCCCCGACACGCAGAGAGTAGGCGTGATTGTGATTTTGAGTTTATATTCTTCTGAATGGACTTTTTTTTTTGGCTTATCATTTTTTTCCAAGTTAAATCTAATTTGACATAATTTTATAGACAAACAAGATTCCTATGTTGCTTATCATTTGTCTTTAAGTATTAACCAACTTTGCTTGGTGATGTTGAAATAGACTCTAGAAGTGAGCAAATCACCCCAGAGTTTCCTCAGGTGCTATTATTTTTGGGGTGCTATGTGAAGAAATAAAAACAAACTCTAAAACACAAGCCAGGTGTGCATAAAGCTCTAGAATGAAAAGGTATTTCTGTTATTTCTTAGGGCAAATTTTACTTTTTGAGGATCTGTTTATTAGTATTTTGAGTATTAGTCATGAACTTAACATATAAGTATAGTAGGCTTATAATTACTACCCACTAGTAATTTCTTTTATATTGAGACAGCTTCATTTGTACTGAATGTATAAAATTAATAATGATATACATGGATACTTAATTAAAAACCAATTACTGAGTTATTTTTATTTATTTTGACAATAGGAATTTATTCCAAAGCTTTGCATATGTGAAAACACGGATCTCCTCAGGGTGTTGTTGGTAATCTAGACATAATAATAATGTAACTTGTTTGAGAAATCTTGTTCTTCTATGGGCAATCAAATACATGATTACTGAAGAAATCAAGTATTCAGAATCAGTTTGTATTGAAACAAACCCTCTATAGTCCCAGCTTACAGATACATTAAAATTGTAAGTCACAGAGTCCAAGTCTATTTTTTATTGGAAAGCTTAAACCCCAGACTTATGATAAGAATTTTCATAAAGGAAGCAGAACTTTATGTCTGGAAATATCAGATATTGTAGTTTGTGTATTTATTTTGGTAAGGCATTTCTCAAAAGGGAGCCGTTTCTCAAAATTAACTTTTAAAAATTTCTGAATCTTATTTTGCCTCTGTATTAAAGGTGTTTATCTCTCGTTTTGTTACAGAGATAAAAGATAAAAAGGACAGTTTTAAACATTATTGATTTCAATATTTAATTGACCTAGACAATTTATATTGATGTCACTAAGAATTATGCATCCACCTCTGAACATAATTAATTTATGAACTGTTAGAGTGTCATTTTTTATTGAGTAGTTGTTAAGAGTTGAACTGTATACCTCTAAATTCACATGTTGATTTCTTAACACCCAGTACTTCAGAACAGAATGTGACTGTGTTTGGAGACAGGGTCTTTAAGGAGATAATTAAGTTAAAATGAGGTCATTAGGGTGGGTCCTAATCCAATATGACTGTTGTCTTCATAAGAAGAGGAGATTAGGAAACAGACATAAACAGAGGAAAAACCATGTGGAAACATCGGGAGAAGACAGCCATCTTCAAGACAGAGAGAGGGCCTCGAAAGACAACAACTTTGCCAATACCTTGATCTCAGACTTCTGTCTTCCAGGGCTGTGAGAAAACAATTTCTTATTTAAGCCAACCAGTCTGTGGTACTTTGTTATGGTAACCTGAGCAAGCTATTATAATACAGTTACAGCTATAGCTATGGAAATTCTAAGGCCAATCTCTGTCCTCTAAGAGGTTGTATGAATTCCAAGCCCTGGCAGTTGTAAATGTTATCGTAGTCAGCTTCTCTGTCACCTGGTTTATTTCCTCTGACTCCTTGTCAGGTAGATAGAGAGAGAGTGTTGCAATGGATACTGAGAATGTGATGCATCCTGGTTCATTTGAACTCTGAATCTACTTTCCCTATGGCTCCATGTGCTTGTGTGTAAGAAGTCAGGTTGCATGGACACGTGTGCATACCTGTATGTGAGGGTGTATGTGTGTATTGAAGAGAAGTTAGAGTATAGTACTGCTTAAGAGCATGGACTCTGCAACCAAATGGAGCTGAACAGCTCCACATTTACTGTGTACTATTGGGTAAGTTATTTAACCTCTCGGGGCCACAGATCTCTCATCTAGAAAATGGGGTCAGTGACAGTTCCTACTCTCATAGGGTTGTGGTGAATATTAATTGATTAAAGTATTTAGAATAGGGCTTGACACACAGTAAGAGCCAGGTCAGGCATAATGATCTTTATTTCATAGGGCTACTGTGAAGACCAATTAAATGATACAATGGGTTTGAAGTACCTTTCATGGTGCCTGGAAAGTAGTAGGCACTAAACACCTGTCGTCTTATTTTTCATCCTCAATATTCCCATAATCTCAATATGGTATTAAGGTTATACTCTTAAGGGCACCAAGGTGTGGGAACTGCAAAGGCACTTTATCAACTGATTTAACTATTCACAAACAGATGGAGGATGGTGAGGCACATCAGAACACAGAACTACAGTCTCCCTGTTTTCTCCCTCCTTCCATGTTGATGTAGTTTGGATATTTGTCCCCACCAAATTTCATGTTGAAATGTGATCCCTAATGTTGGTTGTAGGGTCTGGTGGGAGGTGTTTGGATCATGGGGACAGATCCCTTATGAATGGCTTGGTGCCCTCCCCATGGTAACAAATGAGTTCTTGCTCTGTTAGTTCATGTGGGAGCTGGTTGTTGGAAGGAGCCAGTTTCTTGATTACTTTCAGTGAAAAAATAAAAAATAAAAATAAAATAAAGGAGCCCAGCACCTCCTCTCTCTCTTGCTCTCTCACCTGTGACACATCTGCTTCCCTTTTGCCTTCCACCTGATTTAAAGCTTCCTGAGGCCTCACCAGAAGCTGAGCAGATGCTGGTGCCATGCATGTACAGCCTGCAGAAACATGAGCCAAATAAATTTCTTTTCTAAGTTACCCAGTCTCAGGTATTCCTTAATAGCAATGCAAGATAGACAAATACATACATCAACATGTTGTCTTCCTATCATGCATCCTTTTTTTTCTCTCCCCTGCCTCTCACATGAGGGAGAATCTCATTTAATACAATCAGTGGTTGGTGGTAGATAGAAACTGGGCAGAAGAAACCAGATGTTAGTAAGGACTTGGCAACGGTTTCATTGTTCTTACAAATGTGAACATGTTTTATTTTTCACAGGATTATGGCCATCAGCCTTTTAGAAACTGATGACTTAAGCACTAAATCTCTCCTGGTTCCTTCCCTGCCCTTTCAGTCTCTTCTATACGACCTAATTGATTTGCTCCTCTTTGCCTACCTTTCCTTACTCATTAATGCAAGGCTTTCACAGTTAACCAAGGGAAAAGTGCATCAAACTCTCTTTGTACTCTGAATCTGGAATTGACATATCCCCTCAGCAGCATTTTTGCACAGTGGCTGATTTGCTATGAATTTCTGTTTTGCCAATACAATTTCATTAGCCAATTAATTTCCATTTTAATCTTTTATGACCCTTACACATTGCAGATGAGTAAAGGGGAGTATATTGATAAGATGAAGAATTTTCAAGCTATATAAATCCAGTCCACACCAATTTCAGCCCTCTTTCAAGGGAATGCAAAACTCTGATAAGACTGAGAATGACTCCAGAAGAAAAGCTTGAAAGTTTTATAAGAGACCAGATGGTGGCAGCATAGAATGTGTGAGAAAAACTCCATGAGCAATGTTAAAAACATGATACAAATATGTTGTAAATAGTAGCAAAACTACTAATTATTGATGAGAACTAAGATAGAGAGACTGGTTATAGACATGCAATGTAGTACCAGAAATACCTGAATTTGACTCTGTGTTCCTACGTGTCGGCTGCGTGAACTTGGGCAAGCCAAGTAGCTTCTTTCTCTAAGCTCTGTTTCCTCATTTATGAAGTGGGAACATTAATAGTTACGGGATTGTTTTAGGATTAAGGGAGATAATGTATGTTAAAGACTTAGCTCTTCCTAGCAAGGATATTGTAGGTACTTACAGAGAGAGAGAGAGAGAGAGAGAGAGAGAGAAATTTAACCATGTCAAATACGAACATCATATGTCAAAGGAAAGTTTTTGTAACTTTTTCTAAATCAGTAGGATAACGAGAGGAACATGGGAGCAGTAGTCAGTCCCTATGTGCAGGTAAAAAGGAGATGCATTGTCCCTAGAGAGTTTAAAAATACTAACAATGTCAACTAAAATCAGTCTACTTTTTATAATCACCATGAACTAGCAGCTCCAAACAATGTCATGGTAAAAAAACTCTTCTTTATGGGAACTTTACTGTTCCTAGCAAATTGAAATTTTCGTTATCGTTTTAAGCATTTTAAGACCCTTTACCCTCTGCTTCTGACTTATCTGCCTTTTATGCTTTTCGCTTCCTGAATCCTTTCCAGTCCAAGGGTACAAATTGTTCAATGGAGATGCTTTGCATATCCTGCTTCTCCATTTTTTAATCACACCATTCCTACCACCTGAAATGCCCTGTAATCTCCTTTTCATTTATTTATATCTTACTTTTCCTTCGTTGGTACAGCTTAAGGGCTACATTCTCTGGGAAGCTTTCCTCATCTGCTGGATCCTCCAAGGACATATCTCTCTTTTTGCGTACGTAGCTATTTTGGCCCTTAGCATCTGCTATCTTCTATTGAAACATATTGCCCCTTCCTTCCAATGTAAAGGAGGAGCTCATTCACAGAGTTGATATTATTTCCGTAATCTAGCCCAGCTTTAGGTTTTGATATCATCTGTACACTTGGTGCTTACAATTGTGTTTGGAGTTCAAGACATTCTGTCACAGAGTGAACATAACTAGTGGGTATCTTCAATTTTGAACTTCCTTTGAGATGCGTATGCTACCTTAAATAGTGTACACAATGTAATATTAATTAACATTTAGACATTTTAAAAGGAAGAAATAATGATTGCCTTGTGGGTTTGAGGGCAAATGATTGGAGCCTGTATTGCCCAGAACCAAGATTAATATGCAAGGCCCCATCTGTGAGCTCTAAATTCCAGATTCCATTGATGCTGTTTTTCAGTCATTTTTTCCATGAGACCTGGAATCTTTTCATCTCTTCTTAGCTGGTGTAAAACTGAATGTATATTTTAGCATGTGGTGGCCACTCCCTTGGTAAAAAAATACTGGGTCTTCGAACTTGAGCTTTAACCTTTTGTCTGTATCCTAACCAGCTACTATAAACAGAATGCTGTCAGCATTTACCTGTCATTGGAGAAAGTAAGTATAAAATATCTTCCTTCACATCTCATATTCAACAAGATAGCCATATACTGCCAAGTCCTTTGTGAAAAAATTGGCCAGATCCTGGGATCAGAGGCTCATTCTCCAGAAGTGCAGAGATCTCACAGGTTCTGGTATTCTAAGGGAGTGCTCTGGGAAGAAGGAAGTACTTCTGAGCTGAGTTGGCTCCTGGTCAGAAGAAATTCTGGACAGGTGGTTTAGTTTTACTTCTCTCAGACTCTTGTGAAGTTGGACCTGGGTGTTTAGCCTCTTTAATAATCTTTTGTAATTACGTGGAGGTGGGTGAGGAAATCTTTGTCTCATATCATTATTGATTAGAATTACTATCTTTGTTTCAGGAATCTTGTTTACAGAGTGGGCTAAAGTTCTTCATTACCAAAAATGCAGAGTGTAGCAAGGGGAACATGGCAGAGGTCTAGATATTTGAAACACTTGGCACAGCACATTCCCCATGAACCCAAGGAACAAAACTAGGAACAATGCTAATAGAGCAACATAATAGTTCAACATAAATGGGAGAACTTTCTAACAATAAGTTGTCCATATATAGGATGAACTATCATGTTGATACTGAGTTTCCCATAATGTGAGATATTTACAGAGGTGAGAGTGCTGTGGGATATTCAAGTATTGGTGAATGATGTGAATAAATGGATTCAAATTCTTTTTCTTACCTGGAGTCTATAGTTCAGGGATTTTGCCATTTCTTTTTCCAAATCTGTTGATTACAAATGAATAAACACATGAAAAGCAAATTATTGTATCCTTTTTACTATTCTTTTAATTATTGTAGATGGTGTTCTCATCTCCTAACATATACTAATTAGAGACATGGAAGGAATAAGCCTCTAAGTAGAAAAGTATATGATATTAAAATATTAAGAGTATGAAAAATTACATGGGATTTTGGAAATGCACAGAGTTTTACTTATTTGTTTTTTTTTTAATTTGGAAAGAAATGCAGTCTTGTAATGAAGTCTTAGGTGGCATGTGAAATGAGAAATCAAGATTTTGGCTCTCCTATTGGGCTTTTCTATCAATGGAAACTTTATTCCTGTATTGAACAATTCTTTTCTCCTAGCTGGCTCATCTCATGGGAGAGATTTAATGAATAATTGATGTCAGGCACAAGTGCTCTATTACACCTTCTATTCAAGGAGAAAAAGATACGAGCTTCTTTAGGTGTATTATATGCAGATGCTATGTTGGCAATTTCCTGTATGACAAGAAAATTAAAATAGACTCCCCACTTCTTCTTTAGAGTGGGGTTGAACATAGGAACTGCAGTGAGGTGGCTTGAAGATCTTTAGAAGGAGGGTAGTTAAAAGCTTTCCATGTGATGTTCAAATCACTGAGTCTGAAAAAGAATAATGTGTAATTGTATCAGTCTATGTCCAATCAGGAGACAGAAACCGCACAGTGATAAGTAATTTGAACAAAGTTAAATATATAGAATTGTTAAGTATAATAATTTGGAGTAATGGGGTTTGGAGTAATAAAGGGTTAATTAATATAAAGGAAACAGAAGTTTAAAGAATACAGAATAGCACATATAAGAAGCAGCTACTACTTCCAGGGCTGAGATAGAACATCCAAAAAAGAGCCTGCCCCTTGCCCCAACCCCTGGGGGTGAGACACAAACCTTGTTGGAGGACACAGTTATGAGTAACTAGATGGTGGAGAACTCACTGGGGGGTGCTGCACAGGTGGAACTTGCTGGAAATCTGAATCTAGGGTTCCAAGAAAAGATGCGAATGAGGAGGTATCTTACTAGGAGTATGTTGCTACAAATCATGCAATGGAGGTGCCAGGAAACTATGCTGGCTGTTTCCTGCTGATCACTTTTGGTTTTATCTATTTTGTCTTTTTGCTGTTGTTGTCCTCAATTCCATTGATTTCTGCTCTTTTCCTTGTTATTTTCTTATGTTTGGTTTGAGATTATTTTGGTCTACTTTTTCTAGTTTCTAAAATTGAAAGTGTAGATCACTGATTTGAGGTTTTCTTCTTTTTTAATTATTTAGTGCTTATTCACAATAACAAAGACATGGAATCAACCTAAATGCCCATCAATGGTAGACTGGATAAAGAAAGTGTAATAGATATACACCATAGAATACTGTGCAGACATAAAAAAGAATGAGATAATGTCCTTTGCAGGAATATGGAGGTAGAGGCCATTATCCTTAGCAAACTAGCCCAGAAACAGAAAACCAAGTGCTGTATGTTCTCACATGTAAGTGGGAACTAAATGATGAGAACATGTGGTCACAAAGAGGGGAACAACAGACTGTGGGGCCTGCCACAGGGTGGAGGGTGGGAGGAAGGAGAGGAGCAGAAAAATCACTATTGAGTATTAGCCTTAGTACCTAGACAAAATAATTTGTACAACAAACCCATAACACGAGTTTACCTATATGACAAACCTGCACATGTACCCCTGAACCTAAAATAAAAGTTAAAAAAAAAGCATGAGCCTTTTAAGTGAGGGAAAGGAAAGTTGAGGTGGCTATAACAACATTATGTAAAACTCTATTTCTGATAGAGTGTCTTCTTCTGAAGTCTAATTTGTGTAATATTATTATAGCCAGCTCAACTTTCCTTTGATTAGTGTTTCAAGGTATATCTTTAACATCCTTTTACTTTAACCTATCTATATCTTCTATGTAAATGGGCCTTGCTTCTGTTATCCAATCCAACATGTTCATTTAATTCATGTGTTTAGACTGTGTGCAATTAGTATAATTGTTGACAGGCTTGTACTAAAATCTGTTATCTTGCTAGTTGTTTTCTATCTTTTTTTCCCCCAACTTTTTTATTTCCTTTGGAGTGAGGATTTCTTATGACTTCATAAAATTCTTATATGCTTTTTATATTTAGCTTATTACCTATACTCTTTACTGTGGTTTGAATGTGTCGCTTAAACTTTGTGTGTTAAAAGCTTAATCCCCAATGCAATAATGTGAGAGGTGGAACCTAATAAAAGGTGATTAGGTTATAAGGGCTCTACCCTCATGAATAGATTAATGTTGTTATCACAGGATTGAGTTAGTTATTTAGAAAGTGAGCTTGTTAAAAATATGAATTTGGCCCCCTCTTGGCCTTTTTCTCTCTCTCACCTTCTCTTATCCTCTCATCTGCCATGAAATGATGCAGCAAGAAGGCCCTCACCAGATACTGGCGCCTTGATATTGGACTTCCCAGTCTCTAGAATTGTGAAAATACATTTCTTTTCTTTATAAATTACCCAGTCTGTGGTGTTCTGTTATAGCAACACAAAATGAACTAAGACACTCTAGTATTTACTACATATATTTAATCAATTATACACTACCTTCAAATTATATTATACAGGTTAAAATAATGTAAAGACCTTACAACAGTATATTCTCATTTTTTCTAATTCTTTGTGCTATTGTTAACATATATTTTACTTTACATGCACCTTAAATGTACAATTCACTGTTACGATTTTTTTTTTTGCTTTAGAGAGCCAACTGTCTTCCAGAGCTTTTAAAAATAAGAAAAAATAAATTTAATATTCATCTTTATTTGTCTCAATTTCAGCATTTTTTATTTCTTTGTATAGCTCCTGGTTTTTATCTGGCATTGTATTCATGCTTCCTGAAGAACTATCTTTAACATTTTATTATAGTACTTGTCTGATAGTAACAATTTGTCTCTTTCTACATGTCTGAAAAAGTATTTTTGCTTTAGTTTTGAAAGATATTTTAATTAGGTCTAGAATACTTGGTTGACAGCGTTTTTTCCTTTTCTTTTTCTTTCTTTTTTTAAATTTATTTTTTATTTTTATTATACTTTAAGTTCTAGGGTACATGTGGACAATGTGCAGGTTTGTTACATATGTATACATGTGCCATGTTGGTGTGCTGCACCCATCAACTTGTCATTTAACATTAGGTATATCTCCTAATGCTATCCCTCCCCCCTCACCCCACCCCACAACAGGCCCCGGTGTGTAATGTTCCCCTTCCTGTGTCCATATGTTTTCATTGTTCAATTCCCACCTATGAGTGAGAACACGCAGTGTTTGGTTTTTTGTCCTTGCAATAGTTTGCTGAGAATGATGGTTTCCAGCTTCATCCATGTCCCTACGAAGGACATGAACTGATCATTTTTTATGGTTGCATAGTATTCCATGGTGTATATGTGCCACATTTTCTTTTTTATTTATTTATTTATTTATTTTATTTATTTATTTATTTATTTATTTTTATTTTTTATTTTATTATACTTTAAGTTTTAGGGTACATGTGCACATTGTGCAGGTTAGTTACATATGTATACATGTGCCATGCTGGTGCGCTGCACCCACTAACTCGTCATCTAGCATTAGGTATATCTCCCAATGCTATCCCTCCCCCCTCCCCCCTCCCCCCTCCCCACCACAGTCCCCAGAGTGTGATATTCCCCTTCCTGTGTCCATGTGATCTCATTGTTCAATTCCCACCTATGAGTGAGAATATGCGGTGTTTGGTTTTTTGTTCTTGTGATAGTTTACTGAGAATGATGGTTTCCAGTTTCATCCATGTCCCTACAAAGGACATGAACTCATCATTTTTTATGGCTGCATAGTATTCCATGGTGTATATGTGCCACATTTTCTTAATCCAGTCTATCATTGTTGCACATTTAGGTTGGTTCCAAGTCTTTGCTATTGTGAATAGTGCTGCTATAAACATACGTGTGCATGTGTCTTTATAGCAGCATGATTTATAATCCTTTGGGTATATACCCAGTAATGGGATGGCTGGGTCAAATGGTATTTCTAGTTCTAGATCCCTGAGGAATTGCCACACCGACTTCCACAATGGTTGAACTAGTTTACAGTCCCACCAACAGTGTAAAAGTGTTCCTATTTCTCCACATCCTCTCCAGCACCTGTTGTTTCCTGACTTTTTAATGATTGCCGTTCTAATTGGTGTGAGATGGTATCTCATTGTGGTTTTGATTTGCATTTCTCTGATGGCCAGTGATGATGAGCATTTTTTCATGTGTCTTTTGGCTGCATAAATGTCTTGAGAAGTGTCTGTTCATATCGTTCGCCCACTTTTTGATGGGGTTGTTTGTTTTTTTCTTGTAAATTTGTTGGAGTTCATTGTAGATTCTGGATATTAGCCCTTTGTCAGATGAGTAGGTTGCAAAAATGTTCTCCCATTCTATAGGTTGTCTGTTCACTCTGATGGTGGTTTCTTTTGCTGTGCAGAAGCTCTTTAGTTTAATTAGATCCCATTTGTCAATTCTGGCTTTTGTTGCCATTGCTTTTGGTGTTTTAGACATGAAGTCCTTGCCCATGCCTATGTCCTGAATGGTATTGCCTAGGTTTTCTTCAAGGGTTTTTATGGTTTTAGGTCTAACATGTAAGTCTTTAATCTGTCTTGAATTAATTTTTGTATAAGTTGTAAGGAAGGGGTCCAGTTTTAGCTTTCTACATATGGCTAGCCAGTTTTCCCAGCACCATTTATTAAATAGGGAATCCTTTCCCTATTGCTTGTTTTTGTCAGGTTTGTCAAAGATCAGATAGTTGTAGCTATGTGGCATTATTTCTGAGGGCTCTGTTCTGTTCCATTGGTCTATATCTCTGTTTTGGTACCAGTACCATGCTGTTTTGGTTACTGTAGCCTTGTAGCATAGTATAGTATATTTTTGCTTTAGTTTTGAAAGACATTTTAATTAGGTCTAGAATACTTGGTTGACAGGGTTTTTTTCCTTTTCTTTTTCTTTCAATACTTGAAAGGTGTCATTCCACTGCCTTCTGGCTTGCATGATTTCTGACACAAAGTCTGCTATAATTCTTATTTTTACTGATCCATATGTAATTTTTTTCTCTACATTCCTTCAAAATTTCCTCTTTCTCTTTGGTTTTTGACAGTTTTAATCTATCTTTATGGATGTGTAAGTGTGTCTATGGTTTTGTATATTTCATTAGTTTTGGAAAATTCACAGCAAATGCCCCTGTTATATCTTTATTTTCCTACTAGGATTTAAATTATATGTATATTTGATTTTGTTCCACTGCTCTTGAATGTTCTGTTCCTTTTTTACCTCACCTTTTCTCTTTGTGTTTCAATTCGGGTGATTTCTACTGACCTCTTTTAAAGTTCACCAATTTTTTTTTTCCATCAGCTGTGTTGAGTCTACCAATAAATTTGTTAAAAGCATTCTTCTTCTGTTACTTTATTTTTTACTTCTAGCATTTCCTTTTATTTTTTCTTATAGTTTCCATCTCTTTGCTGAAATTCTCATAAGTTCAGGTGGTGTTCCCACCTCTTCCATTAGCATCTTCGACAGTTTAAGCATAGTTATTTTAAATTCCCTAATATTTACACACCTGGGTCATGTCTGAACCTGGTTTTGCTGATTATTTTGTCTTTTGACACAGTGTTTTTGTTTATTCCTTCCTCATGTATTTTGTAGGTTTTGCGTGCATGTCATTTATCTTGTGTAGGAATCTAGAGACTGAAGTAAATGGAATAGGAGCATGAGATTTGTAATACCACTTGCTAAACCTTTTGCATGGGAATTGAGTCAATCTAGTCAGAAACTGAGCTGGGTTTGGGTTTTGTTGTTATCATCTGGGCATATTTTAGGGCATTTGATTATTCCTGTCATTGAGTCTTCCAAGTAGCAGTCATCTTCCAGTAACAGAGCTACTCAATCTATTGTGTTCAATAGTATTTAATAATAGACCATGTTTAATTGTATTAGGTCTGTACCTGTGGTAGTTGACTGCACTTGTACATCTCTTCTCTAACTCTAACTGTTAGAAGCAAAACCAAGTTCTTGTGAGCTGTGCCTGAAATGCAGAGGTAGAAATTTGGTTACATACCTTCACCTTTCCTGCCTTTTTTTTTTTTTTTTTTTTTAACCACTCATACACAACACACAGGCACTTTTATCACAGGTGCATTCTCTTTGATACACAGGCATATTGGTTTTATTTTGGAGTCTTTATTTTCACCCAGGTATCAAGATGTTTTGTAATTTGATTGCTCCTCTCTGTGAAGGCATTTTAAAAATGTCATTCTACTTTCCAGAAATCTGTATACCACTTCCATGTACAAAAGACCAAATATACTTACCTCTTTTCTAGACTTTAATCTATTTTTCTTGTAAGGACAGCTGATAGTGTAATGTTTCAAAGTCTTATGCATTTCTGAGAATAGAAGTTAGTGAGATAGGTGGAGACATAGGTGTCCTGTAATATTGAGACCTAAGCATCTTGGGGAAAGGAACTTTGAAACATGTTCTTTGCCATTTTCAGTGCGAATACCTAAAGAGTTAAATATGAACAATTGTCCATTCTCTGTTACGTTCTTGTGTTCACACAGATATGTAACAGTGCTCATTATTGAAAGAGAAACACCCTTATTTTTGAATCAAAAAAATTACAAAATCTTAATTCAGAGAAGAAAAGGTAAATGTATTGGTTTTGGAATGTATTAGTTTGTTTTTACGCTGCTGATAAAGACATAATGAAGATTGGCAATTTGCAAAAGAAAGAGGTTTAATGGACTCACAGTTCTGTGTGGCTGAGGAGGCCTTACAATTATGGTAGAAGGTTAAAGCCATGTCTCATATGGCAGCAGACAAGAGAAGAAGAGAAAAAAGTGGAAGCAGAACCCCCTTGTAAAACCATTAGATCTTGTGAGACTTTTTCACTACCATGAGAACAGTATAGGGGAAACTGCCTCCATGATTCAATAATCTCCCACCGGGTCCCTCCTACAACATGTGGGAATTATGGGAGTACAATTCAAGATGAGATTTGGGTGGGGACACAGAGCCAAATCATATCAGAAGTTGTAGAAAAAATTTTAATTTGGTACCCTTTTTATTCAGGGGTTCAAAATGTGTTATATGACAAGTGGGTTTTCTTATGTGAACCTCACGATCAATTTCCTTGTTTGACCATATTTACTACCTTCTGTCTTTCTCATCAAAGGCATTTTTACCGAACAGAGTTATCATTGGTTTTTTTTTCCCTTTAGGATAGCTTGATACTATTGTCTAATATCCCCTGAATTAATTTCTTCCAAGACCATTATCAGCATAGACAACCATCCTCTTGCTTAACCCAAATCCATGGTTTCACTTTTGCTTGGGCATGTGAAATTCATTAGTTAGAAATGGTGTCATGTTTTGTACCTAGGGTACACTGTTATTGATAAGATATTTGTTATTATTTGGGGATGGGTGATCCAGAACAAGGTGTAAGATAGCACTTTTTAATTTTTGTGTTAAGAAATAAACATCTTAGATAAAACCAGAAATGAAGAGATTATTTCAGGCAATTAATTACCCTATATATGGTTATATTTCTCATTTCCCCTCTATAAAAAATCTCTCAAATATTATTCTTGGTATTTCTGTTCCTTATTTTTACCTCACATCATCCAAAGAAGGATCATGGAAGAATCCAGGCTTCTATTTCCTTGCTACCTTCTTATGTATGTGTGGGCTTCATCTCCAAGTTTACCAGGTGGTCCAATAGGGCTACATTCCAGCCAGAGAGTAGAAAGGGATAAAGCAGGGGAAGCACCCTGTCCTTGAGAAAACTTCCTGGAAGGTGCCTTATGCCACTTCCACATTGACACAGGCCAGCTTTCAGTCACATGGCCACACATAGGTGCAAAAAGAGTTGGGAAATGTCAACATTCTGAGTATGCCCAGCTAAAATCTGGGACATACTCATACTAGGTTGGTGCAAAAGTAATTGCAGTTTTTGCCATTGAAATTAATGGTAAAAGGCCGGGCGCGGTGGCTCACATCTGTAATCCCAGCACTTTGGGAGGCCGAGGTGGACGGATCACCTGAGGTCAGGAGTAAAAGACTAGCCTGGCCAACATGGTGAAACCCCGTCTCTACTAAAAATACAAAAAAATTAGCCGGGTGTAGTGGTGCACACCTGTAGTCCCAGCTACTCAGGAGGCTGAGGCAGGAAAATTGCTTGAACCCAGGAGGCGTAGGTTGCAGTGAGCCAAGATTGTGGCATTGCGCTTCAGCCTGGGTGACAAAAGCGAAACTCCGTCTCAAAGAAAGAAAAAAAAAAAAAAAAAAAACAGAAAGAGAGAGAGAGAAAGTAATGGCGAAGACTGCAATTACTTTTGCACCAACCTAACAATCTATTCAGTTGCATTGGAAACTTGCTGAGGCAGCCTGCAGACTGCAGCAGTTTCAAATGTAATTCTATTCCCACTTTTTAGCACACATCTCAATATAATTAAAATTAATTCATAGTAACTTTTGGTACAAGCCCAGGATCTTTTCCTTATAAAAGTTAACATGAAAAATATAGGAGTTACTAAATAGCAATACATTAATATGTCTCAGTAAATTCTGTAGTAGTTTTAATGCATGTGCTCATACTGTTACCTGTATCAACCTTTCATTTAATACTTGTCTTTCCAGTTTCACATTGTGTGCTGTTTACACCCATTTCAATACTAAGAGTGTTAAAAGATCCAATAATTTATAATAATCAAAAGCATTGATAAGATTTTTTTCCTACTGAAATTAAAGGAAATATTTAATAGAGGACTCTATCCAATTAGAATTATATTAGCACTACTCTGCTTCCCCAAATCGAACTTTATAATTCAACAACTTTATCTTCTTTTTAATAAAATATATGCTGTGTTTTGGTGGTTGTTGAGAAATCTAGGTACAGATTTATGTTAAATTTTTATTCCTGCATTTTGTTCTTATGATCCAGCAAACTAAAATGGAATGTGACCAAGGGAGTATGTTGCTAAGGAAAAAAAGAAACAAATTAGAATGACTTAATATCTGCTTTGGGTATTGGGAATTATGAAAACTGATCCACACTTGATATCACTTTGGGACACTTGTGAATGCCTGTCAGTGACTTCTCTATCAGCCAAGAACATACTAGGATCATTGGCACACACTCTAATGAACTCTGTTTTTTTTTTTGTGGGGGCAGGGTGGTACATATCTATATTTCCTTATTAAACAATTACTTATTTTAAATGTTATGATATTTTAATCCCTTATATTTATGGTCCCATGATGGACCAGGGACTTGTAAGTTGAGAGTGCATGTGGCCAGAATATCCTAAATATGTCCTTATAATTAATTTTTTAAAAAACTGCCATGAAATTCTCAGAAAAGATAAGAGAGAAAAACACTATTTTGCTAATTTTGTTTCAGACCCTGAGGAGTTACTATATCTAATCTCACTACATGATGCCACAAAATGGTGAATGAATAGAGTTAAGAGTCTCAGTAAAAGATTTTCAGCATTCTCTCATGAGAGCAGTTTGATTGATTGCTGCTAAACGTTCTACGCTCCTGCATTTATAAATGGCAACTGAGGATAGATTTCAGGTGTTTATGGAAACAAATGGCAGTCATTGGGGTCATTTGAGCATGAGATGAGTTTTTTCCCCATTTCAATTTTTTAAATTGACACATGACAATTTTAAATATTTTTAGGGTACATAGTTATGTTTAGATACATGCAATGTAAAGTGATCAACTTAGGGTAATTATTATACACATTATCTCAAAGTTTTATGATTTATTTGTGTTGGGAACATTCAAAATCCTCTTTTCTAGCATTTGAAAGTATATAATAAATTATTATTAACTATAGTCATCTTACAGTGCTACAGAACAGTAGAACTTATTCCTCCTATCTAGCTGTAATTTTTGTATCCTTTAACAAGTCTATCCCTATCGTGCCAACCCTTCCCAGCCTGTGATAGCTTTCATGTGCGTCCCTGTGAAGAGACCACCAAACAGGCTTTGTGTGAGCAACATGGCTGTTTATTTCACCTGGGTGCAGGCGGGCTGAGTCTGAAAAGAGAGTCAGGAAGGGAGATAAGGGTGGGGCCGTTTTATAGGATTTGGGTAGGTAAAGGAAAATTACAGTCAAAGGGGGTTTGTTCTCTGGTGGGCAGGAGTGGGGGCCGCAAGGTGCTCAGTGGGGGTGCTTTTTGAGCCAGGATGAGCCAGGAAAAGGACTTTCACAAGGTAATGTCATCACTTAAGGCAAGGACCGGCCATTTACACTTCTTTTGTGGTGGAATGTCATCAGTTAAGGTGGGGCAGGGCATATTCACTTCTTTTGTGATTCTTCAGTTACTTCAGGCCATCTGGGCATATAGGTACAAGTCACAGGGGATACGATGACTTGGCTTGGGCTCAGAGGCCTGACATTCCTGCCTTCTTATATAAAGAAGAAAAATAAAACAAAATAGTGTTGAAGTGTTGGGGCAGCGGAAATTTTTGGGGGGTGATATGGAGAGAGAATGGGCGATGTTTCTCAGGGCTGCTTCAAGCGGGATTAGGGGCGGCGTGGGAACCTAGAGTGGGAGAGATTAAGCTGAAGGGAGGTCTTGTGGTAAGGGGTGATATTGTGGGGATGTAAGAAGAAACATTTGTCATATAGAATGATTGGTGATGGCCTGGATACAGTTTTGGATGAATTGAGAAACTAAATGGAATAACAGAAGGAGAAAAACAGGTATAAAAGGTCTAAGAATTGGGACGATTCAGGATATCCGATTAGAGAGTGCCTAAGGAGATTCAGCATAGTCCTACCAGCAAAGATTATTTATTTACTTCAAGAGTTAAGAGTGGCAGTTTGGGGATAGCACCAGGAGATATCAGCTGTGCTGGCTTGGAAAAACAGTGTAAACTGGCAGTGTAAACAAGAGCAGGGCATGTATGAGTAGTTGAGAATGGTGAATAGGCGTATGACTAGACAGAAGATAGTGGGGATGACAAGTATTTTTTGGGGCACAGTCTAAGTTTGTCTGGTGTCTGGAATGAGACTGGGGCCTAATAAAAAGGAGCATCTATACGGAGCTTAAATGGGCTGTACCCTGTAGCATTCCGAGGACAGGCCTGAATTCTGAGAAGGGAAAGTGGTAAAAGTATTGTCCAGTCCTTTTTAAGTTGGTGGCTGAGCTTGGTGAGGTGTGTTTTTAAAAGACCTTTAGTCCATTCTACTTTTCTTGAAGACGGAGGACCGTAAGGGATGTAAAGGTTTCACTGAATACTAAGAGCCTGAAAAACTGCTTGGCTGATTTGACTAATAAAGGCTCGTCTGTTATCAGACTGTATTGAGGTGGGAAGGCTAAACTGAGGAATTATGTCTGACAGAAGGGAAGAAATGACTGTGGTGGCCTTCTCAGACCCTGTAGGAAAGGCCTCTACCTATCCAGTGAAAGTATCTACCTAGACTAAGAGGTATTTTAGTTATCTGACTCAGGGCATGTTGAGTAAACCTAATTTGCCAGTCCTGGGTGGGGCAAATCCTCGAGCTTGATGTGTAGGGAAGGGAGGGGGCCTGAATAATCCCTGAGGAGTAGTAGAATAGCAGACAGAACACTGAGAAGTTATTTCCTTGAGGATAGAGTTCCACGATGGAAAGGAAATGAGAGGTTCTAAGAGGCGGGCTAGTGGCTTGTACTATAGCATAACCTGCCTTTGCTAGTGTGTGGTGATTAGGCCTGGTGGAACCGCCATCAATAAATCAAGCGTGATCAGGCTGAGGAACAGGAAAGAAGGAAATTTGGGGAAATGGGGTGAATGTCAGGTGGATCAGAGAGATAGTCATGGGGGTCAGGTGTGGTATCAGGAATAATGTGGGAGGCCGGATTGAAGTCTGGGCCAGGAACAACGGTAATTGTGGGAGACTCAACAAAGAGTGAGTATAGCTGAAGGAGCCGGGAAGCAGAAAGTATATGCGTCAGGTATGAGGAAGAAAATAGATTTTGGAAGTTATGAGAACTGTAGAGAGTGAGTTGAGCATAGTTTGTGATTTTGAGGCCCTCTAAAAGTATTAATGCAGCAGCAGCCGCTGCACGCAGACATGAGGGCTAGGCTAAAACAGTGAGGTCAAGTTGTTTGGACAGAAAGGCTACAGGGTGTGGTCCTGGCTCTTGTGTAAGAATTCTGACCACACTAACCATGCCTAGGAAGGAAAGAAGTTGTTGTTTTGTAGAAGGTGCTGGGGTTTGAGAGATCAGTAGGACACGATTGGCAGGGAGAGCACGTGTGTTTTTATGAGAATTATGCCGAGATAGGTAACAGATGAGGAAGAATTTTGGGCTTGATTGAAGTAATGGGGGCTGACTGTGAAGCTTTGCAGCAGTACAGCCTAGGTAATTTGCTGAGCATGATGGGTGTCAGGGTCAGTCCAAGTGAAAGCGAAGAGAGGCTGGGATTAAGGGTGCAAAGGAATAGTAAAGAAAGCATGTTTGAGATCTAGAACAGAATAATGGGTTGTAGAGGCAGGTATTGAGGATAGGAGAGTATATGGGTTTGGCACCACGGGGTGGATAGGCAAAACAATTTGGTCGATAAGGCGCAGATCCTGAACTAACTTGTAAGGCTTGTCTGGTTTTAGGACAGGTAAAATGGGGGAATTGTAAGGAGAGTTTATAGGCTTTAAAAGGCCATGCTGTAGCAGGCGAGTGATAACAGGCTTTAATCTTTTTAAAGCGTGCTGCGGAATGGGATATTGGCGTTGAGTGGGGTAAGGGTGATTAGGTTTTAATGAGATGGTAAGGGGTGCATGATCGGTTGCCAAGGAGGGAGTAGAGGTATCTTATACTTGTGGGTTAAGGTGGGGGGATACAAGAGGAGGACGCAAAAGAGGCTTTGGATTGAGAAGAAGGGTGGCAATAAGATACAGCTGTAGTCCAGAAATAGTCAGGGAAGCAGATAATTTAGTTAAAGTGTCTCAGCCTAATAAGGGAACTGGGCAGGTGGGGATAACTAAAAAGGAGTGCTTAAAAGAGTATTTTCTAAGTTGGCACCAGAGTTGGGGAGTTTTAAGAGGTTTAGAAGCCTGGCCATCAATACCCACAACAGTTATGGAGGCAAGGGAAACAGGCCCTTGAAGAGAAGGTAATGTGGAGTGGGTAGCCTCCGTATTGATTAAGAAGGGGATGGGCTTAACTTCCACTGTGAGAGTTACCAGAAGCTCGGCGTCCGTGATGGTCTAGGGGGCTTCTGAGGTGATCGGGCAGTGTCAGTCTTCAGCTGCTAAGCTGAGAAGATCTGGGAAGGAGTCAGTCAGAGAGCCTTGGGCCAGAGTTCCAGGGGCTCTGGGAGTGGCTGTCAGGTGAGTTGAACAGTCCGATTTTCAGTGGGGTCCCACACAGATGGGACGTGGCTTAGGAGGAATCCCAGGCTGTGGGCATTCCTTGGCCCAGTGGCCAGATTTCTGGCACTTGTAGCAAGCTCCTGTGGGAGGAGGTTCTGGAGGCACACCTGGCCGCTGCGGTTCAGGCGTTTGGAAGTTCTTGTGTGCTGGAGATGTGGCGGGGTTTGTCTCACAGTGGAGGCAAGGAATTGCAACTTTTTTCTATTATTGTAAACCTTGAAGGCGAGGTTAATTAAATCCTGTTGTGGGGTTTGAGGGCCGAACTTTAATTTTTGGAGTTTTATTTAATGTCGGGAGCAGATTGGGTAATAAAATGTATTTTGAGAATAAGACGGTCTTTTGACTTTTTAGGGTCTAGGGCTGTAAAGTTTCTCAGGGATGCTGCCAAACAAGTCATGAACTGGGCTGGATTTTTATATTTGAAGAAAAAGAGCCTAAAGGCTATCTGATTTGGGATAAAGAAAAAGGAGCATTAACCTTGACTATGCCTTTAGCTCCAGCCACCTTTTTAAGAGTAAATTGCTGGGCAGGAGGGGGAGGGCTAGTCACAGAATGAAACTGTAAGCCAGACCAGCTGTGAGGAGGGGAGGTGATAGAAAGATTATAGGGTGGAGGAGCAGAGGCTGAGGAAGAATTGGGACTTAGCTCAGCCTGGCGAGGAGCAGCCTGGGGAGGAAGGGAGAGGTCAGATGGGTCTGTAGAAAAGGAAGGTTAGAAAGACTCAGCGATTTTTGGGGTTGGTACTGAGGGGACAGGCGGGAGGGAAAGAAGGAAGATTTGGGACGAGTTGCACTGGGCACAGAGACTAGGAAGGGACTGATGTGTAAAAGAATGCCTGGATGTCAGGCACCTCAGACCATTTGCCTATTTTACGACAAGAATTATTTAGATCTTGCAGGATGGAAAAATTCAAAGTGCCATTTTCTGGCTATTTGGAACTACTGTTGAGTTTGTATTGGGGTCAAGCGGCATTGCAGAAGAAAATAAGGCATTTAGGTTTTAGGTCAGGTGTCAGTTGAAGAGGTTTTAAGTTTCTGAGAACACAGGCCAAGGGAGTAGAAGGAGGAATGGAGGGTGGAAGCTTGCCCATAGTGAAGGAAGCAAGCCTAGAGAAAAGAGAGAGTAGAGAAACAGAGGGAAGGTGTTCGGGGGTTCTTACCTTCCAGAAAAGTGGGAAAAGGGGTTGGGGTGCAGAGATAAGAGGTTGGGGTGCAGAAATAAGGGATGGGTGCAGAAATAAGGGGTCGGGGCATGGAAATAAGGGGTCAGGGTATGGAAATAAGGGATTGGGGCGCAGAGATAAGAGGTCGGGGTGCAGAAATAAGGGATTGGGGCACAGAGATACGAGGTTGGGGTACTTGCCCTTCCTCTAGAAAAGTGGGACTTGCCGCTAAGAGTGAAGGAGAAGGGGTTGAGGGGTACTTGCCCCTCTCCCAGAAAAGCGGGTCTTGCCGCTAAGGGTGAAGGAGAAGGGGTTGAGGGGTACTTGCCCCTCTCCCAGAAAAGCAGAGAAGGGGTAGAGACAAGGAGAGAAGGGGTTGGGGTACTTGCCCTGTCCCCGGAAAAGCAGAGAAGGGGTAGCGACAAGGAGAGAAGGGGTTGAGGTACTTGCCCCTTCCCCAGAAAAGCGGGACTTGCCGCTAAGGGTGAAGGACCAAGGCAGGCGTCCCTGCGTGGTCTGACACCCTTGAAACGTGGGTGTATAATCAGAGAGGCATCCCTGCAATGATTAAACACCAAGGGAAGGCTGCCTTCCCAGTCCGTGACCGGCGCTGGAGTTTTGGGTCCATGGATAAAACGTGTCTCCTTTGTCTCTCCCAGAAAATGAAAGGAATTGAAATTAAGAGAAGGGAGAGATTGAAGAGTGGAAAGGAGGAAGTGGTTGAGAGACAGTGAGAGAGGTTGGAGAAGAGAGTAAGAAGAGGCCGCTTACCTGATTTAAAATTGGTGAGATGTTCCTTGGGCTGGTCGGTCTGAGGACCTGAGGTCGTAGGTGGATCTTTCTCATGGAGCAAAGAACAGGAGGACAGGGGATTGATCTCCCAAGGGAGGTCCCCCGATCCGAGTCACGGCACCAAATTTCATGCACGTCCTTGTGAAGAGACCACCAAACAGGCTTTGTGTGAGCAACATGGCTGTTTATTTCACCTGGGTGCAGGTGGGCTGAGTCTGAAAAGAGAGTCAGCGAAGGCAGATAAGGGTGGGGCCGTTTTATAGGATTTGGGTAGGTAAAGGAAAATTACAGTCAAAGGGGGTTTGTTCTCTGGTGGGCAGGAGTGGGGGCCGCAAGGTGCTCAGTGGGGGTGCTTTTTGAGCCAGGATGAGCCAGGAAAAGGACTTTCACAAGGTAATGTCATCACTTAAGGCAAGGACAGGCCATTTACACTTCTTTTGTGGTGGAATGTCATCAGGTTAAGGTGGGGCAGGGCATATTCACTTCTTTTGTTGATTCTTCAGTTACTTCAGGCCATCTGGGCATATACGTGCAAGTCACAGGGGATGCGATGACTTGGCTTGGGCTCAGAGGCCTGACAATAGCCACTGTTCTACTCTCTTATGAGATCAACTTTCTTTTGTTTTTTTTTTTTTTGTTTTTTGTTTTTTTTTTAGTATTTATTGATCATTCTTGGGTGTTTCTCGGAGAGGGGGATGTGGCAGGGTCATAGGATAATAGTGGAGAGAAGGTCAGCAGATAAACACGCGAACAAAAGTCTCTGGTTTTCCTAGGCAGAGGACCCTGGGGCCTTCTGCAGTGTTTGTGTCCCTGGGTACTTGAGATTAGGGAGTGGTGATGACTCTTAACAAGCATGCCGCCTTCAACCATCTGTTTAACAAAGCACATCTTGCACTGCCCTTAATCCATTTAACCCTGAGTTGACACAGCACATGTTTCAGAGAGCACGGGGTTGGGGGTAAGGTTATAGATTAACAGCATCCCAAGGCAGAAGAATTTTTCTTAGTACAGAACAAAATGGAGTCTCCTATGTCTACTTCTTTCTACACAGACACAGTAACAATCTGATCTCTCTTTCCTTTCCCCACATTTCCCCCTTTTCTTTTCGACAAAACTGCCATTGTCATCATGGCCCATTCTCGATGGTTGCTGTCTCTTCGGAGCTGTTGGGTACACCTCCCAGACGGGGCGGCCAGGTAGAGGCACTCGCTTCCTAGATGGGGCAGCCGGGCAGAGGCGCTCCTCACATCCCAGACGATGGGCGGCCAGGCAGAGGCGCTCCTCACCTCCCAGACGGGGCGGCCGGGCAGACGCGCTCCTCACCTCCCAGACAGGGCGGCCGGGCAGAGGTGCTCCTCACCTCCCAGTCGGGGCGGCCGGGCAGAGGCGCTCCTCACTTCCTAGATGGGGTGGCAGCCGGGCAGAGGTGCTCCTCACATCCCAGACAAAGGGCAGCCAGGCAGAGGCGCTCCTCACATCCCAGATGAAGGGCAGCCGGGCAAGGTGCTCCTCACATCCCAGACGATGGGTGGCCAGGCAGAGGCGCTCCTCATTTCTCAGACGGGGCAGCCAGGCAGAGGCGCTCCTCAGTTCCCAGATGGGGCGGCCGGGCAGAGGTGCTCCTCATTTCTCAGACAGGGCAGCTGCCGGGCAGAGGTACTCCTCATTTTTCAGACGGGGCGGCCAGGCAGAGGTGCTCCTCAGTTCCCAGACGGGGCGGCCGGGCAGAGGCGCTCTTCACATCCCAGATGGGGTGGCTGGGCAGAGGCACTCCCCACTCCCAGATTGGGTGGTGGCTGGGCAGAGGCACTCCTCACTTCCCAGACCATGGGCGGCCAGGCAGAGGCACTCCTCATCTCCCAGATGGGGCGGCCGGGCAGAGGCGCTCCTCACTTCCCAGACGGGGCGGCCAGGTAGAGGCACTCCTCACTTCCCAGATGGGGCGGCCAGGCAGAGATGTTCCTCACATCCCAGATGATGGGCGGCCCGGCAAAGATGCTCCTTATTTCCTAGATGGGGTGGCGGCCCGGCAGAGGCTGTAATCTTAGCACTTTTGGAGGCCAAGGCAGGCAGCTGGGAGGTGGAAGTTGTAGCGAGCTGAGATCACGCCACTGCACTCCAGCCTGGGCAACATTGAGCATTGAGTGAGTGAGACTCCATCTGCAATCCCAGCACCTTGGGAGGCTGAGGCGGGCAGATCACTTGAGGTCAAGAGCTGGAGACCAGCCTGGTCAACACGGCGAAACCCCGTCTCCACCAAAAATACAAAAACCAGTCAGGCGTGGCGGCGTGTGCCTGCAATCCCAGGCACTTGGCAGGCTGAGGCAGGGAGGTTGAAGCGAGCTGAGATCCGCAGTACAGTCCAGCTTCAGCAACAGAGGGAGAGGGGGAGGGGAAGGGGGAGGGGGAGAAGGAGAGGGAGAGGGAGAGTTTTTTCATGAAGCGATGATAAATTTTATCAAATACCTCTTCGGCATCTGTTGAGATGAGTTTTTGTCCTTCATTCTATTGATGTGATGTGTCGTGTATATTGATTTGCATATGTTAAACCCCCCTTGCCTCCCAAGGATAAATCCCACTTGATCATGGTGTGTTATCTTTTTGATGTGATCTTATTCGGTTTGCTGGTATTTTGTTGACAATTTTTGTATGTATGTTCATCAGGGATATTGGCCTGTAGTTTTCTTTTTTGTGTGTCCTTATCTGATTTTGGTATCAAGCTTATGCTGGCCATGTAGAATGAGTTTGGAAGAAATCCCTCCCCTTTCATTTTTGGGTGAATAATTTGAGAATAATTGGTATCAGTTTTTCTTTATAAGCTTGATAGAATTCAGCAGTAAAGCTGTCTGGTCCTAAACTTTTCTTTGCTGGGAGACTATTTATTATTGATTCAATCTCAGTACTCATTATTGGTCTGTTCAGGTTCTTATATGTGTTCTCGTTTCAGTATTGATATGTATTTAGAAATTTGCTCATTTCCTCTGGATTCTCTGAAGTTTTGGTATATAGTTCTTCCTAGTAGTCTCTAATACTCCTTTGCATTTCTTAGTATCAGTTGTAACATCTTTTTTTTGTTTCTAATTTTACTTATTTAGATCTTTTCTGTTTTTTTCTTAGCTTAGTTATCGGTTTGTTGATTTTATCTTTCAAAAAAGCAACGTTTCATTTTGTTGATATTTTATATTCTTTTTAGTCCCAATTTCGTTTCTTTGTGCTCTGCTCTTTGTTATTTTTTCCTTCTACAAATTTTGGGTTTTCTTTGTTCTTCCTTTTCTAGTTTCTTAAGCTGCATCATTAGGTTGTTTATTTGAGATATTTTCACTTTTTTTTTTTTCTGGAGGTGGGGGGATCTCACTATGTTGCCTAGGTTGGCCTTGAAATCTTGGGCTCAAGGGATCTTCCTGCCTCAGCCTCCCCATTAGTTGGGGCTACAGGCGTGTGCCACCATACCAGGTTTTCTTACTTTTTTGATGTAGGCATTTATTGCTGTAAACTTGCCTCTTAATACCCCTTTTGCTGTGTTGCAGACATGATATGCTGTGTTTCTATTTTTATTCGTTTCATGGAATTTTAAAATTTCCTTCTTAATTTTTTTCTTTACCCATTGGCTGTTCAGAAGCATGTTGTTAGATTTTCCTGTATTTACATGTATAGTTTCGAATGTTCCTATTGTTAATTGATTTCTAGCTTTATTTCATTGTGGTTAGAAAAGATACTTGAAATGACTTCAATTTTTAAACATTTTTTTGAGACTTGTTTTGTGCCCTAACATATGGTCAGTCCTGGAGAATATTCCATGTGCTGATGAAAAGAATGTATATCCTGCAGCTGTGGGGTGAAATGTTATGTAAATGTCTGTTAGGCATATTTGGTCTATGGTATAGTTTACATTTTATGCTTCTTTGTTGATTTTCTGTCTAGATGATCTGTCCAATGCTGATATTGGGGTGTTGAAGTCCCCAACTATTATTGTATTGGGGTTTATATCTCTCTTTAGATTTAATAATATTTGCTTTATATATCTGGCTCCTCCAGTTTTGAGTGCCTATACATTTACAATTGTTATATCTTCTTGCTGAATTGATTCCTTTATTATCATAATATAATGTCCTTCTTTGTCATTAAGTTGGTGCAAAAGTAATTGTGGTTTTTGTCATTACAGTCAAGTTTAATATTTATATTAAATATATTAAATACTGTAACAAAGCTGTAATATTTTTACAGCTTTTAATTTAAAGTCCACTTTACCTGATATAAGTGTAGCTATTACTGGTTATCTTTGGTTTCCATTTACATGAAATGTCTTTTTCCACCTCTTCACTTTCTTTTTTTTTCTTTTTTGAGTGGATAAATAAATTGTGGTATATTTACACAGTGCAATATTACATGGCAATGAAAAAAATGAACCATCGCTACACACAATAACAAATTTCACAAACATAACACTGAGTGAATGAAGCCTGATATCAATGGGTAATACTGTATGATTCCATTTGCAAAAAGTTCAACACAGGAAAAACTGATCCAGAGTGATGGAAAGTGAAATAGTGGTTATCCTTGGATGGGCAGATAGTAATGACAGAAGAAACATGAAGGAGGCTTCAGGGTTGTTCTATAGTACCCTGTTCTATAGCTTGGTTTGGACGGTGGTCTAAATGTGTGGGTTGGTGAAAATTTGCCAGTTGGTGGAAATTCAGACCCGGCACGGTGGCTTACACCTGTGTCCCAGCACTTTGGGAAGCCAAGATGGGTTGATTGCTTGAGCCCAGGAGTTTGAGACCCACCTGGGCAACATGGTGAAACCCTGTCTCTAGAAAAAATACAAAAATTAGCCAGGTGTGGTGGTATGTGACTGTGGTCCCAGCTACTTAGGGGGCTGACGCAGGAGGATTGCTTGAGCTCAGGAGGCAAAGGTTGCAAGGCAAAGGTTGCTTGAGCCGAATTGTGCCACTGTACTTTTGCCTGGGCAACAAGAGTGAAACCCTGTCTAAAAAAAAAAAAAAAAGAAAAAAATTCACTAAGTTGTACACTTATGATTTGTGTACCTTTCTCTACTTGTGCTATACTCCATGACAAGCTTACACAAAGTCCTTGTCTAAAAGGCCCTACATGATAATGCCACTTCCTCTTCCTAACCCATATTTTGGTTGCACCCCAACTTTGTTCACCCCATTCTTGTGACTCTTTTCTCATTGCTGTTCTCCAGCGTACCAGTGTTGGTTGTTCCTTTCTCTAGGATCTTGCATTTACAGCTCTATCTTCTCCCAGATATCCACACAGACTGCTGCCTTGCCTAATTAAAGTTTCTGCTTAAACTTCGCCTTATCAGAGAAGGCTAAGAATGTCTTCTTTCTATTCTCAAAACCAGCCAATAGCTTTCATTTCACTCTAAAGAATAGCTGAAGTTCTCACATGGTACACAAATCCCTTTGTAACCTTGCTCTCTGGTCTTGTGGCCTCTATTCCTCTCAGTCAGTCGCCTCACTGTTATTGCTGTTGTTCTTCACATGTGTCTCTGTTTTAGAACTTTGCACTTGCTGTCTGGAACACTGTCCTCCTGTATAACCATATGATTGTTCCTTCATTTCTCTCAGGTCCTTACTCAGATGTCACCCTCTCTGTGAGGCCTTTCTTAATCTCTTGTTTAAAGTCTTTCTTCACCTCTTCCGCTATGAGCTACCTTCACTCTCTATCCCCCATCCTTTTTATTATTTTCTTCATAACACACAAAAATTTAGCATACTATGAGTTTAACTTATCTATTTTGTTTGTTTTCTTTCTTTTCAACTTGAATGTAAGCTTTACAAAGGACAAGGACTTTTGCTTATTTTTTTCCTCACTGCTGTTTCCTTGGTATCTAGAATAGCATCTGACACATAATAGGCCTAACTCTAAATATTAATTGAATGGATAAATGAATATCACTTTTCCACAGCCTTCACTAGCTGATTTAACTCAAATGTGGGAATAAGAATTTCCTCTCATTTTAATTAAGAAAGTGATCATTTAAAACAAATCTGATCAAAAAGTATTAAAAAATGAGTCCTCAGTTTTCTTATCTAACTGTAATCTTGTATTTTAGCACCTCTATTTCTGGGGCTCTTTTTTTCAGCAGTTATCTTCAAAATCAAATTGAGAGAAAATATTTCTCATACCTCTGAGTAGGAAAAGGATAGAACAGTAACATCATAATAAGGAAGGGTACGATTAATCCCTCTAACTTCAGTTAAAAATAAATAAAATAAAACACTGACTAGAAATTATTGGTAAGCAATTGTTTTTTGAAATGTATGCTTTAATGACTCAGAGGCAAAAAAAAAAAAAAAACAACTGAATGAATTATCTATTACAAAAATTGTTTCACTTAACCCAGTTTAGAGTGAATGACGCGAATTGTCTCTTGAAATGTGGGAAGGGCCCACCGGCCAGATAGTGACTCCCAGTTGAAAATGGGCAGACTTCCAATGAAGGAACTAATGTTAGTTAAGGAAGACTCCGTGGTGAGAAAAGTTTGAGCTGTTCTCTAAGCAGGAATGTTCCAACAAAGAAGTCACATGGCAGAGTATTCTGGGTGGAAGCAAATGACATGAGGGCTAGTCGAAGATGAGACCACAAAGGGCATGTGTAAGAAGTAGAAATTACTTTCATATGATTGCAACAGCATTGGAGAGTGGAAAATCTGTAGTGCAAAAGGAGAGTAATTGTCTAAAACTTTGTGACCCTTAATTAGCTATTTTATTTTGATCCTATAAGAATTTCTAAGAAGAAAACTATGTAGTAATATTGCTAAAGTGAAAAGGGATTGTTTGGTCTCTAGTCCTAGCTCTCCTGCTAACTGACTGTGTTCTTGGTGGTCATCCAGTTTTCCTGTCTATAAAATGAAGGGGTGATTGTACAGGTCCTTTTCAGTTTAAAAATAATCTACAAGTCAGTGGTGAATAAACAGTAAGAACTGCTCCTAAACCTGAGATGTAAGAAATAGCACACATTTTCTTCTAGATGAAATTAAATCTGGTTAATTTATTTATTCCACAAATAGTTATTGTATGGCTTCTGTATGTCAGACATGTGCTCAATTCTGCAGATGTTCTTGGAAAAGAAGGCAGACGAGTTCCTGCCCTCCTGAAGCTTATTCTAGCTCTCATTTACACAGGATGAAGTTCAGTATCACTCATTTTTCATAAAGTCTGCTTATCTCTTAGGTTATTTCAGAACGTTGGGATTTTACACAGTCCGGGAAAAACAAGAGCAATCCCTGCCTCTCTCTGTATCTGGCCATCATCAGAGTTACCATTGCTCTGTGTCTGGTCCTGTAAGATGCTTCTGAAGTGTCTGGATCTGCCAGACATGTGAAAATAATTAATAATAATAATTTAAATAATAAATAATAATGTTTATTGCTTTTTATTATTGTTATTTTATTATTACTGACTTGGCTGTCATAGGCATCTCAATGAGATCAATTGACTAGATATTTCAACATAGAGATATTAGTGGGGACTTTCTTCAAAGTAGTTCTACCTCCACTCATACCCTAGGAACATTTTTGGCCCTCAACAACAACAGAATGTTCAAATGTCTCCTTAGGAGTGGGAAAAAAAAGGTCTAATTTTGTGTGTGTGTGTGTGTGTGTGTGTGTGTGTGTGTGTGTGTGTAGCACCTCTCCTCTGGTACCAAGTTTTATTCTAGGAACTTTTGCCAAGATACTATTGGCCTCCATTTCCACAAGAACTCATGTAGCTGTCAATGTCCTGTGCATTAAATGGTGCTGTGAACAAGGAGGCTGGTGTCTGGTACTTCACAAAAACCTACCTTTACCCACCTCTCCAGTCTCTGGGGATCAATCTGGGCTTTGAACTATGACCCTACTCAGTACTCAAGGCCACACTGTCATCCATCATGTTCCACTTTGGGCAACATAGTCACTATCTGTTTCAGGCATAAGGCTGCAAACCTATAGTCCAAAGATTAAATTTGTTGTCAGACAGCTTTGTTATCCAACTTACTACAGTCTCCACCCCTCCTTTTCGATTCCCAATATTGAAACAGCATCTGTGCTATCATCCTTTCACTGTTGCTTTTCTTATATTTATGGTTAAGAGCACAACTCCTAGAGCCAGACTATCCAAGGTTGACTCTGAGCTCCACCCCATACTAGCTGTGTGGCTTGGTCAAGTTATGTAAACTTTCTGTATCTCAGTTTTCCCATGTATAAATTGCAAATACTATAAGACACCTATCTCATAACAATGTTGTAAAGAGTAGTCAGATTTGTTTGTGTGTGCCACTTATCACTCTACCTGACACATAGTAAGTGCTTTGTAGGTGTTATTGTTATTATTATTGCTTTTTAAATAGTTATTTTATTATTACTGACTTGGCCACCATAGGCATTTCAATAAGATCAATTGTCTAGATATTTCAACATAGAGATATTAGTGGGGATTCTTTTTCAAAGTAATTCTACCTCCACCCGTACTGTAGCAACATTTTTGGCCCTCAATAACAACAAAATGCTTAACTGTCTCCTTAGCAGTGGCCAAAAGAAAAAAAAAAGGTCTAATTTTGTAAGTGTGTGTAGGGAGTGAAGAAGCATCCTTCATTCCTGTGATATAATACTGGTAATTTTTTGGTCACCATATCAAATTTTAACAGGTGAAAGAAATTTTTTCCAGTTTCTAACTCTGAAGTCTGCACAGATTTCCTCACTCTTCTCTTCACTTAAAGCATCACCAAGTAGCTATCTCTCCTATACTGAGAAATTGGCTGAATTTTTTTCCCATCTGCTTCCTAGAACTAAATTGTGACTTTTCATTTTATATCACTTATAACTGAAGGTAATTTGAGTTACTTCTTAAAGTCTTGGGCTTAATATGTTAGCTAGAATTGTCTATTAATCTGTTAGGTTTGTCACTCTTCCATTTTCTGTAGTGACTCAAAAATACTTTTCGCTTGGTGAATAAAATATAGATATTTGCATTTTATTGAACGATTTCACATTTCTAGCCCTTGGATTGTTGATGTTTTCAGATTCCTTGCACCTGCTTTCTTTTGATTTGTGACCTTTATATTGCATCAAAAGTCAAACTTCCAATGGAGAAAATTTTATTTTAATATACACATTGGTATCTTTCATAGGTTCATAAGCTCTTTCTCTTTTTGTGCAGAGAATGAAAATAAATGATCCTTTGACAGACTGTCAGCCAGAGTTTTATTACCTATGTCTGACCACGTCCCATGGGTGGAAGTGTCAGCTCAGAGCAGTTGGGTTTTTATTTATTGTCAGGGCATTTTGTACACATTTAAAAGGAACTGTGGTTGTGGGAAATAGATTTTATGTACAGACCAGGAGAACTAACTTCAGAAGCTGCTTGAATGATCCTGTGATAAAATGGGCAGATCCTAATCTTGTTTCTTGTTGTATTACCTCTTAGGTAAATGAATTCCTGCCATTCTCTGGGGAGTTAGGAAGGGCCCTTCGCTACAACTGTACCTTTAGCATTTGCAATCCTTCCTGTGCGCTGGTCCTGCATGTTGATTTAGAAATGTGGGAGTTCAAGACCAGTCTGGCCAACATAATGTAACCCTGTCTCTACTAAAAATACAAAACACACACACACACACACACACACACACACACACACACTCACAATTAGCTGGGAGTGGTGGCGGGCGCCTGTAATCCCAGCTACTCAGAAGGCTGAGGCAGGAGAATCGCTTGAACCCTGAAGATGGAGGTTGCAGTGAGCCAAGATCGCGCCACTGCACTCCAGCCTGAGCAACAAGAGCGAAACTCTGTCTAAAAAAAAAAAAAAAAAAAAAAAAAAAAGAAATGTGGAGATCAGAATGAGAAAATTGAAGAGTTCAGGTAAAAGAACACTTTCTTTTTCTTTTCAGGATGATACCTTCAGATATGTCAGAGGACACATTTTTCACGGTGGTGGTTGTAGTTGTTAAGCAGCCATGCCCAGAGACTAAGAAGGGGAAAGGAAAAAATAAATTAATTATGTTCTAATAATTATTTTCAGTGCTTTACACAGTAGATACTTGGACACCTCCTTAATAAAGCTCAAATTTGTATTGTTGTAACAGCTATAAAATAAATGACAAAAACAAGGTTGTACTAAAATCATTAAAATTTAGATTAGGAAGAAATAGTACAGTTTCAGCTTCTAGTTAAAAGTAGAGATTGAAGGTGTTCAAAAATTTAGTAATTTTTTTTCCACTTAGGTAATTTATAAGTGTACCCACTCCTTTATAAGAATAAAGAGAACTTCAATTCTGACATTAGCATGAAGTATTTTATTAAATCTATAGATTTTGACCTAGAATTTGTCTACAACATGATATAGTTATATTAAATGTAAATATATTTGATATATTTATATATTAAATATGTTATAGTAATAAGGGTAGTAGGCCCAGAATCATTTTGTTTTGTTGGCTACTTGATCTCATGTAAGTTTACTTACATTTTCAGAGCATCACATTTCCTATGGTATTTAAAACTTTCAAAACGTACTGTATTTCAATCATCCATCAAGCAGTGTCTTGAACAGAGAAGGGATTAATTGAATTAATGAGTTTAATTTAATTTAATTAACTGTGATTGGAGGATGATTTTTTTTCTTTAATCCTTAGCTTTGGAGATCCTTAGCCATCAGAGACTTCTGAAAACTTGAATTCAATTAGATTTAGTTAGGCATAAGGGAGAAAGGAATTATCGAAAGCAGTGACAAGCAATTCCCTTTTTCTTACCTGGCCTCTAAAAGTTCTCCTGAGATTGAGACTGTGGCCTTCAGTAGATTCCTTGAGGTGCCCTGTATCAATTGATACCAGCACTTGTGCTCAATGACACTTGCCAGCAGTGACAATCACATTAGCGTTTGTGGAGTCAAAGCAAGCCACTGGTACATGAAGGCACATTCTCTTGCTTTGAGCAGTGTCTTCTAATTGAGAAAAATATGCAAGTATATTGGTTTCTTTTAGAAAGAATCTTCTCCCCCTTTTTTTAAAGACCACAGATTTTTGTACACATTGTAGACAAGGGTGGAAATTGGAGAGGTATACAATGGTCTGCGGGTGAGCACCACTTCACACCTGTGATGATTGGCTGAAGTATGTTAAGGACACAGGATGTTCTTTAGCATGGGTGTATGGGGGCTGCACTATTCAAACAGGAATACATCAACAATCTGCTGGTAACAAATTATTTGAAAATAAATACTTTACAGTGCACCAGCAGAAATACTAAAATCCAACCTCATCAAAGGAGCATAGAGATAAAGCTTTTTTCATTAATTCAGAGAAGGATTATCTTTTCTTTCTTTCCGACAGTGGTGATCTGGCCCCTGTGCAGCTCCATAGAAAAGGGGGCTGAGATGTAGAGAGATTGCTGGGAGGGAGGGACTGTGAGCTGGCACATGGTGTTACTGAACAGATTTAAAGGTATTTTAAACATAGGCCTTTAATGCTATCTTAGAATGTGTGTGTATGGCCTTCCTTCTGCTCCAGCTGCTGAGAATAGGCAAATTGCTCCCAGAAAGACAGATACAGTGTATTTATGGGCCCTGCATTCTTGATCCCAAGTGCTATGAGCAAGATAATTCCTAAAAACATATGCCTATGAAAGTACTCCTGTGATTAGATAGCTTCATCTTTGGAGAATTGTGGGGTGGATTGAGGGGAGCCCTCCCTCTTTATATGAATTTAGCTTTAGAAGTCCATGGCAGGTAGCAACCTGTGGAGGTTCAGCTCATAGATGTACCATTTCCTTTATTCTCCTGAAATACGTATCTCTATTCATGTCATTCTTGTATCTATTCTACCCTGTAATTTGTGCAAAAGAAAAGTATCAGATGTGCCTGCATAGTCGTCTCTATTGACATTTTGTAGAACAGAACATATTGGACCTGTTTTCTTTCTGCAATCAGTTTCAAGTGTTTGAACCTTCCTAGCAGCTGGGAGACAATATTTATTTTTAATCAGCAACTGATTTCATGAGTCTGATGGCATGTAATATATGTGACTGTGTATTAAAACATGCAGAGCTGCCTAAATGATGAGGCAGAATTTCAACAGGAAGAGATCAAGTGTGCTGTGACAGGAATGCTTTGGGATCTTGCAATGGGTCAAACTCCATTCTGGAAATATAATGGAATAGTTATCAGGGCAGTTCAGGAGGAGGCCAGGGATTTCCATTTCCAGGAAGGCCAGCCAAATTCACAGGCAGGAGGAAGATTAGCTGAGTTTTACCTGGATAGGGTGGGGATGGAGTTAATACGGCAGAAGAGCTGGGGAAAGGTGGTTCGTATGGGACCATTTGTGGGGGAGTTTCACAGCATATCAAGTAAATTTCAACAACTTCTGCTTGTTTTTATATTATTATTAGGGAGCTGCAGGGAAGGGGTTGGGTTATGTACTTTTAGAATGTGTGTGTAACCAAGCACCTTGGGAGCTTATTAGAAATGCAGATTCCAGAATTTCTGGTTCAGAAGGTCTAAAGTGGAGCAAAGGAATTTGCATTTTAAGTAATTACCACAGGCAATTCTGATGCACGCAATTTAAGAAAAATTGTTTAATATTTCAAAAGGAGAATGAAGAATCTAGCATTCTTATTGCTCATCATAAAATCCATCACTAAACCACAAGTATCAAGAATAGAAAGCAGGAAATAAAGACAACTCTAAAATATTTTTGTGCAACTTGACTGTAAGTGATGGGGAAGATAATTAGCATTTTTAGTCTCTACTATTCATCAAAAGACTGAAACAAAATATATATATTTTAATCTTTATTACAGCCTCAGTAAGTCAATTAACTTTACACCATTTTATAGGTGTAAAACAGTCTCAGAAATGTTGAGTAACTTGTCCACAATTACATATATAGTAATAATCAGGAACTTTTGGGCTTTTCAGTCTCCCCACTTTGCTCAGGGAAGTTTATCTATGGCTTCAATTACACAATGTTTATACCAACAAATCTCACATCTGTGTCCACAGCCTGGGTCTTTCTTGTGTGTCTTCCAGCCATTGATCTGATGACCTGTTTGACATCTTTGCTTAGATATTTCTCAGATACTTCAAGTTCTACATATTCTCAGTTGTACTTATTGTCTTCCTCCCACGTATTTCTCTCCTCCTCTATCCCTGAACTCAGCAAGTAGGTCCTACCATGAATCTATTGGTTCAATTCAAAAATAATGGTTTTTTTTGTGGATTGAAGCGCCTAGTTCTGTGTGCTTCTGTCAAACCTCATTGCTAACCTGCTAGTTCAGGCCAGCGTCATCTCTTACCAGGCACATCAGTTAGCGTTTGCTGCACAACACAAATCTCCCCATAAACTAATGGCTTAAAGTGGAAATCATTTTACTTAACTCACAATTCTGTGCATCAGCCAGGCAGTTCTTTGGGTCTGGACCAGCTTGGCTAATCTCTGCAGGACTTTCTCTTATGTCTGTGATTTGCCAGTGAGTTGGCTGGTGGCTTAATAATCTACCATGACCTCCCTCGTGTCTATCTAGGGTGGGTAGGCTGTCAGCTGAGGGCTGGATGGCTTTTGGCTAGGATGCCTAAGTTCTTTTCCATGTGGTTTCTCATCCTTCAGCAGGTTAGTTTGGGCTAATTCACATGGTCGTCTCATGATTTCAAGTGTGGTAAGAGTGAACAGTGTTCGAGTACATTTCAAACCTTTGTGCTATATTTCTTAATGCCAGCCAGGGGCACTGAGTCACTGTGGCAAGGCACTGCCAAAGGGTGTCAGTAGAGAAATAGGAATGTTTTATGGCCATTTTTGTAGTCTATTATGCTAGGCCTTTGTAATAACCTAGCATTGTTGGTTTCCTTACCACCAGTCTTGCCCTGTCCAATCCATTTTTTCACACAGCAGTCAATGGATGGTCTATCATGTAACCACCCTGTTTAAAACTTCACTGGCATATCACTGCTTTGAGAATAAAGTCCTAATCCTTTAATGTGATTAATATGAAACCCCAGGATTTGTATTCTGTCTACCTCTCTGGGCTTTGACTCTCTCCCTGTTATGTTCTTAATTTCTCTTGGTTACTCAAATAGCTAGTTTAATTCTCACCAAGGCAGAAGGGAGCATACCGCAGTCAATTCTCATTGGTCTCCTTTTCTCTTTCTATCTGAAAAACTCTTCATTTTCCTATCTTGCTTCTTTCCTTTTTCCTAACTCACCTATTTATCCCTCAGTATCAGCTAAAACATCCTTTCCTCAGGCCTCCCTTAACTGAAGTATAAGTTAACCTTAGCGTTTGTACTTCACTGTAATTACATGTTCAGAATCTGACTTTCCCATGAGACTAAAAGCTTTGTGAGATCAGGGACATTATCTGTTTCACCTAGTACTGAATCTCTGACATGTAACACAGTGCCTATTCTATAATAGGTACTTAATCAATGCTGGTTAAAAGAACAGGTACTCCTGGCTTGTCTGAGTTTTGAACATTTTTTACTATGGCACATTGCAATTTAGATTCAATTTGCTGATCTTGTTTCTTTTGCCCATATATTTAATTAATTTTATGTTCATGAGCTAAAAATGATTTTAGTAGTGCACACATATATGTATATAAATTCAAATCACTTTTCTTGTTCAGGGGTTAAATGTAAATGGTATTTTATGTTAATGAACTTTTCCGGCAGTCTGACCTCCTTAGAAAAAAATTAAGCAGATAATTTAGGATGAAAGGATCTGGACTACACAAAAGGACACTCAGGCAATGTTTCAGCGGTTTGAGAGCAGTCCTACCCATGTTACTTTAGCTGTGGCCTGTTGCCACATGGAAATTTCCTGGTGGGCCACCATGATAAAGATTGGCTAAGGTCTACTCTGTGGAGGCAGGTTTACCCTGGAGGCCATTCTAAAAGTAATGGAAAACCTACTCAGGAAATGTAATTTCAAGGCCTATCTTCTTTGACTTGTGCAATTTTGAAAGTTCAGGCTGTGTCATGCACATTTTGTGTCAGATGAAGTTTTCACAGCAAAGCTCATAGTAGTTCTGATAACTGATACTATAAAGAAAAACCAGAAACACAATTTCCAGAAGCTCCTCTGGACACTAGAAAAGATTGTCAAATCAAATAGTTCTTCTCAAATCAAAATGATCGTTATTGCCCTTGAAGACTAAATGATGTAATATTTGAATAAATCTAATGAGTTAGGAACCTATACAGTGGCTTATACCCCTCTTCCCATACCCTTTACCTTCTGGGATTTCTCAGTTTTCCCATCTATGAAATGGAGATGTTCATAATGTTATATTTTATAAGTCTAAACAACATAATCTTATACTTCATAAAATTGCTATAGAGCTAGGATGAGCTAATAGGTTTGAAATAACTTTGTATACTATAAAATGCTATTAATTCATCAAACATTTATTAAGTACCATATATACCAGACCTTGTGCTAGACCCAAGGGAGGGATACAAAAAAAATTCTTGCTCTGTGATTGAGCTCACAACCGAGGGAAGTGACAGATGAAGGTAAAATCATAATATAGGATAAACAAAACTGCAGCATCACAGATGGTGTATCAGTTAATTCTGTCTAGTGGGTTCACAGAAGAGAAGATATTTAATATGGGCTTGGAATGATAGGTAATATTTCACCAGAGGGAGAAGGCACAAGGGGCATTCCAGTCAGATATCTACTTATAGTCCATGTCAAGAGAGTCACTCCATTTTTGAAGAAATGATAAGTGGAAGGAAGATACCCAGAAAGCATATAAAGGTGATGTAATTGTTTCTTTTCTTTCTTCTACTTCTTTTTTTTTTCTTGGATTGAGAGAAGGCAAACTAAATTCATAAAACAAAGCAGCATCAAAGACAACTGAATCAGGACAAGAAATGGTGAAAGTGTAGCAGGGAAAACAATCTGTTACTTTATACATACCCTAACAAATGCATGAAAGTTTGAAACCTCAATGAAACCTCAAGGAAACCCCATGAATGAAAATAGGATGCTCCTCTTTTAACGATCAAGCAAGTGAACATATCAATTTGGAGATTACAAAACAATGAAAAGTGACTAATAGTATGTTTGTCAAAGATACATTCAAATGCATTTTACAAAACAACTTCAACAATAGTTCATGAACTAAGCAGGACAACGGGAGAATAAGCTGAGTTCTAGTCAGAATTATTACCAATACTTTGTGTCATAGGTGTAAGGGCCTGTTACTCCTTTATACCCCCTCCACTCTTCTGCTGAGTGAATATTCTGATTTTATTTTTGAGATAGAAATCTGTGCAAGAAAAAGTAGCAAAGCATTTTAAGGGTAAATGATTCAAAATCTCAGGCGGCAACATATGTGTGTATATGTGTATATACACACATACAAACTCATTTCTCACATTTGGAACTATTAAGTTAAAGATCAGACATATAATTTACATTACTGTTGAAGGTGAAAGGGAGTGCTGTTTATAATTTTCATTGGGGAAACAGGTACAAACCTGGACTGTCCCAGGCAGAATTAGATGTCTGGTGACCCTAGTTATAGGAACCACACAGACTTTGTTAAACAGGACAAAGCCAATGTTCTTTGTGCTCCTCTAAGGAGCTCCTGGAGCTTTTGGTCTTGACATATCAGAAATTTTGGTATAGGCATAATTTATAATGTAAGTGCTGAGTAGGGACCAGTATAATATTGTAGTTAAGAGCATTACTAGTTTCAAATCCTGGCTAATTAATTGTGTGACGTTGGGCAAGATGCATCTATATGAGCAGCTACTCTGTGCCTTAGCTTCTTCATTTGTAAATTGAGAACAATAATTGGTTATAGTGAGAATTAAATGAGTTAATATATGGAAATTTCTTGTAGCAAGGTCTGGCTCACAGCATTATATATTATTATATATTGTCATTTTGTGTAATTATCCCCATTTTATAGATTTCAGAAGACACACACACAACCAAATGAAACAAATAAATTATATTTTAGGGTTTATCTGATGTCTTTTAGGTTCACTTTAGAATATTCAAGAAGAGATCCAGGCATTAGACTGAGCTGGAAACTTGGGTCTCCCACAGAAAGAACTATCTTCCCGGTTTTCTCTGGAAATGAGTGGAGGGACTGAAGAGGTACTATTAGCCCTTATTTTATTGGTTTGGTTTCAAGTCTCTGAGATATCCAGTGCTGATCAGACTTATGGTGGAGGTGCTACTCATATAGATGCATTTTCAAGGCAAGTGAGGTTTAAAAAATACTAAAAACATCTGGAACAACCACAGTGGGGTCCATATTTTTATGTTTACATTTAAATCTCCCATGCCCAGCTAAAACTTCTTCATTATTGTAAATAATAAAAATTACAGCTAACATTCTTGAACACTTACTAGGTGCCAGGCCCACCCCTAAGTGTTCATATGTGTTAACTCCTTTAATCCTTGCAACACGTACTTGAGGTAAGCACTATTGTTATTACCATTTTGCAAATGAAGATACTGAGGGACAGAGAGTTTGAGGATTTATTTATCTCTGCATTTCACCAGTGCCATACATACCAGGCACCTAATATTTACTGGATCAAATTTTGCATGCAGATTTATTAATATTTCCTAGCAGAGCTCATTTGCGTGGTTGATTTTTTTTTTTCAGTAAAAAGAACTTTTGAGAATCTGTTTAGAGGAAAAACATTTACAGCTGCCTTGTTACCCTTGCCTATATTTGTCTGTGGTATTTTGATTTCTGCAAGACCACAAGAGTTAGTAATCACAAATAACATTTCAAATAACCTTTTAAGTACCATTTTAGGTAAGGATAGAAATATTAAATGAGATTTTCAGTTCTGGAAATCAGTCTGACAAACGAATATAGATTGTTTTTAATAAATCATTTATATTTGGCTTAAAAAGCATTATGGTGGATTTTTTTCTCTAATGATTTGATTCCTAATTATGTTTACCTCAGGACAATATCATAATTGCTTGTATTTTCCAAGCATACACTAGCTGATGAGAAGGGAGGAGGGACATTATTGGACAGTTCTGTAAATGCCAGTAGGCCAGTTTGGGGTTAATGGTGAATCTCTGACTCCTCCATGGAGTGGAAAATCTCTGCGGGAACATCCTTCAGTGGATTGCATGCCAGTGGTAAAATGCGTGAAGCACAGAGAGGAAGCCGAGCAGTGAAAGAGGCAGCAGGAAAGACATAAACAGCAGAGAACATGGGGAAGATAACACAGAGTAGCCATTAGAGGCGATTGGTCAGGGAGGCCAAATGAAGTTGGTAGTAAATTTTTATCCTCCTCAATAGGCTATTTTGCAATGGTACTTTGTATATTAAATGATTTGCTGAAAAAGCAGATACCACATTTTAATGTTCTGTGTCAGTTATAGAAAACTATAACAGGGGAAAAATAGTGTTCCCAAGGATAAGGTAATATCATTGTTTGTTTATTTGCTATATTTTAAATTTTAAAGGGCCAGACTCATGAAATGAATTACAGTTAGATTAAATGCTTTTCTAAATGCCAAAGTGATAATGGTCTATTTCTATTTCTTCCTCAGTTTGATAACAGAAATCTGAACATGACTATAATCTCATCAGACTTGTTTCTTTAATAAAAGATGTTACCCACAAGGATTCATTCATGCAACAAACACTTATTGAGCAGTAATCGTGGACATGTAAACAGTCTAGGAGAGGGAAACACTAAAAAACAATTATACAGATCACCCTAAAATTACAGTCATTTCAAATGCCACAAAGAAAAAGAAGAATTAGGATGTTTCTCAGAACGTGGTATAGAAGGACCTGATCTAGACAGGTGTGTGTTGGGAGAGGAAGGAGGGTAGAGAGAAAGTCTCCCTGAGTAAGTTATACTTAAGGAGACGAAGAATAGTGAGGAATTGGCAGAGTGAAGGCAGTGACGGGAAGAGTCAGGTGCACATGATTGATCTTACTCTATTCTTTATAGTAACTGGGTTTGTGTCTATGAAGTTAGTACAAAAGAAGCTTAGTTAACTATGTGTGGTGTGGCCAGGTGGAAGAATGCAATGGCAATATGAAAACATTACAAAATGACAATAGGGTACTGGATTGACACAATGTTTGTCTTCTAAAATACCCTCTTGTATCCTGGCAAGCAAAGACATGTGGTAGAATTATAGAAATAGAGGTGGATAGTTTGCCTACTTTTTGTCTTTGAAGTTGCCAGAAGAGGGATGAAGAGTCTGTGAATTCCGAAGAGGCAGAAGATAGCAATGAGGTAATGCTGATTGCTCTCCTTATGGTAGTGCAGTTACCACAAGCTAATGTGGACTTCTTGCTGGACAGACAGGGTAATCTATAAAACGCCTTCTAAGGATGCGGGTATAAAAAACTCAGATGGCAGACATATAAAAACCCACCTCTAAAGACATTCTGAGGGGAATTCAGTGCTGCTTTCAGAGCAAGGGTTTTACATCTACGTAATTTAAAACTACGTGTTATGGATAATTTTAGATATTTATTTTTATTTCAATATGAGGAAGAGGAAACTCAAATGACTTTTTCTGTGCTGATGCTGGATTCTGTATATAGCCTCAGAATAAGTCTGACATTAAAAGTAAAAATGAGTTAAATTCTCATGTCTTTTTTTTTTTGGGAAAAAAAAAAAAACAAAAAAAACAAACCCAAACCCCAAACTGTGTGGGAGGAAGAGGCAGTGTTCTGTCTGGGAGATTTGAGCGGAGAGCTTTCAGAATGCTCACAGCCCACATGATCACATGGTGCAAATTCTTGGGGAGGGAATTCTTTGGCAGCCTGACATATATAATTTTCCTCAGAGCAGAAGACTTTATGTTAAAGTTTTGAAATCACAATAAGATTTAAAGAATTGCTCTTTAATTAAGAAAATGGCTAGATATTTTCCTATAGTTTCCTTTCAGAAAATAGGTTTCTTAACAATTTAATGCAATGGTTGGAGTAATGACAGAAAAGCACAGACTCACCGCACACTCATTTAGGAACATGTGGGTTTGTTTAGGTGTGAATCCCAATTAGGAATATGCATTAAATTATTCTATTTTCATGCAATTAGGTGGATTAAATGATCAAATACCACAAGGATAGTTCTGTGAAAATCATGGCTAGATTGACAGTTCTCAAGTTCAGATATCTCCACTTGAAATTGAAGTAACCAAATATAATAGTTCCTCTGTCAACTCTTGATTATTAGTGTGTAAATTATGCATGGATGGTACATTGACTGCCAAGGGTCAATAGCAACACTTCATCAGGGAGCCCAGATGATTTGCGTTCTGCTGTGTGCTAGCTTGATGCTGAAGGAGATATGAAAAGTTTAATAATGGTCATAGTTAATATTTATTGAGCATTCCCTATATGTCAGGCAATATTCTAAGTGCCTTCATGTTTTCTCTCACTGACTCTTCAAAACAACTCTTTGAAATCTGTGTTATTCTTATCTCCATTTTACAAATTAGAGAAAAGGAAAGTTGCAAAAATCGGCCGAAGCTTGTAATTGCGCTCAGGCTAGCAAACCACAAATGTGCTTTGTGAGAAGGGAAAACATACTTTATGGATTCTTTTATTTTCAAGACATACCTAATTAAAAAATGTAGCCTAATTTGTCCACATTCAAGGGCTTTTTTTTTTCTTAGTGAAACAAAATTTAGTGCTACTAGAAGCTAAACTTTATTGGTCAACACTTGTGGAGAAGTCCCAGGAGGTTAGTTTGTTTTCTTGACTTGACATTGTGAGTTTGTAAGCAAATAATACTTTTTGTTTTTCCTTTCCTTATCTCCCAAGGTGAGAAATCACAAATAGATTTTTAAAATCCCTCATAGGTATATAGTATGCAGCAGCATGTCTCAAATGTATTCGGCAGTCAACTCCCTCCATCTTTTTGGGGAGAATTTTGTGCAGTAAATGTTTTCCAAAACACACTTTGGTAAATGCTATTGTGTGTTTACTATAAGCAAATTTTGCCACCTTTTTGTCTCCCATTCACTAGAGTCTGTATATCATCTTTAAAGTTTTCATAATTTTGAATCCAATGGTCTCTTTTCAGATCATGACTTCCCAACAATTGACATTACAGACAATTTCTGACTCCTCTTGGAATGTTTTCCTTTCTGGGTTTCCAGAATACCATTTCTTTCTGCTCCTTTGTCTTCTCTTTTCAGTTTTCTTTATTAACTTGCCTTTATCTAAATCTTAGATGTTAGTGTACCCCAAGGTTCCATCCTTGACTGTCTTTCTTGTGTCTCAATGTTATATTCCAGTTGCTTCGTTAAACTGCCACACTCATTCTAAATTTATGATACCTTCCCCGACATCTTTAGAAATAATGGATTACTTTTCATTTTCTCTGCTAAATGCACTTTATTTTTCCCTTAGTGAAATGCATACCACCTTGCATATGTCTGCCTCCTAACTAGCCTCTTTTGTCAAGATGTGATAGGCTCTATTGCAGTTAATGCTAGTTATCAGAAAAAAAGTTTACATCTCACTCATGCAAGAATCTGTCGCAGATCTGGGCAACTCTCAAGGACAGCTGTGTGTTCGTCTGTTCAGTGACTCAGGGATCTAGGCAACCTCAAACTTGAGGCTCTACCTTCTCAATACAAGGACTGTTCTTATATTTCCATGGCAGAAGGAGTAGAAAGTGAGTAGGGGCTTCTACTGGCTCAGTGTGGACTACACAGACATATGCTATTCACATTTCATTGAGCAGAACTAATGATAGGGTTTTATCTTTTGACAGTAAGAGTGAAAGTTTAGTTATCCATATGCCCAGGAAAGAAATAACTTTTGTTGAAAAGCTTAACACGGGGATTGTATCATAAATATCTCTATACCCCCAGTACTTGGCACAGGGTTTAACAATAGATGTTCAATAAATGTTTGGTAAATTCAATCTAATCTAGTTTCAACTTGAGTCATTTTACTGATGGAAGAACAGAAGCCCTTCAAAGAAAAGTGACTTTACTCAAATTATTCAGATATTTACATAGCTAGAGCAAGAATCTAGATCTTTTGCTCTTTTTACGATATCTGATATTCATGGAAGAGTTTGTTCTACAAGAATTGTATGATTTTGTTGGGTTGCGCATTATTCCCATTAAGGCTACGAGTTTTGTTTGTTGGAATGTTTGTTAACTTGCTTTACATTTTTGCTTACAGAGTTAACAGAGATATGGCATGAACATGTATTAGAAAAATGATTCACACACAATAGAAAAAGTAAGTATAGATTATCAACTTGTTGCCAGCAGCATCAATAATTTTTTTTTTGGTTACTAAATAGCCCACATAAGTTTGAGCAATATTGTCTCATTTACTACATGTCATTTAGTTGCATAGCAAATGCTTTTACTGATAGAAAATAAAAGAAGATTGAAGAAAACCACACAGTATTATCAATTATTACCCATTCTTACTTCTTTCTTTACTGTAGTTTTTGGAAGGGTAATTTAGTGTATTTGCTTAACAATTTTGGGGCCTATTTTCCCATTTTATCCTTACTAAATTTTAAGTAGTAGGTAGGGATTCTCTTAGTGCTGTCTGTGGAAATGTTGCAATTCTATGGCTACTATAATATCTTTTTTGGCAACCTTACTTATTTCAGTGCTTGATGGTCTTATTTGTTTTACACCTCAGGGTTCTCCTCAAAACGCCATTGAGGTTTTCTCTTAAGCTGTACCTCTATAGGTAATATTCCACTTGAACATATAAACTTTAATGCAATGTTTCTAAAATAAACTCCTAATCTTCTTCCCTGCTCTCAAGCTTCCTCAAACAAATAAACCCACTGGCAGAGACCGTTACCTGTAGCATGTGGCTAATTTCTAGTCAGAGAATATGAACAGAACTTATGAGTATTTCTTCCATGTCTGGCCCACATCATTTTTCTGGCCAACGAACAAACAAATAAGCCAAATACAACAACGAAGATTAAAAAAAAACAAAACCCTTCCTAGTTTCCACTTGGCTGGAGAAGACTGTGCCAAGCTTGGAAGCCATATTGTTGAAAGTGGCAGAGCATTTTATCGACTTGAGTTCTTCAGTGACTATGTAGAAAGAGCCCTCTTACTCTCCTAGACTGTTTGGAGAGCAAGAAATAAACTTATTCCATGTTGGGTCATTGTTTGAGTCCATTGTTACCACAGAATACTTTGATACAGAAACCTCAGCTTGTGTACCTGTGAAATGGAAATAATAACTACTTTACTTTGAGAACTAAATGAGATAATATAAACAAAGCACTTATTTTAATGCATGACTCATAAAAGATATGATAAATTTTAGTCTATTCCCTTCCTTCCTTCTTCATATAGATATGACAAATACAATCCTTTTAATTCCCTTCAGAAACTTCTGCATCCACTACCCCTCTTTCTTGACACAGAGATAGTGGTTATGAGATTAAAACTCTGTACATCTCCCAATGCTGAATCTACACACAGACATGGATCCAAATCCACATTCTCTTCCCTTACTCCTGTTCCAATACTATTCTTTCTGCTATTTAACATTAGCCAGTATTTATTAAGTGACTAGCATATACCAGGTAATATGCAAAGCCCTGCATGGATTATACAATTAGATCTCATGATGTAGGCATTGTTTTATATCCCCATATTTCAGATTAAAGAATTGGGAGGAGAAAAATTAAGCAGTTTGCTCAAAATGCAAGAATATCTTCAAACTCTCTCATTCTCTTTTCACTTTTTATCTGCATTTAAATGTGCACATATCCCTACAATCTTGAGAAAAACCATGCCATGAAACTTGGCTTCCTTCTTCATTATCTTCATTTTCTGTCTCAACTTCCTCACCTTCACTCTTTAAGCCCTCTGCTCTCACCACTCCAATGAAATGCCTCTATTTTCTAGTAACACATCCAGTGGAGGCTTCCTGGTTTGGATTATCATTCAACCTTTCTGAAATATTTAGTTCTGTACCACTCTCTCTTCCCCAAAACACTAGAGGAGAGTTTGTTACATACCACACTACTTTTCTAGCCACTCTTTCTCAGTCTAACTTTGGGGACTCTTTCTTCTGACAGTTCCTTGAATGCTAGTGTCCCTCAGGGTTCTATCCCTAAAATTTTCTTTTTTTTTTTTTTTACATTAAATATTCTGCTTATAATATCATTTACTCCTACAGTTTCAATTGCTATATATGCTACTAATTCCTAGTTTAAAAAAAAATCTCATCTACACATGTCTTTTGAATTCCATATTCATTTCATCAATTTCAAGTTGAGATTCTAAATTTAGATCCCACATAAGCACCTCAAATTTAACATATCTAAAATTGTACTTATAATCTCTCCCTCTAAAATCTTTCCTTCTAACATTTGTCCCTCTGAGCTCCTCTGTCTCAGGAATTTGTCTATTTGTCCAAATTAGAAATTACACATCATCTTGGGATCTGCGTTTTCATTCATCCCCTAAATGCAATCAAGTTCTAAGTCTTTTTAATTAATGTAAAATTTTATTTCCTAAATATACTTCCTAAATGCATGTGATAGGCTTTTTTTTCCAATCATCATTTACTACCAATTGCCATTATTCATGCCTTCTGTGCATCAGAAGCTGATGCAACATTATTTGCCATTCTCAGAAAATAGCATGCCCTTTCATGCTTTGAGAAATGATGTCTTTTTCTTCCTTTATGGGTTGGAAAACTCTTTCAATAATAACTATATTATCATTACCAGTGTGAATCTTGGGAAGTGTTTCCTGAGGTCAAGCTGGCTGCTCACCTACCCTCCCTCCTATGCTACTATAGAGCTCTGCATTTGGCTCCTTTCTAAATATTTGTAAAAAGTTTCTAAGCCTTTGCCTATTCATCTCCCCTTCTAGACTGTGAGAGCCTTGAGAAAGGAAAGCTGGTTTTTATGACAGTGAATTGGATCCTTCCTAATTTAAAAATATATCTGCTAAAGGACCAGTTCACTGAATGGTCATTTGCCAAATGAACAGATTCACCAAATTTACCAGATTTATCAATTCATCCCAAATAGTTGTAATAAAGTGATTAGGATGTTTAAATTTGGTACCCAATGATGAAATATGATTTTCTGGATATTAACTTTTTAAGGTTAAACCCAACCTGAGAACCTGGCCAAAAAAATCTGTAAATGCTAAAGAATCAGTATTTATTTTTAAAATTTCTCAAAGGAAAAGCTGTTTTTCAGTTTTTTTTTTTTTTTGAGGGGGTTATTTTACATGTAATGAGACTTCTTGTCTACCTCAGATATAGTTTCAGTTATCTCTGAATGTCGTTTCCTATTTTGGTAAACTTTATGCATTTTCCTTATTCTTCTGCTACTTCCTCAAATGGCATACCAGCTTTCCTTTTATATCTCTAGCATTTATAGTTTAAGATGAAATTAAACTTTAATTAGGAGATTGAACTTTAAATTTAAATTCACAGGCACTAAAATAAATCAGAATTTTAAATTGAAGTTTAATGAAAGATAAATTTTAATTAAATAAAATTTAGAATTAAAATTTAAATTCATTCAAAAGAATCAGAATTAGTTGAAACCATCACATCTCACATGAAACTAAAAATGTGATTTTTATCAAGGAACAATTAAGGTGTCTTGACTTGGTTGGCAGTAATTTGCAAATGATTCTCTATGAAAGCACATAAAAAAAGAAAAAAAGACCACAATGGACCAAATGAAAAAGATACAAAAAAATGGATAAAACATAAATAGATTAAAAATACTGTAAATGAAAACAGATGAATGCTAAAAGGTTGGCTCAATAAAAAATGAAATTTTAAAAGGAATAAAAATCAGTATAAATGAGTAATTTCTACATGAAACTTAAAATTTTACTTATGACATATGTACTGTTTTATATTCAGTCATCAAATCAAAATATTTCTCTTAACATTTATAAGATTATTTTTATTAAGTCACTATGTTTGATGGGTTGGTTTTCAGGAAATAAGCCATGTGGTGAACTGATTTTTAGTGATTTTTCGCTGCTTATTTGCCACCAGCAAACTTCCCAAACTCCCAACTTCTCCAGTTTCCATAATTTCTTCTGTGAAATTGAAGTTTCTCTTCCCCCTGAGATGATCAGCAGTCTTCTTAAGTGATAGCCATTTATTCTTTTTTAACCAAGGTTTCTTAAGCTGCTCTGACTTGACGTTTTCTTCTCTCCTCCACCTGGCCCATACCTGCTTTTAGGTGTCTCAGAAATTCTTCAAATTCAGTGTTTCCAAGACTGAATGTAGGTATATTCTTCTCTTCTGGTCCCTGCTATCTGAACTCTCCAAGCTTTTGTTCCTTTTAGCATTCTTTTTTTTTTTTTTTTTTTTTTTTGAGACAGAGTCACACTCTATTGCCCAGGCTGGAGTGCATTGGTACGATCTCAGTTCATTGCAACCTCTACCTCTGGGTTCAAGAGATTCTCCTGCCTCAGCCTCCGAGTAGCTGGGAATACAGGCACCTGCCACCACGCCCAGCTAATTTTTCTATTTTTAGTAGATATGGGGTTTCACCATATTGGCCAGGCTGGTCTCAAACTCCTGACCTCAAATGATCCACCCATCTTGGCATCCCAAAGTTCTGGGATTACAAGCGTGAGCCATAGAATTCTCTATTTAGGATATGGCCACCATCCATCCAGTAGCATAAGCCAGAAACAAGGAATCAACCCGTCACTGGTTATTCTAGACGTTTTTCAAATGTCCATTCATTTCCATTACCCTGGTTCTAGTCCAAGTTTTGTTGAAACTCCTATAATAGTCTATTGTCTACATTATGGAATTGGGAACATTACATTTTTAAACTGCAAAGCTTAGAACAAAGGTTGTCACCTAGTAAGCATTCACTACATGTATGAACCGACATTGTATTAGTCTGTTTTCATGCTGCTGATAAAGACATACTGAAGACTGGGCAATTTACAAAGGAAAGAGGTTTAATAGAGAACTCACAGTTCCACGTGTTGGGGAAGCCTCACAATCATGGCAGAAGGGAATGAGGAGCAAGTCACATCTTACATGGATGGCAACAGGCAAAAAGAGAGAGCTTGTGTGGGAAGACTCCCATTTTTAAAACCATCAGATCTCGTGAGACCTAGTCACTATCACGAGAACAGCACAGGAAACACACGCTCCTATGATTCAGTTATCTCCCACTGGGTACCTCCCACAACACGTGGGAATCATGGGAACTACAAGATGAAATTTGAGTGGGGACACAGAGCCAAACCATATCAGACATTTAATTAAAGTAGTATATTATTTGGTGTTCTCTTATCCTCATTTAAGATTTTATTTAAAAATATTTAAAATATATTTCTAAAATACAGATTATATTGCCCGACTCTTTGAAAGCTTTCAGTAGTTCCCTATTACTCCTAAAGACCTAAATTCATTATATGACCTAGATGTTTGTGCAAGCTTTGGCTTCTGAACACCTTTCCATGCTCCTGGGACGCCTTTCTCCCTCTCTGGGCTCCAGGCACTGACTGTAAGGCCCTGGAATGTGCTCTGCCACTGTTTTGCCCAGAGCTTTGTTTGTATACCTTCTAGTGCACCCCTCCTCCTGCCTATCCCAGCACGCTGTGCCTCTTTTTCCCTCTTGCTTTTCTTCCTTGATTAAAAATAGACTTTATTTTTTAGAGCAGCTTTAGGTTCACAGCATAATGGAGCAGAAACTACAGACAATTCCCATATATTCACAGCCTCTCTCACTCTTTCCTTCATTTTAGCCTCCCACGCTAGATCTATTTCTTTTATTAGCTCTAATAAATAAATATATTAATATTTAATATTATTAATAGAATAATAAATATATATAAGAGAACCATATTCTCTTCCTTCACACATTACCTTGAGATTGTAATTTTTTATTGTGATTACCTGTAGCTTGTCTTCTTTTCCTCATAAAGCATAGAATCCATGAGGTCAAGGACTGTATTGACTTTTTTTTCCCTGAGATCTAATCAAGTGCCCATCATATAGAAGGTCTTCAATACACATTCATCATTGTGGTTGAATAACATATGTCATATAATCCTACACAGTTTCTGGGTAAAACGTATCTCTATATAATTACCACTACAACACTTTGAAGATCTAAAATAAAAATTAACTATAATTTTGCTGTTTGTTTCTGTCTCAGGCTAATTTAGCATTTCACATTTATAACTATTCTGGTCCAGTAGCTCCTAAAATTTAACCACAGATATTTTATTAAGTATACACACACCGATGGAAGTAAAATTATTCTGTTCTGTGTTAAATATAATAATTTACTTCTATTTTTACTCTTTCTTATGTCTGTTTTCAAACCTGAAGTGTTTGATTTCCTTCTGCAAAAATTTGCTTATCTTACCTGAGAGGCACATACCACCACAAGGGGGCAGAGATAGACAAATATTCAGTTCTTTAGACTGCATTCTCTATCCTGAGACTATTCTTTGACAGAATACATTTGAGCCATTATTTTTTCCATGAGTTTCTTTTTTCATTTGCCTTTCAATTTGAAATCTATAAGTACTATTATCCTCTTCATACAGTGTATACCTTTTAAAAGATGAAGAGACCTCCACTATATAAATGGTAGGCATTATATAACTTAACTCTTTAGTACATTAAGTAATTTTACATTTATAAGAATGCTATGTTAGATGTTGCAGTAAATTGTTCACTGGTAATTTCATAGCTAGTTTCTACTGTCTTATCTTTAGCCTACACACACATACACACATGTACACACACATATACATAGATATGTTGGTGGGGGAAAAAAGAGATTTTATTTTATTTTTGCATAATCATTCAGGGAATATTTAGGCATTTATGTCATAGAAACTAGAAATTAAACATTTGGAAAGAACAGGATTTTATAGTATAGTTTTATTATTCTATCCTTTGTGCACTAAATATATATTCATCTTTGAGTAAGAAAAACACATGCTGAGCTATATGTGTCTATCTTAACATAGTTCTCATAAACAGCTTGGGTAGGACTTTATGTCAGCAATCTAATTACATAACTGACCTTGTTTTATTGGTTATTCTGAAATTTAGTTCTCTGTAAATATAGAGCCCATCCAATTTAGAGTTGAATTTTAAGAATGTTAACTTTAATGATAATGAGATAATTTATGTGTGAACAGATGCCTTGGTTAGAAGGAAGTTTAGAGGAGAAAGAGAGCTTTTTATTATAGAAAAACCAATAGCAGAAAGAATGTGACTTTGATTCAGATTAGGAATCACCAAAGATTGGTAACCACATGAGAATTTCACAGACAAATCATCTAAACTTGATGCCGGGCATTCAAGGTCATCCATAGTCTGGGCCCACACATCCTCGCTGGCCCTTTTCTCATATCTCCACCCATCCTGCATTCCATTCACCTGGACCACTTGCCTTTTGGGGAACAAGTCATACTTTCCCATGCTTCTATGTCTTGGCCCTTGCCTGCTTTCCTAATCTGGAATTACACCTCTCCACGTCACCTCCGAGTTTTCCCCCAGGTAATGCAAATAACTGAGCATATTTGTCATACTCTAATTTATTGAGCTCGTGGAAAGATATTGCTAATAGACCACAATACTTTTCTCCAGTCTCACTAAATGTAGCCTCAGTGTCCTTCTCAGTACAGCTTCTCAGAATAATTCAGATACCTATACCAATTAATTACTGATAGTTTATGAGATATTTGCCATCTTGGTGACTTAGCCCAAATTGGTGTCTAGATAATTAAGACCAGGATTGGGTGGCTTTGGAGAATGTAATTTCAGCTTGAATATGAAGATGCTTGTAGAACAGTGTTCCTTCCTCTGAACATGGCTACAGAAGAACAAATCAGTTAGTCTGAAGGTAAGAAAATAAAACAACTTAAAATGTCATATAATTTTATTCATCTAAGTCAAACTGAGCTATTATATTAATCCCTAAGCACCATAGAAGAAGGGTCATGTTTATTTTGTTTATCGCCATATCCCCAGCATTTAGCCAAGGGTCTGGTATATATCAGGTACTCAATAATATTTGCTGATTGAATGAACTAATAGTGAATAATGGCAAATATTATATTTCATGCCACACCATCTTCTCCATTAAATGGGGTAGATTTGCACTCTAAGCTGGCGACTGCTCTGGAGAAAGGGTTCCCAGAGAAGTAAAAGGGAAAGATTTTTTGAAGGTCAGTACATGACCTTTTGGAGGTAGCAACAGAAAGATACCGGCAGTAAAAGTTGGGAAATCTGTGAGTGCTTTGTCTACTCTGCTGCACTTCAAAGTATCAAAGAATCATATAATTTAAATAGTTTGGAACAAAGAGAGATTTATTCTGAGTCAATATGGATTCTATTAAATCGGACCTAAAGTATCAGACATTGGCACTGTTCTGAGATCCAATCTTTGGGAAGATTTAGTTCACTCTTAAATTTTTGAGGGGAAATATTTGAAAATCTTCCAAGGATATTGAATGTGATTTACATTTCTAAAGGTCGGTTAAGTCCCAGGTTAATTCCTCTTATACACTGGTTTCCTAAACTGAGAATAGAAGACTGAAAACTGAAAATTTTGTTATTCATATGACCACAGGAAGTATGAACAATTTTTAGTTTAAAAACGTGAGTTGTAGAAGCAGATGGCCTCTGGACCATCTGTCTCATTTTAAAAAATCCAACTTTTATTTTAGATACAGGGGGTACGTGTGCAGGTTTGTTATGTGGGTATATTGCACTCAAGTAGTGAGCATAGTACCCAATAGGTAGTTTTTCAACCCATGCCTCCCTCTGTCTCTCCCCTCTTCAGTAGTCTATAGTGTTTGTTATTCCCATGTTTATGTTCATGTGTGCTCAGTGTTTAGCTCCCACTTGTAAGTGAGAACATGTAGTATTTGGTTTTCGGTTCCTGCATTAGTTCACTTAGGATTATGGCCTTTAGCTCCATCCATGGTGCTGCAAAGGAGATGATTTCATTCCTTTTTATGGCTGCATAATATCCCATGGTGTACATATACCACATTTTCTTTATCCAGTCCACCATTGTTGGACACCTAGGTTGATTCTATGTCTTTGCTATTATAAATAGTGCATTGATGAACATAAGAGTGCATGTGTCTTTTTGGCATAATGATCTATTTTCCTTTGGGTATATCTCAGTAATGAGATTGCTGGGTCGAATGGTAGCTCTGTTTTAAGTTCTTTGAGAAATCTCTAAACTGCTTTCCACAATGGCTGAACTAATTTACAATCCCACCAATGGTATAAACATTCCCTTTTCTCTACAAGCTCACTAGCATCTGTTGTTTTTTTGACTTTTTGATAATAGACATTTCGACTGGTATGAGATGGTAGCTCATTGTGGTTTTGATTTACACTTCTCTGGCGATTAGTGAGAATGAGCATTTTTTCATATGTTTGTTGGCCACTTGTATATCTTCTTTTGAGTAGTGTCTGTTCATGTCCTTCACTCATTTTTGAAAAATGGGGTTATTTGTTTTTTGTTTAAGTTCCTATAGATTCTGGATCTTAGACTGTTGTTAGATGCATAGTTTGCAAATATTTTCTCCCATTCTGTAGGTTGTCTGTTTACTCTATTGATAGTTTATTTTGCTGTTCAGAATCTCTTAAGTTTAATTGGATTCCACTTGTCAATTTTTGTTTTTATTGCTATTGCTTTTGGTAACTTAACCAAAAATTATTTGCCAAGACTGATGTTCAGAAGGGTATTTCCTAGGTTTTCTTCTAGGATTTTTATAGTTTGGTGTCTTACACTTAAAACTTTAACCATCTGTAGTTAATTTTTGTATATAGTAAAAGTTAAATGTCCAGTTTCATTCTTCTACATATGACTAGCCAGTTATTTCATCACTATTGAATAATGAGGACTTTTCCCATTGCTTGTTTTTGTTTGCCTTATTAAAGATCAGATGGTTGTAAGTGTATGGCTTTATTTCTAAGTTTTCTATTGTGTTCCACTGGTTTATGTGTCTGTTTTTGTACCAATACCATGCTATTCTGGTTATTATATCATTATAGTGTAGTTTGAAGTCGAGTAGTGTGATGCCTCTGGCTTTGTACATTTTGCTTAGGATTGCTTTGGCTATTGGGGCTTTTTTTTTTGGTTCCATATAGATTTTAGAATAGTTTTTTCTAATTCTATCAGGAATGACATTGGTAATTTGATAAGAATAGTGTTAAATCACTAAATCTCTCTCCAGTGTTGTTTTGTGCAGTATTACCATTTTAATGACATTGATGAGCATGGAATGCTTTTCCATTTATTTGTATCATCTCTGATTTCTTTCAGCAGTGTTTTGTAGTTCTCCTTATAGAGATCTTTCACTTCCTTGGTTAGCTGTATTCCTAGGTATTTCATTTTCTTTGTGGTTATTGTAAATGTGATCATGTTTTTGATTTGACTTTGAACCTGGACATTATTGGTATATAGATATGTTACATAGATTTTGTACTCTGAAATTGTACTAAAATAATTTACCAGTTCAAGTAGCCTTTTGGCAGAATCTTTGGGGTTTTCTAGATATAGAATAATGCCATCAATGAAGAGAGATAGTTGACTTTTTCTTTTCCTATTGAATGCCTTTTATTTCTTTCTCTTGCCTGATTGCTCTGGCTAGAACTTCCTGTCTCATTTGTTGATACATTAAGGAAAAGGTAACTAAATGTTCAGAGAAAAGTAATAGCGTATATTAGCAAATTCCTTAGATTTTGTCTCTTCCAGAGCTGTCAAACAGAACTTTTGCCATGATGACAATATTCTGTATTTGTTTTATCCAATATAATAGCCACTGGCCACACATGGCCACTGGGCACTTGAAATGTGGCTAGTACAACGGAGGAACTTAATTTTTAAATATTATTTAAAATAAATAATTAAAATTTATATTTAAATAGCCACATGTGTCTAGTGGCTACTGTATTAGAGTGCACATCTAGAAGAATATATACTTAATTAAAATTAAAAATAATTTTAGAAGTAAAATTAAAAAAATTAAAATTATAATTTTTGAGATGAGTCATTGATAATGTCAACAAGTAAGACATCAGACTGAAAGCAGAAAAAGAAACTGAAGAATTGTAGTATGGGAATTTTAAAAAGCAGCAAGCTTAGCACTTACCATGTGTTAGACCCTATGCTAGACCCATTCACATTTATCATCTCAGTGAATGCTCATAACAACTCTGCAAGTAAATATTTTATCTCCACTTTATAGGCAAGAAGTCAGATATTACAATTTCCTCAGTGAAAAAACTTAAACCCATCTGGTTTCAAAATCCAGACTGTACAATTTGAGTGAGCAGAAGAAAAATATCCAGATACAATTATGAATGTGCATCTTATGAAGTGAGGTCAGGCCTGGAATGAGTGTCACATCCAAATATTGCTCACGAATTTCTTAAAGTCCTCATTGCTGAGTCTAGGCTTGGTTTCTGATGATGTAACAGTCCTGAAGCTAAAGGTAGGGTCAGGTGGTCCAAATTGGGTAGAAGAAGGTGAGGCTGGGGACCAGCCAACTGAAAGAGAGCACTGATGTTCTGGGTGACCATCACTCTTGTAGAACATTGCCTCTCAGGTACCTGAGCAACAATTGCTAGCCTTGTTGTTTCCATTAGAGGTGCTGACTTATGACAGCATTCTCAGCTATAATTTTATGGTTGAGTACTTTGATGTTATTTTTCTCTCCAATAATGCTCTGTGACCTGATTTTCTCCTCATTTGTCAGATAGCTTATGTGATGTGGCTTTCACTTGGTAACTGCAATTCAGGGGCATTTCCCTGCAATAATGTGTCAAGAAACAGCTTCTATAACACCAGAAAGCATGCTTCCTTATGTTGAGGAGAGTGGAGATGTGCCTCCATGTGTTGACTGTGTCATTAAATCTAATGCTTCTGGATGCATATGTCTCGCTGAGCACCTAAATAACCTGTATTCTATATCCTTAGAATAAAAGGATATCAGCATTTTTTCCTGCTGGTCTTTGGAGTTTGTGCCGCAAAAGAATGATACTTCGCTACCTCAACTATTAAATGAAGGAGTCTGCTTAAAGAAGGCTGAATATCTTGGTTTAAGAACTTAGCTTTCCCAATGATTGAAATGAATTAGATAGGAATGATGGCCTGGGTATCTATCTTGGGCAAGTCTTGTGTCTTGCTATCCTGGGATTCTTTTACAACTAGAAATACAACACTAGAATTCTTTGATAAAGATTCAAATTCTGAGATGAAGCAACCTGATCCAGGCAGTTTAGGAATGGGGCTAAGGCTCATTTAAAATGGGGCCATGAGTGGTCAGAGGTATCTGTGAAAGCCAAATATGAGTCTGTTGCAAGATGGAGAATACTTTAACAGATTAACGGTCCATGGAATTAGTGGTCTAGGAGGCAGCATCCTAGCCAGGAATAGGATATGAAAAGGATTTCTGAAGTGCAGATAAAATGGTCCTTCAATCTTCAGGGCCAAAGCAGGAGGGGAGCTGGAGAAGGAACACAGAATCAGAAACAAGATTGTTACAAGGTGGTTAGGGAGCAAATTGCTTCAATTGCAGCCCGCTTACATTTGAGCAAATGTGCTTCCTGGAGCCGGGGGCTTGTTCTTAAAAGAGCCAGTTCCATAGGACAGGTAACTTGCCGAAGTCCAGATCGACTTCAGCGCCGGGAGGTATAAATACATTTTGCAAAATCCAAATATTCAAGTTGAAAGAGAGCCCAGTTCCTAGGAAGCGGTGTTTTTTATTTGATATTCTTAAGTATCAACCATATATTAGACAATATGTAGCCTTAGAGAGTCACATGAAATTTCTGTAAGCACAGCACAATTGCTGGATGTCTCCTGCAAAAATAAGATGAAATCCAGCCGAAAACCTTTTTCTCTTCCTCTTTCCCCTTTATAAAGAAGGCTAATAGATCTCTCATTTTTCAAAATGTAGCTCAGCTTTGGAATGGAGAAGTGGAAATGTTTTTTCTATTCGAAAGGAAGGTTATCTAAACACTGTAGTGTGTGATTCTATTAGAGCTTGCTTGATTTAAACTCTGAGTGTACCTAAAACTCTCAATTCTACTTCACATGTGGTAAAAGGTCAAATACAGTCTTGTTCTACCTTGCAATCAATCATTTACACTCCCTGTCCACCTTATAGGGGAAGACAGACTATTATTAGCCTGTGGAAAAGGCATACTGGGATTCATGTCATATGGAGAGAATATTTATTTTTCTCTTATTTTGCCAAGCCGATGGTGGTGGTGTCTGCAGTACACAGCTGACATGGAGCTAAAGCTAGATGTGGTCATATGATAGGCAGGACAAAAAGCAGAAAGGCTGCTCTTCTGCTGGCCGTAAATATCAGGTCATATTTCTCTTTCTCCTTCTCTATAAAATTCTCTATTCATTTATGCAGGCCTGTCAACACATGCAAAGACATGTGAAACACATTAATAGGATTGTGAGTTAATTCAAATCCAGTCATTCTTTCAATATACATATATGTTGGGCACATTATATGAGCTAGTTCTGCCCACATGAATTGTCTCTAGACATTCATTTGTTTTTTTTTCCTGCTGTATTTTTCTGTTCCTTCTTAGTTTAAGCAGATAACTTTTGTTTTTTGCTTCAAAGATGTTTGCAGAATGGAAGGTAGAAACTTTTTGAAAGCAACCTTTCTGCTTTTCCAAAAGACTGTACTCACTGCAAGTGGAGAAGCAAGAATAGGAGTGTCACCTTCAGGGTCACCAAGGAAGGTTGGAGAGGCTTCAGACTGGGGTGGGGGCAGAGGCTGCTGGGCCCACAAGTAGAATAGCCCTGCCCTGTTTCCTTGGCAGCATCTTTGGGCAATGGCAAACTAGAAGTACATCCAGAGAGGCTGCTCTCAAGCCATGGAATTCCCACTCCCAGTGAACATTCCCAGACCCCAAGCATAGTACAGAGCTGATAGGTGCTAGAAAAGACCATATGAGAATGGAAAATGGGCTTCTCTGAAGTAAACAGTGAGAACCACGAACAGGATGGACCTCTGTAGTGCAGTGCTTTAGGACAGAATAAGACATACCACTCAGATTTTTCATGGCACTAAGCAAATGGGAGAGGTAGAGCCCAGTAATCACTGGGATTAAAACTCTCTCCAGATTGGTGGGATTTAGATTTAAGCTGATTAAGCAGGGATTAGATTTAAGTTAATTTAGAAAAAAACCAACAACATAACAGTGCCTTATTTCTTATACATCTGGATTGGTGGATTAAGTTTACTTGCTGTCATTATAGCAAGGAACACAAATATTAAACAAGTTATTACCATTGTGAATTGACCTATGAAGGAATAATTGTGGATACTTTGGAAGCAGAGCTGTGGGGCCTAATTAAAAGTATATTTACAGTTAGGATGGATGGGGAGGAAATTATTCCCTGAATCAATAACATTTTAGCTGTTATCTATAGGATAAATTAAAGTTAGTTAGCTTAGTTAAAATTAAAGGGTGATCCAGGCAATGAACAATGTGTGGAAATGTCCTGAGGTGGATAAGAGCTTAGGCCAATCAGTGTGGCCAAAGACATGAAAGCGAGGGGATAAATGGCTGGTGCAGAGGCAAAGAGGAGACAGGGTTCAGGTCACGCCGGGCCTACCAGCTCACATTAAACAATGATCATAAGTGATGGAGAAAACCATAAAAGAATTTTAAGTAGGGAGTGAAATAAAAGATTTGAGATTTCCTAAGATTAACTTTGCTTGCAGGTTAGAGAATAAATTAGACAAGTGACAAAGAGGATTGGGAGGACCAGCTAGTAGGTCTTATGATTTTAACTGATTGAACAAGCTTGTGGCAGGAAGGATGGTGAGAAGTTTATAATGAAGAGATTTTGGACAATTGCATCAATGGACCCTGATGACTAATGTTGTGGTGAGGAATGTGAGATAGAGAGGGAAAAGTGAGGACGATTTATAAACTTCTAGCATAAGAAATAAGATAGAGGAAGCGAAATTATGGATCAAGAAAAACTAGTTGAAAAACATATTTTGGGTTTGGTTTTGACCACAATGAGCTTGATCTGCTTGGGAGATATTTAAGCTTTTACATGCATGTTGTAAGATCTATACTATTGGACATAATAATAATTCATTTTTATACTAAAGGTACTTGTAATGAATACTGTGATACTAATAATTTAAAGGTGGATGATTTTATTTCATTGGATATATTAAAAAGACATTTTAAAAAGGAATTAAAATGGACATGAACTGGTATTTTTGACAAAGTTAACAACTTTGACCTAGAAACTGGCCAAAGGTAAATGTTGACATAAATAAAATTTCTTCTGATTTCCAGATGAAAACAAGAAGCTGCTGGTAGACACATTCTGAACTGGCTAACACAACACTCTGAAACTGGAGGATATCAACTGATAAGATATGAAGTTCTCCCTTAGTTTCAAATACACTGGGTTCATAAATTATTGACATAAACAATAGATGTCCCATCAAGCTACCATGAAGATAGCTAGGTCTGCACAACTCCTCAAGTGTCGACCCCTCCAAGCACATCCTCCACCTGGAATTGTGAACTGAATGGATAAATGTGTTGGTCAGAAAGGTCTTTACATCTTTGAATTGTAATGATCATGACTAGTTGCTGAGTTTGCCACCTCCCTGCCTCCCTGCCCTCTACCTTCCAAGAATTATCATTACAAAAATAGCCATTTGGCTTATGGCATAAGCTTTATCACAAAGCTTGACCCAGATTGAAGAATCCAGGCAATTTCTAGCCAGCCTTTTATTTCCTTCATGCACAGGATCATGGTAGAGGCTTAGCATTTATCAAACTACAGCTTTTCCCCAAAGGAAAGGGAAATGGGAATAGACTAGCTGCTTCAGTGAGCAAAACAGGTGGATAACAAATAAGAGATTATTGGCAGTTTATCAGGGTCTCTTTGCTAAAACTCCTTGTCAAATGGCTAAGGAAAGACATTGGGAGAAGGCATGTGTGGGTGCCTTGAGAGCCTGTGAGATCTGTGCTCTTGAAGCATTTTGTACTTTTCTTAATGATGCTTATCTTACTCTACCTTATAGTATAATTAAAAGGCAAGTTTTCTTCTTCTGAGGTGGTAAGTATAAACTTTAAATAGCAGACAGAAAGGAGTTAAGGGGTTCTATGTGCCTATCCCAGCCAGCAGCATTTTGTCATGGTCTGATTGCAAGGCTGGTTGCAACAGTTGGGAAGCATTTGGCCAGTGGGACAGTTTGAAATGGAAACAAGAAAAGAGTGTAGAGAAGGAAGTGTATTGTTCCCAGCAGTATGGTCTTCTTTGTGGTCTTGTGCCTGGCAACTCTTCTTTCCAATATAACACCAATGGAGCAAAAGGCCTTAAGTTGGGGGTAATGGGTAGTAAAGTTCAGTCATGCGGCAGTTCAGATCTGTCAGGATGCAAATGTGTAACAAGCTTTGTGATCCAGAAAGTGATGGAGAGACTAGACTGCTTCATAATTATTGTCAGGAACGTTCTGGATGAACAATGTGGTGGTCACAATGGGAGCCATAAGGTTAGATAACTTGGCTGGGTATATCTACTCAGTGGGTGGTTGTGAGGATGGACTGAGGCAATACGTCCAGAATGGTTGGTTCACTGTAAATACTCAATAAGTGTTAGCTGTTACCATGATAAGTCAGGCTCATTACCAGGGCCAGAGATGAGATATGACCAGCAAGATGATTTAAACTAGTTGTATGTAGGACAGTAATCACATTTATTATGCTCAGGCACTTTGCTAGGCATTTTACGTATCTCCCTTCACTCCTATTTCAAGTGTATGCAGCATTATCAACATTTCCACGTGCTGGAGGGAGAAATTACAGACTCAGAGAACTTGAAAACGATTTGCTCAAGGACACACAGCTTGTCAATGCTGGAGCCAGATTTAGAAGTCTGTCTGATTATGTGCTTCTTCCAAGGGCTAGTTTTTTACAGTACTAAGAGATCTGTGTTAGAGAGAAATGGGTTAGAAGGAGGTCTGAACTTTGGAACATAAGGAGAGAGAGATATAAAAATATAAGTGCAGGGCCCCCCCCTCCCGGCAGTGGCCCCAGGACACCGTGTGCAAGCTTCCATGGCCCATTCCATACTGCGTTATACTTACGGATTTATTTGGATGGCCTTGTCTACACTGTATACATCTCAAGAGTAAGGAGATAACTTTCTATCCCCAGTGCCTTGTACAGTGCCTGGCACTTAGTAGGTGCTCATATATGTTGAATGAGCTAATTTATTAAACCAAGCCCATAATCGTATGGTATAGCATGCAAACAAAACACAAGTTGAATTAATGGCATTGCAGCAGAGATCTTTGTACAACAAAGTAGCCTGTACTATAAAAAAAATTCGGTTTGGGCCAACCAGTTAAACAGAGTGATATACACAGTAACTTGAATGCAGATCCATTTATGCTCATCTTTGTATTCCCCAAATTCTCAGAACAATTTCACATTGTAGACATTCACAATTTTTAAAATTGATTTATAAAACTAAGTTAACCGTTTAAAATAATGTATGATATTCATATCTTGGTAGGAATTAATATTTCCATAGCAGTTGAAATTTAACATCTTCAAATCTTAATATATGAAATGTATATGCCATTTGTCATTTCAAGGTTCAAGTTCACCTCAAAACCAAATCTAGCCTCTGGATAAAAAGTGAAAAATGAAAAAAAATTCTAGGCCAAATGTTTAGATATTGGAGGAATATTTTGCATGATGCAGAAACAGCCTAAAGTATAATATTTTATTTTTAAACCTCAAGCTCAGTCCTACCATGAACATTACATCTACCTTTGCAAATGGGCAAAACCAGCTACCCAGCATTCCTCTGATAACCTCAATTAGTTTAGATTTGAAAATACAAATTGAAACAAGAAAGAAAGCACTTGAGATGCTGGGAAATGGTATTGATAATACTAAGACTCTGGTGCTTTTATTGTGCTGGTAAAAAATAAAAATAGGGTCAAGCAATTGAAAGCTCAATGAGATGAAAACAACCAGGAGCAGGAAGGAGCAGACGGGTGAGGGAAGCTCGGAGATTAGTATCAACTTCCATCTAATTTAGGATTTGGATTAAAAAGCAAAGAAGCTCAAACCTGCTTAAATCATGCTGCCATCTGTGGTTCTGATGTGGCATTTGGAAGAGTAAAAACACATGCTGGAAAATTACCAAGACAAAGAAAAATTCTGGAATCTCAGTACAGGATTTTCCTTTGTGGCTAAAAGGCTGAGTTGCTTTGGAAACATTTGGATTCCTTTTCTGCCTCATCTGTGCTGCAAGGGATCTCTTTTTAAGCATACATTTTGCATTCTATATCAGAAGGAACCTCTGTGGATTAATCAGACATCATTTTCCAGGCTTGTCGAGAAGTTACATCATTAAGGAATATAAATACTGGTAGTCATTGATTATCTAACAAGGGAAATTTTAAAAGTCTTGTTTAAGTGGCATATTATTTAATGAGCTGTCAAGTGTTCTCTTTAGCCCCAGTTTCCATGGAAATTATTTAATTCCAAGAAAGAGTTCAAAGCATTGAGATAGACTGCATGTTTTCAAAGCATCTCAGCAGAGAAGCAAAGCAAGAAGGATCTGCATCTTTGAATAGAACAACATTTTTTGTGTTACATGCACATCTGCATTTACACCTTAAAAAAGGTTCCAGGAAGCTGGCTAAAAATGAAAGGCAATTTTAATTGAAAGACTAATTTTGTATTTTCTATATACATGATTCTATTATGAATCAAAGTGGACATATTTTTTAGACATCAAAGGGAGATTATGTGGGCCGGGTGCAGTGGCTCATGCCTGTAATCCCAGTACCTTAGGAAGCCAAGGCCGGCGGATCACGAGGTCAGGAAATGGAGACCATCCTGGCTAACATGGTGAAAGCCCGCCTCTACTAAAAAAAAAAAAAAAAAAAAAAAAAAAAAAAAAAAATATATATATATATATATATATATATATATATATATATATATATATATATATATATATACACACACACAAAATTAGCTGGGCATGGTGGCGGGCACCTGTAGTCCCAGCTACTAGGGAGGCTGAGGCAGTAGAATGGCGCGAACCCAGGAGGCGGAGCTTGCAGTGAGCGGAGATCGCACCACTGCACTCCAGCCTGGGTGACAGAGTGAGACTCCGTCTCAAAAAAAAAAAAAAAGAAAAAAAAAGGGAAATTATATGATGCAAAAATATAATGTAATACTATTTTCTGTGAACTCCCTGGATTATAAGAAGAGTTTCTTTCAATTCAAAGGAGTTAAAAAAAATTCTTTTTGGACCAGGCTAGTGGCTGCAGGTATGGTTTAGAATGTGACGGATATCAAGGAAAGTATAATGCTCTCAACTCACAAACAGCTTAATACCTTTCGTGTGTCACCTGCAATCAATGTTTACTATATTCAATATCACCCCATTTAATTACCGTCTCTCAGTGGCAGCAGTGCTGAGCCTCATGGTGAGGGAAACTAACTTGGACTTTAGAGCCGGAAGTGCTGGGTTCCACAACTGACATTGTTTCTCATTAGTTAGGAGGTTGTTGGTAAGTTACTGAATATCTCCAAACCTCAGTTTTCTCATTTGTAGAACGAGAACAGCATTAGCTACCACAAAGTTGTAAAAATTAAATAAGATACTTAGCAATGCTAGTTCCATTCACTGTTTTTCCATCAGTTCCAGAGTTTTCATTATATGTTCTAGACTTTTCATTATATGAGCCAAGAAATTACCTTTTTTGCTTTAGCTAGTTTGAACTGGTTCCTAACACTTCCAACTGGAAGGTTTTTGATTAACACTTCCAAAGATGTAGATCAACTTGGGGTTGGGGTAAAATTTAAATTTGGGGTAAGATCATTTTTTATTTGCAACCTATTAATGTAGATGTTCCATGCATTGTGTTATTTCTTTAATGCATTTAGGGCAAAATAATCTAGGCTATTATCTTATTTTTGTATTGGAGTTACAATCTAAGAAGCACAATAGGGTCTTGCATCATGAGGATAGAAACAGTACAGAAAATTTTATTTGAAGCATGTACAAAATAATTCTGCATCTACACCAGAAGAAAGCACCATAGCTGTGTGGGCGTGGCATGAATTAGAATATGATGACTGTAATTGCATCATGAACTTGTTAAACAATGCTGGCAGTCCATATTGGAGGCTTCCCTCCCAGACTGGAAGGGGTAGACAGACGTAAAGAGGGTAGATCACAGTAGAATGGGGACAACGAATTAACAGAATTTGTTATCCTATGGGTCCTATAATACAAATTAATAATGTGGAAAGACTTAAATTTATTCTTGTGAGATAGTGACCTCTTGAAGGATAGAAGACAACTGGAGAAACATCCTGTAATCTTAAATGTCCACAGAGTGCATGAGGGGAGAGAAAAGACCACTATGACTCACAGAGTCCTGAGTCTGGTTTAGCCTCTTCAAAACTTGTGTGATCTTGAGCCCACTGATAATGTAGTGTCACGACACTGCTACCTGACATCAGTGTGGGAAATGCAGAATGGATCATTATTTTATTGTCTTTAAAAGACAGTGAACAAAGTTGGAAGTAAAGTTCTAATATACGTAAAAGTCTGCTCCTATCATGGTCACCAGGAATCTTCCTGGGCTAAACCCCCATGGTCATCTCATTCCTCAGTCTTTATTTGACATGTTATCGCTCTCTTTGAAACACTCCACTTAATGGCCCGGATGCTGCACTTGCTAGATGTTTGCTTTCCTTTACTGGATACTCCTTTTCAGTCTCTTTGCTGGTTCTTCCTCATCTTTTCAAAACCTAAAAACTAGAGATGCCTGAAGGCTGAGTCCTCTTTTCTTTTTAATCTAATGTGTCTACTCAAGGGCAATTCTGCTCAGATCAATGGTTTTCTATACTGTCTGTATACCAATGACACCCCAGTTGATATCTCTTTGTGGAATTTCCCCCTGAAACTGGGGGTCCTTGTTTCCAGCTGCCTACCTGACATCTCCCCTAAGATGTCTAATAGGCCCCTTAAGCTTACCATGTTCAAAGCTGAGCTCCTGATATTTTTCCGCAAGCCTGTTCTTCCTGAAAATTTCTTGCTAGTTAATGTCCTCTTAAATTTTTAGCTGCTCAGTCCAAAATGTTGGTGTCATCATTGACTCCTGCCTTTCTCTCCTGTATTGAATTAAATCAATCGTACCAATTCTTTGAAATGTATCCAGAATTTGACCACTTGTCACAACATTCATTGCTCCCATCCTAGCCCAAACCACCATCATCACTCACCTTGGATTACTAAAATGGCTTTCTGGCTGCCATTGAGATCCTGCTTTTGTCCTTCCTAACACCCACACCACATAGCCAGAATGGTCTGATGTAAGTCAGGTCTTGTCTCTTCTTGGCTCAAAACTCACCAATGGCTCCCAAATCAGAGTAGAAGCTGGTGTCCTTGACTTTACATGATCTGACCCAGTTACCTCTCAAAAATCATCTCCTTTCTAGTTGCCATGTTGTTCATCCTACTCCAGCTGCACTGGCCTCCTCACTATTCCTCTGATAGGGCAGGCATATTTCTGCCTCGGGACCTTTGTATGTTCTGTTTCTGCTGCCTGGAATGTTCTTTTCTCAGATATTCACAGGGGAGATCCTTCAACAACCTCAGATTTTTACTAAAAGTGGCCCCATTGAGGTCTTCCCTGGCCACTCTAAAATTTCATTACCTTACACAGTCCTTCATAGCCCCTTTCTCTTATGCAGGTACTTTTTTTCCTTAAAGATAACTAATTTTTAATTCCAAAAGAATTCTAGGCGCCAGCAGGATATTGGAGAAATAAGGTCCTTTGTAATAGATATTCCAATTAGTGGATTTGCTGGTGTAAAGGCACGATCACCTTCTGATGACTTGGCCATGTACGAATAGCCCTGTCCACCATCTGCTGGGGGCGGGAGGAGGGGTCTTTAGACCGAGAAACCTGGCCCGTGGCACGTAGAGGGCTTGGCTGTCGTGTTAGTGTGCTGAGGCTGCTGCACAAATGTACCACAAACTGGGTGGCTTAAACAACAGAAATTTATTGTCTCATGCTTTAGGGGGCTAGAAATGTAAGGTCAGGGTGTTGGCAGGTTGATTCCTTCTGAGGGCTGAGGAAGAATCTAGCTTCTGGTGGTTTGCTGGTAACCTTTGGCATTCTTCGGCTTGTAGAAGCATCACCCATCTCTGCCTTCATCTTCACATGGCATTCTCCCTGTGTATGTGTTTCCAAATATCTCCTTTTCATAAGGCCATGAGTCATATTGGATTAGGGACTCACTCCACTGTAGTATGACTTCATTTTAACTAGTTACATCTGCAACCACTAAGTTTTCAAATAAGGTCACATTCTGAGGTACTGGGGGTTAGGACTGCAACATATGAATTTTGGGAGGGACACAATTTAACCCATGACAGCTGCTGCCTTCACATCTCCACAGGGCTGTCCAAGTGTTCCTGCAGGGGAACAAACGAAGAACAGCAGGAGGAGCTGTATGGAGCATAGAGATTGACTTAGCATTAGGAAGAATTTACATACTGGCTCCTTTGAGGGGAGGGGAGCACCCATTACAGCAAAAGAGCAGACACCAGATGACCATCTGGCAAGAATTTTGTGGAGCAGATTCATATCAGGAGGAGAGCTGTAAAATCCCTTTTAGCTCTGGAATCTGAAGTGACACCAGCTAGCAGGAATGCCTGGGTTTACCTGCAAGCCAAGCTAGTCTACAAAGTATCTTGGCTCAAGATTATTGGGTTCATGGCCTCATTTTGAGGCTCAGTTGTCCTTGTGCCATTGGGCTTGACAACTTTGGTCCTTTGGGCTGACCTACCGGATTCTCCAAAAAGGGCTCTGGAGAGCCCTAAGAAGCTGTGTGCTCCTGCATATTTTGCAAATATCAGGCACAGGATTTTAAACTGTGGGAAGATGCCAGGAAGCAGTCAAAAAATCTCAATGTGAATTCTTATTTGTGGGAGGAGTGGCTGCCACCTGACCTACCTTCATAAACCAGTGGTGCATTAATAGGGGCTTTATTGATGGGGCTTGGGAGGCTGCGACTGAGCTCAGCATGCAGATTGTGAGGGCCTGGTGCAGGTGCCAGGGGACAGGGATGAGGGTACCAGCCTCAGTGGGCTCTGCTGCTTGGGGCATTTTGTCCCTGCTGCTTGGGGCATTTTGTCCCTTCTTTGTTCTTTGAGGCAAGTCTACAGGGAGAGGGCTCAGCACTTCAAAAACTGCTGCATGACCTCAGAGATTCCCACAGACTCCCTGGACTTTTTGTCATAGTCAGTCCAGTCTTTCTCCTGCAGAATGTCACCAAAGACTGTCTTTGACTTCGTGCCCTCAGCAGAAAACCCAGCCTAGGGCTGGAAATCAAATGGTTTGAAGCCCTGGCACTCAAACTCTATTATAGTTTTGAACTTCTCTCTGTCTTTGGCATTGTAAGATTTGATGCTGCCACTCAAAATCTCAGTGGAGTTTCCTGTGTGCACAGCTTGCACTTCTGGACCATGAAGGAGCTGCCATGGCCCCACTTTAGTGCCACACTGTCCATCAGTTGGATGTAGTGCCACTTCTCTGAAATCTCGCTACCATTGCCACATTTCATTTTCAGGTACCACTGCAGTTACTTATTTATGCTTTATCCTTTGCGTGTAACACTAATATACTACATATTTTATTTTTATCTTGTTCATTATCTGCTATATTCTAAACTCCACAGGGAAAACAGTTTTTTCTCCTCTGTTTTGTCTGTTCCCTTTACTGCTATATCCCTAGCACTTAGAAAAGTACTGGGCACATGCTTGGTGCTCAGTACATTTTTATAAATGAATACTGGCCATGATTTGGAGGCTTCTGTCTGCTACACATGAGCCCTGTAGTTGCTGGGTGTCACCGTGACTGGGAGGTGGAAACTTGTTGGGCAGTGGTATGAGCAGCCAGGTTGGTGGTGGGGACCCTTGAGAAGTTTGGGGCATCATCTATTCATCAACTGGCACAGAAGTACTGGTGTAAATTGGCCAAAAATCAGCTCTGGGGGCTTCAACAATTCCTGAGTTTTCCTACCTCTGCACCTTTGCTTAGGCCGTGCCTTTTATATGCCTCTTCTCCATAGGTTCCTAATAAAATTTCACTTACATTCAAGATGTAGTTTACAATCCATTTACCTTCTTATATCACCCAAATCAGAATACACTTAAAGTTTTCTCCCAGCTTTATTAAGGCATATTTGACAAAGATTGTTTACATTTATGGTGTACAACATGATGTTTTGATAAATGTATACATTGTGAAAATATTAAATGAAGCTAATTAACATATCCATCACTTCACATACTTAACATTTTTTTGTGGTGAGAACATTTGAGATCTAATCTCTTAGCAACTTTCACGTGTGCAATATGTTATTATTAACTGTAGTCAACATGTTGTACAATAGGTTTCCAGGACTTATTTATCCTGTGTAACCAAAACTTTGTACCCTTTGTACCTACCAGAACATGCTATATTTATCAAGGGAGACAATATTCATTCAGCTGTTAATTTGATAATTAATTAGTGTATTCACCAAACAAATATTTTCCTAGTGTTTGGAATATGCCAAGCACTAGACTATATGCATTCTACTTCTCAGGGTTTTTTTCTTAACTGTTCAAAGGAAAAAAAAAAAGTCAAAGCAAAATGGAAGCTTCTAACTCATCCTGCCTTGTTATCTTCCAGGAGCAGGACTAGGTCCACTTTATGATATACACTCCCTGGAACAGGGGAAATTTTAGGGAGAAAAAAACACAAATAACTAGAACCATTTTTTTCCATGTCATTTGGACAGAATAAAAACACCTTTTGGGGAGGTAAATTTAAATCATTTAGCTTCCAAAGTACAAACTGTGTGAAACTGAATAGGAATTATTTCATATTCTCTTAGTATTTTATTTGTTATTAATTTGTGTACATCCCAGTCCACAATAATTTAAAAGAACTTGAGAAAACATTTGAAATACAGATGATATAGAAGTGAAAGGCAAAAATAGAACAAGAAAACAGATTGAATAGGAGGTTAAAATTTGAAAAAAAAATTAAAAATACAGGACATACAGGTGAACAAAATTGTTATAACTGAACACTAACTTTGGGGTTGAATTGCCTAGTAGCCACAGTGAAAAAGTTTCTTTTCACGATTTTATACCTACAGGGAACTAATGATATCTGAGGAAAGGTCAGTGCAAATAAGTTCCCCACAGAATAATTCATCTTTCTTTTTCTTTTTTCTCAGGAGGAAATATATACTTTCTTTTTGGGAGAAGTTTCCCCGGCTATTAAATATATAAAAAAAGTTGAATGCTTTGAAAATAAAACTGCAACAATTACTGTTAACTCTTAAGCTATTTATATTAAACTATTTAAGTCTTTGGTTGATTTCTATTAGCCTATAAGCATTTAGGCAACACATTTTTATTGGGTTTTGATTATAAAATATGAATAGATATTTTAGCAATCCAATATGCAATATGCAGTTCCTCATTATTTGATGTTATACAGTCACATTTATACAGTTTTCATGGTTGTGATGGCTAATTTTAGGTGTTGACTTTACCGAGTTATGGGATAATTAGAGGGCTGCTAAAGCATTCCTTCTGGGCGTGTCTATAAGTTTCCAGAGGAATTTGACGCGTGAGTTGGTGAACTGAGTGGGGAAGACCCATCCTCATGTGGACAAGCACCATCCAGTTAGCTGGGGGCCCAGATAGAACAAAAAGTCAGAAAACCTCTCCCTTCTCCTCCTGTCCTTGGACATTAGAACTAGCGTCTTTGACCTTCAGCTGCTGAGACTTGCACCAGTGGTCCCCCTGGTTCCCAGGCTCTTCAGCCTCAGGCATAAGAGTTACACCATCAGCTTCTTGGTTTGGAGGCCTTTGGACTTGTACTGAGCTCTTCTACCAGTCTCTGTGGGTGTCCAGCTTGCAGGTGGTCTATCCTCAGCCTCCATAATCTCATGAGTTAATTATGCTAATAAATTCCCTCTCATACATTTACCTATCTCTGTGTCCTATTAGTTCTGTTTCTGTGGAGAACCCTGACCAATACAGATTTTAAGATCAAGAGTGAGGACTCTTGGCAGCATCCACATGCTGGCGCATGAGTGCATGAGCTATGGAGGCATGCCCGCCTCCCTCTAGATTTCAAAGGATGCTGCAGAGACCTGCCACGGGGCAGAGCCACTGCAGAGAGTTCCACTAGAGGGCAATGCCTAGTGGAACCATTGGGGTAGGTGCCCAGAATTGTAGAGCAACCAGCATGCAACACCAGCCTGGGAGGGCTGCAGGCTTGAGACTCCAACCCATGATAACTGCTGCATGAGCTGAGCCCAGCAAAACCTGGGGGAGGGGCTGGCCAAGGCCTTGGGGAACCAACCCTCCACCCCAGTGTTCTTAGAAGTCAGGACAGGGAATCAAAGGAGATTATTCTCAAGCCTTAGAATTTAGTGTTGTTTTTCCTATTGGGTTTTGTACTTACTTGGAACCTGTTTCCCCTTTCTTCTTTGCTGTTGCTCTCTTTTGGAATGGGAATCCTGTGCCTGTCCTGCCATTTTGGGATGTATCATTGCTGAAGTGAACTTAAGTCACCTGACTGAGGTAGTGTTTGTCAGTTTTCTCTGTTGTAAAGTTATTCTCGTTTTCTCCATTTCCATTTCCTTTTTTCCATATAGACTTCTCTTTGAAAGGAAGTCAATATGTGAAGCCCACACTGAAGGAGTGGGGAGTTATGATGCACCTCCCTGAAAGCACAGTATTTACACAAACTATTTGGAATACTTTTATGTGGGATGTTTGTCCCTTCCCTCCCATTTATTTATGTACTCAATCAATTGTTTATTGATATCAATTTGAACTCATGGATATTTACTTTATACTTCAGGTTATAATCCAATACTACTCTACTTGTTTTGTTGCTCAAATTTTTTCACCTTTGGCCACTGGGAGCACTTTCAGTTGACTCTTGTGTCCCTTTGACATACTCCCATCATTGTGTGTGTGTGTGTGTGTTCTTCACACTTTCTTACTTTTTGACACAATAATGTACTCCAGGCTCATGTTGTATATTTCCTGCCCCAGTTCTAGAATCAACCATTTCTCTAAGGAACACTGTTCCTTTTGTTAGAATAGTATTAAAAACCCAAATCACAATGATAGGTGTGTTTTTTGCTACTGGATATCATTGCTTCTAAGCCTTCTCAGCAGACAGAACAAGGATATATGTGTATATACGAACTCATATATATATATATATATATATATATATATATATATATATGCTTATGTAACCATCTGATCTCTGTAAAGCTACCGTGAGTACTGATATCTTCAACTGTAATCCACTATCACATAAACCATTCTAGCCTCTTCTTTTTATTATTTTTTGTTTGTTTTTAAAATTTATTTTTAGTTCATTTTTTGTTTATTACATTTATCAGTTTCTGTTCTTCCACTTCGAAAAGTATTCTTGCTTACTTCCAAACTCCCACCCCAACAGTGAGAAAACTGGGTTGCCCCCCACCTTATATCCACTTATTTAATTGTTCAGTGCCATTATGCATATATAGCAGTATTAGAATTGTTAACCAATACTCCTCTGTGAAACAAATGTATTAGAGTACTGTACTTCAGCATAGTTTCTTTTCCCATTAGTCTTACAGACTCCACTCATTTTCAAAGTTTCTTTGATCAGTAACTCACCCCCACCTTTTCCTTCAGTGAGGTTGTTTCATCCATTTGCAATACAGTTAGATTGTCTTGTCATGTTCTGTATTTCATCCTGTAATCCCCCAACCTCCTAAACAATTTTTAAAAATTTACATACATTCATGCTCACTCTTTGTGTTGTAAAGTTCTATGAGTTTCCACAAATGCATGGTGTCATGTGTCCATCATTATAGTATGAAACAAAATAGTTTTATGGTGTAAAAATTCCACTCTACCTCACTTATTTAATTCTTCCTACCTCATGCTCCTCCCCTGTTCCTCCCCCTTATAGTCTGGCAATCACTTTTAAAAAATATTTTCTATAGATTTTTAAAATGACTTAAGCTGCTATAAATATTTACATACATCCTAAATATCTAGGAGTGTGATTGCCAGATATTATAGTAAGATTACATTTAGCTTTGTAGGAAACTGACACACTGTCTTCCAAAACGGATGCACTATTTTTTATTACCACCAGCAAAGAGTGAGAGTTCCTGTTGCTTTGCATCCTTGACAGTAATCTGTATTGTCATTTCTTTTAGGATTTTAGCCATTGTAATAGGTGTGCAGGGGTATGCGTGGTTTCTGACTAGAATTCCAATGTAATTCTTATTCTTCTATGGGTAAGGTATTTGTCCTCTCTTCTAGGTTCTTTCAAGATTTTCTCTTTGTCTTTGGTTTTCTGAAGTTTGAATATGATATATCTAGTTATACTGAAGTTTTGTTTGTTGCTTTAGTATTTATACTGGTTGGTGTTTTTTGAGCTTCCTAGATCTGTGGTTTGGTGTCTATCACTAATTTTGGAAAGTTCTCAGACATTACTTTACACATTTCATTTGCTCTCTTCTTTCTTCTTCTGGTATTCCAATCCATTTGCTACACCTTTTGAGATCTTCCACAGTTTTTGGATATTCTGTTATGGATTCTTCATTCTTTTTAATTTTGTTCTGTTTTACCTTTGCCTTTTGGTTTGGGAAGTTTCTATTATCATGTCTTCAAGCTTATTGATGCTCTTCTTGGCTGTGGTTAGTCTCCTGATAAGCCCATCAAAAACATTCTTCATTTCTGTCGTAATTTTTAAAGATTCTAGCATTTTCTTCTGGTTCCTTTCTAGAATTTTCATCTTTTTACTTACATTGTCCATTTTTACTTAAAAACATTAATCAAAATTTTTAATGTACAATACAGTATTGTTAACTGCTAATTTTAATGTACAATACAGTATTGTTAACAGCAGGCATGATGTGCCCACCTGTTCTTACACGTTGTTTAATTTTGCCATTGGAGCCCTTAACATTAAATCATAGTTATTTTAAATTCCCTATCTGGTAATTCCAAAATCTATGTTATATCTGAGTCTGGTTCTGATGCTTGCTTTGTCTATTCAGACTGCGTTTTTTCCTAGAATGCTTTGTATTATTTTGTTGAAGATAGATATAATATATTGAGTGGTAGGAGCTGAGGTAAATACTACACTTTAACTTTGAGGTTATGTAAATCTGGCCAGAACTTGTGCCAAGTTTAATGTCTGTTACAGTTGTAGGCGCCAGAGGCTTTAAATTCCTTTATTATCCTTATTTTTGTTTGTTTTGTTGACTTTGGGCTTCCCTAAGTACCTCTTCTGAGGGAAAATCTGAATCTTGCAGTTGTTTCAGTTTTAATCTACTGTTATTATACTGGAGGCCTATTGCAGTGGTAGTAAGGTATGAGAGAGGGAACATATTCTATAATCTGATGATTAAATTTCAGTTTTTGGTGGGCCTGAGTTCCTGGGCGGTGACTGTGTTTCTTAGCCTTTTTACTTCCCTTAGGTGAGACAGTAATGCCAGAGGGGGCTGGAGTAGGAGAAATGCCTTGCTGCAAATGGGCAAATACATTTGTAAATAAATAAATAGCTATTATTTGAAACATGTTAAACTCTTACTAAAGATGAATAAATTCCCTAGCCAATACTGAACTATTTGAAGCTCCTCAACTGTTGTTGGCCCCTGTTTTTCAACTTTTCCCTGTTCTTAATAAAGGACAGAAGGGAGAGGGCAAATTTTGGCACTACTCAGGGTTTGTTTGGTTTGGTGTTGACTCCTCTTCCTTGGTTGAGAAGTTCTGGTACAATAAAAAGATCAAGAGAATGCTTTGTGTAGGTCCTAATATTATCCTAGATTAAATCTGAAGATAGGATATGTCAACTGATATGCCCCAAACCACATGGTTAATCTATGATGTCGTGAACTCCAATCCAAGTTTCACAATTCCAGATGGGACGATCAGCCATCTTGGCTTGCAGGGGACTGAGGGTTTTCCTGGGACATAGCTAATCAAACCAGGAAGGCCCCAGGCAAAACAGGAAATGCCAGTCACCCTCATGGGGAATTAAAAACCCTTACTTAAAACCAATTTAAAAAGATAATATAAGATGATTAATTTTCCCCTTTGCACTTATTATTTGTGTGCTGATAATAAAACTTGCTTAGAGCATTCCTATAGATGTAACATGGCAGATTACAGGAGGAACAGTTTGCTGGCAAACAGTTTATACATTACTTCATTACTCATATCAGCATCATCTGAGATTTCTATCTGTCTGACTAAACTAAACAATAAAACAGACAGAAGCTTCTCTTTTCATGGGAACTGCATAAGTGCTAAGCCTATCTGCCTACTGGCAACCTACGCTTGGGTGGGAGTTTGATGGAAGCTCTGAGTAAATCTTTCTCTACTTGAGATTTTAGCACCAGAATCAGGAGTGGGAGGAAACAGGATGGGGATGAAGGGAAAGATCTTTGCATAGCCAGACTTGGGAACAGCTCATCCTGTCTCTACTGTAACCTCCACTGCAACTGGATTGTGTTTTCCTGAATGTAGTAATGGATTGAGGTCACTGACATGTTCTAGCACCGAAGTCTACTTAATCATCAAAAAGCTTATATTCCCAGGCCCCTCAAGAGGGGTCTAGGAGTGGTATTAAGGGTAGAGCTTCTGGCTGTCCTAAGCTGGTTATGTGAGCCAGGTGCTCTGATATGGGACACCATCATCACCACAACTGTGGACCTGTGTGCCCCAGTTCTTACAACTGGGATTAAAGCCTCAATCCCACTACCCCAGTTACAGTTATTGTAATCACCTTGTCTCTTATTTTCCTCCAACCTGGGACTGAGGCATAGTGTTTTTCCAGGCAGTTCCCTCTTCAAAGGACAAAAATCTTGCCAGCGACCCCCACAAAATTGCTTAGGACCCTGTGTACAAGGACTGATACTACCTATCACTTGTAGACTGCCGCTTGAAATTCACCATCTCTTTGAGACCTCGTGGTCACAGACAATCTGCTTTAAATCTAGTTGGAGATGAGTCTATCTCGTAGGCACTATTTTGTATCCAGCCTGCTGAAATTGCAATGTTTTTTTGAAACTTCCCTCCCACTCTCCTGGTCAGAAGGTCCAGTTTGTGTCAGGCTAAATCCGGACGGGTGCTATATGGGTGAATGCACTGTCTGGGAAACTAGAGCACGGAAGAATGAAGTGGTGTCCTGGAATGTTGTCAAAGGTTGGTTACTTGGGCATCAATCCAAGGGCTTTAATGGAGAATCAGACCCAACAGATGGAAGCAAAATGGGAGCCAGGGAATCAGGAAATGGTGGTAATAGGACTAGTGGAACTGCCAAATGAGAGACAACTAGGAGGAATTGTGGAAGGGTTGGTGAGCAGACGGGCACTGCAGATTTATCCTGGGATGGCTCAGACTCATGAGGCATGTGGAATTTAGTTAAAGGGGATATAATGAAATGACCACTGACCTGACCTAATAGGCATATCTATTGCCATATCCTGCACTTTTGTGGCAAATAGTCCTACTGTGAGGGAAGAGCAACATCACCCCAGTAATTATAAAATTGTGATTCAAATATTCTCTTTGTAACCTGCCAATACTCTGATATTTGTTTCATCTAAATAGAGTTCTGTTATTGACCTTTACCTATGCTGATTTCAAATCTTTAGGGAATACCTATTTAGATGAATTTTTCCTCTAAGGCTAGATTCTGAGTAATTACTTAATGATCATGCAACTAACATGAGAAATACTCTAAAATAATAATTCTCATGTTAGAAAAAAAGAAATCGAGACTGCCTTAGGCAAGAACCCCTAATATTTCATGGTTTTACTTTCTGATGTTATGAATAAACATGGAAACTTTTGCTTGAATATTTTCCATGTTTGGAAAAGGAGTTTCCAACTTCTTAGGAGGTAAAGTAGCACCTCTGCTTCATAGCCATTAGACTTTGGGGGAGGTATTTGTTGATAAGAAAATTTTTTACTGAAAGATCATATATCTTGTGGCAACCTCTGTTCAGCTGGAAATATTATAAGGGTGTGTCCCTGGGGTGTGTGTTCGTGGGGGAGAAAGTTTGGCTGAAGGCTTTTCCCCAGTGAGCCATCATTTCAGGGACTAATCTCTACCACTTCGGAGAGAATATTCTGCTTATGTGGTCCCTGTTATTTTGAAAAAATGCCTCCGGGAGTCTCTGCTGCACCAGAGGAAGGAAGCTCTGATACGACACCTTCATTTATTGTTTCGAACTTTGCTAAAAAGTACCAAAGCATGGCTGGGCGCGTTGGCTCACGCCTGTAATCCCAGCACTTTGGTAGGCTGAGGCGGGCAGATCATGAGGTCAGGAGTTTGAGATCAGCCTGGCTAACATAGTGAATCCTGAAACCTGGTCTCTGCTAAAGATAACAAAAAATTAGCTGAGTGTGGTGGTGCGTGCCTGTAATCCCAGCTACTCAGGAGGCTGAGGCAGGAGAATTGCTTGAACCCAGGAGGCAGAGTTTGCAGTGAGCCGAGATTACGCCACTGCACTCCAGCCTGGGTGACAGGGCGAGACTCTGTCCCAAACAAACAACAACAACAACAACAACAACAACAAAAAGTACCAAAGCACAGCTTTTCAAAGCTCTCTCATTCAGGAACCCATTTCATTGAAATTAAAAAATGTTCTGAGATGCAGTTAAAGTGTGTTTGCCCTTGTAGGACCAACATAAATCTAAGTCTTTTATGTGAAGAGATTCAGGTCCTTATAACTCACTTGGGGAATATGACAAATGGGATGGTGTGTGTGAATGTTGTTTTGATGGCTTAAGGGTGATGATCATATCTGGACACTTCTGAGAACTGTTGTTATGGCTCAATACCTTGCCTCCCTTCCTGTCATTTTTATCTATTTTTATAAACAAATAAAATAATTATTAAGAAAAAGGAACTTAATGAAACCTTTCGTCTTAAAATACATTATCCCATAACTAAGAGTTAATAGAATGAATCTAATCAGTCAGTTTGAAAGAGAGCTAACATCCCCTATAAAGATTATGCTATTGGACACTTACATGGTGTTTACTTTGAGATTGGTGCTGGTTTGAGCACTTTACATATGTTTACTCATCTAATTTTTATAACAGTCATTGAAATAGTTGCTCTAATTATTCTAATTTCACAGATGAGGGAACTGAGGCTTGGAGGAGTTAAGCAAGGTTGGTGGTTGCACACACAGAGCTGACACCAACTCACGGAGTCTTACTCTGTAACCCTTTTAGGCAGTGTTAGAGGAACAAAATTGTCATTTGATCACAATGAGCTCAGGCCTTGATACAGTTTTCTGGTTTGTGTAAATCAACTCTGCATTTTCTCTGCACATTTAAAGTCAGATGATCAACCTTGGACAGGTTGTCTGTTAAAATCCACACCAATGGGAATCATTAAAACAATGACATTTAGGAGGATTACATTTACTGACTAAATATGCTTGGGGCTTTAATAGAGCCAGTTTTGTTTAGTTCCCAACAACTTCTTGATCATGTGGAGGTGCTTTTGTCAACCATTTTTGCACTTATTTTCCTCAGTGACTCTGATGACCTCTTCTCTTCATTAATCAGCTTCTCATAATTCTCATGACCTTACCAGAGTGCTGATGCTTGCAGCTGCAATAACAGAATGTGCTTCTAAATTATAATTCTCCCAACCCTGGACTCTGAATCTTCTCTTTTTCCTGTCAACAGTTTGTCCCCTCTACAAAGGCCCTGCTGTTTATTCTTCACTGGCACATGCCCTCTGCCACCTGAAATCTGTTGCTGGCCTTCTCACACTCTCTTTTCTTCTTTTAACTTCAAGGTCTTTCTAATTTGTCCTTTCTGCCTGTCCTTTGTTATTACTTATCACATCTCTCCTGGTCACCTTCACCCCTTCTTTGTTTGGGCCTCCTTCTTTATTTCTGGGTATCTCTTTCTTTCTATCAGACTCTGACCTTCTTCATGTATTATACTTAAGAACTAATCTTCCACCTTTTCTTTTGTTAAAGTAATTCTTAACCTTTTTTTTAAATCCCATTCACTAAAATAAGCTCATGAGTATTAATGTTTACATTAGGCCTTCCCTTCTCTGTCCCTTCTCTTCAAAATACCCAGCCTACTTAGAAGGGAGACATTTCCAATATAATAAAAACAATAGCTAACATTATCTGTGCCAGATGTAGAAGTCCACAATAGTCTTTACAACTTTGTCACAAGCATCATTATTATCTTCACATTACAGATGAGAAAGCTGAGGACCAGAGAGGGAAAGTAACTTCCTCAAGTCACACAAGATAGTTAAGTGGTGGAGCTAGGTTCTGAATGTGGATAAGGTGATTCCAAAGTCTGTGATCTTAACCCCTGCACTTTACTGCTCTTTAAAGAGAGTAATCTGGCTACATAGCCTCTGTCATTTCATTGCAATAAATATTTGAGTCTCTGCATCACTTAAGTAGATTGATCAGTATTGCCAAGTATGGAATTCTTTGCTTCTAAAAAATGAAGAGGCCTCTCAGCCAGTTTAGTTTATGATAGTTTATGTGCAATATAGTAACTTGTCCTTTATTTTGAAGGAAATGTCCCAATGTGCCTGAGACCAGTGAACTCCAAAGAACTTCATGGGTATAGCAGGCTCTAATATCCTTATAATGTTTATTTCCCTCACTCTGGGGAGTATGTTTCTTATTAAGACATCTAGAGTACTTGCCACTTTTTACTCGTTGGGTCCAATTTACATGATGTCATCAATAGAGTATATTCATGTGATTTTCTGCAGAGTGTACAGATTGTTCATGCCCCTTCATATTGTGATAGAGGACATAGTTCTGCCTCAATAACGTTAATATTTACTTTATTTACTTGTCCACATCAAGTGAATGCAAAGTGCTTCTGATCTCCTTTCCTAATGGATATTGACTAGAACACATTTACTAAATCAATAGGCACGTGTGACATCCCTGGGACTTCATTCACATGCTTTAGTAAAAACACCAGATCTGGTACAGAAGCTGTAACTGGGACTAGTGCTGGTTATGTTTGTGTTAGTCCACTGTCATCTATCAGGATCCACCTGGTTTTTCCACAAGCCAAACTAATGAACTAAATGTGTATAAACAGGGACCACCATTTCTCAGTCCTTTAAGCCTTTAACTATGGCAGTAGCCCATTCTCCTCAGATTTTTTTTGTATTCACTACCTCAACTAAATGGCTTCTGATATCAAACACTCAGAGAGTCTCTCTGTATTTTAATGGAAAATTGCTTAAGTATTAAATTAATATTTAAAGACTGAGCAAAAGACGTGATATTAATCCATTCTTTAAACAAATTGTTTTTCTATACCTATTAAAGCCTGGTGAAGAATTTTAAGAATTAACCATACTTAGAGGTGAGAGATCAATGAAAAACATAAGAAGATATAAACAGAGATCAGGCAAATGAAAATATAGTGAAGAGCTTTAAAAGTCAAGAGGAAGTCTGCAAGCAGCATCCAGGAGTTGCTGGAGGGCCTTGATAAGGAAATATATTACCATTACTACTACGATTATAGTAATGTTTAACATTAATGAGCGCTTATTATGGGCTAGGCACTTTATTTACATTTTCCCAATCTTCACTTAATCCGATAAATTGAATTCCATTGCAGATCTCATTTTACAGCCAAGAATACTGAAGTTAAGAAATGTTAAGTAACTTACTCTAATTTAAATCTGGTTACTGGTGCTAATGTGGTTCAAATGCTCTAAATTGAAAGCTATTACCCCATGCTCACCACATCTCTATTGGTAGTAGTGATGTGTTCTGCTGGAGACTGTAGTAATCTAAGTCTGTGGTGACTGGAGTGGGAGGGTAGGTCATTAAACGGGGGAGGAAGAAAGATGCAGGAATACATGTTAATACAGCCCCTTGAATGCCGGGGGTATTAGGCAATGAGCCTCCACCTGAAGATTATAAATGAGGAGTGAATAATTTTAGCGTTGAACCTGCTGAAGAAGATAAGGGCATAAGAGGAATTTGGTTACTAGAATTCCCATGTCCTACAAAGGGTTGTCAACATAACAATACTTTGTACACTTTGTAGATATGATGCAAAGAAATAAAAGGCATTTATAAGGATAACCTCTTGAGAAGGCAGAGAAGGCTTATTACCATCTCTTTTTTCTGTTAGATATATTATAATCCCTCTGTTCCTTGCCCAAGCTACAAATTAATCATCTAATAGGGTTTTAACTTAACGCTTACTTGTTCAACAACAATGTACCATTTTTCTTTTGAAATAGGGATGGTTGAGGTGGTGTTTAAATGCAAACACACTGGTTAAAAATGTGGTTTTCACATAATATCAACATATACTACTGTTTGCTTTTTTAAAAGTAATTTTAAGAAGGCTGCATTAAATAACAATGGAAATTAAATATATTACCCACAAACACCATACAATACATTGCTTAATATTTTACTCCCTCCCAGTTCTTGTTAATATGTACATTATTTCTACGTAATTATAATCAAAGCAGAAATATAATTTTGTTTTCTTTTTTCCATCATCCTATGAGCAATTTTCCATATAGCTATTTAGTTTTTTAAATTAACATTTTAATGGCTGTATTAACTCCATAGAGTTACTGTAGCAAAATGCATTTAACCATTTTCATATTGAACATTTAGTTTTTTCTAATTAAAAAAAATTTTTTAATTTTGGTGGGTATGTAGTAGGTGTATATATTTATAGGGTACATGAGATATTTTGATACAGGCATGCAATGCATAATAGTCACATCAGGGTAAATGGGGTATCCATTACCTCAAGCATTTAGCCTTTGTGTTAGAAATAATCCAATTATACTCTTTTAGTTATTTAAAAATGTATAGTTAAATAAATTATTATTGACTGTAGTCACCCTGTTGTGCTACCAAATACTAGTTCTTATTCATTCTAACTATTTTTTGTACCCAATAACCACCCCACTTCCTCCCCACCCACTAATACCCTTCCTAGCCTCTGGGAACGATCCTTCCACTCTTTATCTCCATGAGTTCAATTGTTTTAATTTTTAGCTCCCACAAATAAGTGAGAACATGTGAGGTTTGTCTTTCTGTGCCTGGTTTATTTAACTTAACATAATGGTCTCCAGTTCCATCTATGTTGTGACAAATGACTGGCTCTCATTCTTTTTATGGCTGAATAGCACTCCATTGTGTATAGGTACCATATTTTCTTTCTCCATCCTTCTGTTGATGGACACTTAGGTTGCTTCCAAATCTTGGCAATTGTGAACAGTGCTGCAGTGAACCTGGGAGTGCAGTTATCTCTTCATTATACTGATTTCTTTTCTTTGGGGGTATATATCTAGCAGTGGGATTGCTGGATCATATAGTAGCTTTATTTTTAATTTTTTGAGGAACCTTCCAACTGTTCTCCATAGTGGTTGTACTAATGTACATTCCCATTAATAGTGTCCAAGGGTTCCCTTTTCTCCACATTCTCATCAGCATTTGTTATTGCCAGTCTTTTGGATATAAGCCATTTTAACTGAGGTGAGATGATATCTCATTTTAGTTTTGATTTCCATTTCTCTGATGATCGATGATGTTGAGCATCTTTTCCTATGCCTGTTTGTCATTTGTAGGTCTTCTTTTGAGATATGTCTATTCAGATTTTTTGCCCATTTTTTAAGTTGGATTATTAGATTTTTTCCATAGAGTTTGAGCTCCTTATATATTCTGGTTATTAATCCCTTGTCATATGGGTAGATTGCAAATATTTTCTCCCAGTCTTTACTTTGTTGATTGTATCCTTTGCTGTGAAGATTTTTCTTTCTTTCTTTCTTTCTTTTTTTTTTTGAGACGGAGTCTCACTCTGCTGCCCAGGCTGGAGTGCAGTGGCGTGATCTCGGCTCGCTGCAAGCTCCACCCCCCAGGTTCACGCCATTCTCCTGCCTCAGCCTCCCGAGCAGCTGGGACTACAGGCACCCGCCACCACGCCCAGCTATTTTTTTTTTTTTTTTTTTTTGTATTTTTAGTAGAGACGGGGTTTCACCGTGTTAGCCAGGATGGTCTCGATCTCCTGACCTCGTGATCCGCCCGCCTCGGCCTCCCAAAAGTGCTGGGATTACAGGCGTGAGCCACTGCGCCCCGCCCTGCTGTGAAGATGTTTTTTAACTTGATGTGATCCAGTTTGTCTATTTTTGCTTTGGTGGCTTGTGCTTGTGGGGTATTACTCAAGAAATCATTGCTCACTCCAGTGTCCCAAAGAGTTTCCCCAATGTTTTCTTATAGTAGTTTCATAGTTTGAAGTCTTAGATTTAAGTCTTTAATCCATTTTAATTTGATTTTCATATATGGTGAGAGATAGAGGTCTAGTTTTATTCTATTGCATATAGTTATACAGTTTTCTCAGCACCATTGATTGAGGAGACTATTTCCCCAAATGCATGTTCTTGGTATCTTTGTCAAAAATGAGCTCACTGTAGATGTATGGATTTGTTTTTGTGTTCTCTATTCTGTTACATTGGTCTATGGGGCTGTTTTTATGCCAGTACCATGTTGTTTTGGTTACTATAGTGCTATGGTATAATTTGAAGTCAGGTAACGTGATTCCTCCAATTTTATTCTTTTTGCTCAGCATAGAATTGGCTATCTGAGTCTTTCATGGTTTCATATAAATTTTAGGATTGCTTTTTCTATTTATGTGGAGAATGTCATTGGTGTTTTGATAGGGATTGCATTAAATCTGTAGATTGCTTTGGATATTATGGACATTTTAACAATATTGATTCTTCCAATCCATGAACATGGAACATCTTTCCATTTTTTGTGTCCTCTTCAATTTCTTTTATCAATGTTTTTATACTTTTCATTGTAGATATCTTTCATCTCTGGCTAAGTTAATTCCTAGGCATTTTTAAAATTTGTAGCTATTGTAAATGGGATTACTTTCTTGATTTATTTTTCACACTGTCTACTGATGGCATATAGAAATGCTACTGATTTTTGTATGTCGATTTAGTATACTGCAACTTTACTGAATTTGTTTATTAGTTCCAACAGTTTTTTGGTGACGTCTTCGGGTTTTCACAAATATAAGATCATTGTGTCTAGTTTTTTACTGGCATAAATAATGAACTACAAACAGATGGAATTTGAAGTCTGAATGCCCCGAGTTTGAGTCCTGACTTTGCTATTTACAAGGCATGGAATACTGAGTCAGGTACTTAGGTTCAGTAGCCAACAGTATAATGTACTCACAGATATCTGTTATGTTAGAAACCATGCTTGGTGCTGGGTACATAGTGGAGCACAAGAAAGATGTGGTTCTCTCTCTGCACAAATACATAGGTAATAGGTTAGTATGGTCTATAGTGATGATAACAATAACATCTATCTCACATGATTATTGTGAGAAGTAAAAGAAATAACAATTAAACTGCTTAGCATAGTGCCTGATATAGTGTTTATATTACTTTTATTACTATAAACATTATTATCACTATAGTGCTCTTATTACTATATTATTTATGCTTAATACTTTCTTCAAAACTACTGGTTTTCAAATATTATGAATCTACTGGTTGCTTTTATTATGCATAATTTAGCATTTCTTGAAGCTGCCTTAAGGTAGATTGGTTTAAAAGCCCAGTATGGTGCACTTTAAATGACAGCTCTGAAGGAGACCACTGTTTTCATTTATTGAGCCCCATCTATGCACTGTCAGGCACTGTGCCAGGCACTAGGGGTCCAGGAGTAGAGGCTGACCTCCATCCTTACCCAGCCACAAGCTAGGTGTTTCTTCAAGAAAACAAACAGAATTACAATGGTCTCTGTTGTGTTTTACATAAAGCTACATGATCAATTTTCAGTGTTTCTATTCACAGGGTATGGAAACCCTGACCTTGCACAGAAAAACCTAAAATCTGTTGTACTGGGACATCAGACTTTTAATAAAACAAATATACTCATTTTCTGAAGTTTACTTATGTCTGCCTGACTTAATTATTATGGTCATCTTGATGATGATGACTCCCTTGGGTCACTCTGTATAGTTATCATGTTGGTTTTAACTCCTAAATTATGAGTCAGCATTGCCACTATTTAAAACCCCTGGAAAATTCAGCCTTTTAATGTAGCCAAGGTGACATTTAAATAGAACAATTTTATTACAGTATAAATTTTGTTCATTGGCTTTATTTCCTAATATGAAACTATATTCCAAAAATTAGTTACTAGGAGCCTGTGCAATTAATTTTTGCTTATGAATTTAATAACTTTTAAAAATTAAATCTGAACACAGATATCTGTGTAGTTTAGTGGAGATGCTTAAGTAGTGGGCTTGTACCATAAGCCATAGTCTGCATGGGAAAGTGGTCAAATGTAGTCTGATCCATGTGCCATTTGAGGAAAATAATGTATCTGTACCATTTGTCTTTTACCTCTCAGCCCATAGTTGTTTTGTGCATATTTATAGTGTTACAGTGTAATGTTTTGATATAATATGAACCTGGGAAACCATCAACACAGTCAAGATAATGAACATTTCCATCACTCTCAAATGTTTCCTTATATCCTTTTATAATCCTTCCTCTCCAATCTCCTTGCCTTTATCTTCATCTTCAAGCAACAACTGATGTGCTTTTTTTCATTCTAGATAAGTGTTTTGCTTTTAGAATTTTATATAAATTGAATCATATAATATGTACTCTCATTGCTTGGCATCTTTTACTCTGCAGTTATTTTGAGATGCATCCATATTGCACGTGTATCAACAGTCTATTCTTTAGATTCTTTTGATTCTTGAGTTTTAGTCCATTATATGAATATACTGAAATTTGTTTATCCATTACCTATTGATGGAGGTTTGATTTGTTTCCAGTTTCTGGTTATTGTACATAAAGTTGCTCTGAACATCATGCATAAGCCTGTGTACTTTCATTTCTCTTGGGTAAACATCTCGGAGAGGAAGGACTAGGTCATGTGGTAGGTGAGCTTTTAAAATATATTCGAGCTTTTAAAATAACGAGGAACTGTTTCCTAAAGTGGGTGTACCACTTTACATTCCCACCAGCAGTATATTTTCATATTGAGGTTCAAATATTTGGCTCCTGCTTTAGAAAATTCTAGATATCTGAAATGAGAAATTTAGACTCTGTTAGGAAATCTCTATCCGTTAAATGCACATTTATCTTACCAGACTAAAGCTTGCTGAAAAAAAAAAGTGAGGATATTCCTGTACCCCCAACACAACATGAGAAAGATTTTCTTGATGTCTTAATTTTTGGGCTTATGTGAATTGATCTGTATAAGGACATTTATGGAATATCTAACTATGCTTTCTTTTTTAACATATTGAGAGATGAAAGAAGTGGATTTCCTCACATTTCTTTTCTTTGATGCTTCCTCAGGCATTCCTAAAGGGTATTCAACAGAGGAGGAGCATCAAAGTTGGCAATTAGTGTTTTGATCAAGCCAGCATGCCACATTTCATTATTCAGCTTGCATCAGATACGTTAACCTTTGAAAGGATTTTTTTTTCTACTTGAAGACCAAAGGATTTTCTTTCATATATAGTAATCTTACTCAACCAATAAGGTATTTTGTTGATGACTTTTTGTAAAGACCAATGAATAAGACACTTGACAAAGGTCAACAACAGTTGAGTGTCCAGGAAAGCTCTTGGAACACTTCGATTCTGTGCTTCTCATCAAGCTTTCTCCAGCACCTAGAACAATGCTTGACATACAGTAGGACTTCAGAAGCTAGTTACTGAAGGAATACTATAAATATATGAGAGTCCTTGTATCATATTCTTGTCTTCTGTCCCTAAAACAAAGATATATCTTTGTTTTTAAAAAATTGAGCACCTTTCATTTCCATGTTTGCCAAAAACATTTGTTTTAAAATACTAAGAATAGAGAGAACTTAATTTATTGACATGGAGCTATATGACAATACTGTTTGAGCTTGTTGCATGAACACTGGATCTCATTTTTGATATGGTCAGAAATAATGTATTCCCTTTTCCTCCATTAAAAAAAAATAACAGACAAGCGAAAAATGATCACCCAAGTTTCTTTTTGAATGTTCAGTGAGCACACTGGGAATGACCGCAAGAAACACTTCAGAGAAAAACAATTGTGAGGGTTGTCATTTCTGGTAATACTGTGAGATAAAGACTGTAATGGAAATCTAAGCCTAAAGGACAACAAATTTAATTTGCTCTGTTGTTTTTATAAGCCTTGAATGTAATAATAGTTTTAGTTAGGTTCCCCCACCCCCTTCCTCTAAGTTTTAAATAGACTACAAAGACAGGAAAGCCTATTATTTGGTCATCTTAATGTGTCCAGTACTTTTGTTTATGCTAAATATTACAGTAGATGCCAAGAAGAACATCTGCTCTTAAAAATTACCAACATTCCTAAGATTGTAGAGCTGTAAAGTACAGTAGAATTTTCACTCAACAGTGAGCCACCCACACAGTTTTTTTCAAGCATATGTCTTATAATAAAAATTCTCAGAATATAATTGTTCATGAGAGCTTCTAAAATAAAACAAATTGACATTATATATTTGTGGATTACTGTGTTTTGAGATTCTACACCATAATTTCATAAATTAAACTCTTGTCCAAAATATTATCAGATTATATAGGAACAATATTTCAAACTCTTTCTCTAGCAAAAATTCCCATGCTAATTACATAAGTTTTAACAGTTCAGCCAAGTTTCTTTACTTTCTCATATCTCTTGAAAAAGTGGTGTAACTCTACTTGTATAGGTAGCTATATATGTAAAATGATAAAAAGATGATTTTCCTCTTCTATCTCTGTCTTTTATATTTTCTAGAATGCTAGTGCATACAACTGAAAAGGAAGTAAAACTGAAAAGGAGTATGATTTCTGTATAAATGCTTTTTTTGAAGAGATAGTATTCGAAATAATTTTTAGAAAGAGATTTTTTTAGCTGGATAAGTTTATTTAAATAGTCACGGGCAAAGACTTCATGACTAAAACACGAAAAGCAATGGCAACAAAAGCCAAAATTGACAAATCAGATCGAATTAAACTAAAGAGCTTCTGCATAGCCAAAGAAACTATCATCAGAGTGAACAGGCAACCTACAGAATGGGAGAATATTTTTGCAATCTACCCATCTGACAAAGGGCTAATATTCGGAATCTACAAAGAATTTAAATTTACAAGAAAAAAAAAACTCCAAAAAGTGGGAGAAGGATATGAACAGACACCTCTCAAAAGAAGACATTTATGTGGCCAAAAAATATGGAAAAAAGCTCATCATCATTGGTCATTAGAGAAATGCAAATCAAAACCACAATGAGATACCATCTCATACCAGTTAGAATGGCAATCATTAAAAAGTTAGGAAACAACAGATGCTGGAGAGGATGTGCAGAAATAGGAATGCTTTTACACTGTTGGTGGGAGTGTAAATTTGTTCAACCATTGTGAAAGACAGTGTGGCGATTTCTCAAGGATCTAGAACCAGAAATACCATTTGACCCAGCAATCCCATTAGCGAGTATACACTCAAAGGATTATAAATCATTCTACTGTAAAGACACATGCACACATGTTTATAGCAGTGCTGTTCACAATAGCAAAGACTTGGAACCAACCCAAATGCCCCTCAATGATAAAGAAAATATTGCACATACACCATGGAATACTATGTGGCCATAAAAAAGGATGAGTTCATGTCCTTTGCAAGGACATGGATGAAGCTGGAAACCATAATTCTCAGCAAACTAACACAGGAACAGAATCCCAGCACTTCGGCAGGCCGAATAAGGCGGGTTGCTTGAGCTCAGAAGTTTGAGACCAGCCTGGGAAACTTGATAAAACCCCATCTCTACAAAAGATACAAAAATTAGCAGGGCATGGTAGCATGCACCTGTAGTCCCAGCTAATTGGGAGGCTGAAGTGGAAGGATGGCTTGAGCCTGGGAGGTTGAGGCTGCAGTGAGCCGTGATTGTGCCACTGAGAGTCTTGTTCTGTCACCCAGGCCGAAGTTGTACAGAGCAAGACCCAGTTTCAAAAATAAATAAATAAAGAAGAAAGAAAAAAGAAAACAGAAAAACAAATCAAAAGAACAAAAAAAATGTATAAAAGTCTATAGATCCCTAGGGGCACATGGTTCTGTCTTTTGTTCTGCTTACTATGACTCAAAGATAGTTCTTGGATTTCTAATCCAGCTATGTTTCTGTTTTTTTCCTAACAACGAGGTTGAATGCATAAAATATTCTTGAAAATATATTTTAAGATTTCAAACACAATTAGAATATTTGACTAAATGAAATCTCTCTTTCTCTTCTTAAGTTGATTGATGTCAATATTTATATTTATTTGTTTTCCTGGTCTTTAAACTACCCACACTAGTATTTCTTTTAAATCAGTTATGAATAACTTTATTAGTCACTTTAGCATCAACTATTTATGAATAAGTAAGAGAGTATCTAGCATGAAAAGTCATAAAGTTATAATTTAAATGGTAAAATGTGTGCTTTGGTTTGCCATCTTGAATTAAAATGGCTGTTCGTAAAAGTTTTCAAATGGGCAATAACAGTTTTCTGTTATTGTTCACAAATTTTGGTAAAAATGAAAGTGGTGTGGTGGCTCATGCCTATAATCCCAGCACTATGGGAGGCCGAGGCAGGTGGATCATCCGAGGTCAGGAATTCGAGACCAGCCTGGCCAACATGATGAAACCTCATCTCTACTAAAAATACAAAATAAATTAGCCGGGCATGGTGGCATGCTTCTGTAATCCCAGCTACTTGGGAGGCTGAGGCAGGAGAATTGCTTGAACCCAGGATGGGGAGGTTGCGCTGAGCCGAGATCACACCACTGCACTCCAGCCTGGGGTGACAGACAGAGACTCTGTCTAAAAAAAAAAAGGAAAAGAAAAGACAAGGGGCTATACCAATCAACCTCTCAAAAACACTACTTAAACTTCTCATAACTGTCAGCCAAGCATGCTATTGTGGGGTACCGGAATTCCCTGGTTATTGAACTAATCATGTTCTTAACGCATCTCGTTAGGAACAGCATCCAGCTGTGGCAAGAGAGAACATTAACTGTAACTTGAAGACTGAATCCAAGGTGAGCATAAGAAGAAAGCTACAGGCATCTGTAGCAACATGGCTATAAAGTCCAGCCTCATTGAAGTCCAGATTGCCTCAGTTTCCAGGACTATGCTTCTTTAATACTGTCTGCCTGCAGTCTCCTCTCCCTTCAATCCCCTTCTCACACCTACCTTGTCTTGACATCAATCCTTACCTGTTTTCTGGCTCCTGACAACCTGCTTCAGAGTCCAGTTCTGTCTTTGACAGTGCTGCCTGGAATCTCTGCCCAACGCAGAAACCAAAACAACAATAATTGAGAAATTCCTACACTAATAAAAAAAACTTAGCCTGTTTTTGTGGAAAATTAGATTAACATTAAAGAGTACAAGCTTCAGAGAAAAACATATTTAACCTAAATTCCTCTCTCAGTTATGATTAGCACTGTAGTTGTCATCTGGAAAGTGGGGGCAATCATAGTAATCTTATAGGGTTATCATAATAAGTAAAGAAGGTAATTCATATAAAGTGTCCAGTGCTATACCTGCATAAGGAAGATAATAAAATATGTCTTATTTTATAACCATGTGCATGCCACAGGTCCTTTAACTAAGTCCATTTCACAACCAAAGGCAACAGGCAGTGCACAATTTCTTTTAAGACTATGTGCTTGGGGCCCTTCTTTAAGTTTTAACATCCCTTTATCACGAGATGTCTTCAACACATTCATACCTTTAACCAGGCAGTCAAAGGTCAAAGTCACTCTAGTACACATAATAAAAATGGACTCAGGACCCCTAGCACGCACTGCACACAGTGTGAAAGACTGTGGCTGATACAGTTCCAAGACTCTCTTAGAAGTAACTTCTCTGAACCATCTTTTCTTTCCTGGAGGGAGAGCCCCAGTTAGCTCCTCTGAACTGGCCTGCCCACTTCCCACATAAAAGATGCAATACATCAGAGTAAAAATTGTTGTAAAAACCCACATGAGTCATTCTCAGGAAGCCAGAACTATTTTAAAAGGAAGACTGATGTAGCATTTTAGAATATGGAGGTTTGGATCCTGGCTTTGGCGTTTCTAGCTATGTGACACCAGGCACATGACTTACTCTGTCTGTGCCTCAGCTTTCTACATTGTATAATGGGAAATAATATTGTTAGTGAGGATTAAACAAATTACCATTTGTGAACACTTAGAATGGTGTCTGGCATCTAGTGATCACTAGATGAATATTAACTATTATAATACTTCTGAGGCCAGCAGAAACAGTTTATTACGATTTTTTTTTAGAAGACCTGACTCTCCACTTTCATTTCTTGTTTCCTGTAAGATTTGAAAACATTAGGAAGTACATTGACTATCTGCAGAGGTAATGAGCCACTTGAAAGGTTCTCGGTGCTTTCCAAGGAGATTAATATTATGTGGTATTTCACTTGGAGCAATTACGTTGGAGGGAAGTTTTCTCATTTCAGGGCTTAAGAGCAGTATGTTCCCATATTTAACAAGGAAAGTGTTCAAAGCTGCTTTTGTGAACTGTTGGAAATCTGAAGTTTAGAGGGGAGAGTAGCTGTCGTTAAACTAAGTACGTCTGATCAGGGACCATTTTGGTGTGATCTTTTTGAGATTTTGTTAAATGAGCATCCAAAAAATATTTAATTTAGTTTAATTATTATCACCAAATCTAACAATTTTTTGCGAGTTTGTCAGCCATAAGTGACAGAGTTTGTTCTGTGGAGATGTTCTGACCTATAATAACAACAATGTCCCATTGTTGGAATCTACTGGACCTGCAATGTTGCATTTGGGGCTTAGGATCCCTTTAAAAATAGAAGAAAGCAGAATATAGTGAAACTCCATTTTTAGGTATTTATGGTAAGTAAATCTTAGGAGGGACTTGTTTCAAAATGGTCACCCTAAGTTTAATTAGTTTGCCACCAGCCACTCCTCTGGAGAAACTTGCTGAAGAACTCTCATCCATGTTGAAGCAAAATGATCCAACACAGGCCGGGCGCAGTGGTTCACGCCTGTAATCCCAGCACTTTGGGAGGCCGAGGTGGGCAGATCACGAGGTCAGGAGTTTGAGACCAGCCTGGCCAACATGGTGAAAGCCCATCTCCACTAAAAATACAAAAATTAGCCGGGCGTGGTGGCGGACACCTGTAGTCCCAGTTACTTGGGAGTCTGAGACAGGAGAATGGCGTGAACCTGGGAGGTGGAGCTTGCAGTGAGCCGAGATCGCACCACTGCACTCCACCCTGAGCAACAGAGCGAGACTCCATCTCAACAAAACAAAAACAAAAACAAAAACAAAAAACGATCCAACACAAGCCTGGGCCACGACTGCCTTGTCCTTTGGCCGAGACTAATGGCATAGTAAGTTTTCTCCTATGTCACCTACATCAAAGGTCAGAATGTGTGAAGAAATTAAAAACTGCAGATATAATTTAAATATTCATTCCCCAAATTTTAAAGCTTGAACTTGGTGAAAAAAAACCATCTTATGTTCTATACATTATATAATGATGACCATAAAATAAACAAGCATAATCTACAAACTATAGGGCAGATATTAATCACTGAATAACCTTTCCAAATAAAATATATTAAAAAATATTAATGAGAAAACAGAGCTTTCCTACAGGAATGTTCTTTGTGAACTTTTTGTTGCAGTAAAACATACATGTAAAAAAGTATGCAAATTATAAGTGTATAGCTCTAAATTTTACAAAGTCAATTTTCCTATGTAACCACCACCCAGATCAAGATGTAGCAAGTTGCTTCCTGCTCTTCCTAGTCAGAACCCCCTCCCCAAATGCGGTGGACAGAGTTCTAAAGATGGTCCTCCAAGATTCTCATTCCCTGATTTTCTTACCCAGCACTAATCTAGGCATTGTAGTGAAGAGAGCTTGCAGATGTCAGTTGACCTTAAGATAAGGAGATTATTTGGGAGAGTCTGTAGAGCATCGTCTCTGCTTGATGTCAGAGAGAAGCCAGAGATTTGAAGTGAGAGGGGAATTCAAAGTATCTTTGCTGCTTTTGAAGATGGAGGTGGTCTTTAAGAACTGAGAGCTTATACGCAGCAAGCAACTGAATTTAGCCATTAACTTGAATGAGCTTGGGAAGTCTATTCTTCCCCAGAGCCTCCAGATAAGAGCTCAGCCTAGCCAACCCCTTGATTTAGGCCCTGTGAGACCCTCATTGGTGACCTCAGCTAAGACTGTGAAGACTTCTGACCTATAGTACTGTGAGCTCACAATGATTTAATCTCAGAAAGAAGTGAGGGACGTATTATTAGAAACTGGAGGAAAGGGGATCCTTGTTAAGCAGAGGCAGGGAGTTTAGCAGAATTGATTCTTGCAGATATGTGGAAACCAGAACTTGTAAACAACAAGCTTGGATATTTAACAAAGATTTCCAAATATTGAAGGTGTGGCCTAGTTTTTTCTTATAGCTTATAGTAAAATAAGAGAAGTGAGATATAATTTGAGAAAAGAATTACACAAAAGAGAACCAGAAATTGATGATTTGGAATATTCTTAATCTATCCAGGTGGTGAAAGAGGCTAAAATTCACAAATGACTGCCAAAAGCATGACATAGAGAAAAGGCTGAGAGTGTGGCTGTACAACTTCTTGTGGAAATCTTTGAAAGATCAAAGATTATTCAGTTGCACGAGATTAAGGGTGCAGCTCACAGATTTCAAGTTTAAGAGTCTTGAATGGTGTGATCCCTTGGCCATCTCAGCAGAAGCCAAATATAGAGAAGGGATTAGCTCAGAAAGACCTGTTGGTGAGACTTTAGTCTAATGGAGTGAACCCTCATGAAATTCATGCAAAATCCACAAGATTCTAGAGAAAATGATGTTGGCAGACACACTGCAAGCTAGACTGAAAGGAACAGAAAGTGTATAAAATAAAAGATGACTGTCAAGCCCCATAAACCTACTTATCTGCAAACACAAGCTACATTTCATGCATAAAGGAAAGATGAATCAGAGGGTGGAACCAAGAGCTAGGAGAGCAGAGCCTGGAGCCCACAGGCTGGGGTTGGGGACTCAGTGTGAAGCCCCCAGCCCGGAGGACAGAGCTAAGAGACATAGGGGATTATTCAAGGCCTTCAATCTGGTAGCCACTGCCTGGATGCTGGTTTTTAAACCTGTTTTGCACTCATGACTTCTTTTTATTTTCCATTTCTTCCTATATATTCATCTGTCAAACATTACCAGTCTCAATTACTGTAGCTTATGGTCAATCTTGATATCTGGTAGATTGTCAGTCCTCCAACTTTGTTTTTCCTTCTGTAGAATTGTCTAAGCTATTCTCAGTCTTTTGAATTTCTGTTTAAATTTTAGAATTAGTTTGTCAATTTCCATGAAAAAAATTGCAAGATTTTGATTGGGATTTCATTGAATTTATGTATATAGTTGAGGAGAAGTGACACCTTAACAATACTGAATCTTCCAATCCATAAACTTGGTATATATCCTGATATATTCAGATTTTCTTTAACTTTCCTCAGTGAGGTTTGTAGCTTTCAGTTTAGAGTTCTTGTATAGATTTTGCTCAATTAATCTCTAAATATTGAAAGGTTTTGATGCTACTGAAAATAATGTTGTTTTTAAAAATTTTAGTTTCTAATTGTTCATTGCTAGTATATAGAAATAAAATTAATTTTTAAATGTTGATTTTGTGACTTGTGAAAGTTATTTAGTAATTATAATAATTTGTTGGAGACCCTTTGGATTTTTAGTGTACAAAATATCTGTAAATAATAACAGATTTTCTTCTTCCTTTTCAATTATTAGTTGTTTATTTCTTTTTATTGCCTTAGTAGTTTGGCTAGGATTTCTGGTAGAATGTTATATAGTAATGGTGAGAATGGACATCTTTATAGATGGAAAGCATTTATATTTCAACATAGTATAATGTTAAATATACATATATATTATATACACATATGTTATAGATTATATATCATTGACATTCTTACCAAATTTAGAAAGTTTCTTTCTATTTGTAGTTTGTTCAGAGAATTTTATTATGAGTGGGGTTTATTTATCAAGTATATTCTCTGTATCTATTAAGTTGATTATATGCTTTTTCCTCCTTATTCTATTAAATTTAATATAAATAATGTCAACAAAAATCCTTTGCTTTTAAAATGTTAATCCAGTCTTGAATCCTTGGAATAAACTCCATCTATTGTCATGGATTGTGTTATTGAAAGAACTTGTCCATTTTCATAAAATTATTGAAGTTATTGACAGAAATTTCTTCATAATATCCCCTTATCAGTTTTTTAATGTCTGTGGGATCTATAGCCAATTCCCTATTTTCATTTCTGCTATTAGAAATTATATTTTCTCTCTTTTTTCTTTGACCAATCTTGCCAGGGTTTAGGTTTTTCAAGAAACTCATCTTTGGCTTTGCTTTTTTTTCCTTTTATATGTTAATTCTCTATTTTATTTATTTTGGCTCTTATGATATTATTTCTTTTCATTTAATATTCTGTTCTTTTATTAGCTTATAGTGAAGAATACTTAGTTCATTAATTTTAATACTTTTTTTGTTTTGAGATGGAGTCACGCTCTGTGTCTCAAACTGGAGTGCAGTGGTGTGATCTTGGCTCACTGCAACCTCCGCCTTCTGGGTTCAAGTGATTCTCTTCCCTCAGCCTCCCGAGTAGCTGGTATTTCAGGTACCTGCCACCACACCCGGCTAATTTTTAATACTTTTCTTTTTTTCTATTCATTTAGCCTATAAACATCTTTTCAAGTATAACTTTAGCTGCATTTTACAATAGTATTTTAATTTGCATTTAGTTCAAAATAGTTTCTACTTTCTATTTTAATATTTCTTTGATTGTGAGTTATGTAGAAATATATTGCTTGATATCCAAAACCACGGTTTAGCTGTCACTTTGAAACTCTTTAATTTTACTTATGCTCTGTTATATTTTTGACAACTGTTTCAATATTTGTTACATAAATATCTTAAATATTATACTATTGACAAAAAGAATCAGCACTCAAAGTCATTAGTCTATATTTTGTTCATGATGCGTTCATTCCACATTTATTGAGCATGTGCTAGACACGAGTACTGTGCATGCTAGTGACTACGTGAGGGATTCAAAGGAAACGTATGGAACCTGCCCTTGCCCTAGAGGAACTCACAACCTACTGAAGTGACAATCCCAGGAAAGGCAGTGTTCATTGGTTCTCGTTAGCTTTGTTCTTTTCCACTACAGCCACCAAATTAAAACGTTAATGATAAAACCACACAAGCTTTGAGTGAAGTGAAAATTCTCATGTACAACTAAATGTTGAGTGCCTTATGGTTGGTCTATAATTCTCACAGATAATACCGTAGAAGGGATAAGCTTAAACGTGCAATAATTTTTTTTTCTGTAACTGAAACTTATTTGTATTTGAAGCCCCCATTTAGCTGCAGTGACAAAAATCTTATCAATGGGAGGCCTCTCCATCAGAAAGTCAGAAACACTGACTGAAGCACAGTCATCAGTGGGCTGTGGATTCTCCAAGGCTCCTCTGCACAGCCTCTGCCCTGGAAGTAGTGGGAGGGCATTCCCAAACAGTCTCTCCTTCCCCTGGAGTGGGGAAGGAGGGTACATGAGTCTCATTCTAATTCCTCCTCTCTTAGTCTTGATTTTGTTTTTCTTTTTTGCCTTAGGTGACGACACTCCTTCTAGCCCAGGATTTTTGCTTCAGAGGCACCTGCCACAACTCATTTTTGCAGATGAAGAGTTTGAGGCTTCAGGTTAGGTGACTGGTTTTTGAAAACCACAGGGAGAAGGAGCACAGCAAGAATGTGGCCCATAGTAAATGTCTAACAAACATTTGGCTGTCAGTCCCAGTGCTCCCCAGCTGCTGTTATTTTTCTTATGTGAGCAGGTTAATTCAGAGTATTATTTCAGGGAACAAATACTTGAATACCTGTATGTCCAAGGTGCCAGGGTTACAGGGAATTAGCTAGATAAAGTCTCTGGCCTTACTGGGCTTCCATTACATAGAAGGGCAAGTAAGAGACAATAGATTAAAAAAAAAAAAAAAGAAAAGAGAAAAACAAGGTAATTTCAACCACAACTGGTGCCATATTTAAGGTAACCTATGTCATCCTCCATGCCAGAACACTTTCCCTCTAGGGTGCCCCAGGACTCTCTTTGGCCTCTGCCATTGGACATCACAGGAAGCAACTATGGTAGCTGGCTCTTCCCTCTCTTCTTGCAAAACCTGACATGCCATTTATTTCTTTGTCTGACATACCTTTCTTTTCTCTTGTCCTGGAACCATTTACCAGGCACAGGCTCCAGCACCCCACCCAGCAGCCTCTAATTACTTTCTGTTATCAATTTCCTACTTGATTTCTGATGTTGAAAGAACATACTATATAATTTTCATTTTTAGAAATGTGGTTTGTTTTATGGCCAGCATATGGCTTATTTTGGTAAATATTCCTTGTAAACTTGAGAAGAATGTGTATTTTGAAGTAGTTAGATATTTTTTATGTATAATGTATAACAGTGAGAGTGCTTTTGTACTTAGTGGTGTTCAAATATTTGCAAATACCTCCACTGATTTTTTTTCTTCTATCATTTTCTTTTTTTTTTTTTTTTTTGAGATGGAGTCTCACTCTGTCGCCCAGGCTGGAGTGCAGTAGTGCAATCTTGGCTCACTGCAACCTCTGTCTCCTAGGTTCAAGTGATTCTCCTGCCTCAGTCTCCTGGGTAGCTGTTATTACAGGTGCGTGCTGCCAAGCTCAGCTAATTTTTGAATTTTTAATAGAGATGAGATTTCACCATGTTGGCCAGGCTGGTCTTGAACTCCTGACCTCAAGTGATCCACCCACCTCGGCCTCCCAAAGTGCTGCAATTACAGGCATGAGCCACCACCCTTGGCCTCCTCTATCATTTTCTAAGTTGAGTTAAATCCAAATATTTTCTTGGATTTTCATATTTCTCCTCTTAGTTTTTCCAATTTTGGCTCTATTTTTAGTGCATGTTATTAAGAGCATACACACATAGAACTGCCATACCTTTCTGTTGAATTATTAGTCTACTGTATCTGGTATCAGTTTGCTATACCACATTTCTTTTACTGAGTTTTATGTGAAGTGTGTGTGTGTATAATATTCTTTTAATGTTTCCTGTGTCCTCATTTTAAAAGCGTGTCTCTTGTAAGATAACCAAACTATAGATACACACACACACACACACACATACACACACACACACATGATTTTCTTGGTATTTTTTACACTTAATAAATAAAAGGAAAAGTTTCTTGAGGAAGGCACTCTACTGAATTTTTTTTTTTTTTTGAGATGGAATGTTGCTCTGTCACCCAGGCTGGAGTGCAGTGGCACAATCTTGGCTCACTACAAGCTCCATCTCCCGGGTTCATGCCATTCTCCTGCCTCAGCCTCCCAAGTAGCTGGGACTACAGGCGCCAGCCACCATGCCCAGCTAATTTTTTGTATTTTTAGTAGAGACGAGGTTTCACTGTGTTAGCCAGGATGGTCTCGATCTCCTGACCTCGTGATCCGCCTGCCTCGGCCTCCCAAAGTGCTGGGATTACGCGCGTGAGCCACCACTCCCGGCCCACTCTACTGATTTTTAAAATAATCCATGTGGCTTCCTATCACCTACTTAACTGCCCTGTACTCTTAGCCACCATGCTGACCCTGCCAGTTTGGGAAGTGTAGGTGGGACAGGAAGGGCTGGGGAAGAATCTGAAGATGGAAATGGAAAAAAAGATAACAGGTGAAGAGAGGATGGAAGGAAAGGGTGCCATTAGGTTTTTAAAAGAATTTTTACCTCTACACTCTCTCCTGTCCTTTTGCAACTTCAGTTACATGTATTTGGCCTTTTTGTGAATTCTTTACATTTCTTACCCTCTCCATTATTTTTCCATCTTTTTTGTCTCACACTCCCTCTCGGTTTGTTCTTCTGAACTGTTTTGTAGTTCACTAATTTTCTCTTCTGTTATGTGTAATTTATTATTAAGCCCATTCATTGGGTTCTTAATTTTATTACTGTATTTCCAGTTTTCTCCAAAGCCATATCATCTTCCAAAGTACAGATCTCCTTCTCCTTCTTTACTTTAGGCTTTTCTTGATGTTGATTTTCATGTAGCTCACCCAAGGGACATTCATAGCAATAGCATAGACCTTAAAAGACAATACATAACCAATACTTAACAGAAAAATATTTTATATCTCAATTCTGTAGGGGTTTCTTTTCTTAATTAAGAAGATGACTATGCCTAAATGGTGTCAGAATATCAGAGCAGGTTGTCCAACTTGGTCAAATTTACTTAGGAACAAAAAAAGAAAAACGTCAAAGGATTTAAGCTTTTCTGTTTAGTGAATATTAATACTTTCTAAGTCTTCTGTAGCTATCACATTATTTTCTCCTTGGGCATAGATAGATACTAATTGCTCTATTTGTACAAAGTTTGATTTTCTAACTTTTACAAGAAATGCTTCTACTCTGAGTCCTCCCACCGTCCAAAGGCCTGAAAGTTCAAGCAGATGTTGATTCTCTGGTATTAATGACCTCTTTAAAGGTGTGTGTCTGACTGAAGCTGGGCCAAGCAGAGCTCTTTCCTGGGATTTTATAATTTTGGATTGGAGAGATAGGTTACAGGCTCCCTTTGATAATAGATATTGGAAACTCTGGCACTGATGGATGGAAATGCGCCCTATCCTGAAGAAGAAGCTAGTTCTTAGCAGATGCTAATGAAACCAAGAAACAGAAACAGAAGAGTCACTTGAGGGCTCTCCATCAGCCCTTTGGTTATCAGAGTTAAAAAATTCCTCTTTGCCTAATTCAGATTTTTGTCAGACGCAGCCAAAAGAGTTCTGACTAAGGTGTCCTCTTTGTATTGCTGAGGTCTGAAAATTACGGGGTGGATTTTATAGTTTGATCACTATGGCTTAATCCAAAGGTATTTACAAATTTCAAAGGCATTTAAAAATTTCATATCTATTCCTACAATAGAAGCAGCTTGGTATATTGAGGGAATACCATTGACGAGGTTTGAAGACCCAGAAAACTACTTTTTCTCTCAGAACCTCCAATTTCTCACCTATAAAATGGGGATGAATACTTTCCTATGACACAATGTGTGGCAAGGATTAATTGAATTAATACAACTGAAGAAATCCTGAAAGAAAAGCAAGGCGAATATTATCTCAATTTGTTTGAAGAGAAAACTCAGCTTCAGAGAATTCAGTCAATCAAATGTCCACAGTACTGTGCACATTGTCAGCACCGGCCTTAGTTGTACATTATGAGCATCTCTATGAGTTCCCTAAGCCATGGTAGACACTTGGCTCCTGTGAAGAGGCACAGGAGGGAAGTGAGAGAGAAGTTAACATCCTCTGAGGCAAACGTCAAGCCTCCTAGTTCTTCAGGAAGATAAATCTAAGGCATGTACCACATGGTTTCTCAGAGGGTCCCCACCAAGATTTGAACCCCAGTGGTCCTAAGTGGTAACTGGCTAAATAAGGCACACTTTATTGCCTTTCCATATGTCACTCTCCCTACTCTCTTCTGCTTCCCACATTTTTCTCTCAAATAAACTACTTTCACTCAAAATTACATTGTCTCAGCCTCTGCTTTCAGGGGATGCCAGAATAAGATATAATTATGCAAATCAACAAAAATGAGAAAAAGCATTGACAACACTCATATTTATGAATCTTGAGTACTCATTGGTCTCAAAAATAAGACTGAACCCCCAGGAAACTTAGGATTTTATTTGCATAAGCCACAGTAATTAAGAAATTCAATTTGGTTTTGAAATGGAGATTGACATACAGAAACACAACCCCATACACACATTCTCACACAGTCTGTGGGAAGTGTTTCCAGAGCAGTCTTGTTTGTGGTATTTGTTGTGTGGTCCTAGTGGGGAAGAAGTAAAGAGTGTTTGTTCACCTCAGACAAATTTATAAACTGAATAGATGGCTGACCAAGAGATGGACTTTGTTTACAAGTCTGTTTATAAATAAAATGATGTTCTAACTTTTATTAAATAACAGACAGTTAAGCAGCAGTAAAAATAAGTATACCAGAATTAAACAAAGAAAGAGGTTCACATCTCACCTTAAAATGGTCAGCTCTTTTCCCCCTAAACCTCAAAAAATCCTCTGTCTCCTCTCACCATCTTGTTTTAGAGTTGACTACCAACTATTGCAGGAAATTGAACTGTTTTTGACCTACGTTTGTGATGAGTCTGGCATAATGTAATTCTGATTGTGCTGTCAAAGAAAACCACATATTCCCCCCCCCCAAAAAAAAATTATGTGTAATGCAAACGTGATTATCATTGTTAGTGTGGAAGGGTACAATTAAAATTATGAATGAATATTTTTCCCTTTACATTTGCTTTTCCTCTTTGACCTTTCCTCCTTTCAAGCAGCTGGGAAGTTTCATGGAGAAAACACAGAGCAGAAAGTAGAAAAAAAATAAACAAGTCTTTTTCTGAATGTTGCTGCTTTGAGAACTACGTTTAAGTCTATTTACAAATAAAATGATTTTCTAATTTTTATTAAGTAATAGCAAACAGTGAAATACTATGAAGGATAGTTATAATAGAATTAAGCATGGGAGGGAGTCCAGAGCTGGTTGTAAAGAAGCCAACTGTATTTTTTTTCCCACTAAGTCCCAAACTAAATGTAACATATCCACTTGCCTTCCTTAGAGAAACAAAAATTACTCATAATTTTGATGAAAGATGTAGAAGAAAATACTGTATGAGAAAGAACAACCCTCCTACCCCACATACCCTGGAGAGAAGGTTTGTTGGGGCTGTGAGATGAAAAAGAGTCAGGAGAAGTGTTAGGAATGTGGATATCAGTAGTTCAGGGTGGAAAGTCCTTTATCTTACTTCCATGATAGATACCTCCCCAGCCCAGAGGCAGGAAAACCAAAGCAAACCCAACCCAGATAGCCTGGGGTTGGGGGTACATCCCAAAAAAGAAAAGACACTCTCTCCTTTCCTAGTTAAGAATCTGAGCAACGGCAAGACCCCCAAAAACTGAATTGGCTGAGTGGTATATCTAAGCACACGAGACCTTAAAATAGACCAGCTAGGATTTCCACACTCTGTGGCAAGAAAAATGAACAACTCCTTTGCTCTGAACAGGAACACGGAAGTCATGGAGGTTGTTGCTGGACCTGAGGGGTCTTGTGACAGAAACCAAGCAAAGCTAGTGCAATACAAGAACCAATGACTGAGGCCCAAGGGCCTACTGGATATCTCTGTGGATTCCAGGGTTCATAGCTGCTGACAACAAGGCCACATCCCCTTCTGTGCCCCCAATACCTTGGCACTATGTAAGCTCCCTGGAGCTTATATACAACTCAGAGGAAAAATGGAGGGGCCACTAAGTTGGCTAACATGAAGTTCTTACCTCCCTGGAAAAGTTAGGACACAAAGTAGAAATTATGTTTAATTATAGAAAATAAGGGTTTTTTTTGTATACTTGAATATGCATGAACACATGGGGCACACACTAATCATAATTTTGTTTTTAATAGAAATTTTGCTTTGTTAAATTCCGTATTTATTCTTCCTACTAGACTTAAAAGCAAAAAAACAAGCTCCTTACAAAGAACATTAATGTGACTTTTTAATTCTATGTAACAATTGTCAAATAAAAATAAACTTATGTTGAAGGTTTAAAAGAAAATGATGTCTGCTTGCCTTTCTTTGACTTTTGCCTCTGCTGTGCTGTAATCATGAAAGTTCTGTTCTGTACACTTAGGCCTAAAACTCACTTATTATCTCCATGTTACTAAAAGCTTTTGGTTTGATTGTTTAGTGTCACGATGTAGAAAGATGGTTGCATTTTGCCTGACTCTCATGTACCATTTGACAGCCTCCTACTCAGAGAGGACTGGCAGACTGGGCTCAGTAGTTATTGTGCTGTACAAAGGGAATTATTACAAAGAAATATTCATACAACAGGAAAGGAAAAATGAAACTCACAGATTTTAGCACAACATGAATTGATTTACTTCAGACAATGAATATCTTCATGTTAAGGTTATGTAATTAAAATCTTTCTCTTTAAATTCTTTCAAATGTTCTTTAAAGAAGTGAATTTTCTTTCATTAGGAAAATTAGAAGAATCTCTGTACTCCCACGTCTCTGTATGTATAACTACTACTTAAATTATGATAATTATGCCTAAGAAATGTCAGCCCTAATTTACCCCCATATGGGCCACCCCTCCCACCTCCATTTCCATGCATGCATTCATTTTGTAAATTGCTTTTTTAGGTTTTCTAATGTAAATCAATGGCATTGAAGTCCAAAATTAATGGCTTCCCTGTATTCATCCCCTTTGCAAAGTGACCTTGCAGATTCTTCCATCAAGAGGTAAGTCTATTGCCTGACTCCCCTAATCTGGGCTAAGCCTTGTGCCTTGTTTTGGTCAGTAGAATGTGATAGAAGTGCTAAGATGCCACTTTTGAGCTTAGGCTTTAGGCAGTCATGAATGCTTCTGCTTTTTCTCTTGAAACCATGCCACTGCCATGTGAATAAGCCTAGGCCAACTTATGAAGGAGAAGAGACTATGTGGAAGAAAGCCCTATTATTCCATGTAGAAGCCAGCCTAGAGTTAGATGATCCTTAAATGTGTGAGACAGTCCACCCAAGACCAGAAGAGCTGTCTACTAGAGCCACGGCTGATTCGGATGCATGAATGGATCTAACAAGAATCCAAGAATTACCCTGATGACTCCTAATATGTGCTTTTGTTTGAAGCCGTTTAGTATTGGGGCTTGTTTGTTATGCAGCAGAGCTAACTAATGCATTTGATAATTAGTATTTTCTTCAAACATTTCATTATACCCTAGGATTTCTTAAAAGCCCTTGGATATTTGGACACAGATGTATAATTTGTGTAATATTTTATAACATTGCATTGAGATTTTTCATGTGGACCAGGTGTGTGGGGTATTCCTTTCAGTATTTATTTATGTTGTATTTATGTGGCATTTGTATTAGTCATCTTGGGATGCCATAATAAAATATTATAGGCTATTTGGGTAGTCATAGGTTGGCTTAAATAAAAAATACTTACTTCTCAGAATTCTGAAGTTTGGGAAGTACATGATCAAGGTACAGGCCGGTTTGGTTCCTGGGGAGGGCTCTCCTCCTGGCTTGCTGACAGCTGCCTTCTCACTATGTCCTCTTCATGTGGTGGAGAGAGAGAGGGAGAGAGGGAGAGGGAGAGAGAGAGAGGGAGGGAGAGAGGGAGAGAAGGAGAGAGGGAAGGAGAGAGAGAGCTCTCTGATATCTCTTCTTATAAGGACACTAACTCTACCAGATTAGGATCCCAACTTTATGACTGCATTTAACCTTAATTACCTTCTTAATCTGAATGCATTCACATTAAAGATGAGAAATTCAACATATACATTTATACTTTTAGGGGGACGCAATTCTGTCCATAACAGCATCTGAAGAGGTCATATGGTTCAATCTCAGAGTATGAGGTATCTATATCTAGATTTTCCTAACAAAGGGAATCAAAAACCTTATTTAAAATATTTCTGGGACTGGCGATTCAACCACCATCCTGGTAATAATATAGTTCCCTTACAATCAGTAAGTGCTTGCTTATATCTACTTATAAAAGTTCAATTTCTTGAAATTGAACACTTTCAATACAATTTCATACTTATATTCTCTTCTGTACAGTTAGGGAATAAGTGATTGGTATATTATTAAACTTTTATTGCTTAAAGGCAGAATGGTCATAGCATTATTTTCTCTCCTTATTGTGTTTATTGATATAGTTTATGATTATGATTTTCAGGACTATATCTAAAACTGCCAGTAATACCAATTAAGGTATCCTAAGATTGTTTCTTTTAGACAGCATTTGGAAGTTTCTTAAATTTGTTAACTGATTACATAAAGCACACTGTTCCATTGCACCCACAAGGATAATATTCAGGACTACCTAAACATGTTTCTCCACAGGAGGAAAAGGCACACAAAGGCACTCATTTTAAGATAACCAAAATATATTAATTTTTTAGTTGATGTAACTAATGTTTATATTAGTATGGATGCTGATCTGTCTCATTCATCTTTGTATATGGCTTTAGTCACTTTCTACTGAGTACATTGTACTGATTTCTGCCAGCTTATTTTTCTGTCATCCTTGAATCAATGAAGTTGATTCACTTATTCAATGTATTATATACTATTTTAAGTTCTGGGAAACCAAATCTGGGTAACCAAATGAAGAACAGCCACTATTCCTAGGAATCTTACTGTCTACTGGGGAAGAAGGCAGCACACAAATGAATATAAAATATACTGTCTGGTAGTACCACAACGTGTTATGAGGAAAAATAAATCAAGATAAGTGAATGGAGAGCGGAGGGGGACCATTTTAGACAAAGTGGTCAGGGATAGTATCTCTAAGGATATGAGATTTGAGTGGACATCTAACCAAAGTTAGGGAACAAGTCATACATGTATCTGGTGGAAGAAAATTCCAGGTGGAAGAAACAGCAAATGTCAAGGCCTGAAACAGTGACAACTTTGTTTTAAAATTTGTAGCTCAAATAGTATTTTCTATTCCTTCAACCATTCTACTTAAGGTTTTTGTTTTGTTTTATTTGGAAGTAAGATTTCAAAATATAGCAAGAGAAAGCTTTATTTAAAGAGACTGAAGAATGTTCTCCCTGGAGATTTCTAAGATTAGGTTGCTTAAATATTTGAAATAATTTTTATGGCTTTGCCAAACCCATCATATTGTCCCAGCTGATGTTAAATTGGGATTTGTGAGCCTCTTGGTCATTCTCTGCCTCTATGCCTATCATTAATTTATTAAGAGTATTTATTGGCACATAAGACACGTCAGGGACTGTATTAAAGGCTGAAGATATCTGATTGACAGGTAAACCATGGTCCTTGCTGCTATAAAATTGCTTATTCCTACTAGAGATCAGCTGTAATAATTATAAAGATATAAGTTCTGGACTTAGACTTCAAGTGTCTGGTGCTGCCATTTACTAAATTTAGATGTTATACAATTTATGCTTTTTTATGCTTCAGATTTCCAGTTTGCAAAATGGGGATTCATTTACTCCACAAAGATTTAGTGGTACATTACTAGGTGCCAGACACTGTTATAGGTGCTAGACACTGTTATAGTTGCTTTGGGATACAATAGTCAACAAAACAGACAAAATTAACATAATACCTAATGAGAATGTTTTAAGACTTACCTAAGATGATATCTATAGTTCCCAGAATACAGTAACTACTAGATAAATGCTAGATACACACTTCTTATATTTGCAAAACTAGTGCTGGTAAATATAAAGCCCTGATAAAGGAGGGTTGAATTGAATTTTGTTATTTTATGGAGCAGGATGCAACCTGTGTTACAGATTGAAAATACAAAGATGGTGATAAATTTATAGATATTAAAGTGAAAATAGATTAATGAAGGGAAAAACGTCTGAATGTGTGAGGTCTGTTCCTAACTTTTGGAGTTGACATTGAGCAGCGGCCATGGCATTTCTCTTCAGTTCTGTGGCAAAACTGCAAGTTGCCTTCCCAGTATTCATAGCCTCCCTTCCCTTTTTTTTTTTTTGTTGTTTATTTTGCACAGGTTGTCATACTTTGTCTAAAGCAAAAGGATTACACTGCCCAGCATTCTTCACAGTGAGGATGGCCAATGGGATGAAATGAGAATTTACTTGGTGAGATTCCTAAGAATGGAATTTAAAAGAGGAAGGAACTCAGCTTGCATATGCCTTTCACCCTCCAGTGTTCACCTCTTCCCTGCTCTAGGACATGAACACAATGCAGTTTGTAAAGCAGCCATGTTATGAGAATGAGCTAACAAGCAAAAGCAAACATGAGGACAATGAAATAGAAGACTGGAATGAGCCTGGTTCCCCAGTGGCATCGTAGAATTGCTAAATTAGCCCTAGATTTCCGATCAGAACCTCTTGTTATGTATGCAAAAGATACCCAAATTTGTTTAAGCCACTGTTACGTTTTTTGGGAGGTGAGGGGTAGTTTCTGTTATTCATAGCTGAATGCATCCTTCAACCAATATAAAGTTTTTGGATATCACTGTCTACCAAATGTTTTCATGGACCATCAGTGGTGACTCTTGCATTTTTAGGTGTCTAGGTGATTGCCCACATTACAAGCCCTGGTTTACCAACCAATAAAATGTGTGGCGTTTCAACCTCATAATTCAGTCCTGTCACCCCTTATAGACCTTTTCCCCATCAATTTTATGTATCTCATCCTAAATTAACTTGAAGACACAGGTGTAAGATGAATATGAGGGGCTGGCGAAATCTCTTCTTGTAGAGTGTGGAAAAGCTTCTCCTAAGGAATGCTCAGTATATTGACGGATGCTCAGTGGTGCCCCAGGGATACACAGAGTTGAAGTTTCTGATGTCATTCACCTCAAAATCAGCTTTCTGCCACTGCTTTAGTGGCATCTGTGTGTCATTTAAATGTAGAATTGTGGCTTTTTCACACCTGCTTTTCCCATTTTCAAGAAGTCTTGGTTATAAAACTAGAGAATCAGCTGGCCCTTCCATATATAAGTGAAAGTTTTCATCTTTTACTAATTAGAAGATAACCTAGATTCATTACTTTTTTATTCATCTTTCTTTTTAGTTATTAAAAATTGATCTTTTTATTTATAGCTGCATGAAAAATTCTTTTGCAGTTTCTTCAAAGGTTTTCTCTCCCCCATTTCTTTATCTTTCTTTCATTCCTAACATGTAACTTGAGATGTGCACATGGGAAAATCTGTTTGGTTGGAAATAAAATGTGGAAGGGAAAAACCAGCTATCAATGGTACAGCCATATTTTATATTTGGACTCTACCAAGCCATCATAGATCAGGAATATACCACTTCATTTAAATTGGCTTTTTGTGTACAGGTACCATACTTAAGTATCCATCACCTCTGGAGAGGTTGTCAGAAATGAGGCTGCATCATAAATTGTCCTAATGGCTCTTAGGTCCTGTGCCTCAGTGTGCTAGCCAGCCTTGGCCCCTTTGATTTCTGTGTCAGAGTAGCATCCCTTAGGCATTTCTTATTACTTGCAGGGCTGAAGTCAGCACTTTCCTAGAGTGGGGAGCTCAGGCTTCTTTCCTGGGAGTTGCATGAAAAACTTAAATAGTTATGGCTGAGAATTTGTGCATGCTACATTTCTCCAGGTCAGCTGAAAATTAGCAATGATCCCTGAAATTTCTCTTCAGACTAATCAGTAAGGTATTTTTTTTCCAGAGCTGAATGCATATGTACACTATGAATGTCTGACTTATCCTATCCTATTTATTCATGGGTGTCTATTTAAGAAGTATGTTTTAGTAGAAATGTTATGGTTTTGGAGACAAAAGACGCTGAGCCCTGCCAGTACTTGACAAATGTAACTTCAAACAAGTAGCCTAAGTTCCAGGAGCCTGTTCTTCGTCTGTGGATGGAGTTAACAAGGCCTGTCCTATCTTACCTCATATGATTGTTGTGAGGCTTCACAGTGAGGCAATGTGTGGGGGTGATTTGTACACTATAAAGCACGGTAAACACGTATTTATAAGATCTCTCCACTGTACCAGATCTTATCACTTCTCTTCATAGGCATGGCTCATGGATTGGAAGTAACTTTACTTCCATGCCAAGTTCCTGTAAATACTATCCATCCCTACCAAGGTAAATCTCAACCCAAACTTGACCGCTTTGCTAGGTTCAAACCCAGACTTCTTTGTTCACTAATTATGGAATCTTGTATTATTTACTCAACCTTACCATGACTGTCACATAATCTAGAGCTGGGATATTGATTGTACCCACACTTAAGGCTGATTTAAGGATTATATGAGATGAGCTCTATAAAGTAGTTATTATGGTACCTGATATACAGTAAATAATGAATGTTAGGTATTATTAATGTATTAGTGTAGGTACAAGTAGATTATGTGATTCTAAGAAGATGGTTGCTAACATCTTTTTTTCTTCTTTTTTATTTTTTAAAATTTATTTTTTATTTCAATAGGTTTTTGGGGAACAAGTGGTGTTTGATTACATTAATAAGTTCTTCAGTCATGATTTCTGAGATTTTGGTGCACCATCACCCAAGCAGTGTGCACTGTACCCAATGTGTAGTCTTTTGTCCCTCATCTGCCTCCCACCCTTTCCCCTGAGTTGCCAAGGTCCATTGTATCATTCTTATGTCTTTGCATCCTCATAACTTAGCTCCCACTTATGAGTGTGAACATATGATGTTTGTGTTTTCATTCCTGAGTTACTTCACTTAGAATAATAGTCTCCAATTCCATCCAGGTTGCTGGATGTCAAAAGCCATTATTTTTTTCCTTTTTAGGGCTGAGTCGTATTTTATGTTCCATAGTATGTGTGTGTGTATGAGTGTATATATATACATATATATGTATATATATATATGTATATATATGTGTGTGTGTGTGTGTGTATACACACCACATTTTCTTCAGCCACTTGTTGATTGATGGGGATTTGGGCTGGTTCCATATTTTTGCAATTGCAAATTATGCTGCTATAAACATGCTTGTGCGAGTATCTTTTTCATGTAATAATGACTTCTTTTCCTCTGGGTAGTTACCTAGTAGTGGGATTGCTGGAGCAAATGGTAGATCTACTTTTAGTTCTTTAAGGAATCTCTGCATTGTTTTCCATAGTGGTTGTACTAGTTTACATTTACACCAACAGTATAAAAGTATTCCCTTTTTGCCACATCCATGCTAACATTTATGATTTTTTGATTGTGGCCATTCTTGCAGGAGTGAGGTGGCATTGCATTGTGGTTTTGATTTGCATTTCCCCACTATCGGTTAGTGATGTTGAGCATTTTTCCATATGCTTGTTGACCATTTGTATATCTTTTTTGACAATTGTCTATTCATGTCCTTAGCCCACTTTTTGATGGGATTGTTTGTTTTTTCTTGCTGATTTGAGTTCTTTGTAGATTCTGGATATTAGTCCTTTGTCAGATATATAGATTGTGATGATTTTCTCCCACTCTGTGGGTTGTCTGTTAATTCTGCTGATTATTTCTTTTGCTGTGCAGATGGTTTTTAGTTTAATTAAGTCCCATGTGTTTATCTTGGTTTTTGTTGCATTTGCTTTTGGGTGTGTGGTCATGAAGTCTTTGCCTAAGCCAATTCTAGAAGGGTTTTCTGATGTCGTCTTCTAGAATTTTTATGGTTTCAGGTCTTAGATTTAAGTATTTGATCCATCTTGAGTTGATTTTTGTATAAGGTGAGAGATGAGGATCCAGTTTCCTACGTGTGTGGCTTGCCAATTATCTCTGCACCATTTGTTGTTTTCCCCACTCTATGTTCTTGTTTGCTTTGTTGAAGATCAGTTGGCTCTATTTGGGTTTATTTCAGGGTCCTCTATTCTGTTCCATTGGTCTATGTGCCTGTTTTTATACCAGTACCATGCTGTTTTGGTGACTATGGCCTTATAGTATAGTTTGAAGTTGGGTAATGTGATGCCTCCAGATTTGTTCTTCTTGCTTAGTCTTGCTTTGGCTATGTGGATTCTTTTTTGGTTCCATATGAATTTTAGGATTTTTTTCTGGTTCTGTGAAGAATGATGGCAGTATTTTAATGGGAATTGCATTGAATTTGTAGATTACTTTTGGCAGTATGTTCATTTTCACAATATTGATTCTACCCATCTATGAATATGAGGTGTGTTTCCATTTGTTTATGTCGTCTATGATTCTTCCAGCAGTGTTTCATAGTTTTCTTTGTAGAGCTCTTTCACCTCCTTAGTTAGGTATATTCCTAAGTATTTTGTTTTATTTTTTGCAGCTATTGTCAAAGCAGTTGAGTTTTTATTTGATCATCGGCTTGGTCACTGTTAGTATATAGCAGAACTACTGATTTGTGTACATTAATTTTGTATCCTGAAACTTTGCTGAATTCTTTTATCAGTTCTAGGAGCTTTTTGGAGGAGCCTTTAGGGTTTTCTAGATATACAATCATATCATCAACAAACAGTAACAGTTTGATTTCTTCCTTACTGATTTGGATGCCCTTAATTTCTTTCTCTTGTCTGATTAGTCTGGGTAGGACTTCCAGTACTAAGTTGAATAGAAGTGGTGAGAGTGGGCATCCTTGTTTTGTTCCAGTTCTCAGGGAATGCTTTCAACTTTTCCCTGTCAGTATAATGTTGGCTGTGGGTTTGTCACAGATGGCTTTTATTACCTTAAGGTATGTCCCTAGAACATACCATGCTGATTTTCCTGAGGGTTTTCATCATAAAGGGATGCTAGATTTTGTCAAATGCTTTTTCTGCATCTATTGAGGTGATCATATGATTTTTGTTTTTAATTCTGTTTATGTGATGTATCACATTTATTGACTTGTGTATGTTAAACCATCCCTGCATCCCTGGTATGAAATCCACTTGATCATGGTGGATTATCTTTTTGATATACTGTTGGATTTGGTTAGCTAGTATTTTGTTTAGAATTTTTATATTTATGTTTATTAGGGATATTGATGTATAGTTTTCTTTTTTGGTTATGTCCTTCACTGGTTTTGGTATTAAAGTGATACTGACATCATAGAATGATTTAAGGAGGATTCCCTCTTTCTCTATCCTGTGGAATAGTGTCAATAGTGTTGGTAGCAATTCTTCTTTGAATGTCTGATAGAATTCAGCTGTAAATCTGTCTGGTCCTGGACTTTTTTTTGGTGACAATTTTTAAATTACTGTTTCAATCTCGCTGCTTGTTATTGGTCTATTCAGAGTTTCTCTATCTTCATGGCTTAATCTAGGAGGTTTGTATATTTCCAGGAATTTATTGACCTTCCCTAGGTTTTCTAATTTATGTGCATAAAGGTGTTCATATTGGCCTTGAATAATCTCCTGTATTTCTGTGGTATGAGTAATAATATCTCCCATTTTGTTTCTAATTGAGCTTATTTGGATCTTCTCTCATCTTTTCTTGGTTTATCTTGCTAATGGTCTATCAGTTTTATTTATCTTTTCAAAGAACCAGCATTTTGTTCATCTTTTGTATTTTTTTTGTTTCAATTTCATTTAGTTCTGCTCTGATCTTTGTTATTTCTTTTCTTCTGCTGAGTTTGGGTTTGGATTGTTCTAGTTCCTCCAGTTCCATGAGGTGTGACCTTAGATTGTTTATTTGTGCTCTTTCAGAATTTTTGATATAGTGATTTAATGCTATGAACTTTCGTCTTAGCACCATTTTCACTGTATCCCAGAGGTTTTTATAGGTTGTGTCACTATTATTGTTCAGTTTAAATAATTTTTAATTCCCATCTTGACTTCATTATTGACCCAACAATCATTCAAGAGCAGATTATTTAATTTTCATGTATTTGCATGGTTTTGAGGGATCCTTTTGGAGTTGATTTGCAATTTTATGGCACTGTGATCTGAGAGAGTACTTGATATAATTTTGATTTTCTTAAATTTACTGAGACTTGTTTTGTGGCCTATCATATGGTCTATCTTCGAGAATATTCCATATGCTGATGAATATAATGTATGTTCTGCAGTTGTTGGGTAGAATGTTCTGTAAATATCTGTTAAGTTCATTTGTTGTAGGGTATAGCTTAAGTCCACTGTTTCTTTGTTGACTTTCTGTCTTGATGGCCTGTCTAGTACTGTCAGTGGAGTATTAAAGTCCCCCACTATTATTGTGTTGCCATCTGTCTCATTTCTTAGGTCTAGTAGTAATTGTTTTATAAGTTTGGGAGCTCCAGTGTTAGGTGCATATATATTTAGGATTGTGATATTAATATTTTCTTCTTAGCCTAGTCCTTTTATCATTATATCATTTCCTTCTTTGCCTTTTTTAACTGCTGATGCCTTGAAGGTTTTTTAAATATGATGTAAGAATAGCTACTCCTGCTCACTTTTGGTGTCTATTTGCATGGAATATCGTTTTCCAACTCTTTTTCTTAAGTTTATGTGAGTCCTTGTGGGTTAGATAAGTCTCCTGAAGACAGCAGGAACCTGGTTGGTAGATTCTTATCCATTCTACCATTCTGTATCTTTTAAGTGGAGCATTTAGGTCATTTACATTCAATGTTAGTATTGGGATGTGAGGTACTATTCTATTCATTGTGCTATTTGTTGCTTGAATACCTTTTTTTAAAATTTATTTATTGTGTTTTTGTTTTATAGGTCCTGTGAGATTTATGCTTTAAGGAGTTTCTATTTTGGTGTATTTTGAGGATTTATTTCAAGATTTAGAGCTCCTTTTAGCAGTTCTTGTAGTGCTAGCTTGGTAGTGGCGAATTCTCTCAACATTTGTTTGTCTGGAATAGTGTCTTTCCTTCGTTTATGAAGCCTAGTTTCACTGGATACAAAATTCTTCGCTGATAATAGTTTTGTTTAAGGCGGCTAAAAATAGGATCCCAATCCCTTCTAGCTCGTAGGGTTTCTGCTGAGAAATCTGCTGTTGCTCTGATAGGTTTTCCTTCATAGGTTACCTGATGGTTTTGCCTCACAGTTCTTAAGATTCTTTCCTTCATCTTGACTTTAGATAACCTGATGACTAAGTGCCTAGGTGATGATCTTTTTGTGATGAGTCTCCCAGGTGTTCTTTGAGCTTCATGTGTTTGGATGTCTAGATCTCTAGCAAGGCTGGGGAAGTTTTCCTCGATTACTCTCTCAAATATGTTTTCCAGACTTTTAGATTTCTCTTCTTTCCCAGGAACACTAATTATTAGATCTGGTCACTTAACATAGTCCTAAACTTTTTGGAGGCTTTGTTCATTTTTAAAAAATTCTTTTTACTTTATCTTTGACGGATTGGGTACATTTGAAAGCCTTGGCTTCAAGCTCTGAAGTTCTTTCTTCTGCTTATTCGATTCTATTGTTGAGACTTTCCAGTGCATTTTGCATTTCTTTAAGTGTGTCCTTGATTTCCAGAAGTCGTGATTGTTTTTTATTTATGCTATTTCACTGACGATTTTTCCTTTCATATCCTGAATCATGTTTTTGATTTCTTTAAGTCGGACTTCACCTTTCTTTGGTGCCTCCTTGATTAGCTTAATAATTAACCTTCTGAATTATTTTTCTAGCGTCAGACATTTTGTCTTGGTTTGGATCCGTTACTGGTGAGCTGGTGTGATCTTTCGGGGTTGTTAAAGAACCTTGTTTTGTCATATTACCAGAATTGTTTTCCTGGCCCCTTCTCATTTGGGTAGACTGTGTCAGAGAGAAGATCTGGGACTCAAGGGCAGTTGTTCAGATTCTTGTGTCCCACAAGGTGCTCCCTTGATGTGGTATTCTCCCACTTCCCCTAGGGATGGGCCTTCCTGAGAGCAAAACTGCAGTGATTGTTTTTGTTCTTCTGGGTCTAACCACCTAGCAGAGCTACCAGGCTCTGGGCTGGCACTGGGGAGTGTCTGCAAAGAGTCCCGTGATGTGATCCATCTTCAGGTCTTTCAGCCGTGGATACCAGCACCAGCTCTGGTGGAGGTAGCAGGGGTGGGAAGTGGACTCTGTGAGGGTTCTTGGTTGTATTTTTATTTAGTGTGCCAGTTTTGTGTTGGTAGGCCTCTAGCCAGGAGGTGGTGCTTTCTAGAGTGCATCAGCTGTGGTACTATAGGGAGGATGCAAACTTGCCCTAGGGTTGCCTGGTTCAGTATTCAGGCTTCTCAGGTGGTGGGCAGGGCCTTAGAGCTCCCAAGACATTATGACCTTTGTCTTCAGCTACCAGGGTGGGTAGAGAGAGACCACTAGGTAGGGGCAGGGATAAGCATGTCTGCCTCAGACTCTCCTTGGGCAGGGCTTGCTATGACTGCTGTGGGGCATGGGGTTGTGGTTCCAAGGCCAATGGGGTTGTGTTCCCAGGGGGATTATGGCTGCCTCTGCTTCATCATACAGGTCATCAAGGAAGTGGGGGAAAGCTGGCAGTCACAGGCCTCACACTGCTCCCATGCAGCCCACTGTCCTAAAGCCCGGTCTCACCCCCGCTGTGCCTCCCAATAGCACTGAGTCTATTTCCAGGCAGCTGGTGAACAGGGATGAGAACTTGCCCTGGACCACCAGCCTCCCTGCTGAGAAAGCAAGCAGAGTCTCAGTTATTTGGTCTCAGGGAGCCTGCAGCATCGATCCAGTTCCTTTAAAGGCTCTGTGGATTCTCTTAGCTTTCCTGATATCTTCCTGTGGTAATTCTTGGAGCAAAAGCTCATGATGTGAGTTTCCACATGCTTCTCTGTCTGTCTGAGTGGGAGCTGCCAGCTAGTTTTTCCTCCTATCCTCCATCTTCTCTATTACCTGTTGCTAACATCTTATTTTTGTTCCCTATAAATGACTAGCAGTTTGCCATAGGGCCTAGGGTACCTCTTTAAATTTTCTTTTTCTTTTTCTTTTTATCCCTGTCAGCCAGAGTAGGGTACCTTCTAAGTGCTCATACCAGTGATGGCAGCTAGGTAGGGTTGTGTGTGTGTGTGTGTGTGTGTGTGCGTGTGTGTGTGTTTTACCTTTTTTGAGGATATTACAATTTGAATTTGGCCTCTTGACCTGTACCTTCTCTTTATTTCACATTCTGACAGAAATGAAGGTGATCAATTTTTATAGATACTGTAACTTTATTTTCTGCCAAACATCTGACAGTTTACATTTTTGATTTGAAAATTTATCTATATAGTCTTATAAAGGAGAAATAACATATTTAATTATATATTTATTTAACTTTAATTTTGGGGAAAAAAGATGAAATATATTATCTTCTGGTAAATCTTTTTTATATATGATGATAGTATTCGTGGATTTATGATTTGGATTAATTAAATTAATATCTTTAAACTTTCAGAAATATAGTTAAAATACTATTTCCTGTAAGGCAAATGAAAATCGTTCTCAGATTATGAAGCTCAACACCTAAAAAGCTTAGGGCGGAATATCAAGTAAGAGGTCTAAAAGAGAAAAACTCATTTTATAGGAGTCTATTTCTATGTCTGTGGAGATTTCTGAATGCACTTGTTGAAGGCCTTTTTTTTCTGCTAATCTGTTAATGGGGAAGGTATTGATGACCTGATGTGGATGGGCACAATGGAAATTTTAGGACAAAGAGGAAGAATATTAATGAGGAAATAAATGTATTTCATTGATAGACTTGCTCCTGCATGAGCTTGGAATGGGCTGACTTACAGGACAAAGCTCATATCTGTATAACTTGATTTTTGTTATATGTATAATCACTTACCTTGCCAGGATGTCTAGGGCATCAACAGGTGCCACACACAGGACCCTCCCTCTGCCAATGTATATCATTCAACTGTCTCCTATTGATCACTGAAGAACTAGGATAATTTATAAGAATACAGCCATGTGTTGGTGGTCTTCCTGACTCTACTGTATCTTCAGCCTTTCCCTATTAATTTTAGCTTTATTTCCTTAAACTTGAAATATGTCCAAGGCTCTCTCACATATGTAAGTAAGCAATGACAAAAAACCAAAAAAGCCAAAAAGGCTTTCTTCATGCTTCAGGGAATTATCTTAATTATTTTTGTTTGTCCCTATTTCTTTTTTCCCTACTCACTCATTAATCTGGTTTCTCCCTCTGCTATGGTCCAGCACACACATTCTAGTAAGGCTACCCACTCCTAAGTCTTTAGGGACCTTTAGTATGGTGAATCCAATGGACAATGCTCAGATATCTTCATACTTCACTTTTCTGTGGCATTTCATACTACTAAAAATTTGTTACCTTTCTATTTCTTTTGTAGAATTCTTTTCTTCCATCTACCTCTTAAATGTTGATATTCTGTGGTTTAATCCTTGGTTCTTTTTCCTTACTTTCTAAAGCTTTCTTGAGAGATCTAATAGATACCCTTCTATAATGCCAGTGACTCCTACAATGTCTCTATCCCAAGGTCGAAGCCTATGCTTCTTACTACCTATTAAGTTGCCCTCTATGGATATCTAATAGCTAAATTAAATATACTAGGTCTAAAATGAAAAATATTTTTCTCCCTAAATTTGTTTCTTCTCAAAACTTTTAAAAAATATTGCTTAATAATAATACTATTCATTCAGTAACCCATGAAAATTCAGAATCTTACTGTTAAATTTCTGCCTGATCATCAACTGACCATCAGCTACTCCATTACTGCACATATCCATTCCTGATCTCCTCCCATCTGTTTGTGTTGGGGATCCCCAAGACCACCCTCCATGTTCTTTGATTTGCTAGAATGACTTGCAGGACTCAGCATATAGTTGCACTCACGAATGAAATTTATTATAGCTAAAAGATACAAAGCAAAATCTGCAAAGGGAAAAGGTACATGAAGTGAAGTCTGAGAGGAAGCCAGGTACAAGCTTCCAAGAGTCCTCTCTCTGTGGAGACACACAGGACATGATTAATGTTTTCAGCATTAATTTCAGACAACATATATGAAAAGTTGTTTACCAGGCAAGCTCATTAGAGATCCAGTGCCCAATGTTTCTGCAGTTGATTGGTCATGCAGACACCCTCTGTCTTTTACTTACCAAAATTCCAAGTTCTCAGAAGGAAAGCAGGTGTTCCCTGAACAACCACACTGTTTGTATAAACAATTTAGGCAGAGCCACTTTAATAAGTTAGGGAATGTTGAGGATCTTGAAATCCAACTTCCCAGACACAAGCCAAAAGCTAATCTTATAAGTGGCTGTTTCTGATGATAGCATTCTCAGGCTTGCTATGTAAACTCTCTTCTGTACACTACCATTTGTATTGAATGTCTTTGTAAGAAACATATCAGTTCTCTGGCTAAATGTTTTTAATCTTCATTAGCTGTACTACAAATTCCAACTTCCCATTCAATGATGTGTCTCAAAGGTCTATAATGGAACCTAGAGCATGGCAGACACTTGACATACTTCATAATTGATTTGAAAACATACCAGTTCCTGATCATTTTGTCGTGTTCCACATTTCCAATGTCATCTCTTATCTCTCCCCAAAGCATACATGGTGTTGCGGACTTTCCAAAGTCTGTTCTTCCCAAGTTTTCTCACATTTGTCAGCTGTTTGCAAGGGAAATTTCTTCTTTCTAGAGTACTCTTCCCTCCCTTAGCTACTAGGCCAAGTCAAGCCTTAGCTGAAGTGTTAGCTCCTACTCTTTCATCCCTTATGATGTGCTCCAGGTAGAGTTAGGTATGCTGTCTGCACATCTATGATATGGCCTTCTTCAGTTTAGAAGATTTAAGAACACATGTAATGAGGATGAATAGGTGTTTTCATGTGGTAGGTCAGCAGGTCACCTATATACATTGCCACAGGGTGGTATTCATTTATTTGCCTGGTGACCTCGCCACAGTGCAGAGTCAGACCCTGAGCTATATGTGCTCAGAATCCAGCCTCAACCACGTCTCTGTTAATACGAATGATTGGATGTAAAGATACTAACTCACACTAAGAGACCTCACAGTGGCCATTCTGTCAACTTAAGATGAGAAATATCTGTGAAACTGACTTGACATTCACATTTGTCTGTTAAGTACCTTTGTTCTCTGTATTTAAGCTATAATGAAAACCAAATTATCAGGGAGATGCTTGATGAGCATGGAATCAGAACAAGTAGATTTATATCCATTGTGTAATTTCAATATTTTATGACATTAAGCTCCAATGACTGGACACAACTACCTCAGCAATAGGGATGTGCCTTCAGGCAGAGCTGATAATCCTGTAAACCTGATAAAACTCTTCTTCTGAGTAGTTCCTTTGTTAATTGGAGTAAAACTACTGACCTTTCCCCCTTTTTCCCTGTATATGACTCTCTTTTTCTCTGTATATTTAAGTGACTGAAGTACCCCCTGTCTAATTGGCATATTCTTCCTGATTTTAGTGTATTTAAAACAGATAATAGTCTGAATTTTACTGGCCTGAAGTTCAGTCTATTTCTTTAAGCAGAGTTTCCAAATCTCTGTTCTGATAGATTGTGTTGATTTTTGGGGGCAAAAATATTTTTTCTTATTTTCTATTTTTTTTCTGTGCATTGTGAATGCTTATTTATTTTACATTTTTGATTTATCAAAAAACCTGTTACATTCTACAGGTCAGGGGCTATAAATTCCTAATTCTGGTGTCCCAATCCCTGAATCAGAATTGTGTTACAGAAAGATATGTTGCATAAATGAATGTGAGTTGACAATTTTCTTTGGTGGTAAAGCAATGTTAATTTTCATTGGTATTTTAAACTATCTTTAAGTAAAAGTGTTATTTTGCAGTCTGTAATGATTTTAACATTTTAGAAATTGTGATATTTTGTATGTTTTCTGCAATTCAGCTTCCTTTTCAGGAAGTGTTATTCTATCAGTCAATAATGTACTGATACAGAGAAAAAAAAGTGGTTAAAAGAAAGGCTATTACCTTATAATTTATGTCATTACAATATTCACGTGTTAAAATTATATAATAAACTTTGATAAATGATATTTAGCTTAGCAATAGTACAGCATTATTTGTTAAATTTCTTTTTTTTTTTTTTTTCTTTTTTATTGATCATTCTTGGGTGTTTCTCGCAGAGGGGGATTTGGCAGGGTCACAGGACAATAGTGGAGGGAAGGTCAGCAGATAAACAAGTGAACAAAGTTCTCTGGTTTTCCTAGGCAGAGGACCCTGCGGCCTTCCGCAGTGTTTGTGTCCCTGGGTACTTGAGATTAGGGAGTGGTGATGACTCTTAACGAACATGCTGCCTTCAAGCATCTGTTTAACAAAGCACATCTTGCACCGCCCTTAATCCATTCAACCCTGAGTGGATACAGCACATGTTTCAGAGAGCACAGGGTTGGGGGTAAGGTCACAGATCAACAGGATCCCAAGGCAGAAGAATTTTTCTTAGTACAGAACAAAATGAAAAGTCTCCCATGTCTACCTCTTTCTACACAGACACGGCAACCATCCAATTTCTCAATCTTTTCCCCACCTTTCCCCCCTTTCTATTCCACAAAACCGCCATTGTCTTCATGGCCCGTTCTCAATGAGCTGTTGAGTACACCTCCCAGATGGGGTGGTGGCCGGGCAGAGGAGCTCCTCACTTCCCAGTAGGGGCGGCCGGGCAGAAGCGCCCCTCACCTCCCGGACGGGGCGGCTGGCCGGGCGGGGGGCTGACCCCCCCACCTCCCTCCCGGACGGGGCGGCTGGCCAGGCTGGGGGCTGACCCCCCACCTCCCTCCCGGACGGGGCGGCTGGCCGGGCGGGGGGCTGACCCCCCCACCTCCCTCCCGGACGGGGCGGCTGGCCGGGCGGGGGGCTGACCCCCCCACCTCCCTCCCGGACGGGGGTGGCTGGCCGGGCGGGGGGCTGACCCCCCCACCTCCCTCCCGGACAGAGCGGCTGGGCGGGCAGAGGGGCTCCTCACTTCCCAGAAGGGGCGGCCGGGCAGAGGCGCCCCTCACCTCCCGGACGGGGCGGCTGGCCAGGCGGGGGGCTAACCCCCCCACCTCCCTCCCAGACGGGGCGGCTGGCCGGGCCGGGGGCTGACCCCCCCACCTCCCTCCCAGACAGAGCGGCTGGGCGGGCAGAGGGGCTCCTCACTTCCCAGTAGGGGTCGCCGGGCAGAGGCGCCCCCCCACCTCCTGGACAGGGCGGCTGGCCGGGCGGGGGGCTGATCCCCCCACCTCCCTCCCGGACGGGGCGGCTGGCCAGGCGGGGGGCTGATCCCCCCACCTCCCTCCCGGACGGGGCGGCTGGCCGGGCGGGGGGCTGACCCCCCCACCTCCCTCCCGGATGGGGTGGCTGGCCGGGCGGGGGGCTGACCCCCCCACCTCCCTCCCGGGCGGGGCGGCTGGCCGGGCAGAGGGGCTCCTCACTTCCCAGTAGGGGCGGCCGGGCAGAGGCACCCCTTGCCTCCCGGATGGGGCGGCTGGCCAGGCGGGGGGCTGACCCCCCCCACCTCCCTCCCGGATGAGGCAGCTGGCCAGGCAGAGGGGCTCCTCACTTCCCGGTAGGGGCGGCCGGGCAGAGGTGCCCCTCACCTCCCGGACGGGGCGGCTGGCCGGGCGGGGGGCTGACCCCCCCACCTCCCTCCCGGACGAGGAGGGAGGACGCTCCTCACTTCTCAGACGGGGTGGCTGCCGGGCGGAGGGGCTCCTCACTTCTCAGACGGGGCGGTTGCCAGGCAGAGGGTCTCCTCACTTCTCAGACAGGGCGGCCGGGCAGAGACACTCCTCACATCCCGGACGGGGCGGCAGGGCAGAGGTGCTCCCCACATCTCAGACGATGGGCAGCCGGGCAGAGACGCTCCTCACTTCCCAGATGTGATGGCGGCCGGGAAGAGGCGCTCCTCACTTCCTAGATGGGATGGCGGCCGGGCAGAGATGCTCCTCACTTTCCAGACTGGGCAGCCAGGCAGAGGGGCTCCTCACATCCCAGACGATGGGCGGTCAGGCGGAGACGCTCCTCACTTCCCAGACGGGGTGGCTGCCAGGCAGAGGCTGCAATCTCGGCACTTAGGGAGGCCAAGGCAGGCGGCTGGGAGGTGGTTGTAGCGAGCCGAGATCACGCCACTGCACTCCAGCCTGGGCGCCATTGAGCACTGAGTCAACGAGACTCCGTCTGCAATCCCGGCACCTCGGGAGGCCGAGGCTCGTTAAATTTCTTAAGTTGGAAATAGCCAGACATGTGTGATATCAATGGGACCCTAACTTTGAATTATTATGATTACCAACGTTTCTGAAAGCCACGAATATTTTTCTGAGAAAGGAAGCAGATCAATTATTCTAAATAAAAGCCATAATGTTTATCAATTTTAAATAGTTTATATGTGACAAGTTTATACCAGGATGGTCAGGTATTTAGGCCTGTGTTTTATAGTCAGTTTATCTTGCAGTTTATACTGGAATGTTAGAGCTTGTCAGGTATTTATGAGGTTTTTCTTTGTGAGTTTTTTTTTTTGGAATCTTTTACAGTCATTGTAGGCATTTTACTGCAGGTGAAATACAATAGAAAGCTAACAAGCATCATATGCAATAGACTGTTGTCTACTTTATCTACAAAGTAGTAGACTAAGTAAAAGTGAAAATAGACAATTAAAAGATCTATTAGCTAAATTGGGGCATGATAAGAGAATGAATGAATGGCTTGCAAGATTAAATAAATGCATGTTAATACTGAATATACATGAAAGTAAAAGAGGATCACCATTGGATAAATTGTTGAGATGACCGAAAAGAGGGAGTGGGGGTTAATATAAGACTTTACTTGATAAAATTCAACATCCCTTCATGTTAAAAAGTCTCAATAAACGAGGTATTAATGGAACATATCTCAAAATAATAAGAGCTATTTATGACAAACCAACAGCCAATATCATATTAAATGGGCAAAACCTGGAAGCATTCCCTTTGAAAACCGGTACAAGACAAAGATGCCCTCTCTCACTACTCCTATTCAACATAGTATTGGAAGTTCTGGCCCCGGCAATCAGGCAAGAGAAATAAATAAAACGTATTCAGATAGGAAGAGGGGAAGTAAAGTTGTCTCTGTTTGCAGATGACATGATTTTATATTTAGAAAACCCCATCATCTCAGCCCCAAAACTTCTTGAACTGATAAGCAATTTTAGCAAAGTCTCGGGATACAAAAATCAATGTGCAAAAATGACAAGCATTCCTTTACACCAACAATAGGCAAGCAGAGAGCCAAATCATGAATGAACTCCCATTCACAATCACTGCAAAGAGAATAAAATACCTAGGAATACAGCTAACAAGGGATGTGAAGGACCTCTTCAAAGAGAATGACAAACCACTATTCAAGGAAATAAGAGAGGACACAAACAAATGGAAAAACATTCCATGCTCATGGATAGGAAGAATCAATATTGTGAAAATGACCATACTGCCCAAAGTAATTTATAGATTCAATGCTATTCCCATCAAACTACCATTGACATTCTTCACAGAATTAGAAAAAACTATTTTAAAGTTCATGTGGAATCAAAGAAGACCCCATATAGCCAAGGCAATCCTAAGCAAAAAGAACAAAGCTGGAGGCATCATGCTACCTGACTTCAAACTATACTACAAAGCTACAGTAACCAAAACACCATGGTACTAATACCAAAACAGACATGTAGACCAATGGAGCAGAACAGAGACCTTAGAAATATCGCCACACATCTATAACCATCTGATCTTCGACAAACCTGACAAAAACAAGCAATGGGGAAAGGATCTCCTATTCAGTAAATGGTTCTGGGAAAACTGGCTAGCCATTAGCAGAAAACTGAAACTGGACCCCTTCCTTACACCATATGCAAAAATTAACTCAAGATGGATTGAAGACTTAAAATGTAAAACCCCGAACCATAGAAAACCTAGAAGAAAACCTAGGCAATACCATTCAGGACATAGGCATGGACAAAGACTTCATGACAAAATGCCAAAAGCAGTTTCAACAAAAGCCGAAATTGGCAAATGAGATCTAATTAAACTAAAGAGCTTCTTCACAGCAAAATAAACTATCATCAGAGTGAACAGGCAACCTATAGAATGGGAGAAAATTTTTGCAATCTACCCATCTGACAAAGGTGTAATATCCATAATTTACAAGGAACTTAAACAAATATACAAGAAGAAAATACACAACTCCATCAAAAAGTGGGCAAAGGATATGAACAGACACATCTCAAAAGAAGACATTTATGTGGCCAACGAACATATGAAAAAAAGCTCAACATCCCTGATCATCGGAGAAATGTAAATCAAAACCACAATGAGATACCATGTCATGCCAGTCAGAATGGCAATTATTAAAAAGTCAGGAAATGATAGATGCTGGTGAGGCTGTGGAAAAATAGGAATGCTTTTACACTGTTGGTGGGAATGTAAATTAGTTCAACCATTGTGGGAGATAGTACGGCAATTTCTCAAGGATCTAGCACCAGAAATACCATTTGACCCAGCAATCCCATTACTGGGTATATACCCAAAGGATTATAAATCATTCTACTATAAAGACACATGTACATGTATGTTTATTGCAGCACTATTTACAATAGTGAAGACATGGAACCAACCCAAATACTCATCAGTGATAGACTGGATAAATAAAATGTGGTACAAACACACCATGGAATACTATAGAGCCATAAAAAGGAATGAGATCATGTCCTTTGCAGGGGCATGGATGAAGCAGGAAGCCATCATTCTCCACAAACTAACACAGGAACAGAAAGCCAAACACTACATGTTCTCACTCATAAGTTGGAGTTGAACAATGAGAATACGTGGACACAGGGTGGGGAACAACACACACCAGGACCTGTTGGGGATGGAGGGTGAGGTGAGGGAACTTAGAGGATGAGTCAATAGGTGTAGCATACCACCACCACTGCACATGTATACTTATGTAACAAACCTGTACATTCTGCACATGTATACAGTTTTTTTTTGGAAGAAATACAGGAAAAACATATATAAGACCTTATGTACCCATTAACTTGTCATTTACACACCAACATGGCACATGTATACATATATAACAAACCTGCATGTTGTACACATGTACCCTAGAACTTAAAGTATAATTTAAAAAAAACCTTATGTAAACTTCCTTTTTACTTTTTTTTCTTTTTCTCTGCCTGATTATATAGTGCTGGGATCTGTATTTCATCTATGAGTTCCAGAGAAAGGATCAATCGCCAAGCATGACACTATGATAATATATCTAAATATAACTGTCAAATCTATAGAGAAATGGTGGGAGGGGTGATTATTTCTCACCTGTCTAAGTTGAAATTAATGGTGTCTGCCTTTTTCCTACACAGTGAATAAAAAAATGTACTTTTCCAGTCCTATTCCAGAGAAAGGATGAAGCACTTGCTACCTGTGTTGCAGGCCATTCCTCTTGCTGAATCTGGTGTTTATTTTCCATGGCAAAGGGTCTGAATTAAAGTTAATGACAAATGGAAAGAAGGTGAAATAACTGCTGATGCAAAGAGAGTAAATAAATAGATAATGCTAAAAGGGAAAGCTAACATTACCTCGCTTCGTTGTGAGATGCTGAGAGCAAGGGAATGATACTATCTGTAGGCTGTATTTACACATGAACATGGGACTGGCTACAAAATTTGCAGAGCCCTGTGCAAATAAAAATGCAGGCATTTTGTTCAGAAATGATAAAGCATTTGTAGTCAGTCAAGCATTAAACCAAGTATGTCTCTTGTAAGCATGAGGCGCTGTACAACTGCACAGGTCTCAAACTCTTGAAACCAGCCCTGAATCCTAGAGGAAGGAATCTATTTGCCTGTAAAAATATACTCCTTTATTTGGAGCTAAAGGTCAAGGATGGATCCTAGCATTCAATATACAGTTGGCTATGTGATATACCTTGATGACCTTAAGGCCTTGTGGATGAGCACTTGGAATAATTCTATTTTGCTTTGTCTTTTGTTTTCATTTGATATGTTATGTGCACTACAGAGGACTCCTATTAGAAGGTAACATGTGGGGATTGTTGCTCCTGTATGCACACAAAGACCTTGTTCTATAACAGAGCCACTGTGTAACTATTAACCTAAGTGACGATCTGTTGAAAAGTGCCTGGAATGAGTGGACATAAAACATTCTCTCATGTTTCCTTGTGTTTATAGGCATGTTGCTATAAGTGGAGACCAATGGCTAAAGTAAAGAAAAGATGAAAAACTGGAACCACTGTTTAGGGATGACAGGGTGAAGTCATCTACATACTGCTGATAGCCCTAATACTCACCAAGGGCACCTATGATAAACTCTATGGGACATTCAAAGTGGAGTATATTTGAGGGTGACTATTAACTATGTCACACTGTCCTGGGACATTGATATCAGTGTTCAGATTTATTGGGAAAATGGAAATGGAAATTTATGTAATTAAATTATACTCTAATACTAAGTCCTCAGTGACAATGAAACATTTGGCGGAAAAATAAACATCAGTAAAAAAATATTCTAAAAGGGAATTAGAAGAAATTGGTACAGATCCATGTCCTAGAACAAATCACATTTACCTTTAATGAAGAGAGCTGTATTGAGAAAAAAGATTTATTTGCCATATTGAATGCTGAAATGATGCTATTTTGGAAAAAAAGGAAAAGGATGGCAATTGGCCTGGACAGACAACACAGCTTTAGGAAAACAGGTAAAACAAACTCAACAGATAGGCAGCCAGTTTGCTAGGGGGGCATAAATGGGGAACAGTATGCAGGCTGACCTCAGAGGGACTATTAGGTAGCTCAAGGAAAATAGCCAAACTTTTGGAAGTAGAAGCCAGGGAATAAATTTGTGGGAGACTTATGATATCTCTAGTAAATTGCAATTTATAAATGAAAAACATAATTTATATGGGTGGCTTTCTAACTTGCAAGACCCCATGTACCAACAAAAACCACATATATTGGTCAAGTTTCTTCAAAGAAGCTAAACCAATAGAACGCACACACACACACACACACATACACACACACGCACACACACACAGAGGGAGAGAGAGAAAGTCAGCCCTCAGTATTTATGAGTTCCACATACATGGATTTAATCAACCACGGATAGAAAATATTTGAAAATAATGCAACTGTACTGAACATGTAAAGACTTCTTTTCCTCATCATTATTCTCTAAAAAGGGAGGAATAATGTATAACAGGAATACATTATACCAGAATAATGGAATACAGGAATAATGTATAACAATACAACAATTATTTACATAGACTTTACATTGTATTAGGTATTATAAATAATCTAGAGATGACTTAAAACATACAGAGAATGTGCATAGGTTATATGAAATACTACATCATTTTATTCCAAGGACTGGAGCATCCACAAATTTGGTACCTATGGAAGGGACAACTGTATACACATTATCTAACTATATACAGTGTATACACACTATATATATGGTGTATATACAGTTGTATATATAGTTGTATATATAAACATACACCATATATAGTGTATATACAGTTGTATACACACTATGTATATATAAATATACATATATAAATTTATCTATATCTATATATTTATGTATATATAAATATATATGTACATACAAATTTATCTTTTATCTTTCTTTCATATATGTACAATATATTGTGTCTCCCCATCCACATCTCTATCATCTATATCTATATCTGTTTTTATATCTAGAGAGTTCAGTCCATGACAACATCTGTGCAAATATCATTTTTTTTAGAAGGGTAAGAAAATTCTATTGATATTCTGATTAATTTTGTTAGGATCTTAGGATAACTCATAATGTAACTGGATTTTGGTGTAATACTGGTATAACTGGTAACGTTAATTTGATTTTAACGAACCTATGATAAGCTGACGTCAGTGCTGCGATTTATTGGGGGAATGAAAAAGCTCCCACGAGCTGTTCTTCTCATGAAAGCTGATTGGTTAGAGAAAGAACAGATTTTGTTAATCATCAATCAACTGTTACATTAAATTTGTTTATATTGATAACTTTCAGAAAGCTCATATTTAGCAAGGAGCTGTCAAGTTTGTACATGATTTTGAATGCCTATGGTGGAATATTTCGTAAACTCAAATGAATGTAAAGCAATGCCCACTCCTCAATGGAAGATACAAATGATTAGTGTTTGGGTGCGTATCTTTCTACTTCTTTTATTCTGTAAATGTTGAAAGATGCAAAAAGAATAATGCTATGCGGTTTGGAATTTAGAAAGCTGACCAAGGGTCAGGGGCTTGGACTATATAAGTATAGGTCTAATTTCAGTTGTGCTGTTGTATCCCTGTACTTATCTTCAAGTTCCCTAGAGCCATAGTGCCAACCACTGGCCAAACCTGAATGAAATATGCTAACTAGTGATTGATACAGATCTGTACTAGGGTCTGAAAAACATCAGGAACAACCTTAGCAGTTTATCAGCATTTATTTCAGAAAACGTACAGATTGATTGTTTTCACATAGTTTTTGCTATTGAGCCTGATCATGCAACTTGCTTTTGGCTGTGTGATCAGTGTGATATTAAAAACTCTTGCTCAGGTGCGACTGTGATGCCACTGAAAAGATGTCTCACACAGTCTTTGTGATTCATGATCTGAAGATGAAATGTGTTCTGCGAGACTGAGAAAAAACCCTGGGAACCAGAACTGGAAGTCTCAGGTTGCTCTGATGTTGGCCTGTGATTTTCCTGCTGTACTACATTCTTTACTCTTTTAAATGTCTTATGTGAGTACGCTGTGGGGTATGATGAGTCTGTTCAATTATTAAACATGCCATAATTGCTGCTATATATATATTTGTTTTCCAGAACCTTTTAACAGTAAGTTGCAAAGGTGATGACTATTTACCTCTAAATATTTTAATATGTATTACCAAAAGAAAAAAAAAGAAATTGTCTTACATAACAACAGTGCAATTATAATATTAAGAGATTAACTTTAGTATCATATGATTATTTATGCAGTATATTACATATTATCTGTTATATAATCTGTGAGATTTATTCAAATTTGTCTTTATATAGACTTCATTCAGACTTTATACAGTAATGTTCTGTCTAGACAAAGTAAACCCAAGGTCATGTATTATATTTGGTTACCATATATCTTAAATGTCTTTTAATTTGAATCTTCTTAAGTCTTTGTCTTTCATGACATTGACACTCTTGAAGAGCAAGGCCATTTATTCAGTAGACTGTTTCTCAGTTTGGGTTTGTCTGGTGTTTTCTCGGGATTAAATTTAGTTTATGCACGTTTGGCAGGAATATTATAGATGTGATGCTGAATTCTTCTTACTGCATTATATCAGAAAGCACAAGCTATCAATTAGTCTCATTATCAAATATATTAAACTTTATTAAGATGGTGTCTGCCAGGTTTTTCCCCTGTGAAGTTACTATTTTATCCTTTGCAATTAATATGTATCCTGGGGGTAGATACTTTGACACTATGTAAATATTCTGTTATTCCCTTAAATTTTGTCCTCTAGTTTTAGCATCCTTTGCTAATTCTTGCCTAAACTAACTGTCATAATAGTTGCCAACTGGGGGAGAGCCAAGATGGCCGAATAGGAACAGCTCCGGTCTACAGCTCCCAGCGTGAGCGACGCAGAAGACGGGTGATTTCTGCATTTCCATCTGAGGTACCAGGTTCATCTCACTAGTGAGTGCCAGACAGTGGGCGCAGGACAGTGGGTGCAGTGCACCGTGCGCCAGCCGAAGCAGGGCGAGGCGTTGCCTGACTCGGGAAGTGCAAGGGGTCAGGGAGTTCCCTTTTCTAGTCAAAGAAAGGGGTGACAGATGGCACCTGGAAAATCGGGTCACTCCCACCTGAATACTGCGCTTTTCCGATGGGCTTAAAAAACGGCGTACCAGGAGATTATAACCCGCACCTGGCTTGGAGGGTCCTACGCCCACGGAGTCGCAATGATTGCTAGCACAGCAGTCTGAGATCAAACTGCAAGGCGGCAGCGAGGCTAGGGGAGGGGCGCCCGCCATTGCCCAGGCTTGCTTAGGTAAACAAAGCAGCCGGGAAGCTCGAACTAGGTGGAGCCCACCACAGCTCAAGGAGGCCTGCCTGCCCCTGTAGGCTCCACCTCTGGGGGCAGGGCATAGACAAAAAGACAGCAGTAACCTCTGCAGACTTAAATGTCCCTGTCTGACAGCTTTGAAGAGAGCAGTGGTTCTCCCAGCATGCAGCTGGAGATCTGAGAACGGGCAGACTGCCTCCTCAAGTGGGTCCCTGACCCCTGACCCCCGAGCAGCCTAACTGGGAGGCACCGCCCAGTAGCGGCAGACTGACACCTCACACGGCCGGATACTCCTCTGAGACAAAACTTCCAGAGGAATGATCAGACAGCGGCATTCGCGGTTCACGAAAATCCGCTGTTCTGCAGCCACCGCTGCTAGTACCCAGGCAAACAGGTTCTGGAGTGGACCTCTAGCAAACTCCAACAGACCTGCAGCTGAGGGTCCTGTCTGTTAGAAGGAAAACTAACAAACAGAAAGGACATCCATACCAAAAACCCATCTGTACATCACCATCATCAAAGACCAAAAGTAGATAAAACCACAAAGATGGGGAAAAAACAGAGCAGAAAAACTGGAAACTCTAAAAGGCAGAGTGCCTCTCCTCCTCCAAAAGAATGCAGTTCCTCACCAGCAACAGAACAAAGCTGGACAGAGAATGACTTTGACGAGTTGAGAGAAGAAAGCTTCAGACGATCAAACTACTCCGAGCTACAGGAGGAAATTCAAACCAAAGGCAAAGAAGTTAAAAACTTTGAAAAAAATTTAGATGAATGTATAACTAGAATAACCAATACAGAGAAGTGCTTAAAGGAGCTGATGGAGCTGAAAGCCAAGGCTCGAGAACTACGTGAAGAATGCAGAAGCCTCAGAAGCCGATGCGATCAACTGGAAGAAAGGGTGTCAGTGATGGAAGATGAAATGAATGAAATGAAGCGAGAAGGGAAGTTTAGAGAAAAAAGAATAAAAAGAAATGAACAAAGCCTCCAAGAAATATGGGACTATGTGAAAAGACCAAATCTACGTCTGATTGGTGTACCTGAAAGTGACGGGGAGAATGGAACCAAGTTGGAAAACACTCTGCAGGATATTATCCAGGAGAATTTCCCCAATCTAGCAAGGCAGGCCAACATTCAGATTCAGGAAATACGGAGAACGCCAGAAAGATACTCCTTGAGAAGAGCAACTCCAAGACACATAATTGTCAGATTCACCAAAGTTGAAATGCAGGAAAAAATGTTAAGGGCAGCCAGAGAGAAAGGTCAGGTTACCCACAAAGGGAAGTCCATGAGACTAACAGCGGATCTCTTGGCAGAAACTCTACAAGCCAGAAGAGAGTGGGGGCCAATGTTCAACATTCTTTTTATTTTTTTTTATTTTTTATTTTTTATTTTTGAGACGGAGTCTCGCTCTGTCGCCCAGGCTGGAGTGCAGTGGCGCGATCTCGGCTCACTGCAAGCTCCGCCTCCCGGGTTCACGCCATTCTCCTGCCTCAGCCTCCCGAGTAGCTGGGACTACAGGCGCCCGCTACCACGCCCGGCTAATTTTTTGTATTTTTAGTAGAGACGGGGTTTCACCGTATTAGCCAGGATGGTCTCGATCTCCTGACCTCGTGATCCGCCCGCCTCGGCCTCCCAAAGTGCTGGGATTACAGGCGTGAGCCACCGCGCCCGCCCCTCAACATTCTTAAAGAAAAGAATTTTCAACCCAGAATTTCATATCCAGCCAAACTAAGCTTCATAAGTGAAGGAGAAATAAAATACTTTACAGAGAAGCAAATGCTGAGAGATTTTCTCACCACCAGGCCTGCCCTAAAAGAGCTCCTGAAGGAAGCACTAAACATGGAAAGGAACAACTGGTACCAGCCACTGCAAAATCATGCCAAATTGTAAAGACCATCGAAGTTAGGAAGAAACTGCATCAACTAACGAGCAAAATAACCAGCTATCATCATAATGACAGGATCAAATTCACACATAACAATATTAACTTTAAATGTAAATGGACTAAATGCTCCAATTAAAAGACACAGAATGGCAAATTAGATAAAGAGTCAAGACCCATCACTGTGCTGTGTTCAGGAAACCCATCTCACGTGCAGAGACCCACATAGGCTCAAAATAAAAAGATGGAGGAAGATCTACCAAGCAAATGGAAAACAAAAAAAGGCAGGGGTTGCAATCCTAGTCTCTGATAAAACAGACTTTAAAGCAACAAAGATCAAAAGAGACAAAGAAGGCCACTACATAATGGTAAAGGGATCAATTCAGTAAGAAGAGCTAACTATCCTAAATGTATATGCACCCAATACAGGAGCACCCAGATTCATAAAGCAAGTCCTGAGTGACCTACAAAGAGACTTAGACTCCCACACAATAATAATGGGGACTTTAACACCCCACTGTCAACATTAGACAGATCCACGAGACATAAAGTTAACAAGGATACACAGGAATTGAACTCAGCTCTGCACCAAGTGGACCTAATATACATCTACAGAACTCTCCACCCCAAATCAATGGAATTTACATTTTTTTCAGCACCACACCACACCTATTCCAAAATTGACCACATAGTTGGAAGTTAAGCTCTCCTCAGCAAATGTAAAAGAACAGAAATTATAACAAACTGTCTGTCAGACCACAGTGCAATCAAACTAGAACTCAGGATTAAGAAACTCACTCAAAACCGCTCAACTACATGGAAACTGAACGACTTGCTCCTGAATGACTACTGGGTACATAACAAAATGAAGGCAGAATTAAAGATGTTCTTTGCAACCAACGAGAACAAAGACACAACATACCAGAATCTCTCGGTCACATTCAAAGCAGTGTGTAGAGGGAAATTTATAGCACTAAATGCCCACAAGAGAAAGCAGGAAAGATCCAAAATTGACACCCTAACATCACAATTAAAAGAACTAGAAAAGCAAGAGCAAACACATTCAAAAGCTAGCACAAGGCAAGAAATAACTAAAATCAGAGCAGAACTGAAGGAAATAGAGACACAAAAAACTCTTCAAAAAATTAATGAATCCAGGAGCTGGTTTTTTGAAAGGATCAACAAAATTGGTAGACTGCTAGCAAGACTAATAAAGAAGAAAAGAGAGAAGAATCAAATAGATGCAATAAAAAGTAATAAAGGGGATATCACCACCGATCCCACAGAAATACAAACTACCATCAGAGAATACTACAAACACCTCTACGCAAATAAACTAGAAAATCTAGAAGAAATGGATAAATTCCTCGACACATACACCCTCCCAAGACTAAACCAGGAAGAAGTTGAATCTCTCAATAGACCAATAACAGGCTCTGAAATTGTGGCAATAATCAATAGCTTACCAACCAAAAAAGTCCAGGACCAGATGGATTCACAGCCGAATTCTACCAGAGGTACAAGGAGGAACTGGTACCATTCCTTCTGAAACTATTCCAATCAATAGAAAAAGAGGGAATCCTCCCTAACTCATTTTATGAGGCCAGCATCATCCTGATACCAAAGCCGGGCAGAGACACAACCAAAAAAAAGAATTTTAGACCAATATCCTTGATGAATATTGATGCAAAAATCCTCAATAAAATACTGGCAAACCGAATCCAGCAACACATCAAAAAACTTATCCACAATGATCAAGTGGGCTTCATCCCTGGGATGCAAGGCTGGTTCAACATATGCAAATCAATAAATGTAATCCAGCATATAAACAGAACCAAAGACAAAAACCTCACGATTATCTCAATAGATGCAGAAAAGGCCTTTGACAAAATTCAACAACCCTTCATGCTAAAAACTCTCAATAAATTAGGTATTGATGGGACGTATCTCAAAATAATAAGAGCTATCTATGACAAACCGACAGCCAATATCATACTGAATGGACAAAAACTGGAAGCATTCCCTTTGAAAACTGGCATAAGACAGGGATGCCCTCTCTCACCACTGCTATTCAACATAGTGTTGGAAGTTCTGGCCAGGGCCATTAGGCAGGAGAAGGAAATAAAGTGTATTCAATTAGGAAAAGAGGAAGTCAAATTGTCCCTGTTTGCAGACGACATGATTGTATATCTAGAAAACCCCATTGTCTCAGCCCAAAATCTCCTTAAGCTGATAAGCAACTTCAGCAAAGTCTCAGGATACAAAATCAATGTACAAAAATCACAAGCATTCTTATACACCAATAACAGAGAAACAGAGAGCCAAATCATGAGTGAACTCCCATTCACAATTGCTTCAAACAGAATAAAATACCTAGGAATCCAACTTACAAGGGATGTGAAGGACCTCTTCAAGGAGACCTACAAAACACTGCTTAATGAAAGAAAAGAGGATACAAACAAATGGAAGAACATTCCATGCTCATGGGTAGGAAGAATCAATATCATGAAAATGGCCATACTGCCCAAGGTAATTTATAGATTCAATGCCATCCCCATCAAGCTACCAATGACTTTCTTCACAGAATTGGAAAAAACTACTTTGAAGTTCATATGGAACCAAAAAAGAGCCCACATCGCCAAGTCAATCCTAAGCCAAAACAACAAAGCTGGAGGCATCACACTACCTGACTTCAAACTATACCACAAGGCTACAGCAACCAAAACAGCATGGTACTGGTACCAAAACAGAGATATAGATCAATGGAACAGAACAGAGCCCTCAGAAATAATGCCGCATATCTACAACTATCTGATCTTTGACAAACCTGAGAAAAACAAGCAATGGGGAAAGGATTCCCTATTTAATAAATGGTGCTGGGAAAACTGGCTAGCTGTATATAGAAAGCTGAAACTAGATCCCTTCCTTACACCTTACACAAAAATTAATTCAAGATGGATTAAAGACTTAAATGTTAGACCTAAAACCATAAAAACCCTAGAAGAAAACCTAGGCATTACCATTCAGGACATAGGCATGGGCAAGGACTTCATGTCTAAAATACCAAAAGCAATGGCAACAAAAGCCAAAATTGACAAATGGGATCTAATTAAACTAAAGAGCTTCTGCACAGCAAAAGAAACTACCATCACAGTGAACAGGCAACTTACAAAATAGGAGAAAATTTTCGCAACCTACTTATCTGACAAATGGCTAATATCCAGAATCTACAATGAACTCAAACAAATTTACAAGAAAAAAACAAACAACCCCATCAACAAGTGGGCGAAGGACATGAGTAGACACTTCTCAAAAGAAGACATTTATGCAGCCAAAAAACACATGAAAAATGCTCATCATCACTGGCCATCAGAGAAATGCAAATCAAAACCACAATGAGATACCATCTCACACCAGTTAGAATGGCGATCATTAAAAAGTCAGGAAACAACAGGTGCTGGAGAGGATGTGGAGAAATAGGAACACTTTTACAATGTTGGTGGGAGTGTAAACTAGCTCAACCATTGTGGAAGTCAGTGTGGCGATTCCTCAGGGATCTTGAACTAGAAATACCATTTGACCCAGCCATCCCATTACTGGGTATATACCCAAAGGACTATAAATCATGCTGCTATAAAGACACATGCACACGTATGTTTATAGTGGCACTATTCACAATAGCAAAGACTTGGAACCAACCCAAATGTCCAACAATGATAGACTGGATTAAGAAAATGTGGCACATGTACACCATGGAATACTATGCAGCCATAAAAAGTGATGAGTTCATGTCCTTTGTAGGGACATGGATGAAATTGGAAATCATCATTCTCAGTAAGCTATCGCAAGAACAAAAAACCAAACACCACATATTCTCACTCATAGGTGTGAATCGAACAATGAGAACACATAGACACTGGAAGGGGAACATCACACTCTGGGGCCTGTTGTGGGGTGGGGGGAGGGGGGAGGGATAGCTTTAGGAGATATACCTAATGCTAAATGACGAGTTAATGGGTGCAGCACACCAGCATGGCACATGTATACATATGTAACTAACCTGCACGTTGTGCACATGTACTCTAAAACTTAAAATATAATAATAATAAAATAAAAAAATAAAAAAAAAGTAGTTGCCAACTGATGATTTTCTAATGATATCATTCTGTTGCTATTTATTAGTCGGCTTTCTATTGGAAGAAAGGGCCCCTACTCCTACCTTTCTTTTTATCAGTGTGGATGCATGGATTCTGGCTCTATATATTATGTTGATGCTCAACTTGTCCCTGATTTGTTCAGTGGGGACCACTTTAAGCTGGCTTTTGTGTCCTTTTGACATATCCCCTCCATTTTTGGATGCTTCCAAAATTTTTGGCATAACAAGATGTTCCTGGCTTCATTGTGTACTTTCCTTGCCTCAGCCCTGCAATCAGCTGTTTCTCCAAGAAGCCCTAATTCCTTTCAGTGAAGAATGGTATTTAATGAAATGACACTAGAGAATGAGAACCATGAACAATATCCTATTCCTTTGTCTCAAAAGAAGGATAACTACAGCAACAAGAGAAAGAAGAATATAATAAAAATAAGTACTGCTTTCTGTTCACTTGCAACTTATCAGGTACCAGAGTAGGGGCTTTCAAATAACTGTATGTAAGTTTCATAACATGTTTAAGAAAGCAATACCCTGGTGCTAAGTATGCTGATTGCAATTCGGTTGTCTTGGCTTATAGACCTCCTCAACAGACAGAGCTAGGAAATGGAATCTTTATATGAATGTGCATGTTCATATACTTAAAACTTTACATCCCAAGTATCACTCCCAATTTCCTTTTCTTCATGGTAATTATCACCTAATATACTACATAGTTTATTTATAATGCTTATTAATATTAGATTCGTTATCATCTTTATCTTTTTCTACCAGAATGTAAGCTCCATAATAGTGTGAATTTTAATCTGCTTTGTTTATTGATGCATTCCAAGCAGCAAGAACAGCGCTGGGGTTCAACAGCGATTTATGAATGGAAAATAAATGAACTCCAGGGAACACAAAAATTGGTATAAGAAAGAAAATCTAATTGTATTATATAGTTCCACTGCGAAGAGTGTTTCTGTAGTTATAAACTATATTAAATTAACATTACATGTTAACGTAAATTAATTATGATATTATATTGTAAAGATGGAGTGGGGAAAAAAGGATATATATGCGAGATGAAAGAATTCTAAATCTTTACTTTTTTGACAAAGTCAATAGATAATGCCTAAAACGGAAAAATGAATAAATAACTATTTCAACTTTTTGTGTTTGTTTTTTGCTATATAATTGCCCACCAAAAAACAAAACAACAACAACAAAAAAACAAACAAAAACAAGTAGAGAAGTTGAAGACAGTTGTTTCTGAGGAATTGAAGAGAGCATGATGGAGAGGCTACAGAAAAATACATTTTAAAAATAAATAGGGCAGAATACTTGATGGATTAAATTAGGTGTCTCTGTCATAACTACTTTTAACATATTGTCTGATCATCTCCCTACAGTTCCAAACATACCTTTGATAATAATAAAATAAAAATTTTCTTAAGAGAAATCACATATATGAATGACTATATGAAAATATGCAAGTTATTAATTTTTCTGGAATCTGCTCTAAAATATACTCTTTTAAAAGACAGGTCAGCAGATACCTGTGTCAACTGACATTTTTAATGCTCAATTGCAAATTGCAATGAAACTATCTGCCTACATTGCTGAAACTTTTCATCTTGTTTACTCTAAGTGGAGAATGTCACACACTTGTAACGTTATATAGGATAATTTTTTTCTCTTCTTCATACCACATATTGTGTTTTTCTCCCAAGTGAGTGGTTTGCTTTACTGTATGACATGGCAAACCAAAAAGCTGACAGCCTTTGTCTGTGTAGGGTGTTAGAAAATTCACAGAAGCATTTTTCTCTCACTATGCAGGATCTCTCAGCAGCTATCCTGTTTACTAATTTTTCTCCTGGGCTTTCTTATAGCCTTTTCCACCCAGCTGTTCTTTTTTTCCCTTGATTTCATTACATATTTCACCATAAATTGCATGAAATTCTATAAATTTCTTAAATGTCTTTTGAAAGAAAGGTATAAATGAATAAATAATAAACTAATTACATATCTTTTTATTCACTGAAACAGAAAATCATTCCTGAGGTATTTATAATTCCTGGAGATGAAAGATGTATAGTTATAATTCTTCTAATTGTTTACTTGGATCTGCTTTTCTTAATTTAGTTAATGTTTTCTGTAATCTTGCCTTAAATTTTGAGGGAGACATTTAAGATAATTTAAAATCAATGTACTAAATGTTTATTTTTAAATGATAGGACAATAGATTTTTGAGTGAGAAATGGCTGTAGATTTTTTTCTCTTTCACAGTCCTGTGATTGGCTACTTATTTTATTCCCATTTTCTTTCTCTTGTTTTGTTGGAAAATCCTTTCCTTCAACTAAAACACACACTCTCTCACACACAATCATTTTAGTTTTTTCTCCGTGTTTTATAAAGTGCTCAGCACTGGGAAAATTCAAATGCATAAAACAAGCTCCTTGAGCAAGTTACTCTAAAAACCTGCTTGCTGACCTGTAAAGCAGGGATAATAGTAGCACCTATCTCACAGAAATTTGGTCTGAGTCTTGAACAAGATAAAGCACCAGCCCACATAGTGAGGAACTCAAGGAATGTTTGCCACTGCCACATTTCACTGGCTTGTTGCTAACGCTAAATAAAGACCTCTGAAAAATGCACAGCATTATTAAAATGTAAGGAAGTATGTTAAATGAAATCTTACTAGTGGTAGGTTATAATTTCAGCCAAGTGAATACTTTTTGAATGTGATCCTACCTTGAAGCATATTAAGTATTTATATAATTTTTTTTGAAACTGTATATAGGTCTTAACACAGCTCCATTAACATTTCATACTTAACCCTTAGTTCAAGTTTAATACCTTATTGAATCTTCATCCTAATGTTCAATTCATTACCTCTAATTTTCCAGTCTTGTGTGTTTGTAAATGTTATAAATAAATATATCAAAGCCATTGATAATTCTATTGATTTGTGTGAACATTATCCTGCTGCATATTACCACTAAACAGTTATTTAATAAATGTCTTAGACAATTTACTTTTGATTTTTTTTCAAGTAGAGCAATCTCTCAATTTTTGTCTGGAAAGAAATTTTATTTATTTATGTTCCTCAGACTCACAGAAGCAAAGGGCTTGGCTAAAAACCTATTTAAAGCCCTTTGTTGTAATAGGTAGGTTATCTCCCACTGGGGTTGTTCTGGCCAGCAGTCTTACTGAAGCTGGCCTTTTTAATAGCTAAATCAATAGTAGAATTTAGAACCAGGATGACTTCTGTAGTGGATGCGTGCAGTCCTATTGCCTATATTTACTGAGGCGTTTGATAGTAATTTTGGGGAAAAAAGCCTCACAAAACCATAATTATTTAATTTGAATTTATTATGACATTAGGTATTTTGTATCAGGAAAGGCACTCTTCCCTAAAGCTATGTTATATCTGTAGGAAAGGTAATTCAGGGAGTGAGAAATAGTTCATGTTCAATTTGAGGTTATTGGGTTTCCTATTATGAAGAAATGCGTAAATCTATATCTTAAAGCACCAAGATTAGGACATTTATTTCTTCCACCTCTATACTTACAAATGGTCTGGCCCAAATCTATCTATCCAAACTTATTGCTGTAATGTGGACCCTTTGCTCTATTTAATGCAGGTTTCCATCTTTTCCACTTAAGCATATTACTACCCATTTCTGAATTTTCTGTTTCTCTTCTTTCTAGAACCCACTTCTTAGGATCTCTCTACCGATATAAATTCTATTCGAAAATTTTCCCTAAGTAAACCTCTTTCAAAACGATATTTTTTTTCCTTCTTTGTTTCCACTGAACCATAATGTTTGTAACACATTTTATCATATGGATTTTTTTGTGTATAGAAGTGTTATCTTTCCAAATCATATCTCATTAATCCAGGATGAATAGTTAGCTTTATAAAATAACTGAAATCACCACTTTGGTAAGAAACCTTTTAAAAATGTTAATTTTGTTAATTTTTACAAAAGATGTTCCTTCCCTACTTAAGTAAATATCTATATTAAAACAACTTAGGCTTTTCTTGATGATGTATGATCATAAACATGTGTTGTTTTCTCCTGATACAATTGGCCCCCAAACTACTGTCAACTGTTGCTCCTCAAGGCATAAACATTAACAAGGATCCCCTATTTCTCAATCAAGCCTCTGCTTCTAAGAAGATTCAATTATTTGTTCATTTAGTATTTATTGATCACTGTATTTCAGTATTAGGCTAGTTACTAGACAATAGTAAAGCAGACATTGCTAGGTCTTATAGTACTTATAGAGTAAAGATACTAAACAAAAAGCACAAAAATAGAAGTATAAATTAGAGAAGGCACAAAGAAGGAAAATTACGGGGATATTATGATGAAGTAAAACAAAGGTAACAGATTTAGACTGGTATGTCAAGGAAAGCCTCCACAGAGAAGGGACATTTAAGCTGAAACCCGAAGAGCAGGTAAACCTTAGCCAGATGAGGAGCAAGGGAAGAACATCCCAGGCCAAGGGAATATCATATGTTAAAGCCCCAGGTTGCAAAGGAGCTTGGTGCTTGTAGGAATTAAAGAGAAGTCAATGTCGCAGGAGTGTAGTGACACAAAGCAATGTGCAGCTGGTGGAGTCAGACACTGCATGACCTTTTTGGCTATTTTATGGATTTAAATTTTTCCTAAGTGCAGTTGGAAATAGGTTTAAGCAGGAAAGTGGGAAGATCTCAAATATATCTTAAGAAGATTTCCAGCTGCATGGATTGAACAGGTAAGGGAGAAATTCCCTGAATAGTCGCAAGGCTGATTACAAGGTCCAGGCAGTGGCTCCACGTATTATTGGTGACAGTGGAGGTGGTGAGAAGTGGACAGAATCAGGTTTGACTTTGGAGGTCTGAGCAACAGAATTTGCTGATGGATTTCTTATGTGGGTGAGAAGGTAGAGATCAATGATACTTTTTTTCAGGGCATGAGTGAGTGAAGGAGGCAGTTTGGAGACAAAGACATAATTATAAGAGTGTATAACCAGGAGGCACAGAATCTCTTAACCTATGTAACTGTTGTCTGTCACCTGAAGTCTCAATTTAGTTATTTTCAGATCCTTGGTGTTATTACTGAGTGCTGAGGCTCCTAGAGATTGGCATTCTGGACATATGAAGGTCAAATTTTAGAGCTTAAGCCTTTTGGTACCAGGGACCAAATATCACACTTCTGAATTCTCTTAAAGTGTTGTTCTCAGCACAGAGTAGGTGGTCACTAAGCTAATTTCATGTTAACTAATTAGTGTTTCATTAATGATAATTGTTGGATAATTTCCTTGCTGGTAAGGATTATGTTTTACATTTGTTTTTCACTCTTTTTAGTTGTGGGCACATGGTGCTTCTTTAGAAGACCTGAATTAGAGGTTGCACTTTTACTATTTGTCCTGATTAACATTAAGGACAGGACAGGAGAAAGGATATTTAAGAAACTCATTGTGCATAGTGAATGTGACTATATTTAGTTAAATTAAAATCTTTCTGCTTCCTTATACTTTTTCCTGCTCAACAAGTTTGGAAGCCAGAATTAGATGTGCGTACACATTTTGGCTGCTCCTGGTTCTCTTATTGGGTTCTGCCTGACTGCAGAGAAAGTTTATTCTCATCTTTCTCTGCCATGATGTAAATTGAATGGAACAGTGTTAAATAATTATTCTGACACTTGTTAAAATGGTGAGGAAGACTATTCAGAACTATGGTGATAGTTGTCCAGACTATTGTAATAGGGAAGGAAGATCCAGCTCAATTTCAAATACAAAAATAAATGGAATTTTACAGCTAAGGAGCAGGTTAGGGAGAAGGGGGGGCAGTGGATGGAAAATTCCTAAGAGAAGACATCAAGGGTAGGGGTAATTCTTGCTAAACTAACATGATCCTTGCTGAAGGCAGACCAAGATGACGAGGTATCACCTAGAAGATGGTAAGAGACGAGGAATTTAATCAGATATCAAGGATGATCAAATATCAAGGGTGGGGGATTCTTTCTAAACTAATTTAGCAAAATTCATGATAAAATTGGGATAGGCAGGCTCAGCAAGGACAGGGGCAAAGGTCAAGCTTTACTAGAAAGAAGGCTCAGAGACAAATTGGTCAAGGAGAGAGTCTGTCAGCAGGCTCTGCCTCTGTGGGCCTACAGTGGTCCTCTAGCTGTTCACAGCTGCTAGACTGGCTGAGACATCTTGCATGCAGATCTAAGCTATTCTCCAAATGACTTTACTCATAATAAAGCTGAAATATTTACCTCCTACTGTTTGACAGCTAGGTCTATATTTTGAATGGCTCAGAACTCAGGTGGAGAATATGGATGTTGTTGATATTCATTGAGTCAGGGTTCTCTAGAGGGACAGAACTAATGGAATAGATATAAATATAAAGGCAAGTTCATTAAATATTAACTCACACAATCACAAGGTTCTACAATAGGCTGTCTGCAGGCTGAGGACCAAGGAGAGCCAGTCCGAGTTCCAAAAATGAAGAACCTGGAGTCCGATGTTCTAGGGCAGAAAGTTTCCAGCACAGGAGAAAGATGTAGGCTGGGAGGCTAGGCCAGTCTCCCTTTACACATTTTTCTGCCTGCTTATATTCCAGCCTCGATGACAGCTGATTAGATTGTGCCCACCCAGATTAAGGGTGGGTCTGCCTTTCCCAGCCCACTGACTCAAATGTGAATCTCCTTTAGCAACATCCTCATAAACACACCCAGGATCAATACTTTGTATCCTTCAATCCAATCAAGTTGACACTCAGTATTAACCATCACAGCCTTTAAGAAACCCAACACATATGTCCAGATATACCAATGCATTTACCTGTTTTTTGCAACATAGGAAAAGAGGTAACTCCAGAACTACAGTTATAACTACATTGTATTAGTCTAGGTTTTTTAGGTATGTTATTTCATTTATTCTCACAATGTCAATGAAGAAGTCAATAATACCATAGAAAACTACAGCAGTGCCAGATGTTTGATTATAATTATTTTGTTTTGTTGGTTTTCTAAAATATACCAGCTGATTCTAGGTATAAAAAGGCGGGACCAGACATTTTCATACATTCTATTATTGCATTCATCTGTGTCATATTGTGCAATTGAGTGTCAGTTGGAAATTTTATATACTGTTCAAGCTTGACACATCCTGAGAGTTTTGCTAAAAAGTTATGCTAAGCAAATACAAATTATCAACTTTGTGCAACCAACAGTTCATTTTACTTATTCTGTAAAAACCTGGTAACCTGCTATATCTGCTTCTCCCAGCTCTAATTATCTTCATTTATGTTCTTGAAATTGACTTCTCTGAAAATTATGTAACCAAAAAAATTTCTCAGAATGTGATACTAAGATGATTTGTTTGACCAAACTAAATTATAGCAAAGGATTAGACAACTATTATCTTAGTGAAAACAGCAGTAATTTGGAAGTTTAAAATCTTTCAGTTTGCAATTTTTCCTGTAATTTTATCTTTTCTCTGAGAACTATTTCTTCCTTTCTACAAATAATAGTGACTAATTTCCCACTTTTGTATTTTCTTTTTATCTTATTTTGTTTTTTTTCCTCATTTAAGAGACTACACTCTCTTTAGCTCTATGACATGTACAGGTATGCACTGGAGGTATTGCAGGTTCAGTTCCAGACCACCACAATAAAGTGAATATAGCAATAAAGTGAGTCACATGAATTTTTTTGGTTTCCTAGTACATGTGAAAGTTATGTTTACACTATTTGTAGTCTATTAAATGTGCAATAGCATTATGTCTAAAAAATATACATACCTTACTTAAAAATACTTTATTGCTAGAAAATGCTAATGATCATCTAAGCTTTCACTGAGTCCTAATCTTCTAGTTGGTGGAGAGTCACAACCTCGGTGTTGATGTTTGCTGAATGATCAGGGTGGTGGCTGCTGCTGAATGTTGGGGTGGCAATGGCAATTTTTAAAAAAGATAACCAAGAAGTTTATTTCATGGATTGACTTTTGTTTTCATGAAAGATTTCTCTGTAGCATGCAATGCTGTTAACATTTTACCAGTATAACTATTTTTCACAGTAGAACTTCCTTCAAAATTGGAGTAAATCCTATTAAATTCTGATGCTTCTTTATCAAATAAGTGTATAAAATATTCTGAATCCTTTGTTGTCATTTCAACAATGTTCACAGCATGTTCACCAGGAGTAGATTCCAGCTGAAAAAATCACTTTTGCTGCTTATCCATAATAAGGAACTCCTTATCTGTGCAAATATTATGAGATTGCAGAAATTCAATCACATCTTCAGGCTTCACTTCTAATTCTATTTCTTTTGCTATTTCTACCACATTTGCAGTGACTTCTTCCACTGATGTCTTGAGCCCCTCAAAGTCATTTATGAGGGTTGGAATAAATTTCTTCCAAACTCCTGTTAATGTTAATATTTGGCCTCTTCCCATAAATCACCAATGTTTTAATGGCATCTAGAGTAATGACTTTTTTTCAAAAAGTTTTGAATTTACTTTGATTCCTCTCATTCCATCAGAGGAATCATTATGTATTATAGCTGCAGCCTTTCAAAATATATTTTTTAAATAATAAGAATTGAAAGTCTAAATTACTTCTTGATCCATGAGCTGCAGAATGGAAGTTGTATTCACAGGCGTGAAAACATTAATCACATTGTACTTCTCCATCAGAGCTCTTGGGTGACCAGATGCATTGTCAATGAGCAGTAATATTTGGAAAGAAATCTTTTTTTTTTTTTTTTCTGGTCAGCAGATCTTAAGAATGGGCTTAAGATATTCAGTAAACCATGTTGTCAACAGATGTGCTGTTATCTAGGCTTTTTTGTTCCATTTATAGAGCACAGGCAAAGGAGATTTAGCATAATTCTTAAGAGCTCTAGGATTTATAGACTGGAAAATGAGCATTGGTCTAAACTTCAAGTCACCAGCTGTATTAGCCCCTCACAAGCTTGTCCTTTGAAGGTTTTAAGTCAGCCACTGACTTCTCTTTAGCTATGAAAATACTAGATGGCATCTTTTTCCAGTAGAAGGCTGTTTGGTCTACCTTAAAAATCTATTTGGTGTTACCACCTTTACCAATGATCTTAGCTATATCTTCTGAAAAACTTTCTGGAGCTTCTACATTAGCACTTGCTGCTTCACCTTACGCTTCTATATTATGAAGATGGATTCTTTCCTTGAAGTACATGAATCAACCTCCTCAGAAGAAAAGAATCAGACTTTTCTTCTGCAACTTCCTCACCTCTCATAGCCTTCAGAGAATTGAAGAGAGTTAGGGCCTTGCTCTGGATTAGGCTTTGGCTTGTGAGAATGTTGTGGTTGGTTAGATCTCCTATCCAGACCACAAAAGTTTCTCCATATCAGCAATAAGGCTGTTTGGCTTTCTTATCAGTTGTATGTTCACTGGAGTGGCACTTTTAATTGTCTTCAAGATCTTTTCCTTTGAATTCACAACTTGGCTATTTAGCACAAGAAACCTAGCTTTTGGTCTATCTTAGCTTTCTGCATGCCTTCTTCACTAAGTGTAATAATTTTTAACTTTGGATTTAAAGTGAGAGACACAAAACTCTTCCTTTCACTTGAACACTTGAATAAATTATGCCAATTAACTTCAATTAATGATGCCTATTAACTTCAATTAATTAATTGAAGTTAGTTAATTAAAGTTAATTGGTCAAATTTTAATATTGTTGCATTTCAGGGTAGAGGAAGGACTGAGAAGAGAGAGATAAACCACCTGTCAGTGGAGCAGTCAGAACACACACAACATTTATTGATTGTTTTCTATCTTATCCAGGTGTGGCTCATGGTGCCTCAAATAATTACGATAGTAACATCAAAGATCACTGATTTTTTTGCACATCATATTGGGGAAAATATAAAAAAATTACTGATTACAGATCATCATAACCGATATGATAACAATGAAAAAGTTTGAAATATTGTGACAATGACCAAAATGTGACACAGAGACATGAAATGAGCACATACTGTTGGAAAAATGGTGCTGATAGACTTGCTTGTTGCAACGTTGCCACAAACCTTCAATTTGTAAAAAATGCAAGTCTGAAAAGTGCGATAAAGTGAAGCACATTAAAACTTGGTATGCCTGTATTTCTTGGTCCTAAGGATAGCATTAGAGATCAAAATCATCATTATGTATTAAAATAGGCATAACCTTAATTCAGCAAATTCATGTTTAGGAATAAAGTTAGTTCTGCTATAACACAATTGTCATGTTCTCAAGAAACCTTGAATTATTAAGAATCATGGTGTAAACACAGTTGAATGGAGGCAAGGAAGTTAGAACCTGGGTAAATTTAGAATGACAATTAAAAGCTCATATTTTGTACAGGTATTTCAATGACACAGGTATTTTAAAACTATAAATACTTTATATTTTTAATGTAAATATTAAAGATTAATTCAATAAAATAAAAAATTACATTAAAAATTCTGAGTTAAGTCTATGCATTTTAAACAATGAAAATCAATGAGCCTCTAATGAGTTACCATTATCCTAAATAATTTTTGTAACCTATTGCTATGATAAAGATATGGCTGAAATTAGATATTTTAAAAATGTATTAAGTCAAAGTTAATTATAACATTCATAGCTGCCAATGGTTTTAATTGTAAGTAAAGAAAAAGGCTAAGAGATATAAGTCATGTGCTTAACATTTAAAAAGTCTTTAAGATACCAGTTCCTGGGCCTGGCCTCTTATAATTAATAACAATTCACATATTAAAAATCAGCGTCATTATGAAAATCACAATAAAAATGAAGTTCTGGTATAGCTCAAAAAATTAGAAAAAATGTTGCATAAGTGTATTTGCAAGTAGATACATCACAGCATCCTTTATAACAGGAAAATATAGAAAATAACCTAAAATTTCAGCAACAGAGTATTGGATAAACATATTTCATTTTGATAAATTCCCATAATGTATGTATGTATGTATGTATGTATGTGTAATGTATGTATTCATGGTATATTATTAAGTGACAAAATCTTATAGAATAGCCTGTCTATAATAATTCTGTTTTTGAAAAAACACTTAAATTGATACATAATATTTGTACATATTTGTGGGGTGCATGCATAGAATATGTAATGCTCAAGTCAGGGTATATAGGCTATCTATCGCCTTGAGTATTCATTATTTCTATGTGTTAGAAACATTTCAAGTCCTCTCTCCTGGCTGTTTTGAAATATACAGTGGTTGTTAACTACAGCCATCCTACTCTGCTATCGAACATCAGAACATATTCCTTCTACTTAGACTCACATTTGTAGCCATCAACCAACCTCTCTTATCTCCTACTGCCACCGCCACCAAACCAGACACCCTTCCCAGCTTCTGGTATCTGTCATTCTACTCTGTACCTCCACAAGATCAACTTTTTTAGCTCCCACATATGAGTGAGAACACGCAGTATTTGTCTTACTGTGCCCGGTTTATTTCACTTAACATAATGACCTCCAGTTCCATCTATGTTGCTAGAGATGACACGATTTCATATTTCTTTGTGGCTGAATAGTATTCCATTGCATATGTGTACAACATTTTCTTTATCCATTCATCTGTTGATGGACACTTAGGTTGACTGCATATCTTGCCTACTGTGAATAGTGCTGCAACAAACATGCAAGTGCAGGTATCACTTCTATATATTTAATTTCTTTTCCTTTGGATAAATAGTCGTGGGATAGATAAATCATATCATAGTTCTATTCTTAGTTTTTTGAGAAATCTCCATACTGTTTTCCATAGTGGTTGTACTAATTTACATTCCCACCAAGAGCATATAAAAGTTCCCTTTTCTCTGCATCCTTGTCAGTATCTGTTATTTTTTGCCTTTTTAATAGTAGCCATTGTTACTAGGATAAGAAGCTTCTTAGGACTTGTGGAGGTGTGTGGGACCCAGCTTGAGCTCCTTCTCTGGAGCAATGCCATCATTCGGCTTCCAGGTAGCTCCTTATTTATGTTAGTCTCAGGGCCGGTGTGGGTTGAGGGGCTATTCTGTGGTTTGGATTGCAGGAGTCCACAGAGGGAATATGGACCACTGGTGGGGGCGTCACTCACTTATCCTTTTCCACACTGGAGAGCCTCTCCTGGCTCCCAGCTGATCCTGCCAAGCAGGCTGCCTGCCTTGCTTCCCCCTCCTTCCTTGCTTTAGTTGTTTCCTGTTACTTCTCTATTGAATTCCAGCATTCTCTCTTAGGTGATCTATCCTAAGTGTGATTATTTACTTCCTATTTTGTTTCTTCTTTTTAGAGGAGGTGGTACCATATGCCTCTAGTCAGCCATGTTGAAGCCCCTCTACCTGAAATTTTATATTTGCATTTATTTTCCAATGAAAATATCTGCAAAGGTATATAACAAAATACTAAGAGTGGTTCTGTCTGGTTGGCGGAATTATGAATGCCTTTTCATTTTGCTTGTTTCCATTGAGTTTGTTTTCTAGAATAAACATGGATTACGTTGCTAAGAATTATAATAATTATCTTTTGTAATTATTATTACTTAATTAATAAGTAATTTTAAAAGAACTCAAATCTCCTTTAGAACTGCAGAAATTGAAATAGGGCTTTTGGAAAGTGGGAAAAAACCAGAACCACAATACAAAATTGTTTATAAGTACATGCTAAGCTATTCTATCTTAATAACTGATTCAACAAAACAATATTCTAGAAAAATGTAATGGACAGAGTGCTATAGCATGAACCATATATAGTTTATAGAATGCATCCAAGTTTAACTACTTATTTTCTATATGTCCTTAAGTATAATTGAAAAATAATATATAGATAGAGATGTGTATTGTTAATATTCTTCAGGGCTGAATGGCCAAGCTATGAAAAAAAGACAATAAAATACGAATGCATTGGCTTTCCAATAAAAATTAACATTTTAAAAGCAGTTTGACAGTCATTTATTTAGCCTTTATCATGTTGTAGGCTTGGCGCTAGGTGGTAGGGTACAGATGCAGGCAACATGGTGCTTTGCCCCCAACAACTCACTATCCAGCTAGAGAGAAAGAAACATCAAATACCTAGTGCTGCTTTAAAAGCCTTGCTAAGTCCCCGTTGCAGCCCGCAGCTGTCAGAATATGGCAGTGCTTGTTGAGCTGGCACAAAAAGCTCATTTTCTGCAGCACGTTTTTCCACATGAGGGTATTTATCCCCAAGCAGCTACTCCCTCCTTTACAAAGGACTGATTTGGTATTCAGTTTGGTTGCGATGCCACAGGTGTTTTAAATTTGATGGCAGCTTCCAGCAAGCGTGGGTCTGAGAAGCTCTCTGTGTTGCCTGCCTGGGTGAGCATTTGCCAGGCCAAGTAAGCTCACTCATTGAAGGGAGGGCCTTGCAGTTGAAAAGGCGTGCAGCATAAATGCATTGTCATGAGTTTGCCTGTTTTCCTCTTTTATTCTGTGCTCTCTGCCATGAGCCCCAAAATGTATTACTTCATAAGGAGGGATGAATGCCAGCATTTGCCAAGACATTAAGATACAGATTCTGCTTCTTCAGTTGACTAGATTAACATACTAAACAGCCTATTCTGGTAAGATGGTTTCAACTAAAATTTATATTTCCCTTCTCCTCCTGCTGGTTATGATTTCGTTGGGTGATTTTTCTCCTGTGATGGTGCTCCCTCCAGTCCTACTCTGCTCCAGTCATCATCCACGCTGCCAACAGACTCATCTGTTTTACATGAAAACCTAAACATGTTATCCCCTGCTTAAAATTTGTACAAACTGAGCTCATCCTTCAATATTTAGCTCACGCTTTGCTTCCCATGCAGAGATGAACACCTTCTGGTCCAGCTGAACTTTGGCATACCCTTGTTAAGAGATAAACTTAAGCATATTCAAATTTTAATGAGTTTATTTGATCAGATAGTGATTCATGAATTGGGCAGCAGCAGACCACTGGGGTTAGGGGGCTGGGGCAAGAGAGGAAACTTATAAGGTGTTCACGGAAGAAAGACAAAGAAAATGCATCTGATTGGTTAAAGTGGAAAGTCCCTAGTTAGAGGTTAGTGGTGGTTTCTGATAGGTAAAGTCTATGTTTAGAGGTTAGCTGATGATTTCTGATTGGCTAAGCATAATTTCATTTTGCTGTTTTCATCGGGCTTTGGTTTGCTTATGGAGGAGCCCAAGGCACTGAAGCTGTCTCAGCCTAATGGACTCCCAATTAAATTTTTAAAAACACCTTTCATATGTTATCTATGCATGGTATTTGCAGTTCTTTTTTTGTCATCTATTTCTGTTTCTAGTTAATATCTGAGTTCAAGGACTATATCTTATTTACCCTTTTAGTATCTACTATCAAGACACATGCACATGTATGTTTATTGTGGCACTGTTCACAATAGCAAAGACTTGGAACCAACCCAAATGTCCATCAATGATAGACTGGATAAAGAAAATGTGGCACATATACACCATGGAATACTATGCAGCCATAAAAAAGGATGAGTTCATGTCCTTTGCAGGGACATGGATGAAGCTGGAAACCATCATTCTCAGCAAACTAATACAGGAACAGAAAACCAAAGACTGCATGTTCTCACTCATAAGTGGGAATTGAACAATGAGAACACATGGACACAGGGAGGGGAATATCACACACCAGGGCCTGTCAGGGAATGCGGGGCTAGGGGAGGGATAGCATTAGGAGAAATACCTAATGTAGATGATGGGTTGATGGGTGCAGCAAACAACCATGGCATGTGTGTACCTATGTAACAAACCTGCAGGTTCTGCACGTGTATCCCAGAACTTAAAGTATAGTAATAATAAAAAAGTATCTAAATCTCATGTAAGCCTGGGTTATAATATGTACAAAAAACATTTGCTGCAAATATTAATGTATTAAATATTGAATAAACTATTAAATATTAAATGAATGAATGGCGTGGTTAAATCTCAGTAACCTCAGTAGAAGATGAAGGTGGAGGAGTTGGGAGGGAGCATGTCTAATTGTTATCTATAGTATCTGATAAGACCGAATGAAAATGGCTGGGATTTCTTTAAAATGATGTGTAGCTGGTAACCTCTGACACAGTGTTTTCCTGTCTATAGAAATTCTAGTTGTTTGTGTGAATTCACTGGGTATCTCAGTGGTTAGTCTACAAATGCGTAATGAATGCTTTTTGGCAATAAAGAAAATGAGTACAAGATGTGACCTAGGCAAATGCATAATTAAAAAATGGTGCATTTAAAATCCCTCTTTACCCTAAAGCTTGTGAAAAGATCATCCTGTTATGTAAATAATACTTAGGATTTTTTAAAAATCAGTTTTCCTTAAGATATTGCAAATACCAGAAACTACCTTTCCTCTGAGGCTCTTAGGGAATAGTGAAAACCTCAGATAAACCAAAATTATTCAATCTTTTTTTTTTATTATACTTTAAGTTTTAGGGTACATGTGCACATTGTGCAGGTTAGTTACATATGTATACATGTGCCATGTTGGTGCACTGCACCCACTAACTCGTCATCTAGCATTAGGTATATCTCCCAATGCTATCCCTCCCCCCTCCCCCCACCCCACAACAGTCCCCAGAGCGTGATATTCCCCTTCCTGTGTCCATGTGATCTCACTGTTCAATTCCCACCTATGAGTGAGAATATGCAGTGTTTGTTTTTTTGTTCTTGTGATAGTTTACTGAGAATGATGATTTCCAATTTCATCCATGTCCCTACAAAGGACATGAACTCATTATTTTTTATGGCTGCATAGTATTCCATGGTGTATATGTGCCACATTTTCTTAATCCAGTCTATCATTGTTGGACATTTGGGTTGGTTCCAAGTCTTTGCTATTGTGAATAATGCCGCAATAAACATAGGTGTGCATGTGTCTTTATAGCAGCATGATTTATAGTCCTTTGGGTATATACCCAGTAATGGGAAATTATTCAATCTTTTATAGAACTCTCTGAATTTCCTTTTCCTTTTTCTTACTCTAGGGGAGTATCTAAGATAAAATTTTTCATTTTTTTTCCTTCTCAAATTTTGCTCCATTTGAATAGTAGACAAAACAGCAGGGGATAATCTAACACTTTAACAAAAATGGAAGATATAATCCCAGCACTTTGGGAGGCTGAGGCGGGTGAATCACAAGATCAGGAGATCAAGACCATCCTGGCTAACATGGTGAAACCCCGTCTCTACTAAAAATACAAAAATTAGCCGGGCATGGTGGCGGGTGCCTGTAGTCCCAGCTACTCGGGAGGCTGAGGCAGGAGGATGGCATGAACCCGGGAGGCAGAGCTTGCATGAGCCGAGATTGCTCCACTGCACTCCAGTCTGGGTGACAGAGCGAGACTCCGTCTCAAAACAAAAAACAAAAAACAAACAAAAAAGGAAGATAGAATTTCCAACTTAATAATCTTAAAAGTTAATTTCAACTAATTAAAATAAAAATACATTATCCTATCAGTATGAAGAATATATATGTGAAAAAGATATTAGAAGGCTGCATAATAGATACTCAAAAGGTTAATGGTAAAAGAGAACTTATTACAGCCCAATCATTTTTTAATGTCATGAATTATATCTGGGTAATATTTTACATTGGATGATAACTGTGTGTTAAGGCTTAGGTTACTCTAGGATTCTTGAAATTAAAGAGAGAAATACATGATATTTGATGATTGGTACCTAAACTTGAAAGTTTTCTTTAATCAAAATTTGAATAATTTCTCTCTAATTTAGAGAAAATATTTCATGTCTTGTTTGTGCCCCTTCGTTTTTTTAGAACAAACCAAGTTGAGCTATTTATAATTGGAAATTAACATGGAAACTAAGGAGAGGATTTTATATCAAGGCAAGGAAGGCAACTGAGCAGAAAGAGACGTAGGACCTGGCCCAAATATACCCTAAAAGAGCCATCAATAGAACCAACTGGATAATAATAGAATTCACTTGCCATCAGATACATGAGAATGTTTTTTGATACAAATGCCTTGTTTCCAAAACACATGTTACAACACCAATTTTCTTTTTTTCATATTATTTTAATTTTTTAATGATTATACTTTATGTTCTGGGGTACAAGTGCAGAACGTGCAGGTTTGTTACATAGGTATACATGTGCCATGTTGGTTTGCTGCACACATCAACCCATCATCTACATTACGTATTTCTCCTAATGCTATTCCTTCCCCAGCCCTTGACCCTCCGACAGGCCCTGGTGTGTGATGCCCCCACCCCGTGTCCATGTGTTCTCATTGTTCAACTCCCACTTATAAGTGAAAATATGCGGACAACACCAATTTTTAGCTTTGAATAGTTTTCCTGAGAGAGATGAAGACCCCTATGTCTAGCTACACAAAGGACCTCTCTTCTATGTCTGAATCTCAACATATAAAACTACCACCTTAACCCCCAACATGATTCTTTTGCAGTTCTTCTTAGAAAGGACACCATCTACTAAATTCTTAGGCCAAAAATTTATGAGTTATTTTGATGTTTCCTGTTTTCTTACTTCTGCATTCAATCTAGTACATCCTAATAGCTACCAAACATCTTTAATATTTTCTCCTTCTACTACCACCACTGCCTTAGTAGCAGTTACCATGACCCAGGAAAGACCAAAAAATGGCCTTCTGACTGATTACCTGCTTCATCTTCAGACCCTCTCCAATTCCTTGTGCGTCTTGCAGCCAGAGCGATCTTTCTGAAATGCAAATTATATTATGTCATTGTCCCACTTGAAACCCTCCAGTGGTTTTCAATCATTTTAAAGTTTAAAAAGAAAGTATTAAACATAGATTACAAGGTCCTGAGTGGTCTGGGCCATCTCCCTCTTTAACCTTCCCTGAGCCTGCTCTCATTTCTTTAGCATCACTGGCTTTCTTTCAGTCCTACACATATATCATGCCCCTTCCCTCCTATGAATGGACCTTTGCACGTGCTCTTCTTCAGTCTGGAAAACCCTTCTGTCTTCTTATCACTGAATAAACTGATATTCTTCCTTCCTCAGCTTAGCCATGAAACCTCTGACCGTGACCTCTTGCCCAGTCTCAAGCACCATGTAACTCTCTTTTATGGCACTAATCATAATGAAAAGTTTAGATTTGTTGAATTAGTAAGCAGTCTCCTTTACTGGGCTGTAAGCTCTTTAAGGGCAGGGACCACATCTTGTTTTGTTTACCTATGTGTCCAGAACTTACCATATTACTCGACATGTAATATGTTATCAATGATAATGGGCATATTAGCATGTGTTGACATTGGAGATCATAATTTTTTGTTTAGTAATTAATATTCAAAAAGAGAAAATCTGTTTTTTAACATAATTACATGAAATAGATCTATGTTAGATACTATTATTGATTATATATGGGGGGTCAACGTACTTCCTGCATTCCTAAAAACAACTGAGCAGGGGACCAAGCGCGGTGGCTCATGCCTGTAATCCCAGCACTTTGGGAGGCCAAGGCAGGTGAATCACAAGGTCAGGAGATCCAGACTATCCTGGCTAACACAGTGAAACCCTGTCTCTACTAAAAATACAAAAAATTAGCTGGGCATGGTGGTGTGCGCCTGTAATCCCAGATGCTCGGGATGCTGAGGCGGGAGAATAGCTTGAACCGGGGAAGCGGAGGTTGCGGTGAGCTGAGATTGTGCCACTGCACTCCAGCCTGGGCGACGACAGAGTGAGACTCCATCAAAACAAACATACAAATAAACAAAAAACAAACAAACAAACAAAAAACTGAGCAGATGTTACACATTTGGATTATTTGGCTTATGTTAAGACATGTTAGGCTTGGAATATTTTTAACTACCTCAAAATATTGTACATTTTTAGTTTATCAATATAAGAAGATCTTTTTGAGAAATATCAGTCACTGGGCACAATGGACTCATTGAAGGGAGCCACTGGTTCTGCTATTTCTTACATGCGTAAATTTGGGCAAATGACTTCACTTCTCTGAACATTAGTTAAATCATCTATAAAAGGGGTTTTGTGATATCTATCCCACAGGATCACTGTATGGGTTACTAAATTTAATATATATAATTATAATTCTTTCTATTTAATAGGTACTAAATAAAAAGGCTTCATTATTCTTGCTCTCTATACCTTCCTCCCAGGTAATCTGCATGTTTAGAAAGACATATCAATTTGATTTTCATCTCTTCTATGTGCTCCATCTGCATGGAGAATGTTCTTTAAAACTGAACTTTAACTTAAAGGGAGCTAGAGAAAAAGGATAGAAGGAGGACACAATATGTCAGTGAATCACCATGGGACACTCAGGCTAATGCCGTGGGACACCCAGGCTAATGCCTTGTAAACAGCCAGAGAAAAAAAGGATAAGGGCTATTAGGCTTTGATATAGTGGTTACTTGATTTCAGGTTGCTTTTAGTTTGCTTAAGTTATTCATTTAAAAACCCCTCTTCTTTGGGAGCAATTGGTTTTATTTATCTGCTTCTATGAGGGAAGGATGTATTGATGTTTCATGTTGTAAGTGCTTTCAGTGTGCTCTTTTAACATTACTTAGTTTAAAATGAAAAGATAAAATGAAAAGATACTGCAAACATAGTAATCAAGTTAACTCCTACTTTAGTTCAAAATTACAAATACAGCTAATGACTGTATAAGGGTGCTGTTACATGGTGAGGAGACAGATAATCTTGAGGTCCCTAATTTTATTAACAAATCATGTAGCTAAAAAATATTACTATAATCAATTACTTGGCTACTTTTACCTTCACGGAAGACTGTGCTTGGACCACCTCAGCAGAAAGATTGTCTGGTTCATTGCTTCTAAAATACTGTATGGGCTGGGTGTGGTGGCTCAGGCCTGTAATCTCAGCACTTTGGGAGGCCAAGGCTGGTGGATCACTTGAGGTGAGGAGTTTGAGACAATCCTGTCCAACATGGTGAAACCCCATCTCTACTAAAAATACAAAATTAGCTGGGCGTGATGGTGCGTGCCTGTAGTCCCAGCTAATCAGGAGGCTGAGGCAGAAGAATCACATTGCACCGCTGCACTCCAGCCTGGGTGACAAAGGAGGACTCCATCTCAAAAATAAAAATAAAAATAAAAAATAAAATACTGTATGCCAAAGACACTTCTGTTATTCGAAGCCTGGTGAGTTTTGCCCTTTTTGTCTTCCTTTTCCTTCAGAGATAGTCATCGTGTCTTGATGCCCACTTCTTAGCAGGTAATCTGAAATACTATAGATGAACGTGTTAGGAAAGAGAGCATAGGAGCATTCTCTAACAAATCAAGAGTGTTATAAGAATTAATGATGTAGTACACATCTGTCTTAAGAGGACAGTTAGTAAATATAAAGTCAGTATATGATGAAGGCGTTACTCTTTGACCTCTTGTTGCTCATTGCCCAATTTTATTTTTTCACAAAATTAAGGAATAGGTGTAATTTCCACATAAAAATAAATACATGTATGCACTGTAAAGATGTTTCAATGGGCTATAAAAATCTCTCTTCACAGGCATTAATCTCTATAAATTCCTCCTTGATTAACATGCTACAATAATAATAATCATATGTATGGCTAACATTTAGTGCTTATCATGTGTTTGATACTGTGATTATTATTTCATATACTTAATTCTCATCACATTTTGTAGAGGTAGGTATTTATAAGTTATGTTTACTACATGAGGCAAGTGAATCTTAGAGAGGTTAGGTAACTTTCCTAAGATCTCTGCAGCCTAGCATGTGATGGAGGTGTTTTGAGCTCAAGTTTGTTTGATTCTGAAGCCTTTGATCTTGATCATTAGTCAGAAGTCAGCAGATGGACACTGGTGGGAAGTCACTGCATTTTTTTGGGTAATGTCGTTCTTTTATATATTTCTGTGAGTATTTGAGTAACATAAGCAACATGAATTTAAGTTATTTTTTACCTCTGTATTCTCTGAAAAAGCTTCTGGGTATGATCCTTCCTGCTAGTGAGCTCAATTGGATGTGAGTAATAGCCTATGAGATTACTCAAGCACTTTGTTGCCATGGAGTCAATAAAATGCTAGGACTAAGAAAAATTGCGATGTGCAAAAACTGATGCTGCTACATCAGTTAAATCATTCATTAATCCACCAAAGCATTGGGAAGCTATTATATGCCAAGTAAGATTTCAGGTTTTAAAAACACAAAAAAATGAACAGCATACATTCTATGTTCTTCATAATCACATATTCTAGTGTGTGTGGCAAGATAGGAATTGATAATTAATAAATGAAATAATGACATACATTTAATAGTAAAGGCATAGAAAATGACTCTTAGCACACATACAAGGAGTGCACATAAAAGAGAATGTTTAACTGGTTGGAGTTCTAAGCAATCATTCTAGAGAAAGTTATAGTTGAGTGTGAGATGCAGTTCTTCATGTGGACCAGGAGAAGTACAAGGTGATGGCCATTCCAGAAAGAGAAAATGATGCAAAAGCAACTGAGACTCTGAGTAGTTTGATGTGACTGCAATGGAAGCACCATGTGTAGAGAGGTGGGAGACAAAGTTGGAAGGGTGAGTTAAGAAGAGTGTATTGGAAACTTTGTAAAGGTTTCTATGTTTGACGAGGGATCATTAAAGGATTCTAGGTAGAATAGTGACATCCTCAGAGTTATATTTTAAAAAGATCATTCCAGATTCGGACATCGCTATCTATAGGAAACCTATGTTGCTACAGACCACAGGTTATCTGTACCTATGTTGCTACAGACTACAGAAAACATAGGCTATCTATAGGAAACCTATGTTGTGGACGGCTACAGACCACAGAATTCACTCTAGCCAGTTTAAGGAGAATGACATTTATTGACAAATACAAGGCTTACATAATTTTATAGTACTCATCCTGGAAAACATGTCCAGGAACTATGAAGCCAAAAAAATTCCACTCTGTACACCTTGAACTATTCTAGCAGGAACACCACACCTACTTTGAACCTGCTTGGATCACTGATGTTCTGGAATGGACACCAAAAGCTCTACCACATCTATTTAATTAGTCAGAGTTCTTCAGAAAAATACTATCTATCTATCTATCTATCTATCTATCTATCTATCTATCTATCTGCTATCCTAGCAGAAACACCACACCTACTTTGATCTGTTTGGATCACTGATGTTCTGGAATGGATACCAAAAGCTCTGCCATGTCTATTTAATTAGAGTGCTCCAGAAAAACACAATTATCTATCTATCTATCATCTATCTATCTATCTATCTATCTATCTATCTATCTATCTATCTACCATCTATTTTAAGGAATTGGCTCATGTGATTGTTTAATTGTGGGAGCTGTCAAGACTGAAATCTGTGGGGCAAGTTAGCAGGTAGGTCTTTATATTGCAGTCTCGACGCAGACTTATTTCTTCTTTGAGAAACCTCAGTCTTTGCCTGTGAGAAACACACACTCAACCGTCCAAACCCAAAGAATGGACTTGGAGACACGAAGAACAGTGGAAGTGAGACTTTTAATGGTGGTTTTACAAGATTGTGTGTCTGGTAGGCCAGCATACCTGGGGCAGTTACAGCAGGTAATTTATCTTCTAGCACGCAAGTCCCTCCCCCAGTTCCTCATTGGTCAAACTATGGGGTTACAATCTTCCCAGAGGTCGCCTAAGTTTCATTATCCCCCTTACAAGGTTATAGCCCGGTCCCCTTCCCCGCTTAAGTTTCGATTTCGCAATAGTGAAATTTTCTTCCCTTTTATGGGCTGACCCCTCCTCTACATACTGTTTCCTTATTGTGACTTTTTAGGTGCACGAGCCATGCGGTTTGTCACATCTGCAGGCTGCCTGCCAGTACTTAGATTTATCATGCCTCAAAATTGACCATTTAAAGTGTTTTCTCATATTTCCTTCAAGGCTTTCAACTGATTGGATGAAGCTCACCCACATTATGGAGAGTAATCTGCTTTACTCAAAGTGTACTGATTGTAAATGTTAATCACATTCTTAAAAGATTCTTAAAATCACATTCTTAAAATGTGATTCTTAAAATCACATTCTTAAAATGTGATTCTTAAAATCACATTCTTAAAATGTGATTCTTAAAATCACATTCTCTACAGCACCATCTATACTAATGTTTGACCAAACAACTGGCCACCATAGCCTAACCAAGCTGACACATAAAATTAACCATTACACCTGCTAAAGAAGAACCAGTTCCTTTCTGCTTCATGTTTTTTTTTTCTCTTGCTTATAATGAACTCAAGTCTTATATAGATACAGAGCATAGATCACTTACTTGCACCCCGATTGCAAGTGAGTCTAAGAAATAGAATCTTTAACTTTCCAACCTTTAGAAAACTAGGAAGACAAACTAGAGGTGAGCTCGAATGGGCATTGAATTAGCCAACTAAATACTCCTTTAACTATTCAACATCTATTCAAACCTTTTTCTCATACCTAAAATTTCAAGCAAGAACAATGAAAACTAGAACAACAAGAACAATAACGTCAACAACATAAAAGTAAAAACAATATAACATAATTAAATTACCCTTTGCTCAACTGAAAACTCACTTATTCTCTCCTCAAAAGGGAGGTCCACAGTCTCATCTATTTCTGCATTCTTTCCTGGATAATGTTCATAATGTTCATTTCTATTCTATTACAGATACATATCTTGGTATCATATCTTGGTATTTTGTAAGTTGTGGAAAAAATTGTAAAGTTACTAGCAAAGAATTCATCCTATATAAATGAGGAGAAGAAAGCTATACAGGAAAAATAGAAACATTCTCTCTCTCTCTCTCTCTCTCTCTCTCTCTCTCTCTCCCCCCTCCCCAACCCTGCTCTCTCTCTCTCTCTCTCAGAGTAGATATAAAGTAGCTTACCATATTTCTAATGTCTGCAACTTTCATGAGGCATTAGTTAATATTTGTAACTAGTCATAAATTTGTAGTTATTATTTGTAACATCCTGCATCACTAGCCATTTGTCTTAGTTTGTTTTGCGCTGCTATAACAGAATACCTGAGACTGGGTAATTTATAAAAGACGGAGACTTATTTCTTGCAATTCTGGAGGCTGAGAAGTTTAAGGTTGGAGATTCCTCCTTTGGTGAGGGCTTTCTTGCTGTATCATCCTATGGAGGAAGGTGGAAAGGCAAAAGGGAGAGAGAGAGAGAGAAAGAGAGAGAGAGCACGCGAGAGAGAGAGAGAAAGAGAGAGAGCGAGAGCGCAAGTGACCAAAGGGGACAGAACTCACTTTTAAAACAAGTTCACTCTTGAGATAACTAACCCACTCCCATGATAATGGCATTAATCTATATTCATGAAGGCAGAGTCCTCATGCCCTAATCATCTCTTAAAGGTCTCACTTCTCAACACTGTTGCATTGAGGTTAAGTTTCCAGCACAAAAATTTTGGAAAACACATTTAAACCATAGCACCTTTCTTAAGTTAGATTACTACTCATAAATTTGTGGCCTTTTTTTCTTTTCTAATATAAGCATTTTAATCTATAAAATCTTTCTAATACTACTTTTTTGGATCACATAAGTTTTTATATACAACATTTACATTATTGTTTATCTTGTAGTATTTTCAAATTTCTGTGAACATTTCTTCGCTGACTTGTAAGGTATTTAGAAGTGATCTTTGAAATTTTTTAAGTATGTGGGTTTTCATTTGTCTTTTTGGAATTGACTAATTAATTTCATTGTGTTCAGATAATATGGTTGATAATATATTAGGATTTTGAAATGGTTTTGCAAACTTTTTATATGTGCTTAAGAAAAATGTATATATTCTAATTCTTACTTGCATAGCTCCACATACATTTTTAAAGATTGTGTTTGGTAATTGTGCAATTTAAATATTCTTTCCTGACTTGTTCTTTGTTTATCCTGTTGAAAATTGAGAGAAGCATGTTGAAAACTCTAACTATGGCTATGGATTTGCCAAATTTTCTTATAGTTCACCCAACTTTTGGTTTATATATTTGAAGTTACTTTCTTTTGAATTGTTATATCTTCCTGATAAACTTAAACTTTTATTATTATGTACTTATCTTAGTGATTTTCTGATGTTTTGCCTTCCCGTCACCCTTTCTACACGCTTATGGTAACAGAATGTTTCTTTCTTGTGGGAAATTCATTCCATGTGATTCAAGTGGGCAGCCTAAGCATTCATCCTGTCTCACAAGTCCTAGGGCTGGCTTCATTTTCTGCGTAGATTCTTAAAACATGTTTATGTACTCTTAAATATTCAGAACTGATTTAGTGTGTTTATTGATATATGTTTATTTCTACTTTTTTTCTTTGTGTGTTCTGAAGTTTTTAGAATTCAGGCTATGTCATTTCTTTTTTTTTCTTACTTATAACATAAATAATCTTAAGAGTTTCCTTCAGATTTGATATAAAATTAATATTTGTCCTACAATTTTCTGTGCCAATTTAGGGTTCATATCCATTTGCTTTGGCAGAAACCTTCAAGTTTCCTGCCATTTTCGCAATGTAGAATGCAATCCTGAACCTTAGCATCTACAGAGAAAATCAGGACCAAAAATAGATTTATCTTATTTCATCACCTCTCCCTAAAAAGGTTTCACTTGCCTACAATTCACCAAAGGCAAAATATTAACAAGGTGACATTTATGTATCTTATTCATGGAATTAATGGGGAGAAGGATGAAGCAGGGAGACATCTTATTTGGAGATCTTTTTATACCAGTATCCCACTCCTCACAACCCAATTTTCACTCACCAGAACTTAATTTCTGATAAGATTTTCTCAAACTCATTCTTTTCTTTCGCTTTTTAAATTGTCTTTTATCTTGAACTTTCTCCCATTTAATAAAAGTCAATATGATATACCCCTGTAGATTTTGTGTCTTAATGGAAAATATGTAATAAAATTATTTTTTTATGTAGTTGAGTAAAAAAAAAAAAATCTTGGGGGCTGCCTTGGTCATATGTCTGGGTTTGTCATATACCTTCTCATCTGCTTTGCTATAAATGGTTGCAAGTGTGGCCTAAATTTTTTTTTTATTTTATTTTTGTAGGGTATGCTCTATTTAGTTCCTTTCTTTGTTATTTATAATTTTTTTCTTTGAGAGGAGGTAAGGTTAGGAGTTTTTGAGTCATATGGATCTTTCTGGCTGTCCTTTTCAAAGACTTTGGCCTGGGTTTGTACCCCTTTTTTCAAAGAGTTTGAGCTGACACATTAGCTTCCTCTTTGTAAGATTCGTTGTGGCTATCAGTTTCCTAAGACTTTGGGGAGATAGAAAAATTGCTATCCAACCCCACATTTCTTTTTACCCTGATATTGTTCATAGTTTTTAAACATAGGGTGATTTAGATATTTATCCCAATTAAATACTACTACCAATGTGGCATAACAGGAACTAGTCCTTTATCTAAAGTATGCAAGATATGTTTCCATTTGGTTGCACAGACAAGGAGATGAGCCTGAAGTAATGATCTGTGGCTTTGTTTCCCAATAGCACTAGGATGCTATTGGGAACATATTGCATAGCTGAGTAAAAGGGCAATTTATTAACACTCAACATTAACCTTTGCCTTAAGAGAAATACACATAGATTTATCATGTCATTTTAATAAGCATGAGTAACTGAGAGAAAAAATAGTTACATGATGTTATACTGAATCAGGAAAAAATATAATCTGAGGATTTTAAACAATGTCTAGCAAGTGTGACTATAGATATTCAAGCACCCCAGGAAGAGTAAAGTTTTTATCAAGTTTTACATAATAAAAATCAGAGAAAGGAAGCATGCAGAAAGTTTTGAGAAGGCTCTAACTAGAAAAGCTAGAGTTGATTTTTTTCTAGGTGATAGATTCATCATGCATAAATTGCAGTTCTGCTTGTGAGTCATAATTTATTTCTCATTCCTGCCCATACACATACTATACTTCTCTTATTCAAAGCTTTATAAGGTTCCATTCCATTTGATAAAGGAAATGAAAACAAGAAGGTAATTGTGAATTGCATGTCTGTATCAAAATATGTCATATACTCCATAAATATATACACTTATTATGTACTCACACAAAATAAAAATTAAAATAAAGGTAAGTTGAAGGGAAAAAGAAATATAAAATAAATAGGTATAAGAAATTTATTAAGGTCTCAGGTCTAAATACAATTCCTTTTTATTATTCTAAAAGTAAAGTCTTAAAAATATAATAAACATGGAAAAATTTAAATGGAAAATTATTTGCAGTAAAAAAATGCATGAAAATAATTGGGAGTATTGGAAGTTTGTCCTTTGATTTCCTATGTTCTGATTTCTACTGATTCTCTGACATTTGCTTTCTCAGTTTCCCCTGTCCAATCCTCTCATTCTTAGGAAAGGTAGGTGGGTGAGAGAACAAAAAAAAGTGAGAGGTTTCTTAATCTTTCATAGTGGCCAGTGAAGTATATCCATATATCTTATATCTGTCTCTAAGAACCCCACAAATTCATGTCTCATGAGGAACTCAGTGCCCCTTCAGATTCTTTCCCTCTCCTATACCAGACACAAACATATTCTAAATTCTCCATGCCATCTGGTATTCTGGCCACATCACATTGTATATTATATTTTTGTCTCTCCCATCCTCACTGATTTATTTAAATTATGGAATATAATACAGTAAACATTAAAGGCAGCCTAGAGATAATGAAGCAAGCAACACAATGTCATAAAATATCAATATGCTCAATACCCCTGTGGCTCCCACTCAACAGAAGCAGCTCAGACTTCCCAGAGCCTTTGTGCTGTAAGCCTTGTTCATTATCTTATGACTCACAGTTCCACCCCTCCCAAACTCAACCCTTCAAATCTTTGCATCGTGTGCTTTGCAACATATGGTCTGTCATTAGCAAAATCCCCTCTACCTTAGACTGTTTTCAGAATGTTCCCTTCAACTGTATGCTATAGCAGGACCTTCCAGTTCCCTGAGGATACTCTTTTCCTTGCAACCTTTTCATCCAGTGTTCTGTGTTCTTTCAGGTGATGATCGGTCAAGTGCAGCCGCAAGAGGGTCACAGGAGAGGCCCAGGAAAATGAGGTTTATTATACTCACAGATCCTTGGGAGACAGAGACATTGTACATGAAGAGGAGGTCACAGGAAAGAGTGCCAAGAAAGTGGGCTCAACCAAACAGGCAGGGAGCTGAGAGGCAGTGAGGACCTGTGGGCAAGTGTCTTGATTGGGGTTCAGGGTGGAGGATACAGCAAAAGTCTGGAGAGAATTTCATTGGTGCATTTGAATGTCAGTCGGTCACAGTCATGGGATGTCAAGAAGGGAAAATTGTGGCAGGGCCAGTCTTATCACATTGGTGTACCTGGATGTACAGCTTATTTGTGATGATGTCGAGGAAATAGGAAAACATAAAATTTTAAAATTATACCATAAATAAATGACTGTTTTCTCCTACACTGTCCCCTAACTAAAAGCAAGATAGTTGTTGTTTCTTATCATGACTTCCAGGTCATTATTCCTTTTACCACCTAAAGAATTCCAACTTCCTTAAGCACATATCAATAAACAGCAAAAGCTTCACTTGGCCAAATGTCCCTCTCTGGATTCTGCCCCATATATTGTTTTCTTTCATTGAAAATCTCTTGGAAACATGTTTACATTCTTACTTCTACTACCTTACTTCTTCCTCTGAGGAGTCCATCATAGTGCCATGTTGGCTATGAAACCAGACTTTCAGAGCCAGCATTTCACTGAAGCTGCTCTTGTCAAAGTCAACTGTCTCTGATGACTTGATGTGGCCAAATGAGTAGTCAAGTCTAATTTCTTATCTTCTACTTTCTGCTGAATTTAACGCAATTAAATATTCCCTCCTTCTTGAAAACTTTTCTTCACTTAGCTTGCAGGACACTGAACTCTCGGACTTCTCACTCTATCTCTCTGAATAGTCTTTTTCAATCTATTTTCCAGCTCCTGTTCTCTTCCTGAATTCTAGGTGTTGGAGTCCCCATGGTTTGGAATTTTTCCTTTCTATATTCATTGCCTAGTTGATCACATCCATACACCCATCTTTGAGCACCATTTACCTGCCAACCACTTCCACCTTTTTCCAGCTGGTCCTTTCCTCTGAAGTCTTGACTCATATTTTTAACTGTCTACTCCATGCCACTCAACATCTCAAAAACAGAACTCTTGAGCCTTTCCAAAAGACTTTCCATCTCTGTAATTGTCATATCTACTCTTGTATTTTCTTAGGCCCCTCCTACATCTCTTCTGGTCCATCAGTAAGTCCTATTGGCTCTACCTTCAAACTGTATTGTGAATCCTATCACTTAGCACTACCTCCGTGATTACTGTCATACCTCAAGCTATCATCATTTCTCTCCTGGACTATTGGAATAAGTTCCTTACTTTCTTCTCTGCTTTTGACCTTGTCACTCTGATGTCTTTTTTCCACATAGGAGCCAGAGTGATAGTTCTAAAATGTAAATCAAATGATGTCACTGTGAATCTTCAGTGCCTACGGGACATTCCGGCACATGGTTAGCATTCAGTGTTTGTTGAATGAATTAAACAGAAGTGTTCTTTAGAGAAAGGGGTTAAATATAATAGTTTGCCCCAGTCCTAGTTTCAAGGAATTTAAATTTTAACTCTACATGTGTGTTAGTTCCTTCAGTAGCCCAGCCTCATTATCACCCATGAACTACTCTCCTAAATTTTGAGAAAGTTACGCATCCTCTATTGTTCTCTTTTACTAGCCAACAGCTTAGTACCCCCAAATGTGATACTGAGAGTAAACTTGTGGATATCCCACAATACAGACATTGGGTATTGCTGTCTTCCTTGCTCTCTACCATCCAATAAGAGAAGTCATTGACAGGAACTAGTGCATTAATTTAAGAGGCTTATACCCTTATGATACTTAAAATTGTTTTTCAGGAAACAGCATATTTGAGCTGTAACTCAAAGTGTCAGCTATGTGGAGGTTATAATATAAATCTAACTTTAATAGGTAGGGTCAGAGAACATTGGTAGAGGGGATTGGTAAACTAGTGGAGAGAAGTTGTATTGTCTCTCATATCATACAAAGCATGTAGCCTGCTAATGCATAGCATCAGTCCTAATCATGACATCCATTATTCAGAAATGTAGATATTTTAGATTAGCATTCAGATTGGGTACAGTAGTTTTTTATTTTTCTTAGCTACACATATGACAAAATATGAAAATCCAGGAAGGCTATTTTATTTCTGTCTTTATTCTGGCATAACTAACATCTTATCATCAATCCACTGACTAGTTAATTAACAAGAGCTGAATTAAACTCCCAGGACATGAAGCATTTGATTTGCCTTGGGATCCTAATCTATTTAAATGCTGAGTCTCTAGGGAAAGACACTATCTTGCTACATTTTGCTCTTGGTAAACTGTTTGGAGTTAGAATAATGAAAGTCCAGAAAGAATAAGTGGATTTTGGCACAAGCAGCCCTTTGGCGAGATTGAACTGCATACATATGCTTGTCAATCTCAATTAATTAACTAAGAAAAAGAAAAATTTAAGAGAAAGCAATTTATGTATCCAAAAGTCAGCTTTTATATGTGACCTAAGACAAACCAAATTGGTAACAACAGCAATACAAGTTACTTTTGACATTTTCCTGTGACCTTGTTGGAACAAATGGAAAAAAATAATAGAAAGCTGCTGCCTTTTCACTAAATCCATTTTAAGATCATGAACTACTTCAATACTTAAGAAAAAAGTGAAACACTTTTCACTGTGAAATAATGGGTGCCAAGATTTTATGGCTCCAGGGTCAGCATCCTGAAGAAATTCAGTCACAAAAAGAGCAGAAAATTTACAGCCTATAATTAGCCCTCTTTCCACTATTTTTGGCTTTACCCGGTGGCAGGAGACCCATGGTTTGCAATTGCTTCCATTAAATAGCCTTAGGATATTTCGTTTGGGATGCTAACTTTAAATGTTGCTGAACTTGGCACCTGTCTGGTAATATTTAAAAGGTTTTCTTTGTTTCAATACCTTCTACCTTCCTTGAGTCACAATAAGAGGTAACACATTTGCGTATTAGGTGAAGGTGAATGGCAGTTCATGCCAGTTAGGAATTTATTTAGAGAATGTAAAGCCTTTCAAAATCTAACTTTTTTTTGCTTAAGGAGATTCATTTTCAATCTAGTGGCAGAAGTCATGAATACAATCAATTATTGAAAAGGGAAAATAACATGTTGCTGAAAAATGAATAGAGAAATAATAAAATACAGAGAGTGCTCTGACAAGGTAAAGGACTATTCCCAGGGCCCCGATTCAGCTCTGAAAGAGGTTTTTATAAGTGAGTGTGAGATAAGACCAAAGGCTATTTGCCCACAGTCTGGGAGAGATGGAGAAAAAGAAGACTAGAGCAGGAGAAACAGGACAGGAGATAGTGGATTGGATTTAATAAGGCAACATGTAGATGAATGTTAAGATACATGCATGTTTGTGTAGAAAGTAAAGCACAGATCAGAGATATGCAAACAAAATTTATCATGTTGATACAAACAGAAACTTAATGTTGGATTTGTTCTTGACAAGTGCAAGATTGCAGGAAGACAGCTCAAGAACAGACTAAAATATATAATTGTATTAAAAGAAGTAAACACTGGCTCTTTTCTTTGAACTCACACTCTATGATCTCCTAAATTGCGTGCCTCTTATTGAAAAACACTCTGAGGATTGCATTTATATTTTGGCTTTGATTCTGCAATTAAGCTTTCCTTTAAGTAAAGAAAAAAACAAACCAGCTCTCAAAGAGCGTTTTGTTTGTTTCCCGAAGTATGTTAAAAATTCCAAGTAGATGAACTGTTTTTGTTTCTTTTAGTGAGTCAGAACACTTCCATCAGTTTTTGCACGTGGGCCTTTGAAGGTGGCGACAGTCATATGACATTCATTTCATCTTTCACATGGAAAATCTCTGATCATGAGAGGTAATGGGCCTCTGAACATCAACAATTGTCTCATGTTTACACCACTACAATGATTTGCTGATACAAGAAGCTTGAAATTAGAGTCTTGTTAGTTAGGCAAGTGGTACCTAAAGTACTGTTTAAAAATGTAAATGATGAAATAATTAGGTCTTTTGTTGGACATGTGTGTTGAAAGGCTGAAATTGGAATTAATTTCAGTATTGAAAAGATTCCTTAATTTTATCTGGGCTTCACCCCAAACAGCTGTTAGTATAGATGTTACAAATTTCATAGAGTCTTCACCATGAATAAATGATGATCTTCTGGCTTAGGAGAAAAGTAAAAACTTTCCTGGATACCTCTATAAATGGCGGTTTGCTTGAGTATGTTGATGTGCATTCTGGATGCTTATGAGTATACTGAGAGAATATAGTCATCTTAAAAACATTAGGTCTGCGATGAAGAAACTGAAGCTACACTATATCCACAAGTTTACTAAAAGTTTTAGTCAATCTTTGCTTTAGATACTTTTCTAGTTAGCAATTTTGGTGATAATACCACCAGATAGATGGTACCTTCCCTTTCCCCACCTCCAAACTGCAAATACACCTTTGACCATTGTTAAGTGTGTTATTTTAGACACGTTAAGGTGTCTTGGCTTCCTCACTGCTAAACAAGGATGATACCACTCATCCCAGAGTGTTGATGTGAGAATTAAATGAGAAAATACAGTAGTCCCCCCATTATGAATGGTTTTGCTTTCCATGGTTTCAGTTACCTGTGGTCACCTGTGGTCCAAAAATAGGTGAATATAGTACAATAAGATATTGTAGGGGAGAGGGGGAGAGACCACACTCACTAACTTTTATTACAGTATTATAATTGTTCTTTTTTATTAATTAGCTATTGTTATTAATCTCTTATTATGCCTAATTTATACATTAAACTTTATGATGGATATATAGGAAAAAACAGAGTATATATAGGATTCAGTACTATCTGTGGTTTCAGGCATCCATTGGTGTCTCGCTGTTACCCTGAGGATAAAGGAGGCCTACTGTATACATGTAGCAGGGACTGAAGCTGAGACTCATATGGACTTTTATTTGCTTTGCCAACACTATTTAATCACTCCACCTTACATCTTCTTGTAGTCTGTATTGTCAGCCTACTCGAACAGCTTGAAAATGTCTCTCAGACTGCTGGTAAAGAGCTGAAAACTTATCTATTGCTATAATTTGGCCTTGGCTATGGGTAGAAAATCGATTTACTCATAGAGGATAAAGTGTGGTATCTAGATAGCAGACTGCGATAACAGAGACCTTATAGAAGGTCCTCATAAATGAAGAAGAAATATGATTGTTCTAGAATCTGCATGTGGACTGAGCAAGCTCCACCTTGATTCCAGAGAAAGCCTTAAGGAAGTGGGCAGAAAGATGTGGACACCTGATGTTTTGAAAGCTGTCAGTGTGTGGGGGAATGTACCATGGCAGCTGCAGTGAACTTACAGCTGCATCTGGGGGATGTGGGAAGAGAGTCTGCAATTCCAAGGGTACATTGGATTCGCCAGTGAGCAAACACCAACTTGTGGGAAGTCTCTATCTTCTAGATGGTTCTGGCAGCAGATGTGGCTACAAACAGTTGTGCAAAAGGTTGAAAAGGATATCACTGAATGAGAGCTGCAAGCATCATTCACCTTCTGTCCTTGGGGACTCTAGGAGGGGTACAAAAATAGGCAGTGGCATTTTATTAAAAAAAATAAAAAATAGCAAATGTTGGTGAGGATGTGGGGAAAGAAGAACTCTTATACACTGTTAGTAGGAATGTCAGTTAGTACAGCCACTGTGGAAGAAGACAGTATGGAACTTCCTCAAAAAATTAAAAATAGAACTACCGTATGGCCCAGCAATTCTACTACTAGATATATAGACAAATGAAAGGAAATCAATATCTTGAGTAGATATCAGCACTCCCATGTTTATTATAGCACTATTCACAATAGCCAAGATATGGAATTAACCTAAGTGTCCTTAAACAGATGAATGGATAAGGAAAAATGTGGTATATATACACAATGGTATACACAGCCTTAAAAAGAATGAAATACTGTCATTTGCAAAAACACGCATGAGCTTGAAGGACATCATAAGTGAAAGACACCAGGCTCATAAAGACAAATACCTCATGATCCCTCTCATACGTGGAGTCTAAACAAGTTGATCTCATAGAGGTAGAGGCTAAAATGGTAGTTATCAGAGGCTGGGAAAAGGAGGGGAATGTTGGTCAAGGGGTAAAAAGTTACAGCTGGACAAGTGGAATAAGTTCTAGTGTTCCATGGCACAGTAGAGTGACTATGGTTAAGAATAATGTATGTTTCAAATTAGCTAGAAGAGAGAAATTTGAATGTTCTTACCACAAATAAATGATAAATTTTTAGGTGACAGATATGCTAATTACCCTAATTTGATTTTTACACATTGCATACATGTATTGATGCATCACTCTGTATGCAAAAAGTATGTATAATTATTATGCGTCCATTTTATAAAATCAGATTTTAAAAAAAGAATGGGGAGTAGCAGTTGGAAAGTATTATTAATAGACCTAGGGGTGAACTACTTAAAATGACTGGGCCTAGAATCTCATAGTAGATTACATTCAGACTACCTACTGAAGGGCCACTGGGAATTCTGGGTGATAAACGAAGGTAGGAAGTCTTGGAAAAAGTCTAGAATTCTCTTAGTATCATGACTTGGTGTTTTCTTATAAATATGACCCTATTTTTGTTTTGTTTTGTTTTGTTTTTTGAGATGAAGTCTCACTCTGTCACCCAGGCTGGAGTGCAGTGGCACGATCTGGGCTTACTGCAACCTCCGCCTCTGGGGTTCAAGTGATTCTCCTGCCTTAGCCTCCCAAGTAGCTAGGACTACAGGTGTGTGCCACCACAGCTGGCTAATTTTTGTATTTTTAGTAGAGATGGATTTTCACCATGTTGGCCAGGCTGATCTTGAACTCCTGACCTCGAATGATCTGCCTTGGCCTCCCAAAATGCTGGCATTACAGATGTGAGCCACCACACCTGGCCAAATATGACCCTATTTGTATTCACCCCTGAAATGTACACATTAGATGCATATAAAACACATAACAGAAAGTACAACATACAATAAGTAGTTAAGAAATGGATGTTGCTATTTAATATTGTTGTTGTTGTCAATATCAATCCATTAACCCCACTGCAACCAATATCTGCTATTTCTATAAGCATAGTAGAAAATCAATTAAAATGTGTTAGATAAATGAAAAAATGCATCTCTGAGATCTGTATAGCTTTTCTGCAGAAGCCTGAAGTTATAAAGTTATAGAAGATGAATTCAGAATCAATGAAAAATATGGATCTGGATACTTATCATTCTATTTCAGGATGTTTCTGTCTGTAGCATTTGTTACCACTATCCTAATGCAACTGTTATTTTTCTATTACTGCGAATGACATTCTGTTTCTATAATCACTAAAACCATCGTCCTGGTGCTGCTTCTCTACTGATAGTGGGAACACTTTGCTGAGCTGCTGCAGGGGTGTAGATTGAGAAATGGTCCCTCCCCTTATCATTCCTAGGGAATTTGTGCTTCCTGTCTGCTTTGAGTAATTAGAGGTCCTGGTTCTAATCAAGGGCAATAATAAAATTTCCACTAAACTGGAAGAATTGGCTTACACCAGTTTATTTAGGGTCCCTCATTCTAGTAAACCATCAGGCAAAGAAATTAGATACTCTACAGGAAGGAATAATTGAGCCAAATTATCATAAGGACATAAGGATGTTGCTACATAATGAAGCTTTATGGAGACTCCCGATGCCTATATGCATAGTGATAATAGTGAACAGATTATTCTAGAAACTATAGTCCTGACAAAGGCCTCATATTTAAGGGCTTAGACACCTCAGTGGTGAAACAGGTTGACCTTAGTTTACAGAGCCAGTGACCTAGACCAAAGCACTGGCTGAATTTGATTACATCCTAAAACAGGTGGTGGAGGAGAAAGAAAATTAACATCAGTTATGGCCTGAACAAATTGTATCAATGCAACTGGGAATAAAGTTTATACCATGAATCTTCCTATTGTCTTTTTTTTTAAAAAAGAAATTGTGAATACTTATCAATTTTAAATATCTGTGATAGGACTGAGGTCTGAGTAAATTTAATTTGGATCATGAGTTGGGTCACAAGGGAGGGACTGTAGCAGATGCTATCAGTTGACCACCAGTATTTCTCTGGCACTAACTCTATCTATACAAGTCGATTGCTTGTTACTGCAAATACCTGACAATTGTCTGAATACTTTCACTGTTTGTAGGAATGATATTGGCTTGTGTGCATGACTGGCTGGAAATGACGAGGTGTTAACATTCCTGAGAGCAACCCTAAACCAATTATGGATGGAAGCGATGAAGTAATATTGTAGTGTCTCATCCCTCTGGTGGGATGACTGAGGGGTGTTCTACATGGTCTCCCAGAGGTCCCTAAAAGATTGTTTCAATTTCCCACAATGGCAAACTGTTCATTAACATACCCTATATTGGCTGTATTGTCTTTCCTGTCTTACTGCCCCACTCTCTTACTGGTGCTTCTTGGAATTACGTCCAATGTGCACATGTACCCTAAAACTTAAAGTACAATTAAAAAAAAAAAAAAGATACTTGCACCTACATCTTTGTCTCAAGGAACCCAACCTAAAAGTGGCAAAACAAGTCAGAGTCCTGACCTCCCTCTATTTATAGACTAGTAAAAGAGAATGATGTTAATCAAATAATTACATTATAATTATAAAATTGCAGCAGTGATGAGTACTGCAAAGAAGCTGTATTGCATATAAAAGGGACTAGAAGGGGATTTGATGTGTGTATGTGTGTTGGAGTCAGAGAAGGTCTCTCCTTAGGAAGTGATGCTTTAGCTGTGAATTGGAAGACAAGAGAGATAGAGCAGGGTTCTGCATGGAGGAGCAATCTGTGCCAAGAGCCTGTGGGAGAAAGCAGTGTGGGATGTAGAGATACTCAAGAAAAACCAGTGTGGCTGAAGTAGAGGATGATGGGAAGTTCAGTGGGAAACAAGACCAGAAGGTAGGTAGGATTCAGACAGTGCTGGGATTTCTAATGGCATATTTCTATGAAGCTCTATGGGAAGCCACTGGGAGAGCTTAACCAGGGGTTCATATCATCAGATTTACATTTTAAAAAGGTCACTTTGTCTGCGGTATGGAAAGAGTGAGTCAACTGAAGGATGTTTGGTCTTAGCTGATATAGGAGTCTAGGTGAAGGCTTTTTCTACTGTCATTACTTGGACCTGATTTGACCCCAGGGTTTATATCCTGGCTCTGTCACTTTCAAAATGATCTTTGGCATGTAACTTAATTTTCCTGAGCTGCAGTTGTCTTATGGGTAAAATAATTATAACTACATATTACAATACTGATTAGAATAGTGCCTGACACATAGTAAGCGCAATCCATATGTTAGCTGTTATTAACATCATTATTATCTTCCAACATGACATAGTTGAAAATGGATTGACTTTAAGGTGGATTATTGTCCAGGGGCTCTAGTTTCATTTTTGGTGCATACAACTTCTGCTGTAAAAACTCGTGTAGTGGGACGTGAAGTGGCAGAGGGTCTGGAATCAAATACAGGCATGGGTGCTTCCCAGCTGGACAAACTTGAGCAAGTTACATCATTCCTGATTCCTTCTCTTTACTATAAGGAGGGAGCTAATAATGGTACCTACTTCTCTGGATTATTGTGGGAAATAAATGAACTTTCCATCAAATACTGGTAGATGACACATAAGCTTCATATCCATTGTAGCTATTGTGATAAGAATTAATAATTGTCCTTTCTAGTTGCCATTCTACTAGTTTATTCTTCTTCCAATGTGATCCTGTTATAATCCTCAAATAAGAATCTAAGGTAGCATTTTGGAATAACTTTTACCTTATAAAAGCACCTGGACAATAACCCACCTTAAAACCAAGCCCTTAGTTTAGAAAATCTTGCAAAAACATAGATACATTCACCACCTTTCATTACATTCATTCACCTTTAAAGGAGGATACATTCTTCTTTAAATTTTACATTTTATACCACTTTAATGTGTTTATATTTCGAACATCACACATCTACTGCTATATTATTGTTGCAATAAGGTCCTCATCAAAATGACTCTGACTGTATATCTCTATGAGTGAAATAACCACTCTGAACTGAACAATTATCTAAGCAAATTGCTAAGAACCTTCCAGGTGTGATACCACTTTCCTCTTGGCTTCAATGATTTCATCATAATTATTATTGCAAAATACCACATATTTTGCTCATAAGCATGAAAACTTGTGTTCTTACACAATTTTCTCTCAGGGCTGAATTATAATGTTTTATGAAGTAGAAGAAAAACATGTTTTTTTACTTGGAAATTATGTGAAGTAAAAAACAACCAAACTATGAATACGAATACATTTTTTATTGAAGTACATTAAGCACATTAACTTTTTTGTGAACATTGTCTATTTATTGAGTGTGGCCTTTAAAACAATTTTTAGCATGATATAGAGATGTTGAGAAACAATCTCCTTTCTTGGATAGAATTAGATTAGTCTTTTCCATTTTATGTTTTTAGCACATTTTTCTGTATATATACTTATGCTTTCTTTCTACATAGATTATTAAGTTTCTTTAACTAATGATTGGGGTTAATTAACTTTTTGCATTTAAATATGTGATATATAAAGTTGAAGATTGTTTCTTAATTGATTTTTGTTCTGCTAAACAACTGTGCACATTTAATAGTTACAAGATATCAAATTTAATCCAGATAACAATGTACATTATTCGTGTTTTAACATATTTTTCCTTCATATTACAAAATATTACTAATATATTTTGAGTAAGAAATTTTCCCATTGTTCTTGATTCAAATTCTCATCATCAAAAGGAGATTTCTAAAATTAGTTGATTCCATTTTTGATGTTTTGATTGTTTCTGCAAATAGGATCTTTTGAGCCTATTTTCTATCAAAGACACTTTACTGAGCATACTTTGAAAATAGCACTGTTTATTTTCTGTTTATATCAGCAGGTGTGCAAAGTGATTACTTCAGTTTTTATACCTTGTTTCTGACATGTTACCCCAAATTTTCAATGGCTCAATGACTGTAAAATGCATAGTAACAACTCTTGAAAATTTTAAATAATTTTGAGCTTCAATATATGTAAGTACATGGGTAGTCACTGGCAGTATCTATTGTGCAAGGAACAATTTCAAAGATGAAACATAAAATTCCATTTCAGATCAGCATTAACAAATTAACATTTGCAATCGTTCTGAGGATTGGAAACACTAACTTGAATCCCAGTTAAGCAAAATGTTATTCCTTCCAAAACAATTACTTCCTTTTTATTAAATTTACATGTATTATGACAAAATTGTACTCAATTATTAATATATTTTAAATTCTATCAATAAACATTTTTTGATTTTTTTCTTTTTTGTTTTGAAAGTGCCTACATTATATCTTTGATTTTTGCCTCTTGTCTTGCAAAGCCTGAAATATTTGTTATTCGGTCCTCTAGAGAAGAAAAAAAAAAAATATATATATATATATATATATATGTGCTGACTTCTGCCTTCAGGAAATTGTCCTGGTTGTAGGAGGAAGAATGGTTTGTAGGGAGGTGAGGCGTCTGGTTAGGGTGCTATTTGCAGAAGTGCAGGTGAGAACGGATGGAGTTTGGAACCAAGCAGGAGGGTTAGAGTGGTCCCCCGACTAACAAGAGAGTGCTGAGCCTTTTCTATGCTCCCTTGGCAGGAGAAGGGAAGGGGTGGGAGTCATCCTCCCTGTCACCAAAAATGGTTTCTAAAACAACAATTAACAGAAATTTGGGTTGATAATAGAATATATCGAATGCAATTTTTACTAGAATTAACTTATTTGATCTTCATAGTAATCCTATGGTAGGAGATATTATTATCTCCATTTTATAGATGAGTTATCTGAGGTACAGAGAAATTTAAAAACATGCCTAGTGTCACAGGAGCAGTAAATGGAGGCACTGTAACTTGAATTGAGCAGTGTGGCTCAAGCGCTCAGTCTCTGAGTCACCACTAGACTGCCATTTCGATAAAAAAGGGAGGCAGCTATCTCTCATCCTGGATGGATGTCTGCCGAGGTGGTGTGCTTGTGGTTCTGTCCCATTACCTACCAGAACAGGAGAAAGGAGCAGGGAAGAGATGGCAGGGTGAATACACAGGAGAAGTAAGAGAGAAATCTGCATTCCCAATGTGTGGTGTGTCATGGGTGTGTGGGCCAGGTAGATGGACCCTGTGAAAAGAAGCAAGACTTCATCTATCTTAAGAGGACTTTATGGCAGAGAGTGGCTTGCTGAGGTAGGAATCCAAAAAGCAAGAGGTGAGAGGAGAGAGAGGTGGGGGATTTAAGCTGGAAAGTCTCTCACATCAGCAACTACACCGTGAAGATTTCTTTAAGATTTCCTGAGGAACCCACTAGGTCACCTACCACATAGAGTAAAATGACAGTCAGGCTGGATGTGGTGGCTCATGCCTATAATTCCAGCAGTTTAGGAGGCTGAGATGGGACTACCACTTGAGGCCAAAGGTTTGAGACCAGCCTGGGAAACACAGTGAGACTCCATTTCTATAAAAGTAAAAATTAGTCAGGCGTGGTGGTGTGCTCCTGTAGTCCAGCTATTTGGGAGGTGGGAGGCTGAGGTGCATGGATTGCTTGAGCCCAGGAGTTTGAGGCTGCAGTGAGCTTTACTTGCACCATTGCACTCCAGCCTGGGCAACAGAGTGAGAAAGAAAAGAAAAGGAAATGACAGCCAAGACAAGAAAAGAAAAAGACAGCCAGGAGAGGTCTTCAGCAGCAAGAGGTATTTGGAAAAACGTGTGCCCTTTTCTCTGTTTCCTGCTCCACCCTAACCTACCCCAACATTGAAGAAGATGTAATGAAAGCCAAATTGTGTGGGTGTGTGAGAGGAGGTGTGGAGTGGTGGCAGACTAGTGGGGCGGGGAAGCAGGGACAGAATGAGGGCAAGAGGAGATGGGAGAGATAAGACCAGCATCCTTGTTAAATTTATGTCTCGTTGATCTGTCTAATGTTGACAGTGGGGTGTTAAAGTCTCCCATTATTATTGTGTGGGAGTCTAAGTCTCTTTGTAGGTCACTAAGGACTTGCTTTATGAATCTGGGTGCTCCTGTATTGGGTGCATATATATTTAGGATAGTTAGCCCCTCTTGTTGAATTGATCCCTTTACCATTATGTAATGGCCTTCTTTGTCTCTTTTGATCTTTGTTGCTTTAAAGTCTGTTTTATCAGAGACTAGGATTGCAACCCCTGCCTTTTTTTGTTTTCCATTTCCTTGGTAGATCTTCCTCCATCCCTTTATTTTGAGCCAATGTGTGTCTCTGCACATGAGATGGGTTTCCTGAATACAGCACACTGATGGGTCTTGACTCTTTATTCAATTTGCCAGTCTGTGTCTTTTAATTGGAGCATTTAGCCCATTTACATTTAAAGTTAATATTGTTATATGTGAATTTGATCCTGTCATTATGATGTTAGCTGGTTATTTTGCTCGTTAGTTGATGCAGTTTCTTCTTAGCCTTGAAGGTCTTTACAATTTGGCATGTTTTTGCAGTGGCTGGTAGCGGTTATTCCTTTCCATGTTTAGTGCTTCCTTCAGGAGCTCTTTTAGGGCAGGCCTGGTGGTGACAAAATCTCTCAGCATTTGCTTGTCTGTAAAGGATTTTATTTCTCCTTCACTTATGAAGCTTAGTTTGGCTGGATATGAAATTCTGGGTTGAAAATTCTTTTCTTTAAGAATGTTGAATATTGGTCCCCACTCTCTTCTGGCTTGTAGAGTTTCTGCTGAGAGATCAGCTGTTAGTCTGATGGGCTTCCCTTTGTGGGTAACCCGACCTTTCTCTCTGGCTGCCCTTAACATTTTTTCCTTCATTTCAACTTTGGTGAATCTGACAATTATGTGTCTTGGAGTTGCTCTTCTCGAGGAGTGTCTTTGTGGCGTTCTCTGTATTTCCTGAATTTGAATGTTGGCCTCCCTTGCTAGATTGGGGAAGTTCTCCTGGTTAATGTCCTGCAGAGTGTTTTCCAACTTGGTTCCATTCTCCCTGTCACTTTCAGGTACACCAATCAGATGTAGATTTGGTCTTTTCACATAGTCCCATATTTCTTGGAGGCTGTGTTCGTTTCTTTTTATTCTTTTTTCTCTAAACTTATCTTCTCGCTTCTTTTCATTCATTTCGTCTTCCATCGCTGATACCCTTTCTTCCAGTTGATCACATCGGCTACTGAGGCTTCTGCATTCGTCACATAGCTCTCATGCCTTGGTTTTCAGCTCCATCAGGTCCTTTAAGGACTTCTCTGCATTGGTTATTCTAGTTATCCATTTGTCTAATTTTTTTTTAAAAGCTTTTAACTTCTTTGCCATTAGTTCGAATTTCCTCCTGTAGCTCGGAGTAGTTTGATCATCTGCAGCCTTCTTCTCTCAACTCATCAAAGTCATTCTCTGTCCAGCTTTGTTCCGTTGCTGGTGAGGAGCTGCATTCTTTTGGAGGAGGAGAGGCGCTCTGATTTTTAGAGTTTCCAGTTTTTCTGCTGTTTTTTTTCCCATCTTTGTGGTTTTATCTACCTTTGGTCTTTGATGATGGTGACGTACAGATGGGTTTTTGGTGTGGATGTCCTTTCTGTTTGTTAGTTTTCCTTCTAACAGACAGGACCCTCAGCTGCAGGTCTGTTGGAGTTTGCTAGATATATGGTGCTGGGAAAACTGGCTAGCCATATGTAGAAAGCTGAAACTGGATCCCTTCCTTACACCTTATACAAAAATTAATTCAAGATGGATTAAAGACTTACATGTTAGACCTAAAACCATAAAAACCCTAGAAGAAAATCTAGGCATTACCATTCAGGACATAGGCATGGGCAAGGACTTCATGTCTAAAACACCAAAAGCAATGGCAACAAAAGCCAAAATTGACAAATGGGATCTAATTAAACTAAAGAGCTTCTGCACAGCAAAAGAAACTACCATCAGAGTGAACAGGCAACCTACAAAATAGGAGAAAATTTTTGCAATCTACTCATCTGACAAAGGGCTAATATCCAGAATCTACAATGAACTCCAACAAATTTACAAGAAAAAAACAAACAACCCCATCAACAAGTGGGCGAAGGATATGAACAGACACTTCTCAAAAGAAGACATTTATGCAGCCAAAAAATACATGAAAAAATGCTCATCATCACTGGCCATCAGAGAAATGCAAATCAAAACCACAATGAGATACCATCTCACACCAGTTAGAATGGCGATCATTAAAAAGTCAGGAAACAACAGGTGCTGGAGAGGATGTGGAGAAATAGGAACACTTTTACACTATTGATGGGAGTGTAAACTAGTTCAACCATTGTGGAAGTCAGTGTGGCGATTCCTCAGGGATCTAGATCTAGAAATACCATTTGACCCAGCCATCCCATTACTGGGTATATACCCAAAGGATTATAAATCATGCTGCTATAAAGACACATGCACACATATGTTTATAGCGGCACTATTCACAATAGCAAAGACTTGGAACCAACCTAAATGTCCAACAACAATAGACTAGATTAAGAAAATGTGGCACATATACACCATGGAATACTATGCAGCCATAAAAAATGATGAGTTCATGTCCTTTGTAGGGACATGGATGAAACTGGAAACCATCATTCTCAGCAAACTATTGCAAGGACAAAAAACCAAGCACTGCATGTTCTCACTCATAGGTGGGAATTGAACAATGAGAACACATGGACACAGGAAGGGGAACATCACACTCTGGGGACTGTTGTGGGGTGGGGGGAGGGGGGAGTGATAGCTTTAGGAGAGAAACCTAATGCTAAATGACGAGTTAATGGGTGCTGCACACCAACATGGCACATGTATACATATGTAACAAACCTGCACGTTGTGCATATGTACCCTAAAACTTAAAGTACAATAGCAATAAAATTTTTAAAAAAAGACCAGCATCCTTCTCACTCCATTTCCTTCACACTGACTCTGAATCTGCTCAAGCTGAGATAAAATTCAAATTTCTCTCCTACAAAGTCTTCATGTGTTCAGAGAATATGAACAAATCTGACTGTGGAATAATGCCAATAAATAGATCTGATTACACACAGATGCTGCAAAGCATTTCATAAGACAATTTGGGGCAGAACATGTTTTACAGTAGTATTGACTATATGCCTATATTATGTAGATTCTCTTTGCAAATGAATTTACCGTGATTTTTAAAACTTTTCAAAGAAAACTGGCATCCATATTGACTGTCTGCAGCATCCTTCCCCATCTCCACCCTCAGTTTCATTCTGTGCTGAACCCAAAGTGATGCAGACAAAGGTGAAGTGCAACAGGCTGACCCGGGAGAATCAGCTATTTGTCTTAGAATTTAAAAGACGTCTATGTATTTGTGCAGAGCTTGAATCATGCTGCTGCTGCTGATGTTGATGTCATGTAATTTAATTGCCAAGGCAAAACAGGGAGAACTGGAGTTATACTTCTAATATTCAAAAAGCCAAAGTGGCTGGGTGAGATGCTCACACCTGTAATCCCAGCACTTTGGGAGGCTGAGGTTGGAGGATCACTTGAGCTCAGGAGTTTGAGACCGTCCTGGGCAACCAAGTGAGATGACCCCCATCTCTACCAAAAAAATACCAAAATTAGCCAGACCTGGTGGCGGGTGCCTGGAGTCCCAGCTCCTCAGGAGGCTGAGTGGAGAGGATTGCTTGAGACCTGAGACCAGGAAGTTAAGCCTGCAGTGAGCGCACTGTTCTCCAGGCTCGGCAACAGAGTGAGGCTGTCTCAGAACAAAACAAAATGAAACAAAACAAAGCAACCCAAACTCCCTCATCCTCAAATTTTACCCATTTAAAAAAATGTAAAAATGTTGTAAAAACTGCATTCATTCTTTTATTCAATGAAATTTTAGTGATCACCTATTATGTACCAGTCTGTGTTTTAGGCATGAGAGATTCAGCAGTGAAGAAAAGAAACATAATTCCTTTCTCTCACATAGCTTATAATGTGGATGTGGGTTTGTTGGAGTTGGCAAGATAGAGAAGAGACAGACAATAAATCGATTATATAAATAAATTATATAATATGCTAGAAGGTGTTTGTTGTTATGGGGGAAAAAGAAAGATAGGGGATTGGAAATAGGGGATATGTGTAAAAGTGGTTTGCAATTTTAAATAGGGGTTTTCCGGGTAATATATATGAGATTACTTTGCACATGGCAAAACATCATACAAAACCTAATTGCTTTTATTGTTTGGGGGAATCACAATGCAGGCATCTGTTTTTCAGGGTGGGTACATGCAAATTTTGTAATAAAGAATGTACAAAGTCACAGAGTAGCAGAGTATCCTACTCTGTACTTATTAAGAGTATCCTTATGTACTTATTAAGCATCTCTGCACCCTGATCCCTAAATGTCTTCTAATAGAGCTGTAAAACTACTTCACTGGAAGTGGATGTCCTTATGGTGACTATGAATGATTTAAGGAAAGATTTAAAACAGAAGACTGAGGTCAGATATACTTATCTCTATAGTGATTTCCAAATATCACGTCATCCATTGGTCCATCTATCCATCACCTAATATTTACTCAGATACATGATATCCAGGGCGTCTTTTTTTTATTATTATACTTTAAGGGCATCTTGAATAAGTGCTAGCACAGTTACAAAAGTGCTCATGGTCTAGGGTGAGAATAGAGGTAATAGGGTTATTTAGGAATTATGCTCTGGAGATTTAATTTGGTGCTAATTACACTATTTCAGGAAACTGACTAAAAATCTCATTTGACATCAAAGCAAAAATGTAAAATGATCCTTTGAAAAGTGGAGCAATAGATCTTCATATATATAGCATGCAGATCTTTAGTTTGATGATAGAGGTGATGAACCAGCATAAACTTCTATAGAAAGTTTCATAGTGTGGGAAGCATTGTAAAAATCAAAACGAAATGAAAAGTAAAAGGAGTTAGCTGTTGAAATATCCTTTAAATAGTATTAATATTAAAAATTCTAATTATTAACATAATGAAAGCCAGATTTGAATAGAAATAGTTTATGTCATTTAGGATAATTTTCAAGATGGCCCTGACAGCTTTGCATTAATGGACTTTTTCATATTCCTGTACTTATAATCACTGTGATCTCATTAAGATTATATACTCCAATTACATAAATATTAAATAAATAATTTTTATTATAAATGTTCAAATAATTCAGATAAAGAATGCTATGGTTTAAATATTTGTTCCCTTGAAAACTCATGTTGAAATTTAATCCCCAATGTGGCAGTATCCAGAGGCTGGGTCTTAAAGAGGTGTTGGGTCATGAGGGTTCTTTCCTCTTCAATGGATTAATCCATTCATGGATTAATGGTCAATAAATTAATGGATTAATGGGTTATTACGGGAGTGGAACAGGTGGCTTTACAAGATGAGGAAGAGAGACCTGAGCTAGCATGCTCAGCCCCCTCACTATGTTATGTTCTGTGCCACCTTGGGACTCTGCAGAGTCCCCACTAGCAAGAAAATATATGGCCTCTCAACTTTGGTCTTCTCAGATTCTGTAACTATAAGAATTTTTTTTCATTATAAATTACCCAATTTTAGGTATTCTGTTATAAGCAACAGAAAATGGACTAAGACAAAGTAAAGGTTCCATTTACCTTATTCCTAGTCCCAGCTACTTCCTAGGAAATATCCACCATTATTAGTTTAACATTCTGTATAACATTATTACATAAGAGTTTGTTACATATGTGTATATAGGAATATATTGTTTTATTTTGTGTGACTAGTTTTTAAATTAAATGGGACTATAATGTGAATATTGTTCTACAAATTGTATTTTTACTCTGTAGTACACCTTGGAGATCTTTCCACATGTGTAAATATTGATGTCTTATTCTTTCCAAGAGCTGCATAGCAGTCCATTGTATGACCTTCCATAATCATTATTTTATTCATGGATATTTTGGTGTTTTCAACTCTTTACTGTAACAGACAATGTCACAGTGAATGCCATGTGTGCTTTCTTCTACACACAAATATTTCTTTCATGAATATATTGAAAAGTACAATTGCTGGGTGACAAAGTAGCCATGTTTTAACTTCTGAGAGTACTGACAATCATTCCCTAGAAAGAGTGTGCCAGTTTACACCCCTAACAGTAATATACAACAATATCAATCTTCCGACAATCTCATTGACACATAGTAGTATCAAAGTTTAAAGTGTTTTTATAATTTCCTATTATTTCTCATTGATTTATATAAGGTCTGTATCTATTTTAGGAAGTAATCGTCTCCCCATTACAAAGATTGAAAATATACTCTTCCTGTCTGAATTTTATCTATTCTGAATACTAGTCAATTTTTCTGTTATGTAGATGGACAGTACATTCTCCCAATCTGTAGTTTGTTTTCTGATTTTTAAAGTTCTTAATTTTGGTGTAGTCAAAATAATGAGTCTTGAGTATTTTCTTTGTGGCTTCTGTGTTTTGTATGTTGTTTAAAAAAGTCTCTTTTATCCCAAAGTTATAAACAGGCTTTTTTTAAAAAAAAAATAGCATGTTTGCAGTTTTGATTTTCACCTTTATGTCTTTAATCCATATGGAATTTGTCTCTTTGCAAATGGTGTAAAAAAGAGATTTAACCTAAATTTTTCTCACATTTTACTGACTACACCCTCCCAACTGGGTTGTTTTATCAGTTATTGCATATTTATCCACACAAAGGCTTGTTTCTGGACCCTATCCTCTTACAATAATCCATTTATCTCTTTGTGTATCAATACTATCATTTTTTAATTCTTACTTCCTTCTGACTTTACAATGCCTGCCACTCTGCATGTTAATATTAGTGAACTAAATATCATGTTTCTAAGAAAGGATCCTGGCATAGGGCAGAAGTTAAATTGACATTTATTGAATTTTTTAAAAAACTGTGAGTCTCCTTCAGCAGACTGAAAAAATAGTGTATATAATAATAAGATAAGTTGGACTCTATTTTTTTCCTCTTTTCCAGGCTGACATATTCCAAACTTTGGGATTGAAATAAACTCATTATATCAACCCCTGAACCGCCCCCCGCACCACACTGCCAAGGGGAGAAGCTAGCATAGCCATCTGACTTCTGCATTTATAAATAGCTATGTTTACAGTAAAACGTAGTGGACTGGAGCTTCCAGTAGCTCCTGTCAATCAAGAAAAGAAAGACCAGGCTGTAAAGCAGTAAGACAAGGCATTTATTGGGGTCTTAGGAACTGCAATTCAGGAGATACAGATTCAACTAGAAGCCAAATTGTGTTCCAAAAAGAGGAAAGGGAGTAGTGATTTTTGAAAGGACACTGAGGGTGATTACACAAACTGTTTTAAAAGAATTATCATAAGTGGAGGCGGCTGGTTTAGTACGAGTCTATAGCTCATTCGTTGTTGCTGTTTAGGAGCTTCAGGGATGGCAAAATTCAGCTATTTTCCAGGATGTTGTGGTTGTGGTGGTTTGGCCCAGCTTACTTTAGGTCATTCAGGGAATTCTTAGAATGGCTTCTTGACTCCATTTTGGACCTCTGAACCAAAGTAACACCATTTTGTTTATCACATAATACACCCCTATGATTGAGGGTTTAAAGAAACTGCAATTCTTTCTTTTGATTGTTGCCATGTATCTTTAAAGAAAACAACATTATTTTGACATGGTAACTAATTGAGAAAAATTATTCCATAAGCATTACTTTCAAAATGTTTTATTAATGATTTAAAAATTTTAAATAGCAACAAAACAGCAGAATATACACCATGAAATAATACAAATTAAAATAATTTAAAACTTTTGCTTTCTGCTAAGACAGCTGATGACATTAATAAGAATATTGTAAAAAGAAGTCCTGAATATGATAGAAAATAAAATAAACCTAACACGGTGGCTAAAATAAAATATCGACAGAGCATAACAGAAGACTGTTATGCTGTGAGGCAATTAATTCATTTCTCATTGCTAGGAGATAAGTAATTTAATTTTGTTCTTAACATTAATTATAATCCCTTTTCAAAGTCATTTGGATTTAGGTCAGAAAAAAAGAGCCTTATACTTTTAGGTGTTCTAAAAAATACATTATGTAATTTTCGGTTCAGCATACTGGTAGCTTAGAAGTTGCCACTCCATTCTAACAAGGAGAAAGCTGAACAAACTGAAAAAGAAACAACTCTTCTTAAATTGGTAAAAGATGTGAGGTCACAGGGCAAACTACCATCTCCAAAACTGGAGAGATCAACAGACTAATACAGAGAATCTCATTTTAACAGAGCAGAAATCCAGGAGCTAAAACCTCTGTGGGAACCAGTACCAGGATAGGGAAACCTGAACTGTGATTGATAGATTGTTGGAGGCTTCGTGCGGATAAGTCTGAGATATAAAACGTCCAGAGGGCCCCAGTTATTGGGAGTCCCCACACTTTTGCAAGTTTTATCTCCAAGAGCTTGACCTGATTCTCATAGTGAATAGATAAGAAAAATCCCCTCCTGCTTCAGGCAAAGGGCAGTGAAAAGAACCATTTTGAAATATGCCGGTGCACTGTGTACTTAGCAAGGCTGGCCACCAGGAGCAACTGTTTAATCAGAGCCTCACCTGTTGGTCTTTATCAGAACCTAACTGACCTGGGGGAAAGGAGATACCCTATTCCAGCTGGCTCTAGTCTTCCAAAGGAGAAAGGAAATAGCCAACTCTAGTCCAATTTAGCCATCCTGTTCCACCAAAGGCAGGGGGTGGGAATGGGAGATGGGAGACCGAGAAGCATTTGTGAAGTTCCTAGGCCAGAGGCACAGTCTCAGCCCTCCTCAGAGGCAGAGCCCTCACAAATGCAATTAGTGCACTTATAAAAGGGGCCCAAGGGAGTGCTTTTGTCTTTCTACTATGTGAGGACACAGTGAAAAGACTGCTGTGGGTGCCTCAAGAAGCAGGCCCTCACCAGACACCAAATCTGCCAGGGCCTTCATCTTTGACTTCTCAAGTTACACGACTGTGAAAAATAAACACATTGTTTATAAGCCACCCGGTCTATGGTATTTTGTTATAGCAGCCTGAATAGACTAGGAGAACTGGAGAAAACACAAATCCCAGCCACACACATAGTGCAAGTCCTTTATTGTAAACCATGAATTTATAACTGTGGTTTATCAGTCAGTCAAAATTTAATTTGTGTCAGTTCCTCTTATCTTGGTCACCTTTAAATGGGTGGTTTATGTCGTTTATGAACTTCCAAAGTGGTGGGCCCTTCTGCGACTGCATTGCTCCTTCATGAAGCCTCCCCTGAGTGGTAAACCATCCAATTTCTCATGTTAAAACATGAATTTTCCCCCTGCAAACCTGAACTGAAATGCTCTTTATTTATTCATTTATTGTACGTCTCTTAGAAAATATTGTTGTAGGCACTGAAGATACAGCAATGAACAAAATTAACAAAGTCTTTGCATTCATAGAGTTTATGTTCTAGTGTGATGCTAATAATATATATCCTTGGTTGTAAGAGTCCTTGAAAAGGTTTTAATTCAGTTTTGTTATTTTAATAATCAGAAAATGAACTCTTTTAAAGATGAGATCCCCTGCCCTAGGCCAGATAGTTAAAAGTACAGCTAGGGCTTGAAGCTAAGTTTTCTCATTGGCTGTCAAGAAAAGGAGAAGGTGATAGCAGAGCCAAATTTGTGTTTCCATTGACTGCTGTGTAGTATTGGTAGAGAGGAATGAGGGCCACCTATACTAGTGAAGATTACCAACGGGGATGACAGACCAGGACAGGAATGATTATTCATGTAATTTCCTCATTACTCTGTTTTCAGCAAAAAATTGCCAAAACATCTAGAAGAAAAGCTGAGAGGCTATATTTTTAAACCACATAAATACAATATACAATCAAATAATGAAGCAAAACCAAGTAAAAAAAAAAAGCACTAGCTAGTTAAGTGGAGATATTTAGTCAATTCTAAATATTTTGTTTAGTGTTGCTATTGACGTTGTTACTTAAATAACAAAACAACAATTTAGCTATGAGAAAGAAAGTGTTTAAAATATAGACTCAACTAACTCAATTATTGTGACATTAGGACAATTATCTCATGACTATTTGACTTAAGAAACAATTCAATAAATCATGTGTTTACAGGGCTATAAACCTAACTCAACATTTTCTGTTTTGCCACTCGTCCCTGGCAAAGTAGCACAAAGTATGGTTTTGAAGCCTAGGTCCCGGATGTACATGCTTCTTCTACCTATTACTTGGTACGAGTGACTTTGGCCAAGACACTAGCCTTTCTAAGCCTCTGTTTTCTCTTCCTTAAAACATGGCCAATATTTGTTTCCTTACAGATCTGCTGAGAGGATCAAATAGATCTTTGCATAAATGTACACTGTAAGTTAGGGGAAGTGTATATTAAACTGGTCAAACAAATACTAGGCATTCATCATACATAAAGGCCTATAAAGTCTATGAAGAAATTCACTTAGTTCAAAACATTCTCTGACCTATACTAGCATTTCACTTGCTTCTTAGTGGATCCTATCAAAGGCCTCCCCTGTTGTTATATTAGAAATAAGCAACCTCTAGTTAAAATTGTGAGGTCAGAGAAGTTTGCCTTTATTCTTGCTCAAACTATTTTCCAATTCATTTTTCCTTTTTCAGATTCTGTACAATGGATATTAAGACATAGGACTTCCTGATTAAGGTTCTTACAAGGATGTCATGAGAAATATGCAATAAAAAGTGCTTCAGATATACAAATAGGTATTATTATTCTTTATTTCAGTTTCTATCATTTGTGCAGGTGAAAGTTAAACACCTACAGTCGATAAGTGCTGCTCAGTGATTTCAGATTGTCTCGCACCTCCTACCTACAGAAGGTTGGAAACCAATTTGCCTTATTTTGTTTGCCTGCTTATGAACCTTTTATCCAGTAGGCTTTCCACATTTTCTTTGGATTATAATTTGAAGTGTTTTTAGATTCTCCTATGGCTTTTTACAAATTATTATTATTACTGGAGCTTTCTGATGCAAGCAGTTTCTGATTTTCCCTTACATATATTTCATCTCAGTACTACCAGAGGCTTAAATGATATATGGACTCAGATTAAACAGAACTCCAAGTTAAGTACAATCACATACAATTTTAGATTATATGTTTATAGACAAAGTTTCCATTTAATTTCTGCTTCTTTTGTACAATCTGAAAAGAGTTTAAACCCTCAAAACTTTTCTAGATTCCTGAATGGTTCACCAAGTTCAAATTTCAGTTCTCCATACCATATGATAAGTAAGAAAATAATACTTTAAAAATAAATAGAAATGATTGGGCTCCATTAACTTTTCGGTTTTATCAATTTATACCAGTCCTTCAAACATGCACAAATTGGACATCAGAATGCTCCACAGAAAATACAAGTTTTAAAAGGTTGGATGCCTGGGTAGGGAATTATGCCTCACACTTTGTATTAAGCACATTCTATATGCCTAGTAGTCACCCAGTGAATTCTTGTTGATTTTAAGTGAGCAGAAAAAAAAATGGGAAAAGGCTTTAGTAGTTGGGGATGAGAGAGCATACTAGAACTAAAAGTAATGAGCATATCTGAAAGTAAATCTTAAAAACCAGAGATTTATAAGCCATGTGAAGAGGTTCAAAATACAAATTTGGATGAGTCAAAGTTCAGACTATTTAATCAATCCTGTATTCCGTCGGGAAATTGGATGTGAAAACTTTGCTCAGCAAAGCTAGTTGAGTGCATGGATTGGCAGAAGCAGAATCTAGGATTCTCAACCAGATTAGAAGACTTTTCTTCTAGAGAAGGCTGGGAAAATCTTGAGAGAAGGGTGCAGTGGGAGGACCCTAACAACAAGGACACTGGGTGAGTGAGAAGGAAGTCTGAATATTGTTATAGGGATAAATAATACATAGCGGGAGGAAGCATGATGGTAAATTGTATGTGTCAGAGTGAAGGATGGAGTCTGGCCTTGTAGCCTCTCTTTTGTATTTTCCACTTGGACATCTGAAAGGTCAGAGGCATCTGTATTGTAGAGTGGATTCTGTTGGTCAAGATGTGGGAAACCATTCTGTAGGTTTATAGTGCCAGAGAAGGGTGTAGATAACTGAGGTTGGAACTGGAATACAAATTTTGGAACTAAATGTCAGCCTTAGGAAAGACACAAATAGTTTAAAGCATATAAAACTATTTTAAAAAGATGTTGTATGCTTTCCAAAACTTTCAAGTCTCTCCAGAGGTAAATAGTTTAACATTAGGTAAGACCTCACATGACATATATTATTAAAGATAGTCTCTACAATAAAAATATTATACTTGTGTACCAAAGAAGGTACTATTATTTGCTTTTTTTATCCTTTTCTTTTTTTAATTATACTGTAAGTTCTGGGGTTCATGTGCAGAACGTGCAGGTTTGTTCATAGGTATACATGTGCCATGGTGGTTTCCTGCACCCATCAACCCATCATCTACATTAGGTATTTCTCCTAATGCTATCCCTCCCCTGGACCCCCATCCCTTGACAGGCTCTGGTGTGTGACGTTACCCTCCCTGTGTCCATGTGTTCTCATTGTTCAGCTCCCACTTATGAGTGAGAACATGCAGTGTTTGGTTTTCTGTTCTTGCGATAGTTTGCTGAGAATGATGGTTTTCAGCTTTATCCATGTCCCTGCAAGGGACATGAACTCATCCTTTTTGGTGGCTGCAAAGTATTCCATGGTGTATATGTGTAACATTTTCTTCATCCAGTCTATTATTGATGGGCATTTGGGTTGGTTCCAAGTCTTTGCTATTGTGAATAGTGCCACAATAAACATACGTGTGCATGTGTCTTTATAGTAGCATGATTTATAATCCTGGGTATATACCCAGTAATGGGATTGCTGGGTCAAATGATATTTGTAGTTCTAGATCTTGAGAAATCACCACACTGTCTTCCACAATGGTTGAATTAACTTACACTCCCACCAACAGTGTAAAAGCGTTCCTATTTCTCCATGTCCTCTCCAGCATCTGTTGTTTCCTGACTTTTTAATGATCGCCATTCTAACTGGCATGAGATGGTATCTCATTGTGGTTTTGCTTTGCATTTCTCTAATGACCAGTGTAGATGAGCATTTTTTCATGTTTGTTGGCTGCATAAACTTCTTTTGAGAACAACTTCTTTTGAGAAGTGTCTGTTCATATCCTTCTTTTACTTTTTGATGGGGTTGTTTTTTTCTTGTAAATTTGTTTAAGTTTTTTGTAGATTCTGGATATTAGCCCTTTGTCAGGTGAATAGGCTGCAAAAATGTTCTCCCATTCTGTAGGTTGCTTGTTCACTGATGATAGTTTCTTTTGCTGTGAAGAAGCTCTTTAGTTTAATTAAATCCCATTTGTCAATTTTGGCTTTTGTTGCCATTGCTTTTGGTGTTTTAGACATGAAGTCTTTGCCCATGCATATGTCCTGAGTGGTATTGCCCAGTTTTTCTTCTAGGATTTTTATGTTCCTAGGTCTTACATTTAAGTCTTTGATCCATCTTGAGTTGATTTTTGTATAAGGTGTAAGGAAGGGGTCCATTTTCAGTTTTCTGAATATGGCTAGCCAGGTTTCCCAATACCATTTATTAAATAAGGAATCTTTTCCCCATTGCTTGTTTGTGTCAGGTTTCTGAAAGATCAGATGGTTGTAGATGTGTGGTGTTATTTCTGAGGCCTCTGTTCTGTTCCATTGCTCTATATATCTGTTCTGGTACCAGTACCATACTGTTTTGATTACTGTAGCCTTGTAGTATAGTTTGAAGTCAGGTAGCATGATGCCTCCTGTTCTTCTTGCCCAGGATTGTCTTGGCTATGTGGGCTGTTTTTTGGTTCCATATGAAGTTTAAAGTAGTTTTTTCCAATTCTGTGAAGAAAGTCATTGGTAGCTTGATGGGGATAGCATTAAATCTATAAATTACTTTGGGCAGTATGGCCATTTTCATGATATTGATTCTTTCTATCCATGAGCATGGAATGTTTTTCCATTTGTTTGTGTCCTCTCTCATTTCCTTCGGCAGTGGTTTGTAGTTCTCCTTGAAGAGGCCCTTCATGTCCCTTGTAAGTTGTATTCCTAGGTATTTTATTCTCTTAGTAGCAATTGCGAATGGGAGTTCACTCATGATTTGGCTCTCTGTTTGTCTGTTATTGGTGCATAGGAATGCTTGTGATTTTTGCACATTGATTTTATATCCTGAGACTTTGCTGAAGTTGTTTATCAGCTTAAGGAGATTTTGGGCTGAGACAATGGGGTTTTCTAAATATACAATCATGTCATCTGCAAACAGAGGCAATTTGACTTCCTCTTTTCCTATTTGAATACCCTTTATTTCTTTCTCTTGCCTGATTACCCTGGCCAGAAGTTTCCTGAAAAGCTAGCAGAAGACAAGAAATAACTAAGATCAGAGCAGAACTGAAGGAAATAGAGACATAAAAAACCCTTCAAAAAATCAATGAATCCAGGAGCTGGTATTTTGAAAAGATCAACAAAACAGATAGATCGCTAGCCAGATTAATAAAGAAGAAAAGAGAGGAGAATCAAATAGCTGCAATAAAAAATGATATAGGGGATATCACCACTGATCCCACAGAAACACAAACCACCATCAGAGAATACTATAAACCCTCTACGCAAATAAACTAGAAAACTTGGAAGAAATGGATACATTCTTGGATACATACACCCTTCCAAGTCTAAACTAGAAAGAAGTCAAATCCCTGAATAGACCAATAACAAGTTCTGAAATTGAGGCAATAATTAATAGCCTACCAACCAAAAAAAGTCCAGGACTAGATGGATTCACAGCTGAATTCTTCCAGAGGTACAAAGGGGAGCTGGTACTACTCCTTCTGAAACTATTCCAAACAATAGAAAAAGAGGGAATCAAAACCAACAAGAAGAAAGACACAACATACCAGAATCTCTGGGACGCATTCAAAGCAGTGTGTAGAGGGAAATTTATAGCACTAAATGCCCACAAGAGAAAGGAGGAAAGATCCAAAATTGACACCCTAACATCACAATTAAAAGAACTAGAGAAGCAAGAGCAAACACATTCAAAAGCTAGCACAAGGCAAGAAATAACTAAAATCAGAGCAGAACTGAAGGAAATAGAGACATAAAAAACCCTTCAAAAAATCAATGAATCCAGGAGCTGGTTTTTTGAAAAGATCAACAAAATCGAAAGACTGCTAGCAAGACTAATAAAGAAGAAAAGAGAGAAGAATCAAATAGACGCAATAAAAAATGATAAAGGGGATATCACCACTGATCCCACAGAAATACAAATTACCATCAGAGAATACTACAAACACCTCTATGCAAATAAACTAGAAAATCTAGAAGAAATGGATAAATTCCTCGACACATACACCCTCCCAAGACTAAACCAGGAAGAAGTTGAATCTCTGAATAGACCAATAACAGGCTCTGAAATTGTGGCAATAATCAATAGCTTACCAACCAAAAAAGTCCAGGACCAGATGGATTCACAGCCGAATTCTACCAGAGGTACAAGGAGGAGCTGGTACCATTCCTTCTGAAACTATTCCAATCAATAGAAAAAGAGGGGATCCTCCCTAACTCATTTTATGAGGCCAGCATCGTCCTGATACCAAAGCCTGGCAGTGACACAACCAAAAAAGAGAATTTTAGACCAATATCCTTGATGAACATTGATGCAAAAATCCTCAATAAAATACTGGCAAACCGAATCCAGCAGCACATCAAAAAGCTTATCCACCATGATCAAGTGGGCTTCATCCCTGGGATGCAAGGCTGGTTCAACATATGAAAATCAATAGATGTAATCCAGCATATAAACAGAACCAAAGACAAAAACCACATGATTATCTCAACAGATGCAGAAAAGACCTTTGACAAAATTCAACAACCCTTCCTGCTAAAAACTCTCAATAAATTAGGTATTGATGGGACTTATCTCAAAATAATAACAGCTATCTATGACAAACCCACAGCCAATGTCATATTGAATGGGCAAAAACTGGAAGCATTCCCTTTGAAAACTGGCACAAGACAGGGATGCCCTCTCTCACCACTCCTATTCAACATAGTGTTGGAAGTTCTGGCCAGGGCAATTAGGCAGGAGAAGGAAATAAAGGGTATTCAATTAGGAAAAGAGGAAGTCAAATTGTCCATGTTTGCAGATGACATAATTGTATATCTAGAAAACCCCATTGTCTCAGCCCCAAATCTCCTTAAGCTGATAAGCAACTTCAGCAAAGTCTCAGGATACAAAATCAATGTACAAAAATCACAAGCATTCTTATACACCAATAACAGACAAACAGAGAGCCAAATCATGAGTGAACTCCCATTCACAATTGCTTCAAAGAGAATGAAATACCTAGGAATCCAACTTACAAGGGACGTGAAGGACCTCTTCAAGGAGAACTACAAACCACTGCTCAATGAAATAAAAGAGGATACAAACAAATGGAAGAACATTCCATGCTCATGGGTAGGAAGAATCAATATCATGAAAATGGCCATACTGCCCAAGGTAATTTATAGATTCAATGCCATCCCCATCAAGCTACCAATGACTTTCTTCACAGAATTGGAAAAAACTACTTTAAAGTTCATATGGAACCGAAAAAGAGCCTGCATCACCAAGTCAATCCTAAGCCAAAAGAACAAAGCCAGAGGCATCACGCTATCTGACTTCAAACTATACTAGAAGTCTATAGTAACCAAAACAGCATGGTACTGGTACCAAAACAGAGATATAGATCAATGGAACAGAACAGAGCCCTCAGAAATAATGCTGCATATCTACAACCATCTGATCTTTGACAAACCTGACAAAAACAAGAAATGGGGAAAGGATTCCCTATTTAATAAATGGTGATGGGAAAACTGGCTAGCCATATGTAGAAAGCTGAAAATGGATCCCTTCCTTACACCTTATACAAAAATTAATTCAAGATGGATTAAAGACTTACACGTTAGACCTAAAACCATAAAAACCCTAGAAGAAAACCTAGGCATTACCATTCAGGACATAGGCGTGGGCAAGGACTTCATGTCCAAAACACCAAAAGCAATGGCAACAAAAGCCAAAATTGACAAATGGGATCTAATTAAACTAAAGAGCTTCTGCACAGCAAAAGAAACTACCATCAGAGTGAACAGGCAACCTACAAATTGGGAGAACATTTTCACAACCTACTCATCTGACAAAGGGCTAATATCCAGAATCTACAATGAACTCCAACAAATTTACAAGAAAAAAACAAACAACCCCATCAAAAAGTGGGCAAAGGATATGAACAGACACTTCTCAAAAGAAGACATTTATGCAGCCAAAAAACACATGAAAAAATGCTCATTATCACTGGCCATCAGAGAAATGCAAATCAAAACCACAATGAGATACCATCTCACGCCAGTTAGAATGGCAATCATTAAAAAGTCAGGAAACAACAGGTGCTGGAGAGGATGTGGAGAAATAGGAACACTTTCACACTGTTGGTGGGACTGTAAACTAGTTCTATATACCCAAAGGATTATAAATGATGCTGCTATAAAGACACATGCACACGTATGTTTATTGCGGCACTATTCACAATAGCAAAGACTTGGAACCAACCCAAATGTCCAACAATGATAGACTGGATTAAGAAAATGTGGCACATATACACCATGGAATACTATGCAGCCATAAAAAATGAAGAGTTCATGTCCTTTGTAGGGACATGGATGAAACTGGAAACCATCATTCTCAGCAAACTATTGCAAGGACAAAAAACCAAACACCGCATGTTCTCACTCATAGGTGGGAATTGAACAATGAGAACACATGGACACAGGAAGGGGAACATCACACTCCTGGGACTGTTGTGGGGTGGGGGGAGGGGGGAGGGATAGCATTAGGAGATATACCTAATGCTAAATCACGAGTTGGTGGGTGAAGCACACCAACATGGCACATGTATACATATGTAACAAACCTGCACATTGTGCACATGTACCCTAAAACTTAAAGTATAATTAAAAAAAAAAAGAATATAGCGACTGAGGAAAAAGTACATGGGCAAATAAACCTATGAATTCAACTGCAAAAAAAAAAAAAAAAAAGAAAAGAAAAGAAAAAGAGGGAATCCTCCCTAACTCATTTTATGAGGTCAGCATCATCCTGATACCAAAGCCTGGCAGAGACACAGCAAAAAAAGAAAATTTCAGGCCGATATCCCTGATGAACATCAATGCGAAAATCCTCAATAAAATACTGGCAAACCGAATCCAGCAGCACATCAAAAAGCTTATCCACCACGATCAAGTCGGCTTCATACCTGGGATGCAAGGCTGTTTCAACATACACAAATCAATAAACGTAATCCATCACATAAACAGAACCAATGACAGAAACCACATGATGATCTCAATAGATGCAGAAAAGGCCTTCGACAAAATTCAACAGCTCTTCATGCTAAAAACTCTCAATAAACTAGGTACTGATGGAATGTATTCCAAAATAATAAGGGCTATTTATGACAAACCCTCAACCAATATCATGCTGAATGGGCAAAAACTGGAAGCATTCCCTTTGAAAATCGGCACAAGATAAGGTAATATTATTTTCATTGAGAACTGAATATTTCCATATTCTAAAACTCATATAGATGAAGTATTGGACCTTGTATAAAGAAAAGCATTTCTGCCTTTAAAAGAAGTACAAGCAATTTGGAGTTACAGACAGGCTATTACATGTAACAATCAGAGGCAGGGCACAGCCAATCAGAAAGTGGGTTGGAGAGCAAGCAAATGGAAGGTGTTTGGTCTAAAACTTCATAGCGTTGCAAATTTGGCATCAGAGATAACATTTACATAGTGGGACACTACGGAAATAATCTAATTTACTGTACTGACATTTTATGATTTCTAGTTTCTAGAACTAGATATTAAGGATTGTTTTCCAGAATCAGGACCCATTTTTTTAGTCACTATTTTTCTGATAATTTATTTAAATGGAATACATGTATGTGGTTATAGGCAGAATAAACTCTGCTGGAGGTATACAGCCTCTGTCTGAACAGATCAAGAAATGGAAGGCATTGCTGATATTTCATTTTTGATACTATTTTCTCTTTCCAATAATTATAGCACTTACATATCTTTAAAAGCATTGCTTATTGCAGGCATAAAAAATGTAATTAGGTTTCTTTAGCACCGGAAATATGTATTTAACCATAATTTTCTGAACATCAGAAATAATAGTTGATACTATAATGTAATTGAATCATATTTTTGTTATAATGGAAGACATTTTGATTGCTACAAGATACAATTACTTCAGTTATTAGGCATCTAATAAGGTCAAGTCATGCTTTTAAATACAAAGCAGCTTAAATGTCTAGCAGGCATTAAATGTCTGACATGCATTTCATTACAGAGTCTTTCCTGAAATTAATGCGCAAATGCATCCTTAATGGAACATTGTACTGACTGGAATAAAATCAAGATACTTTCTTCCATCCTCTATATGTTATTACCATTGTTCTGAAGAAACCTCAGAAACTATAATATAAATCTGAACTTTTATGGGTAATTTGTATTTGTCTATGCTGACACACAGTGAGGAATATGTAACTTACATTTTCTATATTAAAAAGCATAGCTAATACAATTTATTAATTTGTATCATGAATTTACCCAGAAAGTATAATTCTAATGATAGTGAAACAATCAAATTTTGTGAGAAGATTAAAAACCTGACTAGATATTTAGATTATTTAGATGATTTTAGTGTTTTGTTTCAAATATTTTTTTCCAGAAAAAAAGACACATTTTAGAATAGACATTTTTGATCTTTCTGTTCTCTTATGTGAGACACCCACAGTTAACCCTCCGATTCTGATTAAAGTGAAAAAAAAAAACCCTTCTTCAGTTAAATGTACAATCATCTTCTATGTGAAAAGCATTTAGAAATAAGACCAAATGAAGTATCAAAATACATTTTCAAAGCAGAGTAAAATTTCACAGGCTTCAATCAAACTGTGGGCTTTTTCACCGACAAAAATTAATGAAGGCAGTAAAGACTGATTGATTGATTCAACAACACTGAATGAGTTTCCTTTGTGGGCCTGGGCATCCCAAAATGAACAAGGTGGACTTAAATGTGCTCACAACACAGTGGTGATTATATCATATGAAAACTTACAACACTTACTACATTTAGAAAAAAGTTGTGGTTAATCATTTTTGTAAAATAAAAGAGTAGTAATATGTTAATTATGTTTTAGAATTATCAGCCCTCTCTCTGGCTATTCATGTATTAATTGGGGCAGATATATACAAACTCATACATTTATGTATATCTGTTTTTTTCTTTGACATTTTGGCATATACTTAGATGATTTTCAAAAATGTACAAATAACTTGATGATCTATAAGGAAAGCTTTATAATATATATACAGATAGCTAATGAGAACATGCCTTAGTATTTTTTAAAATATATAAAGAAACTAAAAAACTGATAGAACTAGTAAGAGAATGCAGTTAGATGACAAAATGCAAGATAAACATGCCTGAATAGGTAATATTAATGGCAATAAGTAATTAGAAAGAATAACTGGAAAAAATATTTCAGACACAATAGCGTGAAACTACATAATTCTAGAAATTTTTTAAGCAGACAATAAAATATTACAATTTTACCGTCAAATATAAAACTGAACAGACCAAGTGGAGACACATCCCATGTTTCTGCACGGAAGATTAAACATTATATAGATGTAAACTGTGAACTAAATAATAAACTAAATGCAAACAGTGCTGGGAATTTTATGGAACTTCTAGCTGGTTCCAATGTTCATAAAAAAGAGTAAATAAACAGGTTACTAGCACACATTTGATGCTTCCTACGATACAGTTGATCCTTGAACTGCATGGATTCACTTTTACGTGGATTTTTATTCCACCTCTGCCACCCCTCAGTCAGCAAGACCAACCCTTCTTCTTCCTCAGCCTGCTCAACATGAAGATGACAAGAATGAAGATCTTTATGTCAATCCAGTTCCACTTAATAAATAGTTAGTATATTTTCTCTCCCTTATGATTTTCTTAATAGTGTTTTCTTTTCTCTAGCTCACTTTATTGTAAGAATACAGTATATAACACACATAACTTACAAAATATGTGTTAACTGTTTATCTTGTGGGTAAGGCTTCTGGTCAACAGTAAGCTGTTAGCACTTAAATTTTTGGGGAGTCAAAAGTTACATGCAGATTTTCAATTATGCAGGAGTAAAAACATAATATGCTTTAAGACTATTCAAGAATGAAAAAGAAATATAGAGGAATGTGTTTGTAATCTTGCAGTAGAAAAGTCTCCCTAAGTTATGTACAGATTCAGAAGCCACAGTGGAAAGCCTGCCATATTTGACTACATAAACTAAAATGGTCAGTAGAGCAAATAAAACCATAATACAATGAAAGTTAAAAGATAAAGAACAAATTGGAAGACAATATATACTTTCTATATAACCAAGGGATAACACCCATACATAAGAGTTTCTACAAAGTCACACTGAAGAGTAATACAAGAAGGTGATGAAAGAAATGCAGACTGTAGTTTGTGTGTAGTTAATAAACGTTATTTTAAAAGATCACATGAATTTTTTAATGGAGGCCAAATGTAAAAGTATATCCCAGTTTTACACTTTTCTTTTTAAATGGTTGAGTATTCCTTTCTTTTCACCATATGCTTGCCAGCATGCATCTACATGAATTTTCATTTTGACTCTTCTATTTTTACACTATGACAGGTACAAGAGATCTGTTTCCATAAACCTTGATTCATATGTTATTTTTCTAGCAATTTTCCTTCTTATTGCAGAAGGGTTCTCAAAAATTGAACTCTGATAAGCCTGTTATTATAAAATATCTATTTATAGGTAGGCAACTGGCAGAGTTACCATAGAAACCAAAACAGCAATCAATTCAGAAACCATAAAAGTGTAAGTAAAGATGTATTATGAATAGAAACCAATAAAACACACAATCCCTCATAATTATTAAAAAAATGCAAAATAGAATCTTTTTCAAGGGATAATAACAGAAGGAAAAACCGTTTACAATTATGGTTTATCCACTAATGTAAATTTGTGCAATTGTAATGAAGCTAGGCATGCTCTCATTTTAAGATGCTGTCACGAAATTGGTTATTTTAAGAAAACTGGGTAAACATAAAACTTCAGTACACTTTGAGAGTGTTAAGTACACTTAACACTGTGTGTTAAGGCAAGCAATTATCACTCCTCTGTCTATACCCCCAGTATTAGACCTACCTCAAATGCAATGCCCAGATCATTTTGATTTGGCTATCTTGACCCACATCTACCCCTTCTACAGCTACCACCAGACAAACACGGGAGTTGAATTCAGTGGGTGAAATTGAGGAACAGGTCAAGAATCTTTTTTCTTGTTGTTGTGGTTTGTTTATTGAGATGGAGTCTCGCTCTGTCGCCCAGGCTGGAGTGCAGTGGCACGATCTTGGCTCACTGCAAGCTCCGCCTCCCGGGTTCACGCCATTCTCCTGCCTCAGCCTCCCGAGTAGCTGGGACTACAGGCGCCCGCCACCACGCCTGGCTAATTTTTTTTGTATTTTTAGTAGAGACGGGGTTTCACCGTGTTAGCCAGGATGGTCTCAATCTCCTGACCTCATGATCCACCCGCCTCGGCCTCCCAAAGTGCTGGGATTACAGGTGTGAGCCACCGCGCCCAGCTGAACAGGTCAAGAATCTTAATAGATGACCATCAAAGGGATAAAATCCTTTGACAAATAATTGTCTAGATATTTTTAGCTGGGATGTTTGGTGCAGTAATGTAATCATTCCCAAATTCATGATTGTGACTCTCTGGTAAGATTGCCGAAGGAATTATAGCTAATTCTGGTGGGAATGGCATTTAGTTTTCTCTTTTGAAAACATGCTTTAATTTTTTAAAGGCAGAACAAAAGAAAGCAAGTGTTCTGTTGATAAATTATTTTATGAATGGATTTTTCTCATTTGTAGGTATTCACTACTGTAAAATGGAATTGTGTGAAGAATGTTAGAGTCAATATCCTTTATTTAGTAAATTAATATGAGTTACACCCTAAAGTCAAAGGCACCTTGTAATTTAACCTCACATAAACCAATATGAGTAACTGGATTTTTTTTTTTTTTTACCAAACAAACAAAGGAAGTTTATAGTATACTAGGGAGCATAAGATAATTCATGTTTCTATGAATATTCTCTTGCTAAATTAGAAGCTTCTCAAAATTTGGCAGGCAAAGAACAAGGATTGCTTTCCCATATGTCTACTAAATGAAAAGGAAAATGATTGGTTTTAAAAATTCATATTAATTATATCAGATAGTTCCAAAATGAAGATTATGACTCACTATAGGCTTGTTCAGTTGCAGAAAGCAATGCATTTCATTCCAAAGGGAAATAGCTCAGGTAGCTTTCATTACACTTAGGGAGCTGTAGACTACACTACCCTGACTCAAAGAGGTTTACACAACTGCAGGGGGATTACATAGTAAATCACTAACCTCAAAAATAATTCTCTTCGTGAAAAATTGACCGTATTATTTGATTTTGAGAGTGTTAAAGGCCTTTCATTTATCTGAACACCCAAATTGTACATACTAAGTATGAGAACTAACAAAACAGTACAAATGATTTTAACTAAATGTAATGAGAAAAAGAACAGTAGTTGTGAATTTTAGGAATGAGAAATCCTGACAATGAAAATACTTTGCTGATGACTTTTATGAGTCAAATAAAATTAAGAGGGAATATTTCTTTTACCTTTATTTAAAATTTTAATGTTATATATAACAGTTTCTATGTGTACAGCCCAGTAAATTTCACCAAGTGAAAACCCACTTGTAGTAGTCCATTCTCATGCTGCTATGAAGAAATACCCAAGACAGTAATTTATAAAGGAAAGAGGTTTAGTTGACTCACAGTTCTGCATGGCTCAGGGGGACCTCAGGACACTTACAATCATGGCAGAAGGTACCTCTTCACAGGGCAGCAGGAGAGAGAATGAGTGCAAGCAGGGCAAATGCCAGACACTTATAAAACCATCAGATCTTGTGAGAGCTCACTCACTATCATGAGAACAGCCTGGGGGAAACTGCTCCAGGATTCAATTACTTCCCACTGGGTCCCTCCCAGGGCACGTGGGGATTATGGGAACTACAATTCAAGATGAGATGTGGGTGTGGACACAGCCAAACCATATCATCTCTCATGTAAATAGCACCCAAGTTGAGGAATAGGATATCGTCAACATCCCAAAGCTACCTCTTACCAGTCACTACTCACGCTTCCTAAGGTTAAACATTATTCCAACTTCTACCATCATGGAATACTTTGCCTATTTTTGAAATTTGTCTGAATAGAGTATTTTGTATATACTCTTTTATGGATGCTGCTTCTCTTACTCATTATCTTTATGGTATTTATCTACCTTTTGCATTTATTTGTGGTTTCACCCCCATATTTATTGTATAGCATTTAATTGTGTGAATGTTTTGATTCATTTATCTGTTCTGTTGACAGACAGACATGTAGTTTTCATTTTGGCTCTTATAAACAGCACTGCTCTGAACATTGTTGTTGCTCTGACCATTTTTGATCAATATGTAAGTATTTCTATAGAGTAGATACTAAGGAAGTGAGTTGCTGAGTCATGAGGAATGCACATATTCGGCTTCAGCAGATACTGCCAAACAGTTCTCCAAAGTGGTTATATACCAACTTAAACTCCTATCGATAGGATGAGAGTTGTAGTTGTTTCACATATTTGCAACAGTTAGCATTTTTTGTCCTTTTCATTAGTTATTCTTGTGAGTATGTAGTGAATTCTCATTGTGGTTTCTAATTAGCACTTTCCTAATATGTAATGAAATTGAGGACTTCTTCATACGTTTATTAGTGACATGGATCTTTTCATTGTGAAGAGCATCTCCAAAACAGTGATTGCTTCATAAGGGAAAATTGTAATCGGGTCTACACTTTAATAATTCTGCATTTTAATAAATACTCCTGGTGATGATTATTCATGCCAACATATGACAACCATCGCACCAGGCTCTATTCACTAAGACAGGGATTTTGTTTTAGTTACCATTGTATTTCTAGTGTCTAGCACAGTGCCTTGCTTTAGATCATTGGCTTTGCATTTTTCCTTTTAAATATGGACATTTAAAACTATAAATTTCCTTCTAAGTATAGCAATAGCATTTCTTTAGCTGCATCCTGCTAGTTTTGGTATGTTGTATGTGTCTTTATTATCATTTAATAAGAAATATTTTCAAATTCTTTTGTGATTTCCTTTTCATTCCTAAGTTATTTAGAAGGAAGCTGATTAATTTCCAAATATTTGGGGATGTTCTAGATATCTTATTGATTTGTTTAAAAAATCCAGCTATGGTATGAAAACGTGTGAATCCAATCCTTTTAAAGTTAGCAAGACTTGCTTTATGGCCCAGCAGATGGTCCATCTTAGTAAGTATTTCATTGTGCACATAAAAAGAATATATATTCTGCAGTTGTATGTATGTATAAATAAATAAATAGATAGATAAATAAATAAATGAATAAATAAATAAGGCCGGGCGTGGTGCTCACGCCTGCAATCCCCAGCACCTTGGGAGGCTGAGGTTGGTGGATCATGAAGTCAAGAGTTTGAGACCAGCCTGACTGGCATGGTGAAACCCCATCTCTACTAAAAATACAAAAAAATTAGCTGGGTGTGGTGGCGGCGCCTGTAATCCCAGCTACTCTGGAGGCTGAGGCAGGAGAATGGCTTCAACCTGGGAGGCAGAGGTTGTACTGAGCCAAGATCGTGCCATCGCACTCCGGCCTGGACAACAGAGCCAGACTCGGTCTCGAAAAAAAAAAAAAAAGGTAATTTAAATTGCTATACTGAGGTATTGGAGCTAAACATTACATTTTTTTTCTTTTTTTTTTGAGATGGAGTTTCACTCTTGTTGCCCAAGCTGGAGTGCAATGGTGTGATCTCGACTCCTTGCAACCTCTGCCTCCTGGGTTCAAGCGATCCTCATGCCTCAGCCTCCCGAGTAGCTGGGATTACAGCATGCACCACCATGCCTGGCCCAGCTACTTTTTGTATTTTTAGTAGAGATGGGGTGGGTACCCCATCTCTAAAAGAGTTTTACTCTTTCACTCCTGATCTCAGGTGTGCCACCCGCCTTGGCCTCCCAAAGGACTGGGATTACAGGCGTCAGCCACTGGACCTGGTCAAATATATATATTTTTTAATTTTAATTTTAATTTTAAGTTCTGGGGTACATGTCCAGGATGTGTAGGTTTGTTACATAGGTAAATGTGTGTCATGGTGGCTTGCTGCACCTATCAACACATCACCTAGGTATTTAACCCAGCAAGCATTAGCTATTTTTTCTAATGTTCTCCCTCCCCACATCCCGCCCTCTGACAGGCCCCAGTGTGTGTTGTTCCCCTCCCTGTATCCAAGTGTTCTCATTGTTCACCTCCCACTTATAAGTGAGAACATGCAGTGTTTCGTTTTCTGTTCCTTCATTAGTTTACTGAGGATAATGGCTTCTAGCTCCATTCATGTCCCTGCAAAGGACATGATGTTGTTCCTTTTTAAGGCTCCATAGCATTCCATGGTGTATCTGTAGCACATTGTCTTTATCCAGCCTGTCATTAATTAGGTCAAGTTTTGGCAGTGTTATTCAAAACTTCTGTGTGCTTACTGATATTTTTCTACCTATCAATTACAAAGAGAAGGGTGTTAAAATCTCCACCGTTGAATGTGGATTTGTTAATTTTTGCTTTTATATTTTAAGATTCTGTTAATGGGTGCATGCAAACCTGGGACTATTATGTTCTCTTGATTCACTGATACCCCATCTGGTTAATCTGGTTGGGCTGATATCAATCCCTTTAGTACTTTTCTCTTGTGCTAGTCAAATTCTCTTAGGTGAGTAACTTTGAGATTTTTAATAAGGATTTCTGTTCCTATCTGTGATGAGTGCTTCCCAGGGACGGACCTCTTACCCTCTCAAATAAGCCTGTGTCTTATAGTTTCAGGGACAAAGCTGAAGTCTTCTGCAGAAGTGGGAAAGGAACAGTGAGAAGGTTATGTGGTAGCTCTTGCTGATTCTTAAACATCTTGTTTTAAACCCTACATTTATCTCTATTTTTAAAGGTACCCAGTGCTGCAAATTCAGCATTGTGGGAAGAGTTGATAAAGAAAAAGCAGATTGCTTCTAAGTTTCCAAAATTTTGTTGCAGAGTTGAGGACTGTATGTAAAGGGAATAGTGGCCCAAATTATGGAAAGTAGGAGATTATTGGGGTTTATGGTTGAGTTGCTGCTGAAATTCTAACATCATAAATTAATTCTTCCTTTGAGTACTCATTTATGCACTTATTTGTTAAAAAACATTTCCTCTATTTCCAAAGGATTCAAATCAGCAGATTAATTTTTTAATTTAAATATCTCTTTTAAATGTAGATCACCCTGGGAAGTGTTAACACATGGACCTCCCCATCAGTCATTTACATGATATTGTTAAAAAAAATTAATCAGATCTTTCTAACAAACACATGAGAACCTCCCCCGCCCCTACTAAGGCTTGGGAATGTGGGTAAGGAAATGCAAAAAAGCCAGGGTGGGTCTGTTTCTGAGCATTGTAAGCCTACAGTGTGGGGACCTAGAACACCTGGGGAAAGGAGTGCTATGAGGTGATGGGGAAAGAAGATAATTGACAAGATGCAGAGTTTTATCAGAAGTTGGACATGAAGAGAAAAAGGAAAGCATTCAAAGATAATATTAAAGTTTCTAGAACTTATCTGCTGTTAATATTGTAATACTTAAACTCCTCTTCGAAAGCTATATGCAGACTTTCTGGAGAATTACAGATTTTTCTAAAATGGAATTTTTTCTCTGGGCTCTTAAAATACAGTACAGATTCATCTTGCTTTCTTATGTTGTTTATAGGAAGTTATTTGTAAGTTACCAACTTTTTTCTAAATCAAATTATTTCATAGCAATTCATCTTGTAAATTTATAAATGTTCTACGTTACTTATTGCTTATTATTTTTTGACTCTTCAGGCTCTCTCTCAAGTAGCTAACATGTTTGGCAGTTAGAGGTACTACAAAGCTAATAATTAAGAAAAATCAATTACTTTGCATTGCCTTAATTTTCTCCTAGAGTATTTATGTTTTATGCTGGTCTTTTTTCTTATACTCAAATAGTACCAATGCAAATAAAAATTGTAATTAATTTTCTGATTTAAAATATTTTTATTTTTAGAGGTCAGATAGATCCTATTTCTATACTTTGAAAAAATTTGTGAATACTACCCATGGAAGGTTTTTAGAGATGATGTTTGGAAATGCAATTAAATTGGGTACATGTATTGCTGGTAACACTGGTGGTGTGAGTTCAGTTTACCTGGAGGTGGCCTTCTAGACTAACAGGTTTTTCCGTTGTTACGTTTGTTCCTATGGAAACTGGCCTCTCTTGCATTCTCTCTCTCTTTTTATCACTTTAGAAACAGGTTACAGAAGCAATGGCCAAGAGGAAACATAAAATATTCATACAGCCACTACTTAGGAGCTTCAGCTAACATACTTACAGGTGTATATTTTCCCTTAAAGGTTATGCACACACATGCACAAACCCCCATGGCATGTATCTATATATTTCTAGCAATCCAGACCACAAAGCTGAAAGAATTCTCTCTGACTTGGTAATGAAACAGTTCAGTGATGATGCTGCAAGATCTGTCAAGGCATGTGTGGAAGTGGACCCAAGCAGCATTAACAGAACTGAAAGATGATGGTGACTTCTTGGGTACGTTGCAGTTCTGGGCCAGGATGAATACATGCATTCCAGCCATGCTCCTGGTGCCCATTGATTAACAAAGAAAGAAATTGATTAAAATCTCATGAAGTGGATTAAAATCTCAGTTCTCAATCTTTCAGCTCATCAGTTTGCCCATCTGTAAGGTGGGAAAAATAATAAGATTTTTGTGAAATTACTCAGAGGACTCAAGTACCCTACTACTGCAGGCACATGCTGAGCTGGTACTAGAGTTCTGCACGGGCACAAAGAAGATAATATCTAGTTTCTATCTTGTCACAGCACTGAGCACAGCTTCAACAGCAAAAGCAACAGAAATAACAGAAATAACAACACTTGCAATACTCTTCAAACAACTATGTTGGAGCCCTTTGTGTGCCCTGAGCCCCATTGTTTTAAAGGAAAGAGAGGAAGGGACCCACTCTAGTTCCATATCTAGGTGGCAGCAGCAGCTGCAAGGGACTGGGAAAGCACCTCCTCCCAGGTGCAGAAAATAGAGTCTACGCTACATTCTTCCCTAAGTGTTGGTTTATCTGGTGACTAAAATTAGTTTAAATAAACCAAGTTGCTTTATGTGTGGGTCTTACATTTCTTAAAATCCTCCTCTACATGCTATTTTCTTTATTTTATATAAATGCATATATTTAATATTTGAGCAGTTTATTTATTATTTTAATAAATATTAAGTAACTTATTCATTATAATTTAAATTGCTATGCTGAAGTATTGGAGCTAAACATTGCATTCTAATTATAGAAGACAAATAGTGCTACCATCTCCTGGTGGCGGCCTGCTGAATCACAGGTGGAAATAACTGAGCATTGCCAATCCATATTGCCAATACTTGAACCATTCACTGAAATGATTTACTTGAATATATCACATCTCATTTATTATACCTTCAGCTATGTATAATGAGGAAGTTAAATTATGAATTTTAAGCAAACCCTAAGTTCATTTGCCAGTTTATATTTATGGTATTTACCAATCTTTTATAATTTTAAAAGAAATTGTAGATGCACCATCAATCCGATTCTCAAAAATCTTTGTGAGCTCATGTTTTTGGACTGATATGTTTTAAATTTTATTTTACAGAGGCAGAAATGGAAGTTCAGATAGATCAAAGGATAATTGATTTACACTGCAGGGAAGTTGCAGACCTGGGACTTGAATCCAAATCTTGTGACTGTATCTCAAGCCCTTATTCACTCTACAAGATTGCCTCTAACCTGGAGTTATCATCTGATTTTAAAATGTAGCTACAAACATATATACAATATCTCCCACAAATTTCAGGTCATGAGTTTGACAAATCCAATTAATTTTAAATGTATAGAGTTAGAAAAGACTAATTTCCTGAAAGATCACTTTGCTTATTTATTACATAGTGAAAGTATCACAGATGTGCCAGGGTGCTGTTTAAAATAGCCATAGCAAAGGCTTATTAAGCTTACTGTTAACAAGACAGTCTGTTGTGGTTCCCCCATAGCCTATGTATGTCTTTGTTGAATATGTTTAACTGCAAGACCTAAGTGTCCTCTGATCCAGAACCATTTACTTAATTTTTCATGTAGGGTCTCAAGCAGTTCGAGGTGACTAGAACATGAATACCTAGGTCCTGCTTGCTCCCTGCTGGAGGGAAAATGGCTTGTTTACTGCTTGCTACAAATTGTGCTGAACTCCTAGTCCTGGGTTCCCCAGCTGTAATCACCATCTGGGCCCACTGTTTTACCTCACAGGACTTGGGGAAATTTTTTCTACTATTTGATGCTCCTGATGTTTGCTGTGATGTGAGTAATAAATTGTTCTCTGATCCAATGTGTCTTGTCTACTCTTGGGATGTGTGCAATTGTCACAAGTCAATTTTTTTGCTTAGTCTTCTCTTTTGGAGTCTTGCTACTCTTTGCTCTTCTCTATGAGATTGAGGGCTCTTCCCTGACACTTTCCTTTATTCCCAGCAATTATCTAGGCACATGGTATTTTGGTTCTTACTTTACAAATAAGGAAATTGAGAGACTTAGTACAAAGTAGAAAGTGACAGAACTGAAATGAAAATGTGGTGGATGTTCTCTCTTAATCATTACTTTTGAAAGAACAACAACAACAACAACAACAAAATAGCAAACCTTAAGCTAGGTTCTGACATTTTTTGAATAAATTCCAAGGATCACCAGATCTGATAGAATTGAGATGCCATTTCATTTGTTTTGAAAGTTGCTACTGTTGATCAAATCTGAACTCCATAATTATTGCAATTATTGTATTTTCTTCTGGCAGGATTAGAATATATGATTCATTTGTGCGGTATGCTAGCAGCAATACTGGTCTTCCTTCAGTGGAGAGGAAAGACTGTGAAGCTAGAATAGAAAGTATGGAAAGCACAGTCAAGTTTGTAGCTTTTAGAGGATAAGGTTGAAGGATCTTATTCTATCTAGAGGATAAGGTTGAGAAGACTAATGCCACAAGGAGTTCCTGGAGATTCCATTCAGCTCTAATCCTAGAGCTGGAACCCAGGTATTGGACTATCTGATTGGGGAAATAGGCTGTAGAAAGAGGTAGAAAGTTCAAATAGAGCAGACATGGTGGGGGTATCAGGAAAATATGGGCTCATTTCAACAACTGCAGCATCCAGGCCCTGAGTAATGGAGTTTGTGGAAATCAGGATTATACCTAGCTACATGAATTTGGGGGCATGCCTTTAATTCCACTTGTGGCTTAGACTAAAAGCGGACAACATTACCCAAAAGATCACAAAAGAAAACAGGTCAAGACTTCAGAAAAAAGTGTTTTACTAAAGTAAAGGGAGAAGTAAAGGGAAGTAAAGGGAGAAGAGATCGGAGTGCAGGAGGAATTGTGGGAAAATTACTTTTGCTTGCCCCTGGGTTTATCTCAGCAGAATGACACTCCACCTGCCACTGATACATGGGTGAGGGGTCTTGACATGTCATATTGTGCAGTTACTTTCTCAGTAGTTCAGAGAGTAACATGATTGCCTGCTGATTGCTAGGTGTTCATTAGAAGTCTCTGGAATAGAGGATAGTCCTACCACTGAGGCTAACTTTCATGGCTATTTAAAGAAAAACAGCTTTTAAAAATACTGATATCATGATTAATCTTAATAATGAAAGAATCCCCAAGACTGTGCATGATGATATGCACTCAACATCAATTTGAAGTGAGAAAATAGTCTGTCATCTGCAATGCTTTACCATTTTGATTTGCTTAGCAGAAAATGATTTGCTTAGCTAGTGAAGCACCTCCTCTGTCATAGATGTTATTTAGTATTTAGACTCAGCAAGGTGGAAAAACTTGATTAGAACATTTAGCCTGGACAAGGAAAGCTGACAGCATAAACAATTTCTATTTATAGATAAGTGTAGATTAAGACTTTTTTTCACTTGGTTGTTATATATCCTTCAGCTGAAGTCTTAAAATTGAGGTATTCAAAATTTGATGATGGAGGAGGGGTGTATAGTGAGAGTCCTTAATTGGATTAACCTTTTTTTTTCTGAGACAGGATCTTTCTCTGTCACCCATGCTGAAATGCAGTGGCGTAATCTCAGCTCACTGCAATGGCTACCTCCTGGGCTCAAGTGATCCTCTCACCTCAGCTTCCTGAGCAGCTGAGACTACAGGTGGGTGCTTTTATATTTTTTGATTTTTAGTAAAGACAGGGTCTCGCTATGTTGGCCAGGCTGGTCTTGAACTCCTGGCTTCAAGTGATCCTCCTTCCTTGACTTCCCAAAGTAGTGGGATTACAGGCGTGAGCTACTGTGTTCAGACTGGATCAACTTTTAAATGGCATGTAAACATAAATTTACTTACGTTTTTCATATAATGTATAGTTTCAGCATTTTTTGAAGTATTAATTCCAACTTGCACAAAAATAAAAATCTTTAATGATGCTGAGATAAATGTTTGCTGAAACTTGTTGAAAGCATTGCCAACATTTGCCATCTCCAGTTCCTTTCCTATTTGTTCTTGAACCCACTCCAATCAGGCTCTTCTCTCCTGCAAGTCTCCTAACACTTTCCTCATCGTAGTCACCGATGACCTTCCTGTTGCACAGATTTATATTAAGGCAATGGTTGGTGCTCATGTATGTATATTATTATGTAAATTTTATTCACTGTGGAGTCAAGCATGTACAAATCTACTTTTTCATTTCTTTTTTGGTCCAAAAGTTTTAATAGTTGCCTTTTTTATTTTCTTAGTTTTCTTTAAAGGTCTAATTGGTAATTTTTTCCAAAATGCTCTGAGATCTGTCAAATTTCTAGCAACAGTTCTTCCAGATGCTCAAACATTTCAGATGCACTCAGCTGAATTCCATTTCTAATGACATCTCACCATCCAGCCTCCAGCCTCCTCTAATTTAGACTACTTGATTTCTGCACCTGGTTACAACTAGACTCCTGAGGCTGCCCTTCAGTATTTCTGTGTGTTAGAATTGTGTTTTGGGTCCTATATCTTCTTTCTCATTTACTCTCTCATTTGTTAAAGCAAACTTGCCAGCACTTCCTAAGCATTATGAAATAAGAAACTTTTTTCCCATGCTACATCTCAAAAACAGAGAACAGTACTTAGCGCATAGGAGATACTCTTTAAATATTTTAGTTTTTATTTATTTTTAATTGACAAAATAATTGTACTTATTTATGGGGTACAATGTGATGTTTGATATATGTAGACATTATAGAATAATGAAATAAAGTGAATTAGTATATTCATTATCTCACCTTACTATTTTTTTGTGGTGAGAACATTTAAAATCTACTCTTTTAGCAATTTTGAGATATAAAATACATTATAATTAACTATGGTCACCATGATGTACAATAGATCACTAACACTTATTTCTCTTGTCTAACTGAAGTGTTCTATCTTTTGCCTAACATCTCATTTTTCCACCCCGTTACCTCCACCTCCAGTAACCATCTCTGCTTCTGTGAGTTTGACTTCTTTGGGTTACACATATAAGTGAGAAGATGCAGAATGTGTCTTTTTGTGCCTGCCTTATTTCACTTAACTTAATGTACTCTATGTTCATCCAGGTTGTTCCAAATGACAGAATTTCCTGCTTTTTTTTAAAGCTGTATAGAATTCCACCATGTGTATATACTACATTTTCTTTATCCATTGATCCACTGACAGACACTTAAGTTGCTTTCATATCTTGACTATTGTGAATAATGCCACAATGAACATGGGAATGTAGATATTTTTTCAACATACAAATTCCAATTTCTTTGGATGTATACCCATAAGTGGGATTGCTGGATTCTATGGTAATTCTAGTTTTAGTTTTCTTAGGAACTTCAATATTGTTTTCCATAACGGGTATATAATACTTTACATTCCCACAAACAGTGTGCAGTGGTTTCCTTTGCTTGCCAACATTTGTTATCTTTTCACTTTTTGATAATAGCCATTCAACAGGTGTGAGGTGATAGCTCATTGTGGTTTTAATTTGCATTTCTCTGATGATTAGCGACATTGAGCATTTTTTCATATATCAGTTGGCCATTCATATGTCTACTTTTGAGAACTGTCTGTTTATGTGTTCGTGTCCTTTGTCTTTGTTTCTTTTTTTTTTTTGCTTTGAGACGGAGTCTCCCTCTGTCACCTAGGCTGGAAGGAGTGTGTGTGGTGGCGTGATCTCGGCTTACTGCAAACTCCACGTCTCGGGTTCAAGCGATTCTCCTGCCTTGGCTTCCTGAGTAACTGGGACTACAGGTGTATGCCTGGCTAATTTTTGTATTTTTAGTACAGACGGGGTTTTGCCATGTTGGTCAGGCTGGTCTTGTACTCCTGACCTCAGGTGATCCACCTGTCTCAGCCTCCCAAAGTGCTGGCATTACAGGTGTGAGCCACTGTGCCCGGCTCTTTGTCCATTTTTTAATCAGGTTATTTTTTTTTTCTTGCTATTGAGTTGACTTCCTTATATATTTTTGGATATTTGCCCCTTACAAGATATATGATTTGCAAATATTTACTTTTCTATTCCGTGGGTTGTCTCTTCACTCTGTTAATTATGTTCTTTGCTAAGTAAAATATTTTTGAAATGAAATTCCATTTGTCTATTTTTGCTTCTTTTTTGCATTTGCTTTTGAGGTTATAGCCAAGAAATCACTTCCCAGATAAATGTCATGAAGAATTTTCCCGTTTGATCCTAATAGTTTTACAATTTAAGGTCTTATGTTTAAGTCTTTAATCTATTTCAAGTAGATATTTGTATATGGTACAAGATGAGGATCTAACTTCACTTTTTATATGTGAGTGTCCAGTTTTTCCAACACCATGTGTTTTGAAAAGACTTTCACCATTGTATATTTGTGACACCTTTGTGGAAAATTAATTGACCATAAGTGTGTGGGTTTATATCTGGGCTTTTCATCCTATTCCATTGGCTAATGTGTTTGTATATAGAAAATCCTAAAGATTTCACCAAAAAAAAAAAAAACCTGTTAGAATGAATAAATAAATTCAATAAAGTTGCAGAATACAAAATCAACATACAAAAATCAGTAGGATTTCTATACAATAACAATTATTGAAAGCAGAAATCAAGAAAGCAATCTCAGTTACAATAGCATTAAAAAAAGACAGGAGTAAATTTAACTAAAAAGGTTCAAGATCTGTATACTGAAAACTACGAAACATTAATGAAAGAAATTGAAAATGACAGAAATAAATAGAAAGATATCCCATTCTCATAGATTGGAATAATTTAGTTAAAATGTCCAATACTACCCAAAGTTATTTACATATTCAATGCAATACTCATTAAAATTTCAATGTTATTTTTCACAGAAATAGAAAAACTATCCTAGAATTTGTATGGAACCACCATAGACCCCAATAGATAAAGCAGTCTAGAGAAAAATGAACAAAGCTGGAGGCACCACATGATCTGATTTTGAAATATACTACAAAGCTATAGTAATCAAAACAGCATGATACTAGCAAAAACCAGATATACATTATTCATTGCATATTTTAAATGAATGAATTAATAAATGAAGACATTAAAGAGTGTTTAAGGAATAAATTTTCTGAGACTGCACATTTCTAGTTTCTTATTTTTACTATTTACATATTACCTTTACATGATGGTTTGGTGAGCTGTGCTATCCTAGATTGAAAATGATTTTCTTTCTCAATTTTAAACTTACGAATTTCGCTCAACTGTTTTCTCACATCTGGTATTAATAATGGAGAAGGCTGATGTTATTTTATTTCTGTTTCTCTCTTGTTCTTTCAAGAAGTAGATTATTTTCTTTCTTTTAAATTTCATGATGGTATCTTGGTGTGGTTATTTTTATTATCTTTTTGTATATTTCATGGGCTCTTTCAAGTTATAGTGTTAGGTCCTTCAGTCTGAAAAAGAAATTCTTGTATTATTCAATACTTTTCCCTTTCTATTGGACTTCTAGGATTACTATTCTCATTTTGTTTTTCCTCATTTCTTCTTTTCCTTCCTTCCTTCCTTCCTTCCTTTCAGCTCTATTGCTCATTTGTCCTTTTCCTCTAATTTCCAGATTTGCTTGCTTTTGCCTTTTAAATCTTTGATTAAAAATTTTATCATATTTTTATCATATTTTTAATTTCAAGAATTCTTATTCTCAGGTTAGCTTATTTTCATGCATCCTATTCCTGTTTCATAGATGTAATGTCTTCTGTTATCTCTGAGGAATTTAATTATAGTTTTCTCACAAAGATTTATTCTCCTATCTGAATTTTTTGTTTTTTCTGAATACTATTTTATAGTTTGTTTTGTTTTGGTCTCTACCTTTCACATGGAAGTTTTTAACAAACATGTAATGCTAAGTTTGGCTATCCATTCATATTTATTGCAAAACACTAAAGTATTGGTTGGAAATTGTGTGGATGGGCAATGCTTTTGATTAATGGTATACTCTAGAAAGATCAAGGAGTAAGTCAACCATGTGAGTAAGGATCTTCAGATGTCAGCGTGTGGGAATATTTTGCATGGAACTGTTCATTTCTTCCATTTCTTCAGAGAAGAATCATCCAATCTGAAGCTTGGTTGGGAAGGTGGGAGTTGTATCAGCTAATTGCAGTATTCTACCAAAAATGTGGAATGAAGGTCTTACAGGTCAGACTTCACATGCTCCCTTTTTTGAGACTTACACATCCAACTTGCCCCCATTGCACCTCACATTTGTGTTATTTACCCGAAATATAACCCCCCAGTCTTTTCTATGGAAGGGGTTGACAGATGGCTGCACATAAAGGGTATAGGGAGGACAAATGATCTATGTACATGCTTTCTATAAGCCACTTGTTTTTATTTGTGTAATCTACCCTTATGGACTGAAGTTCCTATAGTCTTTGAGAGCTGAGCCTTTCAGGGGTTTCTTCTTTTTAGGCTTACCCCTCTGTAGGTATATAGATTGCAAATCTCCTTTTTCCTTTTTTAAAATTTACTAATATAGCTACCACTCCAGTATCTACATTTTTACAAAATTATTTTAAAATATTCATCTGCTATTACATTCTCTTCCATTTTCCTTGTCTTTGTAGGTAATTATTTTTTATTTGTTTACTTTTCTACATTTGATTTAATAGAGTTTTGGGACAGAGAGAAGTTAAATGCATGTGGTCAGGTGGCTATTAAAATGAAGTAGGTGAAACAAGGAGTGATCAATATATGTGGGACATCTGTTGTGTACTGAATGGGTTAAAATGTGTTGCAGAATCGGGAACTCGTTGCTGTCACTATGTATATGTGATTCACAGGTACAACTATAGCCAGAAAGCTGTTTCTATGGTGAAGGTACTGCTAGCCACCAAAAAAAAAAAAAAAGGATCTGCTTTGGTTATTTGGATATGAGAATAGCACTCACAGATATTTGGCATTTAGGCAAAAAGACTGGCAAAAATGTTCTCTTCTTCCAAATTTTTTTCCAAAAAATCATGGAGAAATATTTGCTGTGATTTATGAAACAGTGAGGGGTTAAAGAGGGGGAGGAGTGATCAAATGCCAAAAAAAAAGAAGAACCCAAACCATGCCCCCACTGAAGAAAACTGTAAGGAAACTTCATTTTTTTAGCATGTTCTTGACATGTTTTAAATGCTTTTAGAATCAAAAGTGGCATTAGAGTTCCTACAGTGGGTAGTTATTCTAGGGAAACAAATGAACACTAATCCATTAAATAGTTTTCATGTAAATGTTAAGAGTAGTGAGTAGGGGCAGTATTATGTAGGCCTAGGAGAAAAGTGGTAGTTTGAGACTATAAAAAGATAAAAATTACAAGAAAATCTTATGGTAAATATGTTGCTTGCTTTAAATAATTTTTGATTGAATCAGGTCAAATACACTGTTGTTTATGTTTTAAAAATATTATAACTATTGCCAGAATACTGTCAGGCAGTGAAATTTGTCAGAAAGGGAGGCTAAATATTTCTTAACTGCATAGTTCAGAATTGGGAAGAGGCTGCCTCACTGAACCCACAGGCTTCATTAATAATCTTGTATTCTAATGTGTGAAAATTATTTATTGGTCTAGAATTTTAAAATTATTACATGTAATGCTTGTTATTTACTCATAATTAAACTTACCTTCTTATAAAGGAATATTTAGATCTTGTTTTTGTTATATTGTGTATGAATGGTTTTGTTATATTGTGTATGTATGTTTTGTGTTTATGTGGGTGTGTGCATTTCATGCATTCCTAAGTTGTTGCCTGTACCATTTAAATATGATGCTGATGCTGTATTTAATGGTGAGTTTTAATTTTAGCTGAGATTTCAGTGTTTTTAAAGGAATTAATTAACATATTATTAGAGAATTAGAAAAAAATTAAAAAAATAGATCTGTACCATGCTAAGTATAATCTAGCAAAATATATGTGTTTAAAAACAATCCTGGATTTTTTTTAAGACAAGAGGGCAGTGAAGATATTTCCACACAATCTCTAGACAAAAAACTGTCTCTAGAAGAACAGCTCAGATTTAAACATGAGTATTATCAGAAAGGGACCGGCTGGGAACCTGTGTAAATGTTCTTGGGGGTGGGAAGGGAGGAGAAAAACCCAGAAGGAAAGAAACATGGTAAACCAAAGACAAATGAAGACTAAACCAAGGACAACTGTGTCAAGAATAAAACGAAAGCTTATAAACACTTGTCCTTGAAAACCAAGAAATAAAAAAGAAGTCTGAGAAGTCTGTCTGAGAAGAAGAGATACAAAATCTCAAGAAAGGGACATAAGAGAAGAGGATGAAAACTGAGATAGTGATGCTTATGAAGGATAAAAGTAATATCTCAACAGAAATACATTCACATTAGAGAGAGGGGTGGGAGGATATTCAATAGTTACCCCAGTGGAAGAGTAAAGGAACTTATCTGCAGCTCATTCTGATGGGGAAATCTCAAATGGCCCAAATTTAAATTTCTTGGTGGACTTGGATAGCCAAAGGGCTCCAAAGACTCTTCCCAGAAACTCTACTCCCAGGGCATTATTCTAACACTTAAGTAAAGCCTTAAAAAACGTAGGTGGCATGGAGTGAAACTAGCTCATGTCAGTAGGAGATGAGTTAGAGCTTTGCTCAACAGAGAGAAGAAAAAGGAAAAAGTGTTTTTAAGAGACTTAAATAAATAGAAGCAAAATGAGAAACTGTGATCTAAGTAAAAAGAACCCAGGAAGTTAAACTCTTCACAAGGGCCCATCGGTGATCCACTATGGGTCCTTGTGAAGAGTTTAACTTTCTGAGTTCTTTTTCTTTAACCTGGCTTTTCATTGTGGTAACCAGTTTTTTTTAGCAGTTGGTTAGAAGCCCTTGTTTTTCCATTCTTTAGTATCTTCTTTAATTCTGTGTATGTCCAGCAGCAGTAGAGAGCCTGCCTTGATTAGTTGACTTCAGTCATTGGGATAAGGGAGAGTTTTTGGTATATTTTTTCTAAGACAAGGAAACCATCAAAGTTGCAGAGAGAGTCACATTTGAATGACATTGCCTTGATTTTAGATTTACTACCTTGCAAGTGCTATCATTGCAGACCACAATTCCTGTCTTAGGGATTCTGATGGCCAACATGGATCTAAGAGAGGGAAACCATTCCTATCTTCGTGTTCCAGTTGTACCTTGAGACTTACCTCACCAAATGACCTGTTTTATCCTTTTCTTCCTCACCAGCCTGTGAATTCCTCAAATAAGGAAATGGTGTTTTATTCATGTTTATAAACTTGAGGTGCAATGATTAGTTGGAAATTGCTAGTAAAGGAATAAAACAGAGAGCATCAGAAGAAATGCCCCATGAGTCTTTGCTCCCCTGTGGTGTGTAGGCAACAGAGTTTCCCAAATATGCTCAGTAGAAATACAGGAGACAACTGATTTGAAGGCCATGGGTCTGCCATGGAATTCTGTGGAAAGAAGTGAGTGAGGTGCCTCCATAGCAGCACATCCTCACCTGGAGTAAGAAAGAAAATATGGCTGACACTCAGAGAATCTGGAATTCCAACAAGTGACAGGATAGTGTCAAGTCAGTGAAGGATAATCACAGGACCCAACACTGAAAGAACATACCTCACTTTTTCTGGCTGCCCACTGTAGCAGTAGGTACGAGCAGCATTAAAAGACATGGAAGTTAAGCTAGTGAGGGCTCATAATAAAATTCAAGGTTTGCATATGGGCTAGTTATGACTAATCCTACTGCCATCTGGACACATTAGCCTTTTTGCCCTATTCCCTGAAGCCTTTATCCAAGAGAGACTTTTGTAGGAAAAGTGGCTGATATACATTTAACTGATAATTTTGGTACGTAATCTCCAGACTACCACCAAGATGGGTGCTTCAAAGCAGCCTGAGAACAGTAATGGTAAAAAAGCCATTCTGTCTTGTTTTGTATATTTGTATGCAGGGCACAAATTTTGACCTTGCTATATGTATGTTGAAGAGTTTAATATTAATAATCTGGTGACTTGGGCATATGTTAAACGATGTTTAATTTTTTTTAAGTAGATGGCAGTTAATAGAATTATGCTCTGGAAGGCTGTGATTTTAAATCATGCATGCACACACACACACACACACACTTCTTATTCTTACCAAATAAACAAACTAAAGAACTTTTGGGATCTTTGAAAACCCATTTTCTATCACTATGATGAAACGTTGAAAGATTTAAATCTAACGGAGTGCCTGAAACATAGACATGTTGAATGTGAATCATAATTATTTAGCCAATTGTATAATTAAAATAATTGTTTTGGGGTATTAATAATAGAGGTAACTTTTGATTAATTGAGGTCACTAGATAGTCTTAGACCCTATGAGTAATGTCACTGAAGTAAAAGTGACAGTGGCAGTCTTTTCTCACTGGGTCCTCTGCTCAGATTGAATTCATTCTACTTTCTCCATCTCATAGATAACATCACTGAATATTGAAATTTGTTCATGAGGAAACCTATCTGCCAATGAAGGAAACTGGATAGCCATATCTGAAGTTTCAATCTTTTTAGAATCTGAATTTCCATAAGCCATTTGGAGAATATTTGGAGGAGATCTGATCTGATTTTTTTAAAGAAGTTCACCTTGACTGCCACCTGAAGACTATAAGGGGAGCCCCAAGCCTGGATAAGAGTATCAAGAGTTGATGGTGAGATAGCTAAGGGTAAAGGCAGTGATGATAGGAAAAAATGATCCTATATTTTGGAGGAAGAGCTGATAAGACTTAGTTTGAGAGTGAATGGTGAGAGAAAAGAATGGATTAAGGACAGAGTTTAGAATTTTTCTTTAGCAGCTGTGGTGGGAGGGTGGAGAGTTAGATATTACTAAGAGAAATAAACAAGTTTGGGAGTAGGAATCAGGAAGTGTATTTTGCAAATGTTAAATATGAGATAGTTATAGATATTTAAGTAAAGATATCAATGAAGTAGGGAGTTACATATTTGAGTCTAGAATTCTAGGGAGAAGTGAGGACTGGAGATAAAGAAGCCACAGAACACTTCCAAATAATAAAACTAAGAAAGAACATTTATGTGCTGCTTACTAAATGTCACATAGTATTTTAAATATTGTACCTATATTTATTCATTTAATCCCCATAACAACCCTAAATTATTATACTTATTGTACAGATAAGAAAACTGAGGCACACAGTAGGTGGTGCTGAAATTTGAATACTTGTCAGTCTGACCACAAAGACTCTCACTACTCTAGAATTCTGAAAAATATTGTGATATTCGAGTGGCACATTGAGTAGCAAGAAGAGTGCAGTGGATATGCCAGGTACAAAGAAATCACTGTAGGTCCTGGTCTATTATTTGATTTTGAATTAAGAAAAAAACCTTGCATGCTTGGCTATACAGAGGGTTTTCTGTTTTTTTGTTTTTGTTTTTTAAATGTTGGAATAAGTAGGTATACTTTATTGTCACTTGCCTCCACAAAGATTACTGTGGAGGTGGGAACATCTGAACAAACAACTGTTGCTAAATCATATGTATTGTGAGAAGACAGCTTGTTCCAAGAAATCTGGCTTATACTATGTCAACACTTTTTAAACATGCTTCAAATAAGAAAAAAGGGAAAAGCATAAATAGCATAAGTTTGGCTTCAGGGTCTCAGAGTGGATTTTTGAGAAACTGGAACTTCAGGGCACAATCAAATGGACAACCATTCCTTTCTCTTCCAAATAAGTCTCATTTACTTATTTTATTTATTTTTTATTCACAGTAGATAGAACACACTGTACTCATTCAATTATTCTGTATCTATTAAACACCTGTTGTGCTAGAACTGCTTATAAAGAACTTACAGTTCAGTGTGTAGTAAATATTCAATGTCTCATTTATCAAATTGATTAATCATACAAATTGTATGATTAAGTAAATGCATTGGTCATACAGATCAAGGATCTTTAAGTAGTTTCAAAAAGGAGAGATGAGGTTAGCCCTTTTAAAAAATGTACTAACTCTAGTGATGTCAGAAGATTAATTATTTGATTATTTAAAAATATTTAATTACCTATCTATCATCTATCTATATGTCTATCAAACAGGTTTTCCTGGAGAAGTAGTAGACTATAGGAATTTGCAGGTTAGATTGTGAAGAGTTTTGAAGCTGGTATGACAGAGACTGATCATTAGTCCCCAGGAATTATTCTCATCCTCTTCTACCTACTTAGAAAAGATGCACACACAATTTTAGCTGGGCCCAGGGCCTCCCAGCTAGAGAGTACATTCTTCAGCCTGTCTTGCAGCAAGGTAATCTATTAGGTTGGTGCAAAAGTCATCGTGGTTTTTGCCATTACTTTCAATGGGACCAACATAATAATTACTTTTTCACCAGACTAATAGTTTGGGCCAGTTGGGTAGATCATAAATAACGGATGCCAGTTATGTCATCTTCTTAAAGGTAAAGCTACTTATCCTTGACTTCCTCCCTCCTACTCCTACTTCTGCTTGGAAATTGTGGCAATTAGAACAACCTTGAAAGCCATGTATTAAAGATGAAAATCCACCTCTCCAAATACAGATTGCTTGTATCTATACGTTTATTACATGAGATAAATTCATGCATTGTATAACTGTTTGGTGTTGGCTTTTTCATTCCATATAATTCTCTGGAGGTTCAATCAAGTTAGTGGGGATGTCAATAGTTCATTTCTTTTTATTGCTGAATAATATTCTGTGATATGATTATATAATAGTTTGTTTAATCATTCACCCATTGAAGGACACCAGAGTTATTCCTAGTTTTTAGCTATTAGTAATAAAGAAGCTATGAATATATATGTACCATTTTTGTTGTGGGCAGATAAGTTTTCATTTCTGTGGGATAAATGCCCAAGAGTGCAATTGCTGGGTTGTGTGGTTAAGTGTATGCTCAGTTTTTAAAATAAATTATAAATCTGTTTTTCAGAGTGGTTGTACCTTTTACATCCCCACCAGCAGTATATGAGTGATTCAGTTTCTCCACATTATTGCTATTTTTGATATTATTACTATTTTTAATGTTAATCATTCTGATAGATGACTACTGATATTTCATTGTGGTTGTGATTCGCATTTTCCAAATGGCTAACAATGCAGAATATCTATTCATGTGTTTATTTGCCATCTGTATATGCTTTTTTGGTGAAACTTCTGTACATATTTTTGTCCATTTTTATTTTACTTTTTTACTTTTTTAATTTACTCTGTTTTTTTCTACTGTTGAGTTTTGAGAATTATGTTAATATTCTAGATTTGACCTTAAAAGCATTACTCATAAAAGGAAAAGTTTCACTGGATCTAGTTTGGGTCAATCAAGTGGATTATAAATGACGGTCACTTCTATATCATCTTTTTTTTCTTTTCTTCTTCTTCTTCTTTTTTTTTTTTTTTTTGACAGAGTCACATTCTGTCGCCCAGGCTGGAGTGCAGTGGCATGATTTCTGCTCACTGCAACCTCTGCCTCCCAGGTTCAAGGGATTCTCCTACCTCAGCCTCCTGAGTAGCTGGGATTACAGGTGCTTGGCACCATGCCCAGCTAATGTTTGCATTTTTAGTAGAGACGGGGTTTCACCACATTGGTCTTGAACTCCTGACCTCAGGTGATCCGCCTGCCTTGGCCTCCCAAAGTGCTGGGATTGCAGGCGTGAGCCACCATGCCTGGCCTTATGTCATCTTTTTAAAGACAAAGAGGCTTATCCTTGACTTCCTTTCTCTCATTCTTATAAGGAAGTAGCCAGGCATACAAAGTGATAAATAGAAAATGAGATTTTATACAAATGCAATTTTCATATTTTCTCTTCTTCAAACTCATTTATCTAATGGTCAGTTGTACCATTTTGAAAATGTAACTTTAGAATTTAGATACATTTTTCTCATAGGCAATGACAGAATCTTAAGGTAGGGGAGTAAAGGAGATGAAAAGGGCATTCAAGTTCGTGAAGTAGAATTGGTGGCAGAACTATAGTTTCACTTGTCATTTACTGTGGTGCACAAATACACAAAATTAGGAACTTTCTTTGGCTGACAATTGTTTTGACAGTGAAATAAAAGTCACTTCTATATCAAATGGCTTATCTAAATGTTCTTTCAACTTGAAAGCATCGTCAATGGGGATCTTCTATAAATAGATCTTACTTGCAATCTATATACTATTACTGAAATATATGCTTTCTTCAAATGGGAATATTTGATCCTAGGGCATTTTAGAATCTTCTTACAGAATAAAGGCAGAAACATATTTATGCAGAGGAAATGAAATATCCAATCACAGACAGGCCTTTGACAATTTTCCAAGTCATGGTTGTTGTTTTTTTAGATTAAATCATCTTAATTCATTTTGATTTTTTCATTTATATTAATTACATTACTCTCTGAATCATGCATACATATTCATTTTCCCTTTGACCTGTAATATGAAATTACCCATAGAGATCAAGTAAAGACTTGACCTATAAAAGACAGAAATAGCAGGGCCCTTAATGATAGCTTCCTAGGTGTATAATAACCAAGAATCTACTCAACTGTTGCCTCATGAGAAAGGTACTAGGACTAGGGGTATACGTATACAGGTCACCTGTTTTGATATGTTATGTGGTGAAATAGTTGATGTAGGCTTTCAGCAGCCCCAGTTGGCTTGCTTCTATTAACCTTGTAGTCAAAGATGGCAATACTAATTAGTTAGTTATTTTAGATCATCAAGTTATTTCCTATTTTCTTACCAGTTTTTGCTCATTGGATAAAATACATAATGATAATCCATAGAAATTGAGAACTTTAGGACATCCTTTAGAAGGGAAATATGGCTGAATGTCTCCATTTTAGAAATGAAAAAATCAAGACCTAGAGAAGTTTAATTTAAAGACCTAGAGAAACTGTATTTCACCCATTATATAAGATACATATTGTTTTTTCACATGTTAACTTCTCTAAAACCAGGGTGTTTCCTACAATCAATAGTATCTTACATTGGCTGTTGGCCAGGTAGTGATTGTGATGTTGTTGCCTGGTATGTATGAACTTTGTTGCAATTGGACAGCTACATGAACTTGGTGGCATTACTGGATGTTTGTAACTTCACATATCATTCAACAAACTCCTTAGGACCATTTGAGTAAATCCTAAGTTCTGGTTGTGGTCTAAAAACTTGTGCTAATACCTTCCAGTGAGATGTACAAATCATCAGCAGTAAAATTAATATAATGAGCCTTAATGGCTTGAAAGAATATCGTGGAGTTAATGGTGAAGCATTCTTTTAAGAAAAGCTGCAACGCCAATGGCCATGATGACATAAAGGTCTCTACTGTTTGGGAAAATAAGTACATCAACTACTCTTAGTCAAGTCCTTCATATTTTCTTTTTCATACACTGTAACATTGATATGCAAAAATATGTGTAAAGTATAAAAGAGCTCCTTTAATAAGCATAAAAATAATTCTAAACAATAAGAAAACATGTCATAGATTGAGAAACTTTTCTTTCTTAGTTGTAACCCATTCCTAAACAATTATGAATTTAATCAATTCTGATTTTTTCTTATTTCCTCAGTTATTTTCCTACAAGCCAAGCTATTATCTATTCAGACTCTGAAGTAAAAACCAAAGTATTCCAATTTTGATGAAGAAATCTAATCTTTATTTCTATGATTTTAGCACAATATACCCACACAATAGCTTTTATCTGTACTTAACAAAATACATTTATAGCACTTTACAAACTTTATCAGTTTGGAAAACATTGCATAACATTTTTTTAAACACAATACTTTATATATACTATATATATTTTCATAATTTTATTTACTTTAAAAAGATAATTAACTCTCTTTATTCAATACTTGGTTTTATCAGTAAAGCACAGCCTAACAAAGGAAGAAGTGCTCCCATTAGCAAATAAGATAAATAGAACACTAAGAAGAGATACCACCTTTTAGTCTGATTTATTTTAAATTAAGGTACCAGTGGAATGTAAACAAATTTTTTTGTAATTTTTGTTTTACAAAAGACATGTTATCAAATATACATGCAGAGGTCTGAGTTCTAGTGTCTATCATTATATGTCCTTAACAATGTGGTACAATTTGTTAAGTCATTAAAAACTGTAGCCTTTGGCACTTTGAGTAGAAAAAGAATATATCAATATTTATGTAAAGAAAAAAAAACTTCAATGACAAGAGAAGTACTTTAAAATCTTTTGTTAAGAAATAGGAAAGATTAGGAAATATCATACTGCACCTGAAATGCTGCAGCAGGGGTTTTTGTTTGCTTGTTTTTGTCCTTCAGAGTACTAAAACCAGCCCACCCTTCCCTCTACAAACAGGCAAAAGCCAGTATGAGCGTCATGATGGCGGTGGTGGTGAGAAGTGGGGAAGGCAACATTTTATTCCCACTCCCCTCTCTGAGAAGGAAATTGCCAGAAGGGATATGGTTGAGTCCATGTTTTATTGCCAGAGTTTTCAATTCTGCTGGTTTCAGCTAAATTCCTAATGCCTTAGAGGTTGGTTTTTCTAGAAAGCTCCGCCTTTTTCATGTGGAAATTGATAATGATGTGATACTATTCATCTGTAAACAACTCCTTCTGTTATTGGAAAGTGAGCTAAGATCAGATCAACCATCTCTGTTGTTTCCTTTCATCCCCTTGGCAATCATCAAGTATATATCGGAATTCTTATGAAATGGCGTAAAAAAGGTTTAATACTAAGTTCCAAGAACTGAGTATGTCTTCATACTTTAAGTTGGAAAACACTCCAAAATATTTTGTTTTTATCTTCTTCTTATCAATGGTATTGGTTTGCTTTGATTTAGGCTCAAGGCTTGATTCAGGATAGGTAGCAACAATGGTTGTTTGCATGTTAAACTAAAACTGCACCTATTCAGATATTTTGAAGAAAGTCATTCTTAATTTATACCGTGAGATACTTTTACTTACCAACATGCATTTTTTTTCAGATTCTTCCTCTTGCTGTCCAATTAACAAAAATGTTTTAGAGACGAGTCAAACTTAACCAGTGTGGCTCTAATTTACTGGTCATCAGGATATAGAAAAAAAAAGTTAATGATGTAGAACCAAATGGGACTTTTAGATTACTTGTTAAGATGGCAACCTATGCCAGCTAGTTGTACACATCTAAGGGCAAACTTGACCAACATTTCTGGCAATGTAACCCACAATGTCAAGTTTTGGCTCAGATTTCTTGTTTGCAAATTCACAGCAGTATATTTTGCTCAAGGAATGTCAATTGTTATTTTTGCTTTTAAAATAGGAGAACATATCTATAACTTCAAAAAATTAATCAATAAGTTAAGGAGAAGCCATAGAAAGCAAAATATGATCACAACAATTTCAAAAGATTCTCTAAAATAATATTTATAAAATTATGCAAATTTACTCACTAAGAGAACAGATTCATTAGCAGTACCTATACTTAAATAAAAAGTAAGCAGCAGAAAAACTATGCAGAAAAGTACTAGTTATTCCCTTTCACTGAAAATATTTCTACACAATTTTTGATGTTGAAGAAAGCAGAATTTTGAAGAAACGCACAAAAACCTTTTCATTTTTTGACTGTGACAGAGCCACTACAGAGAAGCTGCGGGGTGTCCTATTCTAACACAAAGCAGCCAGCATCTTCTTAATAAAGTAGCATTTCTTTAACAAGGAATTGCACACCACTATTTCACAGCTAAATAGAGTTTGAGAGTTTACATGGTATATGTACTATAATAATCAGCACCACCCGTATTGAGCTGTAGGTGCAGATTCTGCAAAATGAATATATAATACTGCATGGCCTCTGCTGTAGGGAAAACGTGTGTGTTCTGGGTTCCCACAGCTCACTATAAAGAAAAATCCCCAAAGTTGGCACATTCAGGAAGTAAAATAGTATACATTTGAAGAAAACCACTTTCTTTTGATACTGCCCTCTGCAAAACCTTTTAAGTTTGACGACAGGTCTTAAGAAAACTCTTCATATCATCACGTTAGTTAGGTTCTTGCATTGTGCTTTTCCCTCTCCTTGATGTGAGATCTACAAGTTTGAGTATAGCAGTTCTGAAAAGTTACAGAGTTCTGGGCTGATGGTAGACAATCTAGCTTGGTGAGACTTCCCAATTCGCTGGAACAGAACACAGGTAGAATCAACATATGGTCTTTTGGGAGTAGCCCTAATGATGGAATGGACATCACTCAATCCTTATAAGCCCGTGTAGGGGAGGTTCCTTTGTAGAAGATATTTCTAGTGTTTTCGGGGCTGTTGCTTCTTTCAGGGATTAGAATGATGTTGCCCTTTCTCCGCAGGGTGGAGTCGCGGGAAGAAGAAATGGACAGCGTCTCTGAGCCAATTTCGCTGCCCTCTACTGGGGTGACGCGGATGGTGGTAATTCCGTGGTGGTGATGCTCATTGGTATCAATGTTGCTTCTCTTGCGATCTCCAGAACCAAAGCTGTCTTTCAGAGACTCACAGCTTTCTGAGTCCCTGTTGAGATCGTTGAGCTCGTAAGTTTGGCGAAGGCTGCCCTTTTCAGGGGCTTTCCACTTCCAGGAGCCACTGCCTTCACCTTCAGTGGACGGGATCTGTATGATGGGCCTGTTGTTCTCTGGGTGAGCCTCAACCCTCACTATCCCACTGGGCTCATGGTCTGTCAAGGTTTTATAGCGGATGGAGCCAGTGCAGGAGACCGTGCTGCCTTCAGTGTTCTTGGGGCTGCTTTGGAGGACACCCTGCTGCTTGGACATGGCTATGACTTGCATGATTCGGGGCTGGCTGTTGCTTCTGTTACAGGCCACAGTCTTTTCAGCAGCTTTTAACCACTTGGCCCGAGCAGAGCTGCTTTTGGGGGAGGTGCTTATGTTTTCCTGAGTCTCCTCAGGGATGTGCACCAACTGTGAGGACCCAGGACGGGACTGAATGGACACTCTTGGCCCTCCAGGCATGCTGTTGTTACACCCGGGGACAGCGCCAGGCTGGATTTTGAGGTACTGATTGCCAGGACCATGGTGGTCTCCATTCACCCCTACCCTCGATGGCTCTGAGCTTGACCTCATTTCTATGGATCTGGGTGGTGACTGTCCAGGCTCAGGCTCTATAACTTGCAAGGACAACTTTCGACTTTCATTCTTATTCTTCCACTGGGTGAGGAGCTGCTTTGATCGAGCGGAATCCATAGAGGCATGAATGCTCGCATTTCTTCTGACAGGGTCTTCTACAGATGGGGTATTGGCTCGCGGCAAGGTATTGCTGAAGGTAACCATGTTCTCCTTCCCCATGGGGCTCCGTGGAGTAATGATTTCCACATCAGCATTTGCTCTTTTGAGATTTGTCAAAGAGCTAGCATCTCTGTGGTTTCGGTTGAGGATGCCTTCTGTATGAGCAATTCCATCACTGCTGCTACCATTTTTAGCAGATAAAAGTCGGTTGGGATCTTGATTGAGGTCTGTCAGAGACCTGAGGGCGTCTCTGTGCTGAAACATACTCTCATCACTGGGCAGGAAATTCCCCACAGCGTACAAGCCCTAGTGTTTGAGAGAAAGCAATAAATATCATGCACTAGAAGACAGTCACTAGGGTTTCCTTACAGTACCCACTGAAGTACATACATAGGTATATACTTCCTATACACCATTGACTAGTACAAATAATGAAACATGAAAACTATATTTTTGCAGGAAAATACTTTGTAAGTTATATCATAAATCGCTGCATGAATTGCTCAGCAATGTGAACCCCATTCTTTTCTCCATCCTACTGGATGTTTTTGTCTATCTTATCCTGTGTATATTTTCAGAAGAAAAAGCAGACAAGAGAGAAATAAGGACATTTTTTTCTGCTTTTCAAAGCAATTCATTTTTCCGGATTTAGGAACTTCTTGTTGAGTGACATCTCAAATGGCTTAAATGATTTATTTTACCTTCCATTTTCAATCATATGATGGAAAGTAGAAGAAGTGTACAAAATATAGAACAATATATCATTTATAAAAAATGATATCTGGTTTTGAAAGAAGGTCGGAGACATATGTTATTACGACTCACACTGACTACAGCCTTGTGTGTTCAGCATTGTACAGGGTGTTCTTGGAAGACAGGGCAAAAACCATTGCCAGATTGGGGCACCTAGATTCTTTCCTGATTTAAACTTGGTCATAAATTGGGAAATACTATTTGATCAATTTAGTACCATTGCACTAAATTTGAGCCAGATTTTATTTAATTTTGTCTTCATACACAGTGTATCTTTTTTTGTTTGTTTTAGATTTGGGAAGCAAAAATTTGGAAAAAGGCTAAAGTTCAGACTCAAAATCATTACCCTTTTGGCACATAGAAGATCTAATTCCTGCTGGACTTTCAGTTTTTGAGATACTTGGTATTAGAGATAAAAAATCAAGCAGCAGACACCTGTTTGTGTGCTAATTTCAAAAGGCGGTAACCACTGTCTACTATTCAAGTTCAAAACAAAAAAATATTGATTTAACATTTTATAGAATGCTTAACAATGAACAAAGCATTGGCTCAGAACTGAAAATTTTCCAATTTCAGGGCAAGAGTGCAGACAGAAATGAAATAAAGCCAAGCTCCTGCCTCTTCAAGTATTTTAATTCCTGGTTGAAACCTTCTTCTAAATATCTGTCTATGCTCTCACCAGAATGAGCAATCCCTAACTCATGTTCTATTAATAATTGTACTTAAATTTGTAAGTTGGGGAAGATCCTCCACTAAACTATAAGCTCTCCATACAAGTACAGCCATGTGTCATTTAATGACAGGGATACATTCTAAGAAATGCATTGACAGGTGATTTTGTCATTGTGTGAACATCATAAAGTTCACTTACACAAATCTAGATGGTATAGCTTCCCACACACCTAGGCTCTATGGTACAGCCTATTGCTCCTAGGCTACAAAATCCTACAGTGTGTTACTATACTGAATACTCCAGGGAATTGTAACACAATGGTAAGCACTTGCATATCTAAATATAGAAAACATATAGAAAAAATTCAGTACTCTAATCTTATGGGATCACCATGGTATTATATATGGGGTCCGTGGTTGACCAAAATATCATTATGTGACACATGTCTGTAGTTGTTTAATTCTTGTTATGACATGGGACAGAGAGTTAGTATCTTTATTTTGTAGGTGAAGAAACAGGCTTCTGAGAAGCTGTGTAACTTGGCTAAGTGGAGGAAAATTTGGATTCATAACCAAATCCTTTGCGCTATAAATCCCATGCTAATTCCAGGACATCATGAAATGACACACATGCAAAAAGCAATACATAAACTAGAGAGTGGCATTTCCAGTCTCCTTTATTTCTTCTGCAATGCACATTGCCAACTAACACTCCCATGGGCAACCCAGGCTTATGCACAATTCCTGGCACACCAACTTTAATTTGATCCCTTTCTCCTGCAGTGAAGAATGCATGCGAGTAAGAATAACTTTTAAAGTGACAATCTTGACTGTGCCTGTTTATGAAAATAAAAAAACTGATAAAATTATAGCACACTTCAGTACTTTACCTGTATTTTGGTAATCATTTTCTTGTAATGCCTTTCCAAGGGCACTAAGACCACATGATTGAGAACTGTAGCTACAGATAATTTATTTTTACTTCTGTCAGCTCTTCTCAGTTTCTTTCATTATTGCCTTTTCCTCCGCATGTCACTTGTTTATTGGTATTCCCTGGCTACCTTTTATTTTTATGACCTGGCAGTTTTATATACCCGTAGTAACTACAATGGTACTTCCATTAAATATCCTTCTCCAATACTGATTGCTCTTTTGAATTCCAGAAGCAACTACTTAACTGCTTATTGATTCAGTTGATCCCCTCAACTCCCTTTACCCCACAAATCTGCTTCATCTGTCATTTACCTGGTCTGCTAATGAAGTCATCATCTGTCCAGTGTTCCATGCTGGAAACCTGGCCATTATGTCTCATTCCTCCTGTTCCCCCACCTTCCACTTCCACTTGCTCTTTCAGATGCCTGTCTCTTTGCATATGTAGTTTCTTCTTCTTGAATGCCCTCCCTTCTTTCTTTACCCCATGGAACTCCCATTAAAAACAACAACAACAGCTACACACATACACATCACTTTTGTGACGTCTTTTCTAACTTCCTCAGGCAGTTTGCTATTCCTAAAATACTTTGTTCATACCCTGTTATATCGTTCAACATGTTGTAACCATTTATATTTATGTTAGTCTTTACATTGTAAACTTCTGAAGAATACATCTCAATAGCAAAGACTTGGAACCAACCCAAATGTCCAACAATGATAGACTGGATTAAGAAAATGTGGCACATATACACCATGGAATGCTATGCAGCCATAAAAAATGATGAGTTCATGTCCTTTGTAGGGACATGGATGAAATTGGAAATCATCATTCTCAGTAAACTATCACAAAGACAAAAAACCAAACACCGCATGTTCTCACTCATAGATGGGAATTGAACAATGAGATCACATGGACACAGGAAGGGGAACATCACACTCTGGAGACTGTTGTGGGGTGGGGGGAGGGGGGAGGGATAGCTTTAGGAGATATACCTAATGCTAAATGACAAGTTAATGGGTGCAGCACACCAGCATGACACATGTATACATATGTAACTAACCTGCACATTGTGCACATGTACCCTAAAACTTAAAGTATAATAATAATAATAATAAAAAAGAATACATCTCATTTCTCAGTGTTACAATGTTCAGTATAATCCCTGGTACGGAATAGATATTGAATAAATGTAAAATGCATGAATGCATGCATGCATGACAAAATGAAATGGACAATCTCAGTTTCCTTATGCTGAGGATATTTCCCTTAGAGGGAGACCAGGCTTGAAAAAAGAGTAGTGTTAAAGAAGTCAGTATTAGTTGGATCACAGTTACATTCAGGTGCTAAATTTGTGGTGTGGGGCAAGTTATATAACCTTTAACTAAATTTTTGCTTTCACTAACCTTACTTTTGGCAATAATCACTTTCCTCATCTGTAGCATTATAATTATACTAGTAATAGTAGTCCCTGCCCACCTCCTGTTTGGTTGGCATAAAGACAAAATTCAGAAATCATTCTAAAATTACAATTTCTGGCTCATAGTAAGAGTTCAATAAATGATTTTGTTGAAAGTGGGATATGTGTTTTGGCATAGAATGGAGATGCGGCCAGAGATTTTCTCATTAATATAAAATATATTGCAAGGAAGCTATTATAGTGCAAAATATTCTATGCATGTTTTCCATTTTAAACTTTGGCTTATAAGATAATAGTAACTTATTTACCAAGTACAGTGCAATTCCTCCTCCTATTAAAAAGCCACAATAGACATCAACTGGGTGGTTCTTATACTGAGTTATCCGTGTTAGCCCGCAGATTATTCCACAGATGATAAATGTGAAGACCAAGAGAGGTTTCAGAAGCTTAGAGGAATCCGTTAATGTGGAATTGAAGTACATCTTAAAAATGGAAGAAGTGGGTTAAGTATGTTAGAAAGGCCATTTTATTAGTAAATTATAATCAAATAAAAGTTAAAAGTCTGATACAATTGACTTCAGTTTTACTGTTTCACCCCCTCTTCCTATGGCTATGTTCTGTACCTGCCAAGAAGGGATATGCTTGATGAAATTTATCAAATAAGTAACAAATTAATTACATGAAAGTTGGAAAAATACCAAAACAGTAGAGTTAACCATTTAACTGTTTAGTCTCCATGTTACTTGTCATATAATTTCGCTCATTTTTCTCAGGAAAGACTTCACGGACTATTGTACAAATTAGATAAAATGACTATTCATTGTACAACATTTCTAAATTTACACTGACCTAAAACTTATTGTTACAGAAATACTAAAGTAGCATATGTGTGTGTGTGTGTGTGTGTGTGTGTGTGCACGTTGTATGTCTTTGTGGGTACTTATTGTGATTCTTTCAAGTTTTGTAACTTCCTATAATTCACAATATCCTCCTATGAAGTATAATATTAAAGGGATACCAGAATAAATAAATACTATTATAACTGCATAGAAAAATTCTTTTACTGTACTATTTTTTATAGTAGTGTTTGATTTCTGCTTTGGATGCCATTGTACTGAAAGGCTGCAGCGCTAAATTTACCATTCTGTTATCACACGGCTATATCATCTAATTAGTCACCTGGAGACAACATTCATTCCTCAGATTTTCTGTAGAACACAACTTAACAAAAAAGAACCAGTTACTTACCGAAACATACACAGCTGCAAAGGCAGCAAGGGTTGCATGTTGAGAAGGGAAGGACTTTCTGCCAAAAGAAGATAGTCAAATTATGCCTTGTAGTTCAGATACACTGCTAACAATCATCTCAAAGACACTGAGTGGTTAAAATGTTCAACTTAAAAGTCACAAGGCAATAAGCAATAATTTTACCTTATGTCCAGCTTTCTGGTGAAAGACCTTAGTGATAAAATAAATGCTGCTAATCACCATTAATATTAACAAATAGTAGTGATGTAGTTTCCAGTATAAAAAACTGCTAGCTTGGCAAGGGGCCACTTCATTACATCACTAGAAGGATGGTTGAAAGTACAAATGGATTGGAAAACATCATTGTTCTTTGGTGTAAGAATTATACCAGTTCTAAGTAACAGCTCATAAAACCTAGGGGTTTAAAGCTTTAAACTTTTTCTATGCTCCTAAACACATTGTTTTATTTACATAAAAATTTTAAAAAATGAAGTTATTTTCTCATGGCATTGGATCTAAGTGTGTTTTGTTAATACTCTAGAAAGCATAAGAAAAGTCTAATTTTAACAAAATGTTTCTCTACAAAATTAACAAAATTTAGTACACTTTACAATAATTTCATCTCAAGAATTATAGATTATCTAATTTAGACAGTTTAAAGAGCAGGCAAAGATAGTGAAGAGACTCTGAAAAGGGCAGGCAAAAGAAGAATAGAGATTTGTTTCAATGAATTAAAAAATTAGAAAAAATAAAATTCACTTAAATTAGTGCCTTCCTAATTATTTGGTACCATGATAAACAAGATCCCCATTCAATAGAGATAAGTTAATGTAATAGGACTGAGAAAAAAATAGAGGACATAGGTCTTGACTGTAGGTCCAAAATTATTGAATGATACATGAGAACCTTAATGTGTATAATCACATAACATCAGGCTTTAATTATTCAGATGTACCTATTAACTTATTTTTGACTCTTTAGTCAATATTTGGGAACTTATTGAATGGAAAATTCAATTCTTTCAATAATTGATTGGCCCTTATCCCTCTGCAATTTATTTCTTTTGAGCCTGTAAACTACTATCTCTTGTCATGTAAGTTTATTTTTGCTTTATTTATTAAGAAATTTAATGCATTGGTAATTTCTTGAGTTTCCTTTGTTTTCTGACATGTAAGGCTAGAAGCTATGCACACCCAGGTTCATTCAAAGAATGAATGAACTTATGGCACAGAGTCTGGGGCATGAGTTAGATCTGATTCAAAGAAAACATGCAATCCTAGATGTTACCCCTTCTCAAACTTTACAAAAAGGAAAATTCACATTTTTTTTATAGAACATATAATGGAGATGTAACTTTCCTATGTGTTTAGTTTTTAAACCAGTACAAGAGTTATATTGACTGCCAGCCATGACTGACTGTAAATATTCTGAAATAAACCATTTATAGTAACCTAAAACAATAATGAGTATAGGATTGATCACAAAACATGGTGGAGTTTGGTGAAATAGGGACTAGTAGCAAAAATGTGAGGCTGAAATTTGGAGACATAGAGAAGAATTTGGAATAAGCCCCCATTGAGTTTCTATGGTTTAGTAATTGAAGAGGTCATTGAATTGAAAAGAAAAATAAAAACAAAATCATTATGACTGAAAGAGGCATGCTTAAAGTGATACTCCAAGCAGCAATTGAATAATGAAAACAATGATGCAGAGTGTTTTTAGATCTGTTTCTAACCTGCCACTGTTGATAACTGTGAGGTCAGATCCTGAGCAAATATCTTCCACAATGTAGGAATTTTCTTTGCAAGATACATTCAGAGAGGTATAGTTTGGTTTGCACACAGTCAGAAAGTAAGGTGCTTGATATCCTGTGGACAGCTGTATGATATCTGTAATGAGAGCTGTAGAGCATAATCCAAATACATGAACACCTATAGGCAAAATGAAAGAAATTGTTACCAAGTTGGTGGTTGTGTCAGCATCAAACATATTCATTAAACATTAGTGAATTAAGATCTTAAAATCTATTGTGTTCATTTTCTCTAAGTTGATTTCAAGAAGACAGTATAGAAAATTCCTAAACTTCTAAACAGATACTTAAGTCCAAAATAAAGGCAATGAGTATCTCCAAAGTAGTAACTTTAGGCACTTTTGTTAATTTGGGGATAAAGTGCCAATTCTTAACATTAACTGTAAGTCACTTGTCAAGACGCTTGGAGCATGCTAAGGTATGATTTGAGAGCGACGACATGTGTGGAATGAAGAAAAATTTAAAGTACTTTTAATTTGCTTAGCATTTTTAAGTTGCCAGGGTTATTTCTCCCTGATGGTCTCTAACACTAGCCACAGTTTTCACACCCTACAGAATCCATTCTAATTCTCTTCAAGCTGTGATCATACTAGGAATGCTAATTAAAACAGAGAAGAAGTCAGACAGGCCCTAACGTGGAAATGACAATCGTATCCTAGGTACACGAATGTGGGGAGCCCACGTGTGTGTTTGGAATTTGGACACGATGTTCTTACATATCTTGGTCCAAATTATTTTTTCTGTCTTTCCTAGGACCAATTTTAAACCATGAAATAAAAAAATCCTTGCACTTGTACATGCAAACTCCATGCCTGCTTGAAGTTGTTTGCTTGGCCTTATCTTTGGGAGTCCAGCTCTCTGCTCACAGGCACATGATCTGGAACTTTCTCACTCTAGGTTTTCTTGTCACCCTAGATTCATTCTAACTTGACAGCTTGCATTCTGATTCATGAGTTGCTCATAGAAATCATTATGAGAGGACCAGGGTAATTCTTCAGTCACCGCCTCCAGACCAAGAGTGCTGGCTTGCACATTACCCTGTTTTGCATTTTTCTTCACTGCTTACTGTCACCTAACCACCATTCCTCCAATTGCTTCTCCACCCACACACCTGGGATTCATGACACAGAAACTTTATTTCTACATTCTAATTCCTAGAAGCATGCAAAGACTTACTTTTTCCTTTGGATAATGGACTTTCTAGACCTGTCGCTGATGCAGGCTCTGGAACATTGTTCTCTAGGGTAGAATGGATCATCCTTCCAGTCGAGAGAGGGTATGTGGCCCTTTGTCCAGAGTATTTTGTTACATTAGGGAATATTTTCTCTGTGTGCAGCTACATGTCCTGGAGTTTTATTTCCTTGCCTGAGTTTGCGACGCTGTTAAGCTGTCTATTGTTTTCTTATCATCTCAATGTGATGGTAAGAAAATGCTTAGTGGAGCAGAGTCTGGGGCATGAGTTAGACCTGATTTTTCCTCTTGTGGGAAAGAAATTTGTGTATAATTATCTACTAGGGATTAAGCAAAGCCATCAATTATTTTGAGCTTACATGTTACAGATAAAAATAACTTTATGCGGACTTATTGGGAATGAATAGAAAACATTCAGGTTAGTGTGATGTATTGTGTGTGACTATTCAACTATATTAAAAAAAAAAGACCTATGACTGGAACAACATTAGGATGGTCCAATGCTAAGCAGAAGAGATGAAGGTTTGAAAACTGGTTTGATTCAGATGCTGGTAGCCAGGTCTATAGATTTTCTATAGGTCTCATAAAAGATGAAAGGTAACATTAGGGGCTACAACCAAGGAAAAATGGCCATGATGCAGTACTCAATAGTGACATTTCAAAGTGTAGTAACTTCTGGATGAAAACACTCCAGGACAATTGAAATGGAATCATTAATGTGGCTAAAGTAATTTCTGAAGAGTTGTCTATTCATTCTGGCCTGCTGACGTTTGTTCTCCATTTTGAAAAACTGACCACAGATCCAGTGAAGCCATTTTAAAATAAATTCATACTTCAACCAGAGCTAAGGCAAAAATAAGTTGAAACGCATGGCATATTAGCTCTCAAAACAAGGGCTACAACTGTAAATAACACATTTCAGATACAAAACCCAAATTTTGGTGTTTTAACAGTTTCTTGTACAATATAAAACTCATCATGTACTGAAATTATACATCTAAATTATAGCGTACGAGACTTAATATCTATAATTAAATATAACATTTCAATTTGAAAAAAAAAACATTTCTTTTCTTTGTGGTTCCCCACACCCACCAACGAATCTGACAGCTCGTCTGAGGAAGGAATTGAAGTTGCAGCCTCCAGCATTAATGTTGGGCTCTAGTCCGACCCCATTTCTTCTTTTGGAGAGGCAACAGTAGAGAATTCCTTCTCCTACCATAATCTGCAAAGATAGAAGTGTATTCAGGAAGAGGCATGTTGGAATACCTATTAAGCCAACAGGTATAAAGGAATTATATATCACTTTTTAACATATCAATTCAATAAAGTAAAGATGTAAATTTTCTTAAAAGCTGTAGAGGCACAGCAATTTCTTCTGAGAATTTGATCAAGCAGTGAGAAGTAAGTAATCAGGCCACTCTAATGAGATTTTGTAGGGTCTTCTGGACTCTCATGTACTGGAACATTTTACCAGCAGATTAGGTCCATAAACCAATTTGGGATTGAGCAGAAGGATCAATCCATGGAAAGTATGTGAGTGTAGAAAGGTGCTTTCTATAGCATAGCTGTCCCATAAATATTTCTGCAATGATGGAACTATACTTTGCACTGTCCAGTACAGTAGCCACTACCCATATGTGGGTATTGATCACTTGAAATATAGCTACTGCAAATGAGTAGCTGAATTTTTAATCTTATGCCATTGTATTAATTATTTAAAAATTAAATACACTTAAATATAAAATGAAGTGGCCACAGGTGGCTAGTGGCTATCTTATCAGAGAATGAAGATTACAAGAGAATCTAGGTCAGAAGGGTAGTATTTCCTAGATATAGACGTCTAAACAATGTATTCACAATGTCATACAGTAGTATCAAGAGGACTCTCCTAAGATAAGGAACATGGCACTTTGCTGCAGGATTTTAGGACCTGTGAGATTAATGAAGGAACTCAGTATGATTTAGGCATGATTTCCCTCAGTAAGTTTTCTTTGAAACCTCTTACTGTACCCTAAATTGAATCACATCTCCGTCTATGTGGCTCCCTTAGCATCTTATCCTTCCTTCTAGCATAGCTTTATGAAATTGTTCATTTGGCTGTCTCTCACTAGACTAAGGCCCTCTGAGGGAAGAACCATTTCTTATTTACCTTTCACCTTCACTTGTCAAGCACAGTGCCTGGCACGGTGAGAATTGCATTTTTGACTTTTACTGTGGGACTCACATTTGCTAACTACCTTAGGCCGTTGGGTTGTCAATTATTCTGTACAACAGAAGCAAGATTTAAAATTATCCATTTTATTCATGAAAAAGTCTTTCAAATATTTGAGATAATTGTGCCTAAAAGATTGTTGTGAAATTAAATATTGATTTGCTATAAATGCGTGGAGCTGAGGAAAGTACAATTAATGAGATACAAACAGTCTCTTAAATGAGATACTAACAGTCTGTTAAATACAACTAATCATGTCACTGTAAATACTATAACCCTGATTTGGACTGAAACAGGTTTTCCATAGAAAACCTCTCAGTTGTCATTACTAGCTTAACATTTATTTTATGAAGTGTTCAAAATTATAGTTTTTTAAAAAAATCTAATGACAGCAAGGCTATGGCCTTCTGCTTTGAATGCTTAAATTGCTATATTTACTTCTGTAGGGAATATGGTACATGTTTAATTATAAAGAATCTTACTTTGTATTAAAAATTTAAAGAGTAATTATCATAGTAGAACTCTACCTATAACCATATGTGTGAAAATCATGTGGCATAATAAACTATTTTAAGATCAATCATTATAGAAATAATCAAAAGTAATTCATTTCAAACCATTGGATGCTGAGTTAACCATTTATACTTTTTGAAAAATATAGTCCTACATTAGCACTTCAAGTTAGACATAGAAATTCAATAGGTTCTATACTCTGTGTAGACAGATACAACATAGTACAACAATTACACAGAATAATATAACTGCTACCTCAAATTCATCATTTCCAGAAAATTAACCACCTATTCTTGAAATGTATTGTATTCAGCTAAAAGAGGTTAATTTCACCTTCACTTCTTCAATAAAAATTCTGTGAATAATTTTTTCTCTCTGTATAATTATATTTGTAATGATTCACATCTTGTCCATGAGTGTTGAATTACATAAGAATTTATCTGTATAGAAAAGTGTGTTTTGTCATACAATACAATAGTCATTATCTCAAATGAGCTTGAGACCTTGAGATTTCAGGAGTTTTTTTTTTTTTTTTTGAGACTGAGTCTTGCTCTGCAGGCCAGGCTGGAGTGCAATGGTGTGATCTTGGCTCACTGCAACCTCCGCCTCCTGGGTTCAAGCCATTCTCCCGCCTCAGCCTCCCAAGTAGCTGGGAATACAGGCATGCACCACCAAGGTTGGCTGATTTTTGTATTTTTAGTAGAGACAGGGTTTCACCTCGTTGTCCAGGCTGGTCTCAAACTCCTGACCTCAAGTGATCCACCTGCCTCTGCCTCCTAAAGTGCTGGGATTACAGGCATGAGCCATCGCGCCCGGCCAAGAGTTTTATTTTAGTTGTTTGAATATGTTCAAAACTCATATGCAAAGAAAATGCATCAATACTTATTTGTCTAGACCATGTAATATGGATAGAGGTTTCTTGTCAGTATTCTGACATCACCCAACCATCCCTTTCATTAAACAGGACATTAATTTTCTCCTCACACTCACTTCTGTCGCTTAACCTCAGCTAATGTCATTCACGAGTTTTCAAAATAATTCAATTTGGCATAAAGATAGGTCTCCTCAGGGTATAGGGAGATGTTTCCCAGTACGTTTCCAAATGCCCAGCTTATTTCTCCTTTTTTTTTTTTTTGAATGGCACAGTGTTGTACTGAGGTATGGTGTCAGAATTTAGGTTCTGATAAGAAAATTATTTGTTGCTGTTGCATTTGTAAACAGAAAACAGTTTACAACAAGTATCTTTTCACAATCTCTGTTTTGTGCTGTACCCAACCCTGAAAAGGACGCAATTTGTTGTTGTTGTGGACAGGTTTTGGGAGGAGATATTATAATGACTACTTCAGGGGAGATTTTGAGAGGAAATATATTTCTTAGTACTATAAGGACCCTAGCCATGGAACAGTCATCATAGGGAGAACTCACAGTCCAAAAAGTCTTTCTTGTAAAACAAAACAACAAAAATTATTATAGTATTCATCATAGTATCTTCAATGTTTCAATTTTCAATGAATGTTTTTTGGAAGCCCTAACATGTCTAATATTCTGCATATTGATTGTGTAGCCTTTTAAAGCTAAGGCTATTCCAGGAGCTAGAATTAAATTCTGATGGAATTCTTCTATAAAATTAGATATATTAATTCTTTAACAGTGTGTAATAAAATTGTATTTCCAGGAAGAAAAAGCGCCCTTTTTTTTCTGTTCACATAGACTTCATGAAGATTTGTGATAAACCCAAATAGTCTTTCTTGTTTTCTCTGAGAAATAATCTCCAAAGAACCTAAAACAGAATGCTTGTTTTATCACTCTAAAGTAAATGAAAATTGAATATTAAGGAATAAATTTTTCAATTTAAGGGCAATTTCAGAAAAATAAAAATATACATTTCACATAAATGAAATACATTTTTCCACTTCCATGTATAACATCACGAAGACAAGTTATTTTTAAACTTCTCTCAAAGCATTAAAAAAATCTGGGAAGCAAATACTGAATGATTCATATTTAAATTCCTGCATACAAATCAGCCGATCTTTTTATTCATATGAAGGTCCTTTTGGAGAATCTGGCTGAAGCGAGGCCTTTTGTTTTGCTTTGCCTTCCCCCCACTCCACGTGGCGGGTGTCAGCTCTCCTCACACAAGTCCTTTTGGACACTCATTCCCAAACGGAGAGTTCTGCTTACCTCCCTACCCCTTCTCATGACCCCATTTTTGGAACAGGCTTATGCCACCCTAAAGATAGAAAAGAAACTGGCATCCTTGAAGTCAGAAATTAGAGCCTGTTATTTTTACTTTCAGGAAGAGAGAGGGAAAGGAGTTAGCATAGCTGTATATGTAGGAAGATTCGAGATAGAATTATGGTTCTAGAACAAGATGACTGCAGACACTGGAGGATCACTGCTGAGAAAATGTATGTTTGGGGAGAAGGCCTTCAAAACCAAGAAAAAAAATGAAAGTAGAGTGAAATCTAGAAGTATAGTATATGTTTGGAGAGAAAGCTGTGACAAAGTGTTTGATGTCAGCAAAGTCAAATCTGTCTCACCATCCAGTTGGTTACCTAAAACCTATAAAACCAGTGCGGTAGGAAAGAATTGCTGTCATCTTGGAGTATCCTGAAGTGATATAGGGAAATCAGGGATCCTGAAGTGTAAATAGTCCCCTAGTTTGCCTTTCCTTCCATGAAGAGGCATGCAGCAGCTATGGAGGTTCTGTGGAGATGCAGGAATTGAGTGGCACCTTTCTGGGAGGAGTTGGCACTGGACTTCCTACGTCAGCCTGGTGGAAGGGAGCCATGGTGTATTTTCCCTTTTATTTCTCAGGCCTCAAGAAAGAAAGTTTTAATGCCAAATCTCTCAGAAAGCATCTCAAACTTGTATATTGAGAATTTATTATAGGATGAGAAGGAGTCAACACAAGCAGGCACACAGTGATGACACCAAGGTTATTGTCCCCAGGACATGTACCAGTGTCAGCAAAGGAAGCAACATGAAATAAATAGTGCTGGCAGGGAGTGCCACAACTAAATTTGCTTTCCTAGCAACTTGATAAAATACCCTGGAGGTGAAAGACTTCTAGATATACACAAAGGAAATTGTTTCAATGATTACATATCAATACAGTTTTTATAACAGAGGCATGATCATTTGTGTAGTATTTTAAGTAATTTATCTCAAATTCAAATATATCAATTATAATAATTTTGAGCACTTTTAGGATAAGCGCTTTCTGGTGTGACAGTATGATACATTTAAAGCATCTATATATATAAAATTTATATATATTATAAACTCTATCTATCTATCTAAACTTCTATTTCAAGTTCAGGGGTACATGTGCAGGATGTGCAGGTTTGTTATCTAGGTGAACACATGTCATGGGGATTTGTTGTACCCAGGTATTACACCCCATATCCATTAGTTACTTCTTCTGATCCTCTTCCTCCTCCCAGTCTCCACCCTCAGGTAGGCCCCAGTATGTGTCTTTCCCCTCTATGTGCCTATGTGGTCTCAATGTTCAACTCCCAGTTATGAATGAGAACACGTGGTGTTTGGTTTTCTGTTCCTGTGTTAGTTTGCTAAAGATAATGGCCTCCAGCTCCATCCATGTCCCTGCAAACGACATGATTTCATTTTTTTATGGCTGCATAGTATTCCATGGTGTATATGTACCACATTTTCTTTATCCAGTCTATAATTGATTGGCATTTAGGCTGATTCCATGTCTTTGCTATTGTGAATAGTGCTGCAATGAATATACGTGTACATGTGTCTTTATAATAGAATGATTTATGTTCCTTTGGGTATATACCCAGTAATGGGATTGGTGGGTTGAATGGTAGTTCTGACTTTAGGTCTCTGAGGAATCACCACTCTGTCTTTCACAATGGTTGAACCCACAACAGTGTATAAGCGTTCCTTTTTCTCCACAACCTCACCACCATCTAATATTTTTTGACTTTTTAATAATAGCCATTTTGACTGGTGTGAGATAGTATGTCATTTTCGTTTTGATTTGCATTTCTCTAATGATCAGTGATGTTGAGCTTTTTTATCATATGCTAGTTGGCTGCATGTATGCCCTCTTTTGAGAAGTGTCTGTTCATGTCCTTTGCCCACTTTTTAATTGGTTTTTTTTTTGGTAAATTTGTTTAAGTTTCTTACAAATGCTAGATATTAGACCTTTTTTAGATGCATAATTTGCAAAAATTTTCTCCCATTCTGTAGGTTGTCTTTTTACTCTGTTGAAAGTTTATTTTGATGTTCAGAAGCTCTCTAGTTTAATTAGATCCCATTTTTCAATTTTTGCTTTTGTTGCAATTGCTTTTGATGTCTTCATCATGAAATCTTTGCCTGTGCCTATGTCTTGAATGGTACTGCCTAAGTTTTCTTCCAGGGTTTTTATAGTGTTGGGTTTTACATGTAAGTCTTTAATTCATCTTGAGTTGATTTTTGTATATGGTGTGAGGAAGGGGTCCAGTTTCAATTTTCTGCATATGGCTAGCCAGTTATCCCAGCATCATTTATTGAATAGGGAATCCTTTCCCTATTGCTTGTTTTTGTCAGGATTGTCAAAGATCAGATAGTTGTAGGTGTGCAGTCTTATTTCTAGGTTTCCTATTCTGTTCCATTGATCTATGTCTCTGTTCTTGTACCAGTACCATGCTGTTTTGGTTACTGTAGCCCTGTAGTATAGTTTGAACTTGGGTAATGTGATGCCTCCAGCTTTGTTCTTTTTTCTTAGGATTACCTTGGCTCTTTGGGGTCTTTTTTGGTTCCATATGAATTTTGAAATAGATTTTTCTAGTTCTATGAAGAACGTCATTGGTAGTTCAATGGGAATAGCATTGAATATATAAATTGCTTTGGATGGCATGGCCATTTTCATGATATTGATTCTTTCTATCCATGAGTATGGAATATTTTTCCATTTGTTTGTGTCATCTCTGATTTATTTGAGCAGTAGTTTGTAGTTCTCCTTGCAGAGCTCTTTCACTTCTCTTGTTAGCTGTATTCATAGATATTTCATTCTTTCTGTGGCAGTTGTGAATGGGAGTTCTTTTTTGATTTGGCTGTCAGCTTAACTGTTGTTGGGGTATAGGATTGCTAGTGATTTTTGCACAATAGTTTTGTATCCTGAGCCTTTGCTGAAGCTGCTTATCAGCTTAAGAAGCTTTTGGACTGAGACAATGGGGTTTTCTAGACATTGGATCATGCCATCTGGTGACTAGTCAGCAATAGTCTTACTTCTCTTCCTATTTGAATGCACTTTATTTCTTTTTCTTGTCTGATTGCTCTGGCCAGAATTTAATACTAGGTTGAATAGGAGTGGTGAGAGAGTTCATCCTTGTCTTGTGCTGTTTTTCAATGGGGAATGCTTCAAGCTTTTGCCCATTCAGTATGATGTTTGGGTTTGTCATACATGGCTGTTATTATTTTGAGGTATGTTCCCTCAATACCTAGTTTATTGAGAGTTTTTAAACATGAAGGTATGTCAAATTTTATTGAAAACCTTTTCCGCATCTGTTGAGATAATCATGTGGCTTTTGTCTTTAGTTCTGTTTTTCTGCCCTGGTAAAATGACTGTATAATATGAATTTTTTGTTAAAACTTTAGTAAATAATAGGAAAATAATGTTATTCTGAGCAATATCGCACTCCAAGAATGTTTTATTAGTCTCAGAGTCTCAGCTTCTTCCAAGTACATTATTAATAGTTCTAGTAATCTGACAGTCAATATAGAATAACTCATTAATTTTTAAAGTGTTTAGAGACCTTTCAAATATGATAAAGTTCTATGAAAATTAAGTTTCAATTTTATCTTCTGAGAATATTTTATACACTATGTATTTAAATTGTAAACAGCATATTATAATTATTTAATATTGGGGAATTAAAAAATCCATAGCTACATAAAAATATAGAGTTTAGAACATCTATGCAGAGACTCTTCTTAAACTCTGCTGTACTGAACCTGAATAGGCGAATTCATTAGAATATGGAGCTTTCAAATAAAGCTTTTAATTTAATAGCCATTTCCTTTGACGTTCATGAACATGCTAAAAGCAAAACAAGAGTTTTTCACTGTAGAAATAAATACCATTTCCCTTGAAAAGTGTTTCTTGTCCTCTTAGGTAGTATTTTTGGGGCAAAAGAGGTGGTGAAAAGGGTTGGCCAGTCTTATTTATTAATAGATTTATCTAAAAGTGTGTTACTCACAATGTATATTAACACATTAAAAACAACTATGTTTTGAATTCAGTTCCAGTACATTAGAGCATTTCTTTATGTACATATTTTATTTATTTAGTTATTTATTTTAGATTTTTTATTGATACATGATAGATGTACATCTTTTCAGGGTATAGCTGATAATTTGATACATTCATATAACATGTAAAGATCATATCAAAGTAATTAGGATATTCGTCATCTTATATATTTATCTTTTCTTTATGCTAGGAACATTTAAATTATTCTCTTCTAGCTATTTTGAATTCATGAACATATTTTAAAATGAAAATGCCTTTTCTGAATATAAAACAGTTTATTATTTGAGTATGTCTGTATGTATGTGTATGTGTGCATGCATGCATGGCTGGAATGAGTTTTTATATCTTTATAATTATTTATGCTCAGTATCCATAATCAATAAACACTGATAATCTAGTAAAAAATAAAACTGTGAGTGATAGCAAATGCACTTTTGGCTATGTAATTTCTCCCCCATTTTTTCAGGCTTCAGATACTAAATAAACACATGTAAAGTAAGTTAATTAGGAAGTATATCAGAAATGTCCTATTAGCCATTCAAAGTGAATTATAAAGTTACAAAACTTTTCATAATGATTAATAAAAATAAACACTAGGAATCAATCATTTCTCCAATCATAAAATGTTTAAATTTTAATGCCAATAATGTTAAGCTATTAACTTCCACATGATACTGTCAATATATCTCAAAGACATGACTTTGATTTAGGATTTAGAGTTCACGTTTTGTTTGCTTTGAACCCATTTATTATACAAATGTGGTGATTTTTAGTTTTCCAGGACTGATAAACACAATTTTGGGGGTAATTCTTACCGTAATTGCAGGTCCAGCAAAAGCCAAGCTAAGCAACATGAGGAATGGAATTGCCTCCTGGGTTGGTTCAATGTACGGCATGCTAAGACTCCGGTCATAGCAGCTAAATCCAGAGTGTACAGGTTTGAAGACATCTGTGAGTTCGAGGAAATAGAGGCTAACCACCGATGATGCCAATATAGGCAACTAAGAATGAAGGACAAAGAAGATCAATTTATTCTACCTGATATACAGGGCATACATAGAAAACAAGTGGCTTTCTCTCCTTCTCTCGCTACTCTTCTCCGATTCCAGAGTTAAAAATCATTCATAAGTTCTATTACTTCTACCTTCAACATGGATTCCAATTCACCCACCTTAGTCACAGCCTGTTACGCGTCTATGTTGACCCCAACCTTCTAATTGGTGCTACACCTCCACTCCTACCCTCCCACCATACCCATTCATTTTCCACACAGCATTCCAAAGGGTCTTGTAGAAATATTTCAGATCAGACAGGTCAACATCACAGATAATCAGAAAAATGCAAATCAAAACCACAATGAGGTACCACCTCATGCCAGTCAGAATGGCAATTATTAAAAAGTCAGGAAACAATAGATGCTAGTGAGGCTGTGGAGAGATAGAAACGCTTTTACACTGTTGGTGGGAATGTAAATTAGTTTAACCATTGTGGAAGACAGTATGGCGATTCCTCAAGGATCTAGAACCAGAAATACCATTTGACCCAGCAATCCCATTACTAGGTATATACCCAAAGGAATAGAAATCATTCTAGTATAAAGACACATGTGCATGCATGTTTATTGCAGCACTGTTTACAATAGTGAAGACATGGAACCAACACAAATGCCTATCAATGATAGACTGGATAGAGAAAATGTGGTATATATACACCATGGAATACTATGCACCCATAAAGAGGAATGAGATCATGTCCTTTACAGGCACATGGATGAAGCTGGAAGCCATCATTCTCAGCAAACTAACACTAGAACAGAAAACCAAACACACATATTCTCATTCATAACTGGGAGTTTAACATTGAGAACACATGGACACAGACAGGGGAACAACACACACCAGGGCATGTTGGGGGTTGAGGGTTGAGGGGAGGGAACTTAGAAGACAGGTCAATAGGTGCAGCAAACCACTATGGCACACATATGCTTATGTAACAAACCTGCACATTCTGCACATGTATCCCTTTTATTTTAGAAGAAATAAAGAAAACAAACAAACAACAACAACAAAGTATTTCAGATCGCATCAGTCTAGTGGTTCCCACTCAACTTGAATAAAATCCAAATGCCATCCCATGCAATGCAAGTTGCTTCATGCTTTGGCTCTTGATTCTTCTTGTACTACGTTTTCACCACTTCTCAGCCCTCTGCTCACTGCAATCTAATTGGTTTTCATTCTTTTCCTGTAATATTCAAATTCATTTCTGCCCAGGGTCCTTTGTGCTTGCTGTTTCTTCTTCCTTTTGTGCTCTTTTTCTGGCTCTTTATACTACTGCTTCTTTACATCATTTAATGATGCCTTTCTGCATGCTTTACCCAAGGTAGATCTTGATCCATCCTTCACTCTCTACTTTATCATCTTGCTTGATTTTTTTCATGACACTTATCATTAACTGAAATTACCTTGCCAATTTAATACTTCACTTATTTATTTTTCATCTCTCCCAGTCTCCCACTGAAATAAGTGCTCTATGAAGTGAGAGTCTGCCAGTGTTATTTATAAGTCCTGGCACTTGGTAGGCAGGGAATACATCATTTAATAATTTAAGGAAGCAATCAATACTTGTTGATAACTAGATAATTGAATAAATGTGTAAACCTTAATTTAATTACAATAACTAGACTAGAGTTAACAGAGTTAGCTAATAAAAATACAAGTCACCCAGTGAAATCAGATTTTCAGATAGCAATGAATAATTTTTAGTGTAAGTATACCCCATGCAATATTTGAGAGATACTTACACTAAAAGTTATTCATTGTTTATCTGAAAATCCTGACTTCACTGGGTCTCATCTATTTGGTCTCCCTAAACTAGGCACAGTGTACTTTCTAGGCTTTGTGTACCATTTTTGTGTTTAATTGTTTATTCATTCATGTGTGAATGTGCTAGGCACTAATGTAGGTAGATATAATATAGTGAATAAGAGATAGACTTGGTCATCAAGGAGCAATAGCTTAGTGAGAGACCTGCTCTCAGCTAAAGAGAAAATATCACACATGCTTAACCTAGTGCCAGACCTTCCAGAACTCAAAAATGTGGACTTACATAACACTCAAAGAACTGCTTAGTTTAAGGCTTTGTTCCTTTGGAGGATATAATATTTATTTAAGCAAACAGGAAATGTTTTTGATAAAGACAATATTAGCTACCCATGATTTCTGATTGTTTGGTTTGAAAAAACAGTTTTTTAATTTTTATTTTTAGAAGACAGCATTATGTCTTCTATCCCCAAGAGGTCTTTTTTTTTTTTTGTAGTTAGGAAATAATTAGGTTTACTGGAAAAAAAAGAAATACATAGTGAGTAAACTTGCATAATCTTTCTGTTTTTCAGATGCATGCTTTGCAGAGAACAAAAAGTATATCAAAAACATTTAGTTTTTCTTATTGGCTATTATTCGATCACTTCAAATATCTGATCATTTTGCCTCACTACTTCCCTCTCCTATAGTGCACGAATAGTAGCTTTCAGTCTTGACCAATAAATCAGCTCTCCATGGTGCATGCACATTATTGAAATTTCCACTTAAATCCATATAAATATATTTAAGTATTAATTTAACAAATACTTCATAAAGTGCTTACTACGTGCCAATATTATGTTCTAGAAATTTTAATTAATTTGACATATTTTAAACTCATTTAACCTAAAACTTTCTATTGTGACATAAGATAGTTGCTATCAGTATCCTCATTTTGCAGGTGGATAAGCAGTTACATATCATAAGTGACAGAGGTGGATTTTGAATCCATGAATTCTAGTTCCAAAGTCAACGATATCTGGAATAAATAGTTTATAAATATTATTAAGTATTGTTGTTATTGTTATAACCAGTAACAATAATATGTTCACTAAACATCACCTTTCTCATGAAGCGTTACTTGATAATACCTTTTGAGATTAATTTCTTCAGTTTTAATCCCCTAGTACTTCTTTTTAGGAAATATTTACCCACTGCTCTTTTTTATCTGCTATAAACTAGGTTTAGTCTTTTGCTTTGCTTCCCAAACTAAAATCTCCTTAAGGCAGGGGCCTAATCGTACTGATTTCTATGTTGCCACTGATACACGTTATAGTGACTTCCAAATATATATGCATGTATCTCTATATATACATATATGCCACATTAACATATGAATTAAAGTAATTTGTCATTAATATTATGCATTAGTCTTTTCAGCCAGTAGCCTTCCTGAAACTGACAATTTTTCCAATTATATCATTTTTCTAATTATATAATTTTCCATATATATATTAATATCTTCTATATTTCTATAGAAGCATGTTTTAAAACCTTCATTTGTTTTCCTAATAAGAATCTTTTTTTCTCTGGGCGCAGTGGCTCACACCTGTAATCCCAGCACTTTGGGAGAGAGGCGGATCACAAGGTCAGGAGTTTGAGACCAGCCAGACCATCATGGTGAAACCCCATCTCTACTAAAAAGAACCTTTTTTTCTTTTTGATGTTTATTTATCTTATTTTTTAAAAAGCATATTTACTCTGTTCCTTACATCATTTTGTTTGTAATAGTTATTTGTATAAAATCTTCATTATATTCATTATATTTTGGAAATAAATAATTTTATACATGGTGTTCCCATACTGTAGTTTACTACCCAATGTAATGAATTAAATGACAATGTTTATTTCTAACATAATTGTCTTCAGAGTTACCTTTTTATCTTTTGAAATGCTCAACAACAGATTTTTTTTGAGTGTAAGGAATTTAACAGACGGTATGTGCCGGTTTCGGCATACATATAGAATTGATATGCACATAATAAAATTACACAGACTTGTTTTGATTGCATTTAAAATGAGATTTTGAAAATGAGATTTAAAGAGATTTTTTAAAAGTCTACATAGCCAAGAACTACAAATTTTATTCTCTAGTCATGATACAGCCCCCAAAAAAGTGTGAACCAAGCTTTTTTTGTTTTGTTTTTTTGTTTTCTGAGAGTCTCGCTCTGTCGCCCAAGCTGGAGTGCAGGGGTGCCATTTCGGCCCCCTACAACCTCCACCTCCCGAGTTCAAGCGATTCTCCTGCCTCAGTCTCCTGAGTAGCTGGGACTACAGAAGCGTGCCACCACACCCGGCTAATTTTTTGTATTTTTAGTAGAGATGCGGTTTCACCGTGTTAGCCAGGATGGTCTTGATCTCCTGACCTCGGTGATCCGCCCGCCTTGGCCTCTCGAAGTGCTGGGATTACAGACGTGAGCCACCGTGCCCAGCCGAACCGAGCTATTTTTATGCAGCAATAGAGAGGAGGGAAATTACCTGAGGATTAGGAAAGCGGTTTATTTTCAAAAGGAAAAGACTGATTCTTATAATTACCATCTGCTGAGGAACCTGTGAGTGAAAATAATAGAGCAATTTTTAAGAAGAAAAATTATAACTGTTTTAGAGAACAGGGCAAACAAAAGAAAGGTGTTTTAAAATACCACATTTGCTAGATAATATTGATTTTTCTGATGCCAACTTTAAAAAGACAAATCTAGATTATATATCCATTTTAGTGAAACATTTTATCAAATCTATCATGATATTTTATCTAGATCAGATAGCTTACTTGTTTTTAGCCTGATTATAATAAAGACAAACTACTTTTCACTGGGGAGAGTTCACTTTGCTCTGAGCCTAGGGCAATACAGATCAGTTCCATTCTTTGCCTCTCTCATAGCCATTGTGAATTCAGAGTCCTATAACATCCTTTTGAACTGGTGGAAACCATAGTCACAAAGGGCCAATTTATATGTATGGTATTGGTGCCTCATCCATTTATTCATTCAACAAATATCTTTGATAGCCTGCTAGTCCCAAGCCTCGTTCTAAGTCCTGGGAATACAGTTATGATAAAACAAAATATCTGTTCCCATGAATATTTCATTCTAGTTGAGGAAGCCAGGTAAACAATATATATTTCATATATATAATATATATTATATATTATATATGTATATTATATATTAAATATATATTTCACATATATAATATATAATATATATTAAATATATATCAGAAAGATATATATATATCAGAAAGAACACATACTATAAAGAAGAGGGCTGTGTAATTAAGTGCCTGAATTCCTATTTTAGATCTAGGAAGACCTATTTGAGTAGGTGCCATTTAAGCAGAGACTTGAATGGGCAAGAAAGAACTAGCCATATGAAAACCAGGTAAAGACCATAATCAAAAGGAGGAAGTGATACAAAATGAAGTCAGAGAGGTAGATTTGGGACCAGACGTTGCAGAGACCTGACGTCCAAGGAGGAAGTTAGAATTTTATTTAAAGTAGGATCAGAAACATTCTGGAGAGTTCAAGCAGAGGTGTAGTATGATTTGAAATGTATTTTACAAAGATCACTGGCTGTTAGATTGAGGATGATCATGGTGGGTCAAAAGTAGGAATAGGGTAAAAATTTAGAAGGCTGTTCAAAACTCAACAAATATTTATTAAATACCTAGTAGGCATCGGGTACTTCTCTAAGTGTAAGGAATGTAGCAGTAAACCAAACAGAGAAAACTCCATGCATTCACAGAGCTTACATTCTAGTGGATGCATGGCAATGGCGGAAATCCAGGAGAGATGAGACAGCATGTACTAGAGTTTAGTACTGGAGATACAAAGAAATCAGCAGATTGTTGATATGGTTTTGGAGATAGATATGACAAACCTTGTTTATGGCTTGATCAATGAAGAAGATAAAACAATAAAGGTTGATTTCAAAGATGGGGTTTGAGGAATTAGGCCAGTAGTGTCATTCCTTGGGATAGGGAGAAGTTTGGATGGAAAGAATAGAAGATTCTGTTTTGAAAATATTAAAACTGTTACGTCTCTTAGTTACTAAAGTAAGAGGTCAATTTGGAGCTAACAGGAGAGTCCAAGGCTGGAGGCATAAAGCTGAAAATTATTGGTACAAGATGATTTAAGCAGCAAAATCCTCACTTTTGGGGAACAACACTATCATAAGAGATTTCAAGGTTAAATTATTTTAGTTTTGATATAAGTAATGTCACAAGAAGTCAAAGAAAATAGTTGTGTATATTCATGCCAAACATATGCAAGAGCTATTCTAAGAGATTAAGCAAGATTTTAATATTAATAACACATTTAAAATGAGAGGCTTGGAACCAACTTGATAAATATCCCAAAATCATATATAATGTGAAATTTGAAACAATAACAGAATACATTGAAATTCAATTAAAACTGGGAAAAATACTAGCAGATCAAAGCAATTGTATTAAAGCCTGTAGCCATGAAGAAGATTGTCGCAGGTCAACACACACGTGGTGAGGGAATTTTCTACTTCCTACAGTATGATCTTTAGTGGTATTCTGTAGTATTTTTTGCCTTGTAGCTAATACAGATTAATATTTTCTTCAAATATTGATAATAATAATAACATAATATTAGGCTTTATGGTATATAAAACTATCCTCACTCTAAGTATAGCATATTCAGATTGGCTGCAAAGAACTTCAAAAATATAGATTATAAACACAGACTAACACTTGAAGTGTCATTAAGGGAAATAATTGGTCAGAATGAGTCTGCAACATTACTTAAGGTCTAGAAATCTAAACTAGTTTTTATACATAAAACGGATGTGGCTTGTATGACATGAATAGATACAAATTGAAACAGGGCAGTGTGATTGAGGGAAACCAGTGCTGGCCTCAGAAGCAGGAGAATCCAGTTTCTCCCCTCATTTATTCTGCCAGCTTTTGGGATTTGGGAAAGTCACTTAACCTTTCTGGGCTTCATTTGTTATCAGTGAAATGAGGGGTTTTTTTACATTGCCATCTAATACTGAAATGCTTCATATACTGTCATGAATTAAGAATCATTTCTCTCATTTCTTTCACACTGTCACTGCCTTATATAAAGCATTAGGGCCTTTAAAAAAATCTCTATTCTCTTCATAATTTGTTTCATCCTCCGCAATGTTTCCAAACTAATTTTCCTAGAATTCACACCTCATCATGCATTTAATGGTGCCCCATTAATAACAAAATAAACTGCAAATTTTTTAGAATGATATTTATGACTTTTTAAAATATGGCCTTGATCTGCCTGTCTTGGTTGATTTTGCTTTCCACCTACTCTCCACTCTCCTAAACCAGAAAGACAGCCCATGTTCCCATTATATTTATATTTCAAAAAGACATGTTCTAGTCTCTGCTTCACATTATGGTTCCACATTTATTTCTCATAAAAATTGTACTTATTCTTTCAGGTTGAGATCATGTAATTTTTTTCTCCCTGAAACCTTCTCCAGGCTCTCCACTCAGAATTGAAGACTCCGTCTCACAGACTTCATATATAACTTTATCGAAGGATCTGTTAGTCTGCCTTTGATTATAGTTATTTATATATTACCAACCCTTGCCCTAAGATCAAGTACTCAAGAGTGAAACCTTTGCAATTCACCCAGTGCTTTTAATGTTTTAGGTGTCCAGTAAATGTTCACTGAATTTAATTGGAAGAAATCAAGAAATTATGATTAAAGGAACAAAAAACATAGGCAATTTCTGAAAAGTACACACCATGTGTTGAGGACTTAGGTGCCAGATACTAGTTAAGTTTAAAAGATCGCTATATTCAATCTACACTGTATAAAGTATCTATTAGTATCCCCAGATTACAAATGAGAAAACTGAGGCAGAAATAGGTTATATAAATTGTGCAACAGCCACAAAGCCCCCAAATTGGGAACACCCAGACTCCTACCCAGGTGTCTAAGTTGGGAAACATGCTCAAAATTCTTTGCTCATGGAACTCAACTGGCTTTCCTCCTCCACACCGCTAAGATAACTGCATGTGGGGTGCCCATGTGGGGAGAGGGGGTCCTAGGGGAAAGGTGCAGTTTGAAAAACGCCACTCTGTTTCTCTTAATTCTTATTACTCTTAAACACATTCTCTACTCACTTATTCTTTATCACCCAAACATGAAAATTGCTTTGTTTGTTCCAATCTGAGATCTGTCTTTTCTAGAGCTCCTCTCAGTTTCAGTAGAATTTATTAGGTATGTACTCAGACCTAAAAAGCAAAGGACATTTACTGAGTTTTTATTTAGACGTTTCATCCTAATTATCTACTTTAATTCTTAACCTCCTTGGGATCCCTAAGATAAATTTAAGATAAGGAGCATGCCCCAGATAAGTAAAATAGCATGCCTGGCTTCAAAGGCCAGTAATTGAAACCTGGTCTGCTAAATTCCTGGAAGCATGCACCGCCGTGTATCCTGCTGTCATTCTGCCACATGTCACCATCTGGCACTAGTCTGGTGCTTTTCAGGAAAGGACAGCCCCAGGCTTCAATGAGATTGCCAGTTTAAAGGACACAAGGCGAGAGATGGCCATGTGTCAAGGGGTTTCAACGGCAACAACAGGAAAGTGGTGGCAGGCACTTTCAAATCACACTCTCACTGATGTGGTGCCCTCAGGTCCTGAACGTTATTCCTTGTGCAGTTTCTTTGAAGTTATTTGTATTATTTTGGTTTTGGGAATATCTTAAGAGCATTTAATTATATTTTGGATATGGTCTGCTTTTATTTTCACTTTTGTCTTCCCTAGTGAATGATTTCTAATATAAAGTATCAGAAATTAGGCAAACTTAAGGTTCCACATGTTTTCCTGCTTTTAGTGCTTCCTTCGGATCACTTTCTCTGACCATACAGAGATATCCTGATGAATGTCTAGATCATAGCAATTGTCATATGGGATGGCAGTTGTTCCTTTACATTCTCTCTTACTCAGCGACAAGATCCTTGAGAGCAGAGAAATAGTCTTATCCATCTCCTTATCCCTGACATACTAGGTGTCCCCAATATACAGTAAACTAATACATACATGGACAATTTGAAGAGAGATGCCAAATGTTGAGACATTCTTGCAGTATTGTTAAGAAAATATCCACCATTTAAAAAGATCTTCATTTATTCTACCACAAGAAAATGCTTTCTATTTTGAATTTCTAGAACTCTAATGATTTCATTAGCATTAAAAAATCAAGAAACTTAAATTGGACCCTCCATAGCAATGACAATTAATAGAGAAGAGCTACCTCACCTAATAGATGTATTAGGTTGAATGGGAAAAAATCTGTTCTATGTTTTTATACCTGAATATGAAACTACATCTTTACAGCTCTAAAAGGACCAATACAATCACACTGATGTAACAGTAAAGTCAAAAATAATGATAAATGGTTGTTTTATTACCTGAATATTGATCTAGCACTAGGCTTGGGGTAGTTGGTTTTGCACTCACCAGACTTAACCTCAGGTAGTGAAAATTTGTTCTTCTTACATAATTAGACACTGAAGTATGTGCATTGTCTTGGAAAGCATTTTATTCTTTAAACCGTTAGAGACTAAGACCTGAGGCTGAGAATCTGTATTTCAATTATTAAAAGTAATTGCTTTTAAATCCTTTCTTCCAGCTGTAATTTCTCTTCCCTTACAACATACAGCTGACATTTAAAAATTTGGGTAATAATAGTAATTTAATGCTACTAATGTTTGACAGGTACCATTTAAAGTACTTTATATGTTTGAATTCATGCAATCTTCACAACACCTTTTTGATGAAGATACTATTATTACTGCCATCTTACAGATGAGGAAACTGAGATTACATGAGATTACATGATTTGTATGAGGTTATACAGTAAGATTCCATGATTTGTATAAGGTTATACAGCTTGTTAGCTGGATTACAAACTCAAGAAATCTGGCTTCCCAATTCATGTTTGTGATTATTGTACAGAATTACTGTATTCTACCTCTTCCTAGAAGCTTATACAATGGATCAATGGGTTTCCAAAGACATTGAGAAATAACAAAATAAAAAAGAGAATATTTCTCTTTATAGATAGTTAATGCTACCCTACAATGTCTATAGTGCGTGATATTGTATATATTCTTCATATCCTCTAAAAAGGTAAGATCTTAATATACTTAGATTAGTGTTTTCACTATTAGTGGGATTGCTTTATTCACACATAGAAAGCACACAGATATTCACCTTGTAATAATGTCAGGCAAATGTGACATAACTAAAACTTCTACATGAGCGATCTTCAAAAGTCATGGAACATGTATATTATGAAAAAACTGTGAATGGATTTCAATTTTTTGCTCCAAAATAAGCTCATACTCACTCATAACATATCTGAAAAAGATCTAGTTTGAAGCACCGAGAAGGATAAGATATCAGTTTGAAAAGAACCCCTGTCAGAGCAACATGAGTTCTGCTAAAATTGAAGCAAGAACATGCATTGAATTTATGATGAAGCTTTAGTAGAAGAATGGCAAAATCATTGATAATTTGCAGAAAGTTTATAAATGCAAGAAATCAGCAGTTTACAAATGGATAATTCATTTTAAGAAGGGAAAAGATGATGTTGAAGATAAAGCCCACAACATCAGACCATCCACATCAATTTGCAAGGAAAACATTTGTCTTGTCCATACCCTAATTGAAGAGGACTGACTATTAACAACACAAACAATAGCCAACAACATAGACCTCTCACTTGGTTCAGCTTACACAATTCTGACTGAAACATTAAAGTTTAGCAAACTTTCCATTCAATTGGTGCCAAAGCAACTGTGGCCAGATTGGCTGCAGACAAGAGTAGAGCTTTCAATGGACAAAAATAAACAAGTAGGATCAAAGTCCTGAAGCATTTCCTCAAAGAACTGTAACAAGTGATGAAACATGGTTTTATCAGTATGATCCTGAAAACAAAGCACAATCAAAACAATGGCTACCAAGATGGGAAAGTGGTCCTGGCAAAGCAAAAGTGGACTGGTTAAGAGCAAAGTTCATGACAACATCGTTTTGGGATGCTCAAGGCATTTTGCTTGTTCACTTTCTGGAGGGCCAAAGAACAGTAATATCTGCTTATTATGAGAGTGTTTTGAGAAAGTTAGCCAAAGCTTTAGCAGAAAAAAGCCCAAGAAAGCTTTGCTAGAGAATCCTTCTCCATCATAACAATGCTCATCCCTCTCACCAAACATGGGCAATTTTGTGAGAGTGTCAGTGAGAAATCATTAGGCATCCATTTCACAGTCCTAATTTGGCTTGTTCTAACTTCTTCTTGTTTTCTATTCTTAAGAAATCTTTCAAAGGCACCCATTTTTCTTTAGCTGATAATGTAAAAAAGATTGCAATGATATGGTTAAATTCCCATTAGCATCAGTTCTTTAGGAATGGACTAATGGTTTTTATCATTGCTTACTAAACTATCTTGAACTTGATAGAGCTTATGTTGAGAAATAAAGTTTATATTTTTTGTGTTTATCTTTTAATTCCATTTTTTCCATGAACTTTTAGAAGTCCCCTTGTATTTGAGTTATAGCATAAGAGAAGCAAATTTCTGATTTTGAGATTTAAATTGACATATAATCTTAACATTATATACACAGGAATGACTGAATTAAAGACCATCAGTGTTTCTAAATTAATTATGTTTTCACGATGTTTATTAAAATAAAGTATCAATTTTATTATTAAACCATTTTACTTAAACATTATGAAAGTTCGTATTTTCTATTACATTCAATACTTAACAAATACTTTTTAGTATTTTCCATGTGCCTGATACATTTTATTTGACCTATTAATTATCCAGAAAAGGAATTTCTCATCTAATTTCAGAGATTAGAAGGCTCTAGCATATCACAAGCTTCTCTTCCCTCTAAGCTTGTCTCCTACATACACATCTTTATACACACTTAGATGCACACTTAGATGCCCATTATGAGCCCTTCTTCAAAGTTAAGTTTCCAATGCTGCTGAAGGCCTTAGTTATTTAAGTTTCATTTTTGAAAAGGCTTGGTGTATGTAAAAGAGATATTGAAGTTGAGCACTTAATGTGGGACATTAATAACTTCTATTTTATTTTCTAACATTTTAATGCTGTGATTAAGTTAATTAAAGTAAGTAGGATTGTGTTATGTGTTTTACTGGAAAACGTCAGTCCTTGTGATTCTTAGGGTCATCTCATATGAGGTACCTCATACCCCTCTCCCTCTCCCTACTGTGCTGCATCGACCTCTGGAATCTTAGGAAGGTGAAGGGTAGTGGTGGAGGAAGAAACAGCCTGCTGAGTTTGGAATGAGCAGTTCTTAAAGATTTTTGTAGTCCCATAGAGTAGGCATTTTCTAGGATGTGCTACACTTGGCCCTTGTTAGTCATGTTGGAACATACATTTGAGCAGTGAAGTCTTAGCAATCTCTTCCTCTATTTCTGAACAGGACTGAAAGAACCACTAGCCTTTAAGGTCAGCCAAAGAATAATGTGGCCAAGGCCAAAGCCAAAGCTGAGGTTCAGTCCAGGCTCTGTCTCCCTATATTCATTAATTAAGCTGCTAGATTTATTGACCTACGCAACGACTAATCCATCACAGATTTATTGAGAGACTGTCTGCTCTCAGCTATTTGCATTGTTCTACAGGCTGGAGTTTAAAAATAAATAATAAAAAGAATTTTTCCTTAATTATGTCCTGGGCCAACCATCTAAAAATTACCAGAACCAATATTATCTATGGAATAACCATTAGTCTGAGACTGAAATATTGAAAGATGTAACACCATCAAATAATTTTTCTTCATGTACATAAAATTCAACTGGAAGCTAGAAACCAAATGAGGTCTTAAAGCAGAAGAGTTTTCAAAAATTCATCTCCCTATAGTATATTGTTTATAACAGATTGCTGACCATCCTTTTTATCAGGTTTTGCCATGAAGAAGACATTATTTATGTCCAAATCTTCACAGTTGGATGTTCTCCATGTTTTAATAACTCAAATCTCAGTTGCTACAATACAGGCATTTTCAGATCATCACCCAAGGGATAAGTAACCTGTTAATTCTTCAGGGTGTATCCAACTGCCTTAAAAAAAAAAGATTCCAATGAATCATACAATAGCCTAAATGAGATGACTCATTCCCAAAGACTAAATCTAATTTATTCATCATTTTTAGAAAGCATAATATTCTTTATTTCACAGATGGTTCAGTTGAGGCATGGGAAGATATTTAATTTGCATTGAACAGACACTGCTGCTGACGAGTTTATATATGATATTTTAGAACTCTGGAAAGATAAGAATGGCAGTGGCTTACAGATTATGGGCCTACCAACAACCTTGGAGTAGAGACTTTCAGTGGAGTGTTACCTGGGCACTGTGTTTAGAAGACACACAGTAAATGAGAATTCCCCTCCACTGACTAGGTCAAGGTAAGGGTACTGAAAAAAAAGTGGTCTCTATTTTGTGAGTGTGTGCATATGTCCCTCTATCTATAAAAATGAGCAGGAATTCCAGTAAATATTTGTTGTTGTTGTATTATACATTGTAATAAACTGCTCCACCATTGTATGCACACTGTATAAAACATACATAAATGTGTGATACCAATAAAAAACAATCAGGAGAACCAGCCCCTTTCCAGGGAATCAGGTAGCATCTAAAGCTACCACAAAGTTTACTTTAGACAAGATGGGAGAGGGGGTGTTGGTAAATGGGACAGAGAAAATTCATTTACTAGGCCTGACTTTGCTTTAGAATTCTTGGCCATATTTTATAATTTGCATATGATTAAAGGGTCGTAATTACTCTAACCTGACCACAATAGTTCCATCATTTTCAAATGAGAAAAATGAGGCTTAGAGAAAATAAGTTAATTGCCCAAGATTCTAAAGCTAATTGGTAGATCAAGTAAAGAAGAAAACTATATTCTTTTAAAAAAGTAAAAAAAAAATATCTAATAGTTTGTTTTACCATAGGTGCAAAAAATTGTTTGCTGGTATATGCACCTTATGTAAGTAAAATAACTTTCTATGAAAATTAAAATTGCAAAGTTCTTTGCTTCAATGATGCCTTTATTTGAAATTTCAAATCTCAAACAATCCATAGGTAAGTCCTAGATTATAAAATGAACGTAAGTACAATTAAGAGATGAGGACTCATATAGACCTTGGATATTGATCTAATCTTCAACTGTTCAATAATCCACAAGGCCGAGCAATATCTCTGATAGGCAATTTATGATCACTTTACAAATAAAAATGTCTCCACCAGCTGATAAAAGACAGTTAAAGAAAAATTTATGTTCATATGATTAGTCCTATTTTATTACATCCAGTTAAAATTTATTGAAATCCTACTATAGACCGGAAAGTATGCCAGTGATGATTCCATTTTGTTTCTATTACTTTTACCAAAAGTCACATCATAAGCAATTGATAAATATTTATTCAACACATAAATAAATTGTTGTAAGAGTACAAAACAGGTTATATCCTGGAATTTCATTTTAGCATTCCTTATTGAAGAACATTTAATAAAAGATCAGTCTCTTTTGGACTCTGTCCATGAGGACTTAATTTCTGAAGCATGCCTAGGATTTCATTAAATGGCAGTTTACCTCTAAGCAAACCCATAGCGCAGACTTTTGGTAAGAGCATTAAATTGTTAACGATATAGTCACATCTACTTCCATTGCTCTCACTCCCAAACATCATTCTTCTGTTAAATGTATGATTCCATGTTTACCTTTTCCCACTAATACATTGATTTTAATTACTTGTCTTTCCCCTTTTCTTTAATTTATTCTTAAGTGATCTAAATACCAGTTTTACACTGGCAGAAACCATCTTGTTACAGCAAATAAGAAAGCCATTATCCTCCATGTTGCTTGACAGCCAACCAGATAGTAATGGACCTAAGTGCAATTGGTTCAGTCTAATTATTGGTAAGAAAAACACCTCAATGTTAGTTCTGCCAAAATTAGTATTTCTATCCTTGGCATCCATATTACAAAATCCACTTGACCATGAAAAGATTACTCCATTTGATAGTTATCTGTAAATACATTTCTCAGCTAATTCATACAATAAAAGGCTACCATGATGCTCATAATTAGACATTTCACAGTTTAAATATCACCTTTTTTTTTCTTCTGACCAAGATGAAAAATAGCACTACTTGAGTTTTAGGCAAGTTTTTGGACTTCCCTGAGTCTTCGTTACTTAAGTTTTAAAATAGAGTTTATATTTACTTCTCAGTTGCATTTAAAGGATCAGATGAGATAATGTATGAAAAATTTACATTGAAGTATAAGGGAAAATTCAAAGCTATTCCATAACTGATGACATAAATTATATTCTTACTGCTTCCCATGTTTATACTTCCCTGTACTCTCTGTTAGAGACCTCATGTCAAGGGAGTTCATTGTGAAATTACAGGTGGGCACTTAGGCAATGAGAAAAATCCCTCCTAATTTTCTAATCTTTAGCTATTACCATGCTTTTCAAAGAGCCTAACAATTTGGAACAGTGGAAGATCCATTCATAATTGCTTTGACTTGTTTAATGTAAGGTGGTCATGAAATGTGTTTGGAAGTTAGCACAAACAGCCAGCACAATTTGTTCACATGTAGAATTAGAATGACCTGTATTTTAAATGTTATAATCCAGAGGGAAACTTTCTAATAAAAGGAATTCTAGAAATAGTAATAATTAGGAAAGAGCACTAGAACAGGAGTCAGGAGACCTAGGTTCTATTCCTGATCTGATATTAACCAGTGTGTCCTTAGGTAACGCTGGCATACTTGATGTGTCCAAAGGTTAACTCAGTTAACCTCTTCAAAGCAAAATTTTCTTAGGTGGTAGAAGAAACAGTGAGGCCATATGTTCTTCGATCGCATAATTTTATTAGCCTTATCTCTGTAATAAGACTTTTAAACTCTGTAAGACATTTCCTCACCTTTTAAATACAAAAGTTGCTTGAGAAATAGCCTATGCTGTATACATATGCTGAGAGAAAATGTGTTTGCTTTGAGTAATATTTGTAATACATTTCCAACATAAACAGCAATAATTGTGTCTCAAATAATCTTTATTTAACAAGCCAGCTTAGAAAACCAAAATGTTTAAAGGGGTCTCCATGGTTTGCTCACAGATTGGATCTCCATCACACACACACACACACACACACACACACACACACACACACACACACACACTTCACTCCTACCTTCAATTTTCTAATGCTTTTTCTTCTAATCCTGCTTGACTTGACCTCTCTCTGTTTCTATTACCTTGTTGAGTTTCTTTCTTTCTATCATTTGGACACACCTACATATTCTACTCTCCTAAACTCTATTTAAGTTCCAAGTCTTCCCTCTCACCCCCACCCACTGATCCTCATTAATCTTCATCAGAGACTCATGGGTGCCATTTGTGCTTGCCCAGAGGAAGCTTCTTTTTAGGGGACACTGTGCATTCTAGACATGTCAAAAATTAAACCAGTTACTATTAAGTAGGAAATACCACTAACACAGCCAAGTTTAGTAGCTGAATGTAGAGAAAAACTCTGTTCCAGAACTCTGACAGAGCCACAAACAGACATGTTTCAAATGCATACATCCAGATACCATGAAGCTAGCCAAGTCACAGCACAGACAGGGCTCTCCATTGCACTTCATCACTAGGTTTAGCATTGTTGTTGGAAGCATGTGTGAGACAGTATGGTGTAGTCATAATGCAAGAGCAAGATGGACAGGCTCTGAAATCCTGACTCCCTCACTTCATTGCTATGTGTCCCTGGTAAAAACAGTAGCTCTCTGAGCTACAATTTCTGATTCAAAAAATAAAGATAACCATGCCTTCTCAGTAGGGTAGTTCTCAGGACTAAAAATAATGTATCTAGAGAGTCTGCCATATAAAGAAGACTTGAAATGAACTATTCTTTGTTATTACTATGATTATTATCATCATTATTAAAATCTCCTTGAAATTGGCAGAAACCAAGTATTTTTTATTTCCTGATAGAGAAAAGTAGAAAAAAAATCACATTTTGAGTAACTTGGCCATGAAGAAACAGTAAGATAGTGGTGGTGTTTAGGAATAGAAAATAATTCCCTAATAGCAAGTGCTATGTTCGATGCTTAGATTTGTAGAAATGTCCTCATTTAACTCTATCTCTAAAACTTAGGACTCTGTTCTCTATTTACTTTATTTTGCATCAGACTTTATGCATTGTGACTTTGAAAGAGAAGAGACTTGCCAACTCATCTCATTTGGCAGGGTTTGAAGTACTTCTTTAAGCAGACTCTACTTCTATACAATCTAGAGAAGAGAAAAAAATCTACAGCTACTATTTTGGTATATGCAATGCAGAAATGTGATTTTGTATTTCCTACTGATGCTAAAGTTTATGTAAAAGGGAATAGGCTAGCAATATTTCTCAGCAAGAAAATCAAATGAGTTATATAATTTGTACATAGATCATGAGATAGAACAGAAATCTTGTGAATTAATGTTTGCTACAATTAAAAACCTGTGGACACTTTCCAATGGAAAGAAAATAAAAATTGTATTAAGGTTTTGTCAAGATGCCACAATTTCAAAATGTGTGTCTTTGCTCAAAGGCTTGTTGAACTTCCCCAGGTAGGATGGCAACAGAGTAGCAGCAATGGCTTCTTCTTCTGAACAAACTGTTTAGTTACTGACCTTATAGGAATTAAGCTCCATTAACAAAATCCTGCAACGTATCTACTGCTAAGTACACATTCAAAGTAATGAAAACTTTCTGAGTAGGCCGGGTGCAGTGGCTCATGCCTGTGATCCCAGCACTTTGGGAGGCTGAGGCGGGAGGATTGCTTGAGCCCAGGAGTTCGAGACCAGCTTGGGCAACATGGTGAAATCCTGTCTCTACTAAAAATTATAAATACTAGCTGGGTGTGGTGGTGCATGCCTGTAGTCCCACGTACTCAGGAGGCTGAAGTGGGAGAATCATTTGAACCTGGGAGGCAGAGGTTGCAGTGAGCTGTGATCATGCCACTGCAATCCAGCCTGGGTGACAGAGCAAGACCCTGCCACACACACACACACACACACACACACACAAAAGGAATGAAAACTTTCTGAGTAATCTTAATTTTTTGAGATTAAAATATTCTGAATTGGAATGCTTCAGATACTGTAATTTTATGCTGAGTGGAGAGAGAGATGATATTCTTACTCCATGTGTATTTGTACATACCTATGCACAGAAGTGTGTGCATACATATGTGTCTTTGTGTGTTTTCTCGTATGAATAACAGGCAATTTCAAACTCTTTTCTCTATCTGTAGCCCTGTCAAAATATATTTGCATATAGGTCAAGCATAACTCTTCTGCCTTCATAAAATTAGCATCAGGTTTGTTATAAAAATGTTATATCATATAGCAGAATGTTTAAGTAAAAAGAATCCCTTTCCCATTTATTTCATGTTATAAATATATTTTTTTAGGTTTAAAAAGGTAATTTGTCATTTGTTTACATTATATAGTGAATTGATCTTTGAGCAGGATGACTAATGAGAATAAAATTGTGAGCCTGAGCCCCAGAGGGACCACTGTAATCCTTTGCATAAAGGAAGTGCACTAGCCCCAGACAACCAGCCTTATCACATATAATATTGGGCTATGCCCAAATAATTATAACTCATTCTACTATAAAGACACATATACACATATGTTTATTGCAACACTGTTCACAGTAGCAAAGACTTGGAACCAACCCAAATGCCCATCAGTGATATTCTGGATAAAGAAAATGTGGCACACATTCACCATGGAATACTATGCAGCCATAAAAAAGGATGACTTCATGTCCTTTGCAGGGATATGGATGAAGCTGGAAACCATCATTCTCAGCAAACTAACACAAGAACAGAAAACCAAACACCGGATGTTCTCACTCATAAGTGGGAGCTGAACAGTGAGAACACGTGGACACAGGAAGGGGAACATCACACACCAGGGCCTGTGGGGGTTGGGGGGCTAGGGGATGGATAGTATTAGGAGAAATACCTAATATAGGTGGCAGGTTGATGGGTGCAGCAAACCACCATGGCACGTGTATACCTATGTAACAAAACTGCATGTTCTGCACATGTACCCCAGAACTTAAAGTATAATAATAAACAAAAAGTTTGAATACTCTTTTGTTAACTCTAGGTATACTGCTGGCTGCAATTGCCACTGTAAGTGATACAGCCATCACTTGCAGTGTACTTGGGAACTTTAAGGGCATGATAAACCTTTTCTCTAGTGGAACATTGCTTTTTACCTGCTTTTCTCTTTATCCTAATAAGGTGTGAGTATGCTTGTCTGAGAGTTCTTTTCACAACTTGACCTTTGTTTTCCCAGGCTGTACAGTGTAAAACTGAGTTAAGAAACTTGCTCATAAAATGAGGTGCAAAACTAAAAATCATCGTATTTTTCAAGTCACCATCTAATATTACTGTCAACCATAAGCCATTTCATTAGCAAGCAGCACCATAAACCAAAAATGTAAGAAAAAAATAATTCTATCCCTAAATTCTATCCCTTCAACTAATGTGTGCTTTAACATCAGGTATCGTGGTGAACAAGGACAAGATTACTTGGTTTTAGTGGCTGAACACCAACACCTCAGCCTAATGCCCATTGGGGTATAATTAGAGATACCTTGACACTCTGCAAATGGGCTGCCAACATCTTTACTCCTTCCTTGCATCTATCCAGAGTTCTTGTTGAGGGGCACTAGCCACTAACTGATGAGCCAATGTGGGGAGTATGCACTGTCCTCCAACTCTTTGTGCTTGGACACTCCCAGTGGAGGAGGAACTGAGCTGAGGAAGCTGATCTGTTGCCAGAGAAAACTGTATCACCCTGTTTGTCAGTGTGCCCTTGCCTTACTACATCTTCCTTTTTTACCAGTGAGAAACCATAGAAAGTAACTTTGCCTATGTGAATGTTCTTTCAACAAGTTGAGAGAGATTGTTATTGCAGTGGTGAAGAGCGTGACCTTTGAGTTAATACCCAGCCCTGCCTCTAACTTTGCTTTATAAAATTGGGCAAGTTGTTTAACTTTTATGAGTTTCAGTTTCTTCTTCAAAACACAGATAATAATGGCCTCTTTCTTAAAGAGAAACTTTGAAGATTGAACAACATGGTGGATGTAAAGCATTTAGCTTTATTGTTAGTACATACTAAGTACTTTATAAATGGTTGTCATTATTCTTGTACAAACTGTAAATAGTACTTCACTCTCCCCATTTGTGTCAATTAATACAAGTCCATTTCAAGAAGCCTGTGGAGCCCAAACTATTTCTAGAAATTGGGGAGAAGATGACTTCTTCTCAACAATGGGAACTCTTAAGCTAGACCTTGTCAGGACTTGATCCCTTAAGTCCAAACTATAAGTAAAATAATTTATTTCAGGTCAAGAACAGTTATAAGAAAGGAAAGGAACTAACATATCTTGATTGCCTACCATATCTCAGTCATGATCCTTTAACCTCATAATATATTCAATATTCTAAGACGTAGGTATAATAATTTCTCTTATGTATGAATACAGGTGTATTTATATTTATATTATGTAAATTCTATTATATGTGAAGAAACTAAGGATGAGAGAAGTAACTTGGCCAGAATTATTCATGTAGTATCTGGCAAAGGCGGTGTTTGAACCAAGTCAATCTGTCTGCAAGGCCCAGGATTTTCCTAGAGCATGCTGCCATTTTCCTGACACAACTCAGTCCATCTTGATTTCAGCCCCCTCTGGCTCGAGTGTAAGTTTCCCTTCCCTCATTTTCCCAATTAAAGTTTCTTCACATCTCATACCTATCATGAATTAGTAATTTAAAACTTCTAAACTCCTTGAAAAAAGGCAAAGTGTAAGTTGCTCATGGTGTCACTGACTTGAGAACCAGGGACTGTTTTCTCCTGAGATCTGTTTTGTTAGCCTCTTCTTGTTACTTAAATTATGGTTTGAGTAACAGAGAAGGCTAAAAATATATGCTTTAGACTGATATGTGACAGAAGGAGATTCACTCATGTTTCACTTTTCCATCTTAATTTCTAAGGTCTTGGGAAACTATGCTGTAAAGCAAAGTGTCATTACTCTAGAGCATTTTACTAACATGCAAATTCAAGCTATGTTTATTCATCCTACGAAGGAGATGTAAATTTAGTGCATTCTCACCACCTTCAAAATGAGTCATTTCAAAGGAGCGTGATAGTGCATGTGGTCAAACCCTTAAATAATTTTTATACTAATGCAGTCTCCCATTTTCTGGAGGCTCTTTAGTGGTTCATCATGCATTTAATTTTTAGGAAGATAATTTGCAATCGAATTGTGTGGCTCTGTCTTTGAAGTCTGTTAACCCCAAGATACAGTGTCATCAATGCTCATGTAAACTCCATGAATTGTGTTCAAGTAATTGTTCTACAGCTTGCCCTGCTAAGGAATTCATAGAGGGTATCTGAATAGGCCAAAGTAAAAGTAATGAATCTGGGCTATTTCCACTCATGGAAAAGAAGTAACAATTGTGAGATGTCTGTTCCTAAACACACAATTCAAATGCATTTTGAGGCACTTGTACTTTTAAAATTCTTGCTTAAGGGACATGTACTCCGGTTAAAGATGCCTCAAAAGCGCCCACGTACATTCTGTAAAGGCACATCCTTAATTCTCTGGTTTGCCTCCTCTTTCATGAGGGCATTTTCCTTGAAGCCATATAGCTGCAACCCACATGTAGTCAGCTTCTAGCTGACCTCAGGTGTGTTCCTTCCTGGAGATGGAACTCAGCCATTAACTGATTTCTCCTAGACAAATGTCATTGATTCAGACACAAATGAAATCACTATAATACAAAACTACACGGATTAGCCATGCGACAAGTGGTCTGATGGATTGAACTTGAAGGCAGGTATCTCATCTTTCTATTCCTTCGCCCTTTTCATCATGGAATCTTCTGCTACCTACATTTTTCTTGAGAAAGCTCTTTATTATCTTTCAACGAAAATTACCTAAACCATGTTCCCAAAAATCTCTTGTGAAAAGAGAAAGGATAATAAATGGATTCATTATTTTAAATACATAGATTTTTTTATTTGCTTCTTTTCTATGGTTCATGAATGCAGGGGTCACCCATCATTTCTCTGAAACTTATGCAAGTCACATACATCTTTCTTGAAACTGAAATTATTTAAAAAATTTATGACACTTCTACAAAACTTCCAAATATATTGTTACCTATAAGAACAGTCCGACAATGTCTCTTCTCCCAAGTTTCAAGGCAGTCACTATTCCTCAGCACAGATAAGCCTTACAATCATTGAATACAGAATCTACTGTTTGCACTTCGAAGGGCTAAACCTCCATATTTGGCTGAAAAGATGGCCAGAGAAGGATATTTATGATTCAGCAACAGTCTTATAATTCTCTATGCAACCCAGACTCTAACTAAACAGAATATAGTTTTGTGCCTAAAACCATCTGATTTCCCTAAACCTATGCAATACAACCCTTTAGTATCTGTAATTTAATAAACCTCTTGCTTAAAAATGTCTTCCTAATGCAATGGAGCACAGTACATGGAATCACTGTATCTGTCAATCTTTATAACACTCCTATGAATTGTTTCTCCTTCAAATACTGCATTTTGGTAAGTTAGAGGGTCATTACGGATACATCTGCATTTAATTGCTTATCTATAATACTGCTCAGCACAGTAAATACTCAGATACAAATCATGTAAAATCAGATGATGTCATAGATTTAAAATATTATATATAGTTATGTATACACACATATATAATATGTATTTTTTACTGTGGAAAGAGGCCAGTACGTTGATGATTGATGTTTAGAGATGCAGATCCAATTTCAGAAGCGTATGTAAGCACCAAAATAATATAATAGGAGAAGGATTTGGGGGGGGGGCAGGAGCAATAAAAGCAATTAACAATATTTGTACTATGTAAACACCTTCAACCCTCATATGCCCTAGGCATAGCTGTGTGCACACGGAGTTCCCGACACGTACTCGGCAGGTTGAAGACACAAATCCGGAAATATGGGCATCATGGCCCCTCTGGGGCACTAGCGGACGTTGTGCACACAGGCACTACAGGAGGGCCAAGGAACTAAAACCACACTCACTCACACAGGTATCCGTTCCCTGCAGGCCACCCAGCAGCGACACCTCTAATGGTAATCACCCCGGGCTGACAGGTATTCACAGGCACATTCGGGGAGCTGCTGTGAAATCTAGGGGAAGAGGGGAGGGTCGGGCATTTGGGGACAGCCGCGCGCGCCCGGCAGGATCTCTGCGCCTCCAACACTGTCCAGGACCTGAATTCGCTCAGGAGATGCCCAGAGGATCTGCATTATGCCAAGGCACTGGGCCAACTCACCTCGACGAAATAAAAGCAGGGCAGGAGGGTGACGCTGTCCTTGATCACTTTGCCCTTTGGCCTCTCCTTCGCCGACATCCCTGCCGCCTGCCCGGGTCTGCGTCCTCCCCCGGGCGAGGTGTGCACAGCGCAGCTGAGGCGAGCTGCCTCCTCCAGCCCCAAGCGCCCGGCGCCGCTGATGTCACATTCCCCGCGGCCACCGCTGGAGCCAGCGCGCTGCATGCAGCGCCCCCGCCTTCTCCCCGCCCCTTTTTGCAGCAACCCAGCTATTCCCTGAGCGGGCCAGTCCTCTTCCTCCCCTAGTCTGGCTCCTGCTCCCCGTTTTTCTGGCGAGAGACGACGTCCAGCTCCCTCCTCCAAGCTGTTGCTGCAATGGCTTCCCCTCCCTGTCACCCTCCCTCAGCTCTCTACCGCCCTTGCGACGCTCCAAGGCTGTCGGAGCTTGACGTCAAGAATCCGAAAAGGGGGACGCACTCCTGGTTTCTGCAGTAGTTAGGCTGAGGAGCTAAGCCACCTAGTCTCCTCCTGGGGAGCCTCCTAGGTCACTCTAGGAATGCCACTAAAGAATGCTAAGGATCAGAAGCCCTGCTCCAGCGCGCTGACCCATAGCAAGAAAACCAACCCCTACCTGCACGAAATGAGATCTTGGATCCCATACTGAAAAGTAGGCTGAGGTAGGCATTAACTGACAGCTTGTTGCTACCCAGGAATGGCAGCTCCTACGGGGGATTCTCTGCCTAGGGGACTCCTTATCTCCCTTCCATATCGAAGCACCCACTAACAAACACTACCGGTTGTGTGGGAATGATGTGAGTTCCTTGCATCCAGAGAGGCAGATGTGTGAATGCACAGGTAATGGGCATCCTCATTGAGCCCAGAGGCTACTGTATGTTCTAATCTCACTGTCACACCCCCAGAACAGTGTCAGTATTGCAATCATAACAGTAAAAAGAAGTATGTCTTCAGATATTAATAATCTAAAGTCCTTCATCTTGTTGGCAGTATACATGGCTAGTCTCAATTTTGTGATTACTTTGGCAACCAGAAGTATCAAGTTGATATAGAAGAGAGAAAGACCCAGCAAACACGAGACATGATATTATACTAATAAAGATGACCTAATTTTGTGATCACATGTCCCAGGCCATTTCCAATATCTCCAAGTCTCCATTTCAAGCATGTGATGGCCAATTCCCAACTCATTTATCCATTTCCCTTTTTTAGTTGCTCCTCCAATAGGTCTTTGGCAGTATGGGACCATCCTATCTAATAATATACTCATTTCACTGCCAACACCACCTCTTGCCCCCACTTTCCTCTGCCAGGCTTGGGTTCCAAAGTCTAGCAATATAATTGCTTGTTTCCGCCTCCCAATTTGCCATACTCACCTGATAATATCCCGGCTTAGTTGAACCCAATTCTCTGCCCTTACCAGAGCAACTGAAAGTGGCTGGAGAAAAACACACAACCGCATGATGCTGTCTCACATCCAACTCATGACCACAAACTCCAAGTAGGTCCTGGAGTTGCCGCCACGATTCTATAATTTTTTCTGTCCAGCCATTTTCCCATTCACAACTTCTCACTTCTCAAATCTCCTCATTCTCAGTTCATGACATTAACTCTTATTTCACTTAGAAAATAGAAGTAATCAGAAGAGAACTACATCTTCTTCCTAAACTCAATGCTTGCCCTCACCCCCCACCACACACAGCGACCGCCATCTCTTGCCTAGACTGGAATAAGCTAACGGCCTTCTAACTGTTCTACCAGCTTTTGCATTTGCCATTCCCACAACCTACAAACCATTCCCTACGCAGCAGCCAGAAAGGTCCTTTGGAAAGTAAACCCAATTGTTTTATTCCCCTACCCAAACCCTCCAAGAGCTCTCTTCCACTTCAATGGAAAGTCCAAACTTCCCGTCTCTTCCTTAAAGCCCTGCCTGGCCACCTTGCCTGGTTCTAGGACCTCATTCACATCACTTTGCACCTCAATGGTCTGGCCGTTCCAGCCTAGCCTTTCACTGCCTCAGGAGCTTTGTACTTACTGTTCCTTTGTCCAAGAACTCTGTTCCGCCAAAATTGCATGGCTTAACCCCTCATTTAATTCATATCTCTGCACAAATTTTAACTCCTCAGGGAAGTTGTGTTTGATGCACCGAGTAGATTCATAATCTCAGAACTCTGTTACTCTTTATTCTTTTATACTATTTTATTTTCCTCCATAGAATTTGTCACCATTTGATAGTATATCAAGTATTTCTGTGTCCTTTTTTATCTTGTCTGCCTCACCCACTAGTGAACTCCGTAAAGTCAAGCACATTTTCATTATTATGTTTTCTGGTAACTACAAGTGTGCCTGGCAAAGAGTAGGTTGTCAGTACATAGTGAAGAAATAAATGGAACAATAAAATTAAGTGATGCTTATATAACCGTATAGCATAGTTTTTCACATAGTATATGTTCATTAAGTGCTTGTTGATTCTGTTTAACTATTACATTAATCAGTAGTTATACTTTTCATTACTACCAATGTTACTTTGTCTTGTGGAGGGGGTGGGTACTGGAGCCCTTTCTTTTTTCAACCTTCTTGGTACCTCAAGAAAATTTACAATTTTTGGTGAGGTAAAAAATAAGCTAGAACATATTAAACTTAAGAGAGATGTTATCATCCTGGAAACTCAGTGTTTTTATTTGAGAAGAGGTGAAATATAAGACTAAACCCATACCCACCTAATTTCAATAGCAAAAAAACCTGAAGGTATGTGATAAAATATCAGAGATGTATGCTGACCATACATCAACAATTCAACAAATTGTCAAAACATCAGAAAGGTACTCTTTTTTTCCTCTCTAGCTGGTCTGCCCAGATTGACCTGCTCACATTGTCAAGGATCAGGAAATGTTTCAGAATTCAAAGCCAATACTTATTGTAAATCCTTTATCTTTCATTAGGTCAGATTCTCCTTCCTTCTGTCTCTCTTCTTTTGAATTTTATTTTTCTAATATATAGCATTTCATAAAACAATCAAGCTAAAGATTCCCTTAAATACTAAACACCATAGTAATGTCTTACATTGGGGTAACAGTTTGATATATATTACCTACTTTCACTTTTGATACTCAAAACAATGCAATGAAGTGAACAGGGCAAATGATTTCCCTATTTTATAAAAAAAATCAGTAGACAGAACTCAGAGATAGAATAAATAAATAGAAAAATTTGAACCCAAACAGAATAAAATTTGGAGTCAGAAGACATGAACTTGAGCTCAGGATTTGTAATGTTTGAACTCTGCTCATAAGCAAATCACTTAGTATCTCCAAGCTTTAGTTTTGTATTATGTAAAATGAGAAGAGTACTGGTACTATCTGACAACAATGCCTGGTAGCTTAATTGTGACGATATATGTGAAAGCACTTGGTGAAATGTAAAACTGGCTCATCCATTCATCAGTCCATCCATTCAACCTACAAGTATTTATTGATCCCCGGCTATGTGAGAGGCATATTTCTCACAAGACACCCACTGGAGAAAAGAGTATATATGCTTGTTGCCTTCATAGAATTCACAGGCTAATGTAGGTGAAGAGAAGACAGACACAGACAATAAATTAGTAATAGTAATAGACAACACCTCCATGAAGCTCACTATGGAATAAGCATCATTAACAATACTTTGCATCTTACCTCACGTACTCACAAGATCCTTATGAAATTAGTATCATTATTATCACATTTTATAGTTAAAAAACTGAGACTCAGGGGGTAAACTATGATTTTATGGAAGGACCACAGATATAATTAGTAGGGCTGAGACTGTTGAACTCAGTAGGTTGCTGCAGGCTATGTGATCTTAAGGGCTACACCTACTGCCTCTCTTTACAAACATATAATTATATCTTGTGATATAGACTACTAAACAAACAATTAAGGTGCAGTTGTAATCACAATGAGAAACTTCTTAAGAATGGTGGTTGTGGCACTATTCACAATAGCAAAGACTTGGAACCAACCCAAATGTCCATCAATAAAGAAAATGTGGAACATTTACACCATGGAGTACTATGCAGTCATAAAAAAGGATAAGTTCATGTCCTTTGCAGGGACATGGATGAAGCTGGAAACCATCATTCTCAGCAAACTATCACAAGAACAGAAAACCAAACACTGTGCATGTTCTCACTCATAAGTGGGAATTGAACAATGAGAACACATCGACGTAGGGAGGGGAATATCACACACTGGGGCCTATCGGGGGGTGAGGGGCTAGGGGTGGGATAACATTAGGAGAAATAGCTAATGTAGGTGACGGGTTGATGGGGGCAGCAAACCACCATGGCACATGTATACCTATGTAATAAAACTGCATGTTCTGCACATGTACCCCAGAACTTAAAGTATAATAAAATAATAATAACAATAATAATAAAAAGAAAAAGAAAGGTAGTCAAGGAAGTCCATGAGAGGAGTTGACATTCAAACCATTTACAGCACAGAGGCTACTAGAGAACACTCCAAAACTAAAAAATATGTTTCATCCCATCTTTACCACATAAATTCACATTGAAGCCAAGTGCAAAACTTTTATATTGAATGTTGCTTCATGTATGCTAGTTGCAGCCCTACATTATAATAGTGACATTAAAAACAATTTAATGTGCCTCACAGAACTTGAACATTTTCAATGGAAATCCTGTTTCAGTGCATTCGAATGAAAAATGGCACCCACTGAAAAAGCAGCCCTCTGACATTTCGCGAGACAGAGTACTTCATAGCACAAATAACCTGGAAAAAATATGCCTGAAAATGCATTTGACACTATTATTTAAAGTGTCAGACTTCTCAGACAAGAAAGAAGTCGTTTTTCTCTATATTGGATTTGTGTGCCCATAGCCAAATGCAAACTGCTTTTCTGTTTCCTGGCAACTATTTGCCCTTTGGGTATTTGCATGACATTTATCTTTAAGGTCATAAAAATATATTTAAATTAGTTACGTATTTCTCAGATATCAGCCCACTCCACCACATTTTAAGGGGACAATGTAAGATTTTATTGCATTTTTCTAAATGGAAGAAACTTAACATAACTGAATATGCAGATGTGTGAAGTAGGAAAAACACTGAAATGAGAAGCTTCTGAAGGATGAGAAAGTGATGTTTTAGTTACAGCCTCATCATTGACTAATTCCACGGCTGTAAATAAGAGCATTTTAACTCAGGGACTCCGTTTCCACATCTAAAATGTATAGGTTAGAGGAGTGAAATGGACATCTGTTGTGTGTTTGTTCAGGAGCCATCATTCCTTCTTTTTGTGATGGTTTCTTGAATTTTCATGATAAACGGTCCCACTTCTACAGTCCAAACTAGGACTGTAAATGAAGGTATTCAGTCGGCCCTAGGCCAGATAGGATAGTGACCAAATGTGAGCAACTGGACCCCGTTCCCCAGGAATCTGAATCTTGAGGAAAGTGATACAGAGACAGAAAATTGTTGGTGTTGATGCATGATAGAAGAAAAGAGAATGATAACTAATGCCGGCCTTTTGGTTCTCTGAACTGTCCTTTTTACCTTTCCCTTAAGAAGTCTGGCTTTTTTCTTTTCTTTTGTTTCCTTTTATATCCCCATTTTCTTTCCAAATATATCCTTTCCTCTCCTCTTTCCTGTCTTTCTCATTAATTTAGCCAGAGCCCATTTTATGTGCCCACAACAAATAAAAACATTTTCTGTGCCCACAATCAAACAAAAAAGTCACATATCTTTGATAAGAAGACATGACTTTTTTGTTTTTTAATCTAACATCAAATTTACCTAACGGCAATTCTTATGGCAAGAAATTCTTTTTTTTTTTTTTTGAGATGGATTTTCACTCTCTTGCCCAGGCTGGAGTGCAGTGGCACGATCTCAGCTCACTGCAACCTCCACCTCCTGGGTTCAAGTGATTCTCCTGCCTCAACCTCCAGGGTAGCTGGGACTACAGGTGTATGCCACCACGCCAGGCTAATTTTTGTATTTTTAATAGAGATGGGATTTCACCATGTTGGCCAGGCTGGTCTTGAACTCCTGACCTCAAGTGATCTGCCTGCCTCGGCCTCCCAAAGTGTTGGGATTACAGGTGTAAGCCACCATGCCTGACCCAGGCAAGAGATTTTTTAAATATAATTTTACCTTTTTTTATTTTTTATTTTTTTTTTACCATCAATGACTTTTGTCCACTATGGTCCTCTGTGATTCCCTATCAGGATATGGTAGAAGCTGATTTACATGAATCTACGGAGCTTCATCCCACAGGAACATAACTTTGCCCTGGAAATCAGTGGCTTCCCCAGGATAACCTACAGCAGTGATATAGGCAACAAAACAAAAAGTTCATTGCAGAGTTGTGTTGTGCATTGTCATACCAGTGTGTTGTGAATGGGTTTCAACTGTCCCATAAGATATTGATCCCCTCAGGGCCTTAGCAGGGTCTGTGCAAAGTCTCAATGCAGATTGCTTCTGGTTGCAATAATCCAGATTCAAGGTGGAACAGTGCGTGACAGCAAGTTCAGAAGGCTATAAATCGGAAGAGAAACAACTTCAGAATTTGCTGCTGCACCCCAATGTACTAAATATAGCCAAGAGGGAGCCCCACTACTTGGAAACCCACTGGACAACCAGCTGCAGCATATGTTATTGCCCAAGGAGCACCGGGCACACCCCTAGGTGTGGTCTGTTAAAGGTGCTTGGAGAGTGGAGAGATCCAACGGTTCTCCTCACAGGTACAACAGAGGGAAGAGATTGCTATTTCTGTCTTCTCTCTGTAAATTCTGTCCATGGGTACAGATATGTCTTGTTTATGGCTTCCATGCTACCTGCATAGCAATGGCTCTAAAAATGAATGTACATTCTGCAAATAAAGCATTATTTTTCTTTTGCAATATGTGATAAAAGATATTTAATTGGATTTAGAAACATCTAAGTTTATCACAAGAAATTTAAACATTACTTTTGTCAATGAAGGCAGTGCTATTGAATTCTTCACATGTAATTTCAAGGGTTGTTGTATTTTTAATGACTATAAAGCAATGATATCAGATTTTTATCACCTACTTGTGCAAAGTTTCTCTTCAATGGTTACTATCAAGAATTTAAAGAGGTCAAAAGTAAAAATTCTGATGAGAAAATGTATGTAGCCATTCTCTGCACAAGTAAGCTCAAGTAAGCTCAAGTTTCTCATTTAAAAATTGAATAGATTTTATTTGGAAGTTTTAAATTTAAAGTATTTCTCCAAAACTTGATTTTTCTTCATGTTCACATACTACAAAAATGTGATGCTTTTCCTACTAAGTTCTGCAAAGCTGCCTTCAATTCCCTTTTAAAACATTTACCTTATTGTGCTGTGTTAATACACTAGTTTATGTGTGAAAGGGTTGAGAAATACACACATATAAATTGGCCATTCCTTTTTCTTCAGTGTCACACTGCAACTGGTTCTCTACTATATTCCTGCAAAGTAACAAGCAGCAGCTATTTAAAGTATAAGATGATCCAAACCACTCAATCTAAAAATCTTGTCATCATCCTTGATTTATGCATGCCTGTGTCCCTTATATTTAGTCTCCAAATTCTTTTGAATTTCCAATGAACTTTTGCCCTTTCGTATTTTTCTCTTCCGTATTTCCATTAGCATCAATTAATGCCTGGTTTCCTAAAAAAGTCAGCTATGGCCTTCAGGCTCTTCCATCATACAACACCCCTCTGGGTAAGTCCTGCCCCACTAGACACTTGTCTTGTGTCCCGCTCTGCAGAGATGTATCCTCTCCTCTGATGAGCTTGTTTGAGCTGCACTTGCACCATCTTTGTTCTGTTCCTGTGCCTTCTCACATGCTGTTCTACTCTCCTGGAATGCACTCATATCTCACATTTCTGAATTTTGTCCTTGCTACTCTAGCTCTCAAAGGCATCTCTCTGAATACCAGTAGACCTTATTTTGACTGCACAATCTAGCACAAGGCTATAAATCATTTTATTTTATTTGATATATTCTCATCTTGTACTTCCAATTGTATGAGTGAATTGGAGAAACAACACGTCATTTCTCTTTTCTCCATTTCCTCTTTTCCATGTCTGCTCTTACCATTTTGTTCACTTCATTATTTCAGTGACAGTATCATAGCCTAGTGGCTAATTTCCCTAACTACGAATCTTCCATTTTCTGATCAAGTCTATAACTTTGCGCCATGAAAATTCTCTTAAAGCACAATTTTGATCATGCCACTCTCTTGCTCAAAAGTGCTTTATGATTCTTCATTGCCTATAAAATTGTATTCAGTCTTTAGCCTGGCATATAAGAAGGGCCTCTGCCTGGCCTCCACCAATCTTTCCATCTTACCTCTCCTCCCTATACAGACACTAACTCCAGACATCCTAGGCTACATGGCATTTTATAAACCATATTATCTTGCATCAAAGCCTTTTTTGTACTCTTCCTTTAATGATTTTTCAAATTTCAAACCAAAGTAACCTCCTTATGAGATTTCCTCAAACTTTCCCTCCTATGTGATCCTTTAGAGCTTTCTTTGGACATTTTTGTAGATCACGTATAAAAATTTTGCCTTGATTGTCTTATTTACCCCCAATAATATTTTTCTTCTTGAAAGTATAAGCCATATCTAATTCACCTTTTCTTCCTTTTTGAACCCTTAACATAGTATTTTGTACATATCAAGAGTTCAGCGAATCTTTATTGAATAAATAAATTTCATTCCTTTTACCCTTCCTTCTACAGTGATGACTATAAAACTGGAACAACATAAATGTTTTGAATGTTCAATTACTGATTTTATAATTTATATAAATGAATAAGCACCCTGTCTCTCTCCCTTTCTCTCTCCTGACACTATGAGAATGCCATCGGCTCCAACAAGAAGTGCATTCTCTCAATCCTTTAGTAATTATCCATTGGTTGCAAGTTAGATTATGTATTATGATTAGTACAACATGGGAATTTTGAGCATCTCTTAGGAGCTGCTGAGAAATATGCTTCAGTAAAGTAGATCTTTATTGTCCCCTCTTCTCTCCGCAGTTTCTAGTCCCATGCCTTCTCTTAAATATTGCATCTTAAATTCTACTAAAGATTTGCTTCCCCTTTGAAGTTTCCGGGTTTGTTCCCAGGCTAAGACAGCTCCAAATGGTTCTATAATCTATATGTTAGTTGTCCTCGTTTTCTCTACCTGTGCATCTATGTGGCTCTTGCATGCATCTTCCCACCTGTCCTGTTCTCCTTACTTGTTGAACTCTTCTGTGGGCTGGGACTTTTATTTGTCACATTAAAATACAATTTTTCTTTACACCCTCTCTTAATTTGACTGTTGTGATGATAGACATTATGTTTCAGAACCAATTGTAAGAAAAATTGGGGCAAAAGTCCAAATGATTTTAGAATAAATTAATGAAAGAAAACACCTTCCTGGATATGAAAAACCACCTTTACTAACACTCATAAAACTTTCATGTATACTATTTGTTATCGAAGCTCCTATCAAAAGAGCTGAAGCAAGATTATTGCTAAAATTAAGACACTTCATAACTTTAAAATAAAACATATAGAATTAAAGTTTATTTCAATTTCACAGCAGTATATAAAATACATAAAAATTGGCCAGGCGTGGTGGCTCATGCCTGTAATCGCACACTTTGGGAGGCTGAGGCAGGCAGATCATTTGAGGTGAGGAGTTTGAGAACAGTCTGGCCAACACAGTGAAACCCCATCTCTACTAAAAATACAAAATTAGCCAGGCATGGTGGCATGCACCTGTAGTCCCAGACAATTGGGACGCTGAGGCAGGAGAATCACTTGAACCTGGGAGGTGGAGGTTGCAGTGAGCTGAGATTGTGCCACTGTACTCCAGCCTGGGTGACAGAGTAAGACTCCCTCTAAAAATAATAAAATAAAATACATAAAATTATAGACTTTAAATAATTTTTAACCCTTTAGTTACTCCTTTGATATAGATTTGTTCATTGATAGTTGAAAAATGACTCTATTTATACTGGACTCCTTTTTGATACATAACAGTAACACAAACTCGATTTCTTTCTTTCTTTCCTTTCTTTTCTTTTTTTCTTTAATGAGGTCTTTCTTTGTCACCCAGGCTGGAGTGCAGTGATGTGGTCATGGCTCACTGCAGCTTTGAACTCCTGAGTTCAAATGATCCTCCCACCTTAGCCTCCTGAGCAGACAGGACTACAGGTGTGTGCCACCATTCCTGGCCAATTTTTTTTTTTTTTTTGTAGATTTGGAATCTTACTATGTTGCCCAGGGTGGTCTTAAACTCTTAGCTTCAGGTGATCCTCCCACCTCACCCTCCCAAAGCACTGGGATTACAGGCATGTGCCACCACTCTTGGCTGCAAATGTGATTTCATATAGATGTGGAGTCACAAACAACAGAGAATCTCTAGTCCTGTCTCTGCAAATAGGGAGACTATGCTCACTTGATCTTTAGAATTCTCAGATTCATTGACTTGCCCATCACATGCAATTGTATGTTATTAATTTATCATTCAATAAAATGTTCTTTCATAAAACTTTGACTTTGATTCCATGTATAGGAAATATCTGTCGCTTTGGTTTGCAATGACCCCTTCTTTTGAGAGAGGTCCTCTCTTCCAAATACAAGCTAATATGTGGTCCTGAGACATCCGGACATTTTCTGTTAGATTGCACCACACTAATAGTGGGGTGAGCACACAACTGAAGTGAAGCCTATCATTTATGCTACCCTATATCCTCTGGCCATGGAGATTTGTCCAGAGATGATCATGAAACCAGTAGGAGCCTATCTGAATACCCAGGAGTTTTCTAACTAGAATCAAAGGAGAAGAGTGTCCTTCTCTTTCTGGTGGCAAAGCTGTACAGATGTAAGTACCAAAGCCGCCTATGTTCATGTCGCCTCAAGCAAATGAAGAAAGTCTTACACTTGTGAAAGAGAATAAAACTGGCATTAATAGAGAAGAGATGAGATATAGAAATTCTCAAGAGCTTTTAGTCCCTGAGTTCAACTACTTAGAAGAAGAGCTCCAACACAACCTTCTGTTCAACCTTTGAGGTTCAGTATATGAGTTTGTAATCACCTCCTCCCCCAACTATTTTTGCCTAAGTTACTTGTTTGTGAGTTCCTTTCACTTATAAACAAAAATCTCTGTGCAATATACACTTTATAAAGTGCAAGCAATATAGAATAATACTAACGATGTTGTAAGATTTTTTCTGTGGGATTAAAGTATGAAGTGTTACCAATCAGTATCTGATTTCAAGCTATAATCAGTCTTACTATGCCATCATCCTGAGACGCATCACAATAGACTACAAATTAAGCCGTAACACAAGTTACTCACCACTGCATAATTTGCTGCCACCCACAACTTGCATGGAGAGGTGATGACAAGGATGCCCATCAACCCCTCTTATATAGTAATTCTGGAGTTTCTCTACTTGCAGGCACATACGTCTTGCCCGTGGGCGCAGCTCACTGGGGTTAACTGCAGCTGGCAGATTTTGATTGGTGAATTGTGCAAGTTGTGTGAGAAGCCAGCAGGTGTGAGGTGATGCCAGAATAAAGATAAGTAGGGCACTGGCAAGTTAAAAAGAATCAATACACAAAGTGTTGATTTAATTTGCATTTTAAAAACTTGAGCTTCTATTCCATTTAGAATGTCTAGCCCTTCCAGAAAGGACTTCTTGCATTCCAGGAAAATGAGCTCACACCTGAATAAGGGTTTCTTTTGAACAAGGCTAAATTTTATTTTTATGAAGACAAATTGCAAGTTCATTCTACAGGAAAAGAGAGAAGTCATCTTGGAGCAGATCTTTACTTTAAAAAGAGTTGATCTAGGCAGGTGTAAATAGAATAGGACCCAACATCCCCGAGGAAGACTTTTAAGGCCAAGGAAGCCAAGAAAGTTGTTTGCTCTGGTATTTTGAAAAATGAATCTGTTTGATTTAATTTAAAAAGCTAGGATCCTCATGTAAGAAAGTGAAACCAGCCCAATTGTCTCACAGAATTGATATTTACAGTTTAATAAACATAGAAATTGAACCTCCTAGTCTTAATGTTTTTTTTTTTATTTTTTAAAACTTGTATTTTAAATTCAGGGTTACATGTGAAAGTTTGTTACATAGGTAAACTCATGTCACAAGGGTTTGTGGGACAGATTATTTCACCATCTAGGAATTGAGCCCGGTATCTAATAGTTATCTTTTCCGCTCCTCTCCCTCTTCCCACCCTTCACCCTCAAGTAGACTCCAGTATCTGTTTTTTCTTCTTTGTGTTCGTAAGTTCTCACTGTTTAGCTCCCACTTACAAGTGACAACATGAGGTATTTGATTTTCTATTCCTGCATTAGTTTGCTGAGGATAATAGTCTCCATCTCCATCCATGTTCCTGCAAAGACATGATCTCATTCTTTTTTATGGCTGCATAGTATTCCATGGTGCATATGTACCACATTTTAAAAATCCCATCTGTCATTGATGGGCCTTTAGGTTGATTCCATGTCTTTGCTATTGTGAATAGTGCTATAATGTACATTCACGTGCATGTGTCTATATGGTAGAATGATTTATATTCCTTTGGGTATATATCCAGTAATGGGATTGCTGGGTTGAATGGTAGTTCTGCTTTTAGCTCTTTGAAAAATCACGATAATATTTTCCACAATGGTTGAGCTAATTTACACTCCCACCAACAGTGTATAAGTATTCCCTTTTCTCCATAGCCTCACCAGCATCTGTTATTTTTTACTTTTATTAAAAAGCCATTTTATTATTTTAAAATTATTAATTTTAAACAGTATATTAATATATAATTAATATTAGAGCAATATATTTTATTAAATTAATATTATGTAATTATTGTTTATTATTAAATAGCCACTATGACTGATATGAGATGGTATCTCATTGTGAACCATTCAGTCTTAAAGGTTGAGAAACATATTTGTCTTACCTGGATAGACAGATAGATAGATAGAAAGATAGATAGATAGATAAAGATGATAGCAATGGAGATGATAATTTCCTGCATTCCTTTCTCAGGAAATCGACTATCAGGAGTCCCAAGTAGTATCAAGGAACTGAAATTTACTAGATCATTGCTTCTGGACCAGGAAACACCAGACCCATTATTCATCATGATTGCCTAACCAACCACCTGCTGCCTATTGACCAACTCCTCTTACCTACCCCTCCCTAATTCTTGTTTTCCTGCACTTTAGCTACATTCCTTCCCCCACTATATAAACCCCTTATTTTGATCGATTGGGAAGATAGATTTGAAACTCATCTCCCATTTCCTCAGCTGTAGCACCTTGTATGGTGTTGTGCTTTGAGGAACCATGAATCAGCATAAGATTGTGAAATAATAGAGCTCTAACCTGGCAGTCCCAAAGTGGGGCACTACTGGAGTCTGTGTCAGGCTCCAAATGAGGGAGAGAGCCTCAGCATCCTCGAGGTAACCTGCACTGGACCGTGGAGGACCAGGATGCAGCAGCAAATAGAGCAAAAATGCCTCAGACAAAAAGAAGATTTTCAATTCTCTCTCTTCTGACATTGGAAGTGGACTCAGCTCTTTGATGAACCAGTTAGACCTTGGGGGTTTTGGACCCCCTAGAGCAGGGGCTGGTGAATGACTGGCTCACAGCCCGAATCCAGCTTGCTTTTGTAATTAGTTTTATTGGAACACAAATACACCCATTCCTTTCTGTATTGTCTATGTCTGCTTTGACCCTACAATGGCAGAGTGGAGTAGCTGTGACAGAGATTATGTAGTGTGCAAAACCTAAAATATTTACTCTCAGGCCCTTTATAGAAAAGTAAATCCTCATCCCTGATATTCAACAGCTTCCACAATTTCCATCACTTCATCTATCCTAATTCTCACTAATTCTGAATTTTAGTCTCTGAGTTTGGTCTGAACCCATGTGATTGATCTTACTGTCCCTAGTATGGACCATGACTTTTTCCTCATATACCATTTCTCACTAATTTCCCTCATGGCCAAGTTCTTAAACCACATTCTACCCAACCACAATATATAGTGTTTGACTCTTTAATGTCACATTCTATGGATGTGAATTTCCTAGTGCAGTGAATTTCTGACATGACTTTAGACACACAGGAATAACAAGGACACAAAGTAGAGTTTAAAATTTATTTTTATAAAAAAGTTGACAGAAATGAAATATATTCCCTAATATGCCATAAAATACAGTGAAGTAATATTTTAATATGATATTTAAATTTCAGACATCTACTTGCCTCTGCAAATATTATTCATAGCAAAATTTAAACCTTAAAATGTCATAAAATGGCAAAAGCCACTTGTAAAAATCTTTAATTTATTCAGTCTGTGCTGAGTCTTTTGTAAGTTATTTAAAATGACATGCAAATCAGAGCAAATTAAACATTACTTCATGAAAAGCAGATTTTCAGATGTAATCAACATGTCATTTGAATAACAGTCTTAATGTTATTTAAACACCGAAACCAAATGTTGTATTGATTAGAAAGGAATATGACTAGATTTAATGGAAATAATGTTGTTTTCTATTGTTGACCAGCTACTCATTACCATCATAACACAATAACAATTTCAAAAGTATATAAAATGATATACATATACATGTATCTACACACATATATGTTTATGTACATGCACATGTAAGAGAGAGATAGCTACATTTTCATCCATATTTATCAATCAAATTTAAGCTAAACTAAAAATTTGATAATTGAACAAATATTTATTGAGGGAGTATTCTAGACAAAGATAATTTTTCAAATAAAATTGGCTGGCAAATAACTTAAAATCACAATACATGTAATGAGTTAAGTTCACACAAATGAGAATCAGCAGAATTAATAGACAGAAACAGATCCAAATTAACTCTAGATATTGGATACCTGAATAAAACAAGCACTCTGTAACTGTTCATGGAGATAAAAGTGGAACCAATTTTTTCAAGGGATTTAGGTTTGCATATTTGAAGAGGAACTATCTAAAAATTATGTAACGGAATGATTACATAGATAGGTTTAGCAGTAGATTAGACCCTGATAAAAGTATCGAAAAAGAAACATGATAAAAATGGCATGTAAGTCAAGAAAAGCTTACATAGATCTAGAGTATTCTAAGTCTTTGCATTTTCTTATAGAAAAAAAGAGGAAAAGAAAATATAACAGGTAGAACAAATTAAAAGCATACAAGGAAATGGAAGATATATATTTAAAATATATCATATACTGTATATAATATATATTATGTATATAATTACATGAATTTATATTGACTAAGTTATATAGTTAAAATGCAAGGATTAACACATGATATTTAAAAATTAATTTCATCCTATTCACCGATTTTGAATATTTGAAAGTATAGATAAGAGAAATAGTAAACCATACAAAAACTTAGCCAAAAGAAACTAAGGTAGCTGTATTTATTTGCAACAGTATAAAAAATTATGCAGGCCCTAGAAATTAACTTAGAGTTGTGCAGGACTTCGACAGTAAAAGTTAAACATTTTAATGAGATAAAATAAAGTTCTCGATATTATACTAACGGAGTAATACTTTTTTTGGAGTGAAACACTCAATAATAAAAAAATGTTAGTTCTCCTGAACTCACCTATAAATTCAAGACGGTCTCGATAAAAATCCAAAATATTTATTTGAGCAACTTGACAATCTATTTCTAAAATGTATATAAAAATTAAAATGCCATGAATTTTGCCTTTATTAAAAAATTGTTGATTAGACATTATGGTCATCTGTTTCCTCAATTTCATAGAAGTATATTAAAAAATATTACCAAGACATAGCAAATGACTCTAAAGTATACCTTGCTCATTCACTTAAAACCACTTTGTTTATCCAGTAAAACTTATATGATGAAGGAGTAAAAGTAACTCTATAAAATTAGGTATTATTTACATTTGGAGTTTGCCCATTAATTACAAGTAAAAACTTATAGTTTATGCCAAAACTGTTTGAAACGGCACTCAAAGTACTTTAAAAATATAAAAAAGAGAAATTGACACAAGAATTCTTACCAAGAAATTGATAATTTTTATGATTAAAACTTAAATTTACAATTTTGAATTTGACTAACTTAACTCTATCCGAGGAGGATAAATCGATCCTAGTTAATTGAAGCCAGTTGTTCAAAATTCAACATATTAAATCTTAGATTGCATTTGGGGATCTTGCCTACTGCAACAAGTCAAGGTGTCTGAAAATTATATCTGTCTTTTATAAAGGGAAAGGTGATTGCCAATAAGCAGATGAGAAAGGAGAACAGCATGGTGTTTTCTGAGGTAGACCAACTTTAGGAAAGAGTTTATATGGCAGTTTAGCACTTGGACAATATTTTTTAAAAAACTATGCAATAGAGAAGTCTTAGTGTATCGAACAGGATATCCATTACTCATTTTAAAGACCTCAGATATAAATGATATGGTAGAAGGGAGTACATGGTATGACTTAAAAAAAAATTGGACTTGCTCTGTATACTCTTACTGTTACCAAGACTTTAAATTTTATGTAATGCTAGTGACACCCAATACTCTCTCTAAGCTGACATAGAGCTGCTGGTGGAAATATCATTTTAATGCCTCCCAACTCCCATATGACCTCACATGATTTATCTTTCCTAAAAAACGTTCTGCCTGTATTCCTTTATTAGTTTCATCCAGACACCCAAGACACTTTTCTTATTTACCTCTCCTATTGGCCCCTGAGTCTTGCTAATTTCTTGAGGTATCCTCTCATTTATGTCACAATGCCCTAATCTCTTCTCATTGAGAATACTGCAAAATCCTTCCAACTGTTAGCCCTGTCTCCAGTTTTGTATCTGATTAATCACTGTATCCTATTGCCAGAGTAATTGTCGAAAATGCAAACCTCAGCATATTATACACCTATGATCACGTTTTAATGGTATCCCATTCCATTCAGCAGTACTTGTCAAACTTTTCCATTTTTCATAAGAGGATAATAAATTTATATCTACAAAAGAGAAAAACTTAGTTGAAGACTTGTATTTTATTTTTAATTCATGTGAATTAAGGTGTCATTCTGTAATATAATCATGTGTGGTGTTTTTAAAATTTTATTTATTTTTAAAATCATCACATTGTAATTGCACATTGAATCATGTGTATTTTAATTATTTACCATTTAAATCTGTTCACTGCCTCCAAAGGCCTCCATACTTGCATTGATGTCTTTCCTCCTCTCCCCATTATAAATACTGAAACTCTAGAAAGTTGTCCTAAATTGAGTTATTTCTCTGGCTTATCAGATATCTTTTGCACACGAATGTATCCAATCCCCACATATTTAAGAATAATGAACCTACAAGACAAATATAAAGTTTTACTTATATTTTTATTTTGATTTTAAAATTGTAAAATATAATCACCCATATTCAAAAATACAGAGACAGATGTATAATTTAATAAGGTACAACACGGTTAACTCCAGAGTAATTTTCAGGTCAAAAAGTAGGAGGTTGCCAGCCTACCAGAACCTCCCGATGTGTCCTTTCTCTAGAGCTTGATTGTTTCACTCAACATGATATTTTTAAGAGTCCTCTGTGTATGATATGTAAATGTAGTTCTTTTTTCTTTTTTCTGTTGCCTTTTTTCTGTTGATTCTCCTGCCTCAGTCTCCCAAGTAGCTGGGATCACAGGCATTCACCACCATGCCTGGCTAATTTTGTATTTTTAGTAGAGACGGGGTTTCTCCATGTTGGTCAGGCTGGTCTCGAACTCCCGACCTCAGGTGATCCACCTGCATTGGCCTCCCAAAGTGCAGGGAATTTAGCATGTGGAAATACCACAATGACTTAGGCATTTCAAAGATTACAGATAGTTAGGTCAGTTTTTATTTCTGGGGATTCTAATCAGGCTTCTAAGAATATTCCTATACATGTCTTGTGGTACACATGCGCACTAGTTTCTCTAGGGTGTGTACCTAGGAGTGGAAGTGCTAGTCATAGAGAATGAATATTTTGATTTTACTATATAACATCAAACTGTTTTCTAAAGTGGTAGTACCAGCAATGTGTGAGAATTCCCATTGCTCCACATATTCTGTAGTGTGAGACTATTTAATTGCAACAAATGTGGTTGTTGGTTTGTGATACCTCATTTCAGTTTTACTTTGCATTTTCTAAACTTTTTTTTTTTTTTTTTTTTTTGAGACAGAGTTTTGCTCTTGTTGCCCAGGCTGGAGTGCAATGGTGCGATCTCAGCTCACCACAACCTCCACCTCCTGGGTTCAAGTGATTCTCCTGCCTCAGCCTCCCAAGTAGCTGGGATTACAGGCATGCACCACCACGCCTGGCTAATTTTGTATTCTTAGTAGAGACAGGGTTTCTGCATGTTGGTCAGGCTGGTCTCGAACTCCTGACCTCAGGTGATCCACCTGCATTGGCCTCCCAAAGTGCTGGGATTACAGGCATGAGCCACTGCGCCCAGCTGCATTTTCTAAACTTCTAATGAGGATGATCACCTTCTCATACATCTATGGGCCATTGAATAGTCTGTTTTGTGGTGTGCTTGCTCAAATCCTTTGCCAGTTTTTCTATGAAGGTTCTTGTCATTTTTGTTTTTCATTTGTATGCAGATTTTTTAAAATATCTTTTGGATATGTTTTCTTTGCCAGTTTTTTCTGACAAATACAGTCTATCACTTTTTATTTTCTTTATGATATCTCTAAATGACATCATAAAGCTCTAAATCCTAATGATGTGCATTTGATTAACTTCTTTCTTTATAGTTATGGCTTTTTGTGTCTGGTGTAAGAGTTTTCCAAGATCTGAAATCAAGAAGATAGTCTGTTAATGAACTACTAAAATCTTTAATATGTAGGTCTATAATACTCCTGGAATTATGTTTTTATGGAATGAGTTACAATATTTATTTCCCAAAACATACTCAAATGTTATAACATTATGTATTGAAAAGTAAAACTTTCTCTTTCACTTGGCTATAATACCACTTACATAAATCAAATGTCTGTGTATACATGAGTCTCTGTGTGAGAATTCTATTTTACTCAGTCTATCTATTTTGTCTACCCAAGCACCACTGCCCTGCGATCTCTATTGTTACTACATGACAATAAATCTTGATATAAGGTAGAACAATTCCCTTCCACGCTGTTCTTCTTTGGGGGCTTTACTTATAAATTTTAGAATGAACTTGTCAAGTTTCACAGAAATAATAAACAATCAAAAACAAGAAGAAGTTTTTAACTGAAATAGCATTAAATCTATGGATCAATTTATGGAGAATTGACCTCTTTACAATATTTAGCCTTCTAATCCATGGACACACCTATTTTTCAATATATTTTTGTCTCCTGTAAAATTTCCAACAATGATTTTATAGGGGTTTTTTTTGGCAGAGGTTTTTATTTTTTTCATCTCTTTTCAAAATTTATTCGAGGTATTTGGTATTGTTGGTGTTACTGTGTACATGGTATTTTTTTTCCTGTTTGTTACTGTTGTATAGGAAAATGGGTTACATCTGTTTATTGATTTTGTATATAGAAACATTGTTAGACTCTGTCATTAATCCTCATGATTTATCTGTAGTTTTCTTCATGTTGTCTGAGAATGACAGTTTCTCCCCCTCATTTTAAGCTTTCTACTATCTTCTTTTCTTTTTTTTTTTTGAGATGGAGTTTCACTCTTATTGCCCAGTACATATTCAAAATACAGATGTTTTATAACTTGTCTCCAATACTTCCATTATATGAGATCCTGTGGATCTTTGTTTTGTCTTTGTCTCTGCTGGTTGTCACCATCAACTTTTGTAGGCCTGATTGTTTTTAAACATGTTGGTAATTATAATTGAAAAGTTATTTTTCAATGTGTTGAGGAGTTTATGTTAAGGTCAGTTCTGACATAGTAGTTTTGCAGTTGCTCCTGCTGGGTGACTGGTAGGATTATCAGCCTGAAATCATTTTAAGTCAAGTTGAGATTTCCTGATTAGACAACTTGAAAAGGGGCTGCAATTCCTTGAAAGGGCTACACTACTTCTGGTTCACTTTTACCCTGAGGATGTAACCTACCATGGTCCTAGCTCACTGCGGGGGGTAAGCCCCACTTGTTGCCTGCTCTGGGCTTCTGTCACTGTTGCCCTACAAGCAACCAAGATGTAGGTTCTGAATTTCCAGTATTAACAAATGCCTTAAGACCAAAAGTAGCTTCTGTGCTCAACTATCTCTCCAGGTTCTTGTTTTCTTTTTCAATTTTGGCTTAGTAATTAATCCTTACTCTCTATTAGCTCTTCAGTATTTTTAAAACGGCATAGGGGAGAAATATATATAATATATTTTTTATGTACAGTGTGAAAAAGCTAGGATTGCTTCTGGCTGCAAGTAATAGCGCACACACACACACAAAAGTGGCTTAAGCAAATAAGGAATTTGCTATTTTTCACATGACAGTACCAGAAGTTGGTAGTCCAGGCTGGGTACAGAAATTCCATGAATCCTTCCTGAACCCAGGTTTCTTTTACTGTTTCCTGCATTCTTACTTTGAGCTTATTTAGTCACAAGTTGGCTTCTCCATCTAGGAGGAGGGGAAAAGGCCTAACAGCATCAGAAATGGGGTAATGTAATTTTCAAGATGGGCACATTGCCTAACCCAACAAAATCACAATTCTGACATTAAGGTGAGCAATTAGCAGTTTCTGCCTAGTGTTTGTGCAGGTAATATGTGAATGCTAAAGAAACAAGTAAATGTAAGGCAATGTTTCTATATTTGCTAAACATGTTTTCTTCGAATAAATTTTAGATATATTTACTTTCAAGAGCATATGAAAGTTGGAAGAAAATTTAAATTTCACCTAATTCAATCTAGAAATCAGATGCAGAATGTTTTTCTTTAACATCACTAACAGATGTTTACTAGTTTCTTCATGACAAATTCTGACTTCAGCTTGAAAAAGTTATCTGGTTAATAGATGAAAACCAGCTTAGCATATTTTCTAGAAAACATACTGAGAACAGAAAAATAAATAATAAAATAATAAAAACATACAACACTGAACATTATAATTGTTAATCTTTTGTTAGAACCAGAGTAGATTTTCCATTAATTGAGAAATGTAGTTGATATCTTACTCATGCTTTGTTTCAAGAAGATAAGCAATTCTTCCCATCTGAGAAAAGATAAAAAAATCTAAATTCTTCTTCAATCAAATGGCTCCTGGCTCAAATAATTGTTTTGTACAAACCAGGAAAATGAGGGGCTAATTTTTTTTCCTCTGGAATTGCTACTTTGTGGGATTATCCTAGTGTTCCTACATTCATTCAGAGACTACAACTTCCAAACACAAACAGGGAGAGACTTGCAATGTTGCACTGAATTCAGATAACTTAATTCCCCAAGTGAAATACAGTAAGCAGGATCAGAGGAAGTCTGAAGAGCTAGATTAAAGTACATTCCAAGGATTGCAGTTTTTCCTGGATTCCAATACATTACTGTGGGAGAGAATCAGATAGGAGGAATTAAAAAGGATTTACCTCAGTATAGCAGAACTGCACAAAGGACATGCTTTGTATACAAAAAAAGATGGTGAGGTAGCCATGCATGTATATTAGCCATCCACTCATTTATTCATTTAGCAACTATTTACTGAGCATCTACTACATGGGAGAATAGGCATGGGACATACAGCAGTAAACAAAACAGACTAAGTCCCTGCCTTTCAAAGAGCTTACATTCTAACAAACAGAAGGAAACAGACAAATATAAAAATAAAGATTTGTCAAGTAGTGAAGATGATGGGGTAAATATTACAGAAAGGCAATCTTATGAAAAAATGCTCAACATAACTAATTATCAGGGAAATGCAAATTAAAACCACAATGAGATACCACCTTACTCCTACAAGAATGGCTATTATAAAAATAGATGATGACATAGATGTGGTAAAAAGGGAACACTTTTACACTGGTGGTAGAAATGTAAACTAGTACAGCCACTATGGAAAACAGTATGAAGATTTGTTAAAGAGCTAAAAGTGGAACTACCATTTGATCCATCAATCTAACTACTGGGTATTTATCCAAAGGAAAGAAGTCAATATATGACAAAGACACACGCACACACGTTTATAGCAGCACAATTCACAGTTGCAAAAACATGAAACCAACATAAATGCCCATCGACCAATGAGTGGATAAAGAAAATGTGGAATATATACACCATGGAATACTACTCAGCCATAAAACGGAATGAAATAATGGCTTTTGCAGCAACTTGGAAACTTGGAGGGAGCTGGAGTTCATTATTCTAAGTAAAGAAACTCAGATATGGAAAATCAAATATTGTATGCTCTCATTTATAAGTGTGAGCTAAGCTATCAGGTTGCAAAGGCATAAAAATGATCTAATGGACTTTGGGGACTTGAGGGAAAAGATGGGAGACAGGTGAGGGATAAAAGACTACATATTGGATACATTCTACACTGCTACAATGTACACTGCTTGGGTGATGGGTGGACCAAAATCTCAGAAATCACCACTGAAGAACTTATCCGTCTGACTGAAAACCACTTGTACCTCCAAAACTATTGAATTAAAAGGCAAAAAAATGAAAGAAAGTCCAAGATCAAGACACCTGCAGATTTGGTGTCACTGGATACCTTGGTCTTGGTCTTCCCAGACTCCAGAACTTGAAGAAACAAATTTCTGTTGTTTATAAACCACCCAGTTTGTGGAATTTTGTTGTACCAGCCCAAGTGAACTAAGGCATTTAGTTTCACTTTTTTGTAACTTGAGATAATGATATCTTTATTTCATAAGTCATAGACTTAAGCTTTTGCAAATAAAAGCATGAGCAACTAATGGAGCTAGAAAATGCTGAAGTCAAAAACCAACATTTGGAAGTCTTTGTAAACTTCCAAAGACCATAATATTTTCCTTTTTTAGGGCTGCCATGCTGCTTAATTGCAAAGGATACTATTCACAGAGCATTCTGTGTCTTGACCAAGAATTGTACAGTCAGGCTACTTTCTGGCCATTGTTTTGTTATCCAATGACACCATTCAAAAAAGAAAAAGCAATACACAATCTAGCCTACAGTTTCAGTTTATCACTCTTCTCACATCTCTTCCCATCATACTTTGTATCTATTTGAATACTCTATTCTAGCATCTATTTCATTGTGGTACAATTGTTTGTATGCATACTGGTACCTCTCCTTATGTTGTAGGTTACTTGAAAACATACATAGAATATTAGTCACCTTTGCTTCCTCAGTCTTACATAAATATTAAGTCAGTGAACCAATAAATTTTAAAAATTAGAATTGTGAGCTTCCTTTTCTTTTTTTTTGTCTGTGTATGTCTTTTCTCACATATTTCTAAGACATGTGACACAATATAATTTAGCGTCAGTTGCCAAAACACCTCCAAACAGTTTTATCCTCTTATTTAGGGCATGCTTGTGAATGGTCTTTCATGTGGTTTTAGTAGTCATTCTTTTAAAAGAAGCTAGTATTGTAACCATAATCATACATCTGGACAGACACAGATAGTCCATTATTTTTTTAAAGCCAACCAAAGAGTTTTTCAAGCTGTTTGTCAGAACCATTGAAGGCAAAATATTTGAACTTAGCTTAGGCGACAGGGGTTGTGTGATGAAGAAAATGCACCAACATTTTTAATGATTCTTTCTCTACACATCTTAAATTCTCTATTCATAAAACACATGTTTATTTCACAAGTATCTGATACATAAAATTTGGCAAATCTATGAAAACACTCAAAACACTTTGCTATATAGTGATAATTATTTACATATTAGTGCATAGAACACATACTCTTTAAATTTTGTTGGACATTTGAGTTGTTATCATATTTTTTGTTCTCATTAAAAAATCCACAACTCTGATTATTTCTTTAGGATTAATTCCCAAAAGTGGAGAGGGGTTTGATTAATTAATTAGTACATTGAAAATCTAATACATGGTGTTTGGAAAGTTTAAGTGGCTTAGTCAATTTGTGGCAGGTCTTCTATGACTACCTTGATGGAAGAGCTACATACATTAGCCCTTCCTTCTCTCTGTGCCAGTGACTCTGCGATTCTGCTAGAAATAATGACATTTATCCTCCTTCGTAGTCCAGCTGTGGTGGCATTTCCTCCATTCTGTTTTCACTCTTAATACAATCACATAAGCGTTACGATTTCCAGACATTAGACAAAATTATTGTTGGCGCTTCATATCCTGTCTTTTCAACACTGATACACATTTATTATTTTATTTGGATTATGCAGTCTCAATGGAACTCTGCCAATAAGACGAATCAAATGTGCGTCCTCAGCCTACGGTATTGATTCTGCAACACAGAGCGGGGATGGGGGAATGAGAAATGCTGTTGACTTGCTCCGCCTGGGGGCATGCTACAGCCCTCAAATGGGAGCTGGAGAGAGAGAGAGCACATTGTTCTTGGCCTCACCTGCCTGGAATGGAGCGTTCATGATGTCGAGCTTGAAAGGAAAGGGAGGGCACCTGTCATGTCACCTGTCAAATGCCACAGACTCATGCTTCTTCAGATATTTAGTATATTTTCTTGATTGAATATGTTTGCATTTGCTGTATGCCCTAAGAACAGTTTCCAGAGATTGTTAAGTGATTTTTAAAATATAATTTTCCCAGCTATGGTTGTGACACTGGGAAAAGGATCTGCTGAGCTCCTCACACTGCTATTCTGGAAGTAGTTCTCCATCATTTTTTTTTAAGCCTCTTAGTTCTAGGGTAGTTATTATGCAGCAAAGGGTATCTGAGGCATCTGTTATTATTATTATTATGATTATTACTCCTATAACCATTTATTTCATTGAGTATATATACTCTGTCTATGAGTACTCAGAACAGTAGGGATGTATATGGTGATAGTAAAAGACACTACTTGTATAACTACATATTTAACAATTCAGTTGGTGATTCAAAAGATACTCATGAAATATTGGGAGAAGGGAGATGGAATTAACTAATATTTATTAAACACATCTTATGGGTCAAGAGTTTGTATACACTACTTTTTCATTTTTTCAAAAGCACTGAAGTAAAATACATTCTCATTTCACATTTAAAGAAAATGAAACTCTGAGAACTTAAATTATTTGCGCATGCTGGCTCCACGGCAAGTTTAGAGTTGAGATTTCAATCAACATTTAACTGATCCAAGTCTTTGATTTTCTTACAGGTTAGTGATCAACCAACAAACAGAAGACTATAAGAAAATGTATAATAGGCTAATTTAAAATATAAATTTCATAGAAATTTAAATAATGAAGAATCTGTTTGAAGCTAAAATCTTATGGAGACTTGAAGGAAATAGGAACTGAATTGGACTCAATACAAATTATAAGAGAATGTGTTGGTGGAAAGGTTTATTCTTGAAAGGTAGCACATGAAAAATAAAGGTACGGTGACAGAAATCCATTTGTCTGTGGAAAATAGTAGGATAAGTTTGGCCAGAATTAAAATGTACCTATGATACATTTATGATAGGTGTTTGGTAAATATGTGGGAGTTTATGAAATTGTTCTTGAACAGTAGGTAGAATAGATTCAATGGGTCCATCAATACAGGATTCCTTGATGCCTGAGGAATGTGAACTTTATCTAAAAATTGACCACATGGTCAAGATCAGAAAGGCAGGAAAATGAATGGAAAATAGATGGTGAAAACAGGATTCCTTGATTGCCTGAGGAATGTAAACTTTATCTAAAAATTGACCACACGATCAAGATAAGAAAGGCACAAAAAAAGAATGGAAAATAGACGTTAAAAAAACTAGATTAGTTATGACTGTTCACTTACGTACTTATATTTGTATAGTCTGACTGGAATAAGTTCCTGTTGATTCGTGGGGTAAATATTTACAATTAGAGTAAACCATTTACTCCTCTGAAACAGACAGGTTATAAGGTTACATAAATTTAAACTATTTGTCTGAATAGAAGCAGAGATGAGAACATGGCCTTTAAACAATAAAGGGCATTTTAATATGACACAAATCAGTTGGCTTACTTGCTACCTTAATCCTATTTCAATAAATGGTCTTTTGTTACTCTCTTGACTTAACCAGCCACCAGAAAGATTTATCCATCTCAGACCCTTACAAGTTGACAATTGTTTGACCCTCAATTCCTAGGTTCTATGTCAAGTCCAAGAATTTCCAGTGGGCTCTGGAGAATAAGTTAATGGAAGCCTAGTCTATTCTTGAGAAGCTAGTGGGGTGTGAGGGTTGGGGGAACTAAATGCCCAGGTAAATTGATTGTCTTTTACCTGCCGGGAAAGGATTTGCTGAAATTAAGTACATATCTTGAGTTAGGACCAGGTGAGCTGGGAAACCAAAACCTAAGTCAGAGAAGGAAATCTAAACTGTTCAACAAAAGTAATGTTAGAATGAGGAAATCAGAAGGCCAGCAATAAATAAGTGAGATACCTAAAGTTTGGTTCTAGGCAAATATCAGTGATGGCCAAGTTTGGCTTTTGAGAATTTTGTATTAATTGATATGTGGGAGGGACAACTCATGCAAAAGCTGGTAGCAAGAAAGAGGACTTTAACAGTGAAAAATTAGCAACATTTTTAAATAAGAGAATCACTTTTTATAGAAGAATACAAAATTAAATTTCATAGGGCAAGAACACCTCTAGTAATAAGAAACATGTTACTTTTTGAAGAAATCTATTCATTGTTGAACATGTCGAATTTTAAAAACTATCTCCCTTTTATTGCACTGAACTTGCCATCACCAAATGGACTGCTAAAAGTGCCTTCCACGTGACAGATCTTCAATATTTGATGACAGCTAGAGTGGTTCAATTTTAAATCTCTCCTAAATGCTAAATCTCTTCGTCCCATCAAGTGTTTCTTGTGTAATGTCAACTCTTTCTCTGGAATCATTCAGAATGTCAGTATTTTTTCAAATGGTCACTTTACGCTACAGCATCCAAAAGCCTTTTCCACCTTGGTCTGAATATCACATAACACACTCAAGTCAGTATAGTAAGCCAGTAGATATTAGATTCAGAATCTGAAAGACAGTTCAGGTACGTATTAGATGTGTGTCTTTAAAAAAGGAAATTAACCTTTCTTAGCCACTCTTTCCTAATCTGCAAACAGTTGATATCTCTGTGTAGTTATAAGAATTGAATGACCTAATATTTACATCTAAATAAGTGCTATTATTAATAATAATCCAATGTATTTTTATCAATTTAGTACTAGTATCTTGTATTGGCTTTATGTCTACTTGAAGCCCAACATTTTTCATGTGAATTGCTTTTAAGCTAGATTGCTCACATGTTGCACTTTTGCAATTAATGGCTAAAAACAGGAATTTACAAGTTTCCCAATCCTATTTTGTTTTTGACAGTTAAGCCCACATTTACAGTGTATTGAAAAGTTTATGAATGCTGATCTGTGAATTGGCTGAATTGGCTGAATCTTCTGAATTGTCTACCTCTAAAACCATTATGAAATATTCAGATTTCTTTCTTTCAATGGACATTTATGGAGTTCTTTCCATGTGTCAAAATGGGCATAAGAGACAGCAGAATCAAAACGCATGCAATTTGGTGAATATTATAAGTCAGCTGTGGATTCAACAAATAATAATTAATATCTTTATTCTGAACCTATACTTGTGTTAAAGGTATAAAAGTATTATCTCATTTAATCTTCACCCTACCCTTGAGGTAGATATTATTATTATCCCTGTTTTAAAGATGAAAAAGCTGAGCCTATATGCCTAACTCTAAAACTTTCTTACTCATGAAATCCTAAAAGGAGAAGTTAACTGCCACTGTTCTGTGAAAGATGGATGGTATATGTAGCATGTGCTTGGAGTACCAACCTCATTTCTGGCTTAAACTTTTCTTACTTTAATTGTTTTCTTTTTCTAAATGCTGTTTTCGTGTTTTAGTATAAATATTATTATAGGCTATGCTAAATTTCTTTTTGGAACAAGAGTGAAAATAAATAATCAGAGTGTTTGATAACAATCATTTCTATATTTTCAAGCCAAGGCCAAGAAGAAAAACTAATAGACGTGACTGACTTCTTTAGGTGACATAAATAAATTTTCTTGCATATCATTATTTATTGAACTACTTACTCACATAATACTTGTTCTTATTCTCCATTATTATATCACAAAAGACCATCCAGTGCTTTTCTGAAATCTAGAAACATATTAATTTCTCCAGCATTCTCCTCGTCTACAACTGAGATCATCTCTTAGAGAAGAAAAGAAAGCTTAGTAGTGCTGGGTTGCTTTTTAATAATTCCACAACAAAAACAAGCTACCATTCTTTGCATTTCTAAGACACATGAACCATCTGTTTATGTCTTAGGGTTTCTTTCTGAAGCATCCACTTATAAAGTGATATTCTTATTTTCAGAATATATGGCATTTTGTGCTGCTTTGAATACAATGAACTAGATTATTTTTGCCGGTGAACTTCTCTTGAGGACCTCCCCAGCCAAAAAAAAAAAAAAAAAAAAAAAAAAAAAACCAAAACACCACTTTGGGCAGCTCCACTTACTCTCAAGACCTATTAGGGCACCACTTTTGAAACTGTTTCTAAGATGCTTAGGAATAAAGAGCTTTAATGACTTACAATAATAGTTTACAAAATGGTACCTCAGTGATTCGGGAGAGTTTAATGTGCAGGCAGGGCAGAATTTACCTACCAGCTCACTATCAAGGAGTCAAGCTTCATGATTTCTAGGCTAGGCTTTGTCATTAACTGATTGTATGACTGTGGCAAATCATTAACCTTTCTAGTTCTCAGTTTCTGCATCTGAAAAGTAGGAGAGTTGGGTCGCGTTATCCCCAAGAGTTGCTGCCTGCTTCCCAAAGTCATGATTTACAAGAAGAGACTCAACCTTAATATCCAGCAAAACCAAAGGATTATATGGCAATGCTGTGAGTATATATGTGTACCTAATATGTAGATCACAATAAATTAAGTACCATAATTAGTGGCATAATAAAGCTTAATTTATTATTTGAAACAGACCCTCTGAAATATATTCTTTTTTCACCGTGTATTACACAATGTTCCTCTACAGGTCTGTTTTCTACTTCTTGCTTATTTAAAATTGTTTTTATTAAAATCTCACCTTTTGACTGCAATAGTGAAACAACTACCCCTAGAAAGCACTTGCATAGGCTCTCCAAAAGAAGAAAAGTTGCTTTTTAAAAATTATAGATTAATTTACTACATGACTTATTGATCAAAGATTTGGGAGTGACAAGGTCAGAAGAGATTTGAGACTCATAAGATCGATGTAATGTATGTTAAAAAGTCTAACGGTTAATAAGTAATAGTTAAATTTTAATCTAGTAAGTAACTTGAGCTTCCTAGGTTCTGAGAACCTCAGGTTAAAGTCTCAAAAAGATGGTCCACCCTAAATTTTACTGGCATAACAGTTTTTCTGAGACTACAACCAGAAAGTTGCTTGTGATAGAGCTTAAATCAATCCTTATATCTCTATTCACAAGCTCCATCATTGGCCTTCCATGACTATATGTGTAATGCATTGGTTTCTAGAGCTGCTGTAATACAACTGTCTTTCCCTAGATAGGTGCCCAGTAATACCAGCTCCGCCAGCAAACTGGAAATTCTGGAAGCACTCTTAGCAATATTTTGTGTCCTGCAGGTTGCCAGAGGTATTTTGCAGAAAAACTAGATTTTTATATTTTTGTAACATTTCATCACTGGGTTAGGGCTTCTGAGAATGCACCAACCAGAAGCTGCTACAGAACCCCTCTTCCTCAAGGGAATACCTCAAGGGTTGAGTCAATTAGGGCTTTGCAGAGATTGGCTTACATTTTGTGAAAACTTTTAGACAATAATTCCAGTACACAAAAGTGTTTATGCCATGCACCATGAAAATCATCAGCAATCACTCCGGCAGTATTTACCATAGGAACACAATAATGGTTCCACTCTTTAAATTGTTACTTGCGTTTTCAGATTGCTGTCATCATTGTTGTTATTTTTAATATTGAAGGGAAAGGTGCTAAAATTATTTTGTATCAACCATAGATAAGAATTTAACATTGAAGTTAAAATTATATACTTTCCTGGGAAAAGAAGGTAAATACTGGATTCTTTTCAAACCTAGCTTCACAGAACAATGCATCCTTTGCAAATGCATTAAATATAAAGTAATTTCTTACCCTTTCATTTACAATTTTGTATTTAAAATGTGAGAGAAGGTGCTATACAAGGAGAGAAGAGTTTTAACAGGCGAGCTGCAGAAAAATACAACTTTGGATGAAATCTATGGTTCAGTGTGAGCATTTATACCAATAGCATTCACTAGTAAGTTTCAACAAGGGCACCTGCAGCAGAATTCTACTAACTTGCCCAATTTTCATGTGAAGCTGAATTTTTGCAAAGTAATGATAATATTGTTTTGTTCTTGATAGTAGGAAATACAAGAAGGGTACAAGTTAATCAAAACTAGCATCCTGAGAATCCTGATTCAATGTCAGTAGCTTAGCTTTCATTGTAATAAAAGTTACCAACCATTGTATTTGCTGGCTGTGAGTTAATTCCATAATGGCATTGGCTATGATACAGTTTAAGGGAAATTGTGGAGTAGAATCTGTCAGCACAAATCTTGAGTAGGAGTAAACGTTTTGTAGCACACTGTGTGCTTCCATGTCCATCTGGCGTTCTGAAATAAGAAAAGCCAGGGAGGTCTACAAAATGTGCTTGATGGTACGTTTGAGAAAGAGAAATTCAGAAAGTGATACATATTCATATTTTTGTTTTATTACAATACCTATTAGCAAAGGACACTGGACTGGACTGGCTATAGCTTTATTTGCCTAAAATAAATTTTAGAGAGACTCCACCTCACAATGAAGACAAGCATGTTGTTTACATGCCTTTTAATTTGTTAACAATAAAAAATTATAAACAAAATTTTGACGCTAAAAGTGTCAGAGGTCCAGTTTCCAGACCAAAATGGAGACATATGCTTCTCCAGTGCACAATGCCAACCTTGCATTGTTTAATTTTATCAAATTATATATGTATGTAACATTTTGATATAAAATCCTCAATGCAACAACAAAAACAACTTGAAAACAAAGAAAATGATAGAGGAAAAACACCTTTACTCCTATTGCCAAAAGATGATTGCTTTAAACATTTTGATAAGAGCCCTTCCAGTATCACACATATTTACACATTCAAATTATATATGCATTTCCCTCCAAAATATTGCTTACATATTACTTTGTTGCCTATTCTATTCATTTATATGGTAATATAGCATAGACATTTCCACAGAACTGTAAATCTTCACCTATAGTTTTTATACCACTTATGTTTAGAAATTAGCTTTCTAACCAGATTCTAACTTGATGTTCATCTAGTTGTTTTTGAAAAATAATCTGCTTCATTGCTGGATGCAACACCACTGCTTGCTCATTGTGGTTGGAATAAAGAGATAAAACTTCAGGGACACCTGCCACGCGGCACCTGATGCACCCAGAGAGCCTTCTTCCTCATTGTGTACCCACTGGTTAACTGATGGGCAGTATGGGGCAAAACTTTCATCAGGTACTATTTCCTGGGACAGAATCCAGAATGGTTGGGATGCACCCAGCATCAGAGAAGGACATTTCATATTTCAACTGACATAGTGTGTTGGAGCTCTGTTCATGTGAGGGTTATTAGTGATCAAGCAACAGCAGCCAGAAGTGGATGGCAAAAGGCCAGCTCATCTGATAGAGTGGCATTTTGCTTGGGAAAAGATGATGTTGTAATCTCCTAAACACCTCTTCTATATTCTGAATGTCTCTCATAAATTCATATGTTGAAGTCCTAACCCCACAGGTTAAAATTAGAAAATAGGAAGTGATTACCTCATGAAATCAGAGCCCTTGTGGATGGGATAGTGCTCTTATAAAAGAGGCCCTGGAGATACCCTTGCCCTTCCCGTCATGTGAGGACATGGTGAGAAGGCACTGTTTATAAACCAGGAAACAGGCCATCACCAGAGAACGAATCTGCCAGCATCTTGATCTGGGACTTCTGAGCTTCAGAACTGTGAAAAATGAATTTCTATTGTTTATAAGCTACCAAGTATATAATATTTTGTTATAACAGCCCAAACAGACTAAGATAATCTGACTACTAGAAATGGCTATCATTAAAAAATGCTGTTGCCAAACAACTTAGCAGCACCCACATTTTCTGTTTCAAAGCTTTTGCCCCTATTTTGGTGTCTATTCCCTCCATCCTCCAGGCCCAAATTCCAAATGTGGTCCAGTTGCCCTAGACTCTCCAGCCACTAGACACAACCATTTCCTATCTTGACTCCTACTAAAGTATTGTCAGAATACATATGTTGTCTTTCTCAAGCACATTTTAAGTCTCAGCTTAATCATTATCTCTATCAAATATTTTCAATTCTCCACTTCACTCTGTCCCCTGAGATTTTTTATTCCTAGTGTCACATAGAGTGCCTGGCTCACAAAAGCATATCAAGAAATATTGTGGAACTAATGGCTAAATGAATGAAAGAGTGATATTTAAAAAAAGAACATAAACATGTATTTCTAGTGACGCGATGGAAGGCTTCTTGGTTCAAGCGTCTCTCAAATCTCTCAAATCTAATGCACAGTTTTGTGCCTTTTTATAAAATCAGACCTGAGTAGGCAGCACAGGGTTTTGCAATATCCTAACGTTGACACAAGACCTCCATTTAGTAGCTGGAGCTGCTTTATTGCTGCTGAAGGCTTAAGAAAATCAACTTTATTCTGATATTTTCTAAACTCAGGAATTAAATAAAGCCTAAGGCCATTGTATTGGTGTTGTCCGTCTCATTTTCTTCAAGGTAAGATAAAGCTCCTGTTTGTCTACCAGACAGGCTTTCTCAAAGACTGAAGAACATAGAAACAGCTCCAGGTTTTCGATTTCCACAAAGCAATGTGAGGGAATGCTAGAGATAATAGTAATACACACTGCCTTCTCTGATTAACCCTGTCCCCAGATTCTGGCTCCAGTGGCTTTAGAAGTATACATTTTATTTAATGGGTATGATGTCCCAAAGCAGTCCACTCTCTTTCATTTACTACCCACTGATTGTATTATGTCTAGTATCTTGCTTATATTTGCACAGTGTCTCATCTTTTCTACTGATACAAACAAAGTGGCCAGGACTATGTCTTATTCTGTATTATTTCACCTGCTCCTAGAAAAGTACCTAGAATATAAGGTGACTTAAATCATTTCCTTTCCTAAATGCTTTGCAGTCTATCTGCTACTTCCTACATAGACGACATCAACTCTAGGACACATTTATTTAAAAACATAGTTGCCTTTCCTTTGTTAGGTTATTTCTCATTGGAAAAAGAAATTATTGCTGATGTTACAATAATTAATTTCTTTTAAAATAGCTATTATTCTTCCTTAAGGAAATAATAATTGTGACATTTTAATAAAAAATATTCATTCTATGGTTTTTGTAAGAGTGACAGCACTGTGAGTATAGATTAACCTAACCTCTTTACCAGAAAAATTTAGTCATCCTTTATCTCTTCTTCTTTTCCAACTCATCCATCCATCTGTGAAAGTTTTTTTTTTTTAAGATCCCAGCCTATTGATTAATCCCAGCAAGGCCTCAGCTGAAGACAAGAGAAGCCAGAAAGGTTAGTGGCTGGAAGGGCCACAGAGTAAGTAGATAAAGGCCAGAAAGCTAAAACAGCAGAAAGTATTTTGTAAGATTCGGAGAAAGCATCCTAGGTAGAAAATTGAGTGAGAGAGAAATTTCTTGTTCAACTCAACTCAACTCAACTCTATTCTCAGAGAAAAGAATGCATGAGAAGAAGAAAAAGTTACCAGAATATCCATGTTAATATGGATTAATCTAGTCCCTATAGTAATCATTACCCAATTCTTAAATCAGTCCTTCAAATGTTAGGTATCAGAGATAAAAATGTATAAAGAAGCCAAACAGATTGAATCCCTGGGTGGGGAAATATGACTTTTACTTACTCTCAGATCTTTTCATTGAAAACAATAGTTTTGAGTTAACTAGATATTCTTTAACTTGAAATTTTTCAGCGAATAATATGGGTAAGATCTTAGGAAACGTCTCAAAAATAATAAGAGCATATGAACAATTCTTTATCTGATGACAATATTCATTTGCCATTAGCACTCATGTGAGTTAATTATACCTTTTAATAAAAAACTCATTATTTTTTATCTTGGTTTGGTGAAAAAATGTTTTTGCCCTCCTAGATTTCAAGTCTGTTCTTACATTGGAGAAGAAAATGGTATTTTTTTAATTCTCAAAATGCTATTTTACCTGAAGAATTATACAATTAAAAACTAATAATGAAAAAATTTTAAGTGTAAAAGACCACAGGGGATATTTTCTAATTTAAAGGCAACATCCAAATGATACAATAACAAGAAGCTTTCTGTGTAAATTTTTTTGTCAAGGAACCTATTCAAGCTTATTAGAGAGGATTTTATATAAAACTTGGAGGGTTTTCATAACAAAGCATTTATTTTAAATAACATAATTTTGAGAAAATTCTTTTTTTCTTGACTACTGGTTACTCAAATGTTTCCTTAGAGGAAAGATTTCTAATAAATAGACAGAAAAACTGAAGTTTAAAAAAATCCTTCAAGTGGATATAATCTCTTTAATGTAGCCATTGACTTTACAGTTTTTTTAAACTAATGTATCTTATGTGAAGAGGTTTCCTCCACGGTTAATACTACATACTTATGGCTTCCTATTTTGCTTAGAGAATAAATTAAAAATTAATGTTGATTCTATAAAGTTATATTTGCTATAAGGAGATACAAATGAGCAGAGTATTTTGAAACAATTTGAAAATTCAGAAACTGTGGCTAGGAACAAGTCAGTGGTAGATAAAATCTCTCCTTTTAGTTGATTTCAGATGCTAGCAATACATAAATATGAACCAAGCCAAAACCATTATAATTTTGAACCCCAGATGGAAGTTGTTTATGAACAACTAGAGAACATCCAGTTTATTTATAGTACAAAATCATTAACACTTGAAAAACAACAAAAAAAGCAATTACTGTATCTCCAACCGCGTAATGACCATGTTAGACAGAAGAATCACAAATTTAACTGCATCATTTTTAAATTTGGAAAATGAGAGAAAAATAACACTTTCAAAATTATAACACAAAAAAAGACAATTAAGTTGCTGCCGTTATTCCTCAGGACAATAAAGTTCCAGTTTGGAAAAGACATAAAAGAATAAAAGTCATTAGAGAAATATTAAAATAAAATTAATTAGATGACAATAATTAGATGATGAACATTCTTCCATGTTTCACTCTCTCTTTCTTCTATGTCATGTATCTTCTTATATCCTTTCTTATTCAATTTCCCTTTTTTTGAGTCACAACTTTTACATCCCTTTTAAATATTTATTTTTTGCTTTTATATTCTTTCCAGTTATCGTGCGATGTTCCACCATAATGTCCCTCTTTCCCTTCCTTTCTATTTGTTTCTTTTCTATTCTCCTCTTTGTCACTGCAGAAGAAAGAAGAGTACCATTGGAAGGAAGCTCTAAGGAAACAGTTTTCTACTCAGAAGAATGAAGAACTTTTGGAAATCTGAGCATTATCTGAAATTGACACAAACAGCTTTTCCGGGAGTGACCCCCTTGCTTTAAGAGATGTGCAAGAAGAAGATGGAGAGTTAATTATCAGAAAAGTTGTGGAGAAAGCTTACATTAAGTAAGAGATTGAATTGAATGACCTCAAAATTTCATTTCAGTGCTAACATAATATGCTTCTATAACTGTCTCTTGAGCAAAGCAGACGGAGAAACTTCCCATGATGCTGTATCATTCAGCACTATTTACAGAGGTAAATGATCATTCATATCTATTTTCCCCTCTGACTAGGAAAGTGAAAAAATCTTCACCAAGACTATACTAAACAAGTATTTGGTTATACTCAGGTTAGATAAATCTTTTTTCTGTTCTGCTTTTCTATTTTCATTTTATCATCCATTTTTTTTCTTCTTTCTCTTGCTTCTCTTTTTCTTGCCATATACCCATCTCCTCAGTTTCCCTCTTTCTTCATCTCATTCTCTTCTCTTTTCCATCTTTTTCCTTTAGTCCTCATCCTATTCTTTCCCCCTTCTTTTTGTACTCCTGTTCTTACCTGAGGGCTTGCTTTAGGCATTACCATTCAGTCCCAGAGCTCAGAGCAATTAGTTATTAGAGAAGGAAAGGAGATACTCTCTGGCCTGTTTCTGAAAAGATTACTTCTCATCCCTCCCCTCCCTTGACACCCCCTCCTACCAATGCCCGCTTTCCCCTTTAAATATTGATAGTATCACACTAGCCGCTTCCTAGTGTAACTGTGGCTGGCACTCTGCAGAGGCAAGGGGAGCTGCAGGTTCTGTAGCAGGTAAGTGACTTGTACATGTTTGCCTTCCATTAGTTGCTCTTCTGTAGTCTCTGGGCTTCAAGCTTGCCAAGGACAGAAAAACCCTTATGTGTGTCAAGAGATTTACTACCCAGGGAGAAGCTCCACTTCTGGTGCAAGCTATAAATTTTTCTGATACTTATCAGAAAGTGCAGAGGCTATTCTCCCAGCAGGAAGAAAGGTCGGCTTCTGTTCATCAGAGGAACAACTGCTCAGTCAAGATTCCAGGCATTGATGTCTTGGTGCTTCTGAGTTGAAGAAAGAAAACCCATTAGATATGGGGCTCTCTGCTTCCAAATATTGTTTATTCACAAGGCATCCTGCTGAACTATATCTGTGCCTACCTCTCTCATTGGTTTGAGTGTGCCCAGAATAAGGGCAGTGTATTTTCTGAATTTCAGTGCAGCAGCAGCAGGTCCTGGAGAATTATGAAACAGCTGAGTGCTTAAATGTGTATCACTTAATTATGTGCCACATGTAATTTCAGAGCAGTTCTATTTATAGTGAAACTTTATTTTTAAAAAGCTTGTATTTCAAAGTGGGAGGCGATACAAATCATTTTAGATCCTGTAATGAGCTTTAAAATGTGACTCGATGAAGCTATAAAATTGGGCAGCACTTCTAATGGGTCGCATTTAGATCAAGATGGCAAAGAATACATTAGTGGCATAAAACCAAGCCCAAGGGCTGAAAATTTGAGACTTTTCTTGGTGAGTGTGTGTGTGTGTGTCTATGTCTGTTTGCATTTTGCTGTGTGTGTCGGTATGTGTGTGTGCTTGTGTTTTGCAGAGAGGTGATTATTGCTCGGTACTAAAGATAGAGATGAAGTCAAAGGAAATTCAGGACATCTAACAGAAACTGGGAATTCATATAAATATCAAACAAGGTCAGATTTAGTCTGATGCATATTCAAGATGAATTACTAATGAGGAAGACATAGGTGAGAGGTAAGTATGTGACAGTGGGCAGGAGGAGCAGAGCTCAGAGAGCTGAAGTAAAGGAGGGCCCTGTCTAGGTTTTTGGTCATGAACCAGCAGCCAGGAGAGAGGGGAGATCCTGTGTCTTCTCCTCCACTAAGGTCAAAATGTGTGTTTATGTATGTCAATGTGTGTGTGTGTGTGTGTGTGTGTGTGTGTCCATGTGTTGAGGAGAGGGGAAATAGCTAGCTTATTAGAGGGCCCTCCATCTCTTGTAGGCAGATAGATTTCTATCTTTTCCTGCTTTGGCTATGGTATAAAGTATGACAAAAAAAGAGATCCATTTTTTTCTTCACTAAGTGAAGGCAGGAATGATTGAGGACTGTAAATCATTTGGGTGGACCTAGAGGGATACTCAAAAATACATTGATCTGTTCTACAAGTGACTGTAGCCCTTCATCACCTAATGAGGAATAGCTGTTTGTCTTTTCTCCTCCTCTGTCCCCATCCATCCCACATTGTACCCATGGAGATTGGTCTCAATCTCTAGCAATTCAGCTAGAAATGCAGAGAGTGTGCTTAGCTTTAGAGTTGGCACAACACCCAGGTCTGTGGGGGAAGTCGTGATAAAGAGAATCAGTGAAAACAATTTCAGAAGCATGATCATCAGTTGATTGAATGTTTCTATTTTCTGGGACTGACTGTGGCATAGGGGAGATAGAGCTGCAGATTTCTCACTGGTCTTAGCAGCTCTCTCTTATACTTCCTACTCACTTGCGCATCTACATTCAGCCTGAAATTTTACACCTACTTTTAGGCCCAATCTCTAACCATATTTGAATTATAATTCCAACATCCCATCCGCAATGCTTCTCCTTTCACCATGAATCTTAGCTCAGTGCCTACATACTTGGGTTTGCCAAAGCAAACTCATGCCAGTAGTGGTTTTAAAAAGCAACCAAACAATAGCCAAGAGATTAAATGCATTTTCAAGATCTAGCACAATACACATTATGGAAGTAAGTTTGAGAAGACTGGATTTAATCCAACGATCCACAGCAAAATATCACTTCTTCGATTTTTTTAAAAAAGCTAATCTCTTTAGATATGGCTTCAAGGCCTAGAGTAGTACTCTGAAAAGATAAAATTATATCTTGTGGAATGTTACTAATTAGTTTTCTGTGGTTTGATTTTTTAATACTAAAAGACAAAGTATGAATCTGAATATTAGCTCATAAATTAGAGTATTGTCATAAATATCACTATTAACAGATAATATGGCAGTAATAAAAATTACTAGTAATAATAATATAGCATTATACTTATTTAGAGATTATAAATTCTGTGTTATGTTCAATGAGTGCTTAGTATTTATAGAATGCTAATATTTTTCGCATATATGCTTTTTTCATTCTTTTAACAATTCAGGAATCTTGTCTCCTTCACATCTAAATCTTTCACATGCCTAGTACTGCAACTGGTGATACGGATGGACTGGAGGCAGGGAAATACTAGGTAGAAGAGGGCGGGGTCCTTGGTGAGGACTCCACACTCAAGCCCAGACCCTTGGCCCAAAGTGCAAACTCTCCCTGTTTTCTTGCCCGAATGTTGCCTTTTGGCTCACCCCACCCCCTATCCTGTACCTGTAAGAACCCCAAACCCCAGACTCAGCACACACACACACACACACAAGAAAAGAAGCAGCTGGACATCAGAGATTATGGTCAGAGAGGAGTTCTGCCAGGGATAATCAGAGAGGAGCTCAGCCAGGGAGGGCTGGACTCCAGGGGAAGATTATCTTCCCACTTTGCCCCCTTTCTAGCTCCCCTTCCCACTGAGAGCCACTTCCATTGCTCAATAAAGTCTTTCACATTCACCACCCTTCAATGTATTTGTGTGACCTAATTCTTCCTGGACGCTGGACAAGAACTTGGATACCAAAGGGAAGGATATAAAAGGCTGTCACCCTGACCCTCCACTGAGCTGGTTAACACTTAGCTGTCCATGGACAGCAAATGCTAAAAGAGCACTGATTGTAACACACATCCTTTTGTGATCTGGGGGTGGGGGGGGGTCATAGACACCCCCTACTGGACAGCAGAGCTAAAAGAGCATCATAACACTTGGATGCTGCCACAAGGCCCACACAGAGCCTGCTCCCCACTAGAGAGGAGTAACTGGCCAGTTCCAGCTTTTGTTCACTCTGGTTCCCGCACCTGTCCACTCATGGGCTCCCTCTCATAAAGCACTGAGCACAGCAGCTGAGTAAATGAGCCACCCCATTTGTGTGTCCTAAGAAGGGGTCAAGGGAATTCTTCCCTCTCACTGGTACATAGTTGACAAGTAGCAAATATTTGTTGGCTGAGGATGAGCAGCGCAGGCTTAATGTTTGTTTTGTGAATTCAGGACATATATCTATGACTTGGCCATCATCTGACTTAGCATAACCTTCTACAAGAGCAGACATTATCAATTTCTACTGTTCACAGATATCAGGTCATATATTTTATAATAAATGTATGCAAACTGTGATCCCATGCCAATTTTAGAAGTTGCCATTACTGAATCTTCATCTGGAGATTGCTGGAAAGGCAGAGTTTTCTTGTATTCATATATTTATGGAGCATTGAGATTGGAGCAGCAATAGTTGGCTACCAAGAGGAATTCTTCCCAAAAATGACATTTTACAAATTTGACTTTCACACTTGGAATGGCTATGCAATCTTGCCACTGATTACTGGGACACTGCTCCAGGTTTCTGAGGATATTTGCTTAAATAAATAGTTCCGAATAGATTTGAAGTTATCTAAAATATTGTTGATAAACATTCTGTTATTCTTAAAAAAATTACCAGGGGAGATGATGGTGCCCTTGTAGGAGCAGTGACAAAGACAGACACCTGGGGGGTTGCTACGTGAGTAAGCACTTTGAGCCCTAGTGTCTTCATCCCACCTCAGATGTAATTGTGAAGAAGACACTGGAAGCACATCAGAAACTAGAAACCACTATATAAATGTTAGTTGCTATCATATCTGTGAAATAGAGGTCACAATAGTACATCTGTCTTAAAAAGTTGGTTGGAGAATCAAATGAGATAATGTGGAAAGAGATTTTGAGGACAAGAGGCTTTTCTATTCCCTAATAAAACTAATACAAAACGTCCTCTTCAAGGACATCAATATCTTTTTCTGATGACTAAAATTAGCACAGATCTTCCTACAGAGTTCCATGGCAGTGGCACAAATTGAGTAACTGTTGCCATTACATGCTTATTGATTGAGTGCTACACTATCAGCTGCTTCTTCAACATCAATTCTCTGTGATTCAATGGGCACAGTATTTAAAAATGCCATCAAAATTATAAAACCCATATGCCAAATAAGTTACCTGTTTCTTCAGCATCCACTTGTGCTCTTTAAAGAGCTGATAACTTCAAAAGGTGCCTCCTTGGCCAGGCGTGGTGGCTCACACCTGTAATCCCAGCACTTTGGGAGGCTGAGGCGGGAGGATCACCTGAGGTCAGGAGATCGAGACCAGCATGGCCAATGTAGTAAAACCCTGTTTCTACTAAAAATACGAACCTGGGAGGCGGAGGTTGCAGTGAGCTGAGATCACGCCATTGCACTCCAGCCTGGGCAACAAGAGCAAAACTCCATCTCAACAACAACCACAAAAAAGTTGCCTCCTTAGAACATAAATCATTGTAATTGGAACTTTGGAAGTAATAAGGTAACTAGAATGATGAATAAAGCACAGTTGGAGAGTTTCAAGTATGAGAGTTTATATTTCCTCTAACGCCTGTCTTATGAGAAATTGGGAAGTCAAACAATATCTGTAACAAACAAATGTCATATGCAATCCAATTGACTATTAATTATTCTTTTTAGCAGCTACAAAGTCCTTTCATGAATGGATTTCAATTTGCCCCAAACAGAAAGAACAGACATTGGTTGGATTGTATAGCATTTACCTTCATAACTTCCTAAGTCAGACTAATCCTCCAGTTTTCAGAGGCAGATATGCTACACTATTTAAGTAAAGCTTCCATCATCCTCATTGGTTCTGAGTATACCAATGGTTCTTCTGCTCCTCAAGGTCTTTGGAAGGGGCAATTAAAAAGTTAGAACCAGTTTTGTTTGCCATATTTAGGGGTCAGGAAGGAGTAAGAGAAAAGAAGAAATGATGTTTCTGACTGCATTTGTGGTTCCCATGTTGCCTTCGCTCTTACAATGTCCCTTGCTTACCAGACTAGGCAGTAGGAGAACTGCCTTTCATACTCTCTTCCCCACACACTCAGTTCTAGGTTAACAATAAAATATCAGTTTAAGAGGACAGAAACTATAAACATAAATATGGCATAATAGATAGTGAGGTAAAGTGTCTGAAAACACTTTTCTGTAACAGAGAGTGGGTACCTCTGCCACCAGTCTCTTCTAGAAACATCATTCAAGGGACTGAGAACACTTGACCCCTTTGGATCTGAGGAACAGGACCCCAATTCTCATTTTCAGTGGCTTCCAGGAACCAGCACAATCTGAAATAATTTTATAATGTATATAAATTATTTTTTAATTCAATATAGATTCTTTGTGCATAAACTGCAGAGAAGCAGGCAAATTTTTGATTGGCCATATAATTGGAGTTAATGTTTCTATGTAAAGTTAATTTTTTTCTTGAACTTGGACTTTAATCTGTTGGATAATATCTGTCTCTTCTCCTTCTCTTTAGGACCCTGTCTGAATTAGCTAGAGGGATATCTCCAAGTTCAAGGAAATGGTACATATCATAATCTACCATAACACCTAAAATTAGCGGCTCTTATCTTTGAATCCTTGTTCAAGAGTCCCCTCAAAAATCTTAATTTCCTACAGGCATTTCATTGGTTTGAGCTCCCTAAATTTTATTAACCCTTCCTCTTTCTAAGGGTCCATATATTTCCCAGATTCTTTATTTCCCAGTCCCTTCTTTATCACTTTTCTCCACTGTGCCTCTTCAGGCTCTCTATTCCACATCAGGCCTACCCACTTAACCTGCTTCATCCCATCTAGAGATTTTTTAAAAATCCATTTAATTGTAAAGTTATTGGATCAGCATGTAGGTTAATCTAGTCAGAGCTATCCAGTCTAAGTATATATTTAAAGACTTGCAATAGGCACCACTCAGAAAAGAGGAAATTCCTTTTCATTTATTTTTGTCTTCTTTAATTTTTTTAATTCTTAATTTTTATGGGTACATAACAGTTTTATGTATTTACGAGTACATGTGATGTTTGATACAAGCATACAATATGTAATAATAAAACCAGGGTGACTTGGATATTCATTACCTCAAACACTTTTCATTTCATTCTGTTGGGAACATTCCAAATCCACTCCTGTAGTTATTTTGATATCTACAAAAAATTTTCTTTCAGCAATGTTTGATAGTTTTCAGTGTACAAGTCTTTCACCTACTTGGTTAAGTTTATTCCTAAGTATTTTATTCTTTTGATGCTCTTGTAAATGGATTTTTTTAAAAATTTCCATTTTGAATTGCTCATTGTTGGTGTATAAAAACAGAATTGATTTCTGTTATGTTGATTTTGTAGCCTGCAGCTTTCATGAATTTATTTATCAAGTCTAATAGATTTCTGGAATCTTTAGAATTTCTACATATAAGATCATCTCATCTGTGAATAGAGATAATTTTACTTCTTCCTTTCTAATTTAGATGCCTTTTATTTCTTTTTCTTGCCTAATTTTTCTGCCTAGGGCTTCTAGTATTATGCTAAATAGAAGTGGCGAGAGTGGTCATCTTTGTTTTGTTCCTGGTCCTAGAGGAAAAGTATTCAGTTTTTTTACCATTAAATATGATGTTAGCTGTCGACTTTTCATATATGACCTTTATTATGGTGAGATATTTTCTTTCTATTCCCAGTTTGCTTAGTGTTTTTATCACAAGAGTTTGAATTTTCTCAAATGCTTTTTCTGCATGGATTGAGATGATCATGTGATTTTTAATATCTTCATTCCCTCAGTGTGGTGTGTCAAATTTTCATGTGTTAAATCATCCTTATATCCCAGGGATAAATCCCCCTTGATCGTGGTGTATGATCCTTTTAATGTGCTGTTGAAGTCAGTTTGCTAATGTTTTGTTGAGTATTATTTTTGTATCTATATTCATCAAGGATATTAGTCTGTAGTTTCATTTCCTTTCAGTGTCTTTGGCTTTGGTATCAGGATAATGCTGGCCTCAGAGAAAGAATTTGGTAGTTTTTGTTGCTTCTTTTTGATCTTTTGGAAGCGTTTGAGTATCCAAAGTAATCTATAGACTTAAATGCAACCTTTGTCAAAACCTCAATTGAAATTTTTTTAGAAGTAGATAAAACAAACATAAAATTGATACAAAACTACAAAGGCCATGAATAGCCAGAACAACTTTGAGAAAGAAGAGCAAAGTTGGAGGCTTCACACTTCCTGATTTCAAAACATATTACAAAGCTACAGGAATCAAAACAGTCTGGTACTGGCATAAAGACAGACATACAGAAAAATGGAACAGAATAGAGAGCCATACCTTTAGTCACCTGACGTTTGACAATGATGCCAAGACTACACAAGGGGGAAAGAACAGTTTCTTTAACAATTGGTGTTGGGGAAACTGAATGTTTACATGCAAAATGAACCCTTATCTTACACCACACATAAAAATCAACTCAAAGGAGATTAAAAACTTAAATGTAAGATCTAAGCTATAAACCCCCTAGAAGAAAACATAGGGGGAAAGCCTTATAACTTTGGTCTTAGTAATGATTTCTTGGATACGACACAAAAAGCACAGGTAACAATAGCAAAAATAGGTAAATGGGACTACACTAAACTAAAAAGTTTCTGTGTAGCAAAGGAAGGAATCAACAGAATAAAAAGGCAATCAACAGAATGGGGGAAGATATTAACAAATCACACATATAATAATGGGTTAATATCCAAAATACATGAGGAGCTTTTAAAACTAAATAGCAAAAAAAAAAAAAAAAAAAAAAAAAAAAACAATTAGAAAATAGGCAAAGGACTTGAATAGACATTCCTCAAAGAAGACATACAAGTAGTAAATATGCAAAAAGATGTTCAATTTCACAAATAATTGGGGAAATGCAAGTCAATATCACAATGATATTTTACCTCATACCTGCTAGGATGGCCATTATTTTAAAAATACAGAAATAGCAAGATTTGGTAAGAATATGGAGAAATTGGAAACCTTGTATACTGTTGGTGGGAATATAAAAATGATACAGCTGCTATGAACAACAGTATGGAAGTTCCTAAAAAAATTAAAATTAGGACTGCCCTATGATCCAGGAATCCCACTTCTTGATAATCATTCAAAAGTATTGAAGAGATGATCTTGATTAGATATTTGCACTCTCATTTTCATTGCAGCACTATTCACAATAGCCAAGCAGTGGAAACAATTTAAATATCCATCGATGGATGAATGGGTAAAGAAAATGTAGTTTATACATATGATGGAATATTATTCAATCTTAAAGAAGGAAGTCCTGTAATATATTACAATATGAATAAACCTTGAAGATACTATGCTAAGTGAAATAAGCCAGTCATAGAAGAACAAATACCATATGATTCCACTGACATGAAGCATATAAAGTAGTCAAACTCATAGAAACAGAAAGTAGAATGTTGGTTACTGGGAGCTGGAAAGAGGAAGAAGTGAAAGTTACTGTTCAATGGGTATAGTTTCAGTCACACAAGATGAAAAATTCTAGAGATCTGCTGTACAGCAATGTGCATATCATAAACAGTCCTGCACTGTACACTTAAAATTTTGTTAAGACAGTAGATCTTGTATTACATGGGTTTTCATTTGACTGGAAGAAAAGACCCAAGCCTGGTTGGTGGTGGTAGCAGGGGAAGTTGGGGTGGTAATGTTTGTTGCCGTAATTGTTGTTTTGATTAAAGATTTAGGGTATTACAATTTATCAAAACCAAAAACTCTATTTACACAAAACATTTTTGAACCTTAGCAAAGTTTCACTTCAATTGTTTCCACTCATAAATGACTCTGACAAAGCCAACATACAAAAAGCTACCATGGCTATTGTCTAAAGGCAACGTGGAGGTCACTGAGTATATGCACATCTCCAGAACAAGAGGAACTGCTTAAAATCTCCCCTACTCTAGGGTGAGGGCAGAAGGGGGTGAGTTTCAAATAGATGAATAAATAAGTATCTAGCTCTATTATCATGACCGATGGCTCCCAGGCAGAAACTCAGGGCTCCCTAAGCGGTCAACTGGACTCTGCCTGTGTTGGGAAAATGTACTAAAAAATAAAATCTTCTCTCAACCCAGAAATCTTTTCCATAAAGGTAGTAGAGAAAAAAAAAACTTACTATTAAGCATTAAACCAGCATGTGATACTCATATTAGCAATCTGCATAAGAGATTGCAAAGGCAGAAAATAAATCTCACTCTTTTCTGTAGCTAAGCAGATACAACCCATTACATCCATGTTTTCAAGATAAACAATAATTAGTCCTCAAATAACAAGGCTTGACAACACCTTTGGTCACACATAGTTGATCCCTACTTTATCTGATTAGGTAATTGAGGTGACCATCTGTGTTATCTAATTGGCTTACAATTAGGTAAAACAAACTTCTCATGTTTTTATGACAGTAGGTGGTTTTGCAACTTGGAGCAGGTTGCCTGCCCACTGAAGTTAGACTCCTACATTCCCACAGAAACTGGAAACTAGGGGTGCTATGTTTTTAATGTTTACATTTCAAAGAGATGGATCCCTGGTCCCTGAAAAATACATTCTTAGGTCATAAAGCTGACAAAAGGCCTATCTCATCTTTAAAGAATTTATATACACTTCAAAGAGAAGCGAAAGTATTTGCAATGACAAGTTTTCTAATGTAAATATTCTGAATAAGAGGAGAGGGAAATCTCTTCTATTTTCAGCTGCCAGAATTAAGCCTCTTATTTTTAATGCATATTTGTCCTTATGCTCTAGCTGACAGCTTGGAGCTCCCAAGGCAACCTGAGTGCATGAGGGGTGTGTTTTGGGGACTTGAGGAGCCTCAGATTTCGGGAGGGCCCATGTGCCTGACAGCAAAGGGCGAGAGCCAGCACCATCTTCCCACTCCAGCCACAAGAGAGCCAAGCTGGGCTCTGGGTTAAGGGTTGAAAGGTGAGTACAGGGAGTTTCACAACCTCAGCATCCCCTACCTCTCTAAGAAAGCATTTGGGAACCTCATGTAGTGTCAGGTGCCAAGGCCTAGCTATGCTCAGCTTTTACTTAAATTATAATATTTATTGGCTTATTGGTGTGGGGGAGAGGGAGGAGAGAGAGATTTTTTTAATGCGGAAAAACTGGGTCCTTTCTATGAACTTTTTGATGAACGTGTATTTTAACATAACTTATATTTCAAAAGGACTAGATTTGAATCCTGTGTGAAGCTGTCTTTAGAAGCAGTTAGTTTTTTTTCCCAAAAGTTAAATTTCTTCTATTAATTGTTTCTCTCTAAGCTCAATTTAATTGAACAGCTGAGTCCTAGCCAGCAGGTTTTAAAATCACTTGTTGGACCAGAATCCATTCTTTTGTTCAGCGAGTTTGTGAGAATAAACCTAGCTGTCATTTGAAATGAGGGCATATAACACCCTTGCTGCAGTCCTAACTTTCTCGTTACCTGACACTACACCACCGGATCGGTTGCTCAGTTAAAGCATTTAACCCAGACCAAGTGATAGTAGCAGGTGTTTGTATCATAAGGCAAGATCAAGTTACATCACCCTCATCTATACAAACTCTGTTTTACTTTGGCTATTGCCAGTATTAGTTCTTGATTTTCCACAGATAAACCGCTGTGTTGGAATTACAATATAAATTGCAACGTGCAAAGCCCCAGCTGAACGGAAGATGCTTTTAGAGGGACAGCCATTATGAAGTTCTACTCTGAAGTGGTTTGAATTTCTTAGTATGAAATAAATATATGTTAGCACAAAAGTTGCCTTAGCTACTTAGTGCTATCCTGTATCAACTTCATTCAGCAAAAGCTTCAAGCAGTGAGCAGATATTTAGTTACCAATGACTTAAGGACAGTATTAAATTTCTAAATTGTTTTATGTTGGGCATCAGACAATGTAATTATATTCTTTACATTATTTCTGATTGTTAATCACTTTCATTCTTATTCATTTATAAAATACACTCAAAATTTATTCACATTTGCTCCCTTTCCAAATGATAATTCTCTCTCCTCAATACTACTGAGCCTTCTACTTCTTGTATCATTGACAAGTTTTAGCAAATTATAGTCTTCATTCACAACCCTACCTAACATTTGATTCCCCTACCTAACAAAAGGTAATAATTTCCAAGCAATGAAATGGTAATATGGTAATTCTCAAACAAGAAATAAAATGAGAAATATGCCTGATAGTATAGTTACTTCTCTATATTTTGTATCTCCACATAGATTTTAAGTTTCCTAAGAAAGAGGCCATGTTTTCCACATCTGTCTCTCACAGTGACTAGTAAAGTGTCTAAAACATTGCTTTGTACAGTTAGATGCTCAATAAATGTTATATTGACTGGAAGAAGAAATGCACCAGAAACAGATCCCCTTCATGATAAAGAAGACATCTCTGAATATCAAGGAAGTTGTGGTGACAATTTTCAAGATATTGAATTCATTAAAATGATTAATATTCTCATGTGTTTTTTGAGGACAGAATTCATTCAGTTTTTAGATAAGAATTTGATTTTGTATTTGTTTGGGGGACTTATTTAAAACTTATAAGTGATCTTTTAATTTTAAGGAAGGGTTGAATGATACAGTCAACTATGTATTACAAGTTAACACAAAGTAAAAATAAATTGAATTAAATTAAAATAAGCCTGGAGTAAGTAATTAAAGGCTATTCTTTTTCTTTTCCTTTCCTTCCCAGAAAGCTGAACAATAGATGTATTTGTTGAATATATTATATCCGTAACAGAAAGCATTGACAAGTGGTCTTACAAGCTTATTTAATTCGTTAAAAATTAATTATTTTTAAAAACTGATATCTTTACTGTATCATTAGTATAACAGATATGCTAGTTTCTTCTTCCACATCCCTCCACTAAAGGAATTATTCTTACTATTTATATGTGACATTTTTCTTAATCAGAGAGCGGAAATGAATCTGCAAGCCTTTCTGGCTCTTGTGAACTTAAGAAAATTGGCATAACTGGTTTAAGAGAGAGTAAATGAAAAATGATTTTTCTAATGCTCCTTTAAAATCAATCATATTGAACCATAATTTTGCTTCCCATATTATTATCCCATTACTCTAATAAATAAAGGATTGATCAATATTTCCAATTCTTCACAATATAGTATATGACTTTAATATGGATTTCATCACTAGTGAAACTAAAAAACTGTATGTATTGTTGAATTATTTTTTCTCACTTCTCAGTATGGAAAAAGCAGGGGCTAGTGTACTGGGTCAAAAAACACCAAATAAGCGGTTCAGAAAACAAGGAAGGTGAAGAGCACTAGTATTTATTAGGTGTCTCTAGCATATTCAACCCCTTACCTCATTTAATCTTCAAAATAAACTGTATTGACTCTAGTTTAGAATGAGGAAACTGGGCCTCTGTAATTGTGTCTAAGGCTTATAGCCAGACAAAAAGTGGGAGACCTAAGATTAGAATCTAAATGTCTCTAGCTACCAAATAGTTGTACTAAACTATGACAGCACAAAGATGAGTCAGCTGTGAAAAATAAGACATAGAATGGGACTGGAATAACTTAGCATGCAAAAGTGAATGGATGGGGGAACATTCACGTTTTAACTACACCAAGAATAGTTGCACAGAGGGTGAGAAAAAGATGATCTCCAAGAGAAGCTAGGAGAACGTTAAAACGGAGCATGAGGGATTTGAGTTAGATTTGTGAAAGAAGTCTTGCCTATGAGGGCTGTAAGATGTTGTAGGAGATTATTGAGGGCAGGGGCTGCCCTTTTGAAAGTCTCTGTACAGAAGAGATTCTCACCTATTTGTGAAGATATGGTTAGAGACTTGGGGAGATTACACTAAGTGGGTGTCAAGGGCACTTATTTGCCCTGAGTTCCAGTTTGTGGTGTCTGAGTCTCATCCCTGCCTCAGTTGACTTGTTAGTTGAAATAAAGGAAAAGGACTTGAAATCTGGCACAAAAGTAGAGTCTGTCGCTGGTGAAAGGTTAACAGACTAGCTGAAAAACATGTGAGAATATAGATTTGGTATGACCAAAACAGCCTTAATGTTCTCCACAGCTTGAACAAACATTAGGCAGGCTTCTTCCTGACTCTAGGCTCCTGACCTCCCTTTTCTTAGAGCATTTGCTTTAGAAAACATAATTTTAGATTCTTTCCCTGCCCCTCTGAGATGTAAATTTAAAAAAAAAAATCCTTTTGCCAGAATTCATTCCTCCTATCTAACTGCACATTTGTACTCATTGACCAACTGTAGTTAACAATATTGTATAGTATATTTCAAAATAGCTAGAAGATTTTGAATTTTGTCACCACAAAGAAATAATCATTAATGTTTGAGGTGATGGATATGCCAATTACCCTGATTTAGTTATTACACAATGTATGCATGTATCAAAACATTATATGGTGTCCCATAAATTTGTACAATTATGTGTCAATTAAAAACAAAATAAAACTTTGACAATCCTTTTGCCAGTTTTACATCCCAGGACTATCTTTCTTAAGGGTCTGAGAGTCATCCCTTTGAAATATAATCACCAAGGAAGATAGGATTCCTATTTCCCAGTTTCTGTGGGAGGGTGGGAGCCAAACTTCAGTGGATGCCTTGCTCCAAGTTGTAAAACTACTTACTGTCATAAGTTCAGAGAAAATTCACTTGTCCTTTAGGTAAAGCCAATTAGCAAACACATCTGACCTGTGATTCCCTCTTCTCAACTCTTAAAAACTCCCCAGGCCTTTGTTTCAACAGAGTTGAGCTGAGACTGAGCTCTGGCGTCATTCCCCTATGGCAATAGCCTTGAATAACATCTCCCTTGCTTGTTTAACTTTGTCCAGTGGATCTTTCGCTTTGATAGGTATTATAATACATCCTCAGTTACATATGATGAACTTATAAAAATTTGAAAGAAGTAGTAATTTAAGACAGAAAGTATAGTAATTTTCAGTTGTGCCAAAAACAGAATTAAAAATGCTTATGTAATTTTACAGGAAGACTTCATAGAGAAATTGTTTCCTTCATTGCCTGTATTTTATTTTTCATTTAGGTTTTAATTAATTAAGTTGATGTGCATCTTAGAAATATTAACATATCATTTCATGCTGGTTTTATGCTGAAAAGGCACACAATCCCCTTCTGTTTAAAGTGGAGTTTTTGAGAAATCATAATTATTTTGCTTGTTCTCATGCTTTTAAGTTTCTTATGAAGTAAGCTCTTTATTTTGGGGGAGAAAAATTATCCTGGTAGTTAAGCTCATTGATAACACTAAAATTAATTGATCATCAATCTTTTACATAATTTATTAAGGTAGACATTATGTTTTTGAAAATCTCATTTGAGTTTTACTCTTTAACATGCATTCTATTGCCTATCAGGTTTTATCTTTATGCAAGATATCATAATACATTTAAAAATTCCTTTATAAAATTATTTTATAATACATATAAAGAGTCCTTTATAAAACACCTTTATAAAGGTGTACACATTATTGTAATATTATCAAGCCAAATGTCTCAAGTTAAATGACACTCAGATTATTATTAGGTTCCCTTGGCTTCTTTTCACTTGGGCTTCTAAGAATTACTGCATACTAGTATTACGATAATATTTTGGATCATCCTTGGTTTCCCAAGTAGATGTGTGAGATTTGAATTCTTAGAGTTGAGTCCAAATTATACTAGATCTAGAAGTCAGGTGTTCTTGAGTAATCTTTTGGGCCACAACTGAGTCTTCAGTGAGTCTTTGGAAACAAGCATTAGCTTAGCTAGCCCATATTCCCCACTACCTTTTATTCTATTTCATCAATTACAGCTAAGAAGATTTGCCTCTATCCAATAGAATTTTATGTCTAGAACTAGTTTTGATTTCAGACTTAGCCCCCAGGTTTCTTCTGGTAGGCAACTCTTTTCAGATGATTCCATGTAAGTTTAGACAAGCATAATGACTTTTGGTCACATTTGAGATAATTAACTCAGTCTCAAGTGATTTAAATTGTCATCTCTGAACTTGTGTTTCCTTCCTCTGGGTAAATTCTAAAACCATAAACGTTTTAAGAACACTAGTCAGGCATCTTGAGGCTAAGGTGGTGTCCATTTTCAACCACCATGTCATGAAGCCACACAAGGAGTCTTGTGAAGAGGTCCACATGGCAAGAAACTGAGGCCTCTTGGCAATAGCCATTTGAGTGAACCGTCAGAAAAGTGGATCCTCCAGCCAAGACTTCTGATGAGTGCTGCCCAGCTAACATGATGACTACAAAACTTTTAAGGACCACTGAGCCAAAACCACCCAGCTAAGCTGAATTTCTGATTCATAGAAACTATGAGATAATACATACTTGTTGTTATTTCAAGCTGCTAGGTTTAGGGATATGGTTTTGCAACAATAAATAACTAATACAGAGTCAAAGATGTGTGTGTGTGTGTGTGTGTGGTGTGTGTGTGTGTGTGTTTCTTTCCTATGGTGGGCTGTCTTCACTATATTGGGGTATTAACAGTTAACTACTGGGTTTGCGTAGGGCCTGAGTTTGGGAGAGGGGAAAGGGAGTAGAGATAGTCAAAAGGAATATATTGAAACACATTTTTTTATCATACTGTCACAGAAAGTAATATCTCTGAAGAGATGGAGGTAATGTCTTAAATTTAATAGTAATGACGCCCTCAAATCCATTTTCCACATTGCAACCAGGAAGCTCTTACTGAAGGGTAAATCAACTATATAATTCCGCTGCTTAAATCGCTTAAAAAGTCAAAGCCAGTACTCCATAAATGGTTCACAAGACCTCTGTTAACCTGCGCTGTGCTTATCTCTTTAGCCATGATTCACCAACAACTCCAGTCTCCAATCTCTGGTCTTAGGCTTTTTCTTCTGCAGGGAATTCCAAACTCTTACCCTGACCTTTTTGGACTCCAAGTTATCTAGCCGAGTTTAGGTCTCCTTCAAGACTTTCCTGACACCCTAAACACAGTTAGATGCTTTTTCTCTAGGCTGCCATAGTATCCTTGCTTACATCTGAAATGTCCTTTATTGATGAATATTAATATTACCCTCCTAATATCTATCTTTCCCAGTATAGTATAAGAAATTTGAGGGCAAGGAATGTGTCTGTTTTATTTTGCAACTTCAGTGCACATTTGGGAAAATAATTATTATTCAATGAAGACCTAATAAATTGAAGAATAAATAAACACAAACTTATTCCAAGCCAAACTGGTATAATGCACACAAACTTTCCAAAAAATAAATGATACTTTCTATTCATTTTTTAAACATATGGCATTACAAATGCTTGTAAACTTTGGGAGTTATTTCATTAGCAGAAAAGTCAAGATTGCATTCTTTGAGCATCACTAAATCTTTTAAAGAAATGTGATATTTTCCTTTGGGGTTATTTTAACTTGCTTATTAATGATATCCTTTGTAAAATGCATGAAAGGTTTTGTGACATTACAAATGTCCTTTTCATAAGCCTTATCATTAATCAGAGCAGGTAGATATGGGCAAAAATTGCATTATAGCAAAGAGAATTGAATGTTCCCTATAAATTCAATGGTTTAAGGCCTTTTCTTCTTAACTTAATTCTCACTGAAGCAGTTATGCTCTACGTATACACCATAGTCTCACTGGTTGTCAGAAAACATTATTAATCCCATTCCAAACTTGGACCCACTGTTGTGATTCTGTATCCAGAAGGAAATAAAATATTTCATGCTTTTACATTGTCTTAGTTCAGGCTGCTATAACAAGAATACCATAGACTGGGTGGCTTAAACATCAAATATGTATTTCTCATCGTTCTGGAGGCTGGAAAGTCCAAGAGCAGGGTGCCAGTGTGGCCAGGTTCTGGCGAGGGCTTTCTTCCTGGTTTCCTCACATGGTGGAGAGAGACAGTTGGGGGTCTCTTCATCCCTGTATAAGGGCACCAATCTCATCATGGGAACTTCACCACCATGACCTCATCCAAATTCAATTACATCCCAAAGGTCTCACCTTCCAACCCTATCACATTGGGAATCAGGGTTTCAGTATATGAATTTTGGAAAAACAGAAACAGCCCATAGCAGATATTGACCCATGTTGGATTGTAAACTGGTATAAAGGGAAAGATTTTTTTTCCCTGTCATCACAATACATTGGTTCTGGCTCTGCGCTGTTGGGTCTTTGGCTTTAAGCCAGGAATCTAACCTCTCTGAACCTATTTTTTATGATAAAATGGGTGTAATAATTTCCATATCACCACATCACTAAGCGAATTAAATAAGATTATATATCTTTTCTGTTATGTAAAATGATATACAACTATAAGATGTTAAAGTATAGCTGTGTACCACATAAGGACTTTTGGTCAGTGATGGACCATATATGACCATAGTCCCATAAGATTACAATGGAGCTGAAAAATTCCTATCATCAAGTGACACTGCAGCAGTTGTAAAGTCACAAACATGTATTACTCATGTGTTTGTGGTGATGCTGGTGTCAACAAACCTACTGCACTGCCAGTAGTATAAAAGTATAGTGGATACATTTATGTACAGTACATAATAGTTGATAATGATAATAAATGACTAAGCTACTGATTTATGTATTTACTATACTACACTTTTAATTTTTATTTTAGAGTGTGCTCTTTCTACTTATAGATTAAAAAGTTAACTGTAAAACAGCCCCAGGAAAGTCCTTCAGGAGGTGTTCCCAAAGAAGGCATTGCTATTATATGAGATAACAGCTTCTTGTATATTATTGCCCCTGAAGACCTTCCAGTGGGACCAAATGTGGAAGAGAAAGACAGTGATACTGATGATCCTGAACCCATGTAGGCCTAGGCCAGTGCATGTGTTTGTGTCTTAGTTTTTATCAAAAAGTTTAAAAAGTAAAGAAACAAAATTAAAAATAGAAACAAGCTTATGGAGGAAATATATAAAGAAATTATTTTTTTACAGTTGTATAATGTGTTTGTGTTTTAATCTGTGTTATTACAAAGGAGTCAAAAGGTTTTTAAACAAGTTTATAAAATAAAAAGTTACAGTAAGCTAAGATTAATTTATTACTGAAAAATACTGTTTTGTAACTTTAGTATAGGCTAAGTATACAGTGTTTATAAAATTTACAGTAGGGCTGGGTGCGGTGACTCACGCCTGTAATCCCAGCACTTTGGGAGGCTGAGGTGGGCAGATCATGAGGTCAAGAGATCGAGGCCATCCTGGCCAACATGGTGAAACCCCATCTGTACTAAAAATACAAAAATTAGCTAGGCATGATGGTCATGCACCTGTAGTCCCAACTACTCGGGAAGCTGAGGCAGGAGAATTGCTTGAACCGGGGAGGCGGAGGTTGTAGTGAGCCGAGATCGCGCCACTGCACTACAGCCTGGTGACAGAGTGAAACTGTCCAAAAAAAAAAAAAAAAGAAAGAAAAGAGAAGAAAAAAAGTTTATAGTAGTGTATAGTAATATCCTAGGTCTTCACATTCACTCACAACTCCCTCACTTACCCAGGGAAACTACTTACAGTCCTGGAAGCTCCATTCAAGGAAGTGCCCTATACAGATGTACCATATTTTGCCTTTTATATATCTTTTTACTGTACCTTTTCTATGTTCAGATATGTTTAGCTACACAAATACTTGCATTGTGTTACAAGTGCCTGAATTATTCAGTACATAACATGCTGTACAGGTTTGTAGCCTAAGAACAATAGGCTCTATCACATTGCCTATACGTGCACTAGGCTATGCACTACCTAGGTTTGTGTTGGTATACTCTGACATTTTTATGACAACAAAATTTCCTAAGGATGCATTTCCCAGAACATATCCCCATTATTTATTTATTTATTTTATTTTATTTTTTTTGGAGATGGAGTCTCGCTCTGTCGCCCAGGGTGGAGTGCAGTGGCATAATCTCGGCTCACTGCAACCTCCGCCTCCCGGGTTCAAGCAATTCTTCTGCCTCAGCCTCCCTAGTAGCTGGGACTACAGGTGCACACTGCCGTGCTCAGCTAATTTTTTGTATTTTAGTAGAGACGGGGTTTCACCCTGTTGCCCAGGCTGTTCTCGAACTCCTGAACTCAGGCAATCCACCCGCCTTAGCCTCCCAAAGTGCTAGGATTACAGGCGTGAGCCACCGTGCCTGGCCCATATCCCCATTATTAAGTGATACTTGAATGTAAATCTAATTTTTGGTTCCCAAGAGGAGCAAAATAACAACAAAAACAATTATAAAAACACAACTAGCATTTACATTTTATCCAGGTACTTTCCACATATTAACTCATTTACAATTAGCATTGAATTTTATCCAGGTACTTGCCACATATTAACTCATGTAATCCTCAAAACAACCCAGTGAGGTAAGTATTTTTATTATTTCCTGTTGTGGTTTGAATATGTTCCCTCCAAAATTTAGGTGTTGCCAATGTAATCGTATTAAGAGGTGGGGCTTTTAAGAGATGATTAGACTTATAAACAATCGCCATTCTGACTGGCGTGAGATGATATCTCATTGTGGTTTTGACTGGCATTTCTCTGATGATTGGTCATAATGAGCACTTTTTTTCATATGTTCATTGGCTGCTTCAATGTCCTTTGAGAAGTGTCTGTTGATGTCCTTTGCCCATTTTTTAATGGGGTTATTATTTTTTCTTTGCTTGTTGATTTAAGTTCTTTATAGATTCTAGATATTGGACCTTTGTCAAATGCATAGATTGCAAACATTTCCCCGCATTCTGTAGGTTATCTGTTTTACTCTGTTAATAATTTCCTGTGCTGTGCAGAATCTCTTTAGTTTCATTCTCCCACTTGACAATTTTTGTTTTTGCTGCAATTGCTTTTGGGGACTTAACCAAAAATTCTTTGCCAAGGCAGATGTCAAGAAGAGTATTTCCTAGGTTTTATTCTAGGATTTTTATAATTTGAAGTCTCACATTTAAACACTTAATCCATCTTGAGTTAATTTTTTATATGGTGAAAGGTAAGGGTCTAGTTTCATTCTTCTACATATAGCTAGCCAGTTACTCCAGATGTTGGTGAGGCTATGGAGAAAAGGGAACGTTTATATGCTATTGATGGAAAGGAAAATTAGTTCAGCCACTTTGGAAAGCAGTTTATACATTTCTCAAAAAACTTAAAACAGAGCTACCATTTGACCCAGCAATTCCATTACTGGGTATATACTCAAAGGGAAATAGATCATTATACCAAAAAGACACATGCATTCATGTTTATCACCACACAATTCACAATAGCAAAGACATAGAATCAACCGAGGTGCCCATCAGTGGTGGATTGGATCAAGAAAATATGGTACGTATATACTATCGAATACTGTGCAGCCATAAAAAAGGAACAAAATAATGTCCTTTGCAGCAACATGGATGAAGCTGGAGACCATAATCCTAAGTGAGGTAACATAGGAACTGAAAACCACATATTCTCACTTATAAGTGTGGGATAAACATTGAGTACATAACATGGACACAAACGTGAGAGCAACAGACACTGTGGACTACTAGAGAAGGGAGGGAGGGATAGGGCATGGGATGAAAAACTACCTATGCTCACTACTTGGGTGCAATATACCTATGTAACAAACCTGCACATGTACCCCCTCTATCTAAAATAAAAAATCAAATTTGAAAAAGAGAGAGAGAGATGATAGGCCATGAAGTTTCCTTCCTCATGAATGGGATTAAGGGCCTTATAAAAGAGGCTTTATGCACCATGCAGGGAGCTTGACCTTCTGCCTTCCTCCATATGTGGATGCAGCCAGACAGCTGGAACCTTGGTCCTGGACTTCCAAGCCTGCAGAATGATGAGAAAGTCAATTTCTGTTCTTTATAAATTACTCAGTCTGTGGCATTCTGTTACAGTAGCACAAACAGACTTATAAATTCACACCTTATAGAAACTGAGGAAAAGAGAGGTTAAGAAAATGACTAATGATTGTGTCTTGATTCTTACCAATCATTTTGATTTTTAGCAAAGGCAGATAACACATTTTAAAGATAATTTTGCTTCAAATTTATTTAATGTTTGTTAATCAGAACTTTTACTCTCTTGCTGGCAGGCTATACTAACCCAATTCAAACTACATTTCTCAAATAAAGAAAATTTATTGGTTTAGATGACTGAAAAGTCTATTGTTAGATTTGAACTCTTTCTCCCAACTTCTTCACTTTGGCTTTCTCCTGGTTGGCTTCATTCTCAGGCATAGCTTGCCCACTGGCCACTGGAAGCTGGAAGCTAACAGTCCCAATAGCTCCAGAAAATGACCTGGGACCTAACATAGTACATGTTCCCTCCCTGAACCAACCACCATGGTCAGAGTTACCTACTAACCTCAAGTTTCTTGTCTTCCCTCTAATGAGAGGTGGGTCAGCATTACTCAAATTATAGGGAGTGGCTTTGGGTAGGGCAAACCCAAAAAGGAATATATACCCACCATAGTAGTATCCCACTGAACAATGCATCTCACAGAAAATACCATTCTTTAAAAAGAAATTCTTTATATTATTAACAGTGTTTTCTTTTTATAATGATACAGAAAAATATATACTAATGGTGGAAAACACAGAACACATACTATATAAAGTTTATGTTATACCTGTTGAAAATAGACTTATAAAAACTGGAGCGAAAATATAAAAAATGAAATTAACAAGGTCCAACTTATCAATCTTTTGTATCATGGATTGTGCTTTTGTGTTGTATTTAAAACTCGTCCCTGAATTCCAAATTCATGTAGATTCCTGTATTCTTTAGAAGTTTTAAAGTTTTTCATTTTACATATAAGCCTTCAATACACTTTGATTTAATTTTTGTGAAAGATGTAAGGTCTCTATATAGGTTCAGCTTTTTGCACTTAGATGTTCAATTGTTCCCCTACCATTTTTTTGTAAAGATTATCTCCTTTCCTTTGCAGCTTAGATCAGTTGACTATATTTGTGCAGGTCAACTTCTGAGCTCTCTATTCTGCTCCATTGATCTGTGTGTCTACTCTTTTGCCAGTACATCATCTCGATTTTTACCTGATTTTTGTTACTTTATAGTAACACTTGAAATCAGGCGGTGTGAAACCTCCAAGTATGTTCTCTCTAGGTATTATTTTGTTTATACTGTTTTTTGCCTTTTCATATAAACTTTAACATTAGTTTGCCATAGCTCCTAAATAGTTACTGGTATTTTGTTTGGGATTGTATTGAATCTACAGAACAAGTTGGAAAGAGTTGACATTTTAACAGTAGTGAGTCTTTCAATTCACGAACACAACTATCTCATTTATTTACATATTATTAAATTTTCCTCAGCATTTTTTTAGTAATTAGGTAAATATTCAGTAAAAAACTAAAGAAATGTGAGTAAAGTATTAATTATACTTAATGACTTAAATATTAGTATTAGTTCATTAATTGTGACAAATGTATCATTATATTGTAAGTTGTATTAAAGTGTTTTCTAAATGATCCTCCAACTGGGGTTCAGGCCTGAGGGCCTGAACCAATGCCTGGGTTGATGAAAAGGTATGGGCATCCAAATTATCCTCTCACTAAGAGTTTAGAGGCTAATTCTGCTCTTTTTAAAAATACACATGGTCTTCCAATTTCATATGCTCAGAAAATTCTTAAGATGACTGCCTTCATAGTACAGAAAAGCAAGTTTACAAAATGTTGTATATCACCCATAAAGCAAGTTTTACACAATCCTAAAATACATTTGATACTTATATATATTAAGGCTGTTTCTCAGGCTCAGTCTTGAATAAGAGTTTTAAAACTCAAGTTCTAATCTAGATCCTGCCATGGCTTACTGTGCTACCTTGGATGACTTACTTAACCTGAGTTACTTTCCTCATCTGTCAAATTGGATAGTAATATTTTTCAAGCCTAAGGTTATTGAAAAGATCAAATCAGAAAATTATGTGTTAATATGTTTTGCAAGGCATAAACATCTATAAACGTATAAACAAATAATAGAATTTTTACTTGTCACTTGAAAAACTAGGAGAAAAACATTTCTCTGAGATAGGAAGAGGATCAATCATTTAAAAATATTTTATTCTCAGGAGAGAAAAGTAACTTGTATTAGAGAGCTATTTTGTGATAGAGTATTTGCACAATTTATTTCATTTCAGTGCCATCCCTGTGCCAGGCACTGGGCTAGGTACCAGGAATTCAACAATGATTAAACTATGTGATCCCTCATTTATCCCTTATGAATACCTTTCTTTTTTAAGAGAGGCAGGGTCTTGCTCTGTCACTTAGATTGCCACATCAGGCTCAGTGCATCATTGGACTCCCAGGCTCAACTGATCCCCCTGCCTTATCCTCCTGAGTAGCTGGGACTACAGGCGTGTGCCACCAGGCCTGGTTTGTTTGTTTTTTTTCTTTTTTGTAAAGACAGGATCTCACCATGTTGCCTAGGCTGGTATCAAACTCCTGGCCTCAAGTGATTCTTCCACTTTGGCCTCCTAGAATGCTGAGATTATAGGTGTGAACCACTGTGCCTGGCGGCCTACAAATACCATTTCGAGCAGGCAGCTTAAATTAGTCCAGGTTATTCAAGAAGCAAATGCCAAGAAGGGATTAAATTTGCAAGTTTGTTATTTGGGAGACTGCCTACCTTACCATATCTGATTAAAATATATCCTGAGCACCCTTAAAGCATTTTATTTCCTTCCACACAGGTGTTCTCCCAGGGCCAGATACCAGATAATGAAGGACAACCTTTAAACCCTACATCCCACTGAAATTATTCAATCAAGCCAATCCTACACCTGCTCACCCTGACTTACTCATTCCTTCCCACAGAAACTACAATAAGGGCTTATGCCCACAGTTTTCTATGCTCCCTCTGTCTCCTACCACAACCTGGCACACCCCTGTAGGGTCCTGGGCAGTGTGATATGCCTGCTGATTCCAAGAAACTGTAAGTATCATTTCCATATGTTCTTACCAGGTAAGCACCAGGTTGGGTTGGGAGACAGAGGGAGCAGAGGAAAATGTGGGCAAAACCCTTTATTGTGGTTTCTGCTGGAAGCAATGGCTGAGGCAGGGTGAGCAGGCTGGTTTGTTTCAATAATGTCAGTGGGCTCTAGGGTAAAAAGGCTGTCTTTAGTTGTCTGGTACCTTGTCCTGAGGTGATTAGGGCAAGTGGGTAGTGACCCAGAGTGCAAGAGCCAGATAAAGTAGGTGGTTGGGTGTAAGGGCTTTGAATTGGTAGATTTGAACCTGAAAAGCATGCTAGTGTAGCAAGTTGTTGTATTATCTCTGGGAATTGGCTAACCCTGGGGGAAGAGGGCAGAATCCCTCCAGGTTTAGTGGACTCCAGATACCAAAGCATCAGAATACAGAAAATAAAAAGACATGGTTAATATAGAAAGGAGCCAACAGACTGCGATCTGGTCTGATCCTGAGAGAGAGAAGGTTGTGTGGAAATGTTCTAGAGAACAAAGCAGACTGAAGAAGGTTTGGCAAGGCACCTGGGGAATATTCAAGCTGAAGTTTGCCAGCAAAGGAATCTCACATCTCCCAGGAACAGGACTGAGAATCCTTGTCACACTCAGTCGCTGGCTGAGGCATGGCCTCAGTGCAAACACAGCCAGTGTTTCAAGGAGCAGCAGCAGGAGCATGTGTACTTCCTGTACCAAAGGGACTGGCAAGCACAGTTTCAAGACCTCCACTGAGCATCATCTTTATTTCACAGGAGGGAAAACTGCATTTCAGAAAGTTTGAGAAGTGTTCCCAGAGTTACAATGCTAACAAATGGAAGAGATGGAATTCAGCATCAAAAACCTTTGCTCATACCCCATGCAACATGTCACCCTAGTAACAGACAAGCTACTTACCAGGCGGGGCACGTGCATCAATGTTTCATGTACTTAAAAAAACCTTTTGGAGGTGTGGCCCTTCTGGGTAGCTTCCGCCAATTTCCTTTATCAGTGTGAGTAATCCTTCTGCTGTCATTGGAAGTGAGTGAATTCATCAGGAAGCTGATGAAAAGAACACAACGTTGAATGATGATTTTCATTTTTCAGACATTTAGAATTTAGGTGTTCAGCAGAGTCCAGATCACTTTAACATAGTAAGTTTAGGAAATATTTTCCTAAAAGGAAAATAAGCAGTGTTCTTTATCATTTCCACATGTTTATTGCTTGATATTAGTGGCCACTGACTTAGACACCTACAGTCACTATGTTACTTGCGCATTGTTAACCTTAGGATCAAGTACTCCGTTGGTTGGGGTTAAAGAGGTCAAGGTCATTGGCTTAACCATCCTGAGGTTCACGTTGGCTTTATCCAGTCCTAAGGTCACAGACATTATTATTATTATTATTATTATTTTTAGTAAAGTCAGCTATATTGCAAAGGCGTATGCACAAGAACACCAGCATGTATTAACATCCTGTTAGGGCGGATTCACTATTCATTTACTGCCCACTTTTAGGCATAGGCCATGAGCATTGGCCATATTCACAGGGTTAAGTCTAGTCCAGAGGATAGATTTCACACATTCCCATTATGTCTACTCATCTTTGTCATTAGACGGTGGTGTGGTAGGCTTTGTCTATAACTTTGAAAAATGTAAATTACTATACAAGTATACATTACTAATGTTGAATAACTATAATTGTATGAGATTAATGTATGTCTTATAATTCAGCAAGTATTAGTTTGTGTAGTAGGCAGCCTCTAAAAAGATCCCCAATGATCTCTGCCTTCTGGTATTCACATCCTTATAAAATCATTTCTCCTAAGCATGGGCTAGATCTAGTGACTCAATTTAAAGTAATAGGGCAAAGTCCTTACACCTTATACAAAAATTAATTCAAGATGGATTAAAGACTTAAATGCTGGACCTAAAACCATGAAAACCCTAGAAGAAAACCTAGGCAATACCATTCAGGACATAGGCATGGGCAAGGACTTCATGTCTAAAACACCAAAAGCAATGGCAACAAAAGCCAAAATAGACAAATGGGATCTAATTAAACTAAAGAGCTTCTGCACAGCAAAAGAAACTACCATCAGAGTGAACAGGCAACCTACAGAATGGGGGAAAATTTTTGCAATCTATCCTTCTGACAAAGGGCTAATAACCAGAATCTACAAAGAACTTAAACAAATTTACAATAAAAAAAAACCCATCAAAAAGTAGGCAAAGGATATGAACAGACACTTCTCAAAAGAAGACATTTATGCAGCCAACAGACACATGGCAAAATGCTCATCATCACTGGTCATCAGAGAAATGCAAATCAAAACCACAATGAGATACCATCTCACGACAGTTAGAATGGCGATCATTAAAAAGTCAGGAAACAACGGATGCTGGAGAGGATGTGGAGAAATAGAGACCCTTTTACACTGTTGATAGGGGTGTAAATTAGTTTTCAACCATTGTGGAAGACAGTGTGCTGATTCTTCAAGGATCTAGAACTAGAAATACCTTTTGACCTGGCGATCACATTACAGGGTATATAACCAAAGGATTATAAATTATGCTAGTATAAAGACACATGCACATGTGTGTTTATTGTGGCACTATACACAATAGCAAAGACTTGGAACCAACCCAAATGTCCATCAATGATACACTGGATTAAGAAAATGTGGCACATATACACCATGGAATACTATGCAACCATAAAAAAGAATGAGTTCATGTCCTTTGCAGGGACATGGATGAAGCTGGAAACCATCATTCTCAGCGAACAATCACAAGGACAGAAAACCAAACACTGCATGTTCTCACTCATAAGTGGGAATTGAACAATGAGAACACTTGGACACAGGAAGGGGAACATCACACACTGGGGACTGTTGGGGGTTGGAGTGCAGGGGAGGGATAGCATTAAAAGAAATACCTAATATAAATGACAAGTTAATGGGTGCAGCAAACCAGCATGACACATGTATACCTATGTAACATACCTGCACGTTGTGCACATGTACCCTAAAACTTAAAGTATAATTTAAAAAAATAAAAAAAGAATAGGGCAAAGTGATGAGATGTGACTTCAGACATTAGATTACAAAAAGACTATAGCTTCCATCTTGCCCACCATTCCTCATCCTCTTCTGCTTGGAGACCTTGATGTGGAAGAAGCAAACTGTCCTGGTTGGGGGAAGCCCATGTAGGAAGAAAATGAAGTTTCCATCTAATAGCCAGTAAGGATACGAGTCCTGCCAGTAGCTACGTGAGTGAGCTTGGAAGTGGATGGATCTTCTGAGGCTTGCCAACAGCCCTGTGATTGAACTCAGAAGCAGATCCATTCTGGGTCAAGCCTCGAGATGACTGCAGCCCTGGCTGACACATAGATTGCCATCTTGTGTGAGACCCTGAGCCAGAGAATCTCATTAGCCGTACCCAAATTCCTAACCCATAGAGACTATGACATCATAAATGCTGATTTAAGCCTTAAGACTTTGGAGGAATTTGTTATGCAGAAGCAGATACCTAATACACCTAGGAAAGCACGTTAAACATTTGGGATGTGAAGATTTGCTGCAGATTCATAAAGGACTCGCTTGAATTTTCAATGCTACTTCCCTCCCTCAGTGCCTCCGAAGGACTTGCAACAGCAGAAGAAGTGGGAGGAGGTGTTTTTCCTCCTTTTAATTTAAGAAGTATCAATTAGGTATTCTCTGAACGTTTCATATTAAACAATTTCCATTATTAGGTAATCATCTACTGCTTATCTCAGAATAAATTGGAAAGAGCTGAATTTTGTAACATATTTATGCTCCTATTCAAATCAGAAGAAACCCACAAACCTCCATTTTAGAATCACCAGTGAAAGTATAAGAAAATTTTGGAGTTTCAGTTGCCACTGGTGTGTTCAATAAGTATTTTTCACAGGCATACATTTATTTGTTCTGTCCCAAAGTATGGCATAGCATAGTGCTTTACAAATACCGAACATAGCACCTTATAAAAAGCCATTAGGGGAATATTAGCTCAAAATTCATTGATTTGAGCATAAATCAATTTGAAGATTCTGTGACCTGTACCACATCTTTTAGGCTCAGCAAAAATAGTTTCCATGTTGTTATGAAAGCCTAGGAAAATTGTGAACAGTTTTCCTTCAGCAAAGAGGTGCTGCAATGTAACAAAAACACCATGGAGTCAAACAGATATAAATTTGAAGCCTGACTCTTGCATTTTATGAGCTGTGTGACACTGGGCAAGTCACTCCCCCTTTCTCAGTGGTTTTCCTTGTCTCTAAAGCAGTGATAATTAATCTCCTGGCATTGTCAAGAAAATGGAATGAGACATTCTTTGTGAAGCAATGTGCTATGCACATTGCAAGTGGACAAGAAACAGAAGCTACTGTAATTGCTCAAAAACCCTTTCACATTATGAAAACTCTTCTAAAAAGCTTTCAAACATCATAGCAGATCAATCACCCCTGAATTTACGCTGATCTCCCATTTTACCTCTGCTTATCTACCATTTTTTGTCCACAATTTTAGCTCCTTCTTTATGTTTTACTTCTTGCCAAACACGAAGTGAAGGGAATATAAATTGCCCAGGCTTAAAATCTCCACACTGGTCCATCCTTTCCTGGGGAAAGCTATGGAAGACAGAGGAGAAATATATTAATAGGATAATCCCTACACACAGTTTTAGAGTAAGATTTATGTAGCATTATAATTTATGAGACATTTACTAATGCACATATAAGTGTGATCATTTGGATTTCAACCTCATATCACTAATTAACTCGAGTGATGTGTTATATGTTCACATTCATTTTATTAACGAGAAAGACAGAAATTTTTAAAAGCTAAATCATATTTGATGTAACTATGACATACATAGTATTTTAAAATAATTTTGAGAGTGAAATGTACAATTGGAATTTGTCATTTGAGACATATTTTAAAAGCTATAACCAGGTAATAATGTTAACATGGTAAGTTTCAGCCATGGTTTTTTAAAGTATTTCCTTATCATGGAGATAGGTCAGACAAAAATATGAGTCTCCTATGGCCCCCTCCCCGCAAAATCTAAATTAGCCTTCACTGTCATTCTCTGCAATTATTATCTGTTTATCTTCACAGCTCAGAGTTATGGGTTTACTTGGTGATTTATATTTTTAATGTTCCTACTAAACTGTTAGCTTTAGGAGGACAGGGATTGGAAATATTTGTTTACCAGGCAATACTCAGCCCAGCCCTTAGCACGGGGCTCAACAATTACAGAGTTAACGTATGTGTTCATGGGCTAGTTTTAGCTGATTACTTTTGTGCATGTTTGGAACATTGATGAGCATTCAGAAACATTTACTGACCATAGGTTGTGATAACTATATATAACTGTGTATGTATGAAAAACTGTACATGTAACTACGTATATACAACTACAACTACAATTCTTTATATATATATTCCAATTTATTGGAGGGGAATTATGTCTTGATCCAAAATTTGAAAAACTTGCATCTTAAGATTGCAGACTTTAAAAGGTAAATCATTAAGAATTCCAGACTCAACCTTGAAGAATGATAGCAATTAGTAGAGGTCTTCTTAAAGTCTTAGTACCAATAAAGGGAATGATTTTGAGACTTCTCATTCTACCATACAGTCCATCTCTAGATACCACACAAGATGATTCTGATTGTTACAGCTAGATGGAGACTTTGTCTTGTTTGCCGCTGTATCCCCAAGACATACAACAAGACTAAGCATATAGAAGGCAGTCACTAAACAACCGTTGACTATACTGCCCAGTCAGTGTAGATGATTTGCTAAACCAAGCAAATTAATAGGCTCTTCCTGTGTTGTCTTAATTTAACAAGTACAATTTTGTGTCGCCTAACAATGGGGACATGCTCTGAGAAATGGGTCATTGGGCAATTTCATTGCCGTACAAACATCATAGAGTGTACTTACACAAACCTATATGGTAGAGGCTACCACACCCAGGCAATATGGTGTAGCCTGTTGCTCCTAGACTACAAACCTTTATAGCATGTTACTGTACTGAATGCTACAGGCAATTGTAACACGATGGTAAGCATGATGTAGCTACACATATCTGAACATAGAAAAGGTACAGTAAAAAGATGATGGAAAGATTTTAAAAGGTGGTACACCTGTGTAGTGCACTTACCATGAATGAAACTTACGGGACTGTAAGCTTCCCCAGATGAGTAAGTAGTGAGTGGTGGGGCCTAGGGCACTACTGTACACTACCAAAGACTTTATAAACACTGTACACTTAGGCTACCCCACATTTATAAAACAATATTTTTCAATATTAAATTAACCTTAGCTTACTGAAATTTTTACTTTATAAACTTTTTAAATTTTACAAGCTTTTTGACTTTTTTTTTTTTTTAAGATGGGGTCTCTCTCTGTCACCAGGCTGGAGTGCAGTGGTGCAATCTCCACTCACTGCAACCTCCGCCTCCTGGGTTCAAGCGTTTATCCTGCCTCAGCCTCCCGAGTAGCTGGGATTACAGGCGTGCGCCACCATGCCCAGCTAATTTTTGTGTTTTTAGTAGAGACGGGGTTTCACCATGTTGGCCAGGATGGTCTCGATCTCTTGACCTCGTGATCTGCCCACCTTGGCCTTCCAAAGTGCTGGGATTACAGGTGTGAGCCACTGCACCCAGCCAACTTTTTGACTTTTATGTAATAACACTTTGCTTAAAACACAAACACATGGTACAACTATACAAAAATATTTTATTTCTTATATCATTATTCTATATGCATTTTTTCCTATTTTTTAAACGTTTTCAACTTTTTAATTCAAAACTAAGACACAAACACACACATCAGTCTAGACCTACACAGTGTCAGGATCATCAGTATCACTGTCTTTCACCTCCACATCTGGTCCCACTGGAAGGTCTTCAGGGGCAATAATATGCATGGAGCTGTCATTTCCTATGATAAAAATGCCCTCTTCTAGAATACATCCTAAAGAACCTGCCTGAAGCTGTTTTAGTTATTTGTTTAATATGTAGAAGGAGGACACTATGAAATAACAATTAAAAGTATAGTATAGTAAATACATCGCTAGTAACATAGTTGTGTATTATTATCAAGTACTATGTACTGTACCTAATTGTATGTGCTATACTTTTATATGACTGGAAGCACAGTAGGTTTGTTAACTCCAGAATCACCACAAATACATGAATAATGCGTTGCACTACATGATGTCACCAGGCGATAGAATTTTTCAGCTCCATCGTAATCTTATGGGACCACTCGTGTATAGGTGATCCGTCACTGACCAAACTGTCGTTATGCTGTGCGTCACCGTAATTTTGATGATGTGTTTTGATAGCAGTAAAGTGATCTCTGGATTCAAAAGTGACATATGCCAATAAATAATCTTAGAGAAGATATGTTTAGAACACCTTATTATTAGTTTTCTAGATGTTTGGCAGAAATACATATGCATAAATAGCTTCTAGTTATTCAGTTTGGAAACAACAGAAAGACATTTCTTCATTATGACAGGTTTTAAATGCCAATAAAAAGAGAAGATATTTAAAAAGAGTGCTCATTGGGTACAGAGAATAGTTCAGAGGATAATATCAGTTTAAAAAATACAGATGGTTTTAGACGATGTGTTTGCTTTAGAAAAGAGAAAAGTCAGTCATGTGCTTTAATTCACCTTGAAGTGACAGATAATTTTGATAAGGCCATTTTGAAGCATCCAAGTCAAAGTAGTCCTACCAAAATGTAAGAATTTTATTATCAAATCATATTTACAACACGCATCTCAAGTTTATTCTCCTTTTATACTATACCCCCTTTCCACCCTCCACTTCCCAAATAAGGAAGACTTTCCCTTTTTACCTTAGTATACCTTACTGTCTGTGTTGTTGGAATTTTTAATAAGTATATGTAGATTTTACAATCAGATATTTTTATGTAAACCTGTTTTTAAGTCGTTAAGAGCTAACATTTATCAGAGTTTTTCACTTGTTTCCCATGATTGTCAAGTAATTTAATGACATTGGGCTTTTTTGTTGTTGGTGGTAGCTATCATAAATGGGATTTTTAAAATTGTCTTTTTTGGATAGTTTGTTGTTAGTGTGTGGAAACACTACTGATGCTTGTGTGTTCATTTTGTATCCTGCAGTTTACTGTATTTGTTTATTAGTTCTAACAGTGGTGTTTGTGCGTGTGTGTGTGTGTTGTGTCATCTTAGAGTTTACCATATATAAAATCATCATGTTGTCTGCAAACAGGGACAATTTAACTTCTTCCTTTCCAATTTGGATGCCTTTATATCTTTCTCTTGCTGAATTGCTATGGCCAGGATTTCCATTACTATGTTAAATATAATGCTTCTCTTATTGATAACTGAGATACTATTAGACCTTAAAAATTATTTTAATTACATAAATGAGGCCTAAATATACTTATGTTAAAAACAAACAAAAGAATTCTGCTATGGTTACAACTCATGATTTACTTGTTCACCACTTCCAGTTGCATCATTATCCAGAGGTAGTGATGATTATCAGTGTGGTGGGTATCCTTTGGTATTTTGGATTTCCTTTTATATAAACTTTATGCTGTTACATATGTAATATGAAATAGGTATATAAACTTTATGCTGTTACATATGTAATATGAAATAGGTATATAAACTTTATGCTATTACATATGCTATTACATACATATTACAAATGTTTCCACATTTCCATTTTTAAATTTCAGTGCCCTTTGCAAATTTTCCATGTTAGTACTTATAGATGAAATACTAGAAATGTAATTGAGGATTTCCTCTGCAATTTGTACTAAGAAAAACATCATATTTTTGCCCAAATAGTCTTTGTTATCCTATCAATTTCTAAGACACAACTAATCAGATAAAATTACCAAAATCAGGAAACCTAAAAAAGGCCCTAAAGGTAGTTTTGCTGTATAAATTAAGTATGTCAAGCTGGAAATTCATCACTGCAATGCTTTTAGTTATCCAGCATTTCACACTGGAAAGCCACCTTCTTTTCTACAATTCCATGGCATATTTAGAAGTGTTTATAGAAAATTCATGCCTCCAAAACAGCAAAAAACCCTTTGAATCCTAACTTTAGAACTCATCATTTTTTATGCATTCATTTATGCCTTCATTTAATATTACCAAGCTAAAGCTATGTACAAGGCACTCTGCTAGGGGCTAAGAATGGGAAGATAAATACCTAATCCCTGACACAAGGGAGCTTGTAGTTTACTACATAAAACACTTAAATAACAAATTCAGTGGGGTGTTATAAATGCTGTGATAGAAGTATAAACAGTGCTATGGGTGCACTGAGGAGAGAAGACTATTTCAGACCATCAATTAACCAATATTTATTGGCCAACAATATGAGCTAAGCACTGTGCTAGGTGCTGTCATTACACAGACATTTTTTTCTTTTGTAAAAATAAAGTATTTAAATGTCTTCTAATTTTATTGCTTTTCTGAATATGTTGGCGAAATACAGTTCAGTGATTAAGAGCAGAGATGCTGGTGCTAAGCTGCTTGGGTTCAAATCCTTGCTCTGCCCTTTTCTAATTGAGGGATCTTGAATGTAACATCACAGTTTCATCACTTACGAAATATGGATATTAATCATTTCTGATCCATAAAATTGTGGTAAGATTAATACATGTGAAGCACTTAGTACACTGTCTGATATTGATTAATTACTCTAAATGTGTTAATTTCTATTTTGTCATTTTTCGTGGCATTTTAAAAGAACTCATTAGACATTTTCTCTTTATCTTCAGTTTCAGATGCTCAACATTTTGTCCTAGGTTAAATTTTCATGGACTGCCATAAAGATTGTCATATGTACTCACTCATTAGTGACTTAGAGAAAGACAGATTTAATCTAGATATCTCCATGATGAGGGCAAATAGTCACTCTGAAAATAGTTTCAAACCAGTTATACATTAATAAGCATTGAATTTGTTTCTGGGATGTACTATCAAATACAATATTTCTTTTAGAAAGAAAATAAATGAAGATACTTCAAAATAAAATACGCCATGAACACTTGTGCACGTGCACCTGTGCATGAGGGCATGTGCACACACACACACATACACAGACACATTTTTAAAAAATTTTTATTTGAGGTTTGGAGGTACATGTGAAGGTTTGTTATATAGGTGAACTTGTGTCACGTGGGCTTGTCATACAGGTTATTTCATCAACCAGGTATTAAGCCTAGTGCCCACCTAGTTATTTTTTCTGCTTCTCTCCCTCCTTCCACCCTCTACCCTCAAGTAGACCCTAGTGTTTGTTGTTCTCTTCTTTGTGTTCATGAGTTCTCATCATTTAGTTCCCACTGATAAGTGAGAACATGTGGTATTTAGTTTTCTGTTCCTATGTTAGTTTGCTAAGGATAATAGCTTCCAGCTCCATCCATGTTCCTGCAAAAGACATAATCACATTCTTTTTTTGTGGCTGCATAGTATTCCATGGTGTTTATATATACCACATTTTCTTTATCAGATCTGTCATTGATAGACATTTAGGTTGATTCCATGTCTTTGCTATCACACACACTTCTGACCCAAATCTTGTTTGAGTAGTTCTCCAAGAAACTTCATGGTACAGACATTATAAATACAACATTTAAAAAGATCTAGCACTTTAATCTCTCTTAGCTTGTGCAATGCTGCTCCTTGGCAAAATTGACTATAGGCCATCTCCATCATGGGACAGGTAATAGAGGTGCCAGATTCAGCAAATGAAAACACAAGGCACTCAGTTAAATTTTAATTTCAGAGAGATAATGAGTACTTTTTTTAGCCTAAGTATATTCCATGTAATATTTGGAATGTACTTACATGGAAAAACTTACATGGTGTTTACCTGAAATTCAAATTTCACGAGGCATCATATATTTCACTTGGTAATCTTAGAGGGGACACATCAAATCTGTTTCTAGGAATGCTTTCTCATGCTGTTAGATTCTCTTGACTATACTTACCTCCCACCATTCCTGTTCCAGCTCTTTAGAAATATTTCTTAAAAGCCTTCATAAATAATCACATTTTTAACATTTAAATTTACTGAAGCAAATGGTATAGCCATCCCCACAATCAAATACTATCATATCTATCATTTTCTTCTGTCCCTTCACTTTATTTTCTCCTCAATTCACCTCCATTTTGTTTTCCATTTTGATTCCTTTTGGCCTATGTTTGTTTGTTTGTTTGTTTCTTTCCTTCCTTCCTTCCTTCTTTCTCTTTTTTCTTTTTCTTTTTTTAAAAGAGTCTCACTCTGTCGCCCAGGATGGAGTGCAGTGGCATGATCTCAGCTCACTGCAACCTCCGCCTCCCAAGTTCAAGTGATTCTTCTGCCTCAGCCTCCTGAGTAGCTGTGATTACAGGCACGTGCCATCACGCCCAGCTAATTTTTGTATTTTTAGTAGAGACGGGGTTTCTCCATGTTGGCCAGGATGGTCTCGAACTCCTGACCTCGTGATCTGTGCGCCTCAGCCTCCCAAAGTGCTGGGATTATATGTCTTTGTTTTAATGATTACTTTTCTTCCTTGGACAACATTCCTTCTCATTTGTTAAGATGAGGTGTTGGAGGAAAAGGATGGAAACAAATATTTTTAAAAATCCTATTGAGCCTAGATATAATGTCTCCCTTTACTTCACTCATTCTTTGCTCTTGTCCTCATCTCCATTAATTATTTCTTCTTCCATTGTCCCTGACTGATTCAAAATGAATACTGGACCAATCCAAATGTCCTCTTTTTTTTCCCCCTGGAATCTGAGCATTATAATGGGAACTGCAGATTGATGCCACTATAAATTGATAGTTTCTAACCAAAAATGTGTATTCAGGTCTGCACAGAAATATCCTATTGTTTTATTATTTTTTTTCTCACTGGCTGTCTTCTCATTGTCCAGATTGGCTATTTCAATTTTTTTATTCATTTCAAAACTTTCTAATTCCAGGCTTCACCCTTTGCTCTTAGGAAATAACTTACTCTTCAATTTTGCGCGGAAAATAGAAAATAGAAACCATCACACAGGATTTTCTTCAGCTTCCTTAAATCACATATGCAATTTGCCTGAACTCATTCTTCCTTGATGCTTGTGTTTGCAATGGAAGAGGTGCCATTTCCCATGTCTAAAGTTGAGGATTCTAAAACTGCCTGTTTCCTGTGTTTTACACTCTTTTACTTGTATTGCTAACATTTTTCTCCTTGATATTTCAATTGTTTAAGAAGATTTAAACACCTGATAGTCTAATCTTTTTTTTTTTTTTTTACCTTAAGGAAGTGAACAAGACCCTTAAGTTAACCCTACAAATCAGTTTAACCAGAGAGCTACCTCTTTCTTTCTCTTCAAACTCAAGCATTTTGAAAGAAAAGAGGTATGTAGAATAGCCATTAAATGAGGTAAAGTCCTCATTTAACCATTTACCATCTGGGACATTAAAATTTGCTGTTTATCTTTCAAATTGAACTGTTTTCACAAAGATTCTCATTGCCATACTTGTAGCCTTATCTAATAAAAATCTTTTAGTCTCTATTTTATTGATCTTTCTTTAGCATGTGATGGCCTAGATCACCTTTGGAAATGTTTTTCTCTTGAATTCTGTGATGCCACACCTTCCATCTTATTCTTCTTCCTCCTTCCATTATGCCTATGACTCCCAAATCTGTCGACCTAAACTACATGTTTTAATTTCTTATGGTTGTTGCAACAAATTACCGTACACTGGGAGGTTTGAAACAACAGAAATTTACTCTCTCACAGTTCTGGAGACTAGAAATCTGAAAGTAATGGGATCTCGGAACCACACTCCCACCAGAAGCCCTATGGAAGCACCCATTCCTTATCTCTTCCTGCTTCTGGGGGCTGTTGGCATTTCTTGGTACGATGGTTAGTTTTCTGTGTAAAGTTGGTGAGGTTATAGTAACCAGTGATTTAACCAAACACTTAACTGAGGTGTTGCTGTGAAGGTATATTGTAGATATGGTTAATATTTACAATCAATTGGCTTTAAGTAAAGAGGATTATTAGACTAGCTAGTATAATACTATTATTTTCAATTAGAAAAATATATTGTTAATGTCAGTGGAGCTTGCAAAGAAAGATTTTAAATTCCTAGGTGAGTCTAGTTTTCCTGGGGTTCACCCGTACCTCTCAGCTCTGGCCTCCTCTGTGTCATGAGGGCTCTTCTCCAGCCTGGCTCGTCACCATGCTTTTCAACTGTAGAGGGTCAGTGTCAGCAAGATGTGAGCACTGGAAACTACAAAATACTGCTTAGAGAAATCATAGAAGGGCCAAATAGATGAAAATATGTACGTGTTCATAACTGACACACATACTCTTGAAACCTCAATAAAAATTCAACCAGGGATTATTGTGTAAACTTACAAGTTGATTTTGAGATTTACATGAAATAGTCAAAGATATAAAAGAAACAGTACAATCTTGAAGGAGCAAAAAAAGTTGGGGACTATCAGTAAAGATGCAGCTAATAAGACAATATAGTATAGGAACAAGGATGGACAAAGAGATCAATGGAACAATATAGAAAATCCAGTGGTAGCCTCATACATATCTGATCACTTGATCTAAAACAAAAACATCAATATATTCAGTGGGTAAAAGGGTTGTCTTTTGAAAAAGTAATGTTGGCCAACTGGATATCTATATGGGGAGAATGTGAACTTTGATCTCTACTTCATATACCACACTTGAAAATTAGTTTTGAGAGAAAGTAGGTACCTAAAGGTAAAAGGTAAAGTTTCTGTTAATCAAAAACTACCATAAAGAAAAGGAAACATTATGCCACAGAATAGAAGAAAATACTTGCACACATATATCTAAAACATGCCCAGAATATATAAAGAAACCCTTCGAATCAATAAGCAAAAGACAAGCATAACAAATTTTAAAATTAAAAATGAGTTAAAGAGGGATTTAGCCCAGGAGGATATCTAAATAATCAGTAAGTATATGAATAGGTAAGGAATATCATTACTCATCACTGAAATGCAAATTAACATAAAGAGTGGTAATATTTCCCCTGACACAAAATAGTTAAAATTTATAAAGATTGACTACATCAATGCTGGTGAAGATGAGCAACTAGAACTCTCATATTTTGCTTTTGGGGAATATGAAATGATATAAGTCCTTTAGAAAGTTAGCTGTTTTTGCTAAATCTAAACATAAACCTGTCCAATGACCCAGCAATTCAACCCTGGAGCATACACTCAGAAGAAATGAGTGCATACATTTACATTCTCTCATACACACACTAAAGATAAAAATGTTTCTAGTAACTTTATTTATAGTAGCTGAAAATTAGAAACTACTCTAATGCCCATCAATAGAATGAAGAAATAAATTGTGATATGTTCATATAATGAATTCTACCTAGCAGTTAAAAAAATGAACTAATGGTACATGTAACAATATGGTTGAATCTCAGAGACATTATGCTGCATGAAAGAAGTCAATTATAAAAGAGTGTGTATTGTATAATTCAATGTATAAACTTTAAGAATAGGCAAAACAAATCAATAATGGTAACAGAATATTCTTTATTTTCTGAGATGGGGTAAACTGGGCAGAGGACAAACAGAAACTTTTGTTTTGTATCTTGATCTAAGTGGTGGTTGCATGGGGACATAGTTACATAAAAATTATTCAGGTTTTAATTTAAGCATATATACTTTTTATCTATGTTATGCCTCAGTTAAAAATGTACATAACAACTATAAAAAATACTCAGGTTACAATTATGTGAAGTCAAATTCAAGATTCTAAACTGTATTATAATATGATTCCTTATATATAGGAAAAAGTGCTAGAAAATTAAAATAAAAGTGGTTACTTCCTGGACAAAACTGTTTTGGTCTAATGTGTATATTTGTGAAGAAATAATGCATTTTTTAATTATTATACTTTAAGTTCTGGGATACATGTGCAGAAAGTGCAGGGTTGTTACATAGGTATACACGTGCTATGGTGGTTTGCTGCACCCATCAACCCGTCATCTCTATTAGGTATTTCTCCTAATACTTTCCCTCCCCTAGCCCCCCACCCCCTGATAGGCTTCAGTGTGTGATGTTCCTCTTTCTGTGTCCGTGTGTTCTCATTGTTCAACTCCCACTTATGAATGAGAACACGTGGTGTCTGGTTTTCTGTTCCTGTGTTAGTTTGCTGAGAATGACGATTTTCAGCTACACACATGTCCCTGAAAAGGACATAAACTCATCCTTTTTATGGCTGCATAGTATTCCATGGTGTATATGTGCCACATTTTCTTTATCCAGTCTACAATTGATGGGCATTTGGGTTGGTTCCAAGTCTTTGCTATTGTGAACAGTGCCACAATAAACATACGTGTGCATGTATTTACAGTAGAATGATTTATAATCCTTTGAGTATATACCCAGTAATGAGATTGCTGGGTCAAATGGTATTTCTAGTTCTAGATCCTTGAGGAATCACCACACTGTCTTCCACAATGGTTGAACTCATTTACACTCCCACCAACAGCGTAAAAGCATTCCTATTTCTCCACATCCTCTCCAGCATCTGTTGTTTCCTGACTTTTTAATGATCGCCATTCTAACTGGCAGATTGACCATTAAGAAGCATAATTTGCAGGTGAGAATTTCTGGCAAGGTGGTTTTTTGGTCTTTTGTTTTGTTTTGGAAGCTGGTGGAAGAGCGACCTGTGTGCCCACGAATGGGTATTATAAGCAACTGGCTATTTGACAAGGCTTTAATATACACATCAAGAAGCACACCCACCTAAAATGGCCGATAAACAATTGGAAATCATTTGGTTGCATTATATACTCACCTCAGGAAAATATAACTGTGTCTTACTTTAATGGGGGACCAAGTAGGATTCATATGTTTTTAGAAAAAAATATGTAAATAAGTATATGCACCTACTATGTGCCCACAGAAATTAAAAATCAAAAAAGAAAAAATCATAAGTAAGTAGGTGCAAAAGTGGACAACTTTTGGACTTAGACTTGAAATCAGAAGATCGGGCTTGAATTCCAGATCTAACTCATAATGGGCATGAAATTTTCAATAATATAACTTACGACTAATTTTCTTATATATTTAAATATCTTGTAAAGATAAAAATGAGGCAAGTAAGATGTTTTTGAACTGGAAAGCATTCAAACAAAGCATATTGTTGTATGTTATTATAATAATATATAGTTGTGTGTGTGTGTGCGGGGAGATATTGTAGAGACTTCCACTCAGAGCAAGTCTTATATATGTTTTATACACTCCTACACACACCATTTCTTAAACCCTTCTGCATTGAAAAGCCTCCTTCTTAGGGACATTAGCTCCTTCCTCTCCCAATGTGATTTCAGGGAAAGTTGGTATATTACCTGTCCCTGCCTCCTAACAACAAGTGATTGGTCCAGACCTTGGAAACTGACCGAGGTCTGGACAAACAGAATATTCCTTAAAAATTTATGAACTAGATTAGAAAATAGACATAGTTCTTCTTTGATTGTAGAAATATGAAAATGTATAATATAATAGCTACATTTCTCATCCAGTAGAAGTAGCCCATCCACAGTGAGAGAATAAACCAGGTAGGAAAAGAGAAGCTGGATTACAGAAAAAGCAAGTGAAAAAGAAGAGAGCATAAGAGAATGAGAGGACATGAGAGAGTGATCTGGCAGTCTTCACTCTGTCATTTTAGTTGTTTCTAAGCTGGGTTGCATCTCTGCTCTGTCCACTCTTCATAGTTCAACCTGAGATAGCCCAGTATCCTTGTGATGAATTTCTCCCTTTACTTTAAGCTAGTTTGGTTTTGACCATTTGCAAGCTAAGGGGTTGACACAGACTGAGTTGCTTAGGAAGCAAACTCTGAGATGATGATTGGCATGCAGAACATTTGCTCAGGTGTGTTCTTGGGATCAACTTCTGTGAAGGGAAGGGAAGACAGCAGGATTGGATAGAAGGAGAAGATGAGATATAATGCAATCTCAATGAAGACCTCAGCTGACCTGAAAGACAGCCTGGAAGCTGGAATGGCCTTAGAGGTCTGTTCTAATTTGGGACAGGAGATGTTTTCCCCTGACATTCAGCAGTCATTAAATGTAAGCCATGCTAGAAAGAGTGTGTAACTTATGGTGAGACATTTTTCTGCAACAAAGGCAATCACTGAAGTGGGGTGGCAGTTGAGGGTCATTCCCTGGCCATACTACCAGCAGCTGGGGGAGTAAACTCTCCCTTCCTGAATTGGGGATCTGGGTGGCCCATTACAGAATCCCCATAGTCCAACTCAAATCCTTTCTATCTGCATGGGTTTCAGGTCTACAGAAAAAAACACAAGTTCACCTGCAGGACTTGTGAATGTATCTTTAAAGTTAACTTAAAGTACTCCAAAAGTAGTTACTAAAATTGAATGCTTCTTGAATTCTATGTTATTTCGTCATCATATAAGCTGTTTAATTTTCTTTATCGAATTTCAAAGCAGAGTTTTCAAGTCTTCAAGTCTTGTTCTGGATCAGAATACTCTGTGGAGCTTGTTAAAAATACAGACATATGGGCTGCACTTTGGAGTGACTGAAACAGAAGTTCCTGAGTAGAGCCTGGGAAATCATATTTTTAAAAGCATATAAATGGCACAGGCCTTTTGAAAGGCAAGATCAACTCCTAGATATTAGTTGTAAGCTCCAGCTTCCATTGGTTTATTATTCTTTAAACTACTTAAAAAGAAACAAGCTATTCAAATGTACAACTTATTACAATGCAATTAGTGACTAAAATAGGCACCAAATTCAATGTCAATAAGTAACCTATGACTCACTGGCCCTTGCACTGACATGATAAACTAGGACCCTGTGTCTCCCAAGCTCTCAGAATAATCCTAGGAGCAATTGTGCTTTTGGCCATGTTTTTCTCCTTCCTGCCTTCTGTTTTCTTGGCCTTTCCACTGGGCAGTTGCTTTAGTTGGCAGCTGTCACATATTGCTTTCACTTCCATGAGATGTCATTTACAATAGGCATGATAACCATTTCTACTCTTGAGGACAACAGTCTTCTCCAAACTTTGCCACCGCAAAGGGGCACCACTACTGCTTGCTTTCCTGGGAATCAGCAGGGCCATCTCAGCTAAATACTATTGCCTATTCCACTGGGTGCTGCTGGTGATGCACCGGGCAAATGCAGGGCAAATAGATTCTGGCACTCTACAGTAAATTGGGGGAAAAAGGTACTCTCATTTTTTTTTTCCATTAAAGATAAAATCAGGTATATTTGAGTGAAATATATCTTTTACTTTTGACTTTCTGCCTTCTCCAGAATTCAAACAAGGACAGTATCAGAAACAATTCTGAGTGACAGTACGTTATACTCAAAAATCTTCCCCTACTCAAATTCAGAAATCTGTTACTAGATGTGTGTGTCTACCTGTCCTGTGTTTTAGAATTAGCTTCTCTTGGAAGTTCCTTAGTCCTTTAAATAGTTAGGTTTCCAAAGGTCTGTTTGATAAGTTGACCAAATATACATGTTGATATGGTTTGGCTGTGTCCCCACCCAAATCTCATCTTAAATTGTAGCTCCCATAATTTCCATGTGTCATGGGAGGGACCCAGTGGGAGATAATGGAATCACGGGGACAGGTTTTTCCCATGCTGTTCTCATGATAGTGAATAAATCTCATGAGATCTGATAGTTTTATAAAGGGGAGTTCCCCTGCACATGCTCTCTTGCTTATCACCATGTAAGATGTGACTTTGCTCCTCATTCTCCTGCTCCTCATTCTCCTTTGCCATAATTGTGAGGCCTCCCCAACCATGTGGAACTGTGAATCAATTAAACCTCTTTCCTTTATAAATTTCTCATCCAAAATATATATAAAACTCAGGCCAGATGCAGTGGCTCATGCCTGTAACCCTAGCCCTTTGGGAGGTTGAGGTGGGCAGATCACTTGAGGTCAGGAGTTCAAAACCAGCTGGGCCAACATGGAGAAACCCCATGTCTACTAAAAATACAAAACAATTAGCCAGGTATGGTGGTGGGCATCTGTAATCTCAGCTACTTGGGAAGATGAGGCAGGAGAATCGCTTGAACCTGGGAGGCGGAGGTTGCAGTGAGCTGAGATTGTGCCACTGCACTCCAGCCTGGGCAACAGAGTGAAACTCCATCAAAAACAAAACAAAACAAAACCAAAAAATCCAAAAAACTCAATATGCAACAGTAAGGAAACATAGAAATCAATTTTTAAAATGGGCAAAAGCTTGGACACTTACCAAGAAGGTTATAAGGATGGCATAGAAGCATATTAAAAATGTTCAACATCATTAGCCATAAGTGAAATGCAAAGTTAAGCATTAATGAAATACCACTGCACACTTATTAGAATGCAGAAAATAAAAAATACTGACAACACCAAGTGCTGACGAAGATGTAGAGCAACTAAAACTCTCATACATTGCTGGTGGTAGTGAAAAATGGTACAGCTATTACATAAAATGGTTTGACAGTTTCTCATCAAGTTAAACATGTAGTTATGACTCAGCAACTCTGATTTTTTAGGAAATGAAAGCTTTTGTTCAAACAAAAACCTCCAAGCAGATGTTAATATAGTAGCTCTCTTCATAATATATTCCCAAAACGGGAGACAGCGCAAAAGTCCTTCAATGAGTAATGGAGGAAGAAACTATGATACCTCAGTACAATGAAACACTACTCAGCAATAAAAAAGAACAAACTATTGATTCAGATCAGAATTTGAATTAATTTCAAGTGCATTATAATGGGAAAAAGAAGTTAGTCTCAAAAGGTTGCATATCACATGATTCCATTTATATGAAATTCCCAGAAAGATAAAAGAAATGGACAGGAGATCAGTGGTTGCCAAAGATTAGGGGAATGGAGTGCTGTGATTATAAAGAAATGACACCAGGGAGTCTGAGGTGATAGAAGGAACTCTTTTCATATCCTGATAATGGTGGTAGTTTATTTGAATCTATAAAAGTATCAAAATTCAAAGACCTGTACAAGAAAGTCTGTGACTACATGATAATTTAAAAAGCAAAATTAATATTTTTTAAATCCCATGCTTACAACTTACAAAGATCTGGATGAGTTTGTCAGGTTCTAGCTATAAGGAGCTTATACAATAACATTAGAGGTATTTTCTCTTGCTCGACCTTACAGTTAAAAATCTAACCAGGCCTCTATGTCTCCATGTGTTAAATCTATATGTTAAACATTGTTTGTGTAAGCTATATTTTCTTCCCTTTATCTGTGTTGGCTTCATTTTGAAAAGCTCTCCCTATAAGATGACAATAACTTCAGGTTTATGTTTGCCCTACAAGCAAAAAGAAATTATCTCTGGCCAGGTGTGGTGGCTCATGCCTGTAATCCCAGCACTTTGGGAGGCTGAGGTGCGTGGATCACCTGAGGTCAGGTGTTTGAGACCAACCTGGCCAACATGGTGAAACCTCGTCTCTCCTAAAAATAAAAAAAAATAATAAAAAAAAAAATCAGCCGGGCGTGGTGGTACGCTTCTGTAATCCCAGCTACGCTTCTGTAATCCCAGCTACTCGGGAGGCTGGGCTGAGGCAGGAGAATCACTTGAACCCGGGAGGCAGAGGTTGCAGTGAGCCGAGATTGCACCATTGCACTCCAGGCCAGGCAATAGAGCAAGATTCAGTCAAAAAAAAAAAAAAAAAAAAAAAAAAAAAGGAAGAAAGAAAAGAAAAGAAAAAGAAAAAGAAAAAAAGAAATTATGTCTTTCTCAATAGCTTCAGAGTTCTCTGGGAGGAAACAATTTTCTTTGGCAAAGCTATGTCCCATGCCCATTCCTCAATGTATCATTTGGCAAGGAGATAGAGCTTTCTCTTTGTCTAGGCATCCGTTTTATGTCCACTGTTGAGCCAGCCCCATTCATTTCCAGGCAAGAATGAAGCAAATGAGGTTGACCAAAGGCATGCTGGACAGACGTAAAACATATGTCATCTCTCTTGGACTTAGTGCTGGGGAAGACACTTAACTTTTCTTTGTCTCAATTTGACCACGCAAAAAGGTAGTAATAATCATACTTTCTTCAAGCAATGACAACATCTATCCACAAGTAAGCTGGATTGCAAACTGGCTGCTTTATTTCTCCCAGCCATCATCATAGGATGTTAGAGATGGTTAAAATGAATGAAGCAACAGTGCCATAGTATCTACATTTCATGCCTATAAAAATCACAGGATGCTAGTAATGAAAGGGTTCATGAAGAGTCACCTACCTCAGTCGTCTGATTTCAGGAAAAGTTATACTTGCACATTTCTAGAAAGGAGAAAAAAATACATGTTTATGATTTTCATGGCATAGTATTCTATGATAACTCTTGGTAATGTTTTACCACCTTGATTACATTCTTAGGAATCTCAGAAATGTCTTAAACTCAACTAGTCTTTCATGTTATTGCTTATATGAAATAACATGAAAACTCACATCCCATTTTTCTATCTTTACTAATTTTTTAAAAAGGAAAAATATAGCTGGTCACTCTATTTTTAAATATCTTCATATATGGTACTTGAAAATGTTATTAAGTCATAAATTCCTCCACCAATCATTTGTTCTCCATACGCTAAACTCTTGATCCACTAAATTTTCTTTACAGGTTGCATTTTTTTTAACACTTTGAATATATATATTTTAACTCTTCAAAATTTCTGAACAATCTCTTTCAGGGCAGCAGAAATCTGAGCTCTACCCATTTTTTCAGTAACAACTAAAAACTCCAGAAATGTCTTCAGAAGATGAAAAGAAGCATGTGTCTGGAGAAAAGGTTATTCCAGGATTCTGAGGGAGTCCCAACACTTTCCAGACCATCTGGCTGAAATCTAATTGCTAATGAAATGAACAGATTTTTTTTTTTTTTATCCACAAGTATAGCCTGAAGGGGAATTAAGCCAGGATTTTCGAGAATGCCTGGCACAAAAGAGCTGTTGTCAAAGAAAGCTAAAAAGAATAGTGATAATGATAGTACATTAAACCACACAAAATATATATTTTCATTTGCTTTTGGAGAAGACAGTTAGGGCTGCTTGTGTAATGAATTATTATTACCCACTAAGTCAGCTGCACTAATTAGAATCAATTTAATTTCTCTAATCTATTATAAAAAATGAATACTAGCCAGGACTCAGATTTTTTTTTTTCCTGAAAAAAACTGACACTGTAGCTTTAATTGTGCATGGAACTGAAAAGGTTGTCATGGAGATGGGAATCTGTGATAGGCCTGCTCCACTTCGCTGGCCTTGTTCTGAGCCTGAAGTGGAAGGTTCTATTGTTAGAGTAGGTTTTCAATTTCTTGCAATAAAACCTGTGTTTAGATTTTTTTCAGTGCAATTTTGTTCATGCTGCTATCTTTTGTTTCATGAAAACAGTGAGAGTGCTTATAATGACAATAATGAGACCGTTTTAGAATATTCTATTTGTGATTGTTGGGGAGCACACAAAATGGTGTCCAACAAACTCTGATAGTCCTGCAGGCTCCTGCAATAGTTTGGAAACGTTTGCCACCTAGTGGCGGCATTTGAGAAATGCTGAGAGATAGTAAACATTGTTACCTTTTGGCTAGTAGGAAGCAGAAAGAAAAGCGTATATTGTTCATTTCTTTTTTTTCTTAAGATATAGAACAATTCCGATTTCCCATCCTTATTTCGTTATTTTAAAAATAATATTTTAATGGTATTTGCTTATTTCATTTAAATATTGAAATTACTGACATAACATTGTTTATATCTTTCTATTATATTTTAACAATTATAGAATCTAAAGTAATATCCTGGCTTTTATTTCTGACTTTTTTGACTTCTCTTTTTTTCTTGACTTTGGGGTTTATAAATTGTGTTTTATTTTTAAAGGACCAACTTTTGGTCTTCTTTATTAATTTTATGTTTGTTTTCTCTTCATTGTGCTTCTGCCTGTGTCATCTTTTTCTTCATCTTTCGTTGGATTAATTTGCTTTTCTGATTGCTTCTTCGGATAGATATGTAGAGTGTTGATATTCAATATTCTTTTCTAACATATGCACATAAGCCTGCACATTTTACCTACGCATAACTTTAGTTATGTATTTTGATATGCCAACCATGTTATCATTTATTTCCAAACATTTTCTAATTTTCATTGTGATTACTTGTTTTCACAACCGTGTTTTAACACCTATATACATGATAGCAATTATTAAGGTTTTTTTCCGTTTATCTTTTTGTTACTGCTTTCTAGTTTAATTCTACTTTCTGCAGAGAATAGAACCTCCTCTGAGATTTAAAGTAAACACATCCATCAAACAAATTATTATTTAATAGACTTCTGGCCACTATTTACACCTGGTGCTTCTCTTCATGCTGTTGCTTGGAATACCTTTAAGGATCAGCTAACATGTCAATTACCCAATAAAATATTGGCCAATTCCTTCTTTTGATATTTCCTTAATCACAATTAATTTCTCCTTCTATTGTGCTCCCACAGCCTTTTGTTCTTACTGCTATTACAATACCGCTTCCATTGCATTATATCTAGAGGTAAGCGTGTGAGTGCATTTAGCCATCTTTTGCCAGATTAAGAATTTCCTTGAGAGAAAAATGCTTTATTACTTTTTTATTCCTCTGTACCTACATTACTAGCAGGGGTGTGGTAGGCTTCCCATAAATATTTACAAAATTAATGAATTGTCTGCCTTTTACTTTTCAGCCCCTCCTGAACTATTCTGCTTCCCGTTACCTTTATTCTTTTTATTCCTCCTCATTAGGATGGTGCCCCCTGCTACAGGGCCTTTGCAAACGGTTTTGTCTGCCTGGAATAACATTCTTTCCTCCCCTTTTTCACCTGGTTAACACCGAGTCATCCTCTGGTTCTCAGTTCAGATATCTCCCTTTGAAGGAAGTTTTAACCCAGTCCCTGACCAGGAAATTCTCCTTATTATACACTTTCATTGTATAATATTGTTATTCTTAGTGTTCATAACATTTTTAAATTTTTCCACAAAAATAATTATAAAAGAGAAGTTATAAAATCAATCTGAAAAAAATTTAACCTTATTTAAAAAAAAACACAGACCAAAACTATTTGAAGGGAAAAATCCTCATTTGAATACTTGAGTTATTGCAAAAAGAATCTCCCCTTAGCCTACATATATATTGAAAACACTCCGTTATGTCTCTTGGTGGAATTTTCACAGTCTGGCTTCAGTCAGTAAATGCACAAACAACCCTGAGCACATGTGTGGGTCATTATAGTGAAGAAAACACAGGCTTCAGATTCAGATCTGTTTCCAATAGTATGGCTATTTCAAACCGTGAGATCTTGATCTTAGAATTTCGATTTCTTCATCTGTTAAATGGGTTTAACAAAAATCGTTTTATAGGACAGTTGGAAATATTAGCACACCCTTATTTTTTTTAAATCATCCTTGTTAATTCTTGCTAACCAAAATGTGCTAGGAAAGCAAAAATAAATAAGATATCGTCCTGGAACTCAAGTAGACTCGTGACGGAGTTCAATACATAAATCAATGATTATTACGATGAGAGATAACACTGAGAGGTACGGATAATCCAGGACCGTGGACAGGTGGGCAGTGTGGTCAAGCAGGGATGGGTCCCCCAGTGCTGTCAGTGGGGGTAGGAATAAGCAGATGGTGTTGCCAATCTTCTCTTATATTAGAGGCATTTTGGCTAGTACATGTTCTAGCACACTGGTTGGGCAAAACCTTGTATCTTTCCAGACACTGGGCGCACGATTTAGGGCATATCTTTTAATCTCTATGTGCCTCAGTTTTGTCCTCTGTGATGATAGTAGTAGCTAAAACTTACAAAGCACTTACTAGGTGCCAGACACTCTTCTAATTGCTTTATGTATCTTAATTCCCTTAATCCTTACAACAACCACATTTTACAGAAAAGGAACCAAGGACTGATAAAGTTAAATACCAAGTATCTTGCCCAAAGTCAAAGAAATAATACAAATGGCAGAGCTGGGATTCAAACTCAGGCAATCTTATCTCCAAAGTTTCATGCTGAACCATAACTGACTCTCTATAGTGCAATGAATAATAATAATAGCTACATATCCAGCACTAACCACATGGCCTGCACACAGGAAGCATTCCATCGATTTTGGCTTTGATTACTATTAGTTAACTCTTTAATTTAAAGTATTTTTAAAAAATTTAATTATCCAGGAAATATTTCAAAATCTTGTTTCTCTGGTTTTTACCAATAGATGTAAGCAGATTACTAATCATGGGCAATATTTTTGACTTTCAAGAGCCCTCTTGTGGAAAAGTATAATAATCCAGGACAGCATTTTTATTTATCTAAGGATTGTCATATATGTGAAAAGAAATCCTAAATGTAAAGAAAATTCATTATTTTTTCAATCTGGCATCACACTTGGTTTCACTGAATGTAGGAAATATATTATTGATGACTCACATTATGAAATTAAGTAGGTAAAACATTGCAGTGCTGTAAAAAATTAAAAAGCAATTCCACAGAAAAATTGAAATCCATTTTGTAAGTAACCGCAGAGCAAACTGCATGGCTTAACAAATAGTTCCTATTAACTTTTAAAATTGTCAGAAAAATTCCAAGTTAAAACATTACAGGTAAAATCTACTTATCTAAAGAAAATAATTACAACATTAGCATTTAGTATGAAGCGATAGTATTCTTTTCTTTTGCGTCATTTATTCATTTTAAAACAAGTTTGACTAAGGAATTAAACTTGAATGAGTAATAACCCTGAATATGTTTAAATATGCTATAGTGTTTAAAAGGTTCTTAGAGCAATTGAAGATATGAACTGATTAAATATTAGTGTCTAGATGAATCATTTATTAGATGACTCTATTGTGAGAATTAATGCATGCCTTTTACCCAGGAGAAAATATTCCCCTGGCAATGAGTATTTATTTGTCTCTAATGTTCCCTGGTTTGTTATTGCAGAAATGTGTATCACAGTGACTTTATCTCTACTTTCATTTATAAAATGATGCCGCTATCTGCTCTGAAAGCAGGGAGACAGCTGCACTTTCTAACTCATGTTTCTGAATCATAATGAGTGGTCCTAGCCATGTGCTTTTTTCTTGTGTTTTTTTTTCTTCTCATCTCCACTCTAAAAATAGAGATGATATGAAAAACCTGCAGTTCTTTCCAAATGAAATTTTATGTGGTCAAAGGATCTTTTAAATACAAGCTTACTATTTAAGTAATTTTCAAACCTCATCAATTTAATTTATTAGCAAGAGCTCAATGTTAACTTCTAATTTTCTTCCAACAAAGATATTTACTGAGCATCTATACTGTTATTCAGGTAATGTACTAATGTTTTATGGCCATTATCTCTTATTATCTTTACAATAAAAAGACACCATCAATCAGGGTAGTTAAGTTTCTCAAGTTCCTAGAAAAAGTAAATGCAAAGCTGAGACTGGAACCCACACCTGTCTGACTTAGTGGTTTCCCAGCTATTTGTCAATGGCTTCCTTAATGCCTTAGAGACCAGGAAGCATCTCGGGTGCTTCCAAGTTTTGGGGAAGGATGTGAGAAGTGTCTGAGCAGGTATAACTTGGGTTTTCAGCATGTTGCAGAGAAATTTTTTAATGTTTCACATTTTGAGGTTCTCTGAAATATTTTATTTGCAGAAGAGTAAAAGAGTTCTGCAACTAAAAACAAGATGAATACCACTCTAACTACATATACTTCTCTCTTAATTTCTATTTCTCTGAATAGGGAGGGTAGAAGTTCCCTTCAGTGACTTTATTTCCTATCACCACCATCCCCCTTTTCCATCTTCCTGGCTTTCACTACAGGTTTTCTCTTGAGTTCCGATTTAGCTTGCTTTAGTATAGCATACCCAAGTATATTACAGCTCCGAAGCTCTACCCATGTTTCTCTTCCAGCTACACTTGAGATGCAAGCTAGAGAATGAAGAGGTAGGGCCTAATAGGAAGAGGAACCCACACCTGGGTTCCAAGACCAGGTGGAATATCCAGCTAATATTAACCTGTTAGTTATCTCTCAGAAATCTATTTCCCCATCTATAAAATGGGGATAATAGCATTCATATTATTTTGAGGATTAAATGGACTACCCCATGAAATTCATATATTAAAGTGCTAAATGAAAGTTAAAATATTAATGTTCTTTCTGTGTGTGTGTGTGTAAGTGTGTGTGTGTTTTCTGAGACAGGGTCTCGGTCTGTTGCCCAGGCTAGAGTACAGTGGCACAATCATAGCTCACTGCAGCTTCAAACTCCCTGGCTCAAGCAATCCTCCTGCCTCAGCCTCCAGAGTAGCTGGATTATAGGTGTGCAACACCATGCCTGACTAATTATTTTTATTTTTGTAGAAACCCTGACTGAAAATAAAATATTAAAATAAATAAGTAAAATTACTGGTGGGAAAGTCTTGGGGCTACAAGTAAGCATGGGTTGGAGAAGCACCTTAAATGAGACTGGCAGGGAGGCAGAATCCTGGTGACCAGGTTAAAGAATCTGGATCTTATCCTAAGCATCTCTCAAGTATCATTTTCTCAGGTCCTTTCATCTTGATTTAGTTCTGATGGAACTAAAAGAGTATAGAAACATTCTGTCCCTAAGAAGAAGAAAAATCCTAAATTAAACTACTCCATAAGGGTGAATAGTAATTCAAGGAGGGGCTAAATGACTTGTTCAGTGCTTTCCTCTGAACCACCAGTATTGCTGAGTATTTCCCAGGAGCCCCCTAAGTTCTTTTCTAGTGCTCTAGTTTACAAAATATGATTCCATGGCTAAGTGTCTGATTAGGCTCATAGAGAAACCCCATAGAGGCATAGTTCGATATTGCACTAAATGCAGTGACAATAAATTTACTAAGGAAATTTATTTTATTTCTCTTTAGTAAAGGGAATAGTTGCTTTTGCTATCAGAAGCCTGTCACTTTCTTCTAATATTCTAGTTCCCGATACATCTTCAAGTAGAATTTCTTTTAAAGAAGACTTGTGCATGGCAGTTTTATTGCTTGGAAGCTCAATTTGTTACTGGGATAAACCCTGAGTAAAACAAATGGTATGTTTTCTGAAAAGCCTCACAGCTATAGTTTTTCTTCCTGTGTATGTCAAAAGAGATGAAGCTAGAGAAATAAGCAGGAAGACAACCTGGTTAAGATGGCTTAGAAATCTCAACATTTAATGTCATTTACCATTAGCAATGGAACTAAATATATCCAGAAATTATGTTAAGAAGGTGAATTGAATTAAAAATTGAGGTAGTAGGAAGAGAGAGAGAGAGAAAAAAAAGAAAGGAAAGAAAGAAAGGGAAAAGGAAGAAACTCAGTTTTTACATAACTACATCAAAAGACAAAGCATCCTACCCTAGATTAGTATAGTGCATGAGAAGCTTTGAAATTACAAAAACAGATATTAATATAGCTCTCACTATTGAGTAACTACTAGGTGACCAGGTATTTAAGAGTATTATCTCTGATCTTCACAACAACCTTTCAAGGTAATTATTATTGTTTATTTATTTATTCATTTATTTATTTTTGAGATGGAGTTTCACTCTTGTTGCCAGGCTGGAATGCAATGGTGCAATCTCGGCTCACCGCAACCTCCACCTCCCGGGTTCAAAGGATTCTCCTGCCTCAGCCTCCCAAGTAGCTGGGATTACAGGCATGCACCACTGCGCCCGGCTAATTTTTTGATTTTTAGTAGAGACGGGGTTTCTCCATGGTGGTCAGGCTGATCTTGAACTCCCAACCTCAGGTGATATGCCCGTCTTGGCCTCCTAAAGTGCTGGGATTACAGGCATGAGCCACCACACCGTGCTTCTAGTTAATTATTATCTCTGTTTTATAGATAAGACTACTGAGACTTCATGCCAAGTAACTTTCTCATAGTCACAGAGCTAACAGGTATTGATAATGAGAGTCAATCCTCTTCTCCATTTTATGATAGAGCCCACATTTTTTTCTTCTGCTGTAAAATCTCTAAAGAAGGTCTCAAATGTGACTACTACTGTTAAAATCAGCCACAGGAATTTGTGTTTTGAATGCTACATTAAACAAACAAATAATCAAATACACCCACTTCCCATCTCCAGTAGATGTCTCTATCCAGGTTATTTTGTGTGATCTCTACCTCTATCCCTTAGGAGCATCCATTATCATGGCTACCATCAGGAAGTGTAACATGGAATCTCAAGTTTAAGATCACTTTCAACCCCTTGACTAGTAAGTATCTTTCATAGGTAGAAACACATTTGTTGTGAGCCATTACAAGGAAATGTAACTGACTCCCAGGTCACCAGAGATAGGCAACCAGGTAGGAAGTGATAGCAAGAGAGCTACAACTTCAAATCCTAATCACTTTCATTCATAGCAGATGTAAGTTTCAGGATGGCAGCCTGCAAGATTCTTTTGGGTAGTAAAGATAAAATCACCCACATAAACCATGGATTTGCCATCTGGAGTGTATTCTTTGGAACTGGTATATCTGAGTTTAAAAAAAACTCCTTGGCAAAATATTGCTATCCTGTTGCCATAGTCATAGTTACATTTTTTTCCATTTTATCATGTGTGTGCTTTTTTTTTCTTTGACCTATTTCTGGGATGTATTTTAAAAATGGAAAGAAAATTCAAGTTGATGTGATAACAGCATCTGGTTTCCCAAATTAAACAAGCTACCTTTATTACCTTTATATTTCCACCTTATTTTCCTTTAAATTATTAGTAATAGAAGCCTTTTTGGTATATGTTTGGATTTTAAAATTTAGGTGAATATATTTTGAATCACATTTCTAAAATCAAGTTGATATTCCTGAAGTAATTTATCCATTGAAGTTGCTGAGTATGATTCTATTTCTGATATTAGAAGTAAAAAAGATACAGAAAATGATATCTAAATATTTTAATTAGACAAATATTTATGAAAAGATTTAGCAAAAATATTTGTGAAATCTATTTTCAGTGGTTTTAATTTTTGCTTCAAGGAACTTTTAAAACATTGAGATCATTTTGTTATTTTTGTCAGATAAGAAATACTTAAATTTCCCAAACTGTACTGTGAGTGGGTATATGAGTTAACATGTATCCCTTAGAATTTGTTTAAGTTTTGTTCTTGTTCAAACTGTTAAAAAGCCCTGTTTGATAAAGAAGAAATTAGAGACTGATGTAGATAATAATATGTTAAAGATTTCCTTGTCAATGATGTAAGAAAAAAAATCTTGTTTTATACAAACATGCACAGATACACATATGTATGTATACACACACGTAAATGTATATATATTTACCGCTATATCCATGTATTTCTAACTTCTAAACAAATAAAAATTGACTCAATTGCCTCCGAAGTGTGACTAAAATATAATAAAATTCTCAGTAATTAAATAAAAAATTAGATGGCGCTGGAAGCCATTATTCTTAGCAAAGTACCCTGGGAGCAGAAAACCAGATCCCACATGTTCTCACTTATAAGTAGGAGCTAAATGGTGAGAACACCTGAACACATAGAGGAGAAAAACGCACACTGGGGCCCATCAGAGGGTAAGGGGTGGGAGGAGGGAGTGAACAAATAATCTGCACAACACATCCCCATGACACATGTTTACCTATGTAACTAACCTGCATATGTACCCAAGATCCTAAGAGTTTTGTTTTTAAGAAAGAAGGAAAATAAACGAGAAAGAAAACAATAAGGATATTTAGCCATCTAAGGTAGGAGTATCAAAACACTTTTCTGTCTTTTAACATCTTCCTTAAGTTATTTGATATTGAGGAGAGGGAATAGAAGTTTCTAATTCTATATTTTAAAATAAGTCCTGTATTTTATGTTTATCACATAGGTACTCGTTTCATGAGAAAATACCTTAGCATAAACTTTGCAATATAAAGAACTCAAATTTCAAGCTCTGATTATGTCCACAAAGAGAATTTAATATATTGTACATGTGAGAATATGCTTTCTTTGAAGAACCTCAAGATTTGGGGGGTTTTCTGTGGACATGGAATTAGTTATTAAATAAGGAAAGTTGGGCCAGTAGTTTTATTGACTTTATCTGACAAATTTCATTAATATTCATAAGATTTTATTAACAAAAAATTTTAGTAATGCTTCGTTTTGTAATATACTTTGAATAAATAAAAGAAACTCATAATAATTATTGTATCTGTTTTCATTGGGACCAACTAGACTCCAAGTGCTTAACATATATTAATTTTGGTTAATAATTCTCCAAGACATTCTACAAGGTAGTTATTAACCCCATCTCACAAATAAGAATGACATAAACATCCAGAGGTTAAGAAAATAGCCAAACTCATACAATTCATTAATCAACCTCAAGGTTGCTTTCAAAGCCTATGCTTTTACTATTAGACTGTCTTTCCTGTAATGAGCATGTTTATTTTCAGCCAGTGCCAACTATTTTAGCGTTAATTTTAGGTTGCACTGCATGTGCTTGTAGTCTCTTTTCTATTTGGATCAGTCAGGGTAGACTAGGATTTGTCGTGGTAGCAATTTAACTCTAAAATGTCCATGGCTTAAGAGTAACCATGGTTTATTTCTTACTCATGTACGCTGTCAAGTTGACAACTGGAGCTCTGCACTAAAGGTCCCAGGAAGACTGAGGCTCCACCTTCTGGAACCTCACAGGTGCTTCAAGAGAGGGAGAGAGAATGGGGTGTGCCACAGATTTTTCAGTGCCTTTACCTGCAACGACGCAGGCACTTCTACTCACATTTTATTGCCCAGAACAAGTCTGAGGGCCCCACATAACTATATGGTCTTAGGGGAGCACAGCTTCTCTTATGCAGGGAAGAACAGGGGAACTGTTCTTTGGTGAACACTAGTAATATCTACCATAGCACTCATATTGTATGTTAATTCTAATTAGCCTTAAGAAGTCTGGTAGGTATTCAGTGATATAATTTTTAAGACTATGCCCTCCAAATTATTTAGGGAAAAGCACATAGACTATATAGCACATACATTATAAAAGGATCAGAGGGAGCACAAAAACAAGCACACGAGCAAAAAGAATTAGATAAATGAGGGAATAAAACCATGCATAATTATTAAAAATATTGATTAGAAAATAACATAAGGACAGAATTAAATTTTAAAAAGATGGTGTCAGCTCTATTAAAGAAACAAAGTCCAACTACAATGCATCCTATGCAGATGAGTCATATCTAAATCTAGTTAAAATATGACTAATTTTGTATGAGTCAAATACAGGCAAAAAGATAGTAGGAGATGAAATCAGAGATGTGCACAGAACGGCAGGTATCTTAAATAGCTTCACCACCAAATATGAAAGAATAGAAATCAGTTAATTCAGCGTCCAAGCCAAGAAAGTGGGAAAGATCACCAAAATATATGTGAGGAAAGCAATAGGAATGTTTTAATAAGAATATTAATGAATTTTGGAACAAGAGGGGAAGGCAGAATCAAACACAAATTCCCCAGGTTTGATTCTTGGAAAACAGCAGCAGTAACAACAACAACAGCAAGATATCAAGCTTTATCAAGCATCAACGATAATTACCCAAAACATAAATGTCAATGTCACAAGAAGTAGTGTACCTTTCTTCTTTCACAAAAAACCTATATTTTGAATTTAATGATTCTTAGATATATGTCGTTACTAACTCCAACCTATTTTCTTCTGTTGCCAATAAATTTGATAATCCAAATAAAGAGAAAAACAAAACCGACAATAACAAGAAAATTAAATCATGAAAGACAAGAATATTTCAGAAATTAGAAACTCATAATTTTCTCAACGAATGAATAATAAATTCAATAATATGTAATGAATAATAACTAAAATCCAATATAAACTGATATTGTTGATAAAATACAAATTATATAATTTGATACAAGAAGAGAAACATATCCAAAGTCCAATAACTGGAAAATATTTTGAGAAAGTTGTCAAGAGATCCTGAACAATATTTCCAATCGAAGTGATTTCAAAGATATATCTTTCAAAGCATGAATAGAAATAGAAACATTGGTATTTAAACTGTGCCTGATTTCATAAAAAGAAAGAAATCTTTTCAATTATTTTGCAAAGTGAGAATTACACATACACTGGAATCTGAGAGAGATAATATAGAATTAAAAAACAAATCTTTCTCTAATCTGTGCAGATAAAAACCCCAGTAAAACAAATAATAATTTAAAAACAAAATTTGACTATTGATGCAAAAATATGGCATACTCCCCAAATGGTTAACATCATAATGTATTTAATATTTTTGTACATGACCTAGTTGAATTATTCTTGGAATTAAGGAATAGTTCAACATCTGGAATCTATTAATTTTATTAGTTATTTTAAGAAGTTACAAGAGTAGGTAAATGATCTTATCAATGAGTACTAAAACAGGTTTGCTAAAACTCAACTATGATTCCTTTCTAAAAAATCATAAACAGTCTGGGCACAGTGGCTCACACCTGTAATCCCAGCACTTTGGGAGGCTGAGGCGGATGGATCACCTGAGGTCAGGGGTTTGAGACCAGCCTGGCCAACACAGTGAAACCCTGTGTCTACTAAAATACAAAAATTGGCTGCGAGTGGTGGTGGGTGCCTGTAATCCTAGCTACTCTGGGGGCTGAGTCATGAGAATTGCTTGAACCCGGGAGGCGGAGGTTGCAGTGAGCTGGGACCATGCCACTGCACTCCAGCCTGGGGTAACAGAGTGAGACTTTGTCTCAAAGAAAAATAAAATCATAAACACAAGATGGATATCATTTCTATTTCTTATACACTAAAATGATATTATGTTTAAAACTGTCATAATATTAAATGCTCCTTAATGTATAACTATGATATATATCTCATGGTTTGCAAAATGCTTTATAGTGAGCCATAAAAGTATTCTATTAAAGTCATGAACTAGAAAGACACAGATACTTGCTACCATCTCTGTTATTTAATATTGTCAGAGAAATGTTAAAGGAGTTAGAAGTTAAAGAAGGAAATACAATGTGTATGCACTAGAAAAGAAAATATAATACATGAATGTCTCTAAATGATATTGTTATATGCTATGCCTAGAGATGCCAAGAAATTAACTGAAAAACCAATAGAAGCAAATAAGAGAGTTTGATAAATTAAATTGCCAAATAATCTAAATAATGTACAAGGTAATGTAAAAGTCTCTGTAATGCCAACAACCGCCAGATAGAGGGAAATGAAGGAAAAAGGGATGTCATCTACAATAATAATACAATGATAATTTCCAAGGAAAAAAAACTTTAAATAAATTGTACAATATGCATATGTATAAGCCACAGACTTTACTAAGAAGTATAAAATAAAATTTGAATGAAAATAGAGACATCTTCTATTCTTCATTTGAAATTCTTAAATTAGAAAGATGTTGATTTTACTAAATTAATTTAAATATGCAATGTAGTACTACTCAAAATCCCAACAGAAAGTTTGGAACTTTATTACGTGATTCTAAAGTTCATCTGGAAGAGTAAGCGTGGGGAAAATTTAAAATATAGCAGCAATGTGGTATATAGTAATAAAGCAGTGTGGTACTGCCTCAGAATGTGCAAATCAATAGAAAGGGCCAGATGTAAGAGATAAATCAAGTATATGTGGGATAATTTTCTCATAAGGTATATGATAAAAGTAGCATTTCAAATTAATGGCAGACAAATAGATTATTCAATAAATAGCATTGAGATAACTAGCTAGCCTCATAGGAGGAAGTGAAATTGTCTGTAATAGCACAGACGTAAAGCCTATTGATTTGGCTCCTGATCCTTCCATTTCTCCACTGCTCACTGCCAGTAACCAGGAGAAGCCATCATCACCTCTCCTGGACCAGAAGAGTCTTCTAGAAACTCTCCCCAACCCAGTTTTCTCTTTAACTTAAATTTAAACAAACACAAAACAAACTATCCAGAGTTTAAAAGAATAAAAATTCAGATTAAGATATTTATATTAATAGGAATTTTCAGAAAAGTTTTCTGAGATGTATTACTAATTCCATAATTTTATTTATGGTTATATTACAAAGCCAGTATTTTAACAGTATCTCACCAATAATATGATTTCAGACCTAGAATGAAATTTTGGAATATAATAAAGTAAGGCTTCTATGTTCAAATACAGTCACTTTTTGATTATTCTCTGATTTCACAATAAGAAGTAAACTTTGATGCAAATAATATACAACATTAGATGATACAGAAACATTTCCCTTGGTTTGGAATAGGTTATATTTATTTTTGGAAGTAGATTTTTCTTTGCAACAGTCACATTTTTTATAGGTTCACATTGGGTGAGGGACCAGACCTTAGCACTTACAAAGTATGATTCTGTGACCAGCTGTATCATCTTTTCCTGGGGACTTGCATGGAATGAAGAATCCCAAGAAACATCCTGTAACTATTGAATCAGAATTTGAATTTTCACAAAATCCACATGTGATTCTTAAGAACATTAATATTTAAGAAGCACTGAACCAGAGTGTCTTCTGGGATAATCTCAGATTTGAAATTTTCTTTCCATAATACATGAAATCGCAGGGAATAAACAGCTCAGTGTGTCTTTCTGTTTGTCTACCTCTTTTCTACCCCTTCACCAAATGTAAAAATTAATATATATCACAGAAAATGAGAATTGACAGGGATGTTTTGCCCTATGTTCCATGATATTAAGCTTAATCAAGCATCAAATATACTTACCCAAAACATAAATGTTAATGTCACAAGAAGTAGTATATTTTTCTTCTTTCACAAAAAAAGATATTTTGCATTTAATCATTCTCAGCTAGATGTCATTGCCAACTCCAACCTATTTTCTTCTATTGCCAATGATATATATATGTCTTTTAAATTTACAATTCAAAGCATTGTGCAAAGATGAAAACATTGAAACAATTTGATTCAGTCAGTATGTGCATGTGTTACTACTCTCTATGACATTTATAGTCTCTCCTGGCAACAAATATGACTTTACAGTTTATGAATGACCTTGAAAGTAGTGTGAAATTGAAACCTGTATCCCAAATTTTGAGGCTATGCTTCTAAATTTGTCTATTTTATATATATCTACCTACCTTGGGGAGACAAATTTCTTTTCTTTTCATTCTTTTGGTCAAAGTAAATTGAACAATAATTATGGGTATACTTTTGCGGCATAAGTACTTTCTAATCTTTCTCTGTCACAGCAGGAAATTGCTTATTGGTATTGTGTATTTCATTTAAAAGCAGATGATCTACCCAACAAGATAAATCTTAGCCATATACTGGCAGCCTGACAAAAATATCCTAAACAGAAAATATGTTGAGAAAATAAGGTACTTAGAAAATTGTCCAAGTTGCCATTGTTTTAGGGATTTGGATATTGCAAATATATGCTGCTCTCCTGCATCTCAAGGTACACAATGATTTTTATTTTTTTATAACAATGCTAAAACTCTCGTTTTCAACCACTGGAGTTTTCTCAATGTGTTTTCTTAGACCATGAAAGAAGGAGGAATCTCCTTTTTGTTCCAGAGGGAAACTTCATATTGAGTAATTCCTGTAGAGGAGACATAGAACTTCATGGAAGGAGGAGAAAGGGAGGCAGTGTTGCTGGTCTCTGAGCCACAGTGTGGTGGTGCAGGGTGAGTCTGGGAGAGGAGATGGCATCACATAGCACTCACGTTGTGGCCTCAGGTACAATGGGATACCCGTGGCTACACTCTATCGCATCTCTTCATTCATCTTCTCAGCAACTCTCCATTGAACACTTACACTGTTCTAGACACTCAAGAAAGAGCACTCATTAAGGCAGACAAAGTTGCCTGCCCTCAAGAAGCTACTATTCTAGTGAAAGAAGACAAACAAAAATAAATCAACCGAAAAGTGGAATATTAGAAAATAACAGTTATGAGAAAAAAGTAAAGTTGGGGTGGGGCACAGGCAGAATTAGGAGGGGTCACTGTATATGGCTGGTCAGTCACCCTTCAAGAATCGGTTCAACACCATTTGAATCTCAGAGTTCCCCTGTGCTTTATAAGATGAATGCTGATAAAAGATTCTCCCTGTCCATGTCTATAGGAGATATCATTACAGCCCTGTGTCTCAGGACTAATTTCTTTTCCCATTTTGTTCATTTATCCATTCAGCTATTTTTAAACAAACATATGCTTGATTTTATAATGTCTCACCTCACAACCATCTAAGGGCTTACTGTCTCTCTCTTTGTAAAATCCCAAATCCTTATCATGGCCTATAAGTCCCCTATCTACGAGCCCATGATCTGGTCTGCTGCTGTCTGACTTCATGCCCTGCCTTTCTCCTCTTCGCTCACTCATCTCCAGCCATCATGGCTTCCTTGGCACACCAAATCTTGCCTCATGGCTTTTACACAACTGTTCCCTTTACCTTAAAGGTTTGTTGTCCAGATATCCACACGGCTTGCTCTTTGGTCTTTCCTCAGTATATTTTCAGAGAAGCCTTTTTTGAGCCTCCACCCCCACCCCCATTCACCCCATTGATCTGTCCTCTTCCTGGATCTCAATTTTATTTATAAACACAGACTGGGTATTTACATCCCTAAACTGGATGATTTATGAAAGGCTTCTCCATGTAGCTGACACTTATGCTGAGGTGCTGATATGGTTTGAGCCTCTGTCCCCACCCAAACCTCATGTCAAATTATAATCCCTAATGTTGGAGGTGGAGCCTGGTGGGAAGTGATTGGATCATGGGGGCGGATTCCCCCTTTGGTGCTGTTTTTTTGATAGCGAGTGAGGGTATTAGTCCATTTTCATACCCGAGACTGGGAAGAAAAAGAGGTTTAATTGGACTTACACTTCCACATGGCTGGGGAGGCCTCAGAATTATGGCAGGAGGTGAGAGGCACTTCTTACATGGCAGCAACAAGAGAAAATGAGAAAGATGCAAAAGCGGAAACCCCTGATAAAGCCATCAGATCTCATGAGACTTACTCACTACTATGAGAACAGTATGGGGAAAACTGCCCCCATGATTCAAATTATCTCCCATTGAGTCCCTCCCACAACACATGAGAATTATGTGAGTACAATTCAAGTTGAGATTTGGGTGGGGACAGAGAGCCAAACCATATCATCCCACCCTTGGCCCTCCAAGATCTCATGTCTTCACATTTCAAAACCAATCATGCCTTCACAACAGTCCCACAAAGTCTTAACTCATTTCAGCATTAACCCATAAGTCCACCGTCCAAAGTCTTATCTGAGAAAGGCAAGTCCCTTCCATCTATGAGCCTGTAAAATCAAAAGCAAGCTAGTTACTTCCTTGATATAATGGGGGGTAGAGGCATTGGGTAAATACAGCCATTCCAAATAGGAGAAATTGACCAAAACAAAGTGGTTATAGGGCCCATGCAAGTCCAAAATCCAGCAGGGCAGTCAAATTTTAAAGTTCCAAAATGGTCTCCTTTGACTCAATTTATCACATCCAGGTCACACTGATGCAAGAGATGGATTCCCATGGTCTTGGGCAGCTCCGCACCTGTGACTTTACAGGATACAACCTCCCTCCCAGATAGTTTCGTGGGCTGGCATTGAGTGTGTGTGGCTTTTCCAGATGAATGGTGCAAGCCATTGGTGATCTACCATTCTGGAGTCTGGATAGTGGCCCTCTTCTCGTAGCTCAACTAGGCAGTACCCTAGTAGGAACTCTGTGTGGGGGCTCTGACCCCGCATTTCCCTTTTGCACTGTCCTAGCGGAGGTTCTCCATGAGTGCCCTGCCCCTGCAGCAAACTTCTGTCTGGGTATCCAGGCATTTCTATACATTATCTGAAATCTAGGTGGAGGTTCCCAGACCTCAATTCTTGACTTCTGTGCACTTGCAGGCTCAACACCACATGGAAGCTGTCAAGGCTTGGGGTTTGCACCCTCTGAAGCCATGGCCCCAGCTCTATGTTGGCCCCTTTCAGCCACAGCTGGTGAGGCTGGGACACAGGGCACCAAGTTCCTAGGCTGCACACAGCATGGGGACCCTGGGCCCGGCCCACAAAACCATTTTCTCCTAGGTCTCCAAGCACGTGATGGGAGGGACTGCCATGAAGGGCTCTGATGTGCCCTAGAGACATTTTCCCCATTGTCTTGGGGATTAACATTCAGCTCCTCCTTACTTATGCAAATATATGCAGCCAGCTTGAATTTCTCCTCAGAAAATGGGTTTTTCTTTTCTATCACATTGTCATGCTGCTGATTTTTCTTAACTTTTATGCTCTGCTTCCCTTATAAAACTGAATGCCTTTAGCAGCGCCCTAGTCACATCTTGAATGCTTTGTTGCTTAGAAATTTCTTCCACTAGATACTCTAAATCATCTCTCTCAACTTCAAAGTTCCACAAATCTCTAGGGCAGGGGCTAAATGCTGCCTATCTCTTTGCTAAAACATAACAAGAGTCACTTTTGTTCCAGTTCTCTGTGGAACACAGAGCCAAACCACATCAGCGAGTTATCCTGAGATCTGGTTGTTTAAAAGTGTGTAGCAACTCTGCCCTCCTCCTCTTCCTCCTGCTTCAACCATGTGAAGACATATCTGGTTCCCGCTGGCTTTCCACCACGATTGTAAGTTTCCTGAGGTCTCCCCAGCCATACTTTCTGTACAGCCTGCAGGAACCACAAGCCAATTAAACATCTTTTCTTTATAAATTACCCAGTCTCAGGTATTTATAGCAGTGTGAGAATGGACTAACACATATGCAAATGACAAAGATGGATTCAGTCAGTGAAAATCAGAAGAAATGCTTTCTAGGCAAGTGGAAATTGAGGCAAAAGGTCTAAAATGGGAATGAGCTTGACACCTTTGATTTACAAGAACATCAATGTGGCCAGAACAAGGAGGACAAAGAGCAGCAAAGTTTTTAGATAAAGTTGGAAAGATAAGCAAGGGCCAGATCATGTGAGAACTCGGTTTATAGTAAACAGTTTAGGTGTTATTCTACATCTGATGGGAAGACTTCATAGAATTTTAAGCGGGAAAGTATTTAGGCAGGTAGTATTTTTCAAGAATCACTTCAGTCATGCAGTAGTGCTATTATTATAGAGACTAGGAAGTTGAGAGAAGGAGCTGCTTTGGAGGAAAATCATGAATTTTGCTTCAGCTCTCCTTGGTATGATGCACATATAAAATATCCATATATAATAATTAAATATCCTGGAGTTCTAGGAAAATACTATGGCCACAATATTGTTAAAACGAAAGATGGAGATTGCTGGCAAGATGGCCGAATAGGAACAGCTCCTTTCTGCAGTTCCCAGTGAGACTGACGCAGAAGGCGGGTGACTTCTGCATTATCAACTGAGGTACCCAGTTAATCACATTGAGACTGGTTGGACAGTGAGTGCAGCCCACGGAGGGTGAGCTGAAGCAGGCTGGGGCATCGCCTCACCCAGGAAGCTCAAGGGGTTGGGGAATTTTCTCTCCTACCCAAGGGAAGCCATGAGGAAATGAGCCTGAGGAACCATGCACACTCCAGTTCAGACACTGCACTTGTCCCACTGTCTTCTTTGCAACTCGCAGACCAGGAGATTCCCTCTGGTGCCTACCCCACCAGGGCCCTCAGTTTCAAGCACAAAACTGGGCAGCTGTTGGGGCAGACACCAAATTATCTGCAGGAGTTTTTGTTGTTGTTGTTGTTGTTTTCCATATGCCAGTGGCACCTGGAACGCCAGGCAGATAGAACCGTTCACTCCCCTGGAAAGAGGTGCTGAAGCCAGGGAGCCAGGTGTTCTGGCTCGGCAGGTCCCACCTCCAAGGAGCCCAGCAAACTAAGATCTGCTGGCTTGAAATTCTCGCTGCCAGCACAGCAGCAGTCTGAGATTGATCTGGGATGCTCTAGCCTGGTGGGGGGAGAGGCATCCGCCATTGCTGAGGTTTGAGTAGGCGGTTTTATGCTCACAGTGTAAACAAAGCAGCCAGGAAGTTCAAATTGGGCGGAGCCCACTGCAGCTCAGCAAGGCTGCTGTGGCCAGATTGCCTGATTTTTCCTCTCTGGGCAGGGCATCTCTGAATAAAAGGCAGCAGCCCTAGTCAGGGACTTGTAGATAAATCCCCCATCTCCCTGGGACAGAGCACCTGGGGAAAAGGGCGGCTGTGGGTGCAGCTTCAGCAGACTTAAAAGTCCCTGCCTGATGGCTCTGAAGAGCACAGCGGACCTCCCAGCATGGCGTTCGAGCTCTGCTAAGGGTCAGACTGCCTCCTCAAGTGGGTCCCTGACCCCCGTGTATCCTGACTGTGAGACACCTCCCAGTAGGGCCGAGAGACACCTCATACAGGAGAGCTCTGGCTGGCATCTGGCAGGTGCCCTTCTGGGATGAAGCTTCCAGAAGAAAGAACAGGCAGCAACCTTTGCTATTCTACAGCCTCTGCTGGTGATACCCAGGAAAACAGGGTCAGGAATGGGCCTCCAGCAAACTCCAGCAGACCTGCGGCAGAGGGGCCTGACTGTTAGAAGGAAAACTAACAAACAGAAAGGAACGGCATGACCACTCAAAGACCCCATCTGAAGGTCACCAACATCAAAGAACAAAGGTAGATAAATCCACAAAGATGGGGAGAAACCAGCGCAAAAAGGCTGAAAATTCCAAAAACAAGAATGCTTCTTTTCCTCCAAAGGATCATAACTCCTCACCAGCAACAGAACAAAACTGGACAGAGAATGAGTTTGATGAATTGACAGAAGTAGCCTTCAGAAGGTGGGTAATAAAGGAGCTAAAGGAGTATGTTCTAATCCAATGCAAAGAAGCTAAGAACCTTGAAAAAAGGTTAGATGAATTGCTAACTAGAATAACCAGTTTGGAGAAGAACATAAATGACCTGATGGAGCTGAAAAACACACCATGAGAATTTCGTGAAGTGTACACAAGTATCAATAGCCGAATCGATCAAGTGGAAGAAGGGATATCAGTGATTGAAGATCAACTTAATGAAATAAAGTGAGAAGACAAGATTAGAGAAAAAAGAATAAAAAGGAATGAACAAAGCCTCCAAGAAATATGGGACTATATGAAAAAACCAAACCTACAATAGATTGGCATACATGAAAGTGATGGGAGAATGGAACCAAGTTGGAAAACACTCTGCAGGATATTATCCAGGAGAACTTCCCCAATCTAGCAAGGCAGGCCAACATTCAAATTCAGGAAATACAGAGAACACCAAAAGATACTCCTTGAGAAGAGCAACCCCAAGACACATAATCGTCAGATTCACCAAGGTTGAAATGAAGGAAAAAAACGTTAAGGACAGCCAGAGAGAAAGATCAGAATATTCACAAAGGGAAGCCATCAGACTAACAGCAGATCTCTCTTCAGAAACCCTACAAGCCAGAAGAGACTGGGGACCAATATTCAACATTCTTAAAGAAAAAAATTTTCAATGCAGAGTGCCATATCCAGCTAAACTAAGCTTCTTAAGCGAAAGAGAAATAAAATGCTTTACAGACAAGCAAATGCTGAGAGATTTTGTCATCACCAGGTGTGCCTTACAAGAGCTCCTGAAGGAAGCACTAAACATGGAAAGGAACAACTGGTACCAGCCACTGCAAAAACAGACCAAATTGTAAAGAACAACTACACTAGGAAGAAACTGCATCAACTAATGGGCAAAACAACCAGTTAGCATCATGATAACAGGATCAAATTCACACATAACAATATTAACCTTAAATGTAAATGGGCTAAATGCCCCAAGTGAAAGACATAGACGGGCAAATTGGATAAAGAGGCAAGACTCATCAGTGTGCTGTATTCAGGAGACCCAACTCATGTGCAAAGGCACACACAGGCTCAAAATAAAGGGAGAGAGGAATATTTACCAAGCAAATGGAAAGCAAAAGAAAGCAAGAGTTGCAATCTTAATCTCTGATAAAACAGACTTTAAACCAATAAAGAACAAAAGAGACAAGGCCATTACATAATGGTAAAGGGATCAATGCATCAAGAAGAACTAACTATCCAAAATATATCTGCACCCAGTACAGGAACACCCAGATTCATAAAGCAAGGTCTTAGAGACCTATGAAGAGACTTAGACTCCCACACAATAATAATGGGAGACTTTAACACTCCACTGTCAATATTAGATCAATGAGATGGAAAATTTAAAAGGATATTCAAGACTTGGACTCAGCTCTGGACCAAGCAGACCTAATAGACATCTACAGAACTCTCCACTCCAAATCAACAGAATGTACACTCTTCTCAGCACCTCATCGTACTTATTCTAAAATTGATCACATAATGGGAAGTAAAACACTCCTCAGCAAATGCAAAAGAACAGAAATCATAACAAACAGTCTCTCAGACCACAGTTCAATCAAATTAGAACTCAGGATGAAGAAACTCACTCAGAATCACACAACTACATGGAAACTGGACAACCTGCTCCTGAATGACTTCTAGGTAAATAACGAAATGAAGGCAAAAATAAATAAGTTCTTTGAAACACAACATGCCAGAATCTCTGGGACACATTTAAAGCAGTACTTAGAGGGAAATTTATAGCACTAAATGCTCACAAGAGAAAGCAGAAAAGATCTAAAATTGACACCCTAATATCAAAATTAAAAGAACTAGAGAAGCAACAGCAAACAAATTCAAAAGCTAGCAGAGGATAAGAAATAACTAAGATCAGAGCAGAACTGAAGGAGATAGAGACAAGAAAGCCCCTTCAAAAAATCAGTGGATCCAGGAGCTGGTTTTTTGAAAAGATCAACAAAATAGATAGACTGCTAGGCAGACTAATGAAGAAAAGACAGAAGAATCAAATAGATGCAATGAAGAATGATATAGGAAATATTACCACTGATCACACAGAAATACAAACTACCATCAGAGAATACTACAAACAGCTCTATGCAAATAAACTAGAAAACCTAGAGGAAATGAATAAATTCCTGGACAGATACAGCCTCCCAAGACTAAACCAGGAAGAAGTCGAATCCCTGAATAGACCAATAACAAGTTCTGAAATTGAGGCAGTAATTAACAGCCTACCAACCAAAAAAAGTCCAGGACCAGATGGATTCACAGCTGAATTCTACCAGAGGTACAAAGAGGAGATGATATCATGCCTTCTGAAACGATTCCAAACAATAGAAAAAGAGGGAATCCTCCCTAACTCATTTTATGAGGCCAGCATCATCCTGATTCAAAACCTGGCAGAAACACAACAAAAAAGAGAAATTTCAGGCCAATATCCCTGATGAACATTGATTCCAAAATCCTCAATAAAATACTAGCAAATCAAATCCAGCAGCACATCAAAAAGCTTATCCACCATGATCGAGTCGGCTTCATCCCTGGGATGCAAGGCTAGTTCAATATACTCAACTCAATAAATGTAATCCATCACATAAAGAGAACCAATGACAAAAAACACATGATTATCTCCATAGATGAAGAAAAGTCCTTCAACAAAATTCAACACTCCTTCATGCTAAAAACTCTCAATAAACTAAGTATCAATGGAACGTATCTCAAAATAATCAGAGCTATTTATGACAAACGCACAGCCAGTGTCATACAGAATGGGCAAAAACTGGAAGCATTCCCTTTGAAAACTGGCACAAGACAAGGCTGCCCTCTCTCACCACTCCTATTCAACATAGTACTGGAAGTTCTGGCCAGGGCAATCAGGCAAGAGAAAGAAATAAAGGATATTCAGATAGGAAGAGAGGAAGTCAAATTGTCCCTGTTTGCAGAGACATGATTTTATATTTAGAAAACCCCATAGTCTCAGCCCAAAATCTCCTTAAGCGGATAAGCAAATTCAGCAAAGTCTCAGGATACAAAATCAATGTGCAAAAATCACAAGCCTTCCTATACACTAATAACAGACAAACAGATAGCCAAATCATGAGTGAACTCCCATTCACAATTGCTACAAAGAGAATAAAATACCTAGGAATCCAACTTACAAGGGATGTGAAGGACCTCTTCAAGGAGAACTACAAACCTCTGCTCAAGGAAATAAGAGAGGACACAAACAAATAGAAAAACATTCCATGCTCATGGATAGGAGGAATCAATATTGTGAAAATGGCCATAGTGCCCAAAGTAATTTATAGATTCAATGCTATCCCTATCAAGCTACCACTGACTTTCTTCACAGAATTAGAAAAAAACTACTTTAAACTTCATATGGAGCCAAAAAAGAGCCCACATTGCCAAGATAATCCTACACAAAAAGAACAAAGCTGGAGGCATCACACTACCTGACTTCAAACTATACTACAAGGCTACAGTAACCAAAACAGCATGGTATTGGTACCAAAACAGATATATAGACAAATGGAACAGAACAGGGGCCTCAGAAATAACACCACACATCTACAACCATCTGATCTTTGACAAACCTGACAAAAACAAGCAATGGGGAAAAGATTCCCTATTTAGTAAATGGTGTTGGGAAAACTGGCTAGCCATATGCAGAAAACCGAAACTGGACCCCTTCCTTACACCTGATACAAAAATCAACTCAAGATCAATTAAAGGCTTTAACGTAAGACCTAAAACTATAAAAATTCTAGAAGAAAACCTGGGCAATACCATTCGGGACATAGGCATGGGCAAAGACGTCATGTCTAAAACACCAAAAGCAATGGCAACAAATGCCAAAATTGACAATTGGGATCTAATTAAACTAAAGAGCTTCTGCACAGCAAAAGAAACTCTCATCAGAGTGAACAGGCAACCTACAGAAAGGGAGAAAAATTTTGCAATCTATCAATCTGACAAAGGGCTAATATCCAGAATCTACAAAGAACTTAAATGAATTTTCAAGAAAAAAGCAGACAACTCCATCAAAAAGTGGGAGAAGAATATGAACAGAGACTTCTCAAAAGAAGACATTTATGCAGCCAACAAACATGTGAAAAAATGCTTGTCATCACTGGTCATTAGAGAAACGCAGATCAAAACCACAATGAGATACAATCTCATGCCAGTTAGAAGGGCGATCATTAAAAAGTCAGGAAACAACAGATGCTGGAGAGGATGTAGGAATACTTTTACACTGTTGGTGAGTGTGTAAATTAGTTTAACCATTGTGGAAGACAGTGTGGTGATTCCTCAAGAATCTAGAACTAAAAATACCATTTGACCCAGCAATCCCATTACTTGGTATATACCCAAAGGATTATAAATCATTCTACTATAAAGACACATGCACATGTATGTTTATTGCAGCACTATTCACAATAGCAAAGACTTGGAACCAACCCAAATGTCCATCAATTATAGACTGGATAAAGAAAATGTGGCACATATTCACCATGAAATACTATGCACTATTCACAATAGCAAAGACTTGGAACCAACCAAGATGTCCATCAATGATAGACTGGATAAAGAAAACGTGGCACATATACATCATGGAATACTGTGCAGCCATAAAAAGGATGAGTTCATGTCCTTTGCAGGGACATGGAAGAAGCTGGAAACCACCATTGTCAGCAAACTGTCGCAAGAGCAGGAAACCAAACACCGCATATTCTCACTCATAAGTGGTATTTGAGCAAGGAGAACAGATGGACACAGGGAGGGGGAACATCACACACTAGGGCCTGTCAGGGTGTGGGGAGGTAGGGGAGGGATAGCATTAGGAGAAATACCTAATGTAGGTGAAGGTTTGATGGCTGCAGCAAATCACCATGGCACGTGTATACCTATGCAACAAAACTGCAAGTTCTGCACATGTACCCCAGAACTTAAAGTATAATAAAAAATAAAAAAAGAAAGATATTAATCAGGTAGTATTTATTAAGTACCTTCTATGTGCTCTTCACAATGTGAGATGCCAGAGGAATACAGAAGATATATTAGACGTATTTATTTCTCTAAGAAACTTGCAAGCTAACTAGAAGTATCGCTAAAATCACAAATTAATTATAGTACATTTAAGTGTTAATTTGATAATCTCATCAATAACAACTGGGGGAAGAGGATGATTAGTATTAGTGTTAGTTGTCAAATAACAGCTAATGTTACTTTGCCAGATTCTTTTTCTAATTTAGTTATTGTCAACTGCAAATTCATTTATTCTTTGTAACTGGAACATAGTAGCGAGGAAAATAGACCTGGTCCCACTTCTCATGGAGCTTATGATATAGTAAAAGATAAAATATTTACACAAAATCTGTGACTTAAAACTGTGATGATTGTTATGAAATAAATACTCCTATGTGTTATGAAAACATTTGAGGGACCTGGTCTAATCTGCTATCAGGAAAAACTTCTGTGCTCAAGTGTCATTTGAATTGAATGTGAATGAAGAGAAGAAGAGAAGATAGGGGATAGAGGTGGAAGGAAAAGCATTGGTTCCAGAGAATCATGGGTGAAGCCTCTGGATTGTTGGAAGCATGGTGTACTTGAGGAAGTGAGAGGAGGCTGTCGTGACTGGAGGTACTAGATGCCTGGCTGGAGAAGGAGAGTCAAGCAAAGGCTGGTTTAATAGGTTCTTATAACCATGTGAAGAGTAGTGAAAAGCCAGTGAAGGATTCTACACAGGGAATGTCATGAACAGATTCTCATGTTTTAAGGATCTTCTAGCATGTATATATTCAATAGGTTTGGGAGAGCGTAAAGCAGGTTTCATAGGGATAAGAAGTTTGCATAGTACAAGGACCTCTGGTAGATGAATGGAATCCTGGTGGTGAGGCTGTTAAGAAGTAGATAAATTTGATATTACATAAATGCATAGATGGATAGATGGTTAAGTCAACCAGATGTGGTGATACATTGCATGAAGGTTTTAGGAAGACAGAGGTGTCAAAGATGATTACCTGAGTTGTGATTACCTGGTTTGATGACAACCTGGTTTGTGTAGTCACAAACCAGGGAGCTGGTAATCATCTTTGACACCTATACCTTAGAGGATGGTGTTTCCCTTCACTAAGATGAGGCATTTATTTTTGTTGTCGTTTTTAACAAATTTAAATAAGAAAGTATGAAGAGTACAGACAGGAAGGATTTTAAAATAATATTTATAAAAATCAGTCTTTAAAATTTTTAGACTGGCATTATGACCACACATTAGACTTTTCTTATAACAAAAAGACTGGTTTATTATTATAGTACCTTCTACCTTAAGAAAGAATAAAATTATCCTCTAATGACATATGGTATAATCTTTAGACCTGGGCTAAAGATTTTATTTAATGACAAAATATTCTGCCAAAAAATAATCTGTCTAAAGTGTTTGTTTCATGTGCAATTGGGAAATATTCTGTCCAAAAAAGGTCTTTTCTCTGTGATTTCTTTTTTTTAATTAAGTTCAAGAGTACATGTGCAGGATGTGCAGGTTTGTTACATAGGTGAGATAGGGCATTTATTAATGTCACACTGCTTTCCAAAACAATGTATTGTATTGGTCACTGCACGGTGACCTTTTAAAATTAAATGAAGTTTTAAAGCTCACACCATAATTCCAGGTATTACTTTATTTTTGAGGGCTTTATTTTACAGTGCCTTGCATTTAAGCCAGATACATCCTCTATAAATAGAAGCTCTTTTATACACTTGGCTGATGTTAGATATTTACTTGCTATAAGTTTACCAAGTTAATCTTGTTAATTTTGCTCACAAAAGCATATCCATAATACATTCTGACCATGAAAATCTTCTTAGCTAGTAATTATGATTAATGAAAATGATGCTGTTTGCCTCAACTCTCATCTGCTCTTTTCTCTCATTATAAGCCATCTTTATCCTTTGGAGAGAGCAAAGGGAGAAATTTTATTCAATGAGTGGCACATATTTGCAGGTTTCTTACATTAATCTCAAGATAATGAAAATTTAAGAAGGCAAAGATTCTTTCCTCCTGTCTGACTTTTTCACATTATTTCCTGATAACGTTTTTTTAAAAATGAAATGCATATAATACAAAATTAACCATTTTAAAGGGTAGAATTAAGTTGCATTTGTTGTATTCACAATGTTGTGCAATGATCACCTCTATCAAGTTTCAAAACATTTTTGTCACCCCAAAAGAAAATCTCATACCCATTAAGCATTTACTTCCATTCTTCCTTCTTCCCAGCAACTGGCATTCACCAATCTGCTTTCTGTTGATGTTATGTCTTCTACTACTTCTCAAAATTAACACTTATGTTTAAGTATAAAAATATTTATTCAGAATATGCTTAACATTTAAGTATATTTTTTGCTATATAAAATTTGAAAGCTCCACCAGCATAAAATTAACATTTATGTCTAACCTACAAATTCTAATTTAATATACTAATTTAAATCTCCCAATTGTTTTAAATATTCAAATTTATTCAACAGAATTATAATAACTCAACACCTTCTACATACTAGGGATCATAAGGATTAAAAGAAATATAATAGTCCAAGCCTGGTGGCTCATGCCCGTAATCCCAGCACTTTGGGAGGCCAAGACAGGCAGATCAAGGTCAGAAGTTTGAGACCAACCTGGGCAACAGAGCGACACTACATCTCTACAAAAAATGCAAAGACAGTTGGGCATGGTGGCGCATGCCTGTGGTCCCAGTTACTCAGGAGGTTGAGGCAGGAGGATTGCTTGTGCCTGGGTAATAGAGCAAGACTCTGTCTCTCTCCCATACGTACATACAAAAAGAAGTATAATACATGGTTCTTACATTCAGGGAATAAATTTTACTTAATTTATTTTGAGTAGTCAGTTTGAATTGTCAGTAGTAAGTTTAAATTCAGAATCTATCTCATTTCTTAGGTGGAGAAACTGAGGCTCCTATGCTAGAAAATGTTTCTATATCATGCTCTGTACCAACAAGAAGCTACTGGCTAATCAGGAGTGTTGGCGTTTTATTGTCTGAGTCTATGTATTGTCTGGCAGTCTATTATAAACATGTTTATTTGGTCTAGTATATAGGGAAAAAAAGAATCTGATTCTCTAGTGGAGTTATAGTTGGAGTGGAATAATATTCATCCTAAGTAAAATTTAAACGCTGCTATCAATAAGAAAATAAAGCAGTTCAAAGTATGAAGACTGGACTATATCTTTATTGGATAAAGATAGACGATAGATAGATAGATAGATATATGGATGAAATTTATTTTAGTTCCCAACAACTACTCCATTACTTTTGCAAACAAACGGGAGGATGTGGAGGAGATAGAGAAAATTTATTGACAAGACACTGGACATCTTCAGTAATTTAGAGAGAGTTGAGCAATCTCATCACTTAAATCCAAGGATGCAGGCTCAGTGTCTCTCCTTTTTAGATTTCAAATTCCTAGGGAAAATTTAATTTGCCTGGTTTGGACCAGGTATCTACCAAAACACTGATTATTTATGGTGAGTGTTAGAGGAAGAAAACAGACATGCATGGCTTCTGGGGATATTCCATTCAGTACAGTTGTCTTTTCCAGTAAAGCAGAAATAATGTCTATAGGATAAATAGCTCAAGAGGTTATCTATTACTATTAGTGTTTGTTTCATGTGCAATTGGGAAATATATTGGTTTAAAGGATGTGATGTTACAAGGGTCAGACAAACCACGTTTCACAATTAAGTAGCTTAAAAGGTCAGATAGGGAAAAACAAGATAAAATACCATTAAAGCTGCTTTACACAGCTAGCGATCTTGATCACAAATACAGAATTGCAATGAAATTCTACATCTTTTGGCTATGCAGTCTCTGTATTATAGCTGTATATTTTAGAAATAGGAAAATAAAAACAGAATACTAGTGCAAAGTTTCAGATATTACATTTCTGGATTGAAAAATATGACTCCTAAGAGAAATACTGATGATATTCATATCTCTCTGAACTCCTGTGGAAAATGTTAATTTCTTCTGCACAACCTGATTACCTACCCAGATGAGCCAGGCTGGATAACCTGCAAACTTAGAGAATATCTTGTTCCTTGATATGATTTAGATTTGTGTCCCTGCCCAAATCTCATGTCAAATTGTAATCCCTAATGTTGAAAGAGGGGCCTGGTGGGAGGTGATTGAATCATGAGGGTGGATTTCCCCTTTGCTGTTCTTGTAATAGTGACTGAGTGAGTGAGTTCTCATGAGATCTGGTTGTTTAAAAGTGTGTAGCACCATCCCCCCCGCCCTCCCTTCCTTTTGCTCTGGCCATGTAAGACGTGCCTGGTTCCCCTTCGCCTTCCACCATGATTGTGAGTTTCCCCAGGCCTCCTTAGCTATACTTCCTGTGCTGCCTGTGGAACCATGAGCCAATTAAACCTCTTTTCTTTATAAATTACCCAATCTCAGGTATTTCTTTACATTAGTCTGAGAATGGACTAATACATCTCTTTAACTCAAGAGAAAGACCTGGATTACTTCTTTTCTCCCTCCTCTAAGTCTAGGTGGTACCTAAGTCTTGGTAAAGATCCGATGATGCACAACAAATCCTGCAAACCTGCTTCTGCAGAGAAGTTCCATTTTTGTTTGTTTTGCTTTTTGTTTTCTGCTTCAGGCTTAGCTTAAAGAAAGGGCTCTGCTGTTAAAAATAATAGTCAATCGATTGCAATAAACAGGAAGGTTGCAGAAGTTTTTACAAAAGGGGAAGCATTGAAAGTGGTTTAAATAGATGACAAAAAGAGGAAACTCAGCTCCATGTAAAAGGAGACTGTGAATGAAATTCAATCACACAGATGAGGTAGTGATGTAAAGAACTTTCCTACAGCATCACCAAATCACATTTTCTATGTCCCAACATTTTATTAATGCTTTTCCTTTTCAAGAACAATAACTGGAGGTTAAAGAGAAGAAAAGTGAGTAGGGCCTGAAGTCTGAAAACCAAGGTTCCATTATGATTGTGCTATGTAATTGTGATATTGGTAAGCTATTTATGCTTATAAACTTCACTTTTCTTATGTACAAAGAGATCTTGTGACTGTTGCTGATTTTTATTAACTAGGCTGCCATTGTAGAGTTTACATCCAGGAGGGAAATAGGGATAATAGAAAATGTAAACCATGCTACTTGGTGATAAGGACAATAAAATGAAAAAGAGTAATGGTGGTTTGGTTCTGAAGGCCAGTCGAGTGGTGTATGTCCTTTTACAAATAGCAGTTGGAGAGGGTCCCTAAAAGGTTAGCATTTGAGCAGAGACTCGAATGAAGTGATGCACCAAGTTGTGCAGTTTTCTAAGGTAAGAATAGTTCAAGCAAAAGGAATAGAAAATACAAACACTCTGAAATGGGAGATTACTTGGTATAGTCTAAGAAGCCAGGATATCTGAAGCAGAGTGACCAAAGGATGAAAATGGCATCAGAGAAGAAGTTGATCTGGGGGCGGGAGGACAGACCAAGTACAGTTTATAGGTTGTGGTGAGGATTTTGGATATTATCATGAGAGACATGGGAAATCACTGAAGGGTTTTGAGCAGAGAAGTGACATACAACGACATATTTTAAAGAAACCACTAAGGTTGTTCTATGGAGAATAGACAGCATGGGGTCATGAGTACAAGTGGAGGGACCAGTTGGAAAGTTATTGCAACCATCCAGGTGAAATACAATGCTGTTGTACAGATTATTTCTGTAAACTGTAATACACATATTTGTTATTACATTTTTCCTTTTTTTCCATTCCATTCCAGGAAATCCAGTTTAGCTCTAAGTATTTCCTCCTATTTCTTGCTAGATCTAGGAAGAGATGATTGACCCACAATGCAATTTCCATAAATCTGACTCCTACAATCTAGTTTGCATTATTTTCCAGGCTCTGATCTGTCCTATTTATAAGGATGCACAGCGTTTACTGTGTGAAAATGGCTGAGATGTCAGAAATCACCTAGTGGTATTTTGAAATTTACTTTTTACTTCGTAAGTGCAGGGTTTTCTTTACTAGATGGAGGTAGATAAGAGACGTAATTTCTCTTGGGGCAGATTCCTTTCAGGCATGCATCTGTAATGAAAAGCACCATGGTTAGGGAGGGCTGTTGTACTTTAGAAAATTGTATTAAAACTGGATTAAAGAACATTTTATTATAAATTACATAAAAACATAATCAGTTTTAAAAAATACAGTATAACCCACTCAATTTAAAAGATAGCATATTACAACTTGCACTGCTTGGTTTTAATGGGTTGTTGTGGTGGTAGTCATAAGCTATTGTGCTGAGGCTTATTAATGTAGTTATTCAAATTTTAAAATATGACAACCTTTAAAAAAGATTTATCCCATTTCTTGGCTTAAATACTTATTTTGTGAAGGTGAACAATAAGAGGATTCCTAGTTTTTTGCTTTTGTTTCACTTTTTCTATCCTTAACATAGAACTGATTTAGTACAAAAGCTTTGGTCCAAGAATGGCTTAAATGTCAAACATTCTCAAATCCGTGATCTTCAGAAGTCCCAGGTTTAGGGGAAGTTGCAGTGGGGAATATTAGTTGGGGCAGAGTTTTTAAAAAACTGCTTACAATTCTGTTTTTCAAAACAAAGAATCACCTTATTTGTCCCTCATTTCAAAAGCAGATGGTGATGATTTCAGAAGTGTTGTTTTCCATAGCCACTCACCACTCGTTTGCATTCATCCTGCCACTTCACCTTACAATATTTGCCACCAAGACTTCTATGTTACAGGAAACCACACTTCAAAAAAATTGCCATTTACTGATTTTTACTGAAATGATTCACTTACCACCTGGGTTTTCTGACTTGTTGCCAAACTGCTCTCATTTCTCTACAGTCTATTTTAAAAGAAATTTAGAACTGCAAAGTCCCCACTTTTAATCCATTAATATTTTAAATAGACAGTTACCACTCCAGATACTCCACAATCTTCTTAGCAAATAAAACCATAGACTACACTGGTATACATATGGGTAGGGGGAGGAGTAGAGATATAGAAAGAGGAATCAAGGTAAAGATACAGATCAGTAAAGGATTCAATAGAGGGATGCAAAGTTCAATTTCTATATTTTTCAGAGCAAAAGTACTTCACAAAACATTTTCTAAAAATGATACATGCAAAATTCAATGAAAAACACAACTGGAAATATAGAATATATTTTTATTTCTTTGAAAAGTTATATGAATAACAAAGTAATTTTTACAATTTTATGATATTACGGTAAGTAGTCTTCATATGTATACAATTTGTGCCTGTTATTATTGTATCTATTGAGTTGTCTTAAAGATTGCTGAGTAGAAGAAAAGTGTAGGATTAGAGCCAAAAGCTTTAAGTTTAAGCCTAGTGGAATGACTTTGGTCATTTAAATTTTCAGAACTTCTTGAATTTCCTTTATTTTTAAACATAAAAATTTCCAGTCTCTCTATCTATATTTATATCTGTATCTATACCTATAGGATTGATGTAAGAGTCAAATCGATAACAAATATATAAGCTTTTTCAAGGAGCAAAATATTCAGCATAAATTCGTGATTGATTTCTTATATTATTACCTTTTCATAAATTAACAAATGATCTCTAGAAAGTGAGGGCAGAATTACTAGAATTTCAGAGGATAAAAATGTAATGCAATGACTTCTACACCCAATTGTGTAATATATATACTATCTTAGTTCTTTCTGGCATATTTCAATCAAATTAAGCTTTCTTAAACTAAGGCATGTATAAAAGAAGAAAGAAGATCTTTTTATTGTGCACAGCTTAGGAAAATATAAAAGCAAGCAAGCTTTGCAACAAATTATTATTTTTCATATTAATTGCATCAGAAATAGTGACTTATATCTTAATATTTCCAGGTAGGATACGCTATTGTTTGACAAATATTTATTCCCTACCCACACCTAATACCTCCATGGAAGCAGATACTACCTTAAGCCCAGATATTGCCCTGGCCTGTGGACTTCTGCCCAATAGATGAGAGTGAGAGTGTGCCAAACCTAATCCTTATGAACAACTATTCCCACTACCCTATCTGGGAGTTTCCGATTTTCCTTATGAGAAAATATACTTCAGGATTTTGCTGTACCTCCTGTCTGGGTGCAAAATGAGACACATGGAATGGAATATCTTCACTAGCCTATCTGCAGACCTGCAAGCAAGTGACTAAATGCCTATTGTTGTATGCTACTGATTTTGGAGTGTTTGTTAGGTGGCATTATTATGACAATAGCAAGTTATTAATATTATAATTAGTCACTACTAAGCCCTAAATGAGCCTCCGACTTCTCCCCAGCCTAACTTTTAGAGTAGTATTAGCAGGGTAGTCTTTAGAGTTGGAGGGAAGTTTTGGGTCTTCAGAGCAGACACTAGCACCCAAATCACTTATCTTAGTGGAGGGCAGGTAAGGGTGAAAGAACAAATGCTCTTGGTTTAAGATTTGGGAAAATTTAAGTTTACCTAAGTAAGAAAACAAAAACCAAAAACAGCAGATAACTCAGTCTATCTTGGTGGGAGGAATCAAGGAAGGGAATCCAGAGGTTATTAATGTTTAAGGACAATCCCTCCTCCTGGAAACTAGAAAATTAGAGATGAAGTGTACCCTCTTCACAAACATAAACACTTTGTGCTTTTAATACATTGGACTTAACAATTAAGCATAGGTCAAGCAGGAGCATGAGCAAGTTCTGTTATGGGATCCTCGGGGTGTCACTTTTCTGGCCGGAAACCTCTGTGGCCGGTGGCACCTTTGCCTGAGTTCTGGTCCTGTGTCCAGGAAGAATGAGATATGCAGACAAATGGAGGGTGAGCAAGGTGAAGAGGAGCTTTGCTGAGTGTTAGAAACAGCTCAGAAGAGACACACAATGGGTAGCTTCTCTCTGTAGGCAGGCTGTCCTGTTGAGCGTTCAGGTCTCAGCAGAGAGGAAGCCCTGGAGTGAGTGGAGGAGGAGGAGTGGAGGCCCTGGAGTGAGTGAGCAGGAGAAGGCTCCTTTCCCTGGGCAGATCACCCCAATGAGTGTCCAGTTCTCAGCAGAGAAGCCCTGGAGACGGTAGCTCCTCTCTGGAACTGGTAGTCCCATCATCTCTGCAGGTCTCTGAAGTTCTCAGCAGAGAGCTCCTCTCTGCAGCTGGTCACCCAATTATCTGCTTCTGGCTGAGCACGGGTCTTTTGTGGGCCTCAGAGAGGAGGAAGTGGATGCCAATTGCTCCATGAGTAGCCATGGGGGGGCCTGGAAAAGGCACCACAAGCTCCCACTTTGGTCCATGGGACTGGCAGCCTGATCCTAGCCTCAGGCCCTCCCTGGCCTGAAGGTGGAGCCTCATGAGGGACCCGCCCCTTCTGTCCGGAAATCTGTCTGCCTCCTGCTGCTGTTCATCACCCCCCAGGCGCAGCAGGACTCTGCCCTAAGATCCAGCAGGTGCCAACAGCAGGGATAAGCCAGGCAGCAGGAGCAGGCACTTCTGAACCTGTGAGAGCAGTGGGAACCTTCCCAGGCCCCCAAGAGCACAGAGAGGCTGGATCCACAACTGCAATTTGGGCAGTTGCAGCCCTTCCGAGGAGGGCAGGGCTCCAGCCTGGTCCCTGGAGCAGGAGACCTGGGTCTGCAGCCACAGTTTGGGTGACTGCAGCGGCACCCAGGAAGTTCCCACTCCGACTTGGATGGGGCGGGGCTCCCGCTGGCTCCATGAAGCGTGCAGCCTGGGCAGCGCCTCCCCACTGCAGCCAGGTGATGGCAGAAGCAGGCTTTCAGGCCTCTGCCATCAGTTCCTCAAAGACAGAGGTCCGCAGCCTGTCAGGCAGTTCGGCTTCTACCTTCATAAGCCCCTCCTTCTATTCCAACCACTGCACCTCTCTAGATCCTCCTGGTAGACAGTACACATTTTACTCAGGAAGACTCTGAAGTGACTCACCATTGTAATTAATTAAATTGAATCCAAGGTAATGCTAAATTCAAAGCCAAATGTTTATTTTTGATTTATGTTCTATTCTAAAATATGACTACCCATGTGGTTAGCATAACAATGAAATTAAGATCTTCTAATAATCAGTGAAAACATTCTTGAGATGCTAAAAATTTTTACTGTAAACTTTGTCATATTACCACATTTCCTGGGAGAAATTAATTCTAAAGATTAACTGTCTTTATAAATCCAAAATTAAAGTCTAAAATGAATTCAAATCTGATATCAAATTATCTTGTCTTATGAATAAAATGTTCAAGGAAATAAAGGTCTTCCATCTGTCCTCTGAAACATTTAATTCTGCCCCCTCTCAGCTAGAAAATTCATGTTGGGTGGATTTGGGGTTTCTTCAACTGCTGCATTCTAGACTGTCTCTTAAGAGAATGGGGGATTATTTTAATGGAATGAGGGATTATTCCAGAGTCTCAGAATTAACTATTTAGTCACTGACATTATGCTAAGGAAGCTGAAAGATTTAAGAAGGACATGAAAGATTTTATAGCTGTGCTCCCCTTTCCAAGATTTAAAATGAGTGACTCTCTAGCCCCTAACGAGTTAACTCAGGCAGCACTGTGATCCTAGACACCTGCTTGTACTTAATGTTGGCCACAACAGCAGCAGGAGCACAGTGGCATATAGGTGAAGGGGATAGATAAAAACAAATCTTGATTTTAGGCTGATTCTATGCAGTTTGCCAGAATCAATGGCCGGTGGAATAAAACTTACTGGAGAAAAATCCCTCTACGAGAGGTTAATTTTGACATTACGAAATTCTCATCTCTAGGGAAATAAAATATATTTCTCTGTGTAAAATCTCTTAATTTCCATTTTGCTTTTGAACACTGAGTTTCTGGTATCCTCACACTGAATTGATTGTGGGTGTAGGATCTATCCACACACCCTCAAGAGCAGGCTTTGGCCGACTTTTTCCATCATGGCTATTGTCACTGCTTTTTGCATGCACTTGTTTGGACCTATCTCCAGAAATCTATCTCCTAGGAAGGTTTTCTCTTCATCCCTACATTTGTTTAAATGGAGAAATCCTTTCCTCAGATTCTTAAGTTGTTGACGCTATTTTTAAAAATTTATTTATTTGTTCGTTTGTTTGTGCTGCAGTCATAGATCACTGCAGCCTCAAACTCCTGCGCTCGAGCAATCCTTTAACCTCAGCTTCCCGAGTAGGCACATGCCACGACATCTGGCTAATATTTTTAATTTCTTTCTTTCTTTCTTTTTTTTTTCTTGTAGAGACAGGGTTTCACTATGTTGCCCACGCTGGTATCAAACTCCTGGGCTTAAGCAACCCACTGGCCTTAGCCTCCCTAACTGCTGGGATTACGTTTGTGAGCCACTGTGCCAGCCAATTGTTGCTGCTATGGATGCTTCTGAAGCTGTGTCCCTGAGGGCCTGAAAAGAATCAATACCTCTGCCATGTGCCTGCAAGATTCCATACACATTGGATTCGGTAACCCTAAAGCCATGGTCAGAGCTTGCGTTATTAACTAATCCAGACCAGTTGGAGACCACATGCCAGGGGCATCATACTGGAGCGTCTGAACCAGCCACATGAATCCGAGATTTGTTCCTCCACGGGACTATGGGTGTAGGATGGGATTTGGAGCAGTTTTCTAACACTCTTTACGGCTAATACCAACAATTTCAAATCAGAAATTCACTAGTTCACAGGGACACCAGCTTCTTTGCAATTAAAAGTAGCAACTATGATGCTGCCTCCCAGTGCATGAAAATAAATTGAATTCTATGCCAGCCTCTCCAGCAATAGGCGGAGCAGACTGCCCCTTTGGGGACAAGAGGATAAGCTGCAGCAGCTTAGGGTCTGTCAGCCCTGCATGCTTTTTAGTTAAGGCCACTTGCCCACAATCCTTCCTATATAAAAGCAGCCACTCACCTCTGGGCAAACCTGCCATACCTGCAGTAATGCAGCAAGGTCAAAATCTTGCCTGGTTTGCCTGCTTGATGTCCAAGGCTTAAAGTCACTGGCTTAGGCTGCAGCCATCAGTATACCTGGAAAAATACAGCATGATATACACCAGCAACACCTGCTAGAGTCACAAACCCACATGCTCTGTACTTTGTCAAGCCTCAGCAAAGCTTGAAAGCATTCACTCTAACAACACTAGAAGTTTTTTTTTTTTTTTTTTCTTTCCTTAAGCTAAATACCAGACCTCGCTGATCTTTCAGGTAGCCTCACCCACCCAGTCACAGGAAGCACAAGACAATATAGGTGCCTACTGGAGGGAGAAGGCAGTTACTACCAGTTTACTGCATACTTGAGAGTAGATCAATTGCATGCTTTCTGCAGGCAAGCCAATTCCAAGGAGAAAGAAAAGAGTAATAGGTGGAGCTCAACCCAGTTCTTCCTGTCAAATCTATTAATGACTGTGAGGAGGTGTTGAGAGGCAAGAAGTGCTTAGAGAAATTCAGAAGGAAGGGGGAGGAGTCTCACTGGTCCCTCAAAGTAAGGGTTCAGATTTATTATTTTTTTCTAAGCATCTGTCATTAAAACACACTTTTCCCCACTGATTTGAAGTACCACATTTCAATTACTTCATTTATTTTTATTCATAGGCCTACAATTGTCCATTCATTCACCAGTTCCCAACTGTTTAAATTATAAAGGTGTTAAAGATTATATTTTAAATATTTAAGTAGATCATTATTCCCTCTTGCTCTTTTCCCACACTAATTTGATGGATATTTATGTGATCATTTTCTTACATTTAAAAGTAATAATTTTCTGATATTTTGAAATCAGATTATAGATGTGGCATAGGATTCTAATACAATAAACACTTTATAACATATGCTTATTTGTACTTTTTTTTCCTTCAACTTCTAGACTTTGAGCTCCAAAAGGACAAGGAGGACTTATTTTCAGCTCTGCATTTTATACAATAGTTCCCACCTATGTTGTGATTGAAACAACAAGTTTTTTAAAGAATATATCATTCTTTGTACACCACTGCCTTTTTAAAAGTATCCTCTACTTAGATTCCTTTTCTCTAACTTTTCTATCAGCCGTATTCTGTTTATTCTGCCATAACCACACAGAATATAAACTCCTCTGAGAAGCCTTCATTTATGCTTGCCCAGGTAGAATCTTAGCCTCTCCTCTAGAATGCTGTATTACTATCTATTGGTCTCTATTTTATCCTCATCATCTTTAACTGTGTTTTTATTTATCTATCTTCCTAGAGATAACAAGTTAGGCTATTGATAGAAGAACTGTAATATTCATGGTTTTTTTTTTCACCCTGGATATTCCCTGACATATACATTTGATAAATGAATGAATGTAATGAATACAAATTGCTTTTGCTTTGTAATATTTGTCACAATTAAGAATAAATTTTGTGTAACAATTCTATTTTTTAATGAATGCTGTTAAAAATAATTGTAACTGGGGGGCTATTAGATTGGCATGGCTCTAGCGCTTTAAGTTCCTACCAAAGCAAATCAAACCTCTAGCCACTGAGAAACTATCAACTAACCTCTAACTAGGAACTTGCCACTCTAACCAATTATATAATTGTTTGTCTTGCTTGTGCCAACACTTCATAAGTTTCCTTTGTCACTTCTCCAGCGGAGTGCCAAACTATTTGCAGTCCAGTGCTGCCCAATTTAAGCATCACTGAATGCTCAAATAAACTCTTTAAAATTTGAATGCAACTAAGCTTATTTTTTAACAATGTCTTTCTCATTAGATAGTAAGCTCCAGGAGATCAGGGACCACGTCAATCTTGTTTACCATTGTATTGTCTGGTTCTGGAACAGAGTAGCTTGTCAAAAAATATTTATCAAATAAATTGTTATTATTTCTTAGTGATATTATGAGACCTTAGCAAATGTTTATGTGAAACATTTGCATAGAAAAATTATTATATATAAATGATCAATACACATTTCAGAAAATAACCCCATTTTATAATAGGAGTCTTTAAAGTCCTTATTTTTTACATTTTTATTTTTTATTTTTGAATAAATAAGTGTTTATGGAGCTTACTCTACAGTAATGTCCAATACTGTACAAAATTGTACAGTAATGTCCTAGGTCTTAACATTCACTCAGCATTCACTCAATGACTTACCTGAGAGAAACTTCCAGTCCTATAATCTCCATTCATGGTAAATGCCCTATATATGTGTGCCATTTTTATCTTTTATACAGTATTTTTACTGTGCTTTTTTTTTTCTTCTTCTTCTTCTTTTTTTTTTTTTTTTTGGAGACCGAGTCTCATTCTGTTGCCCAGGCTGGAGTGCAGTGGCGTGATCCCGGCTCACTGCAACCTCTGCCTCCTTGGTTGAGAATAAATCTGGATATATACCCCTGGAATATTATTTTTCAGAATTATTGATTATTTTACAGACCCTTTCTTATTAAAACAACTATAAATATTCAATACAAAAATCTAAATGCAATGACAAGATTTCTTCGGGAAGTAACAAGTGAAATAGAATAGTCCGTCTCTACTAAATATACAAAAAATTAGCTGGGCTTGGTGGCCTGTGCCTGTAATCCCAGCTACTCAGGAGGCACTCTCGCCCAGGCTGGAGTGCAGTGGCACGATCTCAGCTCACTGCAACCTCCGACTCCCAGGTTCAAGAGATTCTCGTGCCTCGGCCTCTTGAGTGGCTGGGACTACAGGTGCCCGCCACCACGCCCGGCTAATTTTTTGTATTTTTAGTAGAGACGGGGTTTCACCATCTTGGCCAGGCTGGTCTTTAACTCCTGACCTCATCATGATCCACCCACCTCTGCCTCCCAAAGTGCTGGGATTATAGGCGTGAGCCACTGCGCCTGGCCTAAAGTCCTTATTTTAAAAGTCATCAAGAGACTGTGATCACAGAAGATATCCTTCAGGAAAGTAACACATCTTGCTCTAAGTCAAGATATGATGGGAAATCTATTCATAAAACATTGATAGGGTGCATATAAATAGGCTTTTAGCCATTGAAACAGCAGCCATAGGTTTACTGTGTCAACAGAAATGTATTAACATGACAGCTGGATAAAATAACATAAAATGAGCCAAAATGAGCTTCATTTTTATTTCACTTGTTACTTCCTGAAGAAATCTTGTCATTGGATTTAGATTTTTTTTATTGAATATTTATAGTTGTTTTAATAAGAAAGGGTCTGTAAAATGATCAATAATTATGAAAATAATATTCCAGGGGTATATATCCAGAACAGCACACTTCTAAGGGAAAAATGCTTCCAAAAATATAGAAATTACTGGATCTCCATATACATGACAGAAAATATCTAGATGCCATTATTAAACAATGTACTAACCACGAACCATCAGTAAGTCATTATTGTTAATATGCATGATACGTATTGTACTTAATATATGATTGTAGGAAAGGAAAAATAATTTTCTCTTATTCTTTCTGAGTTCTCAGCTGGAGACCCCTGTAGCAAAAGACAGATTAACAGGAGAAAAACAAGCAGAAGTTTTTTAACATATATATTTTATATATAAAGTCATATATCACTTAATGACAGGGATATTGTCTGAGAAATGTGTCATTAGCTGATTTGATTGCTCTGCATACATCATAGAGTATACTTACACACACTTAGATGGTAGAGCCTACTATACACCCAGGCTACATGGTATAGCCTATTGCTCTTGGGCTACAACACTGTATAGCATGTTACTTTACTGAATACTGTAGACATTATAACACAATGGTAGGTATTTAGGTATCAAAATATATCTAAACATATAAAAAGCACAGTAGGCAGGGCTTGGTGACTCACGCCTGTAATCCCAGTACTCTGGGAGGCCGAGGTGGGTAGATCACCAGAGGTCAAGAGTTTGACATCAGCCTGGCTAACATGGTGAAATCTCGTCTCTACTAAATATACAAAAAATTAGCTGGGCGTGATGGTGTGTGCCTGTAATCCCAGCTACTCAGGAGGCTGAGGCAGGATAATGCTTGAACCCAGGAGGCAGAGGTTGCAGTGAGCCGGGATTGTGCCACTGCACTCCAGCCCGGGTGACACAGTGAGAATCGGTCTCCAAAAAAAAAAAAAAAAAAAAAAAAAATGCACAGTAAAAGTACTGTATAAAAGGTTAAAAAGGGCACACCTATATAGGGCATTTACCATGAATGGAGATTGCAGGACTGGAAGTTTCCCTCGGGTAAGTCATGGAGTGAATGCTGAGTGAATGTTAAGACCTAGGACATTCCTGAACAGTTTTGCACAGTAATGTACACTACTATACAGTAAGCTTCATAAACACTGCATACTTAGGCTACACTAAGTTCATTAAAATATGTTTCTTTCTTTAATAATGAATTAACCTTACTTACCATAACTTTTTTACTTTACAAACTTTCCAATTTTAACTTTTTGACTCTTTTGTAATAACTCTTAGCTTAAAACATAAACACTTTGTACAGCTGTGCAAAAATATATAAATTTTTTTGGATGGAGTTTCACTCTTGTCGTCCAAGCTGGAGTGCAATGGTGTGATCTCGGCTCACTGCAACCTCCACCTTCTGGGTTCAAGTGATTCTCCTGCCTCAGCCTCCCAAGTAACTGGGATTACAAGCATGCACCACCACACCTAGCTAATTTTTGTATTTCTAGTAGAGACCGAGTTTCACCACATTGGCCAGGCAGGTCTCGAACTCCTGACCTCAAGTGATCCACCCATCTTGGCCTCCCAAAGTGCTGGGATTACAGGTGTGAGTCACTGCGCCCAGCCAAAATTATTTTCTTTATGTCCTTATTCTATGAACTTTTTTCTACTTTTAAATTTTTTTATTTTACTTTTTAATTTTTAAACATTTTTGTCAAAAACTAAGACACAAACACACACATTAGCCTAGGGCTACAGAGAGTCAGGGTTATATACATCACTGTCTTTTCATGTCTTGTCCCACTGGAAGGTCTTCAGGGGCAATAACATGCATGGAGCTATCTCCTCTGAATGGCTTCTTCTGGAATACCTCCTGAAGAACTGCCTGAGACTGTTTTACAATGAACTTATGTTTATAATAAGTAGAAAGAGTACACTCTAAAATAATGATAAACAGTATAGTAAATACACAGACCAGTAATACATTTATTATCAAGTATTATGTATCATACCTAATTGTATGTGCTACAATTTTATATGACTGACAATGCAGTAGGTTTCTTTACACCAGCATCACCACAAGTATGTGAGTGTCAAGGAAAAGAGTCCAACTCTGTAAAATATCTGAAAGGATTTATTCTGAGCCAAATATGAATGACCATGGCTCATGCCACAGCCCTCAGGAAGTCTTGAGAACATGTGCCCAGTGTGTTTGGGGCGCAGCTTGGTTTTACACATTTTAGGGAGGCATGAGACATCAATCAAATACATTTAAGAAATACATTGGTTTGGTCTAGAAAGGTGAGACAAGTCAAAGCACGGGCTTCCAGGCTATAGGTAAATTTAAACATTTTCTAGTTGAGAATTGGTTGAGTTTGTCTAAAGACCGGGGTTTGATAGAAAGGAAATGTTCAGGTTAAGATAAAAGATTGTGGAGACCAGGGTTCTTTTGAAGTCTTATAGTGGCTGTCCTTAGAGACAATAGATGACAAATGTTTCCTATTTAGATCTTTAAAAGGTGCTAGACTTTTAGTTAATCTTTTTAGGATTGGGAGGGCCTGGAATAAAAAGATCTAGCTATGTTACTAGAGATTCTTTACAGGCGCAAATTTTCCCCCTACAAAGGACAGCTTTGCAAAGCCATTTCAAGATATGGCAAAGAAACATGTTTGGGGTAAAATATTTTGATTTTCTTCCTTGTCTTGTAATGTTATGCCAGAGTTGGGTTGGAAAAGTAAGTCACGATATATAGGGTTAAATAAAACTCATCTGATGAGAATTTATTATTTGTAGGGCATGACTCCCCAGACCCCTTAGATAGGAATTTGGGCAAGATAAAACTCTGAGTTTAGTCCTCATGAGCAATGTGTTGCACTGTGATGTTATGATGGTTATGACATCAGTAGGTGATGGAAATTTTTCAGCAAAGGTAGGACCACTGTCATATACATGGTTCGTTGTTTACTAAAAGGTTGTTATGTGGTGTATGACTGTACATGGGAGATACCCAAAGAAGTGAGTAAATCTCAAAGAGGTGGCTTAGAATTGAGACTTAAATACCATCCTCAGAGGAAACAAAGAAACGAGGGTAAGGGAAGGCTGGTTAGGGAGGTAACCAGAAAAAGTAGAGTAAAACAAGAGTAAGGTTTGTTATGCAGATTTAAATTGGTTACTTTTCCATTGATAAGATTTTCTGGTGATTTAGTCATCATTCTGCTGATACAGAAAGAGAGACATCCTTACAAATGCAGATTTCCTTTATAAATGTAAATTGCTCTTACAAAAGGGTAATTTCTACTCTCTTTTCAGGGCTTCTTATGTGTTAGCTATTTCTAAAAATAATCAGCTCAAAATAATTCTTATGGCAAAGAGGCATATTTTGGGGTGGCATATTCAGGTTTCCTGCATGATTATATATACTATATTTGTATGAATAACTGCAAGCATGAATCCTAATAATAAAATCCCAGGAACATTTAAAATAAATCTTTCTAGATCCTATTAAGAATACATTTGAAAACTTAACTGTAAAAACTTTTTGGAAAACTTGGTTATAATAATAGCCCAATGGGTTCTTCCTATCCACTCCACAGACAATGATCAATTCACTGAGACAGTGACATTGTAGTAAAGAAAGGTTTTAATTGACATGAGGCTAGCCACATGGGAGACTGGTTTATCACTCAAATCAGCCTCCCCAAAGTCTCAGAGGTTGGGGTTTCTATGGACGATTTGGTGGGCAGGGAGATAGCGAATGGGTGCCGCTGATTGGTTGGGGATGAAATCACAAGGGCATAGAAAATTATCTCTGTACACTAAGTCCACCTCTGGGTGGGGCCACAGGACCAGTTGAGTCACGAGTCACGTGTCCAGGTAGGGTCCCTAAGTTGCAGGAATGCACAGTCTGATTAAAAAAAAAAATCTCAAAAGACTAATCTCAGGCTCTACAATAGTGATGTCATCTATAGGAGGAATTGGGGAAGTCACAAATCTTGTGACCTCTGGCCACATGACTCCTGAGCAGTAGTGAATTATAGAAAATATACCTACATCTTATCAGAATTTAGGTCCCTCTCATAATCCTAACCTTGAGCCTTTTTATTAGTTTTACAAAAGTGATTTAGTTTTCGGAAGCACTATTGTCATCCTTGCTTTAAGGATAAACTATAAACTAAATTCCTCTCCAAATTAGCTTGGCCTATGCCCAGGAATGACCAAGGACAGCTTGGAGGTTAGAAGCAAGATGGAGTCAACTATGTCAGATTTCTCTTACTGTGATAATTTTGCAAAGATGTTTTCAGCATGATTCATTCATACTAATAATAGTTCATATATATTGAGAATTCACTATGTATCAGGTGCTATTCAAAGCAATTTATACACATTCCCTCATTATTTGTTCCATACTACAGCATGTGGAGTAGGTGTTATTATTATTATCCTTTGATTAAAATGGGATCTAAGACTGATAGTGGTCAATGACAGGGCCTGTGTTAAAACTGTCAGCAAGTGGCAGAGCTAGACTTTGAAACCAGTTTTGTCTGTCATCAAAAACTGTGGGTTTTTAACCACTGTGCTCTTTTCATAGGACAAACTGGTGGTGTAAGAAACAGATCTTTCTTGGTCAGGAGACTGTTAAAAATATACATGAATTTGAACACATTTTGGCATGGCATAACTTTGCATCTCTTTGCATGTTTGCATTTCTTATTACTCTCTATTGCCTTATTAAGCAGCTGATTTGGCTCAATACAGTTAGTTTACCTTCCTGGTTATAGAAGACATTTGATTTTTGAGACTCCTGCTCTACTGGATCAAAGAAGTAGTAAATTTGGAATCTGGGAGGGAAAATGAAAGGACATAGGATCACTAAGACTAGTTGAAAATCCAACCAAAAAGGCTCTAAAGAACATCTATATCTGTACCTGTCTTTGCATCTATCAGCCTCTCCATCTGAATTGACTTTCAGTGTAGATCTCATCAATTTTGACCACATGTATGTCAGGATTTTTGTATGAAGATACCTCAAAGTGGGATTACACAGAGTGGAATTGACTTAGAGGACACAGACCTTGCCCACAGTCATTTTGTGATCTAGATTAGGAGACTTCTGGTTGAAAGCAACTCAATAGAGATGGTATAGAGATTGAAGTAAATGATATTTATCCCTCTAGTCTAGTATGATCTTTTTTCTAATCGATAATTTAGCTGCATCTGGGAGGGGTTAGAGTTTGAGTAAATTTCAAGGCACTACTTGTTCCAAGTAATTTGAGGGCCCTCTTAGGACTCTCACTCAAGCAGAACTTGACTGATTTAGGCACCCATAAAAATCTTATGATGTCTTAGTGCTTTATATGTGTTGCTTTTAACATTAACAGGAAACTTTCTCTGCTCTGCAGTCCTATTTCCAGCTTTCATCATTCTATACATCTTTCTCTGACCTTCTGCTCTGAGAAAGAATTGGCAGGTGGGTACAAACTTGCTCTGCATCTGGAGTTCCTCAAGATTTTAATGTCATGCCAGCCTGTGTGTGCCCTTTAAAAGTTTGGCTGGCTTCTCCTTACCCTGTAAATTTCACCATCTATGTTGGGCCTGCATCTTCTCCCACTATGTTTCTATGGATGAACTTATCAGGAGTTGCCTTTTCTCCTGGAAGGAGCTTGTAGAGCTCTGAAATTTAGTTCCTTTAACTTTTTTGTTCATCTCACCTCTCTGATGGGTATTAAAAATTATAATTTCTCTGTACTCTCTCCAAAAAATTCTTTAGGTGTTCTGTTGGAAGCAATGATTATTTGTGATTTTCTACATACAAACTGAGAGAATCTTAACCATTCTGAGTCACTATTTTGTTCTCTCTATAAGGGAAAATTTTGAGAGGATTTAAATATGTCACGTGAAAACTACTTAGTTTGGAGCCTGACATTGGTAGGTGGTACCTCATAAGTATTAATATCCTTTCTCCATTAAGTTTGATATCAAGGGATGTCAAGTAGAGATACATGCAGCTGTGTGGGTTTTGCCTGGAAAGCATTTGGAAGGAGTTAAGTTTTGAAGACAGAGAGCATAGATTGACAGTGAGGAAAAAGAAAAACTGAGTTTCTGTCTGCTTCATTTATTTTTTTCAACAAATGTTTACAGAACACTTACTTACGGATTGTCCTTATGATAAGCATTGTTCTTGAAGAGACTTCTAAACCAGAGATCTTGTACTTATTCTTTTAAAATCTTATGAATATAACCACTGTGTTCTACAGAAGCAAACACAGTTATTTCCACTTAGGTGCCTGTTTAAAAAAGAATGGGAGATAAAGTGGGAGTTACAGAAACGTAATGAAATCTGATAAAAGAAAAATTAAACCAAGAAACAAAACAAGCACAATGGGTAACAAATGAAAAGAGGAAAACTGTCCAAGGACAACAGACAATGGGTGGATGGAAATGAATTTGTAAACACTTTGTGATATTCTAGAGAAGAGCTACAGATCAGTGCTAGGATTCATCGCAGTGCTCCACACCTGGAAGAATGAATTGGCTTACTGAGGGGGTGGAGGAAAGATCAAAAAGGGAAACTGCACTGTTAGTTACACTTAACCCTGCTTGAGTTTTCTCTTGATGGTTTTCATTTACTCTGACCAAAGAGAATCTTCTTATTAAAGCTTCTTTTTCTCTCACCAGGATAGCCAGATGGGTGACCCCAATAGGAAGATGAAGTAAGCCTTTATGTATGAAAAGACTGTTGTTGAACGGAATAATTACATTTTGGAGTATGTGGATTTTTCAAATCAGCCAGTTTTATTGTGAATACATGATTCATAGAAACAAAAGAAAGACAGGAAATAAAACATGAAGGAAGAAAGTAAGAAGAGAGTCCTGTATATTTTATTTGGGTCAGAAACAAACTAAGACCTCAATGAATTAAAATCCTATGGGATAGGAGTAGAGGTGGATTTATCCATTTGTGATCTTGACCTATCAGCTGTTACATGAGGTTTCTCAGCTGCTGGCAAAACCACTCATCCCTCCCTGGAGGCAGCAGCTGGGATCTCATCATCCTCCCTACAATTTCCTGCTTGATCTGGGAGCATTTGATTAAAATACAAATACAAAAACAAAGAAACAAAACAATTCTAACAAACATTAACGTGTATATACAGGCCAGATACTTTATTTCTCCTAAAGGCACTCTTTCTTTTCATAAAGAGAGTTCTGCTGTGTCATCTGCATTGCTACCATGTTATCCCTTTTTCTCATTTCCTGTATCTCCATGGAAGGAGAGATTCCATCAGAAGTCTGCTCTCTGAACATGGAAACTAAGATTCTCCTGATTGTACCATTTACTTTGTTGAATATAGCACCATATTTTTAAAATTATATTTATTTTTATTTATTTATTTATTTTTGAGACAGAGTCTCACTTTTTCACCCAGGCTGGAGTGCAGTGGTGCAACTTTAGCTCACTGCAACTTCAGCTCACTGCAACTTCTGCCTCCTGGGTTCAAGTGATTCTCCTGCATCAGCCTTCGAGTAGCTGGGATTACAGGTGCCCACCACCACATCTGGCTAATTTTTGTAGTTTTAGTAGAGACAGGGTTTCACCTTGTTGGTCAGGCTGGTCTCGAACTCCTGACCTAGTGATCCACCTGCCTCGGCCTCCCAGAGTGCTGGGATTACAGGTGAGAGCCACCGCGTCTGGCCCCATATATGTATTTTTTCGATTACACTTATGAATGTTACTCCTTGATAGCCTATTTGTGGCAGTCACTACTCTAGGAAATAAACATATTCTGAGTGTTTAATTTATAAGTCACTGACCTTGATAACTATTTCATGACTGCCCTCCTTGGCATATTTGAAACCATAGTTCCCCAGGCTTACCTACATCCAGCACTTACCACATAATATTTTAATTGTGAGATGTGATGGCAAATTAGAAAGTATATGAGCCTTGTAATTCATCACAACAGCTCAGATACTAGCTGTTTGACATTGGGCAAGTTACTCTAAGATTCACTTCTTTCACCTGTAAATTAGCATAATAAAAAGATTTCTTTTCTACATGTGGGGCTTTAGGGAAAGTTACTGCTAAGCAGAAGCAGATGGCATTAGACTGGCTGCCTTAGAAATTTTTATTCTTTCCTTTATCAATTCATCAATTTCTGTGTTCTTTCAGGTCAAACAGAACATCATAATTGTACTAATTCCTCAAGATGCATGTGGCTTGTCTTTGAATCTTTGATGCAAACCTTCCTTATGTTCTCAAATTGATTCTGGTTTGAGCATTGAGAAGCCCTGATCTCTGGGATTGAGTTAGGCACAAGATCCAGTCTCTTGTGATCTGTGAGCCTTGACTGAGAAACATCTGAGAGGGCACTCTGCTTTATTTCCCCATTTAGAGTCTTTGGTGGATGTTAAACAATCCCTGATAGTGGCTGTGGATGTTACAGACCCAGAGGGAAGGAATAGTGGAATTTATCAATTTCCCAATGAACAGATAAAGAATACATATTCTTACTACTGGAGGAATGTGATTTCTTCTTAAACAAAGTTGGAGGAAAACTAAAAGAAACAATCACAAACTCAAAAGCCCCATACTTCGTGCAATGTAATTTGATCTACCATTTCTGTGGAAGATCTCTGAAAATCCTGCTCCATTCTCAGAGACCTTACAGGATTCTCAGTCTCTGCAATAAAAACGTAATCTAAAAAAATTTGACTTTTGCTAATCAAATATCGAGCCCTGTTTATATGCCAATATGATCTGCTCTATTTGCATTTAACTAGCACTTAAAAAGGAAATGCTAGATATTAAGAGAGAAAGAGTCCTCAGGAACAAGGATCCTGAACAAACACACTTGGGCTTAAGTAGTCACAGGTTTCTAAGCATCACAAAAGAAAGATAATTTGTTCCTAGGGAAAAATATTGGCAAAGGAATACTTTAAAATTCTCAACTACTATCTTAAATTTAGTTAACCCCTATCTAGTGCTAGTTCTCCAAGGAGTTAAAAATCATCACATGAATAAATATTTCTTGCCTACAATAGCGCAGACTCCTGAGAAGTCAAAACAGGTTTGCTCTTCCCAAGGCTTGCCTCTTACTACTCCAACAGCAAGAAAAAGAAATCTAGAACATATGTAAATGGGAAATAAAAAAATGTTGACCTCAAGGTCTAGGGTGAACTGTCCTAGGATTCCTTTGCAAAGCCTTCCAATGCTGAACAGCTGCTGTGGCCCCAGAGCTCCCCTTACCTCATCGGTGTTTGGAAAAACTCCCTAAGCAGGCAGAAGAGGGAAGCCAGAAAGACAGAGCAATGGCTGTAATTTCTTCCAACAAGTAGCTTCAATGTCCTTATTTGTATATCAGCTATTGAGAAAAACTACATTAAGAAACAGAGATATGGATCCTGAACTTTAATCCACTTCTACTTCAAAAAAATCTATAATATATATTGTAATTCTCTTTTTTTCTGTTTCACATATCTATTTTATATCCAATCCTTTTAAAATTTCTGTATTCTAGAAAAACATGTTAATTTTTTCATCAAACATTGAGTTGTCTTTCTGTAGCTTCAATTCTGCTGTGTATGACCTCAACTGAATTTAAATTGCTCATACTTCATTTTAAGTTTTCTAGCATTTTAAAGTTATTTCAGCCTAGTTATATTCACTTAGCTATCATTCATGAAATTCTAGTTTATTTTATGGCCCTGAAGATTGGCTCTAAGCCAATTCTAACTGAGATATTATATAGTTACAGTAGACAATTACTTAAAATTTGGTGAGGACAAATTAATGTTACTTGGGAAAGTTATAATTTCTAATTCTTAATGTATATGTTGCTAAGAAGGGATATCATAACTTATATACCCTGTTGTCTCAATATGATGTTTCTATAATACAAAAATACTGAATGCAATAAGAGAAAATGTCCCAGAATGTAAAGCACAAAGACAAAGTATTAAGAATATAAAAGAGAGTTATGAGACACGGAAAATCAAATAAGGAGGCCAAATGTACTTTGAAAAAAATGTTCAGGTCTATTGAGCTGGAACTTAAAGAAAGAAAACAAAGAAAGAAAGAAAAGAATTTTTAGAGAAAGAGCAGAGATAATACAGGAATATAGGAGAGACATTAGTCAAAGGAATAATATAAGACTATTTACCAAAGATAAGAAAAAACACAGGCCTTCAAATTAAAAATATTCAGCAATATAAGTTAAAAAAAAAAAGACCCACACTTAGGCACATACTCCTAAGTTTTTTGAAGCTGGAGAGAAGGATCCTAAAAGCTTATGAAAGCATTTTATAATAGAATAAAATTGGAGGAGCTAGCAAAAATGGCTGACTAGAAGCAGCTACAGTGCATGGCCCTCACAGAGACGAACAAAAGGGGAAAGTAAATACAGCAACTTCAGCTGAAACATCCAGGTTCTCACATTGAGACTGATGGGGAAAACAGTTCAAACCACAGAGAATGAGAAAATCAGGGAAGAGTGGTGGCCCACCCAGAAGCAACACAGAGGCAGGGGACCCCCCCCACCGACCCAGGGAAGCAGTACTGGAAAATCCAAAGTGACTGGGGACTGGAGCAGATGCCCAGCAAATCATAGCAGCCCTACAGAAAAGTGGCCAGACTATTAAAAGGAAAAACAAAACAAAATAAACAAACAAACAACAACAACAACAAACACAAACCCCATCCAAAGATCAGCAACTTCAAAGATTGAAGGTAGTTAAGTTCACAAAGATGAGAAAAAATCAGCACAAGAACACAGAAAATTCAAACAGCCAGGATGCCCTCTCTCCTGCAAAAGACCATATCACCTCTCCAGCAAAAGTTTGAAATGGGGTGAGGCTGATATGGCTAAAATAACAGAAATAGACCTCAGGATATGGATAAAAATGAACTCCACTGAACTAAAGGATCATGTTCTAACTCAATGCAAGGAAGCTAAAAATCATGATAAAATATTACAAGAGCTGAAAAACAAAATATCCAGGATAGAGAATAACATAACTGGCCTGATAGAGCTGAAAAACACAATATGAGACTTCTATAATGCAATCACAAGTATTAATAGCAGTATAGACCAGGCAGAGGAAAGAATCTCAGAGTTTGAAGACTGTCTTTCTGAAATAAGACAGGCAGACAAGAATACAGGAAAAATTATGAAAAAGAAGGAAGAAAACTCTGTATATAAAGAGAACAAATCTTTGACTGATTGGTGTACATGAAAGAGCTGGGGAGAATGGAACCTATTTGGAAAATGCATTTCAGGATATCATTTAGGATAACTTTCCCAACCTTGTTAGACAGGGCAATATTAAAATTCAGGAAATGCAGAGAACCCCAGTAAGATACTGTATGAGCAGATCATCCCCAAGACACATAATCGTCAGATTCTCCAAAGTTAAAATGAAAGAAAAAATATTAAGGCAGCCAGAAGGAAAGTCCAGCTCACCTACAAAAGGAAGCCATCAGACTAACATTGGACCTCTCAGTGGAAACCCAACAAACCAGAGAAGATTGGGGGCCAATGTTTAACATTCTTAAAGAAAAGCAATTCCAGTAAAGAATTTCATATCCAGACAAACTAAGCTTTACAAGTGAAGGAGAAATAGGATCCTTTTCAGACAAGCAAATGCTGAGGGAATTCATGACCACCAGACCTGCCTTTCAAGAGCTCCTGAAGGAAGCACTGAATATGGAAAGGAAAAACTGTTGTCAGCCATCACAAAAACACATTGAAGTACACAGACCAGTGAAACTATGAAGCAACCACACAAACAAGTCTGCAAAATAACCAGCTAGAATCATGATGACAGGGTCAAATTCACACATAACAATATTAACCTTAAATGTAAATGGGCTAAATGCCCAAATTGAAAGACACAAAGTGGCAAGCTGTATGAAGAATGAAGTCCCATTGGTATGCTGTCTTTAAGAGACCCACCTCATGTACAAAGACACACATAGGCTAAAAATAAAGGTATGGAGGAAAATTTGCCAAGCAAATGGAAAAAAGCAAAAAGCAGTGATTGCAATTCTAATTTCCAACAAAACAGACTTTAAACCAACAAAGATTAAAAAAGACCAAAGAAGGGTATTATATAATGACTTAGGGTTCAGTTTAATAAGAAGAACTAACTATCCTAAATACATATGCACCCAACACATGAGTACCCAGATTCATAAAATAACTTTTAGAGACCTTCAAAGTAACTTAGACCCCCCACATAGTAATAGCAGAAGACTATTGGGGAACACCCCACTGACAATATTAGATAGATCGTCAAGACAGAAAATTAACAAAAATATGCAGGACCTGAACTCAGCTCTAGATCAATTGGACCTGATAGGTATCTACAGAACTCTTCACCCCAAAACAATAAAATATACACTCTTCTCATCAGCCACAGCACTTACTCTAAAATAAATCACATAATTGGAAGTAAAACTCTCCTCAGCAAATGCAAAAGAACTGAAATCATAAGTCTCTTGGACCACAGTGCTATCAAATTAGAGCTCAAGACTAAGAAATTCACTCAAAACCATACAAATAAATACATGGAATTGAATAACCTGCTCCTGAATGACTTTTGAGTAAATAATGAAATTAAGACAGAAATCAAGAAGTTCTGTGAAACTAATGAGAACAAAGATACAACATGCCAGGATTTCTAGGACAAAGCTAAGGCAGTGTTAAGAGGGAAATTTATAGCACTAAATGTCCACATCAAAAAGCTAGAAAGATCTCAAGTTAACAACTGAACATCTCAACTAAAAGAACAAGAGAACCAAGAGCAAATAAACCCCAGAGCTAGTAGAAGTTGAGACATAACCAAAATCAGAGCTGAACTGAAGAAGATAGAGACATGAAAAACCATTCAAAAGATCAATGAAACCAGGAGCTGGTTTTTCAAAAAAAAAATAATAATAATACAATGGATAGATCACTAGCTTGACTAATAAGGAAAAAAGAGAGAAGATAGAAACAAACCCAATCAGAAATAATAGGGAGGATATTTCCAACACCACAACTACTGACACCACAAAAATACAAACAACCATCAGAGAATATTATAAATACCTCTATGCACATAAGCTAGAAAACCTAGAATAAATGAAATAATTCCAGGATACATCTCCCCTCCCAGCACTGAACCAGGAAGAAATTGAATCCCTGAACAGACCAATGAATGAGCTCTAAAATTGAGGCAGCAATAATAAATAGTCTACCAACCAAAAAAAGTCCAGGACCAGATGGATTCACAGCTGAATTCTACCAGATGTACAAAGAAGAGCTGGTACCATTACTACTGAAACTATTTCAAAAAATTGAAAAGGAGGGGCTCCTCCCTAACTCATTCTATGAAGCCAGCATCTGACAGAGATATGACAAAAAAAGAAAACTTCAGGCCACTATCTTTGACGAACATCAGTGAAAAAGTCCTCAGCAAAATACTGGCAAACCAAATCTAGCAGCACATCAAAAAGATTATTAACCATCATCAGGTAGGCTTTATCCCTAGGATGCAAGGTTGGTTCAACATATGCAAATCAATAAATGTGACTTATCACATAAAAAGAACAAAAGACAAAAACCACATGATTATCTCAATAGATGTGGAAAAGGCTTTTGATAAAATTTAGCTTCCCTTCATGTTAAAAAACTACAGATAAACTAGATATTGAAGGAACATAATCCAAAATAATAAGAGCAGTATAGGAAAAACCCACAGCCAACATCATATGGAATGCACAAAACCTGAAAGTATTTCCCTTGAAAACCAACACAAGACAAGGATGCCCTCTCTCACCTCTCCTATTCAACCTAGGATTGGAAGTTCTGGTCAGAACAATCAGGCAAGAGAAGTAAATGAAGGGCATTCAGATAGGAAGAGAGGAAGTGAAACTATTCCTGTTTGCAGATGACATGATCCTGTATCTGGAAAACACGATTATCTTATCCCAAAAGCTTCTTAAGCTGATAAGCAACTTCAGAAAATTCTCAGGATACAAAATCAATGTGCAACAATTACTAGCATTCGTATATACCAACAACAGTTAGGCTGAGAGCCAAATTATAAATGAATTCCCATTCACAATTGCCACAAAGAGAATAAAATACCTAGGAGTACAGCTAACAAGGGAAGTGAAAGATCTCTACAAGGAGAACTATAAGCCACTGTTCAAAGAAATCAAAGATGACACAAACAAATGAAAGAACATTTCATGCTTATGGATAGGAAGAATCAATAACATTAAAATGGCCATACTGCCAAAAGCAATTTATTGATTCAATGCTATTCCCATTAAACTACCACTGACATTCTTCATAGAACTAGAAAAATCTATTTTTAAAATTCATATAAAACCAAAAAAAGAGCCCCAAAAGCCAAGGCAATCCTAAGCAAAAAAGAAAAAAAGCTGGAGGCATTACACTATTTAACTTTAAAATATACCACAGGGCTACAGTAACCAAAACAGCATGGTACCGGTATGAAAGCAAGCAGATAGACCAATAGAACAGAATAGGAAACCCGGAAATAAAACTGCACACCTACAACGATCTGATTTTTGATAAACCTTACAGAAATAATCAATGGGGAAAGAACTCTCTATTCAATAAATGTTGCTGGAGTAACTGGCTAGCCATATGCAGAAAATTGAAACTACACCCCTTCCTTATACCACGTACAAAAATTAACTCAAGATGGATTAAAGACTTAAATGTAAAATCCAAAACTATAAAAACCACTGGAGAAAATCTAGGCAATACCATTCAGGACATAGACACAGGCAAAGATTTTATGACAAAACATCAAAAGCAATTGCAACAAAAGCAAAATTGATAAATGGGTTTTAATTAAACTAAAGGGCTTCTGCACAGCAAAAGAGACTATCAACAGAGTAAACAGACAACCTGCAGAATTGGAGAAAATTTTTGCAAACTATGCATCTGACAAAGGTCTAATATCCAGCATCTACAAGGAAATTAAACAACTTACAAGATAAAAACAACCCCATTAAAAATTGGGCAAAAGACATGAACAGACACTTCTTAAAAGAAGACATATATGTGGCCAAGAAGCATATGAAAAAAAGCTCAAGATCACTGATCATTAGAGAAATGCAAATCAAAACCACAATGACATGCCATCTCATACCAGTCAGAATGGCTATTATTTAAAAGTCAAAAAATAACAGATGTTGGTGAGGTTGTGGAGAAAAAGGAATGCTTTTACACTGTTGGTGGGAGAGTAAATTAGTTCAACCATTGTGGAAGATAGTGTAGTTATTCCTCAAAGATCCAAAGACAGAGCTACCATTTGACCCAGTAGCCGCATTACTGGGTATATACCCAAAGGAATACAAATTGTTATATTATAAAGACACATGTGTGCATATGTTCATTGCAGGACTATTCACAATAGCGAAGACATGGAATCAACCCAAATGTCCATCAATAATAGACTGGATAAAGAAAACGTGGTATATGTACACCATGGAATACTATGAGGCCGCAACAAAGAATGAGATCATGTCCTTTGCAGTGACATGAATGGAGCTGAAGGCCATCACTCTTAGCAAACTAACTCTGGAACAGAAAACCAAATACTGCATGTTCTCACCATAAGTGGGAGCTAAATGATGAGAACACAAGGACACATAGAGGGGAACAATACACACTGGGGCCTATCGGAGGTTGAAGGGTGGGAAGAGGGAGAGAGGAAGGAAATACAACTAATGGATACTAGGCTTCATACCTGGTTGATGAAATAATATTTACAACCAATCCCCATGACACAAGTTTACCTATGTAACAAACCTTCACATCCTGCACATGTAACCCTGAACTTAAAATAAAAGTTAAAAATAAATGAATAATATTTTAAAAACAGAATAAAATTGACTATTTTATTCTAGAAGTAAGAAGTTGAATGACAACATGTTTTTCAACGGCAACACTGGATGATAAAACAGGAGACATCCCTCACTTAAAAATTTTCAGAATAGGCCAGGTGCAATGGCTCATGCCTGTAATCCCAGTGCTTTGGGAGGCCAAGGCAGGTGGCCCATGCATGTAGTCCCAGCTATTCGGGAGGATGAGGCACCAGAATTGCTTCAACCCAGGAGGCGGAGGTTGCAGTGAGTTGAGATTGCACCACTGCACTCCAGCCTGGGCCAACAGAGTGAGGCTCTGTCCGTCCCCACCAAAAAAATTTCAGAATATCAGGAAAATAAAACTTACACAAGAGTGGGCATAACATTTCTCTGTAACAGCTTAGTTACTTGTATGGTTTGGCTGTATCTCCACCCAAATGTCATCTTGAATTGTAATAATCCCATGTCTAGGGTGGGGTCAGGTGGAGATAACTGAATCATGGGGGTGGTTTCCTTCATACTGTTCTTGTGGTAGTGAATAAGTCTCACAAAATCTGATGGTTTTATAAATGGGAGTTCTTCTGCACAAGCCCTGCTGCCATTTTAAATGTGCCTTTGTTTCTCCTTTGCCTTCTGCCACAATTGTGAGGCCTCCATAGCCATGTGGAACTGAGTCAATTAAACCTCGCCTTTATAAATTACCCAGTCTCAGGTACGTGTTTATAGCAGTGTGAGAACAGACTTATGCAGTTAGCTAATCCTCAGCTATAAGGAGATGTTTTTCAGTGAAGTCTTTAATAAATGGTTTATTTTTCTGTTAAAAAGTGGAGAGTAAAGTTTCTTTCTTTTCTTGAGTATGCCTAAGAGACTGTAGCTATATAAATAATACATGGAATATTTCTCAGCCAAGAGGTGAACAGCCCAGCAACAAGCACTCAGGACCCATGGGAGAAAGACTCAGAGTAGTTGCATCACAAGACCTATTCTCTCAGTTACTACAAATCAGAATGTTGGAGAGAAGCAAACCTTTCCACAGACTTTAATTAATATATTGAAGTCATCATAGATGTATAAGTAAAGTCATAAAAGTTTTAAGCATCCCCAAACCAAGGTGATAGATTACCATGGGATAGTTAGGGATGAGACTCTGATGGAACATGTAGGAAGTAGAGGACCAAGAAAGCCAGAGGATTTCCAAGTAACCCCTGTAGCGATTTTCCCTTAAAACTTGAAATAGTATCATAGTTACCAAATAGCATGATAGCATGTGCTTAAGATAATGTGTGGTAATGAACTTATTAGTTCATGGTCCCTAAGCATTGACAAAATCTGGAGGAATATATACTAAAATGCTAGCAGGAATTATCTCTGGATGGTAAAATTACACAATATTTTTACTTTTTTTCTTTTTACACTCATTTATAAAGAGAAGTAAATACTTTTATATTCAGAAAAAAATAAAGCAATTATTTCCAACTGATAAAATAGAAATTAGAATTGTGTTAGTAATGGTAAATTCAGGCTGCCATAATGAACATACTGCTAGAGGAGCTAAGAGTAGTCCAGTTAGACCAAAAGAAAGTGGAAATGACCAGTAACAACCTAGAGTGCTTTTTTCACTCCAAAGTTTTATAGCCTATGTTTATCTCACAATTTCTGTTCCTACCGAGAGAAAAAACATACTGTCACAGCTCTTACATGACATGACCACAGCTCTGAAATGCACAGGGAGACTTTCTGATTCACCATGAAGCACCCAAGGTATACTGCCGGATATCAGCTCTGCTGCTCCACATTTTACAGTGGACTATTGAATATCACACCAAGCCTTAGGACATGGCCTCAGTTTCCAATATGGTGTTTGTGGAATGTCTGGGTTCTGAATTAAGGTTTCTAAAGAAAAAAAGACATTTACCTATTCTTTCAGGTGGAAGAACTTACTCATCCCCTAAATTCTTCTCCATATAAGAAATTTCAGTGGGACAGATTTCTCAGCCTCACAGGTAGTTGGCTGTGGCCTTTTGAATATTGTCTGGCCAATCTGGAAGTGATGTTCATATATCTTTAAAAGGATAGGACATACTTTCCTCCCACCCCTTTCCTCATTCTTGTTTCCCAGAAAGCAAACCTGGTAAAAATGAGCCATACTGGGCTACTTAGATGAAGGGGACACTGTGGGATGACTCAGTAATGTGACAGAATAAGCCTAGATCTTCAGCACTGGGCAGCTTTACCTGCCCTAGACTACATACACCTGGACTCTTACTAAGTGGGAAATACAATTCTTTGTTTTGTTTAAACTATTGTGATTTTAGTCTTCTAATTTAGTCCTTTAATTTATATACTGAACTCATCACAAATGGAAAAGTAAAGTCATGAAAGTTTTAAGCCTTTCCTAAGTGATCCACTTTTATGTTCAAAATTGTTGGAATAACAAGGGAATAGCGTTTTCCTGGGAGAGTCAGTTATTAAACACTTTTGTCATATTTAAGGACCCACTATTGTCAACCTAAAAGGAAGAAGCTGAGGCAAAATTAATGAAAGCAGAGAGTTTATTTGGGCCAAGCTTGAGGATTGCAACCTGGAAGCATAGATTCAAGTGGCCTTGAATATACACTCCAATTAGCAACCATTACGAGCAGGTTTTTAAAGGAAAAGAAGAGGCAGTACCTAAGTTGTTTACCAAGAATTCACAGCAAAATAACGTAAGTATTGTTTGGCTATCCTCATTCCTTGTATCACAAATTCTAAGAACATGAAGATGCTGGGTGAAGAAGATAGTCAAGAACAAAGTAACTTTAAACAATTGCCCCCAGGCATGCGTGTGGGGACATGACCGAGGTCCTGGGCTCCTGTCTCTCTGAGCCTGCATTCCTCATGGAGCTCAGGCTGCTCTGAGTCACTTTTCTTTTCTCACTCTGAAACCAGTAGGTTTTTACATGATGCTTCCTTACCTGCTGGAAAGCTAACACATTCACTTATTATTTTAAAACCTCATAATTTAAAAATCAAGGTTAGGACTTTACAAAAAGGAAACTTTTATGTTTAGGTTTTCCCCCTCCCCTCTCCTCTCTAAGAAAATGCATCATATAAGCTACCAGTTTAATTACTATGGGTTGGTGAAAAGATAATCTAGCCAAATATTCTCTGAAATTAGACACAACCCATTATGACAGTCCTCTAGAGCACACAAGGTTATTGGAGTTATTGAAGATTTTAATCTCTTTTTGTGAAATTCCTCAATAGAAGCTGTAGTCAATCGCCAATGCAGTTATTTTATTGTAGAAGGTGCGTTCATGTTTTGCAAGTGCTTGGGACACAAGGGGACAATTAATGTAAATCAATTAATACAGAAGATTGTATTAAAACAATATATAAATGGTAATAAAATGTAGAATACATTTGTACGGATCTCTGGCAATAATAGAATAGCACTCGTGCAACACAATTACATTAATTTTGCCTTGCAAACATTATGGGACTTTTTCTGCTGATATTCACATACTTTAAGAACAAAATAGTATTACAAAAGTAGTAACGCTGCCCATTCCCCTCTCAATTTTTTGCACTGATGATGAATAGATGTAGTGAAGTTAAGGCAAATTTCTGATCTTCCCGCTAAATAATTGCTAATGGGATACATTATTCGGTTTGAGGGATGGGAAAAGCAGCAGATTTACCTTTCTAATTATGTTTTTCTGAGACTAATATTAACATTAATTAGCATTCAATTTGCACCCACAAGGAAAATGATTCTAGAATTTAAATTTGCCAAGTTAAGCTAAGCTATGTGCAAATTAAGTAGATTTTTCTGTGTATATTATTTTCCATGTGAAAAAATTTTTAAACTTCCCCTAAGTGGGTGAAAAAAACCTTCCAGAATAACTTACATTTGAATAACTTGAATAATTCTTTCAAATTTTTGTCTATTTTACAGCAATGTAGAAATTGTTTCAAGATTACGCAGCTAGTAACAATTCTTAAGATTTTTCCCCCACAAACTCATCATCTTTTATCACCACAAAACTGCTACCCAGATACCAGCTAGTACCAAAGGTATATAGATAAGTATTGAATCTGAAATAGCATGTGAGGCCCCACTCTTAACACCTTGGTAGCTATTACCTAATGTATTAGTTTGTTAGGGCTGCCATAACATAGTACCACAGATAGGGTTGCTTACACAACAGTGGTTCATTTTCTCACAGTTCTAGAGGGTGGATATTTGAGATCAAGACATCAGTAGGTTGGTTTCTTCCAAGAGCTCTCTTCTTGGCTTGCAGGTAGTCATTTTCTATGATTTTCTTTATGTACGTGCGTGTGTCCTAATCACCTCTTCTTATAAGGGCACCAGAAAATTGAATTAAGGCCCATTTTAACAGCTTTATTTTACCTTAATTACCTCTTTAAAGGCCCTGTCTCCAAATACAGTCACATTTTGAGGTACCGGGCGTTAGAACTTCAACATAAATTTTAGAGGAAAAGAATTCAGCTCATAACACCTAGAAAATTTACTAGTCTCCCTTTTTTCTTTTCTATCACATGTATCTCAAACATAGTTTCTGAGACAGGAGCGTGCAGTTAATCCATTTGGTTGGGAATTCAGGTCTGGAGGATCAGATTCCATATTCACAGCCTATTTGGAGTGGACAGTACTTTAAAAAGTCCTCTTCATACACAATATTGAATTTGAGCCTCAACATGAACTTGTGTGGTAGGTATTATTATTATACTCATGAAATAGATGAGAAAATTGAGAACCCTGCAGGCTAAATACCTTGCACAAGGTTCGTAGCCACTGATAGAGCTAGGACTCAGGCAGTCATAGGACACTGCACCTCCTGCAAGGAATTTACCAACCAACTTCTCTGTTTCTTCCCTTCTTTCCTTTCTACTTTCTTTCCTGTCTGTTTTTTTCCTCTTTTTTGTTGTTTTAGTTGCTCTATTTAACTTTTCATTTTTTTGAATGCTACAGAGTCAACAAGGATTGGTCTTTAATTAAACCAAAGGAAAGCACCAGACGAAAGTGCCAGTTTGACCCACAAAAGCGCGATTCCATATGATTCAGTTTAGAAATAATTTACAGCCAACACTCGGTTTTCTGGTTTTGTCTCCTTTGCATGCGTTCACTTGAGATTTACCCTCATTGTTTGCCTTTCATCTGACCCCATCTCAAACCTAGCCATTGGTCAGCCAGTTGTGCCCTTCATGATAACAACCTGAGACCAAACTAGAAGGGTCAAGGCAGACATGACAGTATGTATGTTGGGGAGTAAATAAGTTAGTGGATCATGAGCAAACAGTAAAACACAGGAACCACCTCTAAGATTACTGTTGGGTGTTCCCCTTCCCAGGATGGTTATTTCTTTACAAAACACAAACAGACCAAAAACAAACCAAGACAACTTCCTTCTTGACTGATATCCAATATGCTAATGTATCACCAACAATATTTACAGCAGTTATCTATTACTGTGCAAAATATTACACTAAAATTTGATGGTTTAAGTTAATACAGTTAACATCTCACAGATGTTGTGGTCCAGGTATCTGGGAGTAGATTAGCTGGGTGGTTCTGACTCAAGGTCTCTCACGTTGATGCTGTCAGGACATTGGCAGGAGCTGCTGTTATCCAAAGGCTTGGCTGCGGATGAAGGATCTGTTTCCAAGGTTCCTTCCTCATGCGACTATTGGCAGGAGGCCTCACTTCCTCACTGGCTTGTGGCAGGAAGTCAAAATTCCTGGCCACGTGGGTCTCTCCTCACAGCATGGCAGCTGACATGCTCTAGACCCAGAAATCTAAGAGTGAGCCAGTGAGCAGAAGGACACAGTGCTTTCTGTGACCTAGTCTCTGAGTTAAACCCCATCATTTCTGCTATACGTTATCCATTTGAAGTGTCACTAAGTTCAGGCCACAGTTAAGAGCAGGGGAATTAGGCTTCACTTCTTAAAAGGAGGACCATCATAGAATTTGTCGACATATCTGTAACTACCACCCATATATATGGTGTGAAAAAACAATCAAGTTCAGAAAATTCAATGGCTCTCAAACAGCAATTAAAGTTCAAGGATGGGCTTATTTAGGTCTTAGCCTTGTCACATATAATGGAATACATTAAATAAGTTATATAAGCCTGAACCATTTCTGAAAAGTATGTCAACAAAACGAAATATACCAGCAGTAATTTGTCTTGGCCTATTTAAAAGTACAAAAATATTTTTTGGTTCTAAAACATTGTACACATTAGACAACATTGGCCTTTTATTTATGGTTAGCTCATCCCTTGCTGACATGTTCTGCTTCTATTCACCTTTCAATTTTATTTAAATCCCAAAGGCATGGGTAACTTGTACAAAATTTTAAAAAATTGATCAAAATGTATAGTTTTATGAACAGTATGACAAATCAGTGTACAAAAGTTATCAAAAACTCCCCCTTACCTTTGCTCCAGCTCTCAAAAAGACAGCACCAAGTGCCGAAGAATAATGTCTTCATTTTCAAAGGAGGTCCCTGATACCTTATACTAAGATCTAAAAATATTTAAAATGTTTGCAATATGCCCTTGTAGTATCAATCCTTACTTTCATTCCAGTTTAATAAACATCATATTTCCTTTTTCATCACTCATTCACTGTACATTTTAAATTTTGTAAAATATTACATTGTGTTACATGTAGGGAGAAGAGAGGGAGGCTACAGGAATGAATGCCCTGGGTGACATGGGCTGACAACACTTGCAGTGTAGCAGGTGTCTAAGGGCTACATGACCCACAGCTGAAGCAAGAGTCCCAGTCATTAGCTTCTTCCTCTCTCTCCCACCTTTTTGTCCTTCATCTTAAATTTCTGGGGCTCTCATTTTGTTTGTTTTTCATCATCAGTTAGGATTAATCTTTTATTGTAGAACTACTTCACAGTCAGCTCTCTCCCAAGGCTTATATGAAAGTGATTTGCAAGGAAGTTCAGAAACCCCTCCGTCTCTTCCAATCCCTTCAGTCCCCACTGAAGTCTCCCTGCCTGCATTCTTTTGTTTCTTGGATTTTGTAGCCTGGCAAAGTAGCTGTCACTAGTATAGTGCTGGCAATAACGCCCAAAGTCCAGCTACTTTCTCTTGTGTCTGCTCCCTTCGCCGTCTGTTCAATGGCCCCTGGGAATACAGGCCACTTTTCCATGAGCCCATTTCTTCAGCCTTACCATTTCTTTCTAAGACTCTAGTGAAAGTGTCAGAGTAAAATTGAAAAATATGTGCATCCCCAAAATAAATGGATAATTTGGATATCTAATTGTCATCACACAGATTTCTTATCATTATGCTAAAAAATTAAAGCATATATATAAAGAAGTAAAATAAAATGTTTTAAAATGAATTTTATTAATGAAATTCAAATGTCATGCTGACGCATGGCATAAACTTCACTAGCTAAATAACATTGTATTAGATATGAATACTTTAAAAGCCTTATATCTTGAAAACCTTACATCTTTAAATATTACATGTCTGTGATCACTTCTTTGCTTTTGCCATAACTGCATTACTGCACCATGCAATGAAAACCTCTTAAACTAAGTATGTAGTGGGGAATAATTTTTGGTGACAAAAATGTTTCACGTAAGTTATAAAATTATAATTTTTAAAAAATTCATGTAACTTAAAAAATTATAATTTTTATAATTGCAAGACCATTGCTCTTTTCCATTTAAGCTTCCCTATGCATTACAGTCTTCTTTTAAATTACCAGGATTTTCATATATGTTTTTATACTTTTATTATTATAATAACTGAACTGCTACTGACATATTTTCATAATAGGACATTAGAATGTAGGGCAGGATGTGGGAACAATTCTTTACTACATGTTGAACATTGTAGAGCATGTAACACCCTTGGTCATTGTGCCTACATATCAATAAAGGGTCTAACTCATTATGAAAACCCACTTTCCATATACCATTTCCAAATATTCTCTGAAGTGAGACATTTTACTGAAAACTACTGAACTATGAGGAGAGTGGTGCTTTGGCTCCTCTCAGGAAGGAGGCTGATCTCAAATGTTTATAGCAAATTGAACTTAGAATATGGGATACATCAACATTTGGGCCTGGTCATGATATTGCAATACAGGAAAAAAAATTACACTTCCTCACCGATATGGTTTGGCTGTGTCCTCACCCAAATCTCCATTTTAGCCCCCATAATTCCCCCATGTTTTGGGAGGGACACGGTGGGAGGTAATTGAATCATTGGGGCGGGTCTTTCCTGTGCTGTTCTCGTGATAGTGAATAAATCTCACGAGAGCTGATGGCTTTATTAAGGGGAGTTCCCCTGCACATGCACTTCTTCTTGCCTGCTGCCATGTAAGAAATGCCTTTCTTCTCTTTGCCTTCCACGATGATTGTGAGGCCTCCCCAGCCATGTGGAACTGTGAGTCCATTAAACCTCTTTCCTTTATAAATTACCCAGTCTCGGGTATGTCTTTATTAGCAGTGTGAAAGCAGACTAATGCACTGACCACTTCAGTTTCATCTACAGAGGAATTTGTATATGTTTTCTGTTTTGATGGGTTATAGGATAATATTCATTTTTGCACATCATTCTCTGCTAGTGATTCCATATAAACATCTAATTTTGACTCTGTAAGGTCTTCTGGTTTTGCCTACTTTGCTGTTTGAAAGGAGGTCGAACTACTTACTTGTGTATTTTTTTCATAAGGATTATAATCAAAGTATTAATTGATAATTCTGTGTAGATGATTCCACTGTTTTGACCCATGTATACCTAAATCGGGTATTTCCTAATAAGATTTTATTTTGAAAATTTTAAACTATATAGCGGGGATAACGTGGAAACTCCTTGGAATTTGACTTCCTGCTGCAGCTTATGTTTAAGATCCTCTTCCTCCTTCCCATAATCTTGGAGGCAGGAATACCTTTGAAGGGGTTATTGACAAGCTTCTTAATAAAAGGCCATCTCAGAAAATGCTTAAAATTTTGATGGAGCTAGGGGAAGGACAGGTGCAGAACTGTAGGGGATGATGTTGCCATGGTACCCAGTGAACTCTAACATACTGTTTCTAGTCAAATGTGTCTCTGTCCAACAGATATAGTCAAATGTTTGTTATCTGGTTATGTGTGCACTAGGGTAGAAGTGAAAATGTTTGACGATCTCTCAAGCCAGAGGGAACATTTAAAAAGGAAGGATCCTTGTAGATGCTAGATGTAATGTAAGTGGAAGATATTGATGTTTTCAAACAATTACTCAGGATGCCAGATGTCAGTTCCTGGTAAAGACAAAGTTAGCTTTGTAATGAGAATTTATTGAACTTCCACAGAGCATGTAGCCATGTACAAACTGGATTACAAAATCATTGTATTCTTTCCTCCTATCCCAACAGGAAAATATGTTTCCAAATCACCAAAGCCAAGAGTTTAGTAGAAGCAACACAATTTTTCCCTGCTTCATCTTTGTAGAGGTAAGAAAGCTCTGGACATTTACCATTAGAATATGTATTATTCAAAAGAAATAGACTGTTCCTTTAATACTTACTTCATGTATCCCTTTTGACATACATTGATGATGTAACTATAGAAACATGTAAGGTCATGGGCTTGTTACCATCTGAAGTGTTTTGTGGTCATTGTAATTAGGAACACAGGGGCAGTTTTGCATCATGCACGAATGAGTTTTTAGATCCAGAGTTATTATTGTATTACCTCACTGATGCATCTTTTTCTATCTGTCCCCATTTTCTAGTATCTACCCCTCTTCTCACAAGCTCTTCCTTATCCCAGAACTTCTCAGCGTTGTTTGAGAACCCCATAATGTTACCTTTACTTGATTGGAGGATACAGCTACAACTGACCCCTATTTAACCAGCAAACCCTGAGGTTAATGTCAAGCACTTTGGGATCTTTCTCCTCTCTCCTGGATCAGCACCACTCACCTGTTTCAGTTCCCTCCACTTAACTTTGCTTCTCTCACATTCGTTCCTCATACACATGACAAGATCTATGAGTTCTGGTGTTCTCTTCTTTCAGTCTCATTATGTCCATGAAGGATTGTAAGAAATACAAACTATCATCAGAGAATACTATATACACCTCTATGCAAATGAACTAGAAAATCTAGAAGAAATTGATAAATTCCAGGACACATACACCCTCCCAAGACTAAAGCAGGAAGAAGTCGAATCTCTGAATAGGCCAACAACAAGTTCTGAAATTGAGACAGTAATTAACAGCTTACCAACCGAAAAAAAAAAAAAAAAAAGCCCAGAACCAGATGGATTCACAGCTGGATTCTACCAGAGGTACAAAGAGGAGCTGCTACCATTCCTTCTGAAACTATTCCAAACAATAGAAAAAGAGGGCCTCCTCCCTAACTCATTTTATGAGGCCAGCATCATCCTGATACCAAAACCTGTCAGAGACCCAACAAAAACAGAAAATTTCAGGCCAACATCCCTGATGAACATCGATGCCAAAATCCTCAATAAAATGCTGGCAAACTGAATCCAGCAGCACATCAAAAGCTTATCCACCATGATCAAGTCAGCTTCATCCCTGGGATGCAAGGCTGGTTCAACATACACAAATCAGTAAACATAATCCATCACATAAACAGAATCAATGACAAAAAACACATGATTATCTCAATAGATGCAGAAAAGGCCTTCAATAAAATTCAACACCCCTTTATGCTAAAAACTCTCAATAAACTAGGTATTGATAGAACGTATCTCAAAATAATAAGAGCTATTAATGACAAACCCACAGCCAATATCCCACTGAATGGGCAAAATCTGGAAGCATTCCTTTTGAAAACCAGCACGAGAAAGGGATGCCCTCTCTCACCACTCCTATTCAACATAGTATTGGAAGTTCTGGCCAGGGCAATCAGGAAGAGAAAGAAATAAAGGGTATTCAAATAGGAAGAGAGGAAGTCGAATTGTCTCTGTTTGCAGATGACATGATTGTATATTTAGAAAACCCCATCGTCTCAGCCCAAAATCTCCTTAAGTTGATAAGCAACTTCAGCAAAGTCTCAGGATACAAAAATCAATGTGCAAAAATCACAAGCCTTCCTATACACCAATAATAGACAGAGAGCCAAATCATGAGTGAACTCCCATTCACAATTGCTACAAAGAGAATAAAATACCTAGGAATAAAACTTACAAGGGATGTGAAGGACCTCTTCAAGGAGAACTACAAACCACTGCTCAAGGAAATAAAAGAGGACACAAACAAATGGAAAAACATTCTATGCTCATGGATAGGAAGAATCAATATTGTGAAAATGGCCACACTGTACAAAGTAATTTATAGATTCAATGCTATTCCCATCAAGCTACTGTTGACTTTCTTCCAAGAATTAGAAAAAAACTACTTTAAACTTCATATGGAACCAAAAAAGAGCTTGTATAGCCAAGACAATTCTAAGCAAAACAACAAATCTAGAGGCATCATGCTACCTAACTTCAAACTATACAAGGCTACAGTAACCAAAACCACATCGTACTGGTACCAAAACAGATATATAGATCAATGGAACAGAACAGAGGCCTCAGAAATAACATCACACATCTAAAACCATCTGATCTTTGACAAATCTGACAAAAACAAGCAATGGGGAAAGGATTCCCTATTTAATAAATGGCGTTGAGAAAACTGGCTAGTCATATGGAGAAAACTGAAACTGCACCCCTTCCTTACACCTTATACAAAAATTAGCTCAAGATGGATTAAAGACTTTTAAATGTAAGACCTAAAACCATAAAAGCCCTAGAAGAAAACCTAGGCAATGCCATTCAGGACATAGGCATGGGCAAAGACTTCATGAATAAAACACCAAAAGCAATGGCAACAAAAGCCAAAATTGACAAATGGGATCTAATTAAACTAAAGAGCTTTTGCATAGCAAAAGAAACTACAATCAGAGTGAACAGGCAATCTACAGAATGGGAGAAAATTTTGGCAATCTATCTATCTGACAGTGGCTATAACTAGAATCTACAAGGAACTTAAACACATTTACAAGAAAAAAACCAAACAACCCCATCAAAAAGTGGGTGAAGGCTATGAACAGACACCCCTCAAAAGCAGACATTTATGCGGCCAACAAAAACAAATGAAAAAAAGCTCACCATCACTGGTCGTTAGAGAAATGCAAATCAAAACCACAATGAGATATCATCTCACGTCAGTTAGAATGGCAATCATTAAAGAGTCAGGAAACAATAGATGCTGGAGAGGATGTGAAGAAATAGGAACACTTTTACACCATTGGTGGGAGTGTAAATTAGTTCAACCATTGTGGTAGACAATGTAGCGATTCCTCAAGGATCTAGAACCAGAAATACCATTTGACCCAGCAATCACATTATTGGGTATAAACTCAAACGATTATAAATCATTCTACTATAATGACACACACACACGTATGTTTATTGCAGCGCTATTCACAATAGCAAAGACTTGGAACCCACCCAAATAAATGCCCATCAATGGTAGACTGGATAAAGAAAATATGGCCCATATACACCATGGAATACTATGCAGCCATAAAAAAGGATGAGTTCATGTCCCTTGTAGGGACATGGATGAAGCTGGAAACCATCATTCTCAGCAAACCAAAACAGGAACAGTAAACCAAACACTGCATGTTCTCTCATAAGTGGGAGTTGAACAATGAGAACACATGGACACAGTGAGGGGAACATCACACACTGGGGCCTGTCGGCGGGTGGAGGGCTAGGGGAGGGATAGCATTAGTAGAAATACCTAATGTAGATGACGAGTTGATGGGTGCAGCAAACCACCATGGCACATGTATACCATGTAACAAACCTGCATATTTTGCACATGTATCCCAGAACTTAAAGTATAATATATATATAAAATAATATATATATATTATATATTATATAATATATAACATAATGTTTATAAATATATAATATAATTATAAAATATTATATAATTATATAATATTTTATAATTATATGTATATAATTTATAATGTATATATTATATTATATAATTATATATACATATATAATATATTTTATAATTATATATGTATATATAATTATATATTATACTATATAATTATATATACTTATTCAATATATTATATAATTATATAATAAATATAATAATATATAAATCTATATTATAATATAATATAATAATATATATTATATAATTATATATAATTATATAATTATAATTATAAAACCATTACTTATATTGGCTTTTTAATATAATATAATATATATTATATAGTATATAATTTATATATAAATGATATACTTTATATATAAATGATATACTTTATATATAAGTATATATACTATATATATATAAAGTATATATATAAAGTATATATACTTATATATAAGTATATATACTTATATATAAAGTATATCATTTATATATAAATTATATACTATATAATATATATTATTTATAATTATATATAATTATATTATATAGTATATATTATATATATAATTATAATTATAAAACCATTACTTATATTGGCTTTTTTAGATTGTGTGTGGATAAGCAACATATCCATAGTAGTGCATCAACAACAATCAAGGGACACCCAGTCGGAACCTGTTTGCCCAGCCCAAACTACTGTTGTATACTTCCTTTCTTTTTAAGTGTATATAAAACATTAGAAATATCACACATACACTTTTACAGTGATGTCACCTTTATGATATGTATGTAATTTCCATGGTATAATGAGTAAAATTAATAATTTAATTAAGCCATAAATGCTAAATTGGTAATAACTTCTTTCAACAATGACTTTAGCAAGATTATAGCTTAGTGCTCAGTCATTACAATTACTTTCTTGGAGTCTGCCTCCTTTTTTATGATTGCAATTCTTTTCTAGTATCCTTCTAGAAAATGATCTAAGGCGCTCTGTATTGGGAGGCAATGATATCAGGAAAGTAGGGGAGGGTGGGTAATGAAATCACTTTCATTTAGTTTTCAAACTTGTAGATTGTTTAAAATATTCTTTAATGAATGAGAACTACAAGAAGTAAAACACTTTTAAGAAACTATGGTTTGAAAAAAAATTTAGCAAAAATCCGAAAGTAAGGTAAAATGAACTATTTTTAGTGTTTATGGCAAAGAAGTTTAGCCTTAGCATGAGCAACATTTACCTAAAGACAAACTTACAAATGATGGACTGTAGACAATGCTTTCTTTATGGTTCGGTGAAAAGATATCTTACATGTTATTCTACCAATCATTTTTCTTTAATCTGGGGGAAAGAAGAGATTATGGCAGTGGGAAGAATTTGAAATGTTAATTTTAGACCACAAGTAAAAGAGGAAGAAGCTCCTAGGTAGCTGAATAGGGCTGGCAATGGGAAGCACAGATATGAGAGATTTTGCTATTGAAAGTTCTCGAGATTATATAGAGCAAGAGAACTGGAGCACAGCGGGATAAATGACAACCTCTAATGCCAAATCACATTGCTCTCTAAACTGAAACAATTCTGGTGTTTGGGGAGCAATGGATGTTCTTTAGTAGGATTCTAACAACTGAAAAAAATGCTTTAGGGTGAGTTGGGGATGCTAGCTAAATTATCTGTGGAGTATATCCAGGAATCCAGACAGTTAAGCAGAGACAGAAAATGGTTGGGACTGAAGTGGGGAAGGCAGAAATGGGGACTAGGTGTTTTAAATTATCTTTAAATGGTATTCTGACTGATGTTATGTAGGAACAGAGGTTGTTGGTCTATCGATTTACTTTCGGTATGTTAACCTATGCCCCAATTGGGTAAACTAGAGACTGGATTAAAAAAAAAAACATGTTGCATAGCATTCACTAATCTACCTAACTTTGCATAACTAAGAAGGGAAACCCAGGCATGTCCCTTCTTTCCCAACTATTGCACTAACTCCATCCACTCTATACTTAATTAGGTAGGTGAGAATATAAAATCCTATTCTGACCTGGTTTCCTGGACCCTCCTTTGTTAGCTCAACTTCTGGACTTTCACAGACCCACGTGCATTTTCCATGTTCCATGTCCTTGGTCTTTCAAAGCAATGAGACAAAACCAGCAACTTCTGCTGGATCATCCACCCCACTCCCCTGTTTTCTTCCTAGACAGCACTTTTTCTTTTTCTTACAAAAAAGAGACTTCTTTTTCTAATTTTAAAGTAATAAATATTTGTAATGTTTAAAAACTACTATAGCAAAGTTTTAAAAATTTCATTTATTCGTTTCTATTTGAATGCCTTCTATGTAGCAGACATTGTTTTAGGCTCTGGGAATACAATGGTGGTGAAATTATGTAATCTGTCTCCTCATGAATGTTACATTCCAATGATCTGAGAAAACAATTAGCAAATAAGTGAGTAGAGTATTTATGGTAGTAATTGTGGATAAATGCTATGGACAAAAACAAATCAGGAGATGAGGGTGAGGTCTGGTGATGGCAGATGGGGCCTCATAATTTTCCTTATAATATTGCTACTTATCTGTTAATATTTTAGCTATAAATTACCATACATTTTCTTTTTAACATTTATTTTAGTTTTTAATTTATTAACACATACACATAGCTTAAAAGGTTAAAAAACTGTTGAAAATTAAAACAAAAAATTCCAGTATACTAATTCTGTCCCCCTACTATAAAATAACTTTACCTGTTCTGTATCCCCCTATTATGAAATAACTTAATCTATTTCTCCAAGTAATATGTGTAGACTGCTATGTTTTGACTTATAAATGTTAAATATTATCTATTGATTTCTTTTTAAGGGAATTAAGTCTCTAGCTTTTACCCTTACTCCTTTTCCTCCTAACCATTCTCTTATAATAGATGGATTACAATTTCTGGCAAAATATATATAATGTCTTTATTATTATGACTACATTGATTCTACTCAAGTACTGTACTATGGGTGAATGAATTTCCTTTTCTTCACAACTTTTTGCTTAGTTTTCTTAAATAGCTGGCTAACTCTTGACACACAATTTAATAACTCTGTTAAAAATATCTTGCTACAATTTTCTGCATGATTAAATATATCAAATAATCTATTAATTACTTTTTTCCTCTGAATCCTTCAAGTGCCTTTTTAAAAATTTTGTTTTAAGTTCCAGGATACATGTGCAGGACGCACATGTTTGTTTCATAGGTAAACGTGTGCCATCGTGGTTCACTGCACGTATCAACCAATCACCTAGGAATTAATCCCAGCATCCATTAGCCATTTATCCTGATGCTCTCCCTCTCACCCCTACAGGCCCCAGTGTGTGTTGTTACCCTCCCTCTGTCCATGTGTTCTCATTGTTCAGCTCCCACTTATAAGTGAGAACATGCTGTTTGGGTTTCTGTTCCTTTGTTTGCTGAGGATAATGGCTTCCAGCTCCATCCAAGTGCCTTTTATCCCCTTGTTTCAGATTGGTCTATTCAGTCTCTAGGTTTGGTCCACAAAAGTTGTGTTGAAATTTTCTTTTGCAGCCATCTTGGGAATTACCTTTTCTTTCCCTTTCTCCTGTGTTATAGTGCCTGTATTGACCTGTATCCTAGGTCTCCTGTTCTTGGTTTATTCTTCCACTTTAGTGGAGAAAATCTTAATGTACATTCTCACAAAAGCATATGTATTCATTTTCTATTTTTTTCTGTAACAAATTACTGCAAATTTAGTGGCTTAAACAACACAGATGTATTACCAGGTAGTCCTGTAGTTTAGAAGTCTTAGATCTCATTGGGCTAAAATCAAGGGGAGTATCACTTTTTTTTGTCTGTTCTAGTGTCTAGAGGCTCCCCACATTCCTTGACTGGTGACCTTCTCCTCCATCTTCAAAGCCAGCAATGGTGGCCTGGATTCTTCTCACATTACATCTGACCTCCTCTTCTGCACTCCCACTTCTACTTTTAAGGACCCTTGTGATTACACTGAGGGCATCTGGATAATATAGGATAATCTCCATATTTTAAGGACAGCTTGATAGTAAACTTTATCCCATCTGCAACCTTAATTTTCCTTTGCCATTTAAAGTACCATATTCACAGATTCCAGGGATGAGAACATGGATATGTTTAGAAGTCCATTATTCTGCATACCACAAGGTGCCTGGAAAATGTGTCTTAAAGTTTCCATTGTACATACGCATCTAGTTAATGGATTGGCTGGGTGTACAATTCTAGGTTGAAAATAATTCCAATAAAAATTTATAAAGCATTACTTCATCTCTTGTATCTTGCAAATTGCTCAACTAAGACGACGTTCTGAGTCTCAATAAGTTTTAAATCTCAAGGCCTTGTTATTATTGGTATTACAACATTTTGCAAACATTAGTCTTGGTTTATATTTTTTTATTTATTGTTTTGGGCACTTAAGTGGGGTTCTGCCACATTTTTCCGTTCTGAATTTTTTCTAATTATTTGCAATTATTGATGACGTCATCATAATTTTTCTATTTTCTCCATCTAGAGCTCTAACGGTTTGGATGTTGGACTTTCTGAATATCACACATTGTATTAGTCCATTCTCACACTGCTATAAATAACCACCTGAGACTGGGTAATTTATGACGAAAAGAGGTTTAATTGACTCACAATTCCTCATGGCTGTGGAGGCCTCAGGAAAGTTACAATCCTGGTGGAAGGCGAAGGGGAAGCAAGGCATGTCTTCCCCCTGTGTAGCAGGAGAGAGAGAGAGTGAAGGGGGAAGTGCCACACACTTATCAAACGACCAGATCTCCTGAGAACTCTATCATGAAAAAAGCAAGGGGGAAGTCCACCCTCGTGACTCGATCACCTCCCAGTTGACCCCTCCTTCAACACATGAGGATTACAATTCAACACGAGATTTGGGTGGGACACAGAGCCAAACGATATCACACATATATGAGATAGAAGAGATGTTACACAGACACATGCATACACACAGTGTATAAATATATAAAAAGGGGAAATTATATATATACACACACATTCAACATTCTCTGTTGTTTTATTCTTAATTGTTAACTCCTTGCTTTCTGAAAGATTTCCAAAATTTTCCTAAGTTTTATCTTCCAGCATTCTCACTGAATTTTAAATAATAAATTAATCACAAAATGTGTGATTTATAAGAATTGCACTTAGTCCCTGATCTGTCCTTTTTCATCTCATTCTTTTCCTGATTTAGAGATGCAATGTTGTCTCTTAAAAATTTTTTTTTGAAATTTTCTTCTGTGTCCTGCACTGTCTCCACTTGCTCTTAATTTCATTTATTTCTGCTTTTTTTTTTTTTTTTTTTTTTTGAGACAGAGTCTCACTCTTTTGCCCAGGCTGGAGTGCAGTGTCACGATCTTGGCTCACTGAAAGGTCACATACCTCTGTTTCTGCAGAATTGGTCCTTGGTAGCTTATTCAGTTCATTTAGTGAGATCATGTTTTCCTGGATGTTTTTGATACTTGTAGATGTTTGTGTCTGAGCATTGAAGAGTTAAGCATTTATTGTAGTCTTCTCAGTCTGGACTTGTTTGTGCCTGTCCTTCTTGGGAAGGCTTTTGAGATATTCAAAAGGATGTGGGTGTTGTGATCTAAGCTGTATCTGCTTTAGGGGGCCCCCCAAGCCCAGTAACACTGTGGTTCTTGTGGACTCTTAAAGGTACCACTTTGATGGTCTTGGACAAGATCCAGAGAAATTCTCTGGCTTACCAGGTAGAGACTCTTGTTCTCTTCTTATTTTTATTTCCAACAAATGGAGTCTCTCTGTTCTGAGCCACCTGAAGCTGGGGGTGGAGTGTCACAAGCAGCCCTATTGCCACCACCACTAGGACTCTGCACTGGATCCAATCTGAACTAAGTGCAGCTTTGGTCTCATCCAAGGCCTGCTGTAACCACTTCCTCGCTATGTCCTATGTTCTCTGAAGGCCCTGGGGGCCTATAATCAGCAGATGGCAAAACCATTCAGGCCTGTGTCCCTCCTTTCAGGGTGGCGAGTTCTTCCAAGCCCCAGGTGGGTTCAGTGGTATCATCCAGGAGCCAGGGACTAGAGTCATAAACCTTAGAAGCCTTCCTGGTGTTCTGTTGTACTACAGCTCAGCTGATACTCAAACCCAAGATGCAGTCCTTCTCACTTCTCCCTCCCCTTTCCAAAGGCAAAGAAGCCTCATCCCATGGCCACTGCCACAACAGACCCATGGGGAATACTGTCAGTCTACCATCAGGGTTCCCTTAAGGCCCAAGGGCTCTTCAGTCCACTTGTGGTATGGCCTGGGGCAAACTCTTCAGCGTTGTGGGCTTTTCTCTGGCCCAGGGGAAGTCCAGGAATGCTGTCCAAGAGCCAAGTCCTGGAATCAGGGATACCAAGAGCCCAGTTGGTGCTCTACCCGCACTGTGGCCAAGCTGGTTCCTAAGGTGCAAGACAAAGTCCTCTTTATTTTCTCCTCTGCTTCTCTCAAGCAAGAGTCTCACCCATTAGCCACCACAGCTGGAAATGTGCTAAGTCTCACCTGAAGCCAGCAAGTCTCAGAGTCTCACCCAAGGCCCTCGACGTATTACCTGCGTATCACTGCTGGTATTCAGGGCCCAGAGTCTCTTCAGTTAGCAGGCGATGAATCCTGCCCAGACTGGGTCGTTCCCTTTAAGGCACTGGGTTCGCTTTCAGCTCAGATTGTGTCTAGAAATGTTTTCTAGGCTCTAGCGCCTGGAAAGGGGATCTCATGACTCTGGCCAGTGCCCTATCCTTATGTGGCTGACCTGTTATCCAAGATGTATGCCTAAGTTCTCCCTATTCTTCCCTCTCCTCTCCTCAAGTAGAAGGAAGTCTCTTTTGGAGCCATGCAGCCTGAGGTTAGGGGAGGGGTGATGCCAGCACTCCATTAGCTGCCCTGGCTAGTGTCTCAGTAGGTCATTTGCCCCCAGAGTCCACTGTCTCTGAGTCTAGTTCGGCACTAGGACTCACCTAGGAGTTGCAGTCCTTGTGGTCTGGACTGCTTTTCAAGTTTATTTAGAGGCCTAGTGCAATTTAGCCTATGGTGGTGAGGCTTTCAGGAACTCAAGTTCAGGAACTCAAGTTTGGGCTACTGGGATTGGTGATTCACCTCTGGCTAGGGCTGATTTAAATACTGTCTCTGTGGCTGGGCATCAGAGGAGTATGGTCCAGTTTGTTTTCTATTATAATAGGAGAGCACTGAGTTTAAGGCCTCAAAATTGCTGTGCTCTCCCTCTCCCCGGAACATAGAAATGCTCTCCACACCAGTCTGTCACTGCCAGGAGAAGGGGAGGGGTGGCACTGGCAACTCAAGACTGTTTTTCCTATCTCTTCAGTGTCTTTTCCAATTACATGAAGTTAAAACCAGGTACTGTGAGTGCTCACTAAGATTTTTTGGTTCTTATGAAGGACAAAAAATGTTTTTGTTGTTGTCTTTTTTTTTTTTTTTTTTTTTTTTGAGACAGAGTCTCACTCTGTTGGCCAGGCTAGAGCGCAGTGGTGCGATCTCGGCTCACTGCAACCTCTGTCTCCCAGGCTCAAGCAATTATCCTGCCTCAGCCTCCCGAGTAGCTGGGATTATAGGCATGTGCCACCATACCTGGTTAATTTTTGCATTTTTTAAGTGGAGCCGGGGTTTCACCATGTTGGCCAGGCTGATCTCGAACTCCTGACCTCAGGTAATCCACCCACCGAGGCTTCCCAAAGTGCTGGGATTACAGGTGTGAGCCACCACCCCTGGCCTCTTTTTTTTTTTTTTTTTCCCCAATTCTTTTTTTGTGTAGATGGTTGTTACATTGGTGTCCTTGAGGTGCGGGGACAATCAGTGGAGATTTCTATTCCACCAACTTGCTACACTTCAAGTCCCTGAAAGTAATTTAATTGGTGGGATATTTTTTATAAAAATTAGAGTGGTGATGGTATTCCAGATTTTTTCTGTGAAGTCTGGTATAGGAAGACCACACAGAACAATATTTTATTAGTTAACTTTTGTAGTGATAAAATCCTAAACTATTAAGCAGCATAGTATATAAAGAGGACATTATGCATCTAAGGTGTTGTTTCTAAGGGAAATAGCAATAGTCACTCAATGATTAAGTACCTAGAAAAGAGAATAGAGAAGTTAAAGATAAAAAAAACTTCAAGCTTAGAACCAACTTTAAGAAATTTGTGTGCTAAGAAATATTTTCAGTATTAGGTAGCATTCTAATACTGAAACCATTAATAGTGCTATTATATAGAATATAGGTGATCTATACTCTCAGCATTTCCTGTTTACATTTAAAAAATTTTAGTCATTCTCCATTTAGTCTTATCTCTTTCTCATCTCCATTTTTATGACCAAGTTTCTGGCTTCTTCCTGAAAAGTATTATATCTTAGAAACAACAACTCTTTAATTACTTAATACTCTGTTTGTCTGTATGAATGAAATGCCCACATAATTTCTATTCACTTCTGGATATTTAAAAGTTATTATTCAGATCATATAGTGATTTGAGTATTATAACATAGTTTCTTCATATGGGATAATTCCCAAACTAAGAAATGTATACTTTTTATGCAAGTTTTTATAAATTGATAATATTTTTAAAATCCATCTTTTTCCCTCCTATTTTTAACATGGGTTAAATTGCTAAATAGTATTAATTATTTTAGTCCTATGCCCAAGTTTCATTGGCACCACATAATAAATATTTGTGGATAAGCAAGTGACTATACCTAGATGTCATGAATACTATAGATTAGTGGGTGCCATCATTCCCCAAAATAAACATAACCAGGTATCTACTAATGCATGGTATAGCAACAGGCACTAGGGGTACAGACAGATAAAATATTACAGTTGATTAGGAGACAAAATATATACCTAAGATGGCAAATAACTATTGACAGTTGCCTGAGGCCAATATATCAGTTCATGGCTTATACTAAATCTCAACCTTCTCTTTAAAACTAAGTCTTAAGTCAAATTGTCTCTGTATTCTCTGCCAGAAAAATCTTACATATCTTAATTCCTCAAAACTGTCAGAATAGAAGAATGTGTAAGCAAACAAAATAAATGAGGAAATGGAGCAACATTTCCAACAGACTACTTTTACGTGTTTGAATTTGTCTTATGTTTATTCAACTTACTAGGTAACTATAACACATACTGTCTCAAAAATTCACCACGAATGAGTAGATAGTGCTTTCTATTCTATTTTACTATAAGACAATGGGATATTTATCTTATTTATATTCCATCTGACACATTTTAAACTCAGTTGGCTCTTGAAAATTATTTGTGACTCCTGCTGATCCTTCACCCCTTTCTCTCGTTTCTTTTTATCTTTAGAGAAAAGGCATTTTTCAAAAGTTACTTCTAAAGCATCAAAGAGCAGTGTTGTTGCCATATACAATACTCTTTCCATCAGACAATTTGAATTGCTTTGGTAACCTAGCAATTTACATTCACTCCCTTCAGGTAGCATTCGGACTCCACTAAGGCATCTTCCACAGCAGGCTTATTGCTTTTTCAATCCTATGGAGTCTTGTATGAAGACAACTTCTTTATTATTATTATTATTATTATTATTATACTTTAAGTTTTAGAGTACATGTGCACAATGTGCAGGTTAGTTACATATGTATACATGTGCCATGCTGGTGTGCTGCACCCATTAACTCATCATTTAGCATTAGGTATATCTCCTAATGCTATCCCTCTCCCCTCCCCCCACCCCACAACAGTCCCCAGAGTGTGATGTTCCCCTTCCTGTGTCCATGTGTTTTCATTGTTCAATTCCCATCTATGAGTGAGAACATGCGGTGTTTGGTTTTTTGTCCTTGTGATAGTTTACTGAGAATGATGATTTCCAGTTTCATCCATGTCCCTACAAAGGACATGAACTCATCATTTTTTATGGCTGCATAGTATTCCATGGTGTATATATGCCACATTTTCTTAATCCAGTCTATCATTGTTGGACATTTGGGTTGGTTCCAAGACTTTGCTATTGTGAATAGTGCTGCAATAAACATACGTGTGCATGTGTCTTTATAGCAGCATGATTTATAGTCCTTTGGGTATATACCCAGTAATGGGATGGCTGGGTCAAACGGTATTTCTAGTTCTAGATCCTTGGGGAATGGCCACACTGACTTCCACAATGGTTGAACTAGTTTACAGTCCCACCAACAGTGTAAAAGTGTTCCTATTTCTCCACATCCTCTCCAGCACCTGTTGTTTCCTGACTTTTTAATGATTGTCATTCTAACTGGTGTGAGATGTTATCTCATTGTGGTTTTGATTTGCATTTCTCTGATGGCCAGTGATGATGAGCATTTTTTCATGTGTCTTTTGGCTGCATAAATGTCTTCTTTTGAGAAGTGTCTGTTCATATCCTTTACCCACTTTTTGATGGGGTTGTTTGTTTTTTTCTGGTAAATTTGTTTGAGTTCATTGTAGATTCTGGATATTAGCCCTTTGTCAGATAAGTAGGTTGCGAAAATGCACAGCAAAAGAAACTACCATCAGAGTGAACAGGCAACCTACAAAATGGGAGAAAATTTTCTCAACCTACTCATCTGACGAAGACAACTTCTGACAACAGGTCTTCCACCCAATCACAACTCCTGGACCCAGTAACACCCTGCTGTGATTCTTATATTCATCACAAGATGACCTGATGGTTATCATTGCTAACTTCCCAGAGAAATGATAAGAGCAGAAATGTTTAGAAGATTTGGTCTTTAAATCTCTATAAAAATTGGCCAGTTAAAAACAATTATTAAAAAAACAGCCTCCAAACAAAAGCTTTTCTTCATTCTGATGAAAGACATAATGGAACACCTTGTAACATCTACTTCACCAAAGAAAGGCAATCTGTCAAGTTCTGTATAAGTAGCTGGATGTATGTATAGTGATGAATGCTTGCTTTTACTCAGTTCATTTTTTAGAGAAGAAAAATAGCTGTAAATTTAACTGAGACTACTAAATACTAATACAAATGATGAAAGGGCAGTGTGTTAGAGAGGAAGACCCCTAAGTTGAGATGCTCAGGATCCCTGGGAAACCTGGGATCACTTGGTACAGAATAAGTGTTGATTTGTTGATAATTTGGGAGTTAGAGTCTTATATTCAAGTTCATCTCAATAGAAGTGAAAGCTTACTGCAATCTCTCTCTGAGACTCAATTTTCACATCTGTAAAATGAAAATAATTATGGTGGCTACCACAGAGGATTGTTGTAAGGACTAAATAAATTATTTTATGTAATGTATTTATCAACATGCCTGATACATATTTGGTTCTCCTTAGTGTTAGTTACTTTATTTATTCAAAAAATGTCTACTCTTCTACTTTCATGTTATAATCCTTTCTAGATATTACAAATCGAACAGTTCTGCACTCAAGGAGTCTGCAATCTAATATAAAAGATAACTTCACGGACAAGTCATTTAAATGAGCAGGACCTACAGTGGCAAGTCCTGGAGGCTGTATTTGTTTTTTGTGATCTTGCTCTTTTGATTAGGTGATTGTACCAGGTGTTGCTATTTGATTCAAAGTGAACCAGTCAGTTTATGGCTTTAGGTAATTTTGAATTGACATTCAAAAATGAAAATTGGCCTCTGATTATTACCTGAATTGCGGACAAGCACAGTCAGAAATTATGGGATTCATGGTCAGCTAATTCCAAAATGAATCAGAGAAATTTGATAAGGTAGGAGTGAAAAAGACTGTGAGTACAGTTGCTTTGCTTTCTGTAAGTTTTCCAATTTCTGGTTCCATTTATTTGTAAAAGCAAAATGTATTTGCTGTTTGTGGGTTAAATTTAAAAATCTGTATCTTAATCATCTTTTTTTCAGTTTGTATGATTTAATTTCTATTACTTAAAACCAAAGTGCTTTAACTAAGACACATGATTTGATGTGAAGGAGTGAACTAATATTTAAAGATCTGTAAACCAAGTTCAATCTGATGTAAGATTTGTTGTTGGTCATAAAAAGAGAAGCTATAGGAAGAGAAGAGTGAAAACTGAATCAAAACTGAGTAGCAAAGTTAGTGCATGCCCAGGACCCAAACCAAATTGTGTTGAACGTATTATTGCTTTCTCAGCAGACTTTTATTCTCAACCATTTCCTTATGGAAATCTAAGTTGTGAAACTGTGGAACTTCTAATAATAGCAGTGGTCAAAGTTCATTGATACTATAACTTGCAAATAATATTTGTTAGTAAAATGATAGAAATCCCTGCCTCAAAATTGTGTGCCCCAGCAATGCCCTGACTCATGTTCTAATGTATTTTCTACATGGGATACAGTAGTGAATATACAGTAATTGCTTATTAAAATTTATATTTTGCATAATTAATATATACTGGGTTCCTGGAAAATGTTTTTGAGAATATAAGGTAATATTTTATACTAATGATATACATTAATTAACCCAAATAAAACATGTAAATTACCTTCTGCTAATTCTATAGTTATTAGTTAATGTCACTTGTTTGGGATTCTAATTTTATTTAATTAAGAAATTATAAATATGAATAATATGCAGATTATTTTGAGACTTAAAGAGGAGCTTTCCTCAGTAGTAAAACCAATTTTATGCAAATGCATCCTTAATTCTAATTTTTGTGTGTTGCTGAATATCAGAAATATTTACTTCTCATATTGGGGCTTAATTTCTGAAAAATTTAAGAAATCATTCCAAAGGAAGAGAGGTCCAAATTTAGTCCTCTAGGTATAAGTTGAATGAGATAACAAAAATTTTTACCTAAAATCTTAGAAATTTGGAAAAGATGTCAAATACTTCACCATCTAAGAATTCCTTTTACAGGAAAAGGTTTTCTGCTTTTAGTAATATTTTATGTGTGTACCACATTTACTTTATCCAGTATATCATTCATGGGCATTTGGGTTGGTTCCAAGGCTCTGATATTGTGAACGGTGCTGCAATAAACATATGTGTGCCTGTGTCTTTATAGTAGAATGACTTATCATTCTGTGGGTATATTCCCAGTAATGGATTGCTGGGTCAAATGGGATTTCTGGTTCTAAATCCTTGAGGAATCACCACACTGTCTTCCACAATGGTTGAACTAATTTACACTCCCACCAACAGTGTAAAACCGTTCCTATTTCCAGCACATATACACCATGGAATACTATGCAGCCATAAAAAAGGATGAATTCATGTCCTTTACAGGGACATTGATAAAGCTGGAAACCATCATTCTCAGCAAACTAACACAGGAATAGAAAACCAAACACCGCATGTTCTCACTCATAAGTGGGAGTTGAACAATGAGAGAACATGGACACAGGGAGGGGAACATCACACACCGGGGCGTGTTGGGGAATAGGGGGCTAGGGAAGGGATAGCATTAGGAGAAATACCTAATGTAGATGATGGGTTGATGGGTACAGCAAACCACCATGGCATGTGTATACCTATGTATCAAACCTGCACATTCTGCCCATGTATCCCAGAACTTAAAGTATATATATATATATATGAAATATTTTATAATATATTTACTTACAAATATACCACATTTTATTTAAAGTGCTTACATGGCATTTTGCATCAGACCAAATGGAGGAACAAAAATTGTATTTTCAGTCCCATATGAAACAAGAAGCAGATATAATATGTAAAACAACAGTTTTCAAATAGTAGAAATCAGACAGTGCCAGAAAATTATACAGGAGAGAGATGAAATGATAAGGTAAGTCAAATGACTGTCCCAGCAGTTCCATAGGGGCCACAGAACAGAGGGGGAACCTAAGCACAGCCCAGTGTTCTTTCTGAGTTGAAGCATTGAAGTTGAGAGTCCAGGAGCAGGGTATTAGTAAAGAGAGAGAGAGACAGAGAGAGAGAGAGATCTGCAGAGGATCCTCTTTGAATATCTAGCTGAGTATGGATCAGTACATGCATTTGAGAAAAGTATTCAAAGCTAGAAAAAGGATTATTTAAAAGAAGTAGGGGAAACATTTGATAGTTATTACATAAGGCCAGGAATAGTTTGCATTTGTTTTTTTGTTGTTTTTTTTTTTGTTTTTTCTTTTACTTTAAGTTCTGCAATACATGCACTGAACATGTAGGTTTGTTACATAGCTATACATGTGCCATGGTGATTTGCTGTACCTATCAACCCATCATCTAAGTTTTAAGCCCTGCATGCATTAGGTATTTGTCCTAATGCTGTCCCTCCCCATTCCCCCTATCCCCCGACAGGACCCGGTGTGTGATGTTCCCCTCCCTGTGTCCATGTGTTCTCATTGTTCAACTCTCACTTGTGAGTGAGAACATGGAGTGTTTGGTTTTCTGTTCCTGTGTTAGTGTGCTGAGGATGATGGTTTCCAGCTTCATCCACGTCCCTGCAAAGGACATGAACTGATTTTTTTAATGGCTGCATAGTATTCCATGGTGTGTATGTGCCACATTTTCTTTATGCAGTCTATCATTGATGGGTATTTGGGTTGGTTCCAAGTCTTTGCTATTGTAAATAGTGCTGTAATATACATATGTGTGCATGTGTCTTTACAGTAGAATGATATATAATCCTTCTACTGAAGGATATCAGATATTGAAGGTCAACTTACTAAAATAACGTGTGAAGGTAAGATTAGAGAACACAGTATAAAAAGGAATGAACAAAGCCTCCGAGAAATATTGGACTGTGTGAAAAGACCAAACCTATGATTGTTTGAGGTCTCTGAAAGTGACAGGGAGAATGGAACCAAGTTGGAAAACACACTTCAGGATATTACCCAGGAGAACTTCCCCACTCTAGCAAGATGGGCCAACATTCAAATACAGGAAATACAGAGAACACCACTAAGATACTCCTTGAGAAGAGCAACTCCAAGACACCTTATCACCAGATTCTCTGAGGTTGAAATGAAGGAAAAAATGTTAAGGACAGCCAGAAAGAAAGGTCAGGTTACCTACAAAGTAAAGCTCATTAGACTAACAGTAGATCTCTCTTCAGAAACCCAACAAGCCAGAAGAGAGTGGGGGCCAATATTCAACATTCTTAAAGAAAAGAATTTTCAACCCAGAATTTCACGTTCATCCAAACTACGCTTCATAAGTGAAGCAGAAATAAAATTCTTCACAGACAAGCAAATGTTGAGGGATTTGTCACCGCCAGGCCTGCATTACAAGAGCTCCTGAAGGAAGCACTAAATATGGAAAGGAAAAACCAGTACCAGCCACTACAAAAACACACCAAAATATAAAGACCAATGTCACTATGAAGAAACTACATCAATTAATGTGCAAAATGACCAGCTAGCATCATAATGACAGGATCAAATTCACACATAACAATATTAACCTTAAATGTAAATGGGCTAAAAGCCCCAATTAAAAGACACAGTCTGGCATATTGGATAAAGAGTCAAGACCCATTGGTGTGCTGTATTCAAGAGACCCATCTCATGTGCAAAGATACACATAGGCTCAAAATAAAGGGATGGAGGACTATTTACCAAGCAAATGGAAAGAAAAAAAAAAGCAGGGGGTTGTAATCCTAGTCTCTGATAGGACAGGCTTTAAACTAACAAAGTTAAAACAAAACAAAACAACAACAACAATTAAAAAAAACAAAGAAGGCATTACATAATGGTAAAGGGAGCAATGCAACAAGAAGAGCTAACTATCCTAAATATATATGCACCCAATACAGGATCACCCAGATTCATAAAGCAAGTTCTTAGAGACCTACAAAGAGACTTAGACTCCCACACAATGTTAATGGGGGACTTTAACACCCCACTGTCAATATTAGACAGATCAATGAGACCGAAAATTAACAAGGATATTCAGGACTTGAACTCAGTTCTGGACGAAGCTGACCTAATAGACATCTACAGGACTCTCCATCCCAAATCAACAGAATATGCATTCTTCTCAGCACCACATAGCACTTATTTTAAAATCAACCACATAATTGGAAGTAAAACACTCCTCAGCAAATGCAAAAGAACTGAAATCACAACAGTCTCTCAGACTGCAGTGCAATCAAATTAGAACTCAGGATTAAGAAACTCACTCAAAACCACAAAACGACATGGAAATTGAACAACCTGCTCCTGAATGTCCATTAGGTAAATAGCAAAATTAAGGCAGAAATAATGAAGTTCTTTGAAACCAATGAGGACAAAGAGACAATATACCAGAATCTCTGGGCTACATCTAAAGCAGTTTGTTCAGAGGGAAATTTATAGCACTAAATGCCCACATCAGAAAGTAGTTTGCATTTCCACCAGCCAGAATTTACAAAAAAGAAAAAAAGAAAAAAAAAACCTCACATTTCAAGAGATTTTATTCAAAGTATTCAGAAGTGTATTGTCTCAGTGGCTGGAAAAAAAAAAAGCCATCAACCGAATGCTGCTTTGGTCCAGAATAACAAGCTTAAAGCAGTCCTCAGAAATATCAAGCAGTTACCAAGTAATAGATTCATCGCATCACATCACATTCATTCATTCATGTATTTCTACACATGAAATCCAAGATATCCAGCACCCCAAAGAGAAATATTTACAATGTCTAGCATACAGTAAAAAACTACAAGGCATGCAAGAAAGCAGAAAATATGACTCATAATGAAAATAAAAATTAATCAAAACTAACATAGAAATTACAGATGACTGAATCAGTGGATAAAGACAATAATACAATCATTTAGCTATGTTTCATAGGTTCAAAAAATAAACAAAAGATTAAACATATTAAGTAGGAATAATATATTTAAAAATACCCAAATAAAAACCTTGATATAGAAATTACAATGTTTCTATATTGCTAAAAAGTAGGTGTATACTGAATGGGATTAACAGCACATTTGAACCTGAAGAAGAAAAACTAGTGAACTTGAAAACATAGCAATAGATACTATGAACAGGAAAGTATAGAGCAACATAATAATACACAAATAACATAGTACACATGCAGATGGAGTGCCCAAAGGTGGAGGGGGGAAAGTCAGAAAAATATATAAATAAAAGACTGGGTAAAATAATTCCAGTTTTCACATAAACTGGAAGTCTGCACATCCAAGAAGTTTAATAAGAGCAAAACATGAAGAAAAATTGATCCAGACGTATTGTAATCAAATTTCCGAAAAGGAGACATAAAAGGAAAATTTTTTTGTCCAAGGAAGAAAAAAATGACAACAGTCTTTTGGCAGAAAGTCCTGTAAGGAGGCAATCATGGAGTAACATCTTCAAAGAACTGAAAAACAAATTGCTAACCTAGAATTCCATACCCGTAAAAATATATTTCAAGAATGAGGGTGAAATGAGGACAAGATAGTATGATATTTTTACTAGACAAATAAACCAATGAAATAGAATGGAGAGTACAGAAATGAATATATACATCTACAATTGACCATTAAAAAATGTCAGTCTTACCCAGTTGCCCAGGCTGGAGTGTAGTGGTGGGATCTCAGCTCACTGAAACCTCTGCCTCCCGGGTTCAAGTAATTCTTGTGCTCAGCCTCCCAATTAGCTGGGATTACAGGCATGTGCCACCACACCCAGCTAATTTTTGTATTTACAGTAGAGACAGGGTTTCACCATGTTGGCCAGGTTGGTCTTGAACTCCTGTCCTCAAGTGATCTGCCTACTTCGGCCTCCCAAAGTTCTGGGATTTGTAAGGCCACTGCACCCAGCCTTATTTCATATTCTTGATTGAGAAACTTGTGTATCCATACAATGGAATACTGCTGAGCAATCAAATCTATTGATATATACAACATAGATAACACTCTAGTGTATATCTATGACATCAAGAAGTTACTTAACTCAAGATTTCATGAATCTAATAGTGATTACTTAGAAATTAGTGAGCCTACTTTTTGAGGGGGAACTAGGCATTTTACCGAACAGGTCCACTAACAGAGATGAAAATGGATTTCCACCAACTCACCAACACTAATCTATTAGCAGTGGCTGCCTGAACATTGTGTGGAGAAGAAATCTGAAATCAAGATTGGGTTCAACATGAAAGAATATGATTCTTTATTATCAATATCTAAACTAGCTGAGCACATGGAGTGAAGGTTCATATGGTGTACATTTGCCATTTTTGGACTAGATTGTAAAAGATGAAGGGATTCAGATAATAATTATTGATTCCTTCTTTTATTAGTTTGTTACAGCTGCTATAACAAAATACCACAGACTGGGGGGCTTAAATAACAGAAATTTGTTTCTTCCCAGTTCTGGAGGCTAGAAGTCCAAGATCAAGGTATCAGCAGGTTTGGTTTCTCCTGAGAGCTCTTTCCTTGGTTTGCGGGTATCCATCTTCTCCCTGTGTCTGTGTCTGTATTGTGTGCATTAGTCCTCTTTTATTTATATGGGTACCAGTCATATTGAATTTGGGACTACCTATATGTCCTCATTTTACCTTAATTATCTCTTTAAAGACCCTGTCTCCAAATATAGTCACATTCTAAGCTTCTGGAAGTTAGGACTTTAACATATAAAATTTGAGGAGCTATAATTCAGTTCTTACCAGAGATTCAGATACAAATTTTTGATTCCTCCTTAATGAACTGACAGAAATTCTCAATTCAGGGAATTATCTGCAGTCTGAATTGTTTTTCTTCCAGGTTCTTTCTATTTCTTTTTTAATGTAATGACTATCACCATTTTCCTGTCAAGGTTTGCACTAGAACAAAATGTTCTTTCATAAGATACCTTACTAGTTCTTGAAGAAAATTATTGATCTTAGCTTACATATTTGCCATTTTCTACATTTTTTTCTATATTTTTGTTTTGCTTGCATTTGATCTCTCCTCCTGTGCTGTGTGAATTCACCACTGTATAAGTCTTGGTCTTGGTGAGAGGTGAAGCCATTTTAAATGCCTAAATGGTTACATAATCTTTATTCCAAACTCTGTTATAGCACAGGAACATGCAATTGATCTAGGTTAAACCGAGCAAATGCTATAGGTATCCAGACAGAAGCCAGTAACAGATAGAAGCAGATATGGACATTGTGATGGTGGTTGCAGTAGAAGTAGCAGTATCCTTTCAAAAACGGCTATTACCGTGGCTCCAGTGGAAATGTCCAGTATCCAGCACTGGCCTTTGTGAAAGTGGCAGTTATAACACATGCTGTGGCTTCCTGTGGCAGTATCTCTACCAGACTTTTCTGTGCTGTGATTCTGGCTGAGGTTCTTATTGCTGCTATCTTCCTTTGCTTTTGCACAATATTAAAAGCCTATTTCTCCAGCTTTGTCATAAATACTGTAAAAAATCTAATATATTTAAAATAAATTCTTTTTCAGCTTAAATAAGTCAGAATCATTTCCTCTTCTTTGTAGCCAAGATCATTGACTAACAAATTTATGAAAAGCCTTCATTATTAATGAAACTAGGTAAGTTTTTGGCCAAGGCAATCAGGCAAGACAAAGAAATAAAGGACATCCAAATAGGAAGAAAGGAATTCAGGTTATCCTTGTTTGCAGATGACATGATTCTATATCTAGAAAACCCCATAGTCTCAGCCCAAAAGCTCCTTCAGCTGATAAACAACTTCAGTAAAATTTCAGGATACAAAAATCAAGGTACTAAAATCATTAGCATTCCTCTACACCAACAACAGCCAAGCTGAGAGCCAAATCAGGAACACAGTTTCATTCACAATTGCCGCAAAAGGAATAAAATACCAGGAATACAGATAACCAGGGAGGTGAAATATATCTACAATGAGAATTACAAAACACTGCTCAAAGAAATTAGAGAGGAAAAAAACAAATGGGAAAAGCATTTCCTGCTCATGGATAGGAAGAATCAATATCAGTAAAATGGCCATACTGTCCAAAGCAACTTACAGATTCAATGCTATTCATATCAAACTATCAATAATATTCTTCATAGAACTAGAAAAAAACAATTTTAAAACTCATATGGAATAAAGAAAGAGCCAAAATAGCCAAGGTAATCCTAAGCAAAAAGAACAAAACTGGAGACATCATGTCACCCAGCTACAAACTATACTACAGGGCCATAGTAACCAAACAGCATGGTACTGGTACAAAAACAGACACATAGACTAATGGAACAGAATAAAGATCTCAGAAATAAGGCCACACACTTATGACCGTGTGATCTTTGACAAAACTGAAAAAACAAGCAATGGAGAAAGGACTCCCTATACAATATATGGTGCTGGGAGAACTGGCTAGCAATATGCAGAAAATTGAAACTGGGCCCCTTCCTTACACTTTATACAAAAATCAATTCAAAATGGATTAAAGACTTAACTGTAAAACCCAAAACTATTAAAAACTTTGGAAGACAACCTAGGCAATACATTTCTCGACATTGGAACTGGTGAAGATTTCATAATGAAAATGACAAAAGCAATCACAACAAAAGCAAAAATTGACAATTTAATCAATTAGTTAGTTTATCTAACTAAACTTAAGAGCTTCTGCACAGCAAAATAAATGATCAACAATGTAAATAGGCAACTTATAGAATTTGAAAAATATTTGCAAACTATGCATCTGACAAAGGTCTAATATCCAGTACCTATAAGGAACTTAAACAAATGTACAAGAGAAAAACCAAACAACTCCCTAAAAAAGTGGGCAAAGGACATGAACAAACACTTTGCAAAAGAAAACATACATGCAGCCAACAAGTATATGAAAAAAATGGTCAGTATCACTGATCATTAGAGAAATGCAAATCAAAACCACAATGAGATACCATCTCACACCAGTCAGTAGAGCTATTATTAAAAAGTCAAAAATTACAGATGCTAGCAAGGTTGTGGACAAAAGGAAACACTTATACACAGTTTGTGGGGGTATAAATTAGTGAAACCATTGTGGAAATCAGTGTGGCGATTCCTCAAAGAGCTAAAAACAAAACTACTATTCGACCCAGCAATCCCATTACTGGATGTATACCCAAAGGTGTATAAATTGTTCTGTCATAAAGACACATGTATGTGTATGTTCACTGCAGCACTATTCACAGTAGCAAAGACATGGAATCAACCTAAGTGACCATCAATGGTAGACTGCATAGAAAAAAATGTGGCACATATACACCCTGGAATGCAATACAGCCATTACAAAAAGAATGAAATCATGTTCTTTACAGGAATATGGATAGAACTGGAGGCCATGATTCTTAGCAAACTAACACAGAAATAGAAAACCAAATACAGCATGTTCTCACAAATGGAATCTAAATGATGAGAACACATGGACAGAAAGAGAAGAACAACACACACTGTGCTCTACTTGAGGGTGGAGGATGGGAGGAGGGAGAGGATTAGGAAAAATAACTATTGGATCCTAGGCTTAGTGCCTGGGTGATGAAATAATCTGTACAACAAGCCCCTGTGACAGGAGTTTCCCTGTATAAGACACCTGCACATGTACCCCTAAACCTAAAATAAAAGCTTTAGAAAAAACAGAAACTAGGTAAGTTTTGCTTCCCTCTACTTTGCTCTGTAGATGGGAGCTAGCTTTGTTAGTTGGTAAACTAGAAAGGGTTTTCTATCTCCTTGTTAAGATTTGCTCCTCTATATAAATTCTCTCTATATTATACACCATGGTTTCTGCTATAGTACAGCAATGGGACTGATCAATTTTGTGCCTTTTGACTCTAAAAGTCTGAGCTAATAGTAGAAAATTCATCTTGAGAAACATGGATATCATAAACCTTTCTTGTTACTGTTTCTAATGATGACAAATGTATTCCAAATCCAAACCACTTATTACATCTCCATTCCAACATCATTACCATCATTTCCCCAAAGATTACAGAATAGCCAAATAATTATTTGGTTCCTATACTAGTCCATTTTCATGCTGCTGATAAAGACATACCTATGACTGGGCAATTTATAAAATAAAGTCTAATGAACTTACTTACAGTTCCACATGGCTAGGGAGGCCTCAAAATCATGGTGGAAGGCAAGGAGAAGCAAGTCATAACTTATGGATGGCAATAGGCAAAGAGAAAGCTTGTTCAGGGAAACTACCATTTTTTTAAACCATCAGATCTCATGAGGCTTATTTACCATCATGAGAAGAGCACAGGAAAGACCTGCCCCATGATTCAATTACCTCCCACCAGGTCCCTCTCACAACACATGGGAATTCAAGATTATATTTGTGTGGGGACATAGCCAAACCATATCATTCTGCCCCTGGCCCCTCCCAAATCTCATGTCCTCACATTTCAAGACCAACCATGCTTTCCCAACATTCCCCCAAAGTCTTAACTCATTTCAGCATTAATTCAAACGTCCACAGTCCAAAGTCTCATCTGAGACAAGGCAAGTCCCTTCCACCTATAAGCCTGTAAAATCAAAAACAAGTTATTTACTTCCTATATACAATGGGGTATAGGCATTGGCTAAATACAGCCATTCCAAATGCGAGAAATTGGCTAAAATGAAGAGGCTACAGGTCCCATGCAAGTTTGAAATTCAACGGGGTAGTCAAATCTTAAAGCTCTAAAGTTATCTCCTTTGACTCCATGTCTCACATCTAGGTCACACTGATGCAAAAGGTGGTTCTCATGGTCTTGGGCAGCTCCAACTCTGTGGCTTTGCAGGGTACAGTCTCCTTCCCATTTGTTTTCATGGGCTGGTGTTGAGTGTCTGCAGCTTTCCAGGCACACAGTGCAAGCTTTTGGTGGATCTACCATTCTGGGGTCTGGAGTATGATGGCCCTCTTCTCACAGCTTCACTAGATGGTTCCCCAGTAGAGATTCTGTGTGTGAGCTCCAATCCCACATATTCCTTTCACACTGCCCTAGCAGAGGTTCTCCATGAGAGCCTGCTCCTGAAGCAAACTCCTTCCTGGACATCCAGGCATTTCCATACAACCTCTGAAGTCTAGGCGGAGGTTCCCACACCCCATTCTTGACTTCTGTGTTCTTATAGGCTCAACGCCACATGGAAGCTGCCAAGGCCTGGTGTTTGCACCTCCTGAATCCATGGTCTGAGCTGTACTTTGGTCCCTTTTAGTTACGGCTGGAGTAGCTAGGATGTAGAACACCAAGTCCCTAGATGACACACAGCACAAGGACCCTGGGCCTGGTCCAACAGAACCCCTTTTTCCTCCTAGGCCTGCAGACCTATGATGAGAGGGGCTGCCGTGAAGACCTCTGGCATGCCCTGGAGACATTTTCCCCATTGTCTTGGGGATTAATATCTGGCTCCTGGTTACTTATACAAATTTCTGCTGCCAGCTTGAATTTCTCCTCAGAAAATGGGATTTTCTTTTCTATCACACTGTCAGGCTACAAATTTTCTGAACTTTCATGCTCTTCTTCCCTTATAAAACTGAATGCCATCAACAACACCCAAGTTACATCTTGAATGCTTTGCTGCATAGCAATTTCTTCCACCAGATACCCTAAATCATCTCTCTCAAGTTCAAGATTTCACAAATCTCTTGGGCAGGAACAAAATGCTGACAGGCTTTTTGCTGAAACATAACTAGATCCACCTTTGCTCCAGTTCCCAATGAGTTCCTCATCTCCATCTGAGACCACCTCAGCCTGGACCTTATTGTTCATATCACTATCAGCATTTTTGTCAAAGCCATTCAACAAGCCTCTAGGAAGTTTCAGACTTTCCCACATTTTCCTGTGTTCTTGTAAGCCCTCCAAACTGTTACAACCTCTCTGCATGTTACCCGGTTCCAAAGTCACTTCCACATTTTCTGGTATCTTTTCAGCAATGCTGGTACCAACTTATTAGCCTATTTTCATGCTGGTGATAAAGACATACCCAAGACTGGGCAATTTATAAAAGAAAGAGGCTTAATAGATTTACAGTCCCACATGGCTGGGGATGACTCACAATCATAGCAGAAGGTGAAAGGCATGTCTTACATGGTAGCAGATAAGAAAAGAGAGCTTGTGCAGGGAATCACCCTTTTGTAAAACCATCAGATCTCATGAGACTTCTTCACTGTCATGAGAATAGCATGGAAAAGACCTGCTCCCATGATTCAGTTACCTCCAACCAGGTCCCTCCCACAACACGTGGGAATTCAAGATGAGATTTGGGTGGGGACACAGCCACACCATATCAGTTCCTCTCTTGCCTATCACACATGTATAGTTTGTCTGGCAAATGATAATCCTTAATGGTATTTCCAGGTAACTTAGAAAAAATAAATCCAGAATCTTTACTGTGGTTTACAAGACTCCATTATTTTGCTCTTGCTTACCTTTCTGACTTTTTTTTTCCTTTTCTCTTCTTTTCTTCTCTTTTCTTTTCTTTTCTCCTTCCTTCCTTCATTCCTTCCTTCCTTCCTCCCTTCCTTCCTTCCTTCTTTCATTCCTTCCTTCTTTCCTTCCTTCCTTCCTTTCTTGCATTTTCCAAGTCTCACTTATGTTTCCCAGGCTGGTCTTGATGTCCTGGGCTCAAGGAATCCTCCTACCTTGGCCTCTCAAAGTGCCAGGATTACAGGTATGAGCCACCATGCCTGGTATACTAGTCTGTTCTTGCACAGCTATAAAGAAATACCTGAGACTGGGTAATTTATAAAAAGGTTTAATTGGCTCAGGGTTTTGCAGGCTGAACAAGAAGCATGATGGCTTCTGGGGAGGCCTCAATAAATTTTCAATCAGGGTGGAAGGCAAAGTGGAAGCAGGTATGTCTTACATGGCTGGAGCAGGAGGAATAGAGAGAAGCGAAATGTGCTACACACTTTTAAACAACCAGACCTCATGAGAACTTAGCACCAAGGGGACAGTGCTAAACCATTCATGAGGTACAGCCCACTGATACAATAGCCTCCCACCAGGCCGCACCTCCAAGACTGGGGATTACAATTCAACATGAGATCTGGATATGGGCACAAATCCAAATCATATCACCTGGCCTCTCTCTGACTTCATTTTCTACAATTTCCTCTCTTGCCAAACTGGGCCTTTTTGCAATTCATTTACCATGCCAAGAAAGCTCTCACCTCAGGGCCTTTGATTTGCCCTTCTCTAACTTGAGAATTCTTTTCCCAGGTATTCACATAACTCATTTACTCACTTAATCCAGACGCCTGTTCCAATACCTTCCCCACAATAGCACTTTCCTTATTGTCCTTTCTAAACGACCATATTTGTCATTCTTTGATCCCCATCCTACTTTATGTTTTTCCTTGTAATGCTTATTATCATCTGACATCATATAGATATTTGTTCTTATTTATTTATTTGTTTTCCCCCCATGTAAATGTGAGCTTCATGGAAAGGCAGAGACTCTAATTTTTTTTTTTCATGGCTGTATGTCCAGTGCCTGGAAGAGTTCCTAGGACATAGTATTAAGTGAAGGAATGAATCACAGTGGTTCAGAGTTGGGTCTTGGATAAGTGAAGAAAAGTTTTGTATAGAAACTTAGACTTTCTTTCCTACTACTAACAAGCTGTTTTATTTAAGCTAGACTCAAACACATCATCTCTGATATAAGCACTAACAAACTAGGCTGCCGGTTTGTCAGCATAGCATCTGACAAACTCAAACATGCATTAGTGGCTGACTACATACAATTAATTAGTGACCAAAATACTCAATAAATATAATTTATTTAAATAATGATGAAATTATTAAATAACAGATAAAATATTAATCGGACATGAACTTGGAAGCCTCACAAGCATTAGGAAATGTCTTTGGTGGCCTCATTCTTAAATTCTATAATTTTTCCAGGTTTCTATATTTTGTATTCATATCACTGGTTTGATAAATTTTCTTGGATCTTTATGTTAAATCAAAACAACATGAAAAATTTAAACTATTTTTTAAAGTCATAGTTGTTGTTTGGTTGGTATTTATGGCTTTTACAAAAATTCAGCTAAGCAATTCGTTTATCATCATTCATCATGAGTGTCCAGGTCAATATTTTTTACTTCATTCTGAGAATATAGTGTTATCTGGTGCTTGGTTCAAGTCAATTAAATTCAGAGCATGCTGCTAGGGAATGAAGGGATTCTCTGGAGAAAATGACATATTTCCTGCCTTCAAAGAGACTGTCAGTTCTAACATTAATACAAATTGGGTCTCTTTCTGGATATGACACTTGGTTTGTTTCTAGCTGAGTCAATCTTTGCCTTAGATTCCTCAGCTGAAAAATAAAGCTAATAATAGAACTGTTAAGAAAAAATAGTATAGAATAGTAAGGTAATGTTTACAGTTGGAACTTAATAAGGTACAAATTAATACATTCTAGAATGTTTCCTTGTGTGCATCAATAAAGAAACTAGAGTCTGTTCTAATTTTGATTAGAGCTAGAATATCTATTAGAACTGGAATGTTTAACACCCTGGTAGTTTTAAAGTTTGTTATGGATTATGTTAAATGAAATTTTAAGCTGAAGCATAAGCAAATAAGCTTGTTAAAACTGGAGCTGTACACCTGGGATTGCTTAAATAGAGTTCAACATCACTAAGACCTAACTCCTGGAAATTTGTCACACAGATACAAATGATTTCGAGCAGAGTCTGACAGTTTTATGGCCTCTTGCACTAATTTGGATACAGTTTTCCCATTTGGCACCATTAGACAGATATTACTCATTTCCAGGGCAACAATATAAGTTATCCCAACACATAGAGATAATGGAAAGAAATTTAGTTGCCTTGGTTATAAGAATAACTCTAGTCTTCATCTCAGTAATCTCCATTTGATATTTTTAAACTGTAGAGAGCCTTCCTTAATTCATGGTATCCAATCCTTGTATCCGTGATGTCATCTGAAAAATTAGAAGCCCATCTGTGATGCACTCTTGCCCTAAATATGATTATCTGTCACTCAAATGTACTCACATGTGCACACACACACAAACACACACAACCTGATTCCATTCAAGTTGTTGGTCACAACTGAAAGTGAACTTGCCTCTTTCTGTTCTGCCAAGACAGTGTGGACAGTAGATCTCACATTCACCATTGTATCTCAAACACCTATCACAGTTCCTTTGTATTCATACATGTATGTAGGCGTGCATTTATTCACCATTCAGTTGAATACATGCATGCTCCCTCTGTATCTGACACTGTTCTAACGACAGGGAAATAGCATTGAGGAAATTGGTTCCTGCTCCATGGAGCCTACAGACCTATGTATGGTTGGTGCTTTATAAGTATTTGTTCAGTTAATGAAAACATTTTATTTGCTTGTATATAAAGAAGAAGTCATGGTAGAGTTTTTAAGAAACTAAACTTTATCTTTTAGAGCAGTTTTAGGTTCACAGCAAAACTGAGCAGAAAGTAGAATTGCCCTATAACCCCTTGCCCCAACACACAGCTTCCCTACCATTAACATCTTGCACCAGAGTGGAATTTTGCTACAATTAATAAACCTATATTGACACATCTTTTACCCAAAGTCCATAGTTAACTTTGTGGTACACTCTTGGTGTCATACATTCTGTGGGTTTTGACAAATTTATAATGATTATGTATCTGCCATTAAAGTATCACACAGAATAGTTTCACTACCCTAAAAATCTGACTAGACTTTTGAAATTCTATTTTGGGATTTATAGAAACTAGATTGATTGGCAGCTTCTTTCAGATTTTCTTAAAAAGTTCTAGTCTACACGACATTTGAATTTCTGAGGTAGCAGCCACCCTGGCTGAAACATGCTTTCAGATCAGGTGATCTCACAAATGTGTAAGGGATCTGGTTTCTCAATCTCTTACAGCAAAGTAGTTTCTGAAGACTTCTCCAAAATGAGACAGTTCATAGAATGAAAAAAAAAAAATCTCTGCCTTTATGATCACTATGCATGAGCATAACTTTGACACCCCTTTGTTTAATCCTCTCTTCTCCTTCTCCTTCTCTTTCTTCTTCTTCTTTTCTTCTTCTCCTTCTCCTTCTGTTCCCACTCCTGCTTCTGCTTCTGTAAAAGGGTGGATGATTTGATTTTCAGAAATGCGTGGTCTAGAGGTGCTTCTTTATAAATTAGAGATTGTGTCTGATATGAACCCCTCATCAGCCATGACACAATCATAAGGCTGAACAGGATTACTATTCAGACTTTTCTTTTGCATCTGACCACCCAGTGGACTCTGGTCTTTAGAGCCTAGAGAGTCTCTGACCTCAGAAAATGGGATCCATTGAACACAGTACCTCTTCCTGACTCAGTGATTCTTGGGACATCAAACACACTTTAAAAGTCACTGTTTCCAGCTTCCTCATTTTTTAGAGCAGAAAACAGAGACCCACAAGCATAAAGGTACTTGCTTCAGTGGAGACAAAAGTTATACTAGAGTATCAAGATTTACAACATGAATTTTCACTGCTCTATATTAATGATACATTCTATGATGTATTGACTTTCGTCAATTAATCATAAACCAAAATTTAACAGAATTTTGCTTAGAGATAATATCACTGATTTAGTAAAGCATTTTGTAGCAAAATGAATCAAAATTTTCCCATTGAGGATACAGTTTTCAGGAAACAGAAACGTGACATTTCACACCGAGGAACATTTCTTGGTCCTAGAAATGTTCAAGAATCCTTTAATAACACTGCCTTTTTCTTTCTGAATTCCATGTGCCAGGGCACCAGCAGTCATTTGCAGGACTCTTGAATTTCTTCAAATTCTATTATTTTGTTAGATATGACTGCTGTGGACATAGGATGATTCAATTTTATATACATGTATGTAAATATATACACATATGGGAATTTAACCCCATTTAAACTTCCGTGTAATTATGACCAATACAACTATGCAACGACTGAAACCAGAACAAAAGAATGTCTTAAGCCTCTGAAATTCCTACGGAACTTAGGCAAGCCACGTAAAATGATTCTTTTGGAAGCTGGTCCTGGCATGAGCATAGCCATCACCACACCAGAGAGAATGGCATGGCATTTTTAATAAGAAGATGTGGTAAAACATTGGTTTCTATTTTCAAAAAATATATATCATATTTAAATCATCTAAGAATAGTGCAAGAGTTCACTATCACTTCCATCTGATTATAGAACTTTTGAAATAGATGGAAACTGACAATTTCATTCAGTCAAGGACTGCAGCATCCCTTAAGGTTTCAGTGGAGTACTCACAACAGAAGGATGTCTAGACTGTTTTGAACACCTCATGGACAAAATTCCACAGAGTTTTAATTATAAAAAGTATTTATATATATGTTAATATGCTTACATGTAATTTTTCCTTCTATGAGGATAAAATGAGATACCACAGGCAACATGTTAAGCACAGAGGCTGAAACATTATAGGGCTTAATATATTTCATTTCTATGTCACCAAAATTTAAAAAAAATTCCAAAGATAGTAAGCTAATTGCATGTGTACTTTTTTCTACTAGACTGTAAGCACTTAGAGCAGCCATATTTTTTTCTGCACTTCTGGTGCCTAGTTTAGTGTATTACTGAATAGTAGAAAATAATATGAGAAGAATGCAGAAGAAGAGAGGAGGGGAAGATGGGAGAGGGCATGGAAATGGAAGGAAGGAAGAAAGGAAGGAAGGAAGGAAGGAAGGGAGGGAGGGAGGGAGGGAGGAGGGGAGGAAGGAAGGAAAGAAACAAGCAGGAAGGGTGAGAATAAGAGATAGCAAGTAGACGAAGAGATATATTTCTCCAATAATTTCCTACCACTTTAAGTATAGATAGACTTCCAACTATTTAGCATGGTTTACAAGACAATTCTTTGCTCTGGGAAGCTCTGTAACCTCTATAAATACACCTCATGTTCAGCTTCAGTCACACCCAATTAGTGGCGTTTCCTCAAGCATTCAGTCACAGCCCTGGGCTTTGCATTTGTTATTCCTCTAACTAGAACATATACCCTCTTCATTTCTGTCCCTTTGTCAATCTAGCTGGCTTCTTATCCTTTAAGCTTCAGCTAATGCATTTCATATAATCACAGTAAGTAATTTTTTATTATTTCCTCTTATATCTTCTTCTTTTTCTGTTTCAATAAGATGTCTTGTCATTTTTTCTTTTTTATGTATTTGTACATGATAGCATATTTGTTTTCTCAGAATGTACACCAAATATTTTTGTTTACCATCCTATTTTATTCATACCAAATTCACATATAATTCTTAAAACCATATGTTCACAATCTTCTCCCCAAACGTTGCCTATTGTCATCTAGTTTTTTTCTAGTGTGCACTCAGGAACCAGTGTTGAACCCTTCTCCCTTACGTAGATGCACTCTCTTTAACTCTGGAATTCTGGAATATTCTTTAGGAGAACATTTTTTTTTTCCTCCAATGCTACCTTTTTAAAATTAAGCTTTTTATTTTGTATAAGCATGGACCGACATCCAGTTGTAAGAAATAGTACAGAGAGATGCCAAATACCCTTTACCTATTTTTCCCCAAAGATAACATCTTTCACAACTCTAGTATGATACCACAAACAGGATTTTGATATCGGTATAGTAAAGATACAGAACAATACAGAACAGTTCCATCATTGCAAGGATTCCCTGTGTTGCCTTTTAAACCACAACCACTTCCATCTCTCCAACGCTGTCCCCAACAGGTGGCAACAACTAATCTTCTCTTTATTTCTATAATTTTGACATTCCAAGTATGTCATAGAAGTGGGATCACATAGTATATGACCTACTAGAATTAGCTTTTTTCACTCAGCATAATTCCTGGAGATCCATCGAAGTTATTGCATGTATCAATACAGTAGTTCATTCTTTTCTATTGCTGAATAGTATTTCATGGTTTGGATGTACCACAGTTTATTTAAACATTCACCCATTGAAAGACATATGGGTTGTTTCCAGTTTCTGTCTATTTCAAATAAAACTGCTATAAACAACTATCTACAGGCTTTTTGTGAATATAAGGGTGCATTTCTCTGAAATAAATGCTTAGGAGTACAATGATTGGGCCACATTGTAGTTGAATGTTTAGTTTTAAAAGAAACTATCAGTTTTCCAAAATAGCTCAACATTTACATTCCCTCCAGCAATGCTTGAGAAATCCAGTTTTTCCATACCTCATCAGCATTTGGTGTTGTCACTATTTCTTATTCTAGCACTTTTAATAGATGTATGATTATACCTCTTCGTGGTTTTAATTTGCATTTTTCTTAATGGTTATGATGTTAAATATTTTATCTTATGCTTATTTGCCACTTGTATATCCCCTTTAGTGAAATGTCTCTTCATACTTTTGTCCATTTTCTAATTGGGTTTCTTATTGAGTTTTGAGAGTTCTCTATATTAATATTCATTAATATGTTAATGAACATCTATGTGTTAATATTCCTTAATATATTTATGATGATGATAATTAATTTGTGATGAATATTAGTCTTTTGTTGGTAATATGGTTTGAAACAATTTTCTTTCAGTCAGTGGTAATATTTTCAACATGTTGACAGTGTCTTTGCAGGATCAAAGTTTTTAGTTTTGATGAGGTTCAGTTGGTCAGGTTTTTGTTTTATGGGCCATACTCTTGGTGTAAAGGTTAATAAGTTTATGTCTAGTCCTAGATCCAAATATTTTCTCCTATGTTTTTCAAGCAGTTTTATAGCTTTATGTTTTAAATATAAGTTCACAATCCAATTGGAGTTAATTTTTGTGAAAGGTGTGAAGTTTAGGCCAAGGTTTAAATTTTCTGCCTATGGATGTCCATTGGCTTGCAGCATGATTTGTGCAAGAGGTTACTCTTCTTTTATTGAATTGTGTTTGCACCCTTGTCAAAAGTAAGTTTGGTGTTGCTATGGATTGAATGTGTCCCCCAAAGTCCAAATGTTGTAAACTGAATCCTCTATGCAACAGTATTGAGAGGCGGGCCTAATAAGAAGTGATTAGATCATAAGGGCTCTGCCTTCATGAATAGATTAATATCAGTATCACAAAATTGGGTTAGTTATCACAGCCTGGGTTTGTTTCAAGTGAGTTTGGCCCCCTTGCAGTCTTGTGCCCACTTGTCCTTCCACCTTCTAGCATGAAATGGCAGCAAGAACAGCAAATGTGATCTCCTCCACCTTAGACTTCCAGACTCTACGACTGTAAGAAACATACTTATTTTCTTTATAAATTACCCATTTTGTGGTATTCTGTTATAGCAACACACAACAGATGAATGCAGGCATATTTTTGTGAGTCTACATCTGAATTTGCTATTGTGTTCAGTTGATCAATTTATCTGTCCCTCCACTGATACCACACACTGTTGTGATTGCTATAGCTACATAGTAGAACTTAATATCAAGTGGAGTGGTTCTTTCTACTTTATTCTTCCTTTTCAAGATTGTTTTAGCTATTCTAGGGTGCTTTTCCTTATATATTTTAGAATATATTTGTTTGTGTCTATAAAAAACCTCGCTGGAATTTTGATAGGAATGGCATAAACCTATAGATCAGTTTGGAGATAATTGACGTTTTCATTATGCTAAGTCTCCCAACCCACAAATACGGTATGCCTCTCCATCTAGTTGAGTCTTCTTTGATTTCTCTCATCAGCATTTTGCAATTTTTAGCATACAGTTCCTGTACATGTTTTGTTAAATTTATACCTAAGTATCTCATTTTCTTTAGAGAGATTATACATGGTATTCATCCTTTAATTTCAGTTTCCACATATTCATTTTTAATATGTATAGGAAAGAAATTGTCCAAATCAGAAAGGAAGAAGTAAAATTATCTCTGTCTTTATATGATATAATCCTATATGTTAAAAAACCATAAAGATTCCACACTGTTTGAACTAATAGTTAAATTCAATAAAATTACATGTTACAAAATTAACATACAAAAATCAGGAGCATTTTTATACAGAAATCACAACCTACTTAAAAAAGAAAATAATTCCCCCTCTCCCTCTCCCTCTCCCTCTCCCCGGTCTCCCTCTGATGCCGAGCCGAAGCTGGACTGTACTGCCGCCATCTCGGCTCACTGCAACCTCCCTGCCTGATTCTCCTGCCTCAACCTGCCGACTGCCTGCGATTGCAGGCGCGCGCCGCCACGCCTGACTGGTTTTCGTATTTTTTTGGTGGAGACGGGGTTTCGCTGTGTTGGCCAGGCTGGTCTCCGGCTCCTAACCGGGAGTAATCTGCCAGCCTAGTCCTCCCAAGGTGCTGGGATTGCAGACGGAGTCTCGTTCACTCAGTGCTCAATGTTGCCCAGGCTGGAGTGCAGTGGCGTGATCTCGGCTGGCTACAGCCTCCACCTCACAGCCGCCTGCCTTGGCCTCCCAAAGTGCCGAGATTGCAGCCTCTGCCCAGCTGCCCACCCCATCTGGGAAGTGAGGAGCGTCTCTGCCTGGCCACCCATCGTCTGGGATGTGAGGAGACCCTCTGCCCGGCTGCCCAGTCTGGGAAGTGAGGAGCGCCTCTTCCTGGCTGCCATCCCGTCTAGGAAGTGAGGAGCGTCTCGGCCCGGCCGCCCATTGTCTGAGATGTGGGGAGCGCCACTGCCCCACTGCCCCATTTGGGATGTGAGGAGCACCTCTGCCCAGCTGCTACCCCGTCTAGGAGGTGAGGAGCGTCTCTGCCCAGCCCCGTCTGAGAAGTGAGGAGCGTCTCCGCCTGGCAGCCGCCCTGTCCGGGAGGTGGGGGGGCAGCCCCCGCCCGGCCAGCCGCCCCGCCAGGAGGGAGGTGGGGGGTCAGCCCCCTGCCGGCCAGCCACCCCGTCCGGGAGGTGGGGGGCGCCTCTGCCCGGCCGCCCCTTCTGGGAAGTGAGGAGCCCCTCTGCCCGGCTGCCACCCCGTCTGGGAGGTGTACCCAACAGCTCATTGAGAAGGGGCCATGTTGATGATGGCGGTTTTGTCAAATAGAAAAGGGGGAAATGTGGGGAAAAGATAGAGAAATCAGATTGTTGCTGTGTCTGTGTAGGAAGAAGTAGACATAGGAGACTCCATTTTGTTCTGTACTAAGAAAAATTCTTCTGCCTTGGGATGCTGTTGATCTATGACCTTACCCACAACCCTGTGCTCTCTGAAACATGTGCTGTGTCCACTCAGGGTTAAATGGATTAAGGGCGGTGCAAGATGTGCTTTGTTAAGCAGATGCTTGAAGGCAGCATGCTCGTTAAGAGTCATCACCACTCCCTAATCTCAAGTACCCAGGGACACAAACACTGCGGAAGGCCCCAGGGTCCTCTGCCTAGGAAAACCAGAGACCTTTGTTCACTTGTTTATCTGCTGACCTTCCCTCCACTATTGTTCTATGACCCTGCCAAATCCCCCTCTGCGAGAAACACCCAAGAACGATCAATAAAAATAAATAAATAAATAAATAAAAGAAAATAATCCCATTATATTTCCTGATAAAAGTATTAAGAAATTTAAAATACTGAGGAGCAAATTTAACCAAAGACTTATAGACTGAAAACTATAAAGCATTGATGGAAGTAATTGAAGAAGACACAAATAAATAGAAAAATATTCTGTACTAATGGACAGGAAGAATTAATATTGTTAAAATATCCATACTATGCAAAGCAATATACAGAGTCATGCAATCCCTATCAAAATCTCAATGGCATTCTTTATGTAAGTAACAAAATCCATCCTAAAATTAATATGGAGCCAAAAATACCCCAAATAGCCAAAACAATTCATAAAATAAAAAACAAAGTTGGAAGCATCACACTTCCTGATTTAAGACTTTATTGCAAAGCTATATTAATCAAAACAGTATGGTACTAGCATGAAAAAGAGACACACAGCCCTGCTTAGTGCTAACACTACCCTAGCAGGGAATCAGGGCACCATCTGGTTCTGTCAGACTGTGCTTTATACTCCAACACCACCTTATTGGGGAGTGAAAATTTGTTCCCTAGTTCCTTGGGATGAATGAGGTTTTTTATCGGTGTTTAGCTGGACTAGGGAGGATATTGCAAAAAAACAAATCTGCTGTCAGGCAATCTTTTTTCATGTCTCTTGGCTAAAGGGACAGGTTTTCTTTGGAGCTTTGTGTCCATGTCTATTGGAGGTTTGGGGTTGGAGGCTTCTGGATCTCCCTGTCCAGGATATACGGAAGGCACTAAGAAATCCAGTGGACCCACTGCTATGTCTTCCCTCAAGTTCTGAGATCCCTAGGCAGAACATCTTCCTTCTACATTTCGGAGGCTTCCTATGTTTGTTTGCTACATATACCCAAAGTTCTTTTGTTGTAAGATGGATCTGGGAGGAATAGTACTACTAATCTTCATGGAATCTGGAGACTGCCAAGGCTAACATTTTTCATATATTAAAAGTATTTAAGTTCATAAGTATAACCATTACATTACATAGGTGTGAATGTGTTAACTATGTGAAAATGTAATAAAATATAATACCTGCCATAGGACCCTGTATAGTGATATGCTTCCCTTAAACAGTATAAAATAGTGATTACATCTTACTCTCTTTTCTCTGCATTGCACTTCTCATTCATTCATTTATTTATTCACTTACTCCTTTGACCTATGTTTGTTAACTGCTTTATACAACCCATAAAACTCCAAGGATATAAAGATTGAGATATATTTTTACTCAAGTTTTGCTGCATTTACCCAGTAGCCCAAATGAGAAATTTAAAAATAATTGACTTCTTCCTCTCCATTAACCATACACCCTACATAGATACAATGTATCGGCAAATTTAAATATTTTCCCTGCGATACAGTTCATAAATCCATCCAGTTCTCTCCATATTTCTTATGAGCCTCTAATTCAAGCTGCCATCATCTTTCATTAAGGCCCACCTTTCAAGTTGACCTTCCTCTTTCAACCAGCAGCCAAGTAATCTGTTAAAAGTATCAATAGGAATGCGTTAGGGCTCACCTTAAAAGCCCTCCAGTAGTTTTCCTTAAGATGAAAGATAAAATCCAAATTCTTTATAATGGACCTTAATAGTTTGCCTACACTTCCGAGCTACCTTGGACCACTCAACTATCTCTCTTTAAGCTTTATACTTCTCCAAGTTGCTCAAACCCCAACCTTTTTTCTACCCTAAGTTCCCTGCCTGTTCAGTTTTCTCCAAATTAACATTCATTCCATTACCTCTTTCCCAGAAAATTTCTGTTCAACATTTTGAGCTCTTAAACCCTTAAAGTTTCTTAAGGCTTTCCATTTATTCTATAATTACTGAACATCTTCTGTGTGCCTGCCACTGTATTTGGAGCTGGAGATAAAGCAGTAGACCAGACAAAAAGACAGAGTCTTAGCTTTTACGGACCTCATATTATATGAATGAAGACAGACAATGTATATGCAAACACACAAATTAGCAAAATTTCAGATAATGACAAGTGCTCTGAAAAAGACAACATGATATAATATGGTGGAAATATATATACATATACATATACATAATATGGTGGAAATACACTGGTGGTATGGGTATGATGGGACTGCTTTTGGAGCAATAGATTAGAGACAGTCTCTTTGAGGAGGTAATATTTGAGTTGAGAGGTAAATAGTATGAAGGAATCAGTCACATAAAGATTTAGGGAGGAAGAGGATTTTAGGCAGGGCAAATAACTAGTGCAAAGACAGAAGAAAAACAGGCATGCTTGGGAAGCAAATGAAGAGCCAGTATGGTGGAGCTTTGATGGTAGGCAGTGATCTTGAAGAGGTAGGCAGAGAACAGATCATGCAGGACCATTCAGTTCATGAGGAGCTTTGGGAAATATCTGGAGTGTAAAGAGAAGCCACAGAAGGGGTTTAAAACAAGATAGTGACACAATTTTATTTATATGTAAAAAGGTCACCCTGGTGATGAAGTGGAAAATAGTTTGTGAGTAGGCAAAGAACAGAAGAAAACTAGTTAAGATGCTCTCTTCATGGTCTAGGTAAAAGGTAATGGCAGCTTGAAGGAGAGGAGTGAAGAGGAGAGCGTCATTACAGTTAGAAAGTCTTGCCAGTACTCTTGAAACCCCCTCACTTCTCCAGGCATGATCATCCTCTCTCTCTCTTTTTTTTTTTTTTTTTCCAATTTAAAACTGTTAATTTAAAAGTAAACTCTAATGTCAAAAATGCAAACTTGGGGAGGGCAGAAAGATCACACACAAGACTGCCACTTCACACTTGGAGGGTTGCACAGCGGCCAGGCAGAGGGGCTCCTCCCTTTCCAGACTGTGGGGCGGCCTGGCAGAGGGGCTCCTCACTTCCCAGATGGCATGGGGGCTGGGCAGAGGTGCTCTCTCTCTTCTTATAAGGACCACCACTACACTCACTTTTAACAGCATAGGTAGATACGTTTTGTTGGGATGTTTTGTATTGTGTTGTTTTGTAATTTCTGTGACTGGAATCATAATTTTTTGTGTCTTTCACTCCCATCTTTCCATATTTTAAGATTTTTCCATCTTGTTGCATGCAGCTATAATTTGTTAATCTCATTGCTGTTACACCATTCAGTCAGTGAGTCTATCAAAATTAATTTACTCATTTGAAGGGTAGCAAAGTATGTCACCCCAAAATATGCCATTTTGGCATAAGGGTTATTTTGAATTGAAGGGAATTGAGAAGAAGCAGATATAAGAAAAACTTTCTGTCCTCCCACATTTGCCTAAAAGCAGGGCATATATTTATAAAGATGTCTTCCCTTCCACCTCTACCAGGAAAAACAAAGATTGATCACCAAAGATAAATTTAGACTTTTATAAGCCAGGAGACAGAACCAGAGGAATCCACAAAACAAACCTTTATTAACTAGACTTTACCTACCATTAGTTTCCCATAACTTTCCTCCTTCTTTCTTTGAACTAAAGATATTATATAAACTAAAATTCTAGTTCATCTCTTTGAGAATTACTCATTTCTTGGGTATGTCACATGTATATATGAAATATACATGTTAATAAGCTTCCATTTGCTTTTCCTTTGTTAACCTGTCTTTTGTTGCAAATATCCCAGCCAAGAACTCAGAAGGGTAGAGGAAAAATTACTTTTTCTTCCTACATATTTTACTGTTGATGGACATGTGGGTAATTTCCAGTTTGGAACGATTACTAATAGTGCTGCTATGAACATTTTAGTGTGTGCTATTTGGAGATATGAAGTAGAATTGCTAGGCCATAAGACACACATATGTTCTACTTTAGAAGATACTGCCAAACCATTTTCCAAAGTAATTGCACAGATTTTCATTCCCACCAGCAATTAATGACAATTCCAGTTACTTGGCATTTTTTTTTTTTTTGTATTTTCATCACAGTCATTCTGTAGGTGTAAGAGGTGTCAATTTCTGTTTTTTGGATATGTTTATTTCTTATATTTACTCTCTAAATTTTTTAAGCCTTTGATATATACTCTCTTTTTGTTTCCTTTACTTTTAGACAACAACTTCCAAATTCGGATATCTTTTCCTTTCATCAACATGTTCACAATCCTCTGTTAGTCTATGCTGCCAAATAAAAGAAGAGCACTTGCTTTCACAGTTATTGCTTTCATAAGCCTTCTTATCACTGAAATACAGAAGTATTAAGCTTTCAACAATCCTACATTGTCTTACATTCACCATAGGCTCTAAGCATTATTCTGTGGATTCATGGGAGTTTTATCAGTAGCTGATTTCAAAGTCCCTTACATCTTCAAATTTTATTTGAATAATTTTCATCATTCTTTCTTTTTGTGAATCCTCTTTCCTTTGGACCAGGCTCTACTTGTTTCTGCATCAATGGTATTTCCCCTTTTACCACCCATTTTCACTCAGTCTAGGATCCCAAAGCAACTCTTAGGTATAATTATTCCACTCTGATAGAAAGTTATATTTTATGTATGAGTTTAATTTTCCAGAAATTTAAAAGTTATTTTCCCTAGAGAAAAGGGTCATAGAGCAACACCATTTTTAAATGCTTTAAAATAGAAGGTCTTTAGTAATCAAAGCAATTCAAGATCATTTTCACAGATATGGAATTATCCAACTTGTTCCTAAATCAACTTCAGAGTTGACAGTCCTTATACACTTTGGACAATCAAAGTGATTAATACTTCTGGGATTTTGCCTATCATAGCACCACATCAAAATAGTAATTACTTCAACTGAAGGTTATGAGTATTACAGTTTAGGGTTGTACCTGCAGCTGTGCTTGTGGGAATACCATTGATTCTGAAAATAAAGAGCAATAAGGGTCTACAAGCAGGCAATTGAATTCCCTGGTACATGAATTTATAAAAACATGTTGCGCCCAGCGCTGTGGCTCACGCCTGTAATCCCAGCACTTTGGAAGGCCGAGGTGGGCGGATCACAAGGTCAGGAGATCGAGACCATCCTGGCTAAAATGGTGAAACCCCGTCTCTACTAAAAATACAAAAAATTAGCCGGGCGTGGTGGTGGGCGCCTGTAGTCCCAGCTACTCTGGAAGCTGAGGCAGGAGAATGGCATGAACCCGGAAGGCGGAGCTTGCAGTGAGCAGAGATCACGCCACTGCACTCCAGCCTGGGCGACAGAGCAGAGCGAGACTCCGTCTCAAAAAAACAAAACAACAAAAAAACATGTCTTGGTGACACTGCTAGCAGTTAATGAGATATTGCGGTGCTGCTACCTGAGTCCCTTTAGCCACATGATTCCATATTCTGCTTTTAAATAATTATAAATAGTATTGGAGGAATCTCAGAATAAACTATTGTCTTCTCATTGTCCACTGCTAGGATTTAGTTGAGGTTACATAAGTTGTAGAACAGATTTATTAGAAATTTTTTCATGACTAAGAAGCTTTCTACGAAAGAATATAAGCTGTGTCCTCTGCTGAGTTTCAAACATATCTGATCCTATCTGATGAACTGGTGAGTTGGCCCCAAAGAAGTCTGATTGTGAGCAAGAGATTAAGAGCTCTAGGGAACTCATTCCAAGGAAACAGGCAAATGGTCCCGACCCAACAACAAAGCCATCAGAGAAGAAGGAACTCTGGATACAGTGTCTTGGCTGTTGCATGATTTCCTTCTAGGCTCAGCTTCATGGATCTAAAAGTTAAAACAGGAAGATTTTTGGATTTTTTACTAAATACTGTGAAGTACTATACGATGCTTCCTTGATGCAGCAGCTTCTCTACTAGTGGTCTTTGCAATTTCAGGGTGTGTCAGAGGCTGCTTGCTGTGTTTACACAAAGTGTAAACACTTTGTGGCACAGGCGACACTAATTTTCACCACTGTAACAAAAATCTATTTAAAAAATGTTTGAAGGGAAACAGGACAACTCTCAAATCCTTTCACAGGCCACATCCAGCTTTGTTGTAACTGAGGCCTTAGTGTGGGCATTCAGACACCTTGGGTGCCCAGACAAGCAAGAGGAGAGTGTCTCATAACAAACAAGCTGTGTGGTGATCAGCAAGCAGCCTCTGACACACTCTGGAACTGCAAAGACCACTAGCAGAGAAGCTGCTGCATCAATGAAGCACCATATGGAGCATACAGTCAGAGGAGCAGCATCGATGCTGCATTAGGTCTTGTTATATGAGACATTTCTTGGGTACTCTCAGAATCATTCATTGCCGGGTATGTGGAGTTAGGGTGGGGGTGCTTTGATAGGAAATGAGATTTTTTTCAGAGTTTGGATTTTTCTGTGTAGCCAGGGTAATTTGACTTATAATAGGATAAAAAGTTTAAATTCTCCTTAAAATTAAAAGTCTTCTCTGCATCTGTCCAATCATCCAGCTATATAAACATACATGTATATGTTTTATACATATTCAGAGACTGCCTTTATTTCTTCCCTCTGAAGACAGAAACAGAATTATTTGCCCATGTGGTTGTGCTTGTTATATAATTTCCTACATTTTAAAGTTCTTTGTCTTGTTTTAATAATCTTAATTTAAAAATTCCTTCTTAAATCCCTTTCTCTCTTTGATTTAATTTTGAAAATGGTTCTTTGAGAACTAAAATAGCAATATTTCAATTAAAATGGGCATATGTGTTGTATAACTCCTGGTTCTAGCTAATTGAGAAATAGAATCAAGAGACTAAATAAAGAACAAATTTCAGTGCCAACTTTATTATTGGTAAAGCTAGATAGACAGCCCTGCAAAGATTTGAGGCCAGATTGGCGCTTCCTATGCCCTCTTCTGAACTAAGGCTACCTAGCTTTTAGGGATGTATTCATCCAGTCACAGGCAGAGACATTGGATCAGGGAGAGCAGAGGACAAGCTGGGCTTGCCATGGGTCTTTTTTGGTTTGTTTACAGAAGGATGAAGGAAGTGCAAGTCAGGCCCTTAGCACTTGAGGGTAAATGGATTTTTGGAATGGGGGAGGGAAAAGGAACATCCTCAGCAATGCAGCATTTCAACTAGTGACCCACTGCCTTCCAGTGTGGCTCACGGATATTAAGCTCTTCAAGAACTCACCAATTAGATATTTTACCTCTGCTCCTATGTGACTATGTTCAAACTCCCCTCTCTACAAGGAGTAATAGAAAAATAAGTCAGGAAATGAGCTTTCCTCTTGAACACTCTCAAACTTTTTGTTCCCTTAACCTTTGACCACAACCAAGCATATGGTCAACCAAGGTTGTGGCTGTGTCTCTTCAGAGGAGTGACTAGCAGAGTATCAGAGAGCCCCACTCTCTATTTGGGAAACCTCTTTTCACTCCCTACCAGTGCCCCTCTGGACCTCCTTCTGGGACATTCGTGAATAGTTTCATTTTTGTTCCCAGAAATTTCCAATATATCTCAGAATAAACCATTAACTGATGTAACTTGCAGGGTACAATGCACTTTTAGCCAACAGCTCATTCTCTATTCAATTTCCAACTTTAAATTATGCCCAGCCATATTGTCATATAGTTCTTATTAGAGAATATACCAAAAAATTCAAACAAAAATACCTCCAATAATACAGTATAACTTTACAGTTGATTCCAACTTAAATCACATGGAGTTCCCTGTATTATTATATTCTCAGAGAGAAATTATGGACCCAAAACAAAATCGGATTAAAGTTCATTAGGTTTTAAAGAAATTAAAATCTAAAACCTTTTCTATCCAATGGTTTTCTGTTTTCGGCCAGAACAATTTCACTCATGTGGAATCTGGGCTCTTTCAGAAGCAGATTGGCCCTTTTCCATGAGAATAAGTGTAGCCACTTCAAAATTTAATTACTCCAATTTCAAGTCACTCAATTTCAAGGCACATCATGTGTGACATGCCATCAGACAAAGAATCCAAAAAGTCAATAGGATACATATGATGATCTCAGCTGCAGCCCTCACCCATGCAATTTAGAATAGACAAAATAATTTCAATTCTCCCAAAGCAGTTACTCCTGTTCATAATATAATGCAATATTGCAATTGCCAGCATTGAACCATAGAAAACCAGAAGAGAATAGATTTGAATTCAGCTTTACCAGAATGCCCAATAATCTAGGCTAGTTTATTGAATATTTAACCTATGAACTTAAATTTAAGTATGAGAATATTTTAATTAAGAAGTTAATTATGGCATTGCTTCTACATTTATTGCATTCTTTCATTTTGCAAAAATATATACATATAAATTTGCTGTGATGGCCTCACCAGCCTTCAGGCCTTATTTGAAGCTCTTTTCTTTCATTTCATATTCATTTCACATTTTTTCATTTCCATATCTCCTCGGAGCCTTATGATTCTGGCATGTGGATGCTGAAGGCTGAGCATGCTGCCTAGGGATACAACCTCTTCTTCCTCTGGAGAGCTGAGTGTCCCACATTTAAAGAGTCCATCTTCCAGAATTCATTGCATTGTATTCTCCACAATGTCAATCTTATGCTTTTTTTTTCTTTTTTCTGGATTTCTCCAACCACAAAAATATCTAAAGGCATTTTTAGCAGTGTGCCATTTGTCTGCTGCTACTGCCTCCCCCTCTAGAATTCCTTGGGCTTACGAATCCTGTGCCTTAGAGGGTTCTTTCCCTTGTCTTTGCATCACAATTGCCTTAGCTGGAGATTTTCCTTCAGGAGATTCTTGAACTGAAACAGCTGCTGATTTTTACGAAGGTTGTGCCTTAGTGGATTGAGGACAAATGTTTCCTTCCTTTGTGTACTTCGCCCAATACTGCCTTTCTGGAATTTTGGAGTTGGTAGAGCTTCAATCCCTAGGTTCCTTCCATGTCATCCCAAATTCTGCTCTTTGCCATCTTTTTGGCACTTCCCCAGAGTGTTCTATTTCTCTCTGTTCCTCTACTTCTGTCAGCTACGCCCAGCTGAGCTTTTAAAATTTTACTAATTTCTCAAAATTTTCTCTTCTTCTCTTCTCTTTTCTAAAGCAACAACAATAATATTAATTGTAACAATGGACGTTTATTGAGCATTTACAAGGTGCCAGACCTTATGCCTAGAGATTTAAAGGTAGGCATGCATATTTCCAAGTTATACAGATGAGGGTATTGATGATTAATGAAGTTAAAGTATTTTTTGAAGTTTACAAAATTTAGATTAAAATAAAAGATAAAGTTAGAGGAAAGAGGTGAATTACTCATTGTCCACACTTTAATAGAACATCTCTATCCCTAATAAATATACACTAAATTCCTCATTTTATTAGCCACTCCTGCAATAGAGATGAGTAAACGAAGAGGTGGAGATAGGAGAAAATATTTGGTTTACTGGAAAAAGGCAGTGTTTCCTTGTGGTTAGTGGCCCAAACTCTCTAACTGAATTGTCATGGAGACTAAATGATTTCATATAAATTAATTCTCATTATTGAAATAATTGCTGCTCTTTTCTCAAGAATATTGCAAAAGTCTCTAACCCTCTATAGCCATGAGAGGGAATAACTGTGCTCTTCAACAACAGCTAAATTCAACGCACTCAGCCAAGGATGTGACTACTCACAATTATAATGGAAGGAGAACCTGTTGATTAATTCACATCATATTTCTGTCTTTCCTACAGTGTGGAGGAAGAGCTCTGTGTGTTGATTACTATTTAACTTGTGACTATGTGACTACTTCCCTTTTATATTTTATGATAATGTTGCTTGATCATTTATTCACAGTTATATACAAACAGTAAGGGTTTTTCCCTAAAAAACTGCCTTGATTTTAAAAGAACATAAGGCAAGTCATTGCAAAAAATGATAAAATACTTAAACAAGGAAAAGAAAATGAATATCTTTGGTGATTCTACTTCCAAGAGGTAATTCCTTTAATATTTTGGTGGTAATCTCTTAGGGCTTTTTCTGTTATAATCACACATACCTTAGAAAAGGTAAAGTTTTACATCCACTTTTAAAGCACTCACTAATGTTAAAGAATGTGTTTGTTTTTTTTTTTTCTTAATAATATATCATTGGAAAAAATCTAGGTGGGGCACAGTGGCTCATGCCTGTAATCCCAGCACTTTGGGAGGCCAAGGCGGCCAGATCACCTCAGGTCAGGAGTTCAAGACCAGCCTGGCCAACGTGGTGAAACCCTGTCTTTGCTAAAAATACAAAATTAGCTGGGCATAGTGGCGGGCGCCTGTAATCCCAGCTACTCGGGAGGCTGCGGCAGGAGAATCGCTTGAACCCAGGAGGTGGAAATTGCAGTGAGCTGAGATTGCACCACTGAACTCCAGACTGGGTGACAAGAGTGAGACTCTGTCTCAAAAACAAACAAACAAACAAACAAACAAACAAAAAAAACAAAAAAATTGTGTTAACACATATAGACATCAACATTTTTAATTGAGGTAATCCATTGTATGGTTGTATCTTCATTTATATGTCCATTTCCTATAATCAGCATTTAAATTAGTTCTAGTATTAAAATGTATGCTAAGATGAATATTCTTTTACATATATATTTGTGCATTTGTCCCATTATAATCCAAAAGATGAACAAATGGATCATTTTTTAATCTTTTGCCGAAGATGTATTAAAAATCAGGGACATTTGCTGGTACATACAAATCAGAATGTGTCTGACAGGGGGAGTGTACACTGAGAAATCTATTTTGTTTCTGAAGGCAAAGCAAATCTAAGTCATGATTTGCTCCTCAATTCAGTTTCACTGATCTTGCAATTAAAAATTCTTGCAAGAGTTTGAAACTAGCTTGACTATACATTTAGTTTCCATTGTTGTTATAAACTTCTCCATTATTCTGTGCTTTTGTAACTATTTTATTAATATTTTTCATTAAATTGTATGTTTTTAAATACAGAGAATTGCAAATAAGATAACATGTACAGTGCTTTTTGAGACACAGTCTTTAATTTTGCAAGAACACTCTGTTATTTTCAACAACATTTTCCTGTTTTGTGGGAAACTTTGTTTAGGTTATTCAACCACTAGTTAAAACAACTAGGTCAAAGATAAATTCTCTGCTGGATTATGTCACAATGAAGAAGAACTCTACCCTTTTTCAAAGGGTAGTAATATCTGGTCTACGTATGTAGAGAAGTTATCTTATACCCATGGGACAACAGAGGTGGATACTTGCAGCCCTGAGTCAACTCACTGCCACAGCTTTACCCATGTTTTGCTGTGGAATCTTTTTAGACCACCAATTAGGACCAGAAAGTCAGTAAACCAAACTCAGGGATTTACCTCCCAGTAAAAACAAGTAGAAGAAAAACAGCTATGAGTAGCCAGACATCTAATCTTTGATAACTTTACTTCCAGTTGATAACTGGCCTACTACTATGTATCATGGCTACCATATGAACCTGAACTCTGTATTTATAATTTCAACATCCATATTTCATTCTTCAGTCACTTATTCAATAGTTATTTATTGAGCATTTATTAAATTCCAGGTTATATTGTAGGTTCTGGAGATACATTAGTAGACAAAACAGAAATTACTGCTGTCATAATTAATGAATGACTATTTTGTGATTCAGCAACCTGCCTCAGATATGCCTAGATATTTAATATCAAATTCAGATCTTTGGAATTTTTTAACATAGTAGAGTTTCCTGACACCTTTTCAGACTTGACAGTTGGATTTTCATATTTGACTCTTGACTGTCCTAACATCGATAAACTCCACATGGCAATTGGTAACAAAGACATAGCAACTTGATTTTGCACTAAATCAGTGTTTGTGTTTGTAAAAGAGCCACAAATTTACATCCACAGAAAATATGGCTTACTTGGAATAACTGATATAATCCTTCTTTAAGACCACCTCCCTGCCACCCTCATCAACAATGCTGGAGAGCAGAGAAAATATAATTTAGTTTAATTCAGTAACTTATATTGATCCAACAATTTAAACTTTGTTTTACAGACGACTATCTTATTTTGGTAAATTCTGCATCTTTCAGGGTTCCCATCTGTCCCTCTGGTATGTCCAAGTGGGTCTCAAATTGCAAAATGGGGAGGGTTACATAACCCATAGTGGTTGAGAAAAAGTCTGCTCCACTCACAGGTCTCGCTATCTGCTGGTGTACTATGCTAATGTTTGTGCCTGGGGAATGTATTGCATCCTTCTGGATCTGATCAGGGCCCAGAGATCCTCCCCTCCTGACTCAAGTTTACCTTTACTTACTGGTGCTGAGAGGGCTTGGGTGTGACTGCAGGGTATTGTACTTGACTCCTAGATCACTCTGCCTGCCAGACCACTGTGGAACTCCGGCAATTACCATAGCTGGACTCCCAACTATCTCTATATCCCCACATTCACCCGGCTCTGTGGGCATGTGGTATTTTCTAAGACTTTTCCATGGCATGTGGGAGTTAAGAGTGACTTGAGAGTTTTATCTAAGGCTCTTATTCTGCCTAAGATTCCAAGAGGAGGTCAGAAGGAACATGCTCTGAGGCTGTGTCCTCTTTGAGGTAGAGCTGTTTAAACAGCGCTTGACCTAGGACTCAGTGCAGCTGATTTATCTCTCCATATTACAATTGGTGTTTGGTGTGATAGCCACATGTACATGTCAAGTATGATACAAATCCTATATTCCCAGCTTGTGCTATAAAAGGTCTTTAATCTCCCCTGGGATTTTCCATTTAAGAACTAACCTAACTTAATGATGTACATAGGATTAGATGAGCTTGTCATAGCCCATAAAGCAGAACCACCACCACCAAGCAGCTGCAAAAGCTTTTGATTGAAGCTGAGTGAGCAGTTGATGCAAACAAGCGTAATAGAGATATATCCTTTGGCGGGTGAAAAGGTGTCTGGATCTGCATTGTAGTATACAAATTGTGGTCAGCAGTCTTTATTTTCTCAAGTTATTTACAATTTTAGAGATGCCCAGTTTGCATTAAGGCAGAATGAACCTCATGTGATTTTAACATTGTCGGCCCAGTTTTAAGATGTAACTAACTGATTTGCTAATGTAGTGTGAGTTCCTAGGATTACATTAGGTCTATCAGTCTAATTAGGTTGCATGCCCACTGGGCATGGACTGTGAGTGCTTTACTAGGTTTATCTTTAAGACCTAGGGCATTTTTATGTCTCAATAAATATCTTTTGTGCAAAATCTCACAAAGCAGTACTCAAATAACCACTTATATATTGCAAAAATAAAATCACGTGATGTATGGAACTAATACTTTCACTCAATTTGAAAATTGGCCTCTGATTTTTTCCTTAGAAAGATCATTGGAACTGTTATATAATTTCTTTCCAAAACAGTGAAGGGAAAAATCTAGTGATCTGTATACGTTAGATAGACATTAAACTATTATACCCCTGTAATTCCATATCTACATAAAGACCACTTTAAAAAATTATAGTGTATTATTTTCTTCCAAAATTCTGCAGACTGATTTATTGGTGATTCATCTGTTTAATCAGTAACTCAAGATGATCTTAGGATACTTTACTTCCTCAGTAAGCTGAACTAACATTAACACTGGTCTACATAAACATTACTTTTGTGCTTCACCAATAGCTAAGTTTTTTTTTTTTTTTTTTTGGTAGAGATGGGATTTTGCCATATTGCTCAGGCTGGTCTAGAACTCCTGGGCTCAAATAATCCACTTGTCTCAGCCTCCCAAAGTTCTGGGATTATGGGCATGAGCCACCACATCTGGCGATAGCTAACTTTTAACACTTTATCAGAACTAATACTTTTCTACTGTTCACAGCTATTTGTAGTACATATGCAATCAGTGGTAAAACATTTTTCAAGATAAATTTTCTAATCAGATGCCTAGATCACGGTATCTAGGCCATAAGATCCACAAGGACACAGACAAGTCTTTTATAGCTTTGTTTTACAACACAGAGTCTGAATGTGGTAAGGACACAACCAAATAGGAATGAGTATATACCTGATTCAAATCTCTCTGCACTAAGGGACACCCAAACATGTGTTCATGAGACACCACCTTGGAAAAGAAAAGGGATAGGAGGCCAGGAGACTTTGTCCTATGATGCTCCAGAGGACTCGTAAGTACTTCAGTCAAGATCAAATGCTCTATGCAGGCAAATATTTCCCTGCAAATAATACACCTGCACCTTGATTTGGTCATTGCAGCTTTGACTGCTTTTAGAACACTTTGTAGGTTTCACAGGGTCTATAAGCTCCATATGAAGCACACAAAAGAGAAAATAAGCTCAACATTGTATGAACATTTTATAGTGTCAGAGAATCCTAAAGTTGAGAAAATTCTCAGAAGTCATCAGTCAAAGCTTCTACCAAGACTTAGAGATCCCTCTTCACCCATAAAAATCATCCAGCCGGAATCCCTCCACTGAGAGAAATGATGTTCTTTGTAACTATGCACTTAGGTGCTTGTCATCTGAACTTAAGAGGTCCAGATCTTAGAGAAATAAATGAGCCTGAAGAAAAGAACTGTACATGTGAGACAGAAGAAAATTTATCTGATTGAGAATAAAATCTATATCTATATCAAAGAAAATCATTATGTTTCAAAAGCCAAAATTAATGAAAGAGACAAAACCCCTTCTACAAATGTTAGAAAAATTTTAATTTCAAGGACAAAGCATCTTTTCGGTCATATTAGAGGCTGCTAATTGACACCTCCCCCTTCTCCTCACCCCCCCTGCTCCAAATATTTCCTGTCATCTTCTTTTGTGGTAAGAATATTTTAACAGAGCTACCTAAAGTAAGGATTCCCTTTCTCAGCCTCCCTTGTGTCTCAATGTGGCCATGTGATCAAGTTCTGGTCCAATGATATAAGCAGAATTTGTATGTGGCTTCTAGTCCATGCCCACTCCCCTAATAGGAAGAAGTGTATCTACCACTTTGCTCTCTTTCCCCTTCCAGCTGGCTGAGATGTGAACATGGTGGGGAGCCCTCCTCGATGTGGATAAGGCAACATTTTGGAAATGTCAGAGCAATAAGATGAAAGGACCTCCATATTAACCCTGAATTGGTTATTCTGGGGTTATTGCAGAAAGAAAATAAAAAAGACAGAGAGAAAGAAATGTTGGACTTGTTTAAGATACTTTTATTTTAGGATCTTACTATCACATAGGTGTGTAGATAAACTGCAAAGAATCAGCCTTTCAATAATATAGGTGTAAATTTGTTTAGCTGATATAAAACAACTGAAGGATACTACAACAGATACAATACATTTTCTTCAACAGCTGATAAAACATTTTAAAATATGTTAGGTCATAAGAAACTCATTAAACCACAAAAGCAAAAATGTGTAAAAATTGTTTTCTTTGTTCAAGAAAACAATAACAAAAACGAAAATAGATAATTGAAGAAAACTGAAAAAATTTAAAATGTACTTTTTAGATTAAAGAAGAAATTAAAGTTGTAATTGCAGATTATTTAGAAAACAATGATAAGGAGTTTCCATTAAAACTTATGAGATATTACCTCAGTACTGTGATTATGGTATCCTAATGTCATTTTCCACTTTTAGGACCAGGACTCACTGAAGAAAACTAATTTCAGGTCTGGGTGAGGAAATTCATAATGTAAGTCTAGAACATTTGTCATAACAGAAAGTAAGGAAGCTCTTATAGTATGCAAATTTCCTATCAGAATGACTCAGGAGTAAACATGAAGAGGTTTCCACTGGACAAAGATGAGCATTTTGAGCAATAATAATAATATCTGCTCTGGATAGAAACAAATCATACATAATTAAATCCCTGAATCTATAAGGTTAAGTACCTCTCCAACTCCCCAAAATATTCCTTGGATACCTATGAAAACACTAAGGAAGCAACTCAATATTTTGAAAAAAATAAGCAAAAGGAATAAATCAACCTGCTTTTCCCATAGGAACTATATCTCAGAATAATCAAATAATTGATGAGTGAAAATTTGTCTTTTGTGGAAATTTTGCAGCTAATAAATAAAGAATGATAAAATTGCAAATGGCCATTCTGCAACTTCTAATGTAAATCTAATGTAAACAATCTAGGCAGTAATCATTAATGGCTGCTAATATGGTAAAAACATAATCAACATATTATGTATCTCTTGATGAAAGCATATTACTCTACCTATGAAATGAATATGCTTAAGCGTCTCAACATAAAAACCAATTTACAGTGAAATAAGAAACAGAGAAAACCTAGCAAATGACACACACACACAAAATCATCATCAGAATCTATACTGTGGGAAATGCTATTGAGTAATAGAATAAGTTGACACCAAAAGGAAATAATCATCAGAATCTGTACTGAGGGAAATGCTACTGAATAATAGAATAAGTTTTTCTTCAATACAAAAGGGGAGGAGGGAGGGAAAGAGACACAGAGAGGAAAGGCAGGGGGAGAGACAGAGAGAGAGAGAGAGAGCTGTAGAGTACATTTAAAAGACATAACAACTTACATAAGAAGATAAGAATCGTTACATAAAATGATACAATGTCTCACTTCAAAATGATCCAATGGTGGGAGATCTATCTGGAGACCTATACAGGAAAGAAGATTGGCTATCAATTGATATAGCTCCAATTGGGTAATCGATGCACACGAGGGGTCATGACACTGTTCTACTTCTGTGTAGGTTCAAACTTTTCTAAAATTCATGAGTTAAAGTTATGGGATAGAAAAAAAAACATTTCTCAGAGAAAATATTTTAATCATGGATGTCCTCATTATTAAGCAAGGTATAAACAAATCAATCAGCTCAAGAGTTTAAAAATGAATAACAACAAAAAACTTCAAAGAATATAAAGTAAATTTAAAAATTAAAGCAGATAGTAAGGATTTCAAAAGTATGATGACTTCTATGTCACAAATAGTCTTTAGTAAAGTAATTAATTCATAATTGCCTCTGTATCCTCTGTGAAGGCGATTAAGTCCAGCAGTCTTAAAATCTAGCTTAATAACAAAAAATCCTTCTATTGGAATTCAGTCAAAATAAGCACTTCTCTTCATCTGCACTCCTTGTTTCTAAGAATGTGTAGAGCTTCTTATGGATCCTGATGTCACAGGATCAGTGGAGGTGTTGGAAATGACTTCTTTCAATCCAGTCAGAATCCTGGCTTGTTTTGGGACCTCACAGCTGTACTCTTAGAACTGTTGGCTCTCCTCTGACTTAAAATCTTGCCAATGAGCCAAGCAATAACTCACTACAGGCTTGCAAATCACTATCAACACAGAAATTCCTCAAGAAAGAGTTTCCCAGTATCCCATATATAGTTCATATACAGTTGACTACTGCCTTCACTGGTATAGATTGCTGTCTCCTCTTCCCCTGCTCCCACCTGGCCTCAGCTTCCTTCCCTGATGCTTCCCTTTATGACCTCCATACAGTGCACAAACATCTGGCAGGGAAGCTTTTTAAATGATAAATTTCTTTTACTTAATCAAGGTAAGATTCCAAAATCAAAATTATTATACAAACAACAGAGATAATGGACTCTTCCATATAAGGGACCCTGACATCCAGGTACTTAAGTCTCTGATGCAGAAAGTCACTTTATAATATACTCCATAAATAAATGGTAAATATTTAGCTACAGTTTATGATATATACTTTTAAGATGTAAAATCACTTATTTAAAAATATTTCCACAAATTTTGAATTGGCAATAATTTATGTAGGCATTATTTTATGTATCTTTGTATCTATCTAATTATTTGCTCAAGGATTTACATTCTATGCAATATTGTGAAAATATTTTGTGTTTCTGAGGCAAATCTTCTTCATAGATAATGTTGAGATAGTAACACTTCTCTCATATTGATGTTACAAGGATTAAGTAAGATAACAACATGAATTTTCAACAGAACTAATTTATGGTATGTACCCTATATGTCTTAGATTTCTCTTAAAAATAAAAGAACAAACATTTAAGCACTAAACATATATTCCTGCTAAACTGTATATTACTATGCTATTACACTAACAATGTGGAGATTTTTTTACAGTAATTCTTTTGTACATTAGCCAGGACATTCTTTCCATGATTTAGAAGAATTATTTGGAGAAAATCATTTATAAAGAAATACAATTTAAATTATGTTTCAACTTAATGACAAAGAAATTATGCATTATGCATCTAATAGAAAAAATACTATGCAAAGGAAATAAAAATGAGGCTATTAATGGTAGCTTATTCATGGATTATTGATTACACTGATTTAATTACATAGAGTTATAAAATTTTAGAATTAAAAAAATTGGAGGGCATCAAGTGATATCCTGATCATTTAATCTTCTGTACTTGAGAGCATTATTAATCTTTTTAAAGGGGTTATATATCCCAATAAATAAAAAAATAAATGATTTTTCTCTGTTGAATCATTTCAGGATATGAACATTACAGGAGTTTCAAAAATTTAAGGGTAAAACCTTTTGTTTTCTATATTCATTTGATCACACTGGTGGAATGGGGTGAGTGTGGTGGGTGGGGCACAAAGAGATGAATCCCTAGCAGGGCATGGTGGTGTACCTGTAGTGCCAGCTATTCTCGAGGCTGAGGCGGGAGCATCACTTTAGCCCAGGAGTTCAAATCTATTCTGAGTAACATAGCAAGACCTTGTCTCTAAAATACGTTTAAAATTAAATACAACTTTAAAAAGAAGAGAAGTACAGGGAAATAACATTTGGTTTATTACAAGGCATAAGCTGGTATTTTTTGTCCACCAAAATATCAAATAGAGAAGGCATAACAATGACTTATTTTCAAACATGAAATAGAAAAAAGGTTAACATACTAAAATGCATGTTTGATCACATGGTTGCCTGATCAATCTCATTTTTTTACTGATTTATGTTATTACCTTCAGGGAATTTTAAAAGTTAAAATCTGGTCCAAACGACAACATTTTTTTGTTTGTTTCTTTTTAAAAAATTTTTCACTTTAGTTCTTAAATTTGGCGCACATTTTCAAACCCAGAAAAATGTCTTAGTTGTGTGGGTAAAAAGGATGCATCCAATAGGATATTTTGTCAAATTCAAAGTTCATAATTTTTTTGTGTGTGTTAACAAAAGACATCAGTAAAAAGTCACCAATATTTGGTCCCTTCCAATAGGTAGAGCTTTCCTCCCTTCCTCTTTTTCATCACCTCCCACCCCTGCTCACTCCATTAAAATATTTAGGATATACATAATGTAGAGGCTAATTAGACCCATCTATTTGATGATCTCCATGATTCCTTGACTCACTTAGACTTTTAGTTTTCCAAAACTGTCCTTCTATTTGGAAAGACCATCCAAATATTTTGGCCATTCAAGCTCTATACAAATCTTTGATTTCTCCATTTGGAATTAGTATCTCTCCACTGTAATAACTTATCAAAACATCAACCCTGGTTAAATTCATTTTTTTCCTTTTCCTTTCCTGCCCCAAGCAGCTAAACATGGCTAGAGGAAAAAAGTCACAATAACCATTGTAATTTTAAATTAATAAACACAGACCTTAAGGTGCAAGTAATTCTACCACATCTCCTCAGCTAGTTCACTTTCTCAATCTCCTAGGTAAATATTTCACATTTTCTCCTCTCTCATAAAACTCCAATACCCTCATCCATACAAGATGTCCTTGATTCTTATGTCGTTGAGAAAATATAAGGAAAAAGAATACAATGTCCCCATGCTCTTATTACCAAATTTACCAAGTTATGTACATCTATACTCATATAACTCGTCTTCTTTCCTAGGATAATGACAAATTGATTGTACTTCTGTCTAAGAACAAACCATACCTTTGTGCATAGAGTTATATTTTTCTCACTTATTCTAAGATACTCTCCTGTAATTGGTTCTTTCTCTCTTCTATCATTATTTTTCCCCTTTGTAGATAATTTTTTTACCAGCACAAAGACATACCACGATATCTCCCATCTTAAGAAAAAGCCTTTCTTTACCCCACATCTTTTTCCAGCTACTATTTTCTTCTTCTGCCCCTCTTTACAGCAAAATCTCTCAGTAAGTTATCAACACTCACACTTTCAATTTGTTCTTTCACCCTCTGGACTCCAAAAGATATTTGCTGGCTAACTAATAATATAACATGTTTGATCTTCCATTATACGATGTATTATAACTTGCTTTTACTATGTATGTAGTTCCACATACATATACTTTATTTTCTTTAGAGCAACCAATGATGCCAAACACTAGACCTGCATTTTATATACATTATCTGTTTTATCTCTTACAATTCTGAGATAAGAATATTATTAATATTTTATAGATGCAGAAACACATTCAGAGAGATTAAAACTGCAACATGTTACTACTCAATAACCTCATTCCTAACCCTCAAACAAAAGGCTTTTACTATTACTTTACATTTTAGTTAAATTTTCTAACATTTAATTTAACCTGTGTAATTTTAGGGAAATTTCATGAAATTAAGCATCAAGTTAACTAAATGTATCACATATATACTTTTGAAACTTTGATCTATAGAAATTGCAGTTGAATTAACTACTTGAAGTATTTTCTCATTTGCTTTATTTACTTCTATAATCATTAATGAAAACACATATTCATTAATGAAAACACACTTAGAGTTCTACAAAATAATGGAGTTGCCTAAACTATTGAGCATGAAAGGCTAGAAAAACACACTATTTCAGCTCAGTGAGACATGGAAATTTTTATTTTTAGAAATATTTTTGGAAACAGTAAGCCTTAATGAAGTATATGAAGCTTGAATTTAAATGTTTTATTCATCAATTTAAATTTTTCAATAACCCAACCTTTAATTTTTTTGCAGGCTTTTTTTTTTATGCCACTAATTTTCTATTACTTTCTATCCACACTCCCACATCCCATCTCCCAGGACTTAATAGTTCTAATTCGTACAGATGCAATACAGGCTAGAGCAAATTAATGAAAAAAGTAGAAATTTGCTCTCCCAAATTCTCTCTGTAATTTTCTAGATGTGCCTCTCTCACTCCCATATAATCCCCAGTTAAGGAAGCAATGATATTAAAGTTCTAGAGTGAATCTATAAATATCTAGAAACTTGAAAGAAGCTGGAATTGACAGAGAGAACCTTTCCTTCACTGCTGTTCCCCCTCTGTCTTGTTCATCTCAGTGCATGGTTATGCCAGTTGTCCAGGGGCACCGTTATCTATTCCCACTATCCCTGGAAATCATCTTAGGCATTCTTTTCTCTCACTATGCTTTCTGTCGCTAAATCAAATCAATCACTAAATCCTGTTGACTTTACCTTCTAGATAACTCTCCAAAGTGTGAACTTCTCTCTCTGTCTGTCGCTGCAACCCTGGCCCAAGCCCCTGTATTATAGCAACAGCTTTCACATATGTCTTCCAGCTGTCAAAAGTTTTAAATAAACAGCCAGTCTGATTTATTTTAAAGACAAATCAATTCATGTTTACGCAAAACACATCAATGTCTTCCCAATGTGTTAAAGAAAAAGTTCAACTCCTTACCATAAGCTATAGGATTCTGTGTTTAGCCTGGCTAATACCACTTTCTTTCACTGCCTACCATTCTGTGCATGAAACATTGCTGAAAGGTTTGCAGGTGAACGTCCCTGTGCCTAGAATGCTCTTTCCCAGACTCTGTAGGGTTGGCTTCTTTTCACTTTCAGGTCTCAGTTTAAATGACTTTTCCTTAGAGAGGCTCCCTCTGACCACCCAAAGTAATTGTTCTCATTGTATTCTTTGTCAGAGTTTTATTCATAATATTTTTGAATTTTCTTCGTAATACCTTTTGCCTCACAATTACATATTTACTTGCTTATTCTATGTGTCTTTCGTTAGACTAAGCTTCACGGGACAGAGACAATGTCTATGTTGCTCTCCAGTGGACGCCCAGGGTCTAGCGCAATGCCTGGCATATGGTAGTTTCTCAATAAATAATTGTTGAATGCATGAATGAACAAACAACTGAATGAATTGCTTGATGAATTTAGTAAAGATTGACTATTCCTTTTTGTTGAAATGTTGTACTTTCATTTTCAAAATTCTTTGGTTTAGATCATTTTACGAGATATTTAAGCAAATTTAAGCTTAAATAAGCTTAAAATTATCGACAAAACAAAAATATGTATAGTCATATTTTATAGTAGGGTTTTACTTTTTTATATTAAATGAGCAAATTTTTCATTCTGGAACATCAACTTTATCAACAAAGCATTAATTATTAGACCATATATGTTGAGGTTCCCTAATTAAAAGTGAAGGCACATCTGACTCAGCACTATGGATACTCCTCCTGTTACAATATCCCTCATAAAAGCATCTCCTTCAGTTTATGCCTCTTGTCGTTTTCTCTACAAGGCTGAGATTTACTTAGGTTAAAGTATTGCTCTGGGAAAGGAAGTCACATTTTCCGCCTTCGTCGCCTTCATATTCTGCCATATTCAAAGAAACTTGTGCAAATAGATGTCTGAGAGCGACCGCCTCTGCAGACTCAGCAGATCTATGTGTATCTTTATCTGGGCTCAACTAGGTCTAACATCATCTATACAACTGCATGATACAACAATAAAAGTTGCTTCTTTATTTTTCAAGGAAAATTCTTAATTTAAAAAGTTAAGCTAAAAGGAAAGGGACAAAATAAATATGGAAAATAAATTATAGGACATTTGACTATAGACATAATAAGTAGTCACATTATAATCTAGGAAAATTCTTTACTACAGAGACAAGAAAACATTTAGCTTTACCACCTATTCATTTTCTAAAAGACTACTAAATTTTGGGAAGAACTTGTAAAAAAATAAGAACAGTTAAACTCTTTTGAGCCATTGGTTTATGAGAGGTATTTTTCAAAGCACTTCACGTGCATTAAATAATTTATGCTCCACAAAATTTCTATTAGGTAGGAGCATTTATCCACCCTGTTTTACAGATGAGTAACTATGATATAGAGATATTAAGCAACTTTTACAAAATCACAGAGCTAGTATATGGCAAGGATGAGATTCAGATTTAAAGCCCACATCTTTAAACATCATGCTATACTGCCCTCAATATATAAATTGTATTCCAATCTATTTATAAAGAACCTATAGATCAGGAAAATGTGAAAATGTGTACAAGCACAAGGTATTAATCTTTTCATATAATTAATAGTTATAGTTTCCAAAATACTTTCACTATACTATTACATTAGTTTATACATGTAAATATTTAACATAATATCTGGTATATACTACATGCTCAAAAAGTGGTATTCTTCACTAGATTCTCACCTTGATTCTATGAAATAGGAGATCATAAGTGTCAGGTAAGAGAAGCTGTCTGTGATAATAAATTAACCCGACATAATTCAACACAAGTTTATTTCTCACTCAAGCAAAGTGTCATGTGAGTCAGCATGCATCCACCTTCAGGCGTAGATCAGAGAGACTAAAATCCTTGACAATGGTTACCATTTACAAGTCTTAGTGCTAGCCCATGCATCTCAACACAAGGCTACTGGATAAGGGATAGGGTGCAGTGAAAGAGGCAGACCACATGATAACTCCCTCAGTCTAGTCATTTCTGCTTTCATTTTCTTGATCAGAATCAGTCAAATGATCTGAAGGTAAATCCAAACCAAGTTAGAAAATCCTGTTTTCCAATGGGCCTGTAAAAAATAAATCGTAAAACAAAGAAAAAGCATTGTCTCTGCCACAAGAACTAGTATTCCCCTTTGTCAGGTTAGTATAATGAGATATGGAAAGGTTGATAGACAGGCTCTTGACCATTCAGGTAGTAATTGCAGAGCTGGAACTTTAAACAGGCTTTCTGTATTTGAAATTAATTAATGGTCATTATGGCAAGTTTCATAACCAAAAAGCTACAATTTTACAAAGTTAATAATATTTTCAGTTTGAAATTATGAGAAGTACTTAATGGAAGAGGTGCCATTTAAATTGTTATTGAAGGATAGATGGAATTTGTGTATGGACAGATGGGGGAAGGGAAATCTAGGCAAAGTGAGAGAGTACATACAGGAACTAGGAAATAGCTCAGTCTGACCAAATCAAGAAGATTATCCTGCCTGAGTAAAAGAATTCACCTCGATTTGATGGATATAAACATTGAATTGCTAAATTGATGTGGACATTAAGACAACTTATTTTTTCATAATTTGATCAATTTGTTTTCTTTCATTTTTATGCTAGTCATAGCCTTGGGTTCTGAATGATGCCTGAAAGCTCACATGATTTATTTAAATTTTGCTATGGTTGAAATATTTCAAAATATTCTTCCAATTCCCAGTATGATCATTAATGATTAAATATTGATCTATACTTAAAAATTATCAGAAGAGCCCTCATTATAGAAATATTAAATTGAAAAAAAAGAACTTGCATTTATTTATTTATTTATACATCTGACTTTTCCCTTTCAAGGATTTGTTATGTTACAGTGAAGGTGCTAGATGCAGATTAGACATGATTGGGATGGGTCACTCTCATTCTTCTTACAAGCGTAGGCTAATGCCTTCAGCATACAGCTGGAATGAACAGAGTTTGCAATAATAAAAATATGCATTATATGTACTTGTATTTTTTCACTTTTAAAATAACTCAAATTTTAAACTAGCAATAGAAAGTAAAGCTGGGTGAAATTATACTGATATACAAAGGAACAGAATGTTATTTTATCATACCCAGAAGCATTCAAGTAAAGCAGAGAATCAGTTTTTTCTCTCTTTGTGTGTATATTATCCTAGGGAGACTCTGAGGTTATGGCAATGGAGTTGAAAAAAGAAGCAAAATCTCCCTAGGCAAAGTTCCAACAAGATTTAAACTTTTTGTTTCTATGAGGCATGCTATATGTGATATTATTGGGATGAAGCAGCCAAGAGAACAGGAAACAATATAAATAATCCAGATTTCTATCTGTGTACCTCTTACAAATTAGGCAAAGAGGATGCACCCAAGGACAGATTAGCTACATAAAACATGACATGTGCACTCTGTTAGAGGGCCCTTTCATGTTTACATTCTTTGGTCTCCTGGGTTACAGAAAACTGGACCAGACTAAGATTGCCTTGCCTTCATCTGTCTTGTAAATTGAAGAGTGATAAGCAAATTTTGGGTCACAATTTTACCATGCCCAGAAGTGTCAGAAACAAGTAGACTATCAAGGGATGACAAAATATCATCACAATTATTCATACAAAGTTGAAAAGACAAATTTATTTTTGGATTTTTGGTATACAAAGATGATGAATTTTGGCATGAATTACAAAGTGTTATAATTTAAAACCAACTATATATTCTAGAATGCAGTCTAGGATTAAAGGAAGTTTTGACAATGAATAAAAATAAATAATTAAGGAGAGACAACATGGGCCATTCAATGCAACCAGAAGTGCTACTCCCATGGAGGGAGACCAAATTCTCAAGTAAACCAATAAACTTTGAAAAGATCTTTAGAGAGAAAACACTGAGTCAATGGAGCCATGGCTCAGACACCAAGGCTGAAGAGGGGGAAAGCTGAGTCCTGTGCGGGGTTGCTGAATGCCAGGGCTAGTGCCCGCCCCTCAATAGCTACTAAGTAAGGGGTGAATGAAGGGACAGAGGGACAGCCAACTCTTGCTGCAGACCCCTGGGATCCTAACTACAAGAGAGCCCACGACCTCCATAGACATTTGAACTGGCAGGGGGATCTGCACTAAAAGTAGGCAGAGACAGAGCTCCAGCCTGCACAGAGCTCACGGAGTTTGTGCGCACAGGGCAGCTGCAGTGGAATGTGGACATATTAATAGGTGCTCAACTCCCAAGGCTCCCCATCTCCCTCTGAATAGCTCTAGCCCAAGCTGACCATAGGGCCAAGAGAGAGCACAGCAGACTTTCCACTGGGAGTGGAGCACATCTGTTCTGCAGGCCTACCTCCCTGCCAGCCCCTCCCAAAGCCCATACCTGGCCGCTCCTGCGGGGTTGTGTACACAGTGCAGCCTCTGCTACCCAACCTGGGTGTTTTGCAGGGGCCCCATCTGAGTACTTTCTTGGAAGCTTGGGTGTACTTTGGATCCTCCAGTGCCACTGGTGCCCGACCTCAAGGGACTGGAGATGGAGCCACGGGCTGGTCTCAATGCCATAGGGCTGTAGTGCTGCTCAGGAGTGCTCAACCAAGATTCACAGCCGGTGCTCATGTTGGGGAGGATCCCCCACTCTGAGAACACTGAGAGAGGTGAGATGCATGGGCCAGTGGGCCAGCACCAGAGCAAGGATGTGCCTTCCTTTACAGGGCTGGTCCTAGAAGGTTGTGGCCTGTCTGCCAGCTGTGGCCTCTGCCTGATGGAGCGCACGGCTCAGAATAACTAGTAAAGGAAATGCGAGCCTTGTGCCAGTGGTTGGAGGGAGCTCTTCCAAGGCCCAGGAGAAGACATAGTGAGGGGATCATCTTTCTCCCCCTCCTATACCACAAAGAACTGCTGCTGCAAATGCGCTGAAATACAAAGGGGATGCATGGTTGAGTAAGAACCTATCTGTCAGTCATTACTCTTAACCATCATCTACCAGTTCACTTGACAAATTACAACATCAATATTCAATAAACATGGCCTGTGAAACCCAGGGCAAAAATCCATCAATAAATAAAGGTTCCACTTCCAACATTAGGAATTACACATCAACGTGAGATTTGGGTGGTGGGGACACAGATGCAAACCATATGAATACCCAAAGGAAAATAGGTCATTCTACAAAAAGACACATGCTCTCATATGTTCATTACAGTGCTAATCATAAGAGCAAAGACATGGAATGAACCTAGTTACCCATTAATGGTGGAGTAGATAGAGAAAATGTGGTATGCATATACTATGAAATACTATGCAGCCATAAAAACAAACAAAATTACATTCCTTTTATGTTTTGCTGCAACATGGATGCAGCAGGAGGCCATTATTCTAAGCGAATTAACACAGAAACAGACAACTAAATACCACATGTTCTCACTTATAAGTGGGAGTCAAATATTGAATGAATACACATGGACATAAAGATGGGAACAATAGACGCTGGCCTCTACTAGAGGGAGGAGGAAGACAGGGTGTGGTCAGAGCAACTACCTATGAGGTACTATGTTCACTACCTGGATGATAGATCATATTACCCTAAACCTCAGCATCATGCAACATACCCATGTAACAAACCTGCACATGCACCCTCTGAATCTGATATAAAAGTTGAAATTATTTTTTAAAAACATTTTTCTCTAGAAGAAGTAATCTAAATAATGTTCTCTGGAGTTACAGTTTTGGAACTTTATTATTTAGTGAAAATTTTTGATGTAGGAAACCAAATTATTTACTGGAGATAGGTAGTGACAAAATGAATCTACAAGAGATTGAATATTTCAAGTAGGGCTTCAAGGTTTTGTTAGAACAGGGAGATTAGCCACCTAAAACCTAAGAAAGAGAGTGTTTCCAGGTTGTCTGTCTTAAGAAACAAAAGCAATCAAACAAAAATATTCACAATCAATAAACTTGTTATTGAAGAAGAACAGAATTATGTCCTTTGCAGCAACATGGATGCAGCTGGAGGCCATTATCCTAACTGGATTAACACAGAAACAGAAAACCAAGTACCACATGCTCTTACTTATAAATTGGAACTAAACATTGGACATAAAGCACACATGGAGCCCTTGCTATAGAAGATGGGGGCTATTTAAAGGAACATTCAAGAACTTTGTGCCTGCTCCCAGAAGACAAAGATACCATGTGATGAGTAGTGCTGATGTCAGTACTGAGGGCTGAAGGAGGATGGAATCTAACACGCAGTAATCAGAGTGATGTAAGTTGGGACAGAATGAAGAACTAAGTTGTTGGTTTTCAATCTTCACGTGGAAGTTTGGGGAAAGAGACTGTGTATAAATACTAGATTAGACAGATTAATTTCAAAAGAAAAGTGAGGCTTGAGGTGAAGCTTAAATGAAGGGTAGAAAGAATACTGAAAAGAAGGAGTTAGAGAATTCCAAGACAGGGGGATGGCATGAACAGAGATATGGAAGGAAGAAGATGAAGCTTGGGAGTCAGCATCAGGGAGGAGTGGGAAGTCATTTTAAGGTGATGTCAGGAGGTTCAGAGCAAACAAATGATTTTAGAATTGAATCTATGTTTAGATTACAGTTAATTAGAGTAGAGTCAATGTTTAACATAAACTCCATTGGAAGTTATTATAAAATGTGTGATGTGATCGACTTCGTCTCCTCTGAAGAGTAGTCTGGAATGACTGAAAAAAAGATGAATGGGAGGGTGAGATGTGGAACCAGGGAGACTGGAGATTGCAAGTAAGAGATGATAAGAGGCCAGGGATACTCTATGTCATATACAGAGCAAAAGATGGTCTTCTTTGACTACTAAAATTAATCTGCTCACAATGACACTTTCTAATCCTTTCCAGGAACTGCTTTTTCATAGCTTTCCTTACCACTTTATTTTTATTTATTACCTATATCTCCCCTGTAATATGTAACATGTTTTGTCTGTTTTTCATTGTTATATTTCCACAATCTAGAATAGTGACTGACACATGGTAGTTGTTCAATGAATTTTTTATAAATTAATAAATAAATATCACCAAAATTTTGCAGAACGTAGTACTATGTAGCAAACTGAATATAAAGAATGAGGAGAAAGAAAGAAAAACTAAAATAATGATTTCAGAGAATACAGCCTAAAGTGTGATTTTAAATGGGAAGAACAGTTGGAAGCTTTTATGTAACAGAAGGAGTTTGGAGATGGTTTTAGACTGGAGCCTAAATAATATTGAAAGTATTATTTGGTTAGTACTGCATTACCAGCACTTAGCGTGGTACCTAGCACAAGGCTGGTGTTCCATAAAGAGGTTTTTAAAGAATACATGCTCTACTGGGTTTGAGGATTTAGTAAACGTGTTTTTTGTTTGGAGTTTGAAAAGTAGGACTGAAGGGCAGGAAAAAAATCCTGACCAAAAAAAGTAGATTTGAACTTTGCATAAAAGCTGGACAATCTGGTGTGGCAGAGGAGTTTTTACAGCTCGGAAATGTATAAAGGGTTTACTATATTCATGTAATTAATTTTGTGTAAGAAAGGCTAGTCTCATTGGGCCAAAATCATGTTTTAAAAAATTTAGAGATTAATTTGAGAAATTTGCAACCTGGAGACAAGAGCACAGAAATGTTAAAGCTTTGAATTAATATTATGAAAATGTGTCTTTTATTCATTTGGTAAATTTCTAAAAAGCTATATGCAAATTAAATAAGGGCAAATCTACTTACATTGACTTACATTAGAACAGTTTATTTTATCTGCATTTCTAATTGATTTGCAATTGACAATCCTTCATAACACCTTTGCCATTTCTCTGCCCTTCAGGATATTCTGTCAATTAGTTGATGAACTGTCAGCATTTACATTCATCAAGAGCTTCCTATTTAAAGGCTATCTGTAATGAATGCTTCAGTTATATCAGAAAATCATATTTATATATATTTAGTTTTCTAAAGAGCAAGGATCATGTATCATTAAATCTCAGAAGACTTTTGGTATCATAAATTTATAAATGAAGCATAGATGGCCAGGTGTGGTGGCTCAGATCTGTAATGCCAGCACTTTGGCGGGCCAAGGTGGGCAGATCACTTGAGGTCAGGAGTTCTTCAAGACCAGCCTGGCCAACATGGTGGAATCCTGACTCTACTAAATGTACAAAAATTAGCTGGGTGTGGTGGTGCACACCTGTAATCCCAGCTACTCAGGAGGCTGAGGCAGGAGAATTGCTTGAACCCAGGGTGGTGGAGGCTGCAGTGAGCCAAGATTGCACCACTGCACTCCAGCCTGGGTGACAGAGCAAGATACTGTCTTAAAAAAATAGAATATGCAAAAATCATTATTTAAAACAGCAAATGTTGATACAAATTAGTTCATTAAAGTTTAAAAATAAGATACATGATGTTTTTAACCAATGTGAACATTTAGCCAGCTATTAAGATCTCTGAATTTGGATTTTCCAAGAATAGGGACTTCATATGAAAACCGGGAAATGTTACCGATTTTCTTCTATGTCATTCTCTCTGGTCTTAAGTCAGGCTTAATATTTGTACTATAAGGATATGTTAATTCCATGGTGGGCGGGTAGGTGTGTCTTCTGTATATCATGTATACATACACATAAATGATTAATCAATTTTTATATATTTTTCTTTAGGAAACCTATAGTGCACAGTTTAAATCCACTTGAGCCAATTAACATTTTCAAAAAATATTTTATACCATCTACATTAAAACATTAAGAAAACAAACTTTGAATAAGTTTTGAATCTCAGTCAGGGAGTTCTGAAATTAGGGACCAAAGTTCAAACTGAGAAGAAGGAACCTGGAGAGCAGAATGCTCATCAAATCCTCCCTTTTAGATTCCCAGAGCACTCATTAATGCTACTCAGTTAGTACTTAATAAATAATGCATCCCTTGCTCTGAAAATAATCAGATTTATTGGATTACATAGTGATATAGTTATCTTCTTTTTCTGCCTTCTGAAAAAGTAGACAAAAGTATTAGCAACATGAATGAGATTAAGGCAGATACATATGTACCATGCTAAAAAATTTCAACTTTATCTGGAAGATAATAGTGAAACACAGGAGATTTTCTGCTTTCGAAAGAACACTCAGTTGTCAAGTAAAGAACGATGTTCATTGCTTGGTGCAGTGCCTGATACATTTGGTCCATTGTATCTGTGGGTTCCACATTCATGGATTCAATCAACCACAGAAAGAAAATATATGGAAAAAATATTGTGTCTGTATTGAACATGTACAGACTTTTTTCTTGTCACTATTACATAAATAATACAATATAGCAACAATTTACATAGCATTTACATTGTATAGGTATAACAAGTAATCAAGAGATGACAAAGTATACAGGTGAATGTGCACAAGTTTTATGGAAATATTATGCCATTTTATATCAGAAGCTTGAGCATCCATAGATTTTGGCCTCTCAGAGAGGTCTTGGAACCAATCCACTGCAGCTACTGAGGGAAAACTATGTATAATAGGCACTCAAAAAACAATGTTGAGGCCAGGCGCAGTGGCTCACGCCTGTAATCCCGGCACTTTGGGAGGCTGAGGCAGGTGGGCCACAAAGTCAGGAGTTCAAGACCAGCCTGACCAATATTGTGAAACTTCGTCTCTACCAAAAATACAAAAATTAGCCAGGTGTGGTGGCACACACCTGTAGTCCAAGCTACTCAGGAGGCTGAGGCAGGAGAATCGCTTGAATCCAGGAGGTGGAGGTTGCAGTAAGCCAAGATCTAGCCTGGGAGACAGAGCAAGACTCCATCTCAAAAAAAAAAAAATGTTGAATGAATGAGTGAGTGAATGGTGGCATGTAGGGCTCAGGGGAGATTTCCTGAGTATAATACATTAACCATTTTCTTCTAAATTTAGAAATAGCATACATGCAAGATCTTGGTAATGCTTACAGTGAATGTTTCTAAATAACGTAACAATTCATAAATGCAACCATTCATTTATTCATGCACTGATTTTTTCTTTAGTTCATTCATGTGACAGATATTCTATGCAAAGTACTATATAAAGTATCATGGGAAGCAATGATAATATATTTTGTTCTTGCAAGAAATCTAGATCCCAACAGAAGAAATAAGACCAATATTCAAATATTAATACAACATAATCTGTGGTGAGAAGAGTAAGAGAAACAGAAATTGAAGTTTACTTTATGCTGGCAGTTACAAATGGTTTCTGGAATAGGTATTATTTGGGCCCAACTTTAGATAAGTAGATTTATTTTAGACTTTAGAGATAGTCAAGATAGAAGCAAATAAAGCAGGCAGCAATACCTACTTCTAATAATTTGTTCAATTTTTTATGGTTATTGCTTACTTTATTCTGTCAATATTATGCCAGACTACTTTTTGACACTATTATTATTATTAATTAATTCATTTATTTTTAATTTTACTTTAAGTTCTGGGATACATGTGCTGAACGTGCAGGTTTGTTACATAGGTATGCATGTGCCATGATGGTTTGCTGCGACTATCAACCCATTCATCTAGGTTTTAAGCTCTGCATGCATTAGGTATTTGTCCTAATGCTCTCCCTCGCCCCTTAACACCTGACAGGCCCCCGTGTGTGATGTTCCCCTCCCTGTGTCCATGTATTCTTACATGGAAACCAGGGATGGTTTCCAGCTTCATCCCTGTTGCTGAAAAGGACATGAACTCATTCTTTTTTATGGCTGCATAGTATTCCATGGTGTATATATGCCATATTTTCTTTATCCATTCTATGATTGATGGGCATTTGGGTTGGTTCTAAGTCTTTGCTATTGTAAATAGTGCGGCAATAAACATACGTGTGCATGTGTCTTTATAGTAGAATGATTTATAATGCTTTCAGTATATACCCAGTAATGGGAATGCTGGGCCAAAAGGTATTTCTGGTTCTAGATTCTTGAGGAATTGCCACACTGTCTTCCACAATGGTTGAACTAATTTACACTCCCACCAACAATGTAAAAGCATTCCTATTTCTCCACATCCTCGCCAGCATCTGTATTTGCCAGACTTTTTAATGACTGCCATTCTAACTGGTGTGAGATGGTATCTCACTGTGGTTTTGATTTGCATTTCTCTAATGACCAGTGATGATGAGCTCTTTTTCTGTTTGTTGGCTGCATAAATGTCTTCTTTTGAGAAATGTCTGTTTATATCCTTCACCCACTTTTTGATGGGGTTGTTTTTTCCTTATAAATTTGTTTAAGTTCCTTGTAGATTCTGGATATTAGACCTTTGTCAGATGTATAGATTGCAAAAATATTCTCCAATTAAGTATGTTGCCTTTTCACTCTGGCACTTGTTTCTTTTGCTGAGCAGAAGTTCTTTAGTTTAATTGGATCCTATTTGTCAATTTTGGCTTTTGTTGCCATTGTTTTTGGTATTTTAGTCATGCAGTCTTTGCCCATGCCTATGTCCTGAATGGTATTGCCTAGGTTTTCTTTCTTTTTTTTCTTTTTTTGAGACAGAGTCTTGCTTTGTCACCCAGGCTGGAGTGCAGTGGCACAATCTTGGCTCACTGCAACCTCCGCCTCATGGGTCCGCCTCAGCCTCCCAAGTAGCTGGGATTACAGGTGCTCACCACCACGCCTGGCTAATTTTTGTATTTTTAGTGGAGATGAGATTTCACCATCTTGGCCAGGCTGGTCTTGAACTCCCGACCTCATGATCCACCCACTTTGGCCTCCCAAAGTGCTGGGATTTCATGTGTCAGCCACCACACCCAGCCGCCTAGGTTTTCTTCTAGGGTTTTTATAGTTTTAGGTTTTATGTTAAGTCTTTAATCCATCTTGAGTCAATTTTTGTATAAGGTGTAAGGGAGGGATATAGTTTCTGTTTTCTGCATATGGCTAGCCTGTTTTCCCATCACCATTTATTAAATAGGGAATCCTTACCCCATTGCTTGTTTTTATCAGGTTTGTCGAAAATCAGATGGTTGTAGATGTCTGGTATTATTTCTGAGGCCTTTGTTCTGTTCCATTGGTCTATATATCTGTTTTGGTACCAATACCATGCTGTTTTGGTTACTGTAGCCTTGTAGTATAGTTTAAAGTCAGGTAGCATGATGCCTCCAGCTTTGTTCTTTTTGCTTAGGATTGTCTTGGCTATACAGGGTCTTTTTGGGATCCGTACGAAACTTAAAGTAGCTTTTTCTAGTTCTGTGAAGAAAGTCAATGGTAGCTTGATGGGAATAGCACTGAATCTATAAATTACTTGGGGCAGTATGGCCATTTTCACAATATTGATTCTTCTATCCATGAGCATGGAATGTTTTTCTATTTGTTTGTGTCCTTTCTTATTTCCTTGAGCAGTGGTTTGTTGTTCTCCTTGAAGAGGTCTTTTATGTCCCTTGTAAGTTGTATTCCTAGGTATTTTATTCTTTTTGTAGCAATTGTGAATGTGAGTTCACTTATGATTTGGCTCTCTGCTTATCTATTAATGGTGTATAGGAATGCTTGTGATTTTTGCATATTGATTTTGTATCCTGAGACTTTGCTGAAGTTGTTTATCAGCTTAAGGAGTTTTGGGTCTGAGACGATGGGGTTTTCTAAATATACAATCATGTCATCTGCGAACAGAGACAATTTGACTTCCTCTCTTCCTATTTGAATACCCTTTATTTCTTTCTCTTCCCTGATTACTCTGGCCAGAACTTCTAATACTATGTTGAATAGGAGTGGTGAGAGAGGGCATCCTTGTCTTGTGCTGGTTTTCAAAGGGAATGCTTCCAGCTTTTGCCCATTCAGTATCGGTTTGTCATAAATAGCTCTTATTATTTTGAGATATGTTCCATCAATACCTAGTTTATTGAGAGCTTTTATCAGAAATTGGTGTTGAATTTTATCGAAGGCCTTTTCTGCATCTATTGAGATAATCATGTGGTTTTTGTCATTGGTTCTGTTAATGTGATGTATTATGCTTATTGATTTGTGTATTTTGAAGCAGCCTTGCATCCCGGGAATGAAGCTAACTTGATTGTGGTGGATAATCTTTTTGATGTGCTGCTGGATTCAGTTTTCCAGTATTTTAGTGAGAATTTTTGTATCAGTGTTCATCAGGGATATTGGCCTGAAATTTTCTTTTTTTTGTTGTGTCTCTGCCATGTTTTGGATTCAGGAAGACACTGGCCTCATAAAATGAGTTAGGGAGGAGTCCCTCTTTTTCTATTGTTTGTAACAGTTTCAGAAGGAATGGTACCAGCTCCTCTTTGTACCTCTGGTAGAATTTGGCTATGAATCTGTCTGGTCCTGGGGTTTTTTATTTCAGAACTTCAGATGAAGGGGTGGCCTGCCCCTCCACACCTGTGGATATTTCTCATCAGATGGGACGAGAGACTGAGAAAAGAAATAAGACATAGAGACAAAGTATAGAGAAAGAACAGTGGGCCCAGGAGACTGGCGCTCAGCATACAGAGGATTCGACTTCTTCCTGGTTTAGTCTTGGGTGGGTGTATGTGTCCAGGAATTTATCCATTTCTTCTAGGGTTTCTAGTTTATTTGCGTAGAGATGTTTGTAGTATTATCTGATGGTAGTTTGCATTTCTGTAAGATCAGTGGTGATATCCCCTTTATCCGTTTTATTCTTCTCTCTTTTCTTCTTTATTAGTCTCACTAGCAGTCTATCTATTTGTTAATCTTGACAAAAAATCAGCTCCAGGATTCATTGATTTTTTTCAAGGGTATTTCGTGTCTCTATCTCTTTCAGTTCTGCTCTGATCTTAGTTATTTCTTGTCTTCTGCTAGCTTTTGAATTTGTTTGCTCTTTCTTCTCTAGTTCTTTTAATTGTGATTTTAGAAGACAGATTTTAGATCCTACCCACTTTCTGATGTGGGCATTTAGTGCAATAAATTTCCCTCTAAACACTGCTTTTCCTGTTCCAGGGATTCTGGTAGCTTGTCTCTTTGTTCCCATTGGTTTCAAAAACTTCATTATTTCTGTCTTAATTTCATTATTTACCCAGTAGTCATCCAGGAGCAGGTTGCTCAGTTTCCATGTAGTTGTGTGGTTTTGAGTGAGTTTCTTAATCTCGAGTTCTTATTTGATTGCCCTGTGGTCTGAGAGACTGTTTGTTATGATTTCCATTCTTTTGCATTTGCTGAGGAGTTTTACTTCCAATTATGTGGTCGATTTTTGAATAAGTGCTATGTGGTGCTGAGGAGAATGTATATTCTGTTGATTTGGGGTGGAGAGTCCTCTAAGTATCTGTTAGGTCCACTTGCTCCAGAGCTGAGTTCAAGTCCTGGATATCCTTGTTAATTTTCTGTCTCATTGATCTGTCTAATATTGACAGTGGAGTGTTAAAGTCCCCCATTAATATTGTGTGGGAGTCTAAGTCTCTTTGTAGGTCTCTAAGAACTTGCTTTATGAATCTGGGTGCTCCTGTATTGGGTGCATATATATTTAGGTTAGTTAGCTCTTCTTGTTGCATTGATCCCTTTACCATTATATAATGCCCTTTTTTGTTTTTGATCTTTGTTGGTTTAAAGTCTGTTTTGTCAGAGACTAGGATTGTAACCCCTGCTTTTTTTTTCTTTTTTTCTTTTTTTTGCTTTCCATTTGCTTGGTAAATAGTCCTCCATCCCTTTATTTTGAGCCTATGTGTGTCTTTGCACATGAGATGGGTCTCCTGAATACAGCACACTGATGGGTCTTGAGTCTGTATCTAATTTGCCAGTCTGTGTCTTTTAATTGGGACATTTAGCCCATTTACATTTAAGGTTAATATTGTTATGTGTGAATTTGATCCTGTCATCAGGATGCTAGCTGGTTATTTTGCACATTAGTTGATGCACTTTCTTCATAGTGTCATTGGTTTTATATTTTGGTGTGTTTTGCAGTGGCTGGTACCAGTTTTTCCTTTCCATATTTAGTGCTTCCTTCAGGAGTTCTTGTAAGGCAGGCATGGTAGTGAGAAAACCCCTCAGCATTTGCTTGTACATAAAGAATTTTATTTCTCCTTCACTTATGAAACTTAGTTTAGCTGGATATGAAATTCTGGTTTGAAAATTCTTTCCTTTAAGAATGTTGAATATTGGCCCCTACTCTGTTCTGGCTTGTAGGGTTTCTGCAGAGAGATTTGTTGTTAGTCTGATGGGCTTCCCTTTGTAGGTACCCTCAACTTTCTCTCTGGCTGCCCTTAACATTTTTTCCTTCGTTTCAACCTTGGAGCATCTGACGATTATGTGTCTTGGGGTTGTTCTTCTTGAGGAGTATCTTAGTGGTATTCTTTGTATTTCCTGAATTTGAATGTTGGCTTGTCTTGCTAGGTTGGGGAAGTTCTCTTGGTTAATATCCTGAAGTGTGTTTTCTGACTTGGTTTCATTCTCCCTGTCATTTTCAGGGACCCCAATCAATCATAGGTTTGGTGTTTAACATAGTCCCATATTTCTTGAGGCTTTGTTTGTTCCTTTTCTATCTTTTTTCACTAATCTTGTCTCATGCCTCATTTCAGTTAGTTGATCTTTAATCTCTGATATCCTTTCTTTGGGTTGATTGATTCAGCTGTTGATACTTGTGTATGCTTCACGGTGTTCTCATGCTGTGTTTTTCAGTTCCATCGGGTCATTTATGTTCTTCTCTAAACTGGTTATTGTAGTTAGCAGTTCCTATAACATTTTGTCAAGGTTCTTAGCTTCGTTGCATTGGGTTAGAACATGCTCCCTTAGCTCAGAGAGTTTGTTATTACCCACCTTCTGAAGCCTACTTCTGTCAATTCATCAAACTCATTCTCTGTCCAGTCTTGTGCCCTTGCTGGAGAGGAGTTGCAACCATTTGAAGGAGAAGCAGCATTCTGATTTTTGGAATTTTCAGCCTTTTTGCACTGGTTTTTCCTCATCTTCGTGGATTTATCTACCTTTGATCTTTGAGATTAATGACATTTTGATGAGGTTTCTGTTTTGGGGTTCTTTTTGTTGATGTTATTGCTTTCTGTTAGTTTTTATTCTAACAGTCAGGACTCTCTCCTGCAGGTCTGCTGCAGTTTGCTGGAGGTCAACTCCAGACCCTATTTGCCTGAGTATCACCAGGGGAGCCTGCAGAACAGCAAAGATTGCTGCCTGCTCCTTCCTCTGGAAGCTTCATCCAAGAAGGGCACCAGCTTTATGCCAGCCAGAGCTCTCCTATATGAGGTGTGTGTCAACCCCTGTTGAGAGGTGTCTCCCAGTCAGGAGGCACAGGGTTCAGGGACCCACTTGAGGAGGCAGTCTGTTCCTTAGCAGAGCTTGAGCGCTGTGCTGGTAGAATCCTCCTTGTCAGGGTCCACTGCTCTCTTCAGAGCTGGCAGGCAGGAACATTTAAGTCCACTGAAGCTATGCCCACATCCGCCCCTTCCCTCAGGTGCCCTGTCCCAGTGAGATGGAGTTTTATCTATAATTTTATTTATAATCCCCTGACTGGGGCTGTCAACTTTCTTTCAGAGATGCCCTGCCCAATGAAGAGGAATCTAGAGGGGCAGTCTGGACACAGCCGCTTTGCCACACTGTGTTTAGTTCTGCCCAGTCCAAACTTCCAGGCCTTTTTAGTGCAGTCAGGGGAGAATTGCCTACTCAAGCCTCAGTAATGGCAGACGTCTCTCTCCCCATCAAGCTTGATCATCCCAGGTCGACTTCATACTGCTGTGCTGGCAGCAAGAATTTCAAGCCAGTGGTTCTCAGCTTGCTGGGCTCTATGGGGGTGGGACCTATTGAGCAAGACAACTTGGTTCTCTGGCTTCTGCCCGCTTTCCAGGTGAGTGAACAGTTCTGTCTCCCTGGAGTTCCAGGTGCCACTGGGGTATGAAAAAAATACTCCTGCAGCTAGCTCAGTGTCTGCCTGAACAGCTGCCCAGTTTTGTGCTTGAAACCCAGGGCCCTGGTGGTGTAGGCACATGAGGGAGTCAGTCTCCTGGTCTGCGGATTGCAAAAACCATGGGAAAAGTGCAGTATCTGTGCTGGTTAGCACAGTCCCTCACAGCTTCCCTTGGCTGGGAAAGGGAGGCTCCCATGCTCCTTGCACTTCCTGGGCGGGGTGATGCCCCATCCTGCTTCTGCTCACCCTCCATGGGCAGCACCCACTGTCTAACCAGTCCCAGGGAGATGAATATGGTACCTCAGTTGGAAATGCAGAAATCACCCACCTTCTGCATTGGTCTCGCTGGGAGCTGCAGACTGGAGCTGTTCCTATTCTGCCATATTGCCAGCTAAATACAGACTATTTTTAACTAAGTAACTAATTCAAGTAAAATAGCCAATCAAAGGTTTGCATATAAATGAGCTCTCAAAGCACCAGCTATTCACCTTGAGTTATCTTTTCTAACTTGTGGAACAAATATTAATGATCTCTTTTATCACCAATATTTTCAAAAAATTAAAATTTAGCAGCATTCTAAATAGTTAACAAATGTTATCCTTTAGAAAACAAGTGGTAACAGAGAATGATTTAGTGGATATGCAGATATTGCAGACAATATGTTACCTTTTATAACCCAATAGTTTATATAATCCCTTCATTTATATTATTTCAATAATTTATTAACAATTTGAGTAATTATTTTGCTGAAAATGTACCAAATGATTAATAATCATGTCAGATTCATTAAGACTTTCCATTTGACAGTAACTGTACTGTTTGTTTTGTATATCTTACCTCATTTAATCCTCAAAATGACTATATGAAGTAAGCATTAACATTCCTATTTTACAAATGAGAAAGCTTAAGTGTAGAGAGCTTAGATAACCTGTCCAATATCACGTAAACCATATATGATGACCCAAGATTCAAACCCAGATCTGTCTTTTCCAAAATCGGCACTCTTAATTGCTGTATATACTAATAAAGACATAGTAAAAAATCTGACTCATCCCTAATATTGACCAAGGATAATCAACTACAATAATGTAATACAAGTGAGAAATTGGGACTGAATGTTCTGAGAAGGTGCTATCTTTTCCCTTTTGAAATACCAATGCCACCCCTTGTTCTTTGGTGTGTAGTAATCGCTTAAGATGCATTTGTTGACTGAATAAATGAATGAATGGATACAAAGAAATACAAAGAGGGATTGGAGCATCAGGGGTTACTTTTGCAGAAGAATAAATAAAAAAGTTAAATGTCTCCTCCAATGCCATATATTTATCTAATCAAAATGTAGAGGCTTGAACCCAGATCATCTAATTCTAACTTTATTCTTTTTCAAGGTTACTACAGACGCCTACCTTTGGCATTATCCAGGAATATGGCACATAACAGAGATGGTGCATGTCATTTACTAAGATGACAATATCACGTTTTTGCTTTGGCTCTTTAAATTGTTTCAGCTTTATTGGTGTATAATTGACAAAAATTGTATAGTTAAAGGTGTACAACTTGTCAAACTAGTTAACATAGCCATCATTTCACATAGTTAACATTTGTGCATCTGTGTGTATGTGTGTGGTGAGAACACTTAAGATCTACCTTTGATATGGTTTGGCTGTGTCCCCACCCAAATCTCACCTTGAATTGTAACTCCCACAGTTCCCTCATGTTGTGGGAGGAAACTGACGGGAGATAATTGAATTATGGGGGTGGGCCATTCCTGTGCTATTCTCATGATAGTGAATAGGTCTCACGAGATCTGATGGTTTTCAAAACAGGAGTTTCCCTGCTCAAGCTCTCTCTCTTTGTCTGTTGCCATCCATGTAAGATGTGACTTGCTCCTCCTTGCCTTCCACCATGATTGTGAGGCTTCCCCAGCCACGTGGAACTGTAAGTCCATTAAAGCTATTTTTCTTCTCAGTCTCAGGTATGTCTTTATCAGCAGCATGTAAATGGACTAATACAGTAAACTGGTATCAAGAATGGGGTGCTGCTGAAAAGATACTTGAAAGCATGGAAGCGACTTTGGAACTGAGTAACTGCAGAGGTTGGAAAAGTTTGGAGGGCTCAGAAGAAGACATAAACATGTGGAAAGGTTTGGAACTTCCCAGAGACCTGTTCAATGGCTTTGCCAAAATGCTGATAATGATACAGACAATGAAATTCAGGCTGAGGTGGTCTCAGATGGAGATGAGAAACTTGTTGGGAACTGGAGCAAAGGTGATGCTTGTTATGTTTTAGCTAAGAGACTGGTGGCATTTGTCCCTGCTCTAGAGATTTGTGGAACTTTGAACTTGAGAGAGATGATTGAGGGTATCTGGCAGAAGACACTTCTAAGCAGCAAAGCATTCAAAAGGTGGCTTGGATACTGTTAAAAGGATTCAGTTTTAAAAGGAAAACAGCATAGAAGTTTGGAAAATTGCAGCCTGTCTATGCAATAGAAAAGAAAATCCCATTTTCTGTGAGAAATTCAATCTGGCTGCAGAAGTTTGCATAAGGAGGAGCCGAATATTAATCCCCAAGACAATGGGGAAAATGTCTCCAGGGCATGTTAGAGGTCTTCATGGCAGCCCCTCCCATCACAAGCCTGGAGGCCTAGGAGGAAAAAATGGTTTTGTGGGCTGGGTCCAGGGTCCCTGTGCAGTATGCAGCCTAGGGACTTGGTGCCCTGCATCCCAGCTGCTCTGCTCCAGCCATGGTGGAAAGGGGCCAATGTAGAGCTCGGGCCGTGGCTTCAGAGGGTGAAAGCCCCAAGTCTTGGCAGCTTTCACGTGTTGTTGAGCCCACAAGTGCACAGAAGTCTAGAATTGGGGTTTGGAAACCTCCACCTAGATTTCAGAAGATGTATGGAAATGCCTGGATGCCCAGGCAGAAGTTTGCTGCAGGATCAGGGATTTCATGGAGAACCTCTGCTAGAGCAGTGAAGAAGGAAGATGTGGGGTTGGAGCCCTCACACAGTGTTCCCATTGGGGCACCACCTGGTGGAGCTGTGAGAAGATAGCCACCATCCTCGAGACCTCAGAATGGTAGATCCACTGACAGTTTTCACCATGCACCTGGAAAAGCCACAGACACTCAATGCCAGCCTGTGAAAGCAGCCAGTAGGGAGGCTGTACCCTGCAAAGCCACAGAGGCAGAGCTTCCCAAGACCATGGGAACCCATCTCTTGCATCACAGTGACCTGGATGTGAGACATGGAGTCAAAGGAGATCATTTTGGAGCTTTAAGATGTGACTGCCCCACTGGATTTTGGACATACCTGGGGCCTGTAGTCCCTTCATTTTGGCCAATTTATCCCATTTTGAATGGCTGTACTTACCCAATACTTGTGTCTAGGAAGTAACTAACTTGCTTTTGATTTTACAGGCTCAAGGTGGAAGGGACCTGCCTTGTCTTGGATGAGACTTTGGATTATGGACTTTTGAGTTAGTGCTGAAATGAGCTAAGACTTTGGGGGACTGTTGGGAACACATGATTGGTTTTGAAATGTAAGGGCGTGACATTTGGGAGGGGCCAAAGGCAGAATGATATGGTTTGGCTGTGTCTCCACCTAAATCTCATCATGAATTGTAACTCCCACAATTCCCACATGTCATGGTAGGAACCTGGTGGGAGGTAATTAAATCATGTGGATGGGTCTCTCCTGTGCTGTTCTTGTAATATTGAATAAATCTCACGAGATCTGATGGTTTTGAAAACAGGAGTTTCCACATTCCAGCTCTCTCTCTTTGCCTCCTGCCATCCACGTAAGATGTGATTTGCTCCTCCTTGTCTTTCACCATGTTTGTGAGGCTTCTCCAGCCATGCAGAACTGTAAGTCCATTAAACCTATTTTTCTTCCTAGTCTTGGTTATGTCTTTATCATCAGCATGAAAAAGGACTAATACGACCCTCTTAGTAAATTTCTAGTTTAAAATTCAGCATTATTAACTATCGTCAACATGCTGTACATTAGCTCTTCAGGACTTATTCATCCTCCATAACTGAATCATTTTGTCGTTGATCATATTCTTATTTCCTCTACCCCCCAGCCTCCTGGCAACCATCATTCTCTCTGTGTTTCTATAAGTTTAACTATTTTAGATCCCAAATATTAATAAAATAAGGCAGTATTTATCTTTCTGTGTCTGGCTCAATTCACTTAGCATAATGTCTTCTAGGTTCATCTATGCTGTTGCAAATGGCAGGATTTTATTTTTAAAGGCTGAATAATATTCTATTGCATAAATATATACCTAATTTTCTTTATCCATTCCCTGTCCACAGATGTTTAGATTATAACCACATTTTAGCAATCACAAATATTACTGCAATGAACATGAGAGTGCAGATATCTCTTAAAGATAATAATTTAATTTCCTTTGAATATTTAACCAGAATTGAGATTTGCTGAATCATATGGTAGATTTATTTTTAATGTTTGGAGGAATCTCCATACTGCTTCCATGATGGCTTTGATATTTCCACTAACAGTGTACAAGGGTTCTCTTCTCTCCCCATCCTTACCGGCACTTGTTATTTTTTGTCGTTTTGATAACAGACATTCCAACAAGTGTGATGTGATATATCCTTGGGGTTTTGATTTGCATTTCCCTGACAATTAGTGGTGTTGAGCACTTTTCATGGACCCGTTGGCTATTTCTGTGTCTTTTCTTTAGAAATGTCTATTCAGGTTCTTAGCCCATTTAAAATCAGGTTATTTGTTTTCTTGCTATTGAGTTGAATTCCTTATATATTTTGGATACTAGCCACTTATCATATATGTGGTTTGCAAATATTTTATCCCATTCTGTAGACTGCCTTTTCACTCAGATGATTGTTTCCTTTGCTACAATCTCACTTGTCTAATTTTGCTTTCATTGCCTGTCCTTTTGGGGTCATATCCACAAAATTAATGCCCAGACCAATGTCATGGAGTTTTTCCCTATGTTTTCTTCTATAAGATTTACATTTCAGGTCTTGCATTTATGTCTTTAATTGATTTTAAGTTGATTTTTATATATGATGTGAGACAAAGTTCTAGTTTCATTTTTCTGCATGTGGATATACGGTTTCTCCAACACTATTTATTGAGGAGACCATCCTTTCCCCATTGTGTGTTCCTGGAAACTTTGCTGTAGACCAATGGACTGTAAATGCTTGGATTTTATTTCTGGGATCTCTTGTTTGCTCTGTTGGCCTATATGTCTATTTTTATGCCAGGGCCATACAATTTTGATCATGCAGCTTTGTAATACATTTTGAAACCAGGAAGTGTGCTGCTTCCAGCTTTGGTAAATGAAATTCTTTTCAGATAGCTCATTGTATGTGTATAGAAATGCAACCAGTTTTTGTATGTTGATTTGTATCATGAAACTTTACTGAACTTGTTTACCATAACAATGTTTTGGTTGAATCTTTAGAATTTCCTACATATATGATTGTGTCATCTGCCAAAAAAAAAGATAATTTTACTTCTTCCTTTTCAATTTGGTTACCCTTTATTTATTTTTCTTGTCTAATTGCTCTGGCTAGGCCTTCCAGTACTGTGTTGAATAGAAGTGGTGAGAGTAGGCATCCATGCCTTTTACTGGATCTTAGAGGAAAAGATCTGAGTCTTCCTCCATCGATTATGATGTTAGCTGTGTGTTTTTTATATGTGGTCTCTATTGTGTTAAATTCCTTTGATGCCTTGTTTGTTGAGCGTTGTTATTAAGAATGGATGTTAAATGTTGTCAAATGCTTTTTCTACACCTATTAAGATGATCATGTAGTATAAATTTTCATTCTGTTAATGTGGTGTATCATATTGATTGATTTGCATATGTGGAATCATTCTGACATAACAGAGATAAATTCCACTTGCTCATGATGTATGATCCTTTTAATATGCTTTTGAATTCAGTTTGCTCTCTTCTCCTTCCAGTATTCCCACAATACATATGTTGGTTAATTTGATGGTGTACCATATTGTATGCTTTCTTCAATCTTCTTCATTCTTTTTTGTTTATGTTCCACTAACTGGCTAATTTCAAATGATCTGTCTTCAGGTTTATTGATTCTTTCTTTCGCATAATTGAGTCTGCTGGTGAAGTTCTCTATTGAATTTTGCTGTTCAGTCACTGTATTCTTCACCTCCAGGATTTCTTTTTGGTTCTTTTTAATGGTTTCTATTTTTCAAATAAAATTTCTCATTTTGTTCATATTTGTTTACCTAATTTCATTTGATTGTCTATTAAATTGTAGTTCATTGATATTCTTTAAGATGATTGAGTTCTTTGTCAAGCTGTTCATATAACTCCACTTTTAGGATTGGTTACTGGTCCTTAATTTTCTTTGGTAGTGTCATATTTTCCTAAGTCTTCATAATCTATGCAGCCTTGCCTTGGTATCTGTGTATTTGAAGGAGCAAACAGCTCTTTCAGTCTTTACAGACTGATTTTGGCAGGTAAGTACCTTCTCCTGCTGAGATGATAGGCTGATGGGACTGCCTCTGAGAGCATAGTCAAGCAGGGCTGGAGCCAGGTCAAAATATGGGATGCCTTTATTCCAGTGGTATAGATGAGTGTGACTTCATCTAGGTCCTTGGGGGATGAAGTAGAGGGATGCTGGAGCTTGGTCACAGGACTGCTTCATGGTCCACAGTCAGGTCTGAGGTGAATGGGCCTGCTACTGTGGGTGCTAATGAGTATGGCTGCCTACAAGTCCCTGGGTGGGCAGAACTGCCCCACAGACTGCAGCAGAGCAGGATTACAAACAAATCATAGGGCTGCTCAGGGTTTACAGCCAGGTACAAGGTTGGCAGGCCTGTTAGGGAGGTTATTGATGGACATGGCTCTTACCAGATCCCTGGGTGAGCAAGACTGCCTCCAGACCATGGTAGGGTGAGGCCGGAGCTGAGTTAGAGGGCAGCTTCAGGGTTCACAGCCAGGACAGAGGTTGTCAGACCCACCTTGCTGGCATCACTTTCAAGATAACAACATTCTTGAACTGGGGTTTTGCTCCACATTTACTCTAAAGCTCCAATGTCCTATTGTATGCACCAGGAAAACAGTAGATAGTGATTAAAAGCATGAACTCTCAGTCAGGTAGACTGGGTTCAAATTTAGGCTCTCCCCTTTACTAGCTATGTGGTCCCAGGCAAGTTGCTTTAATTTCACTAAACCTTGGTTTTATCATTTATAAAATGGACATAATAGCACACAACGCATAAAACTATGAGGACTGAATATTAGAATCCATGAAAAGTGCTTAGTCAGAAAGTAGAATGGTGATTACCAGGGGCTAGGGTATGGGGTGGCATATTAGTCCATTCTCACATTGCTATAAAGAACTACCTGAGACTGGGTAATTTATAAAGAAAAGGGGTTTAATTGACTCACATTCTGCAGGCTGAACAGGAAGCACGTCTGGGGAGGCCTCAGGAAACTTACAATCATGGCAGAAGGTGAAGGGGAAGCAGGCACATCTCAAATGACCAGAGGAGGAGTAAGAGAGAGCAGGATGAAGGTGCCACACACTTTTAAACAACCAGATCTTGTGAGGACTCACAAACCATCACAAGAACAACAAGGGGGAAATCCACCCCCATGATCTAATCACCTCCCACCAGGCCCCTCCTCCAACGCTGGAGATTACAATTCAACATGATACTTGAGCAGGGGACACAAATTCAAACCATACCAACTGGGGATTTGGGAAATATTGGTCAAAGGATACAAAATTTTTGTTGGAAGGGAGAAATAAATTCAGAAGTTATATTTAATAACAATACATTATATATATAAAAATTGCTAAGGGAGACTTTACATGTCTTCACCACAAAATAAGAATGTGAAATAATGGATATGTTAATTGGCTTGATTTAGTGATTACACAGTATACGCATATATCAAAACCTCATGTTGTATGACATGAATATACAACTCATTTTATTTTATTTTATTTTACTTTATTTTATAGACAGAGTCTCGCTCTGTTGCCCAGGCTGGAGTGTGGTGGTGCGATCTCGGCTCACTGCAAGCTCCACCTCCTGGGTTCACACCATTCTCCTGTCTCAGCCTCCCAAGTAGCTGGGACTACAGGCGTCCGCCACCATGCCCGGCTAATTTTTGTATTTTTAGTAGAGACGGGGTTTCACCGTGTTAGCCAGGATGGTCATAACATTTTTATTTGTCAGTTAAAAAATTAAAACTAAAAAACGTGCTTAGCACATTGCCTAATGTATATTAGTCTTAAGGAACTGGCTGTTATTTTATAGCATCAGGTTTGTTAGTTTCTCAGGGCTGCCATAGCAAAGCACCAAACAATGGATGGGTTAAAACAATAGAAGTCTATTGCCTCACAGTTCTGGGAGTTACAAGTCTGAAATAAAGGGGTTGGCAAAGCCATGCTCTCTCTGACAGTTCTAGCGGGGAGAATCCTTCTTTGCCTCATCTAGCTTCTAGTGTTTGATAGTAACCTTGGCTTTCCATGTCTATCTTCTCCCTGTTCATCTTCACATCATCTTCCTTCCATCCAGGTCTGTTTCTGTATCCAAATTTCCCTTTTTTATAATGATCCTAGTCATATGAATTAGAGCCCATTCTGATGTCATCTTAAACTGGTTACCTCTTTAAAGACCCTATTTCCAAATAAGGTCACATTCAGTGGTAACCGGAGTTAGGATTTCAATATATACATATTTGGGAAGACACAATTCAACCTGCAACACCAAGCATTTACTTTTAATACTGCTGCTCAGAAGAGCCATGTAACTTCAAATCACCCACCCCAAAAAAGCAATGTGAAAAGCACTTAAACTGATTATTTCTTTAAAGACTCCATTTCCAAATTAAGGTCATATTCAGAGGCACCAGGAGTTAGGATTTCTATATACATATTTGGGAGGACACAATTCAACCTGTAACACCAAACATCTACTAAAAGTACTGCTGCTTAGGGGAGCCATGTAACTTCAAATCACCCAACCCAAAAAAGCTATGTGAAAAGCACTTTTCTGAGAACTGTCCCTTGTGTGTCCTACTTTTCTTCTCAGCCAGCTCCTCACAGCCTCAATTGAGAGTTGCCTCTTGGGTCTGGTTTAGCTGTCACTCCTAGTCTAATTAGGGGAGTCACTGGCTGACCTACAGCCTCTGTCCCCAGTAGGGCCCCAGTTCTGCTTTTCTTGTTTTAGTACCTGCCTCTCTAGTGACATGACTGCCTCCCTTGGAGGCTGACCTTGTCCTCATTTTACCTTCACTAATTCTCTATTGCATAAATGATAGTAGTAAGAGCTCATATTTATGGAAAGTTCTTATGAGTTATACCAAATGCTAACACTCTATAGGCATTGCCTTATTTAATTCTTACAAAAGTCCTATATGGTAAACTGACCATTTCACAGATGAGAAAACTGAGGTTCAAAGAGCTTAAGTTGTCCCAAATTGCACAGCTAGGAACAGACAACACCAGAATGTAAACCTAAGTATATTTAATATCAAAGTTTGCTTCTTAGCTATACAGTAAAAGGCAAAAGATTTATACGATCTGAGGAGAAACCAGAGTATAAAGATTGCTTCTTAACTGTATAGGCTCTGCTCTGAGAGGGTGCATTGCTTATGGGGAAATAAGTCTATAAACATAACAACAAAGTAAAATGATTAGAATAAGAAGTAAACATAGAAAACTATGTGAACACCCAAAAAAAGGGTCCTAATCCTAATGGGAATTATCAGGAAAGGCTTTCAAAAGATTATGATTTATCATGCATATGTGAAAGTGTGTGCCATGGACAGAGACACATAAACGGAGGGATCAGGAAGAGCCTTTATAGGATACAAAAGTTTGAAATCTTAAAGACAATAGAGGAATGGAAATTTACAAAGAGAAGATCATATTAACAATTCTTATTTAAGCAAGGAAATGACAAAATCTGTTCATATGTTGGAAAGTTCACTCTGAAAGCCATACGGAGAGGAGATTAGAGGGATACAAATCAAGAGCTAGGGCATTTATCAGAGGCTATTGCCTGAAATAGGCAAGAAATGATGAGGCCTGAGTTAAGATCATGGCAGAGGGAATGAAGAGGAGGGAGAAGATTCCAAAGAGAAAGAAGTTATAATTATTGCACTTGGGACTGATTTAATGTTAGCATAAAAAAGAGGGAAAACAATGAAATAATGTCCAAGATTCCAGTATGATTTCTGGATACACAGTGATGCTACTTACTGCAATAGGTAACAAGAAGAAAAACCAGGTGTGGAGAAGGTGGTAGGCAACTATGGATTTAACTCTGAATATGTTAAGGTTGAGGTACTGTAAGTCATGAAAGTGGAGACATCTGTTAGGCAGGCAGATGTATGGACCCAGAGGGCAGAGAATCATTATAATTGCCTCCTAAATGATCTTGTTTCTGTCTCTGCTCCTCACATCCCTCTGCAACCTGTTCCCCCTACACAGTAAGTTAGATGTTGTCCCTTCCCTATTTCCTAACAATAGCTTCCCATCTCATTCAAAGTGAAAAGCCAAGTCTTGACTATGACCTACAAGGCCAGATATAATCTGCTGCTTTCTGGCCATTTCTGATCTTATCTCTTAGTACTTTCCCTCTTACGTACTCCACTCTAGCCACACAGGTGCCTTTGTTCTTTCTGAAGCCACGAAAGTTTCTACTTCAGCCAGGCAAGTTCTTTGTTATTTTTCAAGCGAGGCAAGTTCCTACTGCTACACTTGACGTTTCTTCTTCCTGGAACATTCTTCCTTACAGGTAAACCTGTGGTGGGTTCTTTCACTTCCTATAGATCTTTACTCAAAAGCCACCTTCTTTCTCACTGGGACCATTGTATCTAAAATTGTGTAATTGTATCTAAAATTCCAACTCTCATTTGGCATTTCATCTCTTCATTCTCAGCTTTATTTGTCTCTCCTTTGGACTCATCACTATTTAACCTACACTACGTTGTACTTACATGTCTTGTTTTTTTGCTCAAATGCAAGCTCCCTGGGGCACAAAGATTTTATCTGCTTTGCTTGCTGCTCTATCCACAGTGTCTAGATGAGTGCCTGGCACAAAGTAGGCATGCAATAAACACTTGTAAATAAACGAATGAATGGGAACATCTGCTCATTCATTCATTCAGTAATTATTTCTTGAATATTGTTTCAAGCATTGTTCTAGATTCTGAGAAATAACAAAATAGATCACTTATCTGCCACCATAGAGTTTATTTCCTACTTTAGAAGGGTAAAAATGCCAGATGGTGACAAGCACTATGGAGAGAAACAAAGGAAGCTAAGGAAGCTGGATTTCAGATTCATAAACATAAGATGCTGGAGTCCCACGTGAAAATGAGGGACAATATATAATTTCTGATGTAAGGAAATGCCAACATTTAAGGGATTAATGGAGGAAGGGAAGTCCATGAAGAAATCTGAGAAATGGAAGAAAAGCCAGGACAGGGCAGCCTCAGGGAAGTCAAGGAAGTGAAGAATCTTGAGAAGGAAGGAGTAATTCATAATGTCAAACTTCTAACTCATAGAGGTCAAGTACTATAAAGACAATAATGTGTTTTAAAAAATTGGGCATTTAGGTGAATTTACAAAGATCAGTTTCAATGGACCAGTGAGATCAGAAGCCATATTACCATGAATTAAAATCAGAACGAGATACAAGGAATTCAATTCGGTAGATACGATCCACTCTTCTCAAAAAGTGCTGCTTAAAAAAAAAAAGAAAAAAAAACAAAGGAAAAAACCAGATATTAAAGGAATAAATGAATTAAGAAGACAGCTAGGGGAACACTTGAAAACTTCATTACAACTGTTTTGAATACAGTCACGAAATTGAAGGCAGTTCTCTCATTCTCTCTTTCTCTCTCTCTCTCACACACACACACACACACACTTACACACACTTTGCCCTCAGGGAGCTTGCATTTGAGTACAAAAGACCCATTATAATCTTAATTTTCAAAGGATGGCATTCTCATAAGCTTACATGAAGTTCCCAGAAGCATACAAACTTTATGAAAGCTGGGGCTTGGTTAGTGGTCAGCAAACTGCAGTTTAGCTTTACCCACAGGTTTAATGCAAACATAGGTGAGTCACAAAATGTAAATTAACAATAAGAACAATATTATCAGCAACTGAAATAGAATGAGAGCAATAATTTTAGCACCAGCTAAAATAGAATGAATATCTAAACACTATGCTCCACAGTGTAAATTTATTTTAGTTCATTTTTAAGATGTGGAAACTGAAGCTCACAGATGTAAATAACTTGTCCGGGGTTACAGGGCTTATAAAAGTAGAGCTGGGAATCAAACCCAGATCTGTTTAATTTCCTTTATGATTCCACTGTACCAGGCTGCCTCAGCTATATAATGCTTTAGTGTCTTACGCTATTGCAACTTGTGGATAAATTCCAAATGGGTAAAAGGCCAGAATGTAATAAATAAAGACATACAAAAACTAGAATGGATACATTAGTACTGGGAAAACTTTCCTGTTTTCAAAATTGAGAAAAATAGAGAAAAGATTTAAAAACGTGAGTACATAAAAATGAAATAATGTCAAACTGGGAATATACTTATATTACATGCAGTAACATAATAGCCCTAACATATAAAGAGCCTTGAAAAATAGAAAAGTACCAGCAACTTTATAAAAAACTGAGCTAAACATATGAGCAAGAAAAGAATGCAGTATATTAGTAATCTATTGTCCAGTAGCAAAGTATCCCCAAATTTGGCAGCTAAAAACAATAAATATTTATTATTTTACAGTTTCTATAGGTCACTGATTCAGGCACAGCTTAACTGTGGCTCAGGGTCTCTCACAAGGCTACCATCAAAATGCTGTCATCTTGAGGTTGGACCAAAGAAGAATTTGCTTCCAAATTATATTGTAAATAGTCTATATATCTATAACATATTTTGAAGAAAAAATATAATCCCTAAAACTTAAAAGCAAAATGAAACAAATGAACTTTACTATTTATGAAGTTGGTGACATAAGTACCAATAGTAGGGAGGAACTATTTAAAATAACTTTAATGGCCAGTAATGTTGAGCATTTTTTCATGTGTCTTTTGGCTGCATAAATGTCTTCTTTTGAGAAGTGTCTGTTCATATCCTTCGCCCACTTTTTGATGGGGTTGTTTGTTTTTTTCTTGTAAATTTGTTGGAGTTCATTGTAGATTCTGGATATTAGCCCTTTGTCAGATGAGTAGATTGCAAAAATTTTCTCCCATTCTGTAGGTTGCCTGTTCACTCTGATGGTAGTTACTTTTGCTGTGCAGAAGCTCTTTAGTTTAATTAATCCCATTTGTCAATTTTGGCTTTTGTTGCCATTGCTTTTGGTGTTTTAGACATGAAGTCCTTGCCCATGCCAATGTCCTGAATGGTATCGCCTAGGTTTTCTACTAGGGTTTTTATGGTTTTAGGTCTAACATTATGCAAATCAAAACCACAATGAGATACCATCTCACACCAGTTAGAATGGCAATCATTCAAAAGTTAGGAAACAACAGGTGCTGGAGAGGATGTGGAGAAATAGGAACACTTTTACACTGTTGGTGGGACTGTACACTAGTTCAACCATTGTGGAAGTCAGTGTGGCGATTCCTTAGGGATCTAGAACTAGAAATACCATTTGACCCAGCCATCCCATTACTGGGTATATATCCAAAGGATTATAAATCATGCTGCTATAAAGACACGTGCACACGTATGTTTATTGTGGCACTATTCACAATAGCAAAGACTTGGAACCAAGCCAAATGTCCAACAATGATAGACTGGATTAAGAAAATGTGGCACATATACACCATGGAATACTATGCAGCCATAAAAAAGGATGAGTTCATGTCCTTTGTAGGGACATGGATGAAGCTGGAAACCATCATTCTCAGCAAACTATCGCAAGGACAAAAAACCAAACACCGCATGTTCTCACTCATAGGTGGGAATTGAACAATGAGAACACATGGACACAGGAGAGGGAACATCACACACCAGGGCCTGTTGTGGGGTGGGGGGAGGGGGGAGGGATAGCATTTGGAGATATACCTAATGTTAAATGACGAGTTACTGGGTGCAGTACACCAACATGGCACATGTGCACATATGTAACTAACCTGCACCTTGTGCACATGTACCCTAAAACTTAAAGTATAATTAAAAAAAAAAAAGAAAATGCCTAAAATTCTCATTACTTATTTAATTGAACAAGTTTTCTCAGGGCTTAAGTCTAAAAAAATTAAAAATAAGAGTAGAATTAAAAAAATAAAATAACTTTAAAACACAGAAATTTATTTGTCTCTGTATTTCTAGTGAAAAATGGCTTAAAACCAACCAAGCAGACAAAACTGCCTCACTATCATGGGAAAAAGCACAACAAAAACATTTAACTCTTTTCAATGATTATATTATTTGTGGTAATGTTGATGTCGTTGGTCTGTTATTTGTATGATGTGTGATAAACAGATGCATAATTATGTTGATATCCTTGTGAAGCAGGATTTCCAGCATGATAAAGTACAGATGTAAGATTAAAGAGATTAAGCACAAATCCTGTATTCTTGACTGTGAATTGGAATGTCAGTATAAACTCATGGCATATTTTCTCTGAAAGAAAAAAAATCTAGTTCTTTCTACTGAAAAGAACTGGAAACAATGGCCAGCCAATAGGTAACAACTGGCAACTCTATTGACCAGATTTCGGCCGCTACATAAATACCATTTCCCCCTAAAAGGAACCAAAGCACCTTGGAAAAATAGCTAGTTCTAGTTCTGAGACAAAACATATATAAGATAACTGCTACATCTTACACCAGAAGGAAGCTAATGATGATACTGTGATTACAGTTCTGTGTAAAGGATACAGGAAACCAATTGAAGAGGCTTCTAGTGGCCAAAAAGTGAATAATTGGAGTATCAAGAATAACAACATAATGAATTGAAAAATATCAAATGCTTGGCCGGGCGCGGTGGCTCACGCCTGTAATCCCAGCACTTTGGCAGGCCGAGGCGGGTGGATCACGAGGTCCGGAGATCAAGACCACTCTGGCTAACACGGTGGAACCCCGTCTCTACTAAAAATACAAAAAATTAGCCCGGCGTAGTGGCGGGAGCCTGTAGTCCCAGCTACTCAGGAGGCTGAGGCAGGAGAATGGCGTGAACCCGGGAGGCGGAGCTTGCAGTGAGCTGAGATTGCGCCACTGCACTCCAGCCTGGGCAACAGAGCCAGACTCCGTCTCAAAAAAAAAAAAAGAAATATATCAAATGCCTCTAAGTTCATAGATTTATAACTATAAAATATATTATATATTAATAATATATAATTAACTATATAATTGATAAGTAATGTAAAATATATTAAATACTAATAATATATTAATTATATTAATATTATATATAACATGCAATATAGTAAAATTTATATATCATGAAATTTATATACAAATATTATATAAAATATATTAATATCCAGATTGTTTACCTTTGCAGGATGCTAGAAACCAACTCACTTTTTATACTACAAGGGAGCTAAAGAAAAATTTATCCTGTTTTTCTACATAAACTCTACTACTGACTAACTAAATAGTTGATTAGGTGAAGTTTCTCCTTACATAGGTACTATAGTTAATAAATGAGGAATGAATTATAAAAATAAAATTTCAACATTTTTCAACCCCTAAAAGAAAAAAAAAACAGATCTAGGAGATAATCATTGATGATGGATAATATCAGTAATAGAGAAAAACAAAAAAAAAAAACATGTTATTTATTTCCTAATGGAAGTACATACCAATGCCTATGAGGTATTTTTGCAAAAAAAGAAAATACAAAAACACTAAATTAATCTTCTAATACACAGAAATGCAGGGGACCAAGGAATATGTCAATCAACCCTATTAGGTTGCAATTATCAAAATCTAGCCTATGGGGACTCTATGGGTTATTTTTAATTTTTTTAAATTTTTATTTCTTTCTGTGACAGGATCTTTCTCTGTTGCCTAGGCCGGAATGTAAATGGCATGATCACAGCTCACTGCAGCCTTAACCTCCCAGACTCAATCAATCTTCCCACCTCAACCTCCCAAGTAGCTGGGACTACAGGCATATGCCACCACACCTGGCCAATTTTTGTATTTATTTTTTATTTTTTTTTGTAGAGATGGGGTTTCACCATGTTGCCTCATCTGGTCTTAAAGCCCCTGGGCTCAGGTCATCCACCTGCCTTGGCCCCGCAAAGTGCTGAGATTACAGGCAACTTTATGGTTTAAATGATTAATGTTTAAAATAAATTGCAAGGGAAAAACATATGGAAGAGGAACCTATAAATTAATATAGAAATTGCAAAATCTGAACCTTATTTGGTTCCTTATTTGAAGAACGTATTAAGAAAAGAGACAATGTGGAAATGTGAATACTGACTGGATATTGAATATTTAATAGTTAACAATCATTATTTTATTTTTATTTTTAAAAAGCATATGTGTACATACATATATGCTTACATTGCATATATACTGAATTATTTGTGGATTAATTAATATATACTAAACTATTTGTGGATGAAATGACAGGTTGGGGATTTGCTTCCAAATAATCTGTGGGAAACGGAGAGTGAGAGTAAAGATAAAGCAAGATTGATTATAACGTGATGATTATCAAAGGTGGGCAATAAGAACAGGAGAGCTTATTATACGATTCTCTAATTATATACATTTTTGAAATTTTCCATGATTTTTTAAGGAGGGTTGTTAAAAATACCGTATCAGTCTATTTCTGAGTTGCTATAAAGAGATACCTGAGCGGGGGTAATGTACAAGGAAAAAAGGCTTATTTTGGCTCACAGTTCTACAGGCTGTACAGGAAGCATGGTGTCAACATCTGCTTCTGGTGAGAGGCTTAGGAAGCTTATTATTATGATGGAAGGCAAAGGGGCACCAGCATATCACATGGCAAAAGAAGGAGCAAGAATATGATGGAGGGAGGTCCTAGACTCTTTTAAACAATCAGATCTTCCATGAATTAACTGAAGGATAACTCACTTATCACCAAGGGGATGGTGCTAAACCATTAATGAAGGAGCTGCCCCCATGATCCAATCTCCTCCCACAAGGTCCTACCTCCAATATTGGCAGTCACATCGCAATATGAGATTTGGAAGGGATAAACGTGCGAACTAACATCACTTAGTTATGGGATGTCACTGGGATTCTTTTAAAACATTATTTCTGTATTTTTCTAAATGTTTGAAATGTTTTCTAATAATAGTACAAAAAATAGGTTGATTAGTACAGTACTTCCCATGTAAGAGACATATAAGTTATAGCTCTTATTATCACGTCCTGAAAGTAACCAGCACCCCTCTATGACTGTTTATTCATTATTTTATGGATTTCAGTCTTTTTATGAATTTTAAGAAACTCATTTTCAATTAAGACTAACTCACTGATTCAGGGTAAATTGTTGAATTATCTTACTCCTTTAATAACTCCATTTTCCTACTTTTAAAAATAAAAACAAATGAAAGTTCATTGTTAATAGAGTTTAGTTTTCTGGGCTTCAAATTACTTGAAGAAAATCATTATTCAATATAAAGATTTTGTATGTAACCAATATGTAACTTACTCTATGATCTAAAAGAAAGATTTTGATAACAGGGCTAAATTATAAACAGGAAATAGTGTTTGTTTTCAGATAAAGTTACATATAACTTTATCATTAATAAATAAAATGTTTTTATATGTAACTAATCTTGTCAATGATTACATTGCTTTTGCCTTTTGTTTACCGCATATTTGAAACATTTTAACATTTTCTCACCAAAAAAAAAGGTAGGGCGCATAACACATTCTTGATTTTCCCTGACAAGTGCTAGACCACATGAAAAACCTTGTGAAATTAATTTTCTCCTTTGTCTTTCTCCTATGCTATGCTGATTTGATGTGCCCCATGACTTAGTTCAGTCTCAAAACATGGCATTGGATCAATCGGTGAAGTTGGCATAACTTTAGTTGCTCTGATATAAGATTCTTTTAAAAGGAGTCACATTCATAAGATATTTTAGCCGCTAAAAAATAAAAATAAAAGTGTGTGTATTCTTGCTATTTTTTTCGAAGGAAAAGGGAATAAAAGGGGTGGTATGGGGAGTAGATGAAGACAAGGGAGTGCGGGACGTGTGTCCTGGAGGTGGAACACTTTAGGCCTGTCTTTCATCTTCAGGCATGAGTTACAGGCATGCACCACTATGCCCAATTAATTTTTCAAAAATACTTTTTGTAGAGACAGGGTCTCATTGTGTTACCCAGACTGGTCTTGAACTCTTGGCCTCAAGAAATCCTCCCCCTAGGGCCTCCCAAAGTGCTGGGATTTTAAGCATGAGCCACTGTACCAGGCCTACTGAATAATTTTAAACTAATTACAAAATTAGACATAGCAGATCAGCAAAGGTATAGTAACTATTTCTTTTAGATCGGTGACTAAACAGGAATGTTAATATCGTATGCCTCCCCACTTAGTCCAAGCTCTGAGACTGAAAGAAACTACTCAAGGAAACAAAATAGATCCGTGGGGCAGACATATATACCCAGAATTGCTGCCTCCCCACAAAAAGAGGGGACATATCTCCGGATCTTTCATCTTTTAAGTAGATAAGATTTGTCTAGTGGAACAAACGTGAACCAATGTATGTCACTGTCCCTCCCAGTTAGGTAAGTCATTGCTCCCACTTGGGCAGAAATGAGGAAGACACACCATGAGTATTACTCTAGTAGAGGTCTCTCCACAAGGAAATATGAAGCTATGTGTACATTCACAGTGTGGGATATTCTCCATTTTTATTGCTTTGACCCTCATCTTTATGTAAATACTTTCCAAGTCAGTATCTCTAAGTCATTATGTGTGTCTAAACTTTCCAATATTAAAACTGCCTACTCTCTTTCTCTCCATCCCCTGCCCCATGCTCCCCTCTGTTTTGGTCAGTGGCACTGTGACTCTCCAGTAATCATTTGCATCATCTTTTATTCATCACTCTTCTTTGTTCTATTGGTTCTTCTTTTAAAACATCTCTCATGTTCCTCCTTTCTCTCCAATTTGTACTTCTGTCATCCTATGCCACTTTTTATTTGTCATGCATTCCTTTAACAGCTATTGATTAAGGACATACCAAATGCCAGAACATTTTTTAGGCAGTGGAGATACAAAAGAAAGGTACATCAATTCATCCTTCATGGGGCTTAGAAAAATGAATGAAGAGTTATCAAATAGTAGCCCAAACAAATGTGTAGACTCAACATAGACAACTGCAATGCCTCAAAGACACTTAGTGCTATGTGAGCCTATAATCAGAAGCTTAGGGAGGTGGGAAATGACTTATCTGGGAAGTGACACTCAAGTTGAAATGTAAAGTATGAGTAGGAGTTAATTAGACAAAGAAAGAGAGAGGAACACTCTAGGTCACACTCCACATGTGCAGATGCCTTATAATTGGAGGTAGCTGGTGAAGAGAGGTTACAAGAAGCTAAGTGCTGATTTGGGAGAACACGGTACAGAGTCAGAAAGCTGGAGAGGTAGGGAGAGGCCATGTAGAGCCTTGTATAACATGTTAAGAAATATTTTCTTTAATTTTGAGATAAAAGAAAGTTATCAACATGATTAAACAAAGGGGTAACCTGATCAGATTGAATTTTCAAAAGATCACTTTTGCATTTTTGGATCACTGCCTTTGATTCCCAATTGATTGTATGTGTGCCTCCTATCCCTTCACCTTGTGAATTATTATACATACCAATGTCCACATAATCGTCACAGGGTGCTGTTTTAATCTTATCTGTTTCCTGATCAAATAGTTTAGATGGCTTCCCATTATTCTTAGGATACAGTCCAAACTATTAAATCTGTTCTACTGAAGCTTGCTAGCATCTGGGTTCAGTCTCCTTGTCGAAAATAATTTCCCACTTCTTCCCAACACTGATCGGTTTGGCTAAGTCAATCTTCCACTTGCCTTGCAAACACATCTATCTCACTCCTGCCTTTCATTTTTTTGTTCAAAGTTTTGAGGTTTTGAAACTCCTGCCAAAATCTTTCCTCTTACTAAAATTCAAACATATTCATGATTCCGCTCAAATCCTCCCTTCTCTGTGAAATGTCCCCTAACCAATCCAGATCATTGTGTGAGGGCACTGCCCCTAAACCCCAACAGTACTTGTATAATTGTGACAGAGCTAAACAAGACTGGGCTTTTCACAGGCATAGTTCTCTTGCGAAATGCAATTTATTTCCTATTTTAGGCACCATCATCTTGGCTTCATATGTCAATTTAGACCTATATTATGACCTTCTTAGCAATACCATTTTGTTATGTTTTTCCACTCTGAATGTGATTTTTTTTCTAAAGAAAGCTTTGGAAAATAGAGAAAAAGTAAAAGAGAATAAAAGTCTAATTCTAATTCTTATAAAAGATTTTCATTCAGTGTTCTTAAAAGTTTTTTGGTAATATTTTTAGTTGCTTCATGATATACTATTCAGTTGCTATTCCACAATTTATTCAACCATGCTCTGTTTCTGGGCATTAAAATTTTTCCATTTCATTATGATGTAAATAATGTGGTTAAACCATAATTTCTTTTCATAGGTCCCAATTATTTTCTTAGGACAGATTTAAAAATATAGACTTACTGGGTCAAGGAGCCAGTTTTTCTCACTTACCACCTAATAGCTTTCCAACAAGGCTGTACTACAAATAGTACACGAAAATATTCATCTCAGCACATTCTCACTCACATGGGTTTTTATCATTGCATATATCTTTAGTAATCCAATATTTTAAAAGTAATGTAGTGGTAATATTTTGAGTTGAATATCCATATGTAATGAGGTTTAACATTTGTATATAAATTATCTGAGAGAGTGAATGTTGGGGAAATTACAGCAAGAATGGGTGCAGGACTACAAGGCTGCAATAGCTAGAAGGCTTTTTATCCTGAGGCTAGATTCTTTGATTTATTCTGCAAATACAAGTGCTGTGCTGGCTCTGTCAGGCACTATACTCTATATCAGATTGGCCATAAAGCAGTGGTTCCCAAACTTCGTTACATATTGAAATCACCTGGGGATTATTAAAAACTGTGACTACTTAGCTCCCACCCACAGACATTCTGATTTAATTGGTATAGGGTGTGACCTGGGCAGCAAGAGTTTTAAGTTTCCCCAGGCAATTTCAATGAGCTGCGAAGTTTGAGAGCCCTGTCAGGGTTAAAAAAGGTGAAGTCACAGAACACAAGACAACAACAACCAGTGTTTTGAGAGTCTGTCAGACTTCCTCTCCAGTGGGTTATCTCAGACAGTGACTTTAAACAGTACTGCTTGGATGACTTCAAAAGGATAAGACTATGCATTCAGCAAAATGAGACACTGATCATGACCAAATAGCTGTTTACTATCTCAGCCTAAATCTTAGCTTTCATTTGAGAAGCCTGGTAGCCACAGATACATCAAAGGTGACCTCCTCAGTGTCCCTTGTGAATCAGTTGAATGGAGCAGAGCTTTGCCTGAGAGAGTCATTGTTAAAACAGAACTCAGGCGTTTACACAATATGCCTGGTAAAAAATATTGGCATATTGTAAATACGCTTAATATTTTGATATATGTGATTATGTTAGTCAAAAACAATATATATTTTTTATTTCCTCTGTAAATTACTTATTATAGGGTATATCTCTCCTAGCATAAATATAAAAACTGTGTGCAAAGATTTATCTATCTTGATTTTTTTGTCAGAACATACATCTCAGGATTTAACACTTGTGAATCAGTTAGGTGGAGAAGGGCTTTGCCTGAAAAAGTCATTGTTAAAACAGAACTCAGGCCTTTACCCAGTATGCCTCGTAAAAATATTAGCATAATGCTGTAAATATACTTAATATTTTGATATATGTGAATTGTGTTTATTAAAAATAATATACACTTTTTAATTTTCCCTGTGAATTGCTTATTATAGAGTATATCTCTCCTAGCAAATATATATAAAGTGTGTGCCAAGATTTTTTATCCATCTCCTTTTGATTTAGTTGTCAGAACATACAACATCTGGTACAGCTAAAGCCCATAGTTTTAGACATTTTTCTTTCATCGCACTCTCAGTCTGCACATCATTAGTACAATTCAGATGGAAATTTCATAGAGATGCAATATTGCTAAAAGATTGTACGTCCCCAGAAAATTTGACCCCCCCAAATTTGATTTATTTAATATATTTGCATTTTAATGGTTTTTCTGAAAGGGCAATCTTCTAATCAAGATGGGCTGCTGTGGTTTTACTGAGTAATTCACAATTTTCAACTCATTTGTATGTGTTTGTTAATATGCAGTATGAATATTTACACAATGTACAAGCACATATGGATTATGTTTACCTGAAATGCATGTTTAAAAATTTGAAAGACTGAGCATTTGGTATTTTGGTTACCTTACAGATGTTAGTCCTTTAGTTAATTATATTCCACTGAGTCAGTCTCCCAATTTCAAGGTTAATAATAACTAACTCCTGTGTGGTACCCTAATGTTTATAGTACTCTTCACATACATGAACTTATTTAATAGCATTCCTGAACCTTTGGGAAGGTTCAATAATCCTAAGAAGCTACAAGTAAACCACTTTAAAGAGCCAGCTCTTCCCCGCAAGCCTCTATCATTAACCTTCAAAGATGGAAGTTCCAAAGCTAATTCTGAATAAGCTGTTAGATTTAGGTAGTGGACATTGTCAGTGGATGTGGTCAGAGGGTGACCTACTATCTGATATGGCCAGATTGAATTCTGGCACTCTCCCCTCTCACCAGCCCCAGCCTCCTGCCAAACTCCACTTTCTAGGTTCGATTGACACAAATGTGTTTTGTTCCCCTCCAATGCCTCTTTCGTAGTCCCCTAGTTCTCCACAGGAATTGGTACAGTCTCCCTAATCACTGAGACAGGGTGCCTATTTGTGCCACCCACTGGCTACCCTGCAAAGGAACTATTGGATTTAAGGACTAAGTTCTCTCCAGCTACTGGATGGGATCTGCTCTTAATGCATTGATTTGTTGTCTGTGGTGTCCACCATACTTCTTAGGATAAACACCATACATACCAATTTCAAAACACTGTTACATGTCAGTCTCCATTATTCATAAGCATCATGTTTATCATCTGCCAAATGCAGATACCTCAGAATATGTATCTGTCCATATGGGACTAAAGACTCTCACAAAACATGTCACCTTCTGTGTAAAAATAAAACTATAAAAATATTAGAAGCTTAGTATATTGTCATCCTTTCTTCTTTTTCCATGTTTCAGATATTTTTCCTTGATGTTTTTGGTATACAGGTCTATGAATTATAATACACATATAGTTCAGATCATCACCATAACAACCAAGATGCAAGACAGTTCCATCAGTCCAAAGAACTTCCTCGTGATATTCTTTCATGGTCACACCAAAGCCCTGGGAACCACTGATTTGCTCTCTGCCACTACAGATGTGTCTTTTTAAGAATGATATAAAAACAGAACAATACAGTATATAACCTTTTGAGACTGGCTTCCTTCCTGAAGTATAATGTCTTTGAGATTCATCCAAATTATGGAGTTTTTTTTTCTTTTATTGTTCATTAGTATTCTATTATATGGATATATCACAGCTTGTTTACTCAAATATATTGTTGAATACATATAATGGTTTTTTGGAATTGGTATAACATTAAAAATTGTCAGTATGATGCAATAGAAATACCTTGGGAACTAGCCAGATCTAGATTCAAACATCAATTCTGCTGCTTATGAATTGTGGGCAAGTAGGAAAGTACTCTGACACTCAAAATTTGCAAAGCAGGGAGTAATGATATTAATTTCATAGGGTTTTCAAAATAATTAAATAAAATTAAAGCATGTAAAGTGTCTGTCACATAGCAAATAGCCAAACATGTCTATTTTTCCTCCCATCTGTCATAAAGTTGAGGTAGCCTGGTATATATGTTTAGAAATTGTTATCATCCTGATTCATAGGTGTGGAAATTCTTAATACTGATTTTTTTATGACTGATTTTGTTAACAGACCAGAGATAATCTATTGTACTATGCATAATAGAGATCTTTGCATATCATAAATTCTTAACAAGTAAGTTTCTATACAAGTGCAAAACACTAGGTTGCATGACTTTCTAGTACAAGGTTGTCTTATGGAGTGAGTTCCTAGAAGCCAGGAATTTGGTAAATCTGTTTGAAATATAACCAGCAGAACTGGTGACACCACGTAATCTGATGCTGATAAGTGATTGATGCAAATTTTATCTGTTCCTTTTCATGAAGTCATATCCAACTGGAAAGAGGGAAGCAAAACTTAAGGCAAAAAAGGCTTGGGTGGTCCAGACAGCATTAGGAAAGTCTTCTGATGAAGCTGATTTCTAAGCATCCTTATGTCAGTTGATACTGGACCCCATCGCTTGTCAGTAATTGACTTGTTGCAATTCCTGAAGCATAGCATATGACTTTATCAGTATGAGCAAGAAGATGCAATTAAATTTCTAATCCAAAGTTAAAAAATATGAGTGTGCTTATTCCAAACTCCTCATATTTTGCCATTTCCTACTTCTGGCTATAAGTAAGAGTGACCTTCATTATCAATATTTATAGTATGAAAATCACATTGAAGAGGGTTTTAGTGGAGTTGTTTTGCCAAATAAATAATTAGAGTTAGTGCCATTAATTCAGTTTTAACTCGTGCTTTTTGACTTTTATAATGAGGTAATAAAAATTAACTTTGTCTCACACTTAACTTTAAAGAGTTCAAATCTGTCAGATTGGGAGGCATGATATCATTAAAAGTGAGTACATATGATATATTTCTCAATGTTATAATTTATGAGATCACCTAGATAGTTCAGCAATAAAGCATACCTACATGACCTTGTATAGACTGATGCAATTAAAGTTGTCAGTGAGCAAGTCTTTTTCACCTAAAGAAATGGCAACTTCACATAGTTCAACCTAATAAAACATCCCAAGATGTTGACTTAGGAGAGCTGTGGGTTCTTCTAAGTAGAATTTAGTGTGTAACACCCTCCGAAGTAGAGTCTAAGCTACTCTGGGAGCTGTTATAAACTAAATTGTATCCCCCTAAATTCATGTGTTGAAGACATAAGTTGCAATGTAATGGTATTTGGAGACAGGGTTTTTAAGGAGGTAATTAAGGTTAAATGAGGTAGTAAGGGTGGGGCCCTAATCAGGTTCGACTTGTGTCCTTATGAGAAGCAACACCAGAAATCAATGTCTCTTTGTGCACACACGAGGGGAAGGCCATGTGAGGACAGGGCAAGAAGGCAGCCAGCCACAAGCCAGCAAGAGAGGCCTCACCAGAAACCAATCCTGATGGGTGTCTTTGTCTTAGACGCCCAGTGTTCACAAATATGAGAGAATAAATTTATATGGTTTACAGTCTGTTGTTATTTTGTTATGGCAGCTCAAGGAGACCCTGATACAGGTGTCTACACCCAATTCTCCTCTAATCTCCTGGTTAGGTAACCAAGACAGATTATCAAATATTAAAGGGATATAGGGGCACCTACTCTTCAAACCTACAGCCTCATCTGCAGGTCCACTGAACACCAAAATGAAAACTCTGTGTCACTCAAGAGCAACTTCCATTTCTATTTCCAAAAGAGTCATTTTATGCTTCTGTAGAATTACAATTATGTTAGGTTTAAAAGTCTGCAGACTCAAGCTTGAAATTTCTTGAGGTCTCTGTACTGCATGCTGTAACAGCACACGGAAGTCCTGTGCTTATCATGTATTTTGTCCACTTTGTCCCAAATTCACTTTGCCACATCCCTGACATGCCACCATTAGCGACTTATATCCTAAAAGTTAACAGGGCTTAAAAGTGAAACTGCAAATACACCTGTGGCAGATCCCTTTGTAACACAAGTTACAAAGTATATTTGTATATGCTCTCTCATTTACTTCTCTCAACCAAAAACACACATTGTTGTTAGGCCCATTATGCAAACTGAAATTTCCCACATAAACTTTTATTCCTTAACATTTATGTTAATCAGGTAGATACATAAAGAAGCTTTTTTTTTTTTTTTTTTTTTTTTTTTTTTTTTTTTGAGACAGTATGTCACTCTGTCACCCAGGCTGGAATACAGTGGCACGATCATGGCTCACTGCATTCAACCTCCTGGGGCTCAAGGGATTCTCCCGCCTCAGCCTCCAGAGTATCTGAGACTATAGACACACACTTCCATGCTCAGCTAGTTTTTTTTTTTTTTTCTGTAGAAATGAGGTCATGCTATGTTGCCCAGGATGGTATCAAACTCCTGGGCTGAAGTGATCCTTCTTCCTCTGCCTCCCAAAGTGCTGGGACTTCAGGTGTGAGGCACCTCACCTGGCCAAGAAGCAACATTTTACAGTAGAACAACACCTGGACTAAGATTCAGAGAACCTACATATGGGACATGCTTGGAATCCTTTCTCATAAAAAGTCATTTAGATAGAGTTAAATATAATAGATACAGATACACTCAGTCCAAAGAACTAAGCTACTTGATAATGATAAAAACATGACTTTGTCTTGCTGAAAATAGTAATAGTAATAAAGTAAACTGGAAATTAGAAAACCAAGAGGTTCTCTTCCTTGCTCTGTAGTTACATGACCTCAGACAATTAGTTAATTACTTTGGGACTGGTTTCTTTGTTTAAGATGAATGGGATTCAAATTGTAGCTCAATCCAAGGTTCACTTCTGGCTCTTCTTGTCTTTGAGAATGATAACAGACTTAGGAAAAACAGACCTTCTTCCTTCATGCTCTGTCTAGTTTCCTAATCATCTGCTTTGAATGAGGTATTCTGTCATGAAGAATGAAAAGGTGGACGAACTGCAATTGTCTCAAGGGCGTTTTTCCATAAAAATTTCAGATGATTTTCAGAATGCTATTTTGGTGATGGTGAAAACCCTGCCCTAAATTTCATCACACTTGCATGGATTACCAAATTATGAGGCTATATTCTCCCCAAGAGTTTACAACTATAAGCAAGGAATATAATTTTCATTAAGGAAAGAAAATAATGTCTTAATTGTCGAATTGGAAGATACTAAGTCATGGAAAATTTTAACTTTAAAAATATAATTATTGGCCGGGTGCAGTGGCTCACGCCTGTAATCCCAGCACTTAGGGAGGCCGAGGTGGGTGGATCACCTGAGATCAGGAGTTCAAGAACAGCCCGGCCAACCTGGTGAAACCCATCTCTAATAAAGAATACAAAAAAAAAAAAAAAAAAATTAGCCAGGCATGGTGGTGTGCGCCTGTAATCCCAGGTACTCAGGAGGCTGAGGCAGGAGAATCACTTGAACCCGGGAGGTGGGGGTTGCAGTCAGCCAAGATCATGCCACTGCACTCCATCCTGGGTGATAAGAGCAAAACTCCATCTCAAAAGAAAATATATAGATAAAATTATTTAGGCCAGGTGCAGTGGCTCACACTTGTAATCCTAGCACTTTGTGAGGCCAAGGCAGGAGGATAGCTTGAACTCAGGAGCTCAAGAACAGCCTAGGCAACATAGTGAGATGTCCTCTCTACAAAAAAGTCAAAAAATAAGCCAGGCATAGTGGTGCACACCTGCTACTAGCTACTCAGGAGGCAGAAGTAGGAAGATGGCTTGGGCCCAGGAGGTCAAGTCTGCAGTGAGCCATGATCACACCACTGCACTCCAGCCTAGGTTACAGAGTAAGACTTTGTCCCAAAATAATAATAATTAATAATAGGTATTTATATACTGTACCACTATGAAATTAAACAAAGTCATTTTGAAAGAAAGTTGGGGAAAATATTTGGAAGAGAAGCATATCACTGTGAATATTGTTTTGTTTACTTTTCTGAGTATCACTGTTATTGTATCAGTATTTCTAAAGACATTTCATTATATCAATCAACCATTATAACCAATGCCTTAATGTGTAATGATGCTTTACATGTTCAATTAATGGAGAAGTACAAAATATTTCCACTTGTTTAGTCACTGATGACTTGCTTTAATACATCTTTAGGCTAATATAGATCTCTAATAAAGATAGAAGAACATGAATAGTAAAAACTCAATTAACTTCATAAAAGTCTCATAAAAGAGGGTATCCTGGGGAACTACAGCTTTTATTAATGGAAACCCTCTTTTTTTGTCAGAACTCTTAAATTAGTAATCAAAACATGCTGAATATACTGCATTTATCTTTGATGATCTGACACAGGGGTCATTATTTTAATGTTCAGTTCTTACTGTTCATTACTGTAGCAGAATAAGATGTAGAAGATTGAATTTTTTAAGTGCTGATGGCAGGGTAAACTCTGGACATTTTGTAAAAAAGTGCCTGAAATATGTTTGTTTGGTTTTTTTTGAAACAACAACAAGACTATTTATTTAGTGACTACTATACGTCAGAAAGGGGAGGGTGCCATTTTACTCACAAATTTCTGATCCTCACAACTATCTCCACTTTACTGAAGAGGTGTAACAGCATTAGTTTTGGTTTACTTCTCTTTCAAAAAGTGGTGTGCAGAATGCTATTATGTTCTCCATTTAATTGAGGCTTCCAGTGTGGCAGGGGGTCCAGTTATGAATAAATCAGGTTTTCTTTAATCAAGATTATGAACCTTGATTTGTTCATCTGCTCTTGATCCCAATTTTTAAAGATGAAAATTAATAGTTGATTATGGTCCAAGTATGAACATAAAGAATGATTTTGAGTGCCTAGTTTCTGTCATATTTTTATTTCAGTCATTTACCTAGTACAGGACACTGAAGGACAACCAGGCAAATGCTGATTAGCATTCATATTCTGTAGCTTTGACAAAGAACCTGCAGCTGTCATCAGCTTAGTTGCCCCATGTGTTCTGTATCAGTGCTAAAGAACCTTTGTTTCTCAAAGTATTAACAGGACTTGTGATTTAGTTTAGAGTGGTCCTCATTTATCATAACACAAATAATGACTTTCAAGTGTCTTTAAGAAACATGAAGTTACAAAAACACTTCTGTAGGAATGCTGCCACAATTCCAAATGGATCAATGAAAGTTTTGCTGATTCAGCAGTGGCAGAATTATACCAGTGTAGGTGATGAATAACAATCACGGTAATGATCAGTGGCTATCATGAATGGCCTAGGCTCTGTAAGGCACTTCGGTGAAGTAGGAAACATTATCCTCATTTTAGGATACTGTAGACACTGAGAAACTGAAATGACCTGGTCAAGCCCCACCATCATGATTCTACAGTGCAAAGATACAAACTCTGATCTGTTGAATCCTCAATCCTTGCATTTAACCACCATATTTCACAGACACACTCTTATGTACTTTTCTTAGTAATTGTTATAGTTATTCTCAGGGAATTTGAATATTTTGAAACGTCCTCTGATTTTATAGACTCATGGATTTATACTTAACAATGTGTATTTTTATGATTAACGCATATAGTAAACAATCCAATATTCACAGATGTGAAAACAGACCAGGCAGTGATGAATCTGAGTTTTTGTGAGTTGGAACCCAGTGATGGGAAGAAAACCCAGGACCTACTTAGATTAGTCATTCTCTTTTCCTGATCACATATTTTCTAATGCAGATTTTCCCAATGCTTTACTATTTATGAAGCATTTTATAAATATAAGCCTTTTCAACATCTTTGCATAGTTAAGATTCATTCACCCAATTTTAGAGATGAGCAAACTGAGACTCAGAGAGACTAAGTAATTGCCAGGTTTACACAGTAAACATTATCAGCACGTTCTAATTAACTTTTGCTAACTTAATAATTTAAAAATGTTATGTTCACATAGGAGTGTCCCCTTACATATTAGTTAAGTATTTCATTTCTTTCCCAGCCTTAATATTTTATTTTATTTTAGCTCTTTTCACCTGGTCCATTAATTTCACATCTGTACCTTCAGTGAAATATAACTAGATTCTCTAATAAAATATACGCTCTGTTTGTGATAACTGTGTTAAAAGTGAAAACTTAAAATACTGGAAATGTAGAACAGAATAAGCTATAATACAGTCGCAGAGTAAGGCATTTTAAAGACATCTCAGCGGTCCCAAGGTAAGTACGACTTGTCCAGGTCAGATGCATCTGGCCCTTGAGATAAATATCCCATAACAACTGGAAACTCAAAGACAGACACTCCAATTACTACCCTAGCTGTTTTTCTTCCTGTTTGCTTAAGAAAGCAGCTACAACCTAAATTAAGCACTGGAAATCATTTTGTGAGGATATAGTACCGTATGATGTCAATATGAAGAGGTCAAGGGTGTAATCCCAAATGTTCCTAGCTTTTCAAATTTGCCTTTCAGAATTTTGTATCTTTGAGTTTATGTGAATGTCTTTAAGCACACATTTCTTGAGTTAACCAGATTCTACATCTTATTTCTCTTATTCAAGCTTCAGGGGCATTCCTCACATCAAGTAGTCTGGGAGTTAGTAGACTAGTATATTTGTTCATTCTCCAGATTCAGTCCAATAATAAGCTGCTAGATACTGCCTTTTGTAGGCTTTTAAATAATTTTAGAATAAAATACCAGATACTCTTACTTATTCTGAAAGCAGTTACCTGGTCTATTAAAAATATCTCTTTCCAAATTTTCCCCTATGAGATCTTCCACCAATCTATATGTTAATATTTGAAGTTCCTCATTAGTTCATACTCATCTAACTTTGTGCACCCTTGAATCTCCTTAACTATCTCTAGCTCAGGTTTGACATTATGAATATAGGTTTTGTTGCTGTTGTTGTTGTTGTTTAAAGGAGAAATCTATTCTTTTGGAGATGCTTCCCTAGTTTGTCTTATGTAAAACTGTCTCAATCCTTCATATTACACCATCTCAGCTAAAATTTTTTTCTCTGTTTTTGCATATGGAATGAGAACATTTCAGGAAAATGGCTTGGCTTATGTACTATTTACCCGAAACACATGGAAATCAACATTTAACATTCTGTATTTTTTTTTGGAAATGCTCAGGTATGTCTTTGCCAACAACATTATGTCTATAAACCAATGAAGGTCAAATCCTTGGCCCTTAGAGGAAAATCTCAATCTAGCTCTCTCAACAATAAAAGATTTGTTGTATAGAACCAAACTGATAATAATCTTGAGGAGCCAGGTACAGATGTACTGTACTTTTCTAGCAGACACCTTAGGTTTTCGAAGTTAAATAGGAAGAATACACTCACTTATCTAAGCCATCAACAAATATTCAATGCTCGCCCATTCAAGGACTCTTCAGTTTGTCCTTGTACTTCCTACGAAGATAGAGGTCCCCTCCACCTTGACTTTTTGTACATCCATCTTCTGTCTGTGAAAGAAGAATTATAAACCTTATGGATGAGGACTATATCTTCCCATGCTAGTTGAGCACCTTACTAGTTCTTTTTTATTTTTAGTTGCTGTTCATCAGTTTATTGTCTATATCTGAAAAATCATCATAGAAAATTGTTTGGTTTAGCTCTCAGCAGCCCGCTCCTGAGCTCTGAGGAAGCTTGCCTTCTTTTGAGCTACCCAATCCTTCTTCTGAGCAAGGGACATTTTGGGATCCACCTCTTCTTTTTAACTTCTTTCTTGGGCTTCTTTTCATAGACCGGATTCTCTGGTACAGCAGCATGAGCTTTCTTATACATCTCCTCCATCATGTCTGGAGTTACGCTGTTCTTTATGTATTGAGAGAACTGTTTCTTGTAAGCATCTTCATCTTCTTCCAAGAGCATACAGTATTGGGGTGGAGAGAGGTGTTGGAATTGATAAATGTTTCTCCCAAGATTTGTCTTAACATTTACCATGGTTCATGTTTTATGGCGGAGAAACAAAGTGGGAGTGGGAGTGGTTAAGTCATGCACATCTAACTATAATATGAATGATGAGAAATTGGAAAATAGAAGTTATGAATTCCACATTTTTAATCTAGATTATTCACGTTGGTAGCAGCTGAGATAGGGACAGTTTGAAGGACAAGACAGTGTTTTGCTAAGACTGACAGCTATAATACATTTGAAAGCACAATGATGTGCCTAAGAATGAAATTAAGGATTCAGGCAGGATTGTAAAGGATTAAATATCAGTAGTGCTGTTTTTCATCTAGAAAGAGCCAGAAACTTAAGTAAAAATTGAGGCAGGATTCCAAGGGATTCTTTGCAGTTGGAAAGATATATTTTGGAAAAGAATTAGCTTAAGTGACTTAATAGAAAATAAAGTGAAGAAATATCTAAATAAGTGCCTACTTTGGACCAGGTAGCTCACATATTCTCATTTAATTGCCAAAATAAACCCAAACGTTAAAAAAATTACTTCATTTTGCCCCCGAAGCAGCTCAGGCTTAGGAAGGTAAAGGAATTAGCCCAAGGGCACATAACTCATGCTCTTTCATCCACCCTGAACCACTTCTATGAATATCTAGTCTGCTCAAATATTCATGGAAGGTGAATTTAATACTGGTATCCTTATAAAATGTGTTAAGATTCAATATTAACTTTGAATTTCAGCACTGGATTGTTATCCAACCATGAATCAGTCAACGACATTCTTTCACCATCTAAAACAGACAAATAATGGGGGATATTAGAATTCTGAAGGAATATAATATCTTATTCCTGAGATGGATAGCATTTAAAGGAGAAGACAGAAGGTGCACAAATCTATAAAAATATTTGCACACTTACAAAAATATGGGTTCAACCAGAATCATTTTGTAAGCAATAAAATGAGAAGAAAGTGACTGGTGATGGCTGTTGAAATGCCCTAAGTTACTTAAGGTAGGTTAGATACATTTATGTAGAAATTAAATTTTACAAAATGTGCCAGACATAATAAGCTTAGCATCATTTAATCATTATAGCCACCTTGTAAATTAGGTACTAGTATTATCTAAATTTTACTGGTGATGAAACTAAGGCAGAAAGAGTTCGGACATCATGCCCAGGCTTCCAGAGGTGGTAAGTGGCAGAGCTAGCATTTGCACGGAGGCAATACCAGAGTCCCTGCTCTTATGCTGAACTTACACCTTTTACTTCAGTGTGACCATGTAAGTATGTGGGCTGTGTTTATCCGGATTCTGACTCCTTAACCCTTGACAAATTTTCTACGTGAAAACAGTTTCCCATTGTACTTAGAGGAGTCAGTTCGTTTATTTACTCGACAAATTTTTCTTAAGTAACTATAATGTGCAATACAGTGCAGTGCTCATGCTGGGGACACAGCAGTGAACAGGTCAGACAAGGACTCTGCTGTGTTGCATGTACTGTGCTGGGCACTCCATACACATTAACAACGCAATACAATGAGTCTTAATTGTGAAAATAATGCGCACTTTCATTAGACTGAAGAAATGAGTTGCCCTTAAAAATTAACATCATTCTTCCAAAAATTGGAAAAATGTCTATAAACAAGACTTCAGGGGCATTCCTCAGCGAATGAGATAGTTTGGGGGGATTCCTACTTAGAACCAGAGTACCAGTTTAAATACCCTTACAGTCTCAGAATGATTTTCTTAATGAAGCCTTAAAACATGTATCTTTGTAGTAGTTATATTTTCATAATATAAGCTGCTCATGTCCATTTTGGAACAGCTTACTCCCACTGCCCAAAACTGCTTGTTATACACATTGCTTAGTGTTGTCTATCCTGTAGCTCTAAGTAATTAGTTGTGGAATTATGTTTACGACAATGCGGAGGGTGAGGTATGTATAATACTACATTAAAGAAACTCACACTGCCTTTACTATCCCATCCCAAAACTACCAATCATTTGCCAAATTTCAACAGATTTTTAAGCCAACAGTGTTTTGTTTGTTTTTCCTGATGATAAAGGCCCACCTCTAAAATTCATCAAGCTACAGCCTATTACAATGAACCAACATTCTAGAACCCTGCTAAGGTGATTCCAGGTTTTAATGAGCAGGGCAGGGCTCTAAAAATATTTTCCTCCTCTTGCTTGTATTCATGCTTCCTCACCTGCTCACTGGAGTAGAGGAGTGTTAGCCTGAGGCTCAAAGAAAGACCCCTTGAGAGTCTGCTGACTAAGCTTGCAGCAGGGACCCACATGGCATGACAGAACGGGCTCCTTGCATATATGCAGTTCCATAGTTAGTTACATACCCACGCATAGGCGTGGATAGCCATGGACGGATGAATTTTTGTATGCATGTGCTGTGAGCCAGCACTGGTCTCCCTCTCCTTTATCCCGACCCCTGAGGAATCCCTGCAGTTCCCTGGAATTCAGGGAATAAATAACGAGATGGGGCAAATAGTCCTTTTTCCTACCCTGGTGGCTGGGACCGCTCAGTGCCTGGAATCTGCAATGCCTCCTCTCACAAGCAGCTAATAAAGACAGACTGAAAAGATGAGCAAGAGAATGCATGGATCCAGGAAGGGGCCGCTGTACAAGAGATGATGCTTCGGGAGCCACTGGGCTATGATTTCTATTATTATTTGTATATACATATATATATACACAAAGCCCTAGGAAGCTGCAGAGGAGGCAAAGAAACCTCGCTGAGATTTTTCTAACAGCGCCTAGAAACCACCGCCAGGCTCCAGCCCCGGGCTGGGTCAAGGAATTCGAGGGATGCAGGCTGGACGCACCGGTTGAAACTCTGGGCGCCGCATCGGCACTTTGCGCCTTGGTGGGCTTTGCGCTCGGAAGACACGTCCACGCACCATTTTCCCAGGCGTTGTGCGGGTTTCTTAAACCTCTCAGCTGGTGCCTCGGAAGAGTTTCTGGAAGCTCCATCTCTACTGCCTCCCCTCCCCCCTTTTTGATTTTACCCCCGCGAGGAGCTTCTCCAGCCCCACAGCGTCCGCCCTGTGAGGGGTACAGGTGCCGCTGTCCCGCCGGCTGCCGCCCCGTCCGCCCACGCAGCGCCTCCTCCGGGCTAGCCTGGGGGATTGACCCAGCGCCGCTGCTTCTCGAATGGTCTCGTGCAGGGGCGCAGCGGCCGCTGCCCGTCGCCCGGGACTCCCCGCCCTCCCTCGCGACCCCGCGCCGGGGCGGGCGGCGCTTGCGGCGGGCAGGGGGCGGGCAGGGGAGAGCGGGCTCGTCCGGGGGTAGCCGCCTCCTCTGCAGCCTGCCGGCGCCTCGAAGCCCGGACCTGCCTCCGCCTCTTCCTCCAGCGGCTCCATCCCGCCTCCCGCACCTCGTCCTCCCGCCGCCTCCGCCGCCGCGCCCCCGGTGGCTGCCTCGGCGGACCGGGGAGGGGGCCCACCGCGTCGGCCGCCCGCTCGGCTCGGCTCGGCCCGGCCCGGGAGGCGTGCATGCCCCTGCTGCCCGCGGCGCTCACCAGCAGCATGCTCTATTTCCAGATGGTGATCATGGCAGGGACGGTGATGCTGGCGTACTACTTCGAGTATACGGACACGTTCACCGTGAACGTGCAGGGCTTCTTCTGCCACGACAGCGCCTACCGCAAACCCTACCCGGGCCCGGAGGACAGCAGCGCCGTGCCCCCCGTGCTCCTCTACTCGCTGGCCGCCGGGGTCCCCGTGCTCGTGGTAAGCCCGGGGGCGCTCGCCCTCGTCGCCGACTCCCTGATCTCGCCCCTCGCCTTCGGGGTTGAGGCCCCTCTAAGGGTTGGGGCGCAGTAGGTTTTGCCTTCTAAGTTCCTCCAAGTTATGGGCAGCCCCTTCCCCAGAGGACATTCTAGGGCGCGTGAGGGGTGGGTGCGAAGGAAGCCCCCAGCTCTTCCCACACGTCACCCCCGCACACCCCGCGGTGGCTTCAGCGTTGGGTGACTGGGCGGGGATGGAAGGGAAGAGGGGCCGTAGGTGGTGAGGAGTGGGGATCCGGGTTGCAAAGGAGGTGAGCTTTGGGGGTGAACCTTGATTCCATCCACTTTGTGGCCTTGACTCGCTCACTGCCTCCTCTTCGATTGCGCCTGGAAGAAGAGCAGCGGCGGGCGGGCCGGCGAGGAGAGAGGGGATCAATTGCTGGGGTGTGGAAGGGACTCCCACTTCCCGAGTCGGGGCACGTATTTCTATTTCGCCACCTCCCTCCTTTTCAGATGAAAGTGCCAATGGGACTAAGCTGACCAGGGAACAAATATCTGAAAAAAGAATTTGAGAATTTCTAAATGAAGAGGCCTCAGCACCAGTGCTTTGCTGAAAAGCAGGAGCTGTACCTCAATTACAAGAGCACTTCATATTTATTTAAAGGCTGCTCCGCTCCCTGGGCAATTTAAGTCCTTTTCTCTTAGAACCTCACAGAGCATGCCTTTTGGATTTATTGAGTGTATGTGTGTGTGAGAGAAAGAATGACTATACAGATACACGCACGTGTATACACACACCTCACATATATACATATGAAATTATTGGGGATAAGTTACACATAATAATATTAATTTTATTATAGTAATTTACACATGTGAATATGCTACATATTTATTCTTAGGAGAATTGTTGGTGTTTCTTTAGAAAACCTGATATTTTATGGTTCCTTTAATATTGACAAAGTATTGGAGGTTCCCTTCCTGTGATGCGCGCTCTCTCTCTCCCTCAACAGATAACAAACGGGAAATAAGAAAATGAAGGGGAAAGGAAGAATGAAGTTTTATTTTCAGTAGCTAAATGTGTAAATTGAATGTTAAGAATGTCTGTTGAATCCATTAAGTTTGGGTATTCATCTTTTTTTTAATTTTAGGAGCAATGACTTACTAATTTGTAAAATAATGAAAAGTTCCTAACACATAAGATAGAAATCAGTGAACAAATCAAGGAATTTCTTGATAACCTTAAAGTAACTTTATCACATGTCCTGTGATAGTTGACTTCAAATTGCCTGTCATAATGGTTTGGAATGTGTTAGACCTTGCCCCAGATAATGTTTTACATATATATATATATATATATATGTAAAATAAGTTGCTAAAATGTGTTAGAAGCCACAAATCCAGCCTTCATGTTTGTGTTCTCTTTTCTCCATTTGACAAGCTGGCAGAGGAAAAAAAAGGTCGATTTTTGGGGGCCCTTTTTACTTTCTGGAGATCGGGGTTTCCCATGTACATTTTTTCCAGGAGACTAAATAGCTCAGATATTTTTCAAGGATTGTTTTAAAGAAAAAGGAAGAGCCTGTCACTTTCAGCTCATTGGTTTGGTCATAGCTATAATCAATAATGTCTGTAACTCATCCTTTAATTACCATTCTATGTCTTATTTAAATAAGATAGCACTTTTCAGTCCTAACCATCCAATCATGGTGGCAGGTGCTAGTTAGAGACGAGAGCACACTCACCCAAAGATTTGGATGATTCTCCACTTAGGAGGAATGTAGGACGGAGAAAAAGAATGAATTAGTCACTATTTAGTGCCTACTCTATTTTGGGTACCGAATAGTCATAGTCACGTATATTTCTCAGAGCAGCTCTTTCAGGAGATATTATCTCCAATTAATATTTGAAGAAAGTGAGGTTCAGATAATAAGGAATATCTGAAAACAAAAAAAAGGTGGGTATGGCATTTGTATGCCTATAGGACTGATGCCTGAATGCCATGCGACTTCCATTGCTTCCAAAGCTTGTTCTCTGAAAGAAGGTGGAAGCTGGCTGGTCAGGCAGGCATTGAGAATATAAGTGGATAGATTTTTCTGAAGTCAGAATCCAACTTGATTTCGATGTTTTGGCTTTTAGTTCTTTTAGGTACAAGAGAATGGGTTTGGGAATCAGTTTAGAAGAGAAGGAAGTGGTAGGTTTGGGAGGATGGCTGTGCTGCTGGCGTTTGTTTTCCCTTCTGCTTCTAGGAATAGTGCACTCTGTCACCATGTGAGGAGCTGGGAGCAGTAAGGGCAGCTCTGCCTCTCCACTCTTCTCAAGAACGCTGGGTTAGCATGCTCACTTGGGCATCAAAATAATAATAATAATATTAACAGTACCCATCATTTGTTGAGTTACTACTTTCTTCCATACTCTAATAAACTTTCTACATACCTTATATCCTTCTAATATTTGCATTATCTCTGAAAGCAATAATTATTATTCTTATCTAACATTTGAGAACATGATGGCTTAGAAAGATTAAGTATCTTCTCGAAGGACCAAGGCTAAGAATGTTACACCCAGAATTCTCCCCCTACTCTGTCATACTCTCAAGTGTGGTTTTTCTATTACAGGATGAAAATTCAATTCGCTCATGAATCGTTCTTCTAAATAAATGCCTCAAATAGTCTCTTTTACATTTTTTGTCCTGTAGTAATAAAGCTTCATATATCTATATATCTATATATCTATATATATCTTTAACTTTCAAACTCATTTCTAGTTCTTGAGGGTAATTTTGAAAAGTCGTTCTCCTCACTACCACAGTCTACAGATTTGTTTCATACTTGCTAAATTCATTTATGTAAAAATTAAAAACAATATATATTTTGAATTTTATCACTTTTATATAATGCTGACTAGGGCTCAGGTTCCGAGTCTAGTAAATTTGAATTTAAATCCAAAGTACACTCTGCTGCATTGTTAAGAGTTGGGGGTCGGTTGCGGTGGCTTACGCCTGTAATCTGAGCACTTTGGGAGGCTGAGGCGGGTGGATCACAAGGTCAGGAGATCGAGACCATCCTGGCTAATATGGTGAAACCCCGTCTGTACTAAAAAGTACAAAAAATTAGCCCAGCATGGTGGCGGGCGCCTGTAGTCCCAGCTACTCGAGAGGCTGAAGCAGGAGAATGGCGTGAACCCAGGAGGTGGAGCTTGCAGTGAGCAGAGATCACGCCACTGCACTCCAGCCTGGGCCACAGTGCAAGACTCTGTCTCAAAAAAAAAAAAAAAAAAAAAAGAGTTGGGAACTCTACTTGCTGTGTAATCTTGAACAATCTATTTAAGCTCTTTAAGCCTCAATTCCCTTATTGACAAGGTTTTGAATATCAAATCAGTTATAATATGTAAATGTCATCTTTGGCCCATAGTTGATACTCCATAAGAGTTCACTAGATCATTAACATTATTGTTATTAAGAAAATAATAATTCAGTAAAAATTTATTGAATTCATGTGTTCCAAGCATTATATCTGGCTGAGTAGAGGTTACAAAGGCAACTTCAGAAGTAAACCATAGTAACTGATCCTAAGGCATTTACAGTCTAATTTGTGAAATTAGATAAACATACCGCAGATCATAATATAAGTAATTATGACAGAAGTTATACATATGTATGTATATATGCATATCCATGCATCTGTATATACCACAAAGACCTCTAGTGGTTCAGAAGAGGAGGAGATAGATCACTTTTGTTTGGAGACATGAGGAAAGGCTTCATGGAGAAGATGGTGGTATTTAAGGTGTGTCTTGAAGGAGAGACTGAAATGGAATTTGAGTTAGGACATCACTCCGTGAACAGCTCCGTGAACAACCCCTTGGAGGCAGCAAATGGAGACTGCACTCTTGAAACAGCAGTTGGTTTGTTTGTTTCTAGGAGTGGTGTGTGGGGAAAATGGCGTATACATCTGAAGGTGAAGGCTGGGGTCACATTGATAAGACCTGAAATGCCATGCCAGGCTGAGAGATTTTCTCAGTTTGGTAGGAATTTAGCAGAGATAAAGTTTGATGGGTGGTGGTTTAGGACATTTTTTTAGGTAGCAGTGTATAGGACTCTAATGTTATCAAAGTACATAATTTCAAACTCTTCATCTCCAAGTTTATTTTGCATTGTCTAATATTACTTCAATTGCATTTTCAGAAAATGCCTGTAATTTGGGCTTATTTACAGAGATGATATAGTTTATAAACTCTTTGAAAATAGGTACTGTTCAGTTTGTTCCGTATAGCATTTGCCAGAGCACTGGACATTGCTTGTACAGATATAGGTTTAGTTAGTGATCCTTGGTGTTCATTGATGAAAAGAACTGGTGATGACAGTGGTTTCTGCTCCCCAAATTTGGATACAGTGGCCACTAGCAGCTATTGTTCCTTAGATCTCTGAGCAACATAGATGATTTAAAGGAAATGAAGCTAGATCACCATCTTCACAAAGCTAGAATAAAGATAAAACCAGCACCAACCAAGGCAGCCCCGGACACTGAGCACGGCAGGTTTGAACATTAAGGTACATCTCAGATTATTTATATCTGCCACTCCAGGAAGCTCCCTCTGGACCCGGAGACTCAGATTTGAGAAATGTAGCTACTGCTGCTATCCCAAGGGTGCTGGCGTCATTGTATGTGGTACAGATAGATGATAGAAAGTCATCTCATACCTAGAGCTCCCCATTGGATCAACCTGCCTAAAGCTTTCCCATAGACCTCTTTTCCCCCAAACCCTGCCTTGGGCATCACTGCCCATCCCCATTCCTGGAACATTCCTGTGGTGTGGTGTAGGAGAAAAAGCACAGACATGGGTTTCAGATGTGTCTGGATTCTTATCCTGGTTTCTCCCACTTACTAGCCATGTAACCTCAGTCAAAATGTTCTCATTCATAAACTGAACATAAAAACACCCACCTCTTGGAGACTCAGTACATGCACAGGTTAAGATCACAGATTCTGGAGCCTTCTTGGGTTTGAAGGCCAGATCTGCTACTTTCCAGCTGTGAGAATTTGAGCCAGTTAGCCTCTCCATGCCTCCGTTTTCTCTATTGTAAAATTGAGGTAAATATAAGTACTGGCCTCACAGGATTACTGAGTATGAAATGGGTTAACATGTGTAAGTATCAGAGCAGTGCCCAGCTGTATACGTGTTAGCTCCTATTAGGCTTTCCAAGGCTGTGTTGATTAATCAGGAAACCTCTTTAAAGCACCTAGCAAACTACTTTTGTTTGTTAGTGGATTCCAAGGCTGGTAAGAAATTAAATGTGGATAGAAACCACCTAGTTTAGTCTACTGACCCTCACAAATTGGGAGTCTGAATAGGAAGAAAAGCAAAACTTAAGCAGAATTCAGTTCTTAGAATGAAATTAATGATTCCTATCTTTGGTGATTCCTCTGTTTGTCCAAGTGGGCTAACATTAGCTAAAATTGGTCATGCATTTCTTATACACCAGCCACTGTGTTAGGTGCATTTAACCCATTGCTTCATTTAATACTCCCCAGGATAGTACTTTCCTTAATCATATTGGGGACTAACATTAAATATATTTATTTTATAAATGAGAAATAGAAGTTTAGTGAGATTACTGTATGCCAGACTCTAATTATTTAAATTCATTAATGTAATCAATTTTCACAACAAATTTATGAAAGAGATTTGGAAGAGGTTAGATGACCAATCTGGAGTCCCGTGATGGCAATGGCAGAATCACCAAAGGCTGTGCATTTCATTTTTTGTTATATACTTTTATCCTAACATGTTAATTAGTCTTTAAAGATTTTACTCATAGTGATTCAATACCAGGAGTCAAAATTTTCTCAAACCTTTTATCCTCGATTTCAATGTTCCTGCTTCGATGGAAAACTTCGTGTTCTATTGTAGATGATGATTTCAATGGGTGGTGTAGGAAATCGTTTGTTTCCTATTAAGCTTGGAAATGTTGTAGAGGAGTAGGTGGCAGCAGAAGGGATTCAAAGATATTTCTATTGTTTTGATTTAAAGGCATGTGTCTCATCTCAGTAACACACACTACTACAGTGCTATAAGCACCACATTTATGTGGAACCACCCTCTGGTTCTAGATCTGCAAACCGTGGTATATGGAGAGGTGGAGGTACTTCTGTTTCTAAGGCATGCTTTTTAAAATGAGACCTGGCACTAGATTTGGGGGTGCAGTGACTCCTTCTTGTGTCTCTTAGGATTTTGGTTCACTTAGATACTTTCACTCATACTCATTTATTTTCTCCCTTCTTTCCTGTTTCCCTCCCTTTCTTTTTCCCTTTCTCTCTTCATTCCTCTTTGTCTCTTTTTCCACTTATTTTCTCTCCTTTGCATACTGCTAAGGAGATGGTGATGCTGAGGGAAAAGCAAAGACCCATAACACAAGTTAGTGTTTTTTTCTCCCTTCACCTCTTCCACCATTCTCTCTCTTTCCTGTTCCTGTCTCTCCCTCTGTCTTTCATTGCTCACTATCCATGTGGCTTCTCTTGCCAGTTCCTTATCTGAAAAATATTGACTTATTTCTTCCTACTTTTCAGTGCTGTTGTGAGAATGAAATGGTTGAGAAAACACTGTGGAGACAATAAACCACTTCATACATATAAGGAAAATATAATGTGAGCAGGTTACATAGGTTATGTAGCTACCTGGTGATTAGAGATGGTTAGCACTGCTTGCAGCACTACTTTGCCAGCCTTAGTCTGTGGTGTGGAAAAATAAGTAAGATTTTTATACTTTTTTTCCTGATTTTCCTATAGAAAGAATAGCAAAGATTAAAAAAAATGTAAAATGGTCTCCTAATTATTAATGCAATACCCAAGGCTGTTTTCAAAATATTTCAATAAGCTCTGAGTATTGTCAACATGATTAGAAAGAATCATCTCGTTCATTTTGTAATTTGAAATAAATAATGTTTCTAGGGAGCATAGCTGATACCATGTATTAAGTATGTCGTGTATCATATTAATTTTTAAATTGGTACTGTGCCACAAACACATTATTTGCAAAAGTTTTGAAAGACGACAATGTATCTACTATGTAATAGGTATAGTGCTATTGCCTGGGCTTCTAAACTAAGTAAGGCATATCTCTGCCCTTCGGAAGTTCAGACACAAATACTTAAAATTACATATCCAAGCCTCAGTTTTTTTAATCTGTAAAATTGAAATAATACTTAACCTGATACCTGATAAGAGTTAAATGTTTACATGCTCTAAGTGCTTGATAAGTGATAGCTAGTTTGTTTAACATAAATGCTAATAATTTTTATTGATAATGCAGAGCAAATGACATTATGTGTACTTAATCATTTTTGTTGAATGAATGAGGTAAACCATTTACTCTTTAATCCTTTCAGATAGCATATGTAGGAACATATCCAGGGAGCTTTAGCAATTTGCTCCAGTTGGTAAATGACATATCTAGGATCTGAACCTATTACTTCAGGTCCAATGCTCTGTTGGCTGCAGTTGCCCACTGATTTGATTTATAGCATAAATGATGGCATTCCTAGCAGGCAAGGGAGAGTTAAAACATATTGAGTATACATCAATATGTTCTTACAATATCCACATGCTTGTTAATATATAAGTTTAGTTACAACCAAACATAAAAAGAAGAAAATAATCTATGTTTAAAGATAAAAGTTTATTGATTCCTAAGACCAGTGGAATAGCCAGTAGAACTAAATTTTCCCAGCTCATCATTCCCATTTATACAGGTTGAGAAGGTAAGTTCTGAGGTCAGAGTTAGGATCTTAACCTATAGTTAGCAGCACCCTTATAACAGACTTTGGAAAATCCTAAGGAGTATCATTATTATGAAAGATATTTTAACATATGTGAAGTGGAGTTCTATATTCAGTACTATTTAAACTTTTTATGAGAATGCCAGTTTTCACTCAGCAGGCTGGTTACTTTTTTAGTCTTATTATGACAGATGTAGTTTAAGAATCACTGTCAGTAAAATCACCATTTTTTTTTTGGTGGCAAAAACAGGACTCTAGAGTTTTATTCTCCAGGCCAGGTACATTTGAAACTCTGTAGATAATTTATTATGGGATTTTCTCACTGATACAACATGTAAGAGTTAAGCATGTGTATGTATGTGTGGGTGGGGGTAGTGTGTGTGTGTGTATAATACATTTGTAGTTTCTTGTATGAATTCATTTTTATGTTCCTTTCTTCTCACCTCTATTATGCTTCCCTCACCCCCACAAAACCAAAAAACAACTTCCTGGAATATTCTGATATATTCTTCCAAGCTAGCACCAATGCCTTTATGTAGGTCTCTTGGACTCTCTCGGTTGAATAACTGCATTCTCTTCTATGATCCTTTCATCATTTATACAAGTTGTGAAACTCAAATAACTTTATATTATACTTTATATTGTATTTTATTTACATTTCCATAACTAGACTTGAGCATCTCAAAGTCATGTGGTGTTATCTGATTCAAGCCAATTTGGTCATGCCCAGCTTTTAGGTTATTTTTACTAGATAAGGTATCCAGACACCAACTGAAGTTCATGGTGATGATGTTATAATGAATTAAATTCAAGTGTCAGAACAAATTCTGCTGTGCATAGTTATTTAATAACAACTTATTAAGCAACAGTTTACATATTCCGTTCTCTAAGTTCTCTAAGTTCAGTGAATTCCCATCTCTCCGTCCTTGAGAAGTTTTTAGTTCATGAAATCCTGTATGAAAGTGTGGGCACAGCCACAGTGGGATTCTGGGTCCCCAAGTTGACATGCTCCAAGCAGAAACTGTTTTAAACCAAGGGCTGGACTCTAAATCCATTAAGAATAAGCCACTGGGGGAGAGGGTGCAGGCCTTACTAGAGTCCTGTACCCTATTCATTCAAGAGTGGGAAGTATCTCTAAGCTATTTTAGTTAACCCACATAGCTTGAAAGTCTCTTTTTAAACTTTTATTCTAGGTTCAGGAGGTACATATGCAGGTTTGTTATAAGTAAATTGCATGTCACAGTGGTTTGGTGTACAGATTATTTCATCACCCAGGTAATAAGAATAATATCCCATAGGTAGTTTTTTGATTGTGACCCTCCTCTCACCCTTCACCTTTAAGTAGACTCCAGTGTCTATTGTTTCCTTCTTTGTGTCCGTATGTGCTCAGTGTTTAAGTTGATTCCGTTTCTTTGCTATTGTGAATAGTGCTGGGATGAACATACATGTGCATATGTCTTTATGATAGAGTGATTTATATTCTTTTGGGTGTATATCCAACAATGGGATTGCTGGGTCAAATGACAATTCTGTTTTAAGTTCTTGGAGAAATCACCAAAATGCTTTCCACAATGGTTAAACTAATTTACATTACAACTAGCAGAATATAAGCATTCCCTTTTTCCTGCAACCTTGCCAGCATCTGTTATTTTTTGACTTTTTAATAATCGCCATTCTGACTGATGTGAGATGGTATCTCATTGTGGTTTTCATTTGGATTTCTCTAATGATTAGTGATGTTGAGCTTTTTTTCATATTGTTGGCTGCAAGTATAACTTCTTTTGAAAATCTTTGATTTTACCAATGAGTTCATCTTTAGCATTCATCATGCGAATTCAGTCATTACTTTCATCAATGAAAAATTATTTTTTACATCCACAATGCTAATTAAATCATTGGTAATTAACATGCAGATAGCAAAAAGACTTTGGAGTGGGACCTTTCTGATAAAATGCTGGTGACTATGTAGGACTTGGCATTTTGATAGCATTTTAGCTGACTACTCTCCTTAAATCAGAATATAAACAAACTGGTACATACATATCAGACAGATTATGATGAAGTGTTTTAAAGTAAATTACAGACTTCATAACTTAGGAACTAGGTCTTCTTTGTCCTCATTATTTCTAGAATAGACATACAAAATTTGTTAGCTAATGGATAACTTAATAATTGTGGAAGTGATTGAATTTTATTTGCCATATTGCCACAATTACATTTGCTAGTCTATTGAATTTTTCAAGTTTTCATTAATTTGTTGATGACCTGTTTTGTGTTTGGCATGGCATGGAAATATCTAAAACACTTGGAATTGAAACAGTGTGGAAAGAATGGAAGTACAAAAAGAGGAGAGTAAAGGAGGGAACTTTTTCTGCTTCCATTCTTGCTGCCCTCTCCCCTCCCTCCTTCCATTTTTTTCCTTCTCTCCCTTCATTTCCCCCTTCTTTCCTTTCTCCCTCCCTCTCTCATCCTTCCTTTCTCCGGACAAATATTTGGTGAGCACCTTCTATGTGCACTATACCTTGAGATTAAGGCTTAAAGAGGTTAAGTGACTTGTTCCAAATCCTAAAACTAGGATAAAGCCCAGCCCCCACCACTCCTTCAAATCTTTCAAAGAAATATGTGGAAATAAAATACTTATGAAATTACAGAGCAGTTGTGTACAAATGTACCCCTGACATATCTGCATAACAGTAAAATAACATGTGGCATTTCCTCTCTAAGGAAAATTGAATTTGTGTTGATATAACCAGAACCTCTGTGCTGAGTAAATTGTGTTCTAGTGCAGTGATCCCTTTTTTAAAGGGTGCTTTTGATAGTACCAGCAGAAACTGTACTTTCTGATACCCATTTCATATTTAGCGTTTTCTCACACTGGGGTTCATAGAAGCACTTTTTACACTCCGAAACATCTTGTATTTGCAGAGATCTCATCAAAGCAGAACACTATGTTCTCACACACACCAAAATTGAGCAGTCCTGGATAGAGATAATGCACTTGGGGATTCATCTTGTAATTTAAAATGAACCCCTAAAATTTCCAATTAAAAAAATACTAGACAGTATTTTTGGGTTGGTGACAATGTCCTCTTCCTTCACATGTGTCTTCACAGTGTTGGGCTTGCTCAGTTACTAAAATGAATGAAGAGACTTAGTCAAAACTATATGACAATCTTTTTGGTCTTTCACAAAGAGATCTTTATTTCCTCTTCTCTCTGGCTCCTTATCACATGAATACCTGGGGTTCCCTTTTTATTTTTCCTGGGCTAAATCTAGAATACAGATATGAGAATCCAGTAGACACTTTTTTCAAGCCACACTATCAGGCTCTTTCTGTCATCCCATTTTTGGAAAAGATTCGTGAATCCAGTGTGAAAGAGAACATGCTTCTTCATAACTGGAACTTTTTAGTCATGAAGAAGGGCTTAGAGATTATATAGTTTTATCTCATAATTGTCAAATCAATGCCTAGAGAGACTAAATGACTTGGCCAAGGTTATGCAACTAATGAGTTAACACAAATACACAAGTAGCTGACATATATAGAGCACTTACTGTGTAGCAGACATTGTTCAACTACTTTATACATATTAACTAACATAGTGCTTACCTCAGCATTATGAGACCCTATTGTTATTTCAGCTTACAGATGAGGACACTGAGGCACAGAAAGATTAAGTGACTAACCTATGACCCCACATAAAGGAAGTGACATACCTCGACAGAATGGTTCCATATGTGCTTTTAATACAGGGATGGCCCTTCTCACTAATACTGTTATTTTTTGCCATTTCCTACAGATGTTAAGGCCATCTGCAATGAATCTTTCTTTATGGCAGTATTAATTCGAAGATAGATGAAGAGTATGTGACTACTATGAGAGTTTTTTTCTGAGTGACTATACTGTTGTCCCAAAAGATTTTACTGAATACTGTATTTATAGTTAAATACTGTGATAGTGAAGAGGTAGCAAAAGACAGGGAAAAAGAGCATTTAACACCCATGTCATTTGGCTTGATATGATGCTTTTTTGTTTCTAACATCAAATCTTTTCAGACAAAAAGTAACACTACATGTGAAACTTGCTACAAGTGGATATAACCAAAATCTACCCATTTTTGATGCACAGATTTTGAATTCTTACAGTGTGATTTTCACATAGCATAATATAACAGTATAAGTAACATATAGAATATCTATTGCACCTGAGAAACAGTCATTAGTTTGGCAACTGCTTAGAGGCAGAAGAGATATTCAGTGGTATAAATTTAAGAGAAAAGCATAGACATTTATATATTTATATTTTGAACTCATATTTATTTTTGAAGGGACACAATCTGTTCTTAGGAGTACTCTCAAAATAATAGCAAACATAATAGCAGGACTGGTTCAGTCCTGGTACCATTTCCTGGGAAGCACCAGTGACTTGAGAAAGCAGTTCTATGAGCTACTGTACTTGATGTTGTTTTCTGTGTTCTTAATTTGGATTTATTTAAACACTTTCCATCCTTTAATTTAGACAGCTCCAATACTATCTCTTTCATAACTCTTTCCTTAATGCTTCTACTCAACAGTAATCCATCTTTTCTATAAACTCCTGTATTTTTCCCTTATCTTATATATTCTGCATAAGATAAAAGGGTACCTGTGGGTATGGGATGGATTGCTGGAGAGAAAGCAAGACAAATGAAATGAACAGTGACTCACTGGCCTGACAGGCAGGCACATACGTGTTCCTCCTTGCTCTGCTGCTTACTAGCTATAAGCCCTTGAGAAAGTCTAGTCCTTTTTTTTTTCGGCCTCTGTATCATTAGCTATCTGGTTAGCAAAGGTTTGAACTCCAACTGGGACAGGATACTGACTCATTGCTTCCCCAGGCAGCTGTTTCTATGTAAAAATCAAGTCTGACTATTGGGATGCTCTGCCTTCCAGTGAAATAAAGTCTGTCTCTCTGAATCTCCTCACTGACCTCACTCAACCTTTTGAAGTTATTTGGAACAACTTAGGTGGTTTCATAGTGTTTGAAGTTACTTTTCAGTTCTCTGACTCTTCTTTTCTTGAACTGAGAATCTTTAACTCCATATAACATGGACATGAGTCCCTTCTACTATTCTGGCTGCCCATATCTGACTGTACACAAGATATCTTATGTTCTTAACTGTTGTCACCACTACTGAATGATGTATTTTGAGTGTACCTTGCAAATGGAGTAGAAAGTGTACCTATTTTGCAAATGGAGTAGAAAATGGAGTAGAAAGTGTACCTATTTTGCATGCTATTTTTTTTTCTCAATGCATTAGACTTGGGGCGGGTGTAAAGACACCTTGTGGTCAATTTGTTTCATCCTTAGAGTAGATTCATCTTTTTTTTTTTCAAATAGGCAAAACACAGTATGGTGACACTGTCCTGCTTCATGAACACAGTAAATGTTGCTGAGAGATCATGGCATTTTCTCTCCTGCTGAGACTAAGCTGGGCTTCTAAACCTTAAGAGAACACTCCAGGAAACTTCATCTAGTTGGGTTTACTGTCTTGGAATCAGATGATTATTAAAATGCTTCCAATTGTATGTAGTATATATGATGTAGGATACTACATGGTTGTGCATTATAGTTAATTACATACACACATATTTTGGCTGTCAAAAGATTATAAATTCCTATAGACTAACATATTTGTCTTGCATATTTTTGCTTCTTGCTCACCGCATCCTGACTACCATAATGCCTTTAAAATGGTAGATATAAGTAATGCTAATATTTGTGTATTTTAAAAAATAAAATTAATAGAAATTAAAATTAGTTTAGACACTCTTGTTTCTTTGAGACTGTTAATAATTTCCTGGGCACTTGAATGAAAGAAAATTTTTATGAGAAAATATATTTAGGCATACTGCCCATCCATAGAGGCCTAGGTTATAAAGTCCAAATTATTTTTCGAAAACTCAAGTCTTTAGTTTTACTTTATTTCCTAATCATCACTGATTTCTAATATTTTCCTCATGTATATTCATTTCATTTTTTTGTTTAATCAAAGCTGTATAAGACAGTCCAAAATAAATCTCACTTACTTCAAATGGAGAATGTTTCACACACTCATCATTTTGTTTTAAAAATCTTTAACATAGTCATATTTTGCCTCTGTAATTACTATTTCACATTCCTATATCTTTAATAGTACATAGCACATATATTCATAACTTTAAATTTTCACTACTTAAGCATTTATATAGTACGGCATGTGCGTTTTCTTTTTTTGTTTTTTGTTTTGTTTTGTTTTATTTTGGGATGAGCCTCCTTACTCTGTCACCCAGGGGGAAGTACAGTGGCGTGATCTCAGCTCACTGTAACCTCCGCCTCTTGGGGTTCAAGCGATTCTCCTGCCTCAGCCTCCTGAGAAGCTGGGATTACCGGCATGCACCACTATGCCTGGCTAATTTTTGTATTTTTAGTAGAGATGAGGTTTCACCATGTTGGCCAGGCTGCTCTCAAACTCCTGATCTCAGGTAATCCACCCACCTTGGCCTCCCAAAGTGCTGGTGTGAGCTACGATGCCTGGCCTGCTCTTTCTTTACCAAGGGTGATATTTTGTATACTTTGTACACTTTTTAACAATTTTTTTTCTGAAATTAATCAGATGACTTAAGATCATCTTTCTTTCACTTTTATAAATCAAACCACTGTCAAAAAATTACAACAAATTTGGTTTAAATATCTTAATTGGCTTTTATTTGTGATTCTAGAATTGGATAACACTTCATTCTATAAAACAGAGTGAGTTCCAATGAGCTAAGCAGAGGAGTCTGGTTATATAGACATAAAAGGGCTGAGGAAAGAAGAAACAAAACAAAAAGCAGATTGGTTATTTCACAGGCACTTCTCTTACATGGGTTAAAGCAGAGTGGACTTCCTTATCATGCCAGACAGAACTGGCTTGTTTGGGGTTTTGGCTATTGTCTCTTATTCTGATTTCTTGGAAGGGCAGATAAATAACTTAGTTTTGGCTTGGTGACATGGAACTTTAGCATGGATGATTACATTTAGTTTGGTTCCTTAGGCCTAGTGCAGGAGCGCAGTCCAAGCCCGTGTTCTGTACATTTTATTTAACAGTTCTCCTCTTTTGATCACACTCTTACTTTTGGTAGATTGGAGCATTACCACTACTCTGTTACTGTTATTCTGGGTTTCTAGTCTTAACACACCATTTGTGGGTTACAGTGTCCTCATGATTAAGCATTTCTTTGAGTTCTTTTTCTATTCCAGCCAAAGAGACCATTTGACATTCCATGAATAGTTGAAAGCAAACATTTAAAACTTGAGATAATACAGTATACCAAGGAGAGTACTATTATGATTATTAGGAGAATAATTCCAAGAGTTTGGAATATGTTTCTTAGCTAGGGTCCCCATGAACCAAACCAACTAAAATTGAACAGATCAAAGAATGAGCATATGATGATTCTGCCCATTTTAACCAAATAGGCTGTTTATTAACTTTTTGCAACTGAGTGCCTACAGTGCTTCATGTGTTTATTCATGTGCAACGAGAAGTGTCAACAACTGCACAGACTCCTCCCTGTTCAGTTAGTAGGTAATCTGACAACCCATGACTCTGTTAAATTAAAGAGGAGTGAGAACAAGCAGATCTAGAAGTCTTACTCTGTAAAAGGGATCATTGGTACAACTTGAACAGCAGTTGTGTTAGGGATGTTGCTAAAGTTACGTGCTGGGTGGACTAAAGGATTCCTTAGTTCATATAATGATCTGAGTTTGGCATGTCAAATCCAATATTTCATCAAGTTACCCACAGAAGGCACCGATTGAGAAATTACAACTATAGCATGATCCTGCCAAGGGAAAAATATAGGCATAAGCAAGGAAAACTTAAGAGAAGCAAGAATCTTATTATGATATGTCCAAACATCTTGAGAAAAGTAGTATACTACATGAAGTCATCAACTTCTTGTCCTAATCCTTATAGTGTCAATATCTGTGGTTATGGTATTGGATGTTTGGTGAACTCTCAGTATGGCCCACATATCAGGCATGAGACTTATTCCTTGAAATTTAAATTGAGTTGTCCAGTTTTAGCTTACAGGGCTTCAGGAACAAAGCAGATCTTGTTCTTACAGAGTTGTAGCCCAATATTGGAGGAAACTAGATAATTCAGGATATAGTCTAGCCTACAAGTTGATAATAAATCTTGAAAACAATGAATAGGGCTATAACCTAGTAACAGGTATAGTATATTTTTTCTTCATAAACATAAGCTTTTTCTCTACAGTTATCCCATTTATAATAAAGATAATTAGAGTAAGACCAATTTGTTTGCAACGTAGGTCTAATCTCATTAAACTTGGCCTGAATACATAAATGAAACAAGAATAGAGATTGACCACATAGGCTTTTTGCAAGTTTACTTTGCTGCAACTTTTGACAAAGAATTTCAGATTTGACTTTTTAAAACCTCTCAAGGCTGGGAAGTCAAATCAAAGTGGACTTTAGACTTGACCTGCAGTACATACAGATTCATTCTAGGTCTTTTCTCAGATACCACATTCCAGTCAAAGTTTTGGTAATATAACCAATATTTCTGACTCTATACTGTTATAAGCAGAACATACTCTTACTGAACTTGTGCAAATAACTTTATTTCCATAAAAATAAGAATGCCCATGAATAGTTTCCAAATTCTGGAGAGATCGGTTATGGAGAAAAAGTAAATATTTCAATTTTTGTTCATAAAAGTATACTATACCAAATTGCTATAAATTTTCGGTAGCTTAAGAGAAAAAACATATTTTCTTAAACCTAGAAAAACAAATCAAAAGAATCAGCAATGTTTAAAAAAAAGTGTAAAATGCATAATTCTTTATTAGTTTATTTCATCTCATATAATTAATTTTTATTCTGCTTGCCTTTGGTTAACAGTTTCATGAACCCACTGGTTTCTTCATTAGAGTGATAGAAATTCTTACACAGTCCCATGGTGTGATCTAAAGTTATCAGAAAACAGTATTTGTCAGAGTCTTTTCCATGAATTTATTTGAATGCATCACACATTAGGATTACAGTTGCTTGCAAAAGGCTTTCAGAAAAGCATTAGAATAAAGCAATTAACTGTGGACAAAAGGACTTAAAATGACCATAGTTAAAGATCTGATTTGAGTTCACTATGATAATGGCACAACTCATAGGGAAATATGGTATTTCTGTTGTGTACCATGTTTTAAAATAAAAACCAAAATTATGACTAATAACAGATCAGATTTTTAGGAATTTCATACAGTATTTTAGGACACTCATTAGTAATATACCCATAAATATCACTTAAAGAAAAATCACTTAATATTTGAAAGTGCTTCCCATATAATTTAACTATCAAATAAGCCTAATTATTTTAATACCTCTCTTATACTACATAAGAGACATATCCTTAGAGGTTTTTCCGGGGCTTAAGTGGAAAATCTCAAAGTTAACTTGAGATCAGGAAGACTTAATTTAGCATTTGATTTTGGGAAGTTTGTCAGTATCAAAGTAGTTAAAACACTTGATCAAAACAATATTACATATCACTGTAAAGTAATAGTCATTTATTTATCCAGAGTGATAATTGAAAGACTTTAAGAGGCAAATACAGGAAGTTATATAGATGTCGGAAAGCCTTAGCTCTTTCAGTATGGAGAAGAATCAATTTTCTTAAGTAATCAAAGAACTAATAAAGAAAATTTGAAGCATAGGGAATCATCTTGATAACAGAGAATCCCTGTTTCCTAGGCCAATTACCTAAAAGGTTAAAAAAAACACCCATTTCACTATTTTCTATTAAGAGCGGATCAACTCTCCAAGAAAACCTTGTCATTGTAACAGAGGACCAAATTTTAATTTTGCATCAGTGTACTTTTGATATGTAATGTTCCCTATTTAGAAAAACATAAAGAGTTACCTTCTAATTTTAGCCAGCTTTATCATGCATAAAATTCTTTTCACAAGATTCATCTTCCACAAATATTCTACAGTTTTCTTATCCATTCAGTTTTTGGCCTATACTTTTCCTATTTTCTCATTCTGGAATAACCACTCTACTTTGGAACAAAGATTATTCCCTTATTCCTTTAACAAAAATATATCCTTATACTTTACAACTTCTTTTATAAAAAAAAGCCTTACTTTTCTCACATCCAGAGTTGTTCCCCTTATTATTTCTACTTTTAGTTACCATATGTTAATTAGAATTTTAAATTCCTAGTAACCTTAAGTTTTAGTGAAAACCTGGGAATTAAGCAATTTTGAACTCCGTGTCTTATACTAACATTTTATGAATGTTAGTACATTTTATAATTTTTAAAATTATGTGTTTCCTCTAGAACAATTTTTTCATGTTTACTAACATACCTAAATATATTTAGCTTCTCCATACCATATAAAAATAAGATGCCAAAGTATATATACTTTAAAAATATGTTCAGCAATTAATGTTTTAGTATTATAGCTAACTTAGAAATGACTCAGACATTTCATAAATATCCATTACTTAATTTAATATAATGTGACTTTAAGATTTCAAGTTACTGAAAAAATATTTTTGAAACGGTGACAAGTGCATTTGTAAACTTTTATCCCATTAACATTCTCCAAATTTACTCATTCTTAACAATTATACTTCAGTTGTTCCTTAAACAAAACTAGCCATTGAAGGAATTCAGGAAATGCCACCTCAAAATATGTTGCATTGTATACAGTCATATGTCCCTTAACAACAGGGATACTTTCTGACAAATGTATTGTTAGGTGATTTTGTCATTGTGCAAACATCATGAAGTGTACTTACACAAACCTAAATGGCATAATGTGTATACACTGAGGCTATATGGAATAATCTGTTGTTCCTAGGCTATGTACAAATGTGTACAGCTTGTTACTATACTCAAAACTGTGACAGTTGTAACACAGTGGTATTTGTGTATATAAACATATTTAAACAGAGGAGGTACAGTAAAAATATGGTATAATAGATTAAAAAATGGTACACCTGTATAGGGCAATTATCATGAAAGGGGTTTGCAGGACTGGAAATTGCTCTGGTGATTCAGAGAGTGTGACGAGGGAATGTGAAGGCCTAGGACATTACTGTACACTATTGTAGACTTCATAAACACTGTACATTTAGGCTACACTAAATTTATTTTAAAAAATAAAGTAGTTGTGCTACAATGTTATGATGGTATAATATCACTAAGGAATTTTTCAGCTCCACTAAAAAGGTTTTGAAACCACAGTCATCTGTGTAGTCAATCAATGACCGCAATGTTATTATGCAGCACATAACTGTGTTGATTAGTTTGAGGGCACCTGAAAAACAGCATAATGCAAGGTGGAGCTTTCTGAATTCCCCTTATCTGCCTAAAGACAGATCATCCCAGAGGAACTCAGTTATTATCAACCCTCTCCCTAGGAAGTTCCAGCAATCAGGGACAATTAACTTTTATTAAAGGAGAGGAGACTTCACCAAACCTAGACAGCCGTCATCTATTGTTCTAAGAGCTCCTTCATCCCAAACAAGAAAAGGTGTAGGTAGGAAGCCAAGTTAAGACAAAATGGTCAAAGGTCAGGCTTGTTGAGACAAATGAGCTTTTCTGTTGTAAGGATTTTGAGTGGTTTTTCTTATAGATATAAATTTTTATGAAGAGTTTTTACATAGCCAGCTCAATACAAGAAAGATATATTTTGGAGACAAATTTAGTTAGCTAGGTAGTTTTTTTTCAACTTAGCTTGTTTCCTTACTAGATTACCAACTTCAGGGTGGAACCTATTAACAAATAGATCAAAGAAAGTATTTTCTTTGCCTGGACTCAGCATGGATACCTCTGAAAAAGAAGGAAACCTGCTCTACCTGAGGTCCTAACCTTTATAAACATCTTAGATTTCTTTTCACTTTTGGGATAGGATAGTAACTAAGGGAAAAGATTAGTAGATTCAAATTTTCTTATCAATTAGTCACTTAAGATTTTTATTCACCTTTGCAAAAGAATATTTTTAAAGAGTCAATAAAATGTTTTGAAATCTTTTTAGAAGCTTCTGCACATGATAGGTGTTCCTAAGTGGGCTTAATTTGAGAGCCCTCAATTTTAGATGCACTCTGTAAAGTTCTGTGTTGTTCACCTGGAACATTCTACATAATGGCCACTTTAATTCTAAATTACCTTTAGTAAGATTTCACCATTTTTGTAAGCGTTTGAAGCTTCCAGGGACGAATATTATACAGGTAAAAGGCAGGCATAGCTGGAAGGGGGTGTACTCAGTTCTTTAGAAATTAAGGATCCCATTTTTACATTGAATCTTGGTTCCCTTAGAACAAATATAAGATCCTAGGAGGGAAAGACTGCAGGGTTGGGTCATGTAATGCTTTGGCAGGGTATCTCATTGCATAGACACTCTCTTGATGCTGGTGGGCACTGCCCTGTTCCATGTCCAGCTTATCCTAACATAATAGTCTTATTTTCTGTTGCCAGGCTGCTTTAATAGTTTTTAAGTTCCTGAACTGAGCCCACCAGTCAAGTTGTGGCTTTGGCTTTGAGATACACTTGAGCAGCTTAGCTAGTGATATTCCAGTTTCTGTCTGACTCAGGAACCTGAGGCCTCCCTTACCTAAGTGCACAAGAAAAAGAAATTAAGAGAATAGAATTCAAATTACATGTGAATTTCAAAAAAAAAAAAAAGAAAAAAACAAACAACCCCATCAAAAAGTGGGCGAAGGACATGAACAGACACTTCTCAAAAGAAGACATTTATGCAGCCAAAAAACACATGAAAAAATGCTCATCATCACTGGCCATCAGAGAAATGCAAATCAAAACCACAATGAGATTATCCCATCTCACACCAGTTAGAATGGCAATCATTAAAAAGTCAGGAAACAACAGGTGCTGGAGAGGATGTGGAGAAATAGGAACACTTTTACACTGTTGGTGGGACTGTAAACTAGTTCAACCATTGTGGAAGTCAGTGTGGCGATTCCTCAGAGATCTAGAACTAGAAATACCATTTGACCCAGCCATCCCATTACTGGGTATATACCCAAAGGACTATAAATCATGCTGCTATAAAGACACATGCACACATATGTTTATTGCGGCATTATTCACAATAGCAAAGACTTGGAACCAACCCAAATGTCCAACAATGATAGACTGGATTAAGAAAATGTGGCACATATACACCATGGAATACTATGCAGCCATAAAAAATGATGAGTTCATGTCCTTTGTAGGGACATGGATGAAATTGGAAATCATCATTCTCAGTAAACTATCGCAAGAACAAAAAACCAAACACCGCATATTCTCACTCATAGGTGGGAATTGAACAATGAGATCACATGGACACAGGAAGGGGAATATCACACTCTGGGGACTGTTATGGGGTAGGGGTAGTAGGGAGGGATAGCATTGGGAGATATACCTAATGCTAGATGACGAGTTAGTGGGTGCAGCGCACCAGCATGGCACACGTGTACATATGTAACCTGCACAATGTGCACATGTACCCTAAAACTTAAAGTATAATAAAAAAAATGGAGTTTATGCCCTCTGCAGTAATAAGCACTTACTGCAACAGCTATCAGGTAGCTTTAAAACTGCAGCTCTTACCAGTGACTCCTCAGCCACCCCAAACCCAAAGGTTATGCGCTCTCTCACAGCACAAACTAACTCTTGGTACCTAATCCAAGGTCAAATGTCTTCTCACAGAACAAACTAAGTCTGGCTTCAAAAGCCCATAAAATCAGCGGGTTGATGCAAAAAGATCAGAGTCCTACCTAAGAGGAACTTACAACCCTTGGGGCTCCATGAGGAAGACAGGGGACCTCAAAAGGGTCAGCAGTGCCTCTCCTGCTTTCCTCAAGAGATCTCTGGAGTTGTCAGCAGTGATATTCAGGTCCCTTAGGTTGCAAGAACTGTCAAAAGACAAAATTACAACACATTTAATTTAAAGATCTTAATTGGCTTTTACTTGTGATTCTGGAATCTGGCAACACTTTATTCTATAAAATAGAATGAGTGTTCCAATGAGCTAGGCAGAGGAGGTTGGTTTTATGGAAAGAAAAGGGCCGAAGAAAGCAGAAATAGAAAACAAAAAGCAGATTGGTTGTTTCAAAGCTACTTTCTGTATAAAGGTTAAAGCAGAAGGGACTTCCTTATCCTGCCAGCTAAAACTGGCTTGTTTGAGGAATTGGCCATTAACTCTTCTGGCTATTAATTGGCTATTAACTTCTGATTTCTTGGAAGGTCAGATAAACAACTTAGTTTCTGTTTGATGACATGGAATGTTAGTATGAGTGACTCCATTTTGGTTTTGTTCACTGGGCCTAGTGCAGGAGCTCAGTCCAAACCATTGGCATCCTATAAATTTTACCTAACACCGCCAGTAAAATTTACATCTGAAAATGTGTATATATGATAAAATTAGAACACTTTTTTGGATGTTGTTCTCATGGTGCATTCAGATAGCTGGCAGAGTTTCTAAATGAGATGAGTCATGATTTTATTGTCACTCAGGATCTCTGAATCATACTCTGTACATTTTCATCAGTAATCATAGAGTAAGAGTTGAAACATTTGACTCAATACATGGAACTATTTTTGAGAAAAGTTTCTTTCCTTGGAGAGTGATAAAAATTAGTGGTACTTTAGAGATTGACATTAATGAGTAAAGGAAGATTCGGTGCTGCTTGGGCAGGCAATCACTTACAACTTCAATTAACTTCAGGCAGAACAGATAAAATAATACTAGGATTTTGTTGTTTATAGATACTGTTCATTGAAATTCAGGATTTCCTAATTTGTGAAATATCAAACAAGTGCAAATTAGCTTCTCCCCTTATCATATGGGTTCAAAATGAAATGGCCTATTAGCAATCGTGTTAAAGCACAATGACTTAAGCATGCTTAAGTTAGTATTCAGTAATTCATTCCTTCATATAGTTATTAAAAACATTTACCAAGTCTTTCTTGGACAAGTCTGTCTGTGTGTAATGGGTTCTAGATAGTCAGAGATAGAAGAAAGGATCCCTGTGTTAGTATATTTTTAACTAATCCTGATGGAGGTATGCATAACTGGAAGTGGAATGAGGTGGAGTGGAGTGAGAAAAATGGAAGAGGCAATCATGAAAGAGAAGGTTTCTGAGAGGAGGTGATGTTGCTAGACAGGGAAGTGAAGGACGAGTGTTCTCAGCAAACAGCATGCAAAGTTGTTTAGGCTGAAGAAAGCTTGGTAGGTTGAGGGAACTACAACAATGCCTAGACTGGGAAGGTGTATAGCACAGAGGTAGTTAGGTTCAGAACATAAAGCTGTTGAGTCGAAAATGTATTACAATGATACTGAGAGGTTGAAGTCAAGATTCCTTTACCAGCTTGAAGAGGTAAACCTGTAATACACAATTTAACATCTTACCCTCACTTTCTTTATCTGCAAAATGGGGCCTCTAAATCTACCTCTCTCACACAAGTAATTCTATTTCTGTGACCAATTTTAGTTTAGTAAACTAAAGAGAAAAAATATAATATTGGTTTAGAGTTTTAAGGAATCTAGGGCAATATTTAGCACATGGATCTCAGCTGCTAAGTGTGTTGCAGAATTCTTAGGTTTTTCTCACTTTGAAATAAAAATTAATACTGTGAAATGCATTTTTGATTAGATGGTTACTAAGAAGTTAACTTTTGTCACAAACATGCTACCTGATGTTAAACTGTTATTTGCATCATGGACAATGCTAAAAGATAAATATTTGTGCAATTATGAAAGTTTGTGTTGGAAATATAGAATTAAAATTCAACTTGGCAAGTTTATTTTTATTTCTCTTGCTATGTTTTGCTTCTATAATTAATTCACCTTGACTTGCATTTTCTAAATTGCATAACAGGTGTGTTCACCTGTATAATACATGTCTTCAATCTTCTCACTATAAATTGAAAATTAAAGTGTAACACATACACCTATATATTGCTCTATAAATTTGAGGATATGATACTGCAGTTCTTTCAGAAAAACACTGATTGTAATTAATGTGAAGTCGAACAGTACTATTCCTGGTAGGTAAAACTCAGGTTTTTCCAGTTTATACTATTAAGGATTAAATGTGCTTGGTTTTCTTGCAAGATGCACTATCCTTCTAAATTTAGTCATCTAATTAAGATTTCCATTCATGGGAAATGACTTCAAAGAGCACATAAGACAGGCTTTTACACAAATAAGTTTTGATTGGATTAATTGGATTTGCATAAGTTTTATGATATGAGTGTACTAGAGTCTTGACTTCTTTCACTTATGAGAGAGAACTTAAAGGAGTTTGAAAGAGAAAACACATAAAAGTTTGCAAAGGAAGCAGGTAAAAGCAGTCATGTTAATGGCATGGCAAGAACACACTATGAGGAACAAAAATAGTAAAAGCTTTGGCAGTATATAGGCAGGTCAAGCCAGAAAACCTGGGCATAGGAAGAAGGAAACTGAAGATTCAGACAGATCACAATATTTTGTTGCTTCTTTCAGTAGAAAAAGGGTCTAGAGCATCCCTGATGCCTGAGGTGGGTTTGGTTATAGAGACTGCCACAGAAACCAGTAGTGCATTTAGGACCAGGAAAACCAAGATAAGGATGGCTGCTTGGATTATGGGCAGGCAGTCAGGCATCAGAAAGATAGCTCTAATAGGGGGTCACTTGGACATGAGAGAGCAGTGCTGAGCCAGAGTTACGGATATGAGGGCAGCCTGGAACCAGGATGCTGAGAGGCAAGGCAGAGCATGGCAGTCTGGAAAAAGCAAAGATGTGGTGAATTTGAGAAAAGATACCTTAGTAAGATGAGGCAGGCTGGTCAGATTCAAAGTCAAGAGAGGGAAAAGTATAGAACATGGTGGTGAGATGAGGTCCCAGGCACACGATCTGGGTTGCAGAGCTTGGCAGCCCCACATCAGATTACCAGCAGTCGGAGGCCAGAAATCCATCGCAGGAGGCAGAAATCTGCAACCTGGGACCAGAAATTGATTCTAAGGAGAGTCTGAGCAACAGATGTGAGGTAATATAATTATGAAAGCCTTGATATGGAACCAAACAATCTGACCTTACATTTGCTAATACAGAAGCTAAGTGCAGAACACTCATCCTAGCATTCATATATTAAATAATAATGTGATGTCTATAATAGCAACAACATAGCCCCTTACATTTGTATAGGCTCTATCACTTAGAGAATAGCTCACAATAATCAAATGGCATGGATATTGCAGTCATTTAGAGATGATAAAACTGAGGCTTAAAAAATTAGACTTGCTCACAGTCATGCAACCAAAACAGTAGCAGAGCTTAAATTAGAACATAACCCTGGCATTTTTAAACCTTTGTTAAGTACTTTGCAGTGAGTAAAGAACAAGAAAACTGCTCTGAAGAAATTAGAAGGGCTCTTCTAACCTCAGGAAGTTTACAGTCAACATAAAAATCATATAGAAATAACCTAAATGAGAAGCTAAACTTTCAAAAATTCACTCCAGTACCTAGAAGAATGCCTGGGACCTGGGAGGTACTCAGTCACTGTTTTACGTATAAATGAGTATCAGGTGAAATGCTGGGGTAGCCCAGTGAAGAAAATAATCAATTTGAACTCAGGATATAGAGAAGCCTTCTCTGAGAACATGCGTTTTAGCAATTCAATGACAGGATGTTTTCATGTCATCCTGTCAGGTGTATTTGGATTTGGTTGGGAACGAAAGATAACTAATAATTCATTGAGAGAGATTTAGAATCAGACATGCCTGTGTTTGAGTCTTGGTTCTCCTACTAATTCTTGTAATATGGAATGAATTATTTGACCTCATTGATTCTCAGTTTCCTTATGGTATGTGTTCATTGTATAGAAGCTAATGCTTTTGAACATCTTAATTTTTCTGGTGAGGGGAGCTGATTTAATTTTCACAACAGATCTGTCATTTTGAATTATCATTACCCTTTTGCAGAAGAAGAAACAGATTAAAAAACCATCATGTAATCTGCATAAAGTTAAGTAATTTGAAACCAGTTTTGCCTGGCTTCAAAATTCATTCTCTTTCTCTCACTCTCCAGTAATGGCAAGAGATGTGTTCCAGGGGTCCATGGGGAGTTTTGAAGACAAGGAGCATGTTTTTTCTACTTAGTCCATTTTATAGTATTGAGGAATTTGTAGAAAGAGAGAGTTATGAACACGTGAAGAGAGCAATAATTTGCATGTAGCTGAAACAAATCCCAATGCAACATCGAACCATCATTAATGGAGAAGAAGATTGAAGATGGGATAAAAATTCTATGTGAAAATCAAAGACTGTGAGACCAATTGAAAATGTAGCATTATTTGAACAATTGAAATATACAATTGAAAATGTAGCACCCCTCCCTCCCTTTCTTCCTTCATTCCTTCTTTCCTTCTTTAGCAATCATTAGTTGATTTTCTTCTCTATGTGAGGAACTGGGCAGAGGTCTAGTGATACAAAGATAGAGTCAAGAATTCATTGTCAAATGTAATCATTGTCGATGCCAGAGGAATTAAAAATCATTTCTACTTTTCTCCTCTTGCATTTGACAGACAAAATTTGGAGCAAGTAAAAGATTTTACAACTTTTATCTAAAGTCACATTCGTGATTATTTCATAGCTATACCACCAGAGGTAGTTTGATTTGATTATGCACGGACATTTTGAAAAAGTTAGCATTCTTGATATTCTACCATGCCATTATTATTTGTTTTCTTTGGTTACTGGTTTGTAAGACTGATTGAAAAGGTACTTTTCTAAAGCGCCATTTGCTATAGTATATGTATTTACTATAGATGATGTGAATGCCCCTTAAGAGCCTTCTCTGGGTCAGAGGCTAGTTCTCTACCAGAAGATAAACCTTTCTTCCAAGGAAATGTTAGGTTCACCATGCATAGAGAAATTAACCTGAATAAAAACATACCAGGAAGAAGGTATGTTCAAATGTCAGCATGAGGAACCAGATAAGGTTCAATACATTCACAAGGAAGAATGTGTTGAACTTGCTGCCTTCAAATAACTTGTGTCAATAAAAACATGATGGTCTTTTTTGCTTATTATCTAAGCATCATAGCATCCTAGATGAAAAGCAAATAGTCATAATAAGAAAAACAGGTTAGAAATTCTAGATATATTAGCATACATTCATAGAACCAATGAGAACATTGCTTTGGGGCAGGAAGATGGGAGACAAAAATAAGGAACAAATTTTGTGAGTTGACTCCATTGTGATCTGTTTGTTTTAGTTATTACAGAATATATGGGAATAATGGATCATGAATTGTTACAGATTAGACCTCAGATGTGATTGACATGTTTAAGCTGCATCTAATTCAGGAACATGAAAAATATCAGGACAATTGATTAAAATGCCCATCGAATACACTAGAGTTTCACATGTATTTATTTAATCCATCCACAAATGTATGCCCAGTTGCCTGGTGGAGTCTCCATCATACGGCATTTTATCTTTTAAAGATCAAGTCACTGGAATAAAGAAACAAGATGAAATTTATCTAAAAGTTCTGCTCATATTTATATTTCGACTAGAATATCAATCAGATGTGCCTGCCAAAAAAGGCCTCAAAAATCTATATCCATGATACCTATGCAGCTGTCTCCTCCACTCTGGCTCCTTTTAAACCTGGGACCTATTGAGCAATTATTATTGTGGAGCAATTATCTGCTGCTATGTTGGGCCAGGGGACATGAGAAGAGAATCTGGACACACGATATTCAATAGAAATACAATGTGAACCATATTTTAAATTTTCTAGTAGCCACATTTTAAAAAAGAAATAGGTGAAATTAATTTTGATAATTTATTTTACTATATATGCAAAATATTCTAACATGTAATCAATATACACACTTATTAATAAGTTATTTTTTATTTTTATTAATAAGTTATCGTTTTTGTACTAAGTCTTCGAAATCCAGTCTGAATTTTTCACTTACAGCACACCTCAATCTGGACTAGCCACCTTTCTGGTGCTCAGTCACCAAGTGTTCAAGGCAATTGGCAGTTTCATCAGACAGGGCAGATCTAGATTTTTTTTCTGGCTAATTAAAGAAACTTGGTGGTTTCCTAGTCTACTTTTTCTGTGGGTTTAGGAAATACCATTGAATTGATATGCACTATTTTGATCTGTACTTTAGAAGATATATCTGAATAGATTTTTAAAGCCATTTTCTCAAATGCTTGGTTTACAGTACCTGTTTCAAACATGATTTTTACATCATCTTTTTGTAAAAACACTTTTTCATCAACGTTAGGACATAGAGAAGGAAGTGAAAATATTAGAACATTTTTGAAGCTTAAACTTGAATCAAGGCATATTACAGATTTCCCTTTCATGTATCTCACTGTGAGAGGAAAAGATTCATTACTATGTGTGGATTCTCTCCCCAACCCCTCTTCCTTTTGTTAGCTCATTTTATATGTTAAAAAAAAGTTGTTTGAGAAAGGTTATTCATGGCATCATTTAGGCTTTTTTTTTTTTTTTTTTACTTTTTAGTAGGATGATCTCATCTTCAGCACGTGCCTTACAGATTGCAGGGCCTGTCTATTCCCTGGAGCTACAACTTCCTTGACTCTATCATAGTCCATTTAACATATGTATTCATTAATAAACTCTTAGTATATATATATTACATGCCAGGCAGCTTGCTAGGCGTGGGATCCAATAATGAAAAGGAAGTCCTCAACGATCTCACATTAGTGGGAAAATTGTGCAAGAAGATTACAAATATTAACATATGTTGTTCACCACTACCCTCAACAGGACATATTATTTGTTCCTTGTTGGTTCGGTAGAGCTTGGGTCGAGATACCCTGATTTGCTGGAAATCGGGAAGTGTCCCCCTCTTCCTTGACTTTTCTTAAAGGTACAAAGTATGTTCATGTGTATGGGTCCCAGCCGACCCTTTTTCCAGGTAAATACTCCTATCAGGGGAAGCTTATGTCTGTATTTATGCATAATTGTCAGAGGCATCAAATCAGGTAGGATAGATATTGAAAGAAGTCAGTGCTTTGCAATCTCCAAATAACATGTAGGTTATATTTGTACTTCTGTTGACAACTTTATTTGTACTGCAAATATTGGCAACAAATATTCCGCTGAAACCTCAAAAGGCTTCAGTTCATCTGTATGCATGGATCAGTGCTTCTCCCTGCTTCCTGTACATCTCCAAGGACATGAATCACATGCCGTGATTTCTGTCGATGGAAGAGAACAATGCAAAATCTGTTTTCCTCTGGTTCCAATTTACAAGTGTTACCACATGCCTGAATACTTTATGCAAAGAAGGGATTGGACACAAAAACCCATTATGCATCAGGACAGGGTGAGGCAGAGTCCTACTCTATAAACCAATGAGATGAATTAAGTCAGCAAGAACTAGGGTGTGGAAACATTTGAGGCACGGACGCAGTCAAGGCATAGAAGGGTAGACTCTCCTGACGATTCTCTGGGCATCTGGTCCTGCAACAGAACATGATCTCTGAAAGGAATAGTTACAAAAGAGGCTGCATCAGGGAGGTCTTGTGGGAAGCAGTGACATGTCCTCGTAGGTGGGCAGAACATAGCTCCCAGGAATCTAGGAGCAGATGGGTGTTAAGAAAACCTGTTGCTAAGAAAGAGGACAGTGCCTTAGCCACCATATAGGGTTTAGCAGCAAAACTTCACTGCCTGTAAGACGGACAGGAATCACAGTCTCAGACAGTCCCAGCCTTAGAGCAACTGAGGTGCAAAGTAAGTGATCAAAGCGAAAACTCAGGAATAGGGATCTGCTAATGGAATTCAGGTACAAAGTAGAAATTGCATTTCAGGAATAATGCATACATCTTGTTATCAAATATAGGCCAGAATATACAACCTGAATTAGCAGAGGAGACTTGATACTGAATCACAGCTTGGATTATAGCTCTATAACTTTCTCCTGCCTCAGATCAGAGTTTTCAGAGATCAGAGAGAGTTTAGGGAGCAAGGGAAAAGAAATATATTTAAGCACCCATGACTTTGTGAAGAGAGTGGGGATGGTGGGACAGAGCTAAGAATGAAATAGGATGAAAGACCTGTGATCCATTTCAGAGTTTCTTCTATTTTCTACTCCTCACCTAATTGATTTCATCATTTAAGTCAAACCCATTGCCAGGTCATATAATGTCAGATTTGCTGTGTGTGTGGAGAATTCTTCCATTGACTTAACTAACAAAGTTTTCTGAAAGGCAAAGGCAATGTGAAAAAGTTTTGTGCTTTCGTTACTGTCAAGCTTTTTCTCAGAGGTCACCAATGACAACCTCCTTGCTTGAACATTTACTTCTCTCACTTCTTTGTGACACTGAATGTGGCTGATCGAGGACCCCTGTCTTGAAAGTCTGTCCCCTCTGGTTTTCATGGCATGATAATTTTCTTCTCTACTTGCTGACACTTCTGCCCAGTGTCCTTTGTTTGCTTCTCTTTAATGCCCACTCCCCAAGTGTAAGTGATCTAAAAATTGACTTTGGAGCCTTCCTTTCCCTTTGCTCTTTTCTCCTCATTATTTGCATGTGCCCTTTTGCTTTCCCGCAGCTTTAAGCATGGTTCACTACCCGGAAAGGATTTACTACACCAGACGCTTCCTGGGCTTTCTACCTCCTCTCTCCAGTCTCCCCTGCCTTTTTCCGGATTGATTTTCCTGCAGCATAGGTCTGACCTCACCCCTCCCCTGCCCAGAAATTTTATGGCCTCCCACTGTGAACAAAATTAAGTACCGGCACCTCACTTGGATCTTAAACCATTTACATCATGGTCCCAGGATAATGTCCCATTAGGCCCCTGTATCTAGTCTGCATGCCAGCCAAGTGGGCCCACTTGCTGTTCTTCAAGGACATTCTATACTTCCCCTCCTCTGAGACTCCATTTATATTCTTCTTTGCACTATAATTGTGTCAACCTTATGTCCTGGTTTCCCTGGGTCAGTCCTGGATTATTTCTTTTGTCTTGGTATTAATATTAAGCCTCCCATTTCACATTCAAAAATAGTAGTTTGAATGATAAATTACATGATGGCCCTACCTGTAAAGCTCTTCCACTTGTTGCTTCTCTGAGTCTTATTCCCAGTGTCCACTCTGTTTAGCTTTGCTTGTGATCAACATAACCCTGTCCTTTCAAGCCATGTGCCATGTGAAAACATCAACTTTTTTAAGACTTTCTTCCTCTCTCCCCATCCTACTGTCCCTAATTTAAGGTATTCTCTTCCTACTGTCAATCCCTACATTTACCAACATGGCATTGCAGTTATTTGTATTTATAGATAGTTATTTGTATATTTTAAATTTTATCTTCTATGGTACTTCACAGGTTCAGGGTCTTTGTAACGATTAAATTGCTTTCATCTGCAAATAACAGAAAACTCTGACTTAGATATTTAAACAATTAGGAAAATTTATTCTGTCACATAACAAGCAGTGTTAAGTTAGGATGGCTCAGAAATGACTAATTCAATATCTGAACAACAGGTCAAAGATCCAGGTGTCTCTTCTCTGTCCACTCTGCTACAGTATGTGTCTGTTCTACTCTGGGCTGACTCCCCTCATGATTGCACAACGATTGCCCTTTTTCTAAACTTCACATCCAAACATAAGGATGTCTAGCTTTAAAAAAAGTATTCTGTGAGTCCCTTTAAAAGAAATAAACCCCTATTTCAGAAGCATCCATCCCTACCAGAAGTCTCTTCATGCTTCATTGGGCAGAATCTCACGCCATGCCCAGGCCTACACTAGCCCCAGATCAGGGCCATCAGGACCTGACAAATCATTCATCACTTGAGGCAAAAGATGGCCCTGACTCCCCTGAAGATCATAGCCATTCAATAAGGTTGGTAACTGAACAAAATTAAGGCTGTTTGAGAAGGAAAGATAATTAACATTGATTAGGCCGACAACATTGCTGCTTATAAGTTTAAGTTCAATTAATAATTATTAAATAGAGCTTTAGTTTGACTTCAGAATGTAAAGAATTTTGATTTACCTCAATATTCTAATGGTATCATAAATTATAAAAACTGATGTTAAATAGGCTTTAAACAGTATCAGTACTGCACATAACAGGTTCACTTTCATATTGTTTTACTTAAGTTCATACGGGGAGATTATAATTAAGATTTTGAAAGAAAACTTGATTGAGATTTTAATAGCCATCTAAAACTGCTGGCCAGCAAACTGTGTTCAGAATTGCTCATTAAGTAGAATTGTTTTCTGTTGCTTTTTGAGGCAATGTCTAAGTATTTGTTCATAGAATTTCAAATATATATTGCAAATTCACCATTTGGTATTGGATTGCAGAATTCTCAGATATCTGCCAGCTGTGAAATGTGACAAACAATTGGTTAAAAAAATTGTGATTTTGAAATGTCTTATAGTACCAAGGGGAGCTTGGGAAGAGAGGCTGCTAAATGAGGATCCTTGCCTCTCACACCCTTTATGAATTCTTTCTTCTCATTGAGGGTTCGTTTGGGCCCAACACCACTCATGATCCTCCATAGTTAAGTCAGAGGTGGCAGCTGGAGAATGTAGCACAGAAGTTAGTATGTATTCTGCAAATGGGGGCTCATTCAAGCCTCTGAATTGTTGTCACCAGTCAGAAACACAGATGGTCCCAGTGGTGAGACCATGGGGGGAGCCTTGCCTGCTCTGTGTCAACATGAGAACTCTTAACATGAAAATATTCATCACAATGAAGGGGTCAGAAAGACTAATTCTGTTTTTGAATGAAATGGAAAGAACAGAACGAGAGAATCTGCTTCTAAAAATTTCACTGGGCATTGCTGCTCAGAGTTATAGACCTTGGTGCCAGGGGGCTTGCAGCTGGCATTTTATGTTCTCAGCAACACTCATGCTAACTGCTGGGATGTGATGACTCTCAATATTTTAGCAGCCCACAATAGGACTCAGTAGAAAAGCAGAATCTAAGATTGTGCATGATTTGGACATTTGGACAAATATTCACAAGGATGAAGGGGCTAGATAGGGTAGATTGCCTTACAAGTATAAAAGTCAAGGATTCCTATCTCAGAGTTCAAAAAAAATGGAAATGCTAATCTGAATCTTGAAGGGAGGGGAAATCAGATAAAAACTGAGTAAGTTTTATGTGAAAGAGTTAGTGTAGTCATACTTTTTTTTTTTCCTTAACATTTAGAATCAATAGGAAAGCTTACATACCACTTCTATGGGCTTCTGCTATGCTGTGCAACATCTGCAAATAAATATATAATCATTATTGCTTTGAGATGTAATATGAATCTGTAACTCTTCTCCAAAGTTTATTTTTCATAAATGAACTTCCTGTTAATATTATCTGAAATCATGTTATTTTCTTCACCTCTCACCAAACTGCCCCATCACCAATATTTCTAAAGACATTTTGGAGTAGCAGGCTGCTTCTAAAAATAAGATGTAGTAGTCTGGGAAAACACTGCAGAAATGAACATTCCAGGCCTCATCACACTGCCCACCAATACAGACTTTGTTCTCTACTCCTCATTTGAATAAATGTCACTGTTTATTAGAGCATCTTATTGGTTTATCAAGCATTTTTTACGCTTTATGCAGAAAAACTTATTGGAAGAAATTATACTGATAAGTGCAGAAGTTCAGATAAAAAGTTTTAACTTTTCTTCCTAAAATAAAACAAAATAATAAAATATTATAATGTCAAGTTTGACATTGAGTGATAAAGTAGGTTAATATGTATCTCATAAAGTGCTTTGACTCCATTCCTACAAAAATCTCTTATGATGAATATAATATTAAAATCGAAGTCAGACTGTCAGATCTGTCATTTACTAGCTGTGAGACCTTGGGAAAATTACTTAACCTCTTTGTACCTCAGTTTCCTTACCTGTAAAATGAGGTAATAATATCAATCTCATAGGGGAGTTGTGAGGACCAAGTCAAGTTAATATATGTAAGATGTTTACAACAGTACTTGGCCTAGGGTAAATGCTGTTTGTCACTTTTTAAAATGACAAGGAAAGGGAATATATTTATGAATTTATATAATAAATATACATATATATTATAAACTGAAATTAAAGGCATTGGGAATAATAATCTGATTTCTAAATATATTTCCCATTGTGTATTAGAAACCCTTAAATTGGCTTGCATAATAAATTCAACCCATTCCAAGCTGTTAGAGTTTCACATTTAAATTATAATTGCACCTTTTCCTAGTACACGTGAGCAGTAAGCTGGAAAGCTGCATTTATCCCAAGCACAAATGAGACCAGACTGCAAAATGAGTTTATGTTCCAAGACTCATTCATTTATTTTTGGGTTTCAATCATGCTTTTCTTTGTGTATTCTCATCAAACATTTTTAATGGCTTGGTAAAATATAAGGATTTCCTATGTAATCAACATTTACTCTTCCTGTGAAAGCGTTTTAAAAATAAAGTCCTTCAAATGTCTAGTTCTTTTTTCAGTAAAAATGAGTGGCCTTAAAAGACATTTGTTCTGGCAGTCTGTTTAAAGATGGGAGAGATGAAAGCCAAGAAACCCGGAAGAAGATGGCCTCAAGGGAATGATCTGTATGATGAATTTGAAATTGCAAGGAATACTGTTTCTGCTTTCTTAGGCAGAGCTGTGACCTCAAAAGCCTATTTTCTTGAAAAGGAGAGTGTTACTCAGAGTATCACGGTTTAGTCAATTGAATATATATTCCCTGAATGCAGTGGCAGGGCACTTACAGGTGACCACTGTACAACAGAAACATGTATTTTGGAACTGAAGACATCTCAACCATATGACAACATAGATTTTTCTGAACTAGCAAAAAGAAAGGAAGGAAGGAAGGAAGGAGAAAAAGAGGTAGAATTTACTGTTTGCTACCAGACATTGGCAAAGAGCCACCCCACTGATTCAGGTCCCTGATAATTCTCCCCAGATACAGTTGTCAGAGACACTCCAAGGAAGCCCAGTGAGGAAAAGTATAGGTCTTCCATACTGTAAGAAAAAGAATGTTATTCTTTCTAAGCCATAGATCCAAAAGGTCAGGTAAATCTTTATATCCTCCCCTAGCCACTTCTGCTGCACATAAATCTCAAAACTCTACTTAAATGCCTTTTTAGTTTCCTACCTGGGTTACCTTTTAGAATCATATTTTTTCTCTCCCATTGTGTGAATTAATATTTGCTCTCTTTTATTTTAAACTTCCCTCTCTTCTTTTTCTAATAACCAGGGAAGTGGTGAATGAGTTTTTCACTTTCTAAAGACAGCATTTCTCAGCTTTACTTTTGCCTTCTGAAGACCTCTAATTCTTTTCTCTGTCATATAATAGCTACACTAGACTGTCTTTCCTAAATTTAAGTTTCTGTCCTCTAGAAAGGAAGAAGACTTTTACTTTTGCGTATTCCCTGTAGTGTTTCTGAGATGCTAGCTCTACCAGATATTTAGGATTGTCCCTGGAATATATATTTCTAAGCTCAAATAAGTTTTGAAAACACTGTACAATAAAGTTAACAATTTTCTTTAACAGATTGTCATGCTTTTGGTTTATACAGGGAAAGTAGTTGGGAGGAAACTATATTCATAAATTCAGAATGTCATACGAGAAAGCTTAAGCTACTCGGCCTTTCTTCCTAAAATGAAGCAAAACAATCAAATATTATAATGTCAAGTTGAACTCCAAAACTAGACTGCATGGGATTGGGTCTGGCTTTGTATCTTAGTAGCTAATGACCTTACACAAGTCATATAATCTCTCTGTGCCATTGTGTCCTTATCTATATGCTGAATACAATAAAATAATGCCATCATGGGGCTGCTGGAAATTATGAATCTTTTTACATTTTTAAAAATTTTTTTTCACTTTTATGGGTACATAGATTTATATATTTATGGGGTACATGAAGTATTTTGATACAGGCATACAATGCCAAGTAATATAATTTATAAATGTTGATGAACAAGTAAGGTTTTAGCTGATGTTTTTTCACCAGAATTTTTTTTCCTAGAAAATATCACTTAACATCCTGCTACATAAATATTATTTGAGAAACATTGACCTAGGGACAGTTAAATTTTGCTTGTGCTTAAAAGGTTTATTTCTAAAATCTCCATCATCTTTAAGTCCCAGAGAGTATTTAAATTTTATCATTTTGCTTTTTTATTGTTGATAAAGAGGAGGGGAAAATGATTCTAATGGGTATTTTAGAAAAACTGGAAAGCTTACTAATAACCTACATACTAATTTTTTATTAATTATAAGCTTGCTCTTTTGAGGAATGATAAGTACATTATAACAGTACTGGCCAACAGTAGATCTGTGAACATGGAGACATTGACTTTATATATTAAAATTAAAAACAAACTATAAGTATATAACATGAGTGTATATTACAGTACTCTTATTCATTTTCCTTAGAGCTTATGTTTGCTACATTTATGTGAGTGGTTGGGCAAAGCATAAACATCATGTAAAGTTTAATCAGCAGCATTTGTTTTTGCTAGGGAAGTGTTTGTTAATGGTTTCACCAGCTTTTTGTCATTTAAAAAGAATGCTCGTAGCCTGCGAATCTTCCCACTGACCCTGCATCTACACGTGCAGTGAAAGATTAGTGTCAGGACTTTTACTTTATCCCAAATGATCAAACAACTCTATTACCCTATTCTAGGCATCCCAGACTCCTTTACTCCCTTACCAAAAACACTAATCCATCGCAGATACGACTTAGAAAGAGCCTTCAGGGCTACCTAATAATGACTAAAATTTACGTAGTGCTTACTCTGTGCCAGCCCCTTTACTATGAATATTATAACAATAACCTCATTTCTATGAATGTTATAACAATAACCTCACAACAGCCCCATGATGGCATTATTTCTATTGTTTCCATTTTGTATGATAACATTGAGGTGAAGGGAAGTTATATGACTTAATTAATTAATTAATTAAGATCATTCAGCTAATAAGAGGCTGAAAAAGATTGGATACCTTTCTGCCAGATTGTTTCAAAAAGGGGCACTGAGTTTCTTTTTGTGCAAGTTTTGGTGAGTTGCACACTCAGTTGTCAGTTATCACTTACCCCTAATCTCATCCCTTCTTCATTTATTTACTAGTATTTTTACATGTGTCTGTACTGGCACATGCATGCATAAATAAGTGCAAGCTAAGTTGTAAGTTTCTTTGATGGCCTCCCCATTTTAAACACGGTGAGCCATGCAGTAGACTCGCAGAGGATGTGAGTGGCCTTCCTGGGTGCTGAGCATTGGTTAAGTGAGCCATCCTTCTCAGGACAGTTCATCTCTTCATATTTCACTTAAAATATCTAGAAAGTGAGAGTGTTGGATTTGTTTTTACTTTAGGATTTATTTAACTTTATAGTCCCATCCTTTTATTGCAATACCTAGAATAGCTCTTTGCACAGTGCAAGTACGTAATAATTATTTGTTTGAATCAGTATCTAAAAATCCCTTTTAACATAATCTTGACAAATTTACAATGTAATAAAAAGGAGTTTTAGACACCTTGAAATATCCTATAGAGCTTAGAGAACTTGTTGAAACACAGATGGCCAGACCCCCACCCCCAGAGTTCTTGAGTCAGTAGGGGTGGGGCCTGAGAATGTGCATTTCTGTCAAGTTCCCAGATTGCTGATACTGTTGGTTCAGGGACCACATTTGAGAGCTACTGTCTGTAGAGCTCTCAAAATAGACATATATCTTTCCCAGTTGAAAAGTGAGTTAATAAGTTCATCCCACCCAGTGGCTGGGATGGCAGCTTCATGTGTTTCTTATCCTCTGGTATCTACATTTTAACAGGGGTCTCCTAAAGACTGCAAATCTTAACTCAAAGGTTCAGATCCGCAACTCAAAGGATCAAATCCAATTCTTGACCTCATAGCCTTCCATCAAAGCGGCCTTTGTCCCTCCACTTCCCTTAACTGTCCTCTCCCCAGAATATTAGGGCTTCCTGGTTGCCACATCCCCACGATTATAACCACGGCTAGTAACATATATAGGTTACTTTATTCTTTATTTTCTTCTTCTGTAACTGGATTTTAATAATAGCATCTACCTCATCAGATTGCTTTGAAAATTAAATTGGCCAATATTTGGAAAGCACTTAGAACAGTGCCTAAAACCTAAGCCCTATTTACATGAACAGTGTAAATGAGCTTTTATTATATGTTAAATGTTTCCCAAATTTTCCTCTCAGGACATCACCTTCATGACTTAAATCATAGCTGCACACCAACTCAGCTAGCATTCATTTTTTCTTGAAATCAGTTCACTTTACTAACAAATTATTATAAAAGAATACATTCTATTATTACTACAAATGGAAAACCAGTATCACTTGGTAAGTAGAAGGGAACCATAAAATAAATACAAAAAAGCCTACATTGTTTTAAAAATTCTAGCCAGGCATTGTTTTCTGGAAAAGACCCTGAGACTGATACTTGCTCTCTCTCTTTTTAAAAACAGGGAAATTAGCAAGTTCCAGTTTCTGTAACAAATAAAACCCCACATTTCACTGGATTCACACATTCAGAGTTTAAAGTTTAGGTGTGTCCCATGACTGTACTTCTGTGGATTCATTTTGCTTTTTGGATATTATTTCACACATCTCTGAAGGATGTGAAACACATGCCAAATACTATCACACTGATTACATAACTTCTGTTTCACTGCATTACATCTGAAATGGTTTTCTTGTACCAATTTCAAATCAATGATGCATGGATATCTTTGAGTTACCACCAGTTAGAGGGGAGAGGAATTTCTAATTGTGTGCTTATAAATGAAAACATAGAGCTATTTGGAGTTTGACATTTGATGAAAATCTACAGCGATTTTCTCTTCCTAGTAAAACTTCAGTATTTTGTCATCAAGGACTGTAGATCACAAAGTTGGACTATGCATAACAAAGGTTAAGGTATGAGAACAAAGTGATGTGCACATCCTGGAGACATTTATGATTCACACCTGCATTCTTGTAGGTTGCTATTCATCAGCAGAATGGGGCTTTTTACTCATTACCAAAGACGGTAATTGATTAAAAAAAAAAAAAGGGCTAGATACCAGACCTGTCCTCAAAGACATGATGGAGACTTAGTTGCGTCATTAGGAAGGGGCAGACAGTGTGTAGATCCAGCTTGTTAGGCAGGGCAAGATTCAAGGAGCTTCATAGTGTTCAACACTGGGATTAATAAAGCATAATGTAATGCCCAGCAAGGGGATGAGGTGTAATAAGGAATGTGATACTCAAGTTTGAGAAGGTCTGTCAGTGGGGTGCAAGGCTTCTATCAGGTTGGGGTTCAGGAGCAGATCTCTTCCTCCCAATGAGGTAAACTGTCAGATTGCAATAGGGAGGGGACTGTGACTAAGAAACACCACAATTGCTCAGACCCAGCTCTGAATGCATAGATAAAGTAGTGAGGCCAGGTGCAGTGGTTCATGCCTGTAATCCCAGCACTTTGGGAGGCTGAGGCGGGCGGACTGCATAAGCCCAAGAATTCAAGACCAGCCTGGGCAACATGATGAAATCCCATCTCTACCAAAAAAAAAAAAAAATCAAAAATTAACTGGGCATGGTTGCACATGCCTGTAGTCTCATCTACTCAGGAGGCTGAGGCAGGAGGATTGAGTCCAGGAGGTCGAGGCTGCAGTGAGCTGTGATTGCACCATGGCACTCCACCCTGGGCAACAGAACAAGATCCTGCTTCCAAAATAAATAAATAAAGCAGTGAAAGCCCTTCAGTATTAGTTTCTGAGCCCTTGGTGGGCATCTCATCACATTCTATATCAGATTGATAAGGACTATGAACAGTCACTAATCTTCCTTGGAGGTTGTTTGAGGGCTTCCTGTACAACTGGGAACAGACAGGTGCTTTGCCTCTCTTGGCAGAGGAGGAGTAGGGATGGGTTGAGTTTAGTGAGCCCAGATGAGGGGAGCTGGAAGGCAGATGTAAGAGAAACGAGGTAAGGGTTGACAGCTCTGCACTTACTGTGCCAGCCTGCCTTCTGTCTACCAGCAGAGTCCTTTTTCCCCTCCTTTTTCTTTCATGTCCCAAGCAATGGAGAGTTTTTGCTGAGGTGGGGGAGGAGTACCTCCGTGAAAGGCTGATCCATGGGAGGCCCGTTGATCCTTCCCACTGGGACCACAGGTGTCCTTCCCAAGGTTCTGCTTCTTTCTCCTCCTCTATAGACAGCTGGTGCCTGTGGGAGGCAGGAGGGGCCCTGCTGCTTCTCAGTCGATCTCAGTTAACACTGTTCATCATCTCAACTCTGTCTAGAAACAGCTTTCATTGGTTAGTTCACAGAAGAAAGGAAGTTTTATCAAAGAAAACTGTGAAGTGACAAAGCTTTTAGCATCTCCATCTCTGGCTTCTGTGACCTGGAAATCTCATATTTTCCACTCCCAGCGGGGAAAGCAAACCAGTTATGCTCGTTGCCCCAGGGATGCTTTGGGAATCTAGTGAAAATGGTAGCTCGTGATTCCAGAATTAAGAACCCCTTCTTGATAAAGGTGAGAAAACGACCAAAACACCAGATCCTCAATGGCACCTAAGAACCAAGGATATGCAAAGAAGACATGAAGACATTTCAGTGAAAAGAGTGTCTCAAAAAATTGCAATGGAGTTAGAAAGGGCGATGTGAATGTTTTTGGTGTTTGTTGGAAGACTGGCTTGTGTGTTAATAGGATCAGGAAAATCTTTTTTTCTATACTCGGCTTTCTTATACCTGGACAGCAGAGGAGTCCAGAGGTGCTTTGTGCCCTATCTCCTATATTTTGAAACTGTAGAGATGCTAGGAATGTGGTAGGACTCCAGGGTATGACCTGTAAGTGGGCAGCAGGGACTGACCTATCTTAACTTGGAAAAGCTGGAGGAGAGGCTCACAAGTTCCCAGGCAGAGGCTGTGGTCAAAATAAAACTCTGAACTTGGATTCAGACTCTGGCTGTGCCGGTTACCATGTGACTCAGGCATGTTCAATCTCTCTCTCTCTCTGTCTCTCTCTGGAGGTTTCCTTATCTATGGAGATGGGAAGATTGAACTGCATTCTCTTCATTCATACAGTATTCATATTTATTGTCAGTCACTGTGCTATAATAGTAGAAGTTTAAAGATAAATGTTATGCAATCCTTACCTCAGAGAGGCTCTCAACTGAGTGGAAGACACAGATGTTACTGATACTTATAAATGCATATGCAAATTATCATAATAAATGTACAACGTGCCATTGGAACACAGAGAAGGGAATGATGAACTGCACCAGGAATAGAATAAAGTTGCAATAGAATAGGCAATATTTAAATCATGTCTCAAGCACAGAACCATGCACTGCCTACCAAGATATACTAAGCCATGGACCAAGCATAAAAACCTGGATGTATGGAAATACTGGATATGTTGGAGAATGAAAATGCTTAGCTGTGACTAGAGCACAGAGTGTCTGAAGGCTACATAGGAATTGCTGAAGCTGTAAAGGATAGGTTTAGGCTCAGCAGTAAATGATCTCTTATGAAATTTTAGTTAATCCACAAGCTATGAGGACACACTGAAAATTGTAAATAGAAAATGTGGGGCTGGGTGTGGTGGCTCATGCCTGTAATCCCAGTGCTTTGGGAGGGCCGCTTCAGGCCAGGAGTTCAAGACCAGCAACATAGCAAGACCCGATCTCTCTACAAAAACTAAAAATAAAAAATAAAAGAAATTAATTGGGCATGGTGGCACACGCCTCTAGTAGTTAGTCTTAGCTACCCAGGAGGCTGAGGTGGGAGGATGGCTTGAGTCCAGGAATTTAAGGTTGCAGTGAGCCATAACTGCACCCCTGCACTCCAGCCTGGGTGACAGAGGGAGACCCTGTCTCCAGAAAAAGAAAAGAAAATTTGGATTATACAAAATTTGCTTTCAATAAACCAATCTGACAGTAACAGTTTGAAGAGCAGAGAAAATGGAAGCACAAATGCAAGTTCTGAGTATGCTTTAATGCAGGAAAAAAGTGAAGAGGGACTGGATTTTAAAATGGAGGTAGTGATAAAAGTGGTCTTATTTGAAATAGAATTAAGATATATAATCAACAGGATTTAGCAATTGATAGAGATTCAGTTAGAAGGAATAAGATCTCTTGTGCAACATGGTGACTATAGTTAATAAGAATGTAGTGTATACTTAAAAATTGTTAACGGAGTAGATTCTAAGCGTTTTCACCACAAAAAATGCTAATTATGTGAGGTAATGCATATGTTAAATAAGCTTGATTTAACCATTACATAATTCACATATTTCACAACATTATGTTGCACACCATAAATGTATATAATTTTGTGTCAATTAAAAATAATATAAATAAAAGCAGTTGATGAAAAGAGACAAATGAGGGAACTGGAGGTGTCAGCATATGTAAATGTATGAGAGTTTTAGCTTGAGTCCAAGTAGAAATTGAATGGATTAATTGAGATGGTGACACGGAAGAGCAGGAGGAACACATGGATTTTATTTTGGATGTAAAGGCTGTGTGGCCTTCCAATAGGTAGATATGAGCATGTTGAGATGTCACTGTTTAATAGGTGGATGGAGACCTGCATCTGGGGTTTAGGGGAAATATGCAGATTTAGGATTCCTTAGTGGAGCAGGGGATGGTAAAGTCTTAGGAGGAATGAAGTCCACCAGGGAGAGCTTCTGTCAGGAAAAGAGAGCCAAAATAAAATGCCAGATAGTATAGAACTTAGGTCTGTAACTCACTGACGAGAGCCTCTGATTCAAATTCAAGAGGAAAAAGAGAAATGTATACCTTAGAGTCAATATGACCTGGTATTAAATTAGTCATAAGGACAGACATATAGGGCAGTAGAAAATGAAAATTCCCTACTTTGTGCCTAGTACTGTGCTAAGCTTAGGAAGAAAGAATAGATATGAATATCAATTATTAATGGAAATATAAACTGCATACAATTACATATATATTAGACTGTTTACTAATGCCGTTGGCTTTAATAGCGACATTGCTATTGTTAATGATGCTCTTGTTGCCAATAATTTTTTCAACAGTTATGACAGTGGTTAACATTTACCAAGTGCTACCTACTGTGCCTCTGCCTTCAAGGCAAACTCAATCTACTTTAGCCTCTGTTGAGGTCAAGCTGAGAGCTAATAGGAAAAAGGTTACCTCCTCCTCTCCAAATGCGTTCTAGTTGGAGTTGTTTTTGAGTTCTGTATATTTATCTAATAACAAGCTTTAAGTGTAGTAAGGATTGCACCCTATCTTTGATGCTGTGTATGTTTATATTCTCCTAGAAGCAATTATCAAGTGAGATTAGAAGTACAAGAGTTGTTAGAAAAAACATCTCTGAAAAACAGAAGTTGAGGGGTAAGCCAGAGACAGCAAGGAGAGCCTTCAGACTGTGATGGAGGTCTGTCCCCCCTGCGTGAGAGGGAGAAAGAAGGAAGACTGGGTGGGAAACACTTCAGACTAGGTTAGGTAGTCTCATTGGGGTAGTAGGATTGTATAGGAAACATGGCTCCAACAAGGATTTGGTCAGGCTCATGGAGAATCTTTGAACCATGTTGGAGGTATCCCATGTTTCAGAAGATTAGGCTCACTCCCACCATGCTTAGCCATTGGCTAGGAGGAGCCTGTGGAAGTGTGGCCTCAGCATGGATACAGTATTGGATCCAGAGAAGCACAGCAGCCGGGGCCATCTGTGTGTAAACATCTCTGCAGTGGGAGATTTGAGTGACGTGTTTCATTGCCACCACAGATTCTCTCAGTGACTCAGTGACGCTTCTTCCTAAGTGTTCTCCTAGCATGTATCGTCCAAACCAGTCAAATAAGGCTCAGCCTATGCAACCTTGTAGCATTATTAATCAATTTGCTTGTGTCTACCCTGTTAGATTATAAACCTTTCTTCAAACATTAGTGTCTAGCACTGTGCCCTTAACTCAGAAGGCATTTACATAAATACATTCATCATAATTATAATTATTTTATTTTCATTATTTGAATTTATCTGAGAGCAGGCTGGGCACGGTGGCTCATGCCTGTAATCCTAGCACGTCGGGACGCAGACGCGGGTGGATCACCTGAGGTGAGGAATTTGAGACCAGCCTGGCCAACATGGTGAAACCCCATCTCTACTAAAAATACAAAAATTAACCTGGTGTGGTGGCATGTGCCTGTAGTCCCACCTACTTGGGAGGCTGAGACAGGAGAATTGCTTGAACCTGGAAGGAGGAGGTTGCAGTGAGCCAAGATTGCGCCATTGCACTCCAGCCTGGGTGACAGAGTGAGACTTCATCTCAAAATAATAATAATAATAATAATAATAATAATAATCTGAGAGCAGTAAACAATTGGAGTTTTAACTCAGGAAGTTGGGTGGGGGAAGTTAAGAGAGAATATGGTTTTGATGAGGGGTTCCATGGATATCACAGTGAGCTGTGGGGGAAACAGAACTAAGGTGTGTGAATTAGACATACCCTTGGAGGAAAGCAGACACCTAGGCATATGCATTTGATGAGATGAAGTCCAAGTAGGTGGACAGAATACAGTATCCAGAGAACATGCTGGAAAGAGCTAGTCTAGACCAAGAACTGGCTGGAGGGTCCAGCAAGATGTGATGGACAGGCGTTTGACATCGGCATCTAATCACAGCAACTCTGTGTTTGAAAACTACCTTCTCTACCCACAGTGACATTTTCGTGTACCATGACATACCTTCTTAACCTTGGCTCATCGGACCGAGGGAGATGTCTTATCTCAACCTAAACCTCCTGGGAATTTGGAATTGAGGTTTGGAAAATCTTATCAGTTGAACTGTTTCCTTGGACCGAGCTGACAAATTCAAGATAAGCTTCTTGAAGACAACTGGGGAAATCATGTATGCTCGGAATCAGGAGCACTGGCTGGCAGAAAGGCATACAAAGAGAAACTGAGATGAAAGACAGTATGACTCCAGGGAAAGAGGGAGAATGAAATAGTGACAGCCGTTGCCTGGACTCCTGAGGACTTTCCATTCATGGGCCTAATCCCCAAGCTCCCTGCCCTTCAATTCTGAGGAAACTAACTCTAGAATAAACTTACTATTTTGGTTAACATAGTTCAAGTGGGTTTCTTATAGTAGCAGCCAAATGACAGTGACTGAGAAACAGTTCTGGCAGAAATGCTCAGGACACAAATCGGAAATTCAGCAACGTGAAATGTGCTGAGATGCAGGCAAGCAAGAGGTCAGCATTAGAAAGCCACTGGGAAGAGAGCCCTGGGAAAAGTGGCCCCAACAAGGCAGTTCTTGGTCTGTTAAGACCCTGGTAACTAAAAAGAATTATCAAGTCAGGGACTTCATATACAGGCTCTAGTTTTAGGAACTAGGTACAGGATAGATCCTTCATCATAGGAACAAGCCAGAAGTTGGTTATTAGAAATCAGGCAAAAGATTAATAGCAGACTAGGACATTCTGATCTATTGAAGCTGACAGTTTTTTGAAAATGTGATTCCTTTATGCATTAAATAAGAATTATTGGGTACCCACTACATTCTAGGGAGTTTAGCATGGTAGCCTGAGTTGGGGTGCAGTGTACCATGGGGTGGGGCCTGCCTGGGGATGGAGACCCCGTGGAAGCTGCAGTGGAGAAGAGGAGGCTGAGAGGGCAGCCATCATGTGCGGAGCCGGTCAGCTCATGAAGTGGAGTGGATGATGCATTGTTAGAATTTGGAACATTCTGTGGTAAAACAGACCCAGAAGAAGTTGAATCTGAAAACCCAGAAAGCATCATCATGGTAATCTCTTTCAAGGTCCAGTGAAGAGGAGGTAGGACATGAGAAAAACGTTATTCAGAAAGAGAGATAAGGTATCAAACACACAGTTCATCTACTTATCAGATTCCCCAGATACTCATGAAAAATAATTCTTGTGCATCCTTTGGCTGGATGAACTGTTTCATCACACATCCGCTCTACTTCACCAATGCCAGAGTTAAAATTCAGGAGGAAGTTGGAAGTTCTTATCTCTCCCAACTCAATCCACTCTCACCAAATAGGCAAGACTAGTCTCTTTTAATTTAGTTCCACTCAATGTCTTCTGATTTAACATTGAACCCTGGCCTGCTTGAAAAAAAAGAAGTATAGTTAAAAAAAAAAAAGAGGAAAAGGGGATAGAAAGAAGGATGAAAGTGAAGAGGTATCTCATAATCTTTTATTCACACTGGGGTAAAAGTAGGTCAAACACCTAATCTCCTGTAACCTCCTTCTCTACCTCACACTTTCTATTTTGAATATCTTGTAATCATAGATACTACTTTTCATAGAGACCCCAAAAGCATTTCCCCAGGGAATGTCAGGGACTCCCTGTATAGCATGTTAATTAAGCTTGACAAGACATAATAAAAGCAAACTTCACAATGACAAATTAGTAGACACACTGTTAGCTCCAGTTTCTTTTTCTCTTAATCTTATTTCTCGTGCTGTTGTTCATAGTATTAAATAGAGAGAAATTTCTGCTTGGCTTCTGACTGGCCTTAAAAAGAACACGTTATTTAACTTCCCTAAATCTCCATTTCCTCATTTGTAAAATGGAATATTAATACTTGCTGTAATACCTTACTAGGTGATTTTGAGGACCATGTATAAAAATCACTACCAATGGTATAAATATGGATGTAAGATAGCCAGGTCCTTTAATAAGTCAACAGAGTAGAGCAAAGCATCTGTAACAGAACCTTGTTCTTGGGCAACTCACTTGTGTTCCAAGTCTTGGTGTTTCTTTACTTGTAAAAAGGGTAGGATGCTATTCCTAGTTTCATATGGTTTTAATGAAGATCAAAATAACATTTATACTAAAGTATAAGTAGTATATTATGACAATTCCCAGTAATGTCTCAGAACAGGAGGCTCTCAAAGTCAAACGTGTGCAGATTTATTTTTTCTTGTTTATAAAAGTATTAATATGATTTTAAATTAGTATGTGTGTATCAGATGCCTTAAAAATATTTGCATGGAGAATCTGTTGTGAATTCTGTAGCAGAGTCAAATTTAAATAAGACACAGTAACTTAAAAAAATAAAACATGGAATTTAATTACACATAAAAATAAATGACTGCTTCCTTACATATCTTTTGTATATTTTATTTTTTTAATTAAGACTTTTAGGAAACAAAAATGTTGTCTATTTTTGTTCATAATTTTTCTTTTTATTTATTTAATTTATTTATTTATTTTATTTATTATTATTATACTCTAAGTTTTAGGGCACATGTGCACAATGTGCCGGTTTGTTACATATGTATACATGTGCCATGCTGGTGCACTGCACCCACTAACTCGTCATCTAGCATTAGGTATATCTCCCAATGCTATCCCTCCCCCCTCCCCCCACCCCACAACAGTCCCCAGAGTGTGATGTTCCCCTTCCTGTGTCCATGTGTTCTCATTGTTCAATTCCCACCTATGAGTGAGAATATGCGGTGTTTGGTTTTTTGTTCTTGTGATAGTTTACTGAGAATGATGATTTCCAATTTCATCCATGTCCCTACAAAGGACATGAACTCATCATTTTTTATGGCTGCATAGTATTCCATGGTGTATATGTGCCACATTTTCTTAATCCAGTCTATCATTGTTGGACATTTGGGTTGAGAAAAATATGGTTTACATATATACGGAAAAGACTATAATGAAAGGATCTAGGAAATCGATTATGGCTCCATTTTACATTGAGATTATTACCATTCAAAGGGGCTCCATTTTACATTTTTAAAATAAAAATATTTTACATTTATACTGGTTAAATTCTAATATTCCTTAATCTTTTATTTTCTTTCAAGATAATAGTTGGAGAAACTGCTGTCTTTTGCCTACAACTAGCCACAAGGGATTTTGAAAACCAGGAAAAAACTATTTTAACTGGAGACTGTTGCTATATAAACCCGCTGGTGCGCCGAACTGTCCGATTTCTTGGTATGTGCTCATTAAATTATTTTTAATATTTCTGAAACAGTGTCTATGTGTAAGCTAAACCTTAAAATAACCCACATGTTTACTGTTTGCAAATATTAGGGTTTTTTTTCTTTGAAATGTTTCAATTTGCTTTTAAAAATAAACATTACACACTGCTTGGGTGATGGTTGTATCAAAATCGCAGACATCACCACTAAAGAACTTACTCATGTAACCAAACACCACCTGTTCCCCTAAAATCTACTGAAATAAAAAATAAATTAAAAAATTTTAAAATAAACATTACATACTACTTTCTCTTTAATATAGCAAGATCCCACTTTAGGATGTCATTTACACATTCTTTTAAGGCAAAAAGAACACCACCTTTGGATGTTTAATATTCTTTAAGAGCCAAAAATTATGTGATTACTGTGTTTATGAAAATCTTTGAACAGTACTTAGTGGGAGGGTGGTGATAATCCAGGTAGGTTGTTGAACATCACAAAGGTTACGAAAAACAACTTGGAAAATAGAAGAAATGTAGCACTCCATGCACTACTTCTAAGTTGATTTTTATATAAACAAAAAAGTATTGGGGATTTTATTAGAGGACAAGATTCACTAATAATTTAACTTTCAATCTCAAATACTAGCAATAATAAATATATGCATGAATGAATTATTGAAAATCATTTTAATTCAGAACTTAGCCTAGACCCATTTTTTAACTCATGCAATACAATTTAATATAAATAATTGTTTCCTGGATTTATCAGATAAAAATAAGTGTATATGCTAAATGCCATTTAAGATAAATTTTTATTAGTATTAAGAGATGCACTAAAGATAATGTAACTCTTCAACATAGTTCTCATACTGAAGGGAACTCTTCCACATATTTCTCATATTGAAGGGTTCAGGATAAAGACTTTGAAGATATTATGCATAGATCACCTAATCTATCTATAAACCCATTAAAGACTAGCCAAATGTTATCAGGCTTTTGGATCTCTCTGAAGACGAAAGGCCTTCATATCCAAGATTGTTATTTTTACTGACATCAAGTTATGTATCTCCAAAGCCCTCATTTATCCTGTTGAAGGGACAACTTTTATATGAAACCTTAAAAGTTATTTTTTCACATGTATCAATACTGTGTTCTTGACTAATTTCTTTTTGTATAAGTCATTTAATAAAAAAAGCAATAGGCAACAATATGCTTAGAATTAAAACTATTTAAAGAAATTGATGCTTTCCTAAATACTGTTAAGCAAATTACATTGTGCCTATTTAAGTAAAATATTTTTCTGCATTTGCACACATATTTCTAAAGAATATTTGGCTCAAAGTACAGTATGCTATTAAGTCTCTGCATGCTTCTTCTTATATGATTTTATAAAATACGAAAGCCCATTTGTTTCTTGTTCCCTTATGATTTGGATGTTTCTAGCTGTAATAAGTGGAAGCATGTAAGCGAAGCATCACTGTATAATAGTATATCATTCTGTATAGTGACTTTATTCTTTAGGTCAGTGGAGTAGATACACTTACAGGATCTCACTTTAATAATTTTCTTTGTAGTCAACTACAGTATTGGCCTTGGGCTGATGCACTGACATTTTAATTCCAAAACACATTTGGGAACTTTTAAGTGTCAAGAGACATTTCCACATTCTTATCAAATATTTCTCTCTGTTATAAACAGGAAAACCCGTTACACCAAACAGCCTAGATTTCAAGGGTGTACAAATGAAGAAGACTTGTAATTTAGGTTCCCATGCTTGGCCATGAGATTTTGGAAGAAGTTTTATTGAGCTCAGTTCTCTTTAATTTCTCTTCCTCTTTCAAATTTCTGATTTTGATAACCTTTACTTTGTATGATTCAAACAATGCTGGTGAGATGTTAAGAAAGGGCTTCTTATTGTTTGCTTTTTAGATAAAGAGTGAACTAATATCTTTGTTTCATTCCCATTTGTGTACACATAGAGTTTTGCTGTGTGGGGGTTTTTGTAGGTAAACCTTTTGTAATCTTATATAATATTTCAAAAATTTAAAAGAACAGCTATGCATCTAATACTGGAAAATTATTTGATCCGGTACAACTTTTATGGTGATATACTATACAACAGCCAATAATGATGAAAAGGCTTGGGAAACAAATAATCCAGAAACATATGACTAAAAAGAAAAACATCTAACGATTGTAACCTAAGTATATGACATTTTAATAAATCAGTACTTTTAGAAGTATTAATTTGGGATAGTTTTAAAAGGTCCTGTTGGATTTTATTCCCAAAATTATAAAAGGATGAATTTCCTTTCATTGGTACCACATCCTTGAAGATTGTAGCTCTAAGTTTAATTGAAATTAATGCCAAAAATTATTTTGCCCATATAATAGAAAAATAAGTTTTAACAATAATAACCAATGACTTTGAATTTAGAAAATGTTTTTGGTATTCAAGTAAATTGGCAAGTTCCTTAGCAAAGGAGGAAAAAATATCTACACACTTAGTTCTATACCTTCAGGTAACCAAAGCAAATAAATTTTAAAACTGTAAAAATAATTAATAACCTATAATTTTGATTGCCTTGTTTACTAAATAGCCCACATTGGATCAATTGGAAGCCAGTCCATATAAGATAAGGTGGGAATAAATTACTAGCTGTTCTATGACTTTAAAAAAAATGTGTTTCTGAAGGCAATGTAGAGATTACTCTGAAAGCATTCTGGTTTACTTAAGATTTTCCATATTTAAATGAAAACTGATGGCACTGGATTTACTGCTAATTGGCACCTCCAGCAGCGTTAACATCAGTCTGAATGGGAGTAACAGCATAATCAAAGAGAGACAACTGCTTTGCTTCGTTAGTGAGATAAAAAAATTTTCAAAAAATGGGGGAAAAAAGGAAATTGCTAACATTAGTAGAGCATGATAGACTATACCCTCTCAAGGAACACATGACTCCATGAACAATTGCATTACCCGGAGTCTGAGAATACATGTTCTTATTTTATCTTATGTCTTATAAACCTGCCATGCACAAAAACCAGTAGTAGACAGAGCAATATTTACCACTTTCACCACTCCAGAAAGCCAAGGAAAGAACTGGAGAGGGATGCAATGAAAAGAACTATGTATATGCATGGAATATTTTATAGTTTCTAAAATATTTCCATTTTGGTTTATTGTAAACTGAAATTCACACACACACACACACACACACACACACAAGCAAGAAGTTAAAATTATTTGTTTTCTTCCCCAGGAATTTATACATTTGGACTGTTTGCTACAGATATCTTTGTAAATGCTGGACAAGTAGTCACAGGAAATCTGGCCCCACATTTCCTTGCCCTGTGTAAGCCCAATTATACAGCACTTGGATGTCAGCAATATACACAATTCATCAGTGGGGAAGAGGCCTGTACTGGCAACCCAGATCTCATCATGAGAGCCCGAAAAACCTTTCCATCCAAAGAAGCAGCTCTCAGTGTCTATGCAGCTATGTATCTGACCGTAAGTAAGGATTATAAATTTGTTGTCTTAGTCTGTATTATTGTTAATTTTTCCAATGTAGAAATTCTTTTTCTCTGCCATAATGAAAGTCACTTAAAGCACATTCATATCTTTCTGTAGGCCATTTAATCTATTTTTAATAATAGCTGTTTGTACTCAAAATTAAGTCAGTTGACTCTCATGAGATTATGTGTGGGTAGTTGGTTGTATTAAAAAATGTAGCCATTAGCATTTCTATTTGAGAATATGTTTGTCTTTATATTAAACAGGACTTAGTGGAAACAAATTTGTTGTAGCATTCCCCATGAACTTGTAATAGCACGATGAAGAGAACTACCTAGGCCTCTTAGCTGCCTACCCAAGCTCTCATAGTCCCTGCTGGGGATGAAAGGGACACTCTTTTTTTCTAGAAAGCACTATTATTACAGGCAACTGTATCTTCATCATATCTCAATTAGCGTTTAACGTTTTCTTATAGAACTAACCAAAGTGTCCTTAGAAATTCTATTTTTTCCTTTAGTCTTGAGAGTATTGGCCACCATCTTAGCAGCAAGAGCCAGGCCCCCATGCAGCTATCCTAGGACCTTTAGTTGGAAGTGAGTGAGTGCATTACCCATATGCAGAAGGAAAAAGAAGGGCAGCTTTGGCAGGCAGCTCTTGTCCCCAACAATGGTACCATCCACCTCTCCCTCCTCACAAGGATGTACCTTGCAGCTCAGGAGGTGGACTCCTAACGCGTTCCCTGTAGGCTTTTCCACAAACCCCAATAAGGTCAGATATTTTTTTTTTTTTTTTTTTTTGAGACGGAGTCTCACTCTGTCACCCAGGCTGGAGTGCAGTGGCGCAATCTCAGCTCACTGCAAGCTCCACCTCCCAGGTTCACGCCATTCTCCTGCCTCAGCCTTCCGAGTAGCTGGGACTACAGGTGTGTGCCACCACACCTGACTGATTTTTGTATTTTTAGTAGAGATGGGGTTTCACCATGTTGGCCAGGCTGGTCTCAAACTTCAGACCTCAAGTGATCTGCCCACCTTGGCCTCCCAAAGTGCTGGCATTACAGGCGTGAGCTGCTGCACCCGGCCAGATCAGAGAATTAAATGTCTTCTGGGGTTCTCCTTCCCAGCGGTGCCAAATCTACTTCCTTCCAATTTCAGCTCATTAACAAGAGATCTGTAAAGTCTCAGGACCAATTCGAAACCAAATTTGATTATTTCTAATGACTTGGAAAAACTTGGAATTATTTTTTTACCCTCAGAGAGCTATTTGATAATGGAAATGTTTTCAATACAATCATGTTATTTCTAAAAGCAGAAAGAATATATGGAATACCTTGTGACATCTCTACTTGAGATTCAAATAAAGATTACTGAATAAAAGGACAATTTAGGAAGGAAATACAGCATTACACGTAACATTTACAATGGCAGGATAATTTTAGAACCATAGAGTATGCATTTTAACATTTCTTAAAGTTTTTAAGCCAAGTTAATTCTATCCCTCACTGCCTGGACATTTTTAAAATCCCATCCAGAAACTTTTTATGGAGTCAAGGATTCTTTCCTTTATCCTATCCTATTTATTTTCTCTTTCACTGCTTCCTAACTTTTCTAAAGTTTGTCTGTTACAACTCTCTCCTTGCCATCTCACTGTGTCCCCAAACTCTATTCTTCTAATTTCCCCTGTTTTCTTTAGCCCATCAGCATTGCTTTTTCTTGCACATTCTAAGGTACCTTTGGGCCTGATATGAAGTATGGTAGCCCATGCATATTCTTTCCTATTCAAGAAATCTCTTGACTACATGTTTCACCTCTACTAGAATATGAAGCACTCAGCCTTAAAACAGGGATTGAAACTTGAGTGAATCAGAAGTCACAAAATACTTTTCACTCATTGCCATCACGTCTAAATTTGATGTTCATATTTGTATCTGGGTATGAATTGCAAATATATCTGCATATAAATACGTGACCTAGATAATGATGGGAGACAAATTCCAGAATGCTCTCTGACCACAAATATTCCTATACAAATATTTTAATACTAATAGACATTAGATTCAGATGGGGCATGGTGGCTCATGCCTGTAATACTAGAACCTTGGGAGACCAAAAAGCAGAAAGATCACTTTGGAGTTTGAGACCAGCGTAGGCAACCTAGGAGATCCCATCTTTACAAAAAAGAGAGAGAGAAAGAAAAAAAAATAAGCAAAACCTCAGCCAGGTGTGGTGCTGCATGCCTGTAGTCCCAGCTACATGAGAGGCCAAGACGGGAGAATCTCTTGAGTCCAGGAGTTTGAGGTTACAGTGAGCTGTGATCACTCAACTACACTTCACTCTGGGTAACAGAGCAAGACCCTGTCTCTAAATAAATAAGCAAATAAAAATTTAAAACACAGTACATGTTAGATTTTGCTGTGTAACCAATGTTTGCCAGTGGTGTTGATTGTGCTGCTATAATAATATACTTGGCCTTTTTATTCTAGCAAAATAGTGTTTCAAAGGCATTGCTACAGGAGAAAGTATTATTGTTTATGCACTAGAAGAATCTTAACATCTTGTCTTGCTCCAGTCTACTGGCCACCAGCATGCATTTGTTTTATAAACTTCTGAATTATAAATCATACTGTTCTATAATAAAAATTGGGAAATATTAATGATAATAATTATAACAAACATTTGTTGAACATTTACCATGTGTCAGGCACCAATTGCTTCACTTTTACTAACTTAGTTAATACTTTACTAGTTCCTTTGTATTTTTAAAGTTATTTATCATTATTATTTATTTAATAATTGATTATTTGTGATAATTTATTGAATCCTCGTAGCATTTTCTTAAAGTACATGATATTATTTTACCCATTTTATAAATGAGGAGACTCAAAAAGTAAAGTAACTTTCTCAGATCCATAGAACCACAAATTTTTCTGGTGGCGATGTTTCTGAATGTTCCAGAGAAGGAAACATTAGATTATTTTAGCCCTAGTGTGTGCATCTGCCGCTGAATTCTTTCCTGCATAATACCAGCATCCAGTAAACTGTAAAGCCAAGGGTGCAGATGGTAGATTCATTTAGAGCAAAATCCCTTAATAGACACTCCAGCACTGGGAAGTGTTGTACTGTTAAACATTGGTTCAGACTACAAACTAGGATTCCTGCTTGTAATTACATTGATGGGTACTTCTGTCTTTTTAACAATAGATTCTGTTCTCTGCTGTTTCTCTGTCTTACCCCACCACCCCTTTGTGTGTGTGTGTGAGTGTGGGTGGCTGCTATGGCAACTCTGAATATAACTCCTGCTGCAAATGTAAGCCTTATAGGCAGGCTTTGCTGTTATATTTGAACTTACATACAAATATATTTTTTCCCACTTTCACTAGAGACACCTTGGGAAAACTTGATAATAGGAATGTTGGGGTGTTTCAAACTAATGCAGTCTCATGAAATGCTTGCCAGAATTTTGATGGGTAGTAAATAGAAAACAGCCATATATTCAATATCCTCTGTGGAAATGGTCTTATGGCTGTATTTAGTTAAAGGCATATTGATTTAATTTAGTGTTGGTGTTATAAACATACATAAATGCATAAATAAAAATCAATGAGCCCTGTTATGGAGTACGTAAATAATAACTGAGAAATATGTTTCTGATGCCTCTTTGTGTGGATTAGGAAATAAAACTGAGGAATTTGAACTCTCCCTTAACATCTGACTTTAATTAAGGCTTTGGTGCTAAGTTGATCATGGAGGTTTATTTTGCTCTACTGAAAACTTTCAGGAGTAATAAAAAAAAAAGCTCTATTCCTATTTTTGTAAGTACCATTGGTTCTCCGGGAAAAAAAAAATTGTGAGAGTTATTTAACTCTCAGTCATCAAATTTATAATTCAGTGTTCAGTGACATTAGAATGTTTAAATTTACCTTTGTGGTATTTCTTTTCATATAAATGGGTAAAGTTTTTTCAATTAAAAGCAAATGAACTTCAAGGTTGAGAATGAATAATTATGTTTGGTGAATTTCCAGTTAACCTCATATAAATTGTTGAAACAGACAGACATGAAATTACCTCCTCGGGTCACTTCCAATTCTGACCTTAGATTTTTGAAAATGTCAGGAAAAAAGGGTCAGTTACATTTATTGGCCTCTGTTTCCACTATGTGTTGCTGCATTATAAACCACCCTAGACCTTAAAACAACAACAATCTGTTACTGTCAGGATACGTAGGGTTGACTTGCGGTTTTCCTGCTAGTCAATCCTTGCTTCTTTCACAGGACACATTCAGCTAATTCAGAGATCTGGGGTTTGGGCTCAGCCGAGACAGCACAAATAGCTGGGCCTCTCTCCTTCTCAACAGGTCTTTCTCACAAGGGTCATCTTCCCTGATGGCATCTCAGAGCCGCCTTCCAATAGGGTAATGACCCAAGCTGCAGCGTATCTTGAGACTTAGGTTCCTAAGCTTGTTACACATCTCTGTCACTGTATTTTATTGTCCAGAGAAATCACAAGGCCAGCCCAGATTGTTGGGGGTAGAGAAATAGATTCCACCTATAGATGGGAGGTGCAGCAAAGTCACACTGTAATGAGGAGAATTTACTGGGATGGGAAGAATTTGTGGCATTAAATGATTTATCCCAGTCTTTTCCCAGAATACTGGTGGAAACTCTAAAATATCATTCCCTCTCTCACCTTCCTCATTGGTGGCCAATCGTTGGCATTATCCCACTCTCACTTCCCACACAGCCATCTTTTATAATAAGCTCACAAAGTCCCATGCACAACAACCACTGCTCACAGGCTGCTGAGACAAGGGTTAAATAAACACAACCCACTAGTGTCTGTTTGCCCCTCTCTTCTTTTGAGATTTATTACCTAATTCTGTACAGGAGCATGAGCCAGCCCTCACTTGGAGGTATAAGGATTCAGGGAGTGCATGTCCGTTTACTTGTAGCAGGTGATTTCATGAGACTGGTCAGGGATTGTGTTTGGAGTAGAAACAATAGGGTGAGCCAAATGAAAAGCTCCAGGCTGCCATCATGTACTTCTTTTCACTGGCAAATGAGATATAGCTGCCATCAGAAGGCCATTCCTCTAAAGCTCCCTGCTTAGGAGTAATGTAATGCTGAAACGTATAAGGTCCCTGTGCTCTAAATGTCAAACAAGCAAATTTGATGAAGCATCTGCTATGTAATACATCAGAAATATTTACTGAGCATGCACTCATAATGTGACTGCTATACTATTATTATGACTACTGGAGCCATGACCACTATTATTAGTCGATTGATGTTTCACCTATTAGCCTTCAGCTAAGTGTTATTGATGTAGTTGGGGGAGAGTACAAAAGACATTTGTGAAGTATCTACTGGGTTTCAATATTTTCACTACCATGGACCCCTTTCATTATTAACCCTGTCTCCCTTTCCCCACACTACTCCATGAACTGCGTGTTTTAAAATCTTTAAAACACTTTTTAAATCTTTAAAATACTTTCCCATTGTATCTTAGGCCCAGATATTAAATAATTGCTCATAATCATAAAATATAATAATGCTGTTTCGCAGTTATGCACATACAACTATTAAAATGGCTTGGATGATAATAAACAGTTAAGTAAATGACTAAAGACCTAGGGATACTCTGCATCCTTACCTTAATTTTACTTAGCTTCTGTAAAAGACACTTACATTTGGGTATTCTGTGATTGACATGTGGCTTTATAATGGTTTTCTGGTTCTTCAGTCACATCACAGAAATTCCCGTGTCTTCAACAACCTCTAAGCAGCATGAGATCACCAGTGTTGCCAAATGACTTAGTGTACTCCCAGCCAAAAGCAAAGAACATTGATGTTTTGGTTAATGCATGTGGGCTTATTATGGATAAATATACTATTTGATTAGGCTTTTTGAAATATTGAAAAATATGTCAGAATTATATTTATGTGTCTGGGGTTTCTTATGTTAGCAAACGTCGGCTTGGGGACTGCTGATAGCCTCTTGAACATTCTAATTAAGAAAAGAGGACTTTCTATTCTAGGACATTATAAGATAGGGCTGTATTATGACTTCCATGGACCCTAGGTACTTTTGCCTTCATGGGCCCCTTCCACCATAAATAAAATTAAAAATGATATTTTACAAGTGTAGTTCTATAAAAATAATATATAAATGTTATACATTAAACATTTCCTTTTCACCTAAAAATTCACATTTACCTTCCGCTTCTAAAAAAAAGTTATGATATTTTCACGCGTCCTTCAAAGTGTCATGGGCCCTAGGTACTGTGCTTACTGTAATGCTGGATTAGTCTGCCCTGAGTAGGGGGTCTAATAAAGTTCTCTATGGAATATGATTGTAAGAGTATCTGGTAATGATGAGTCCCACCCAATGTCCAGGAGGGATGAGGTCCTGCTGGCAAGCATCACGGGAAGTGCTTCAGAGGTGAGTGGTACTTGGGGTGAGTCTTGGAGATGGACATGATTTGAATAGGGGGAGAAGAAGTGTCCCAGGGAAGGGCAATAGCAGGAGCAAAGGCAAAGAACAAGAAACACTGAAACAATCAGAAACAGGTAAGGGGGAACCTCAGCACGAGGGTGTATATTTGGAACTGTGGGATTTAAGGATTAGCAAGGGTGAATAAATCAGGAAGACTTTGTAAACCAACCTGAGGCTTTATGACTTGAATTAAAAAGCAATGTGGAACTGAGAAATGACATTACAGAAGCAGTGCTTCAGAATGGTTGTGTTTGATTCAATTCCATAAATATATATTGAATACCTAGAATGCATAAAGTCTCTACTGTTATAAACTCCTTTGGCAGCTTAAAAATGGTCTGGTAGAGAGTAAAGAGAGAATTAAAATTGAAAGAAACTAAAGGCAAGGGAAAGCTTTTAAGAAGATCAACACAGAATCTTGGGCATAAAATCAAAATCCCTAGACAGAGTCTCAGGATTTGGATTTGGATTTGGATTTAGCTGGTTTCCTTAAGATTGAGAGCCCTTATACTGATGTGACCAAGACCAGATGAAATGAAATGAAAGTCATAGTTTCTGAGGAATGGAGTAAGCTGGGACTCTGAGCTGCCAAGCCTGAGCCATGGCAGGGTGAGTACAGATTGGAGCTGCTAGGGAATCTCTAAGCACTTTCTCCTAAAGCACAGGAATAGGCAAGTCAGATCTAGACCTAGAGCCAGTACTGCATTGTCCACCTCAGAGTTTCTAAACCATCACCAGCTTACTTACACTATGGCTAAATGTGGCCAAGTTCATGGTCCAATTGTTCTGCTGTTTTATTTCAAACCTATGTCCCAGTTACCATTTACTGAAAAGTGACTATTGGCCTACTATCGTACTAGTTACTTTACCTTACCTCTTTATATGGCTAATTCTTTAGAGTGGCTGAAATGAAAGTATGGCTGTATTTATTTTACAGGTAACAAAATTGAGACTATGAGAAGCTAGTTGACTTGTCCAGGGTTATTCAGCTAGTCTGTTTTACAGCCAGGAATGTGACCCAGGCCACTGTGACTCCAAAGTCGATATTTGGTCTTTTACATCACACTACCTCCTGGAAGGTACCCCCATTGAAAAGAAGGCAGCCAAATTTTGAGTTATCCCCAGAGTGCAGTGCCTCACACACAGTAAGTGAAGGAAACTTGTTAGTTGATTTTAATTAAATGATGCATAATATGAATTAGGAAGATAGTTGAAAACGTGTGTGCTCCAGAAATTCCTGTCTTATGTCCTATTTTCCAGGTGACCAGGTAGCTCAAGCACTAAAAGCCATATAGATAGTCTTGATTATTGGATTTTAATTGTTCTTTAATTTTAATTGAATGCATATTTTATAATTTTTATATGTTCTGCTCTGCATATCATCTAAGGTGTTAAAGAGCTTTGCTTTTTAAAGTGACAACTTCTAAGTATTTTTAACTTCTTTTCCATATGCAACAATTGACTGCCTAACAACAAAACTAACACTGGCAGTGCTTATAGCTGGGTAGAACTCCATGGTAGGTAATATCACTTTGACAAGGTGGAACAGAAAAACAACAACAACTTATAATGAGCAGCTCTGAATACATGGTCATTTGATGTCAGGCCCAGTAACATGCTCGAGTCTGCTTTTCAAATGACACAATTATCTGCTGCAGGTGACATGGCCTTACTCCTGGACCCCTGGGGCATACATTGTGATGCCCCCACTGGAGCCTGCCATAAGCTCCAGACTCTGTTTTCCCACCACTGACACATCAATCCGTAGAATGTCTGCTGGATCCATGGCCCAAGTACCAGAGCTGCTTTCCCCACAGCCTGTACCTGCTGCTGCAGAGCCCTTTCTTGCTTCAGGTTCTATTCAAAGTTGGCAGCTTTGTATGCCACCCAGTATCTTAGTCCATTCAGATAGCTCTAACAAAATATCACAAACTGAGTATAGCATATAAACAAAAGAAATTCATTTCTCACCGCTTTGGAGACTAGAAAGTCCAAGATCAAGGCTCTGGTAATTTAGTGTCTGGCAAGGGCCTGCTTTCTGGTTCATACATGGTGTCTAGTCATTGTGCCCTCACATGGTGGAAAGTATGAGCTAGCTCTATGGGCTCTGCCCTCAAAACCTAAGCACTCCACCTCTTAATACCATCACTTTGCGAGTTAGGATTTCAACATATAAATTCGTGCGGGGGATACACACATTCAGATAATAGTATTTAGTATATGGGGCAGAGCAATACTTACTGGTATGGGATGTATTTTTCCCAAAACCCAAAGTGATCTACAAAGTATTGTGCGTCCTTCTTTGTGGTAGGGGTACGAGATGCAGTAATTGTCTTTTACTTTGGAGGGAATGTCTAGCATGCCACTGACCACTGGATCCCTAAAATCTTTATTGATGTCATTAGGCCCCTGAGTATTGTAGGATTTATCTCCCCAAATCTGGAATGCATGTGTCTTACCAAGGCCTACAGTGTGCTAGCCACCTCTTGTTTATCTTGTCAGCATGATGTCTTGTATATAAGTGATCAATGACTAAACTGGGGGACATCCAAACTATCTCTATCTCCTTAGTCTAAGTTATGGCAGAGAGTGGGAGGGTTAATATAGCACTGACATCAACTGTGATGTAAGGAATTGCCTGTACCAGGTGAATGTGAACTGTTCCTCATCCTCTTTTTGGAATGGAATTGGAAAGAACCCATTAAACAAATCAATGGCCAGTATTAGTTGGTTGAAGATTCAGTGGTCTACACTTATCCTTCAGGATCTGAACAGTCTTGTGAATTACATGGAAATAGAAGAACCAGCACTCCTGCATTATTGAGATCTTGAGAGGTGACATTAAATCTTCACCATCCTCCCTTCAATAATGTAGTAGTATTTTTTATTTACTATCTTGGAGTTGCCGAATATTTCAATTAAATTCCCCTAATAAGTAGTTACTCCTCTTGTCAAGTATTGTGCATCCCCATTTATGCACTCATGGACTGAGGAAATGACCCCTGGATATGCTCAGAGACTTAATAGATCCACTTTCAGCCAGACTTTGGCCTGGACTTATTTATTACCTAGGCTCATATGTCCCTACTCTAACAGGGGACCGTGATGACACTAATTCAGGTCTCCATGTATCATTGTCTACACAGACCCTGTGTCCAGTCATCCTCAAAATATCTGGATTTTTTTTTTCTCCAGTGTATGGAAACCTGAGTAAATGGCTGTGGGTCTTTTTGAAGAAGGACTGGGGAAATCATTACAATGTATACCTCCTACAGAGTTTCAGGGTCCTTCCCTCTGGGGACCTGATGCCTCTTCAGGCAATGAAGTCATTCAGTGTTGGTAACTGTGCGAAGGGTTGAAGATTTTCCCTGGGGCACCCACCCTCAGGTCATACATTCCCATTTTCTTGGGATGATATATATTAGGTAGTCTCGTGGCTCCCCGTCTATTTTGCCCCTAAGGGATGCTATGTTCTATAAACCACCTCTATAACTTTCTGTGTGTTAAGTCCCTTTGGCTGTCACTCTGGCTTTGTGCATTGTTATGACAATTGGGACCCACTGGCTTTTGGTGGTTAAGCCCAGCACCTGGCTTCTCTTTCTTCAGGGACGCCGTAATCCCCATGGATATTAAGACACCCAGCTTTGTGACAGCTTCCCCTACCATCAGCCCTGACCTGCAGAGGAAAGGTATCACTGAACTTCTGAGTGATGCTGGTGTCCCTCTCACCAGTACACTCTGATGCCTCAGTGAATGAGGTGTCCACCCCTCAAGGCTAATATCATCTGGTGGGCCTTCAATTCTCACATGATGTGTACATTCCAGCAATGCCTACTTCCTGGAGCCTTTTAATTCCTTCTACCCATTTGCCAAGACAATTCAGGAAATTCACCCTCATTCAGATAGAGCTGTCACTTTCTCCATGCTTGTAGGGGCCAGCCCAGCAGGGAGTTTTTACCATCCAGTGCACTAGAGGTGGAAACTCAGCTCACTGGTCTCCTTACAGCACAATGACACAGTATTTCTTGAAATAGAGATTAGAGAAACTTACCTCTGTGGCTGCCACACTGCTTTCACCTAGTTCTAATGCAGAGAGGATCTAACAAGCTAATGCACAGCCAGAGATTAATAGCGTGATATAGTATCTTCTCTGATCCTCCCTGTGTCAAATATATTTACATTTTAAGTGCCTTAACATATAGGAAAAAAATATATAGCACTGTAGTCCGGGTGCAGTGGCTCATGCCTGTAATCCCACAGCTTTGGGAGGCCAAGGCGGGCAGATCACTTGAGGGTGAAACTCCATCTCTACTAAAAATACAAAAAAATATTAGCCAGGCTGTGGTGCATGTCTGTAATTCTAGCTATTCGGGAGGCTGAGGCCGGAGAATCGCTTGAACTCAGGAGGCAGAGGTTGCAGTGAGCCGAGATTGCGCCACTGCACTCCAGCCTGGGCGACAGAGCGAGACTTCCTCTCTCTCTCTCTTTCTTCCTCTCTCTCTCTATCTCTCATATATACGTATACCTATATATATATATATATAGGTATACGTATATGTGTATATATATACGTGTACATATATATATCTGTAATTGCAGTTATCAAACTCCTTCTAAATTGAGGATGCATTTAAATCGAGGAGATTTCTTGGTACTTCTTCTGTTGTATTACAAGAAAGGTTACCTTCTTCTTATAAGCACAGTCTGCTTTGAGCTATTTGTTTGTTTATGGCATTTAAAGAAACTCTTGGAAGGAGAACAAAAGCCTCCAAAGAACAAGTAGAAATTTCTCTATAATAATACAGCAATTTGAGATATAAAAATAATTATTGAGTTCTTACTGTGCTAAATTCTTTATGTACAGTGTATTTACTGCTTTGTTGTGTCAAATACATTAATCAGGCATCTTTCTATTATAGAGACTTATGCTATTAACTTCTATACATTATAGGGAAATATTTTCTCCTTGGACATTCTAAAACTTCCACTATCAAAAAAAAAAAATCCCACAACCACACAAATAAATTCCATTAATTCAAGCTACCGTCGCATCTTTGAAAGAAATTTCTAGGAAGACTATTTTACACTTTCTCACCTTATAAACCAGTTACATGGGGTTTGCCCCTTCCACCTCCACAACACACACACAAACACACATATGCACACTCACTCTCCTGAAACCACTCCTCAGACCTCATCCCCCAGATCTTATCAAGAGCCTCTTCAGATCCTTGTCTTGCTGGCCTTCTCAGTAGCATAGATACTCTTAATTATTCCCTCTATTTGAGCTTTTCTCTTTTTAATATGTTGGAAACATTATATTCTTCAAATTTGCTTTTCTTCTCATTAAGTGCTTCATTGCAATGTCAGAAAACTGTTACCAGCAATTACCAAGTTTCTGTTCTAGATCTTTTCTTCCCTCTGTTATCCCTTCCAACAGTGATCCCATCTATTCCCACCTCCATGCCTTTCAAGTGAACCCCACAACTCCTTCATTGGCCTTAACCTCTCTCTTCAGCTCCAGACTGTATGCCTAACTTGAACATATCTCTGGAGTGTCTCATCAGCACCTTACTTGCAGAATTTCAAAAACCGAAACCATGATCTTGCCACTGCTCCCAGCCATCTCCTGCTTTTGTGTCTTCTGATTTGATTATTGACATTCCTACCCTCGTTACCCAAGCCTGAAATCTCTGAGTCATTCTCAGCTCCTCCCTCTTCCACACCCCCGCATCCAGATGTTTGATTAATTCTGTTGGTTCCACATTTGAAATATCTCTCAAATCCAGACTCTTCATATATGTTATTCTACTGGTTGAATTTACCTTCTTTGTGTTGTTTGCCTTGACTATTGCAGGATCATCTCCAATAAGCTTCCTAACATAATTCTTTTCTCATCCTTGTCCATTCTGCACTTTGCCACTGGAGTAACACCCCTAAAGCATGAGTTATAAGTGCTTATCCCTTTGCATAAAAATTCTCCATAGCCTGCCCTCCCAGTGAAAGCCCTTTCAAGCGTTACACTCCTACGTGTGCTATACAAGGCCCTCTTAGCCCTGGCTAAAAGCTGTCTTCCCTCCAGTTATGGACTAAATTTTTTCCTCTCTTGATTCATATGTTGAAGTCCTAACCCCTAAGTGATAATATTTGGAGATGAAGCCTTTGGGAACTGATTAGGGTTAGATGAGATCATGAAGGGGTAAGGCCCTCATGATGGGATTGTGTCCTTATAAGAAGAAACAGCAGAGAGCTTGCTTCCTAGCTCTCTCCACCATGTGAGGACACAGCAAGAGGGCAGCATCTGCAAGCCACATAGAGCCCACACCAGTACTCAAGTATGCCAGCACCCTCATCTTGGACTTCCAGTCTCTAGATCTATGAGAAAATTAAATTCTGTCATTTATGCCACTCGGCCTATGGCATTTTGTCCTGGTGCCCAACCTGAACCCCCTCCCTTACTGCATAATGCCCTCTCTCACTTCATGTGAACCCAGTCCATATTAGACTACATTTGATCACTCTATTCCACTCATTTACACTAGACTATTTCTGCTATTCTCTCAGCCTACATTTCCAGTGCCTCCAGCCTCCATAACCACCCATCAAAATTATATTCACCTTTTTGTGTGTCCATTAGCGTTCTCTATGATAAATAATAGAAAATGAGTCAAGTTGATTTAAGCAAAATGAGGTGGAAGGAGAGGCTCGAAAATGAGGCTCAGGGAATGAGCAGGAACTGATAGAACCTAAGCAGCCAGAACCACAGCCAAGACCAGACAACAGGAAGGGTACGCTGAGGATACACGGCTGTGACTGCAGGACCCAGGTATCGCTGGCACCACCACTTCTCCATGCCTCCACCTGCACTGCCACCACTGTGGCTGCCAGTGGTGGGGATGTTTCACTTCACCCACTTCTTTGCATCATTTGCAGAGCATCTGGTTGAGTGTGGATCACGTGCCAGTGGCCTGCCTGCCAAGGCTTTGAGGAAGGCCACACTCAGATTTTTGTTTAGTTTTGGTGGTGGCATAGAATATATGCTTCCCACACAGGAGACAATACATGTGGAGAATTTCCCAATCACAAGAAAGGGGTTAGATGCTAAGTAGTGGGAAAAAAATTCTTTTTACCTTTGCAAACTAGATTAAGGCTGGTCCCCTTTTTAAGGCTTTATCTCATCTTTTTATTTAAAATTAATCTGCCCATCTTCAGTGGTGCACGTAGCATATTTGACACAAAAGCAAATCACTTTTAGCATCCCTTCCTCTATATGGAAAAAATATTTTCAGTAATAACTATGTGATAATAATCATTATTTTATTGATTTATTTTTTATTTTTAAGATAAGAATAGGTAAAGTATATTTTAAAAATATACTATATATGCATGGTTAAATTAAAAAAAATTAATATATATTTAATTTTTAAATTTTATTTTAATTTCAGGGGTTCATGTGCAGGTTTACTATATAGGTAAACATGTGTCATGGGGTTTGTTGTCTAAATTATTTCATCACCCAAGTGTTAAGCCTAGGACCCATTAGTTGTTTTTCCTGATCTTCTCTCTCCTCCCACCCTCCACTCTCCAATAGGCCCCAGTGTGTGTTGTCCCTCTGTATGTGTTCTCATCACTTAGGTCCCACTTGTAAGTGAGAACATGTGGTATTTGGTTTTGGTTTTCTGTTCCTGCATGAGTTTGCTAAGGATAATGACCACCAGCTCCATCCATGTTCCTTTAGAGGACATGATCTCATTTATTTTTACAGCTGCATAGTATTCCATGGTATATATGTGCTACATATTCTTTATCCAGTCTACCATTGATGGGAATTTAGACTTCAAGCACCAGTGTTCCAGTGAACCGGGCAGAACTTCATCTTCTTTTATGAGCCCATAGTTGATTCCATGTGTTTGCTATTGTGAGTAGTGGTACAGTGAATATACATGTGTCTTTGTGATAGAATGATATATATTACTTTGAATATATAATAAGTAATTTAAATAAATATATATTTACATTTATATAAATATATAAATGTATTTTAATTTTAAAGCTATAAATATTCAATATGCTATTTTATGTATTGACTAAAATTTGCACTTACCCAGTAAAAATACTATACTTTTTTTTTTTTTTGAGACAATCTTGCCCTGTTTCTCAAGCTGCTTAATTATTTGTACATTCCTCACTGCAGCCCTGAACTCCTGGGCTCAGGCAGTTCTCCCACTTCAGCCTCCCAAATAAAATACTATACTTTGCATTCACACTAGTTTATTATTTTAAGTTTTAGACATGAATAAAAACTCCAGGTGGTCACATAGATTGGAAGAATTGAAATAGCTCAAGTTCTCTTTCTTCATTTTTACAATTACTATGCTATCGTGTCTTTTTTTTTCCTTTTTCTTTTTGCTTTTTTTCAAAACTACTGTTTAAATGCATCACCACAGGGGCTGGAGACACTAAATGGAGCAAAAGCCACAAATGATTCCCACCCTCTATGAGCTTACTCTCCAGATGAATATGAGTAGATGAGTCCACATGTCTGCTAGGGGGCAAATGTATATAGGTGGGCATTCTTTGAATTAATTTCCATGTGTAATGCAGTATTTATTACAGATTATGTAACAAAAGTATGCTTATTTAAAGCTTACATACATATTTTTAATACTCAACAATAACTGCAACAGTTATTTCAACTTATATCAATGTTCTGTTTACTATTGCTCCTTAACAAGCCACCCCAAACTTAGCATAAAACAACCATTTTACTATGCTCACAGACTCTGTAGGTCAGATATGTGAAAAAGGCAAAATGTGGCTATCTTTTCTCTTCTCCATGGTGTTTCCAACCTTAACTGGGAAGATTCAAAGGCTGACTTCAAAGGTGACTTGATAGCCAGGACATGCAGTTATCTGAAGGATTGTTCATTCACCTTACTGCACCTGGGCTAGGAGAAGGTGAAGACCACAACAGCCTACCCATAATCTTCTTACATGCCTTGGCTTCCACACAGTGAGGCAGCTCCAGGGAGTGCAGCTTCCTACAGGACTCCAAGCACCAGTGTTCCAGTGAACCAGGCAGAAATGTGTCTTATGAGCTCAATCTTATGAGCTCATAGTGTCACATCTACTGCATTTTCTTGATACAAGCAAATTGCTAAGGCTGCTCAGATTCAGAGGGAGGGGAATTGGACTCTACCTCTTGATAGGGAAGATTCAAGAATGCAAGGGGTTAGAGACTGTTATAGCCATCTTTGGAGAATACAGTGTGCCACAACCAACAAGAGATTTAGAAGGCAGGAGTATGTTATCACTGACACTGCTTAGAATTGCTAGAGCATGGCAACAATAAAGAGCAGATAGACATTTAGTAGGTTTTACTGTTGCATCCCCTCACTGCCTGCACCTGGGCAGACTGCTGCTATGCCCACCCTTAGTTTGCCACTGCCCATGTTCTGATCTCTGCAGGCCTTGGTAATGTGGCTCTTAAAAAGGTTAGAGATTACCCTTGTCCAGTTATCCTGTGTGTATTCCTACCTCATGTAGGCTATAACATCTCTGAGGCTACAGACTGTTTCTCTATAGCTGTCACAATGCCAGCCGGGGCATAAATACAACCCAGACTTAGAAAAATAGGTTGATTGGTTCAAACAACAACAGCCATATATTCAGTGCTCATTATTTGGAAGTAAGACTTTCTAATAGATGACTTGCCCTTGTCCTCTAATAAATCTATTGTCTCAATGTATTCTGATGCAGGAAAAATACCCAAGACTTAGAGGCTGTGCCTACACAAAGTGTAGGAGCGATTGTTCTGAATAAATAGGTCTAATTCCTTAAATAAAGTAACCATTTGCATTTTCTCTGGCAATTCTGTTAAAACCAACAGAGACTGTCTGATACACCTTGGCATTTATAGAAGACCCCACACGTCCTCCTACTAAGTAGCCTCTTCACCACTCCAGTCTCAACTGGGAAAACTTTTAAGCAATCCCATAGTTGGAGATACTGCCTGAAGGGGATCCATGCACATCCTGAGGATCAGGAAATTTTGTTGCACACCAGTAAACAATTCTGAGTACTTCTAACATGCCTGTAGATGTGGAAACAACTGGGTTGGGTTTGGAGATGCTGGCTGGAGGACTCCTTGTCTCTAGCTGAGTCTATGGCTGCTTATGGCCATGTCAGCATCTGCACAGCACAGGACCCTTCAGCAGCCCATTCAGAATGCTCTTTACACACTCTAAAAAGCCCTAAAACTTAGGACCTTTTAACTCTTATTTTTTCACAGAAGGGTACGCTGTATTTGTGTGAATAATAAGTAATGTCCTTCTATTATTTATGCCAGTACTGTGCTAAGTGCTTTACATAGATTATCTCATTTAATCCTTATAGTCAAATTCCATAGGTACTATTATAATTCTCAAATTAAAGATGAGAAAACTGAGGCTCAAAGAAATTCATTAACTTGCCCACAGTCACACAGCTGGTATATGCTGGAGACAGGATCTGAATCTAGAACGTCCCCCGTGTCTGTTCTCAGAACTACTTCATTCCATTGCCTCCCCCTTGCAGCCAGTAAACCCAGGTGCACGTTGAGGTGGCTGACCATGCAGAATTCCAGGTCCCTTACCCTGGGCACTTCGTTCTGGGTGGCGAATGTCTCTGTAGTTTTTTGGAAGAGAGTGGGATTTTGATTTCCAGCATGGTCCTTTGCTACTCACATGGCCATGGCTTAAAGCAGTGTTCTGGCACTGCTGGCTTCTCAGTAAAGAGTGAGCAAGTAATCAACGTGCACCTGCCAGATAAGGAACACGAAAGGAACCACTGCACATAAAGCAAGCATATTTCTTATATTTAACTGTTCTTAATGGCCCTTGTGTTCTCATATTCCTTGCTTTTAAGTTTAACTTACTTACAGTGACACCCACTAATTCAGTGGGGCTATTTTTAACATAGAATCATAGGGACGTTTGACTTGTTCTTATAATTGGTTTTTCTTATCCCATTAAAGTTTTCTTATTGGGTACTTTCTATTGCATGAAGCTCTATGGTGTTGATATCATAAATTGGGGGTTATTACAAATATAATGAAGAAAATTAAATAGTAAAGGTGAACAGTCGTATTACCTAGGATGATAAAACTGCTCTCCTCTCCCACTTGTACAGACTTAGTTCAGGCCCTCATTATGGCTTACCTGGATTGCTAATAAAAATTTCCTAATAGCCCCTACTCTTGCTGGTTGAAATTACTCATATAATTGCCTACACAACTTTCTAAAATGGAGATTATGATGTGCGGACCTGGCTTCAAGGATGTGTGACCTGATTCAGGTCCTGTCTCCAGCACTTGGCTTAATGCTCTGCTGTCACTATCTTGTAATTTGTAATGATTTTTGAAAAACAGGTCTGTCATTCATTTTCATTTTGCACTGGACCCTACAAATTATATACCCAGTCCTATAACATGCAATCATGTAATCCACCCCCAACTCCATAGAGGCTCCAGAAGCCCCTCTGTGAATTACCTAAGAATTCATGAATGTGGTTTAGAAGCCCCTGGATTTTCTGTAAACTTCCTTCCACTTTATTTTTTTTTTAATTCTATGAACCATAAAGTGTTTCACAGATGGAGGGATGTCACAGACTTAATGTTTATACAAACACCTCAAAAATGATCCTCACTCTTCTTCTCCTGTTCCCTCATTTTTAAATCTCTCATAAAAATGGCCCCTACAGGAAGTTTTGCCTAACACTCCCCTCACGTCCGGGTTGGTGGTTGCTTCCATTTTGCTTGAGGGAAAGAGTCTTTTTATACTTGAGACTTAGAATAAACTGTTGATCAACCTGACTTCTATTTCCTGTGAATTATTTCTGTGATTTGTGCTCTTCAACATACACCTCAGTTATTCTTACTTGTCTTTTATATGTCTCTCCTTTCTCTTGGACTAAGAGCTCCTTGAGGTCAGCAGCAACAGACTTCCCTATCTCTATATTGCTAGCCCAAGCTCATTATCCAGGACATGGGAAAGACACCATAAATAGTATTTGAAACTGGATAAATGAGTGTGGGAATGAATGAATGTATTCTGTACACTCTTTCTTTCTCATGAAGCCTCAAGCTGTTTTTAAACTTTTAATTAATAGCCTTTTCTATATACTATATGTTCAGTGGTATTCTAGGAAATCTTTTCTTATCTGCCATAAACACACAGTCTGCATCCACTCTTCCTTTCTGTGTTTTGCCCAGGGATGACAAGCTTGCATCCATTGGCTCCTACCTATCAGCAAGCACATGCCTGCTCTGCTCCCTCACTATATGTCCTATTGCCACCCAAGCTCCAGGTCCCAGAAAAGCAAGAGTTGGGAGAAAAAGCCTGTGAAATAATTTATCCTCTGTCCCACATTCCCATGGACATTTATCCCAGAAGCATAGCTAAACTTCTCTGCCTTCTGGTTCCAACTTCTATGTCTCCTGATGCTGCCAATGAGAGCCTAGGATCCCTGTGTTGTCTTCCTCCCCTGGTGCCCATGCTGCACCACCTGCCAGAAACATCTTCCTCTAGCCCCTCAAGCACCTAGGACACTACCCCCTCTCCTTTTGCATAAGTAACAAATTCCTTCACACAGCTTTCAAGGCCAAGCTAGTTTTCCCACCATGATTCTCCAGCTTTAGCCAGATACATCTGCTCACGTTGCCCAAATCTTGCCTGACTTCATGCCCCGTGGTGCCTTTCCTCACATCACTACATGCATCAGAGACAACCCCATCCCTGGCAGCCCCTTTACCAGGAAATGCCTTCCCAAATCAACCAACATTTTCTGGCTATTCGAATGGTCAGTATGTCTTCAGTACTTTCTCAGGTTTCAGAGCTAGAGGTAAATGCCTTCCTGCCACCATAATTGGAGCTGCCAAGTAGTTACAGCACCAGCTTTGGTTATGCAAAGCTCAGCTTTTCATCTCTGCACTTGGTTCTTTAGTGTCATTATCTCATCTGGTCCTCAGAACAGCTCAGTTTCATAATCCTTTATTCTTAATTCTGAAATCCTTTTTTTTTTTTTTTTTGAGACGGAGTCTCACTCTGTCGCCCAGGCTGGAGTGCAGTGGCGTGATCTCAACTCACTGCAAGCTCCGCCTCCCGGGTTCACACCATTCTCCTGCCTCAGCCTCCTGAGTAGCTGGGACTACAGGCACCCGCCACCACGCCTGGCTTATTTTTTGTATTTTTAGTAGAGATGGGGTTTCACCGTGTTAGCCAGGATGGTCTCGATCTCCTGACTTTGTGATCCACCCACCTCAGCCTCCCAAAGTGCTGGGATTACAGGCATGAGCCACTGAAACCTTTTTTTTTTTAAAGCCCTCTCTATGCAAGGCAAGACAAATTTTTGTTTTGTTTGTCCCTGGATGAAAAACTTTATCTGACCTGAATTTATTGGGGTTCTTTACTTATTCTGCTTACTGTGAGTAGCCATCTGTTTTGAGGTAGAAATGTGAATGTGTTTTATTGTAGGGTGCAGCCCGGACCACACTGGAGGTATCAATGGGCGGTACATAGATCATATTACCCCAAATCTGAAAATGTTCTGAATGCTGAAATACTTCTCTACTTGAGGGCTCAGATAAAGGAGTGTGGAGCTGTAGTAAAGCAGACCTTGCTGCTTTCCAGATTTGACCAATGAGGAGACTCAATGAGGATAAGTCATCACCCACCTAACATCATAGCCCTAATGTACTGAAGGATCAAGACTGGAACTCAGATCCTCTGATGCTATCTGGGCCATTATCCACTCATTATAACCAACTAATGTGCATGCTTACTGCAGGCTAGAGGGGAAGTAGAGATTCTTTTACCATAGCCTGTTAAGTACATTAGATTTTAGAAAAATCAATAGATTCCTGGAAAATAATACAGTTTCTTAGAGGTCATTTCCAAAATATAGTAACTACTACACACCTAAAAAATAGCTAAAGTAATGCATAAGGCTGAAAGGTCACATAGATTATTCATTGTGAGAGTTGCTGTACATTTTGTATATATTTTTGTTCTAATTAGATATAAGCAGTGTGATATACACAAGCCCAGTTCTCCAAAGCACTGCGTTCATTTATTCACCCATTGAGTGACCCTGTGCCAGGGCTGAGTATTGAGTAAGCGGCAAAACCAACATAACCCATGTCTCCACGGAGGCCTAGATGGTGTTTTAACTCAGTTGTTTGAAACTGTGACCTGATGGAAATCACGTCATACACAGAGTTTAGGTATCTAACTCAGCCTTCAAAAGCCTATTTAACCCATGATGTACTTAAAATATATTATTAATCGTGGACTACCATGAGGTACAGTGTTTCCACGAGAAAGCAGGTGGAACATCTTGATTCTTGTCATATGTCTGGATATAATTGTACTTCCAAGTAGAACTATAGATTTCCTGCCTAGAAACTTCTCTTGGCCACTGAGGCCTGAGACTTGTTATGTTTTACTCCTCCCTCACTGCACTTTCACCTTCCACCCATGACCTCACCCAGTTCAAACTCATGGGTGCACATAAGCACACATCCAATTAACCAACAATTCTGGCCAGTTTAACATCCTAAATATTCCAGTCTGTTCATAACTGCAGCCATGACTCTAGTTCAAGATGTGATGATCCAGCACTGGGAACTGCTTCTCCCAAAGTGATATTTTAAAATTCAAGTGTACTCCCGTCACATTCTCATATCCCCTTTATGGCCTCCCATTTTCCTTTTAATACGAATCCTTCACTTCGCACACAAAGCTTTTTGAACCTGGCCCCCGTTAACCTCTCTGGCCTAATTCCTGCTACTTCCCTCTGTACTCACCCCCGTCCCGACCCACACAACCTCCAGACTGACACACTAAGTCATTTTCAGCTCCTCCTTCAGGCATGCTCTTGAAGGTAAGTAGTCTTACCTCTGCTTGAAGGCTACTCCAGCCCCGTCTTCCTCTCCAAGGCTGAGGGAGAAAGGATCCTGGACTCCTGTACTGCATGTATTAATAGCATCTTTGTTAGAGCATGGGCTCTGTAACTGAACTGCTTGAGTTTGAATCCCAGCTTCATCACCTTTTAGCCTTAAGTCCATCGATACGTTACTTAACCTTTCTGTGTCTCAGTTACCTCTGTTGTTGAGTACCAATGTCATGGAATTGTTTGGATTACCTGATTGAGTGCATGTAAAGCACCGAGCACAGTTCTTGACACATAGTAAGCATTCATGAAATTTTAACTTTTATTATGATTAGCTGTTACTGAGAGTGAGCCAAGAACCATACCAGGCGCTGAGGTTACAAAGAGAAAAGGATATTCCTATCCCATATAAGCTAGCATGGGAGAAAAAGATAAATATTTTTATTTAAAAACAACTCTTTTTATAATAATTATGAACAGAATACTGGGTAGCAAAGTGAGAAAGAGTCATCCTGCTCCTCCAACAGCTGAGACTAAGGCTGAGGATGTGATTTGAGGTGCAAGCAGGCACTAAGCAAAGAGATGTGTTTTGACACCTTTGATAACTTAACATGCCTTAAACGAAGTTTTTGTTGTGAATGGTAGAATCTGGTAGGCGTGGGAGAAGAGAGGTCACAGAGGTTCATCCCCATCACCTTCCTCCTTCTTGAAAGGGTGTAAAGTGAGAGTTGGAAGCTGGGTGGGGACTCATTGGGAATGGATGTAGGAAGCTTTTGGTTGAATGAAAATTAAAGGAGTTGGGGAGGGAAATCACAAGCCTTTAGAGGGGGAAAGAAGAGCACTTCCTGAGGACCCGACCTGGAAAATTTCTCCCCTGCCCTCTACTTACTCACTAATGAGGGTTAGGAATGAGGTCAGAAATATGTTATAAGCACACTCTTAAATTTTAGGACATCCTTTGAAATGTCACACTGTCATTAATATTAGTTATATTTATTGAAATTAGTGTGGAGCTGATAAAGTATTTTGTTGCTGATCACAAACTATAATGTGCTGCAATATTATATTTATCTTTCTAAGGTATGATGAGTCTTTTTCTGTTATTACATAATTTAAGATAGTATCTCAACAGTATCTCATAATCTAGAATCTAATTGTGACTTAATATTTAAATTTTTCTGGTTCTAGATGATATATGTATATTATGTACATAGCAGATCGTACAAAGATCAGACATATAGATTATCACATTATCATTAATTATAGTTTCTCTCCTTATCTGAAGAAATCCTGAGAAATATTTTGAGTCCTAAAGATTTAAGTACTTCAGACAGCTTTAAGGACTATTCAGAGATACTTGAAATATGCTTTTATTGTTATACTATTAATTTCTTGTCCCTGACAGTAAACTTAAATTTTTTATGTATGTATTTTAAGTTTTGCAGGTTCTACTTCATTTTTGTTTAAGGTATAGCAAATCTAACCCTTCAATTCGCCCAAATGTCTTGTGCATATTTTTGTAGTATTTAAAATTTCCAGATTTGTCTTTTACATATTGATTTTAGTTCCTTACTTGCTAGTCAAGGAATTTTAAATCTTGGAGATGATGGGATAGAATTATAGCAATCAAATATATTTTGCTTGCAGATAATTCTTCAGATGTTACACAGCTTATTTATTTATTTATTTTTGCTCGTATCACAAGCTATCTTTATGTAAATATCATCTCACTTTCTATCTGGTGTATGGAAAACAAATGCCAAGTGGTGAATATGTGTGGTTCTTGATTTCATAGATGATAATGTCAAGCAAAAGTGTATTTGTTCTTCCAGCTGATGGATGAAGTGCCACATGTGCAGTATATTTATTGGGTCAGTGGGGAGTCATACTGGAGATAAATAGTCTCCATGTAATATCAGCCATGGCTGCACTTTAGGGATTAGGTAAATGTGTCCGTGATGAAGGAGCTGTTATTCATAACCAAACCATCAATCGGCCTTTGTGCTGAGGGCAGCAGAGTTACTGAGCATATTCAGATCTTAACTTCATGTACCAGCTGGTCCTGAACACTGAGGTTGTTGTTACTTACATCACATTTGTGACTCCTTAGTGTTTTTCATTCAACGACATCAGCTACAGGATAAATTCTGTGTTCATAATGACATAATCTTTTGTTAGGTACCCATTAAGGATATTGTAAAGAAAGTGGATGTTTACTCTTGATTTTCAAATACAATAAGGAGCTTTATCCCCATGCCCATAAGTTAGAATACATTATTTCTCCTAACACATGTATAGTTTTAATCCAAATATATTGTTTTAATCCATTTAATTTATTCTAATCACAAAGCAAACAAAAATTCTCATGGTGCCATGTGACGGCAATGAAACTTACACTTTCTTATGTGATTGCCATTCTAAATCCTACAGATTATCATAGCTATTTTCATTTTACAAGTGATATAACTAAGTCAGAGAAGTTCAGTAATTTATGTAAGGTCACAGAGCTAATTGGTGGTAGACTGAACTTTTAACCCTGACTGTTAAATTCCTAAAGCTGAACTTTTCCTCAAAGCTTACACTGAATAAATATGGAATCTCCCAAGTCTCTAAAGGTATCAATAAAATACAAAACAACTGGTTAACTTTGATGAAGTAACATTTTTAAAAAGTAGCCATTATGATAATTAGAATCTGAAAAAATAGGCTGTATATATATTAGTTTAACTTAGAAAACCTTAAATAATTCCATGATATTATCATTTTATTGCACTGTTTACCATTTGACATGGTAATATATTAACAAATATTTAAAAATAAATGTAGATAAAAATATGCAGGTAAATGTTGCCTAACGCAGCTCAGGCAGCCTGGAAAATGGCTTTAGGATCAGTGCCCAATTCAAAGCAATATAATAAATAAAAATAATAAAGTAGCAGTAACTGCTGAAGTGGGTATAATCTTTTTTGGAATATTCACTGATCATTTTGCATACCCTTTAAATTATGATGCTCTTGTCTAGGTCAGCATTGTTCAATAGAAATAGAAAGTGAACCATATATATATATATATATATATATATGATTTAAAACTTTCTAATAGTTTTTTAAAAGTAATAAAGGTGATATTAATATTTAATATTTTGTTTAACCCAGTGTATCCAAACTATTACCATTTCAACATGTATCAATATAAGTTAGTAATAAGATAGTTTGCATTTTTCTTTTTCAAAATTTTCTAAATCCAGTGTATGTTTGACACTTGCAAAATACATTTCAGTTCAGACACTAAATTTTCATCTGAAATCCTTATTCTGTATTTAGATATAAAATTTACAGTGTAAAAAGTAGATGTGAAGCCCAATTTGTTTCAAACATATATTAACATTTTCTAATAATCTAGTTGAGTACCATTTTTGAAATCCTTTTCATTAAAACCAAATAAATTGAAAATTTAGTACTATAGTTGGCCTCATCATATTTCAAGTGCTAATGGCTACAGTAGCTACTGGCTACCACATTGGTTCAGTGCCTCAGAGAAAGACCTCAAGATAAGAAGAAAAAGAAGTGTTTAGCTTCAGTAGTTAAATGAGGCTAGCTTTGTCAAGAGAGAACAGGAATTTCCAAATACCACAGCTTTACATATCAAAAGCCAAATTTGAATATCTGAATATTTTATTATGAGCATAAAATATAATTATAATTATATATAATGAAAGTCTTATTATTATATTTTATTATCTGAGTATTTTATAGAGAAAACACAAATTATAAAGGGTGATACCACCAACCTAGGGGAAGGGAAGGAAGTACTTCCTGTCCTAAGAAGTGGAGGGTTGGAGGAGAGGGAAGGGCTGAATGGCAAATGTGCCCATGTAGGTGAGCACCCTTACGTCAGAAACCCAAAGAAGGCAGTTGATCACTGGATAACAGAAACTCCAGAGAGGTTGTGGAGATAACAGAAAGTAGAAGGGCTTGTACTTCATTTCTGGCTTGAAACTGGGAGAACAATTTCTCTTAGTACACCTGCAGCAGGTAAGTCAGGCTGCAGAGAAGACAGTGGGAGCCCAGGGACCTTGCAGCAGAGCTTGGGAGGGCAGGCAGCCCACAGGGGGCTACAAGGAAGGTGTGCTGGAGACAAAAGGATCTTTATTTCCTGTGAGCCTAGATGGACCAAGTCAGTATGGGGCCACAAGGACGTTAGCAGTGGTTGTCAGTAGGGCACCAATGAAGCAGTGGGATACACACCTGGCAGTGGAGGCCAGTGAAGGCTGTTGGGTTGCCTCCCCACCTTGACCTTGAGGTCTTGCAGGCCTCCAACTAGACCCCACTGTTGTTTTTCCAGAAGAGAGAATGGTGAGAAACTGAGAACAACTAAGCATTTATTCAGAATTCCTCCCATCCCATTTCTATTCAGTGGAAGATGGGTGCTTATGATGAAGTTTTGATCAGTTATGGAAACTAGAGTTACTGCATGTTTTATACAATCTAGATTATAACACCGTATAGAAAATTTATGACTTCAATATCCCACTGCATATTGTACCACCATTACCAACCCTGGCCCCCATCACAGTCCTGAAAGGTCTGAATTAAGTGAACACAGGTCTGTCTGGCAAAGTCCATGGTCTTTCCACCATTGCATCACAATTTTGTTACACACCCCATCAGACACCTTTACATTGCTCTTTGGCAAATTTATCAGTGAATCAAGAATATCAAGTCTAGGTACATAAATAAAACTTTCAGGACATTACACAGTTGGCTTAACAAACGAATTCCCCATTTTTTAAATAAAAATTTTATACGAAAAATGTCAGTAGCAGTTTGTAAACAGATCTCAGGCAAAGTGCCATGAGGCTCTGTCCTTGATGCTGTCTTGTTATTAGTGATCTGTGTGGAGCTAACTAGAATCTGGGAGAAAGATAACTAATATAATATGATAGATGCCAGCATAAAAGTTCAAAATGGTGTTGACAGGGTAAAATATTTTTTGAAAACAATAATAAATTTGATTTTTTGAACAATTTCAGGAGCCCAGGGTAAGGGGAACTTGATAAGGCATCAGTTCATGTGAAGAAGTCATGGAAGATTCAGTGGACCACAAACACAGTTTGACCAATAATGCTATGAAGTTATTAAAACACACACACACACACACACACACACCCACAAACTAATCAAACCTAGTGCCCTGTTAGATTGCATTAATCAAAGTCATCAAAATCTGGAAATCAGTTTAAAGATAATCCAATCCTAACTTGACTATGAGGTACAAATCAATGAGTTAAGACTATAGGGTGCAATCTGGAAAAATCTCAACTGCACTCTGGGCTGGTCAGTTGTAGTGGGCACCGGTTTGCTTAATTTTGGGCTGTACTCTTTGAGGGAAGTACTAACAGATGTCAAAAGCACTAGAGTGTGCAGAGTGCTGAGGGATCTGGCCACTGAGTTATTCACATACTGAGGGGAATTGAGGCTGTTTGATCTGTAGAAAAGAGGCGAACAGTAAAAGAATACGTATAATCATCTGCAAATAAACAATTAGTGGATGTCTTTAGGGCTAAATAGCATAAGAAAAGGGTGAAAGAAGCATGAAAACAAGAGAAAGAAAAAGGTTCTCCAAAAGCTAGGCCACAATGAATAGCCTAAACTTAGCTTCTATGTCCTCACTCTAGTGAAGGAAACAATGAAAATAAATTATAACCATACATTGTGGCCAGGGTTCTCAGATGAGGAACAAGGTGCTTTGAGAACACACAGGAGGATTGTGTATGTTGTCTAGGACACCTTTCCCCCACCATTTCCCTTTTGCCTGGAACTCTCATGCTCATTCTTCAGGATCTAACCATAGATGCCTCCTCTTTGAAGAAACCTAGCACAGCCTCTGATGCATAGTAGGTGCTTAATAAATATTTGTGTTTTTTTATTTCCATTTATTTTTGTAATAGCATTGTTTTATTATTAATAATAGTTCAGTGTTTTCTCAATTTACACAAAAAAGGATGTATATTATAACAAGTGAGTCAATGCATATTACAGACTAATAGGACATCATGATTATATTTTAGTAAAAGCAAACAAGTAAGCAAAACCTTTTTATATGTGTGTTAATTATTGTATATATTTGTATAAGCAAAGAGAAAAAGTGTAGAAGAATATACACCAGGCTCTTAACAGGGAGCAAATGATCAGCTTTGGCTTTCTGCATCTTAGTGCTAATGGATATTTGTGGAATGGATGAATAAGCTCTGCTAATAATGATTAAATGGATTGGCCTGCAAGATAGTGAGCATCTACTGACCCTAGAGGACTGAGCGAATACTATCCTGCTCAAATCACACACCCTGCTGTTTGTATTTTATTTTAGCTACATTTTGACATCTGGTTAACCTAGATGGTTTCATAAGTGAATTAAAAACCAAGAGAGCATAAATAATCAATTCCTGTTCTGTATCCAACATGCTTAATAGATTATTATGCCATAATTTCCTCTTCTGCAAATTAAGAATAATAGACTTTCTGTAAGGATAACACAATTAGACTGGCTAAAAAGGCACTTATGTTCATAAAGTACTAAGGAGTTGCTGAGTACAAGTGAAAGCTCTCTTAATTTTTCTTTTGTAACATCCATGCCAACTGATTATTCTGCAGAAAAATTTGTGCATTATAAAGCACTGCTATGATCTACTTTAAAGTTAAATATATAACCCTTGAAATTCACATAACCCTTGAAATTCAGCCACTGTCCACTCTCCACTCTGATGGAGGGAAAAGCCAAATACCAGGCTATTCCTAAAATAGAAGCTTTTTCATGAGTTTGCATTGTGGCTAGACTGTCTATGGGCTCCTTATGAACCTTGCTTGAGTCATTAGGGCAATTTAACGATCAACTCGACATTCAAGAGAAACTTCACAGGGATGTAGCCCAAGCCCACATTTTACTATGGGCTCATACAACTTGGACAAGTAAGGGCTGGACTGTATCTGAGATGGCCTTCGGGGGTGAGGGAAAGGCAAATGTTTTCTGAAGCCATATAGATTCTGTAGGGTATTTTGCACAAGGACCACACACTATTTCTCACTTCCCCCTAATAGCAGAGCATAGATGTAGGCTTACTCCTATGATTCTATGGTGGCCTCCTTTCTCCTGTCTTTAGTTTCTGACTGTCTTGCATTCACTGGTACTCAACTTATGCTCATTGGCCATTTCCTCCAGGCAAGAAATCAATGAAAAAGAAAGGAAGATTAGGAGATACCTAAGTGCCTTCCCTCTACTTTCCATTTACGCCTGTCTTTTCTCGACAGTGCCACCACAATCATCAAATTGTGTACTCTTCATAAGCTTTATCTTGATTCAGTTTTTAACCTATAAAATGGAGGTAATAGTGATACCTAACTTCAATGATTGTTTTGAAGATTGAATAAGTAATTTGTTAATAAAATGCTTAGAACATTGCCATGAAGAGCAATCACTCATTAAATGGTAGCTATAATTGATATTAGCAGTATTAATATTATTCAATTATCATCCCACATTTATTTTGTCTCAATGAGGACAGAATATCTTGAGTGTTAACAGATGTAAAGAAATGCAAAAGTAAGAAATAATTAACCAGCCTTATAGCTGTGTTAAAGAAAACCTCACAAGAAGCCTGAATTTCCCAGTCTATTCATACGCACTCGTCATACAAGGAGTTACTCAATTAACTGCATCACTGAAACCTGAAGTGATGTGATAGCCTGGCCTTGTTATTCATGTGGGCAGAACTCTTTAACACATTCTCTCAGAATGGCAAAAGCATCGTTTTCTCTTTCTCATCTCTTCCTGTTCCCCTCTCATGTATACTTACCCTCCATAACTGAAATTATCAAGCTTTTCCAAGCACAGTCTTAGACACACAGACCCAGCTCCGAAGGTCACAGGCCAAGATGGAGACAGTTCAGCTCCCCCTGCCCCAGAGTATTGAGACCTGGGATGGATTGTAAAAGGCTAGAACTTGGCTAGAGAGATGCCTTGTATCACTTGGACTGCTTACATATTTATACAGCCCCTTTTGGCAGCTACAAGGGCTGCAAACTGCCCAGAAAAAAAAAAAAATAGAGAAGATAATTACTGGATTTCATAGTGTTCTAAAATGGCAGGTATGAACTAAAAACTTAAATTTTCATTTTGGTTTACTCTCTTAGGCAGATGTATTGTTTATTTAACCAGGGACAATAGTTAATGGTATATATGCATTTCTAAGAGTTTTTCTGAGTATATTATCAGTACCAGATACTTAGTGACGTTTATACCATAAAATCTGATTATATTATCAAAGTCATTTCTTTTACAATTGCTCTACTAATGACTTGAAATAATAATTGAATACAGTCAACAAATTTGCTTATAAAACAATACATAAACTTTTGAGCAGTTGAGCTATAGAATACATTAGATGGGGGAAGGACCAAATTATTCTTGAGCATAGTGGCTCATGACATTTCATTTGCTGCAATCAATTGACACCATATGTTCATTAGCATAAGTCCAGAAGCCAGAAATGTAGGTACCTATTCACTGTTTTGTTTTGTTTTTAGTTGACACATTTCCCTTATTGTACTTATGGTTTTTTTTTGTTGTTGTTGTTGTTGTTTTTGAGACAGAGTCTCGCTCTGTCACCCAGGCTGGAATGCAGTGGCATGATCTCAGCTCACTGCAAGCTCCGCCTTCTGGGTTCACGCCATTCTCCTGCCTCAGCCTCCCTAGTAGCTGGGCCTACAGGTGCCCGCCACCACGCCCAGCTGATTTTTTGTATTCTTAGTAGAGATGGGGTTTCACCATGTTAGCCAGGATGGTCTTGATCTCCTGACCTCATTATCTGCCCGCCTCGGCCTCCCAAAGTGCTGGGATTACAGGAGTGAGCCACCGCGCCCGGCCTACTTAAGTGTTTTATTGTCCTAATTCTGGCTGATAAAATGTAGTTAAACAAAGTAATTTCACAATTTCATTTAACAACATGAAAGCAACTTCGGCATTGCATTGAATCTTAAAGTCTTCCTTCAAAGTAACATCTGTTTGGTAGAAATCTATTCCACTTTATTTTTTCTAGCTGTATTCATAATGCTGGTTTTTATCAAGTATGCGTCCTCTAAATATGGCATACACAAATGGAAACATTAAAGACACTTAAACACTTCATCAGTTTCCCCCTTCTAATAATATTGTTGAGGTTGATCTAAAATGAAAATTCAGATAAAACAAGAACGGAGACAGTAAGAATAAAAAGAAAACAAGACAATTGGACTATCTGTGCTTGGTGTTTCTAGATGATTAATAACGTTATGCTAAGAATTGGCCATTTGTAAGAGATTGCCATATGAGGTAAGTAAAATGAAATAATTGCTACTCTTGAATTCTGCTTTTAAGAAACTGATTTCAAAAACTTCATAAACTCCAGTTAATGATTTGAATCATACAGGCATATATATGTCTATAAATATATGTTTGTACATACACATAATATGCTATGCTAATAAAGGAAATACCTTCATGAAAAGTCATTTCTTTTATTGAATGTTTCAGATGTACATCACCAACACAATCAAAGCCAAGGGAACCAGACTTGCTAAGCCAGTTCTATGCTTGGGCTTAATGTGTTTGGCATTTCTTACTGGACTCAACAGAGTAGCAGAATATCGAAATCATTGGTCAGATGTTATAGCAGGCTTTCTGGTTGGAATATCTATAGCAGTATTTCTGGTAAGTACAAATTTATTTATATATCATTGGGTTTTTAATTAACTTGCATAATCACCTATGAGAAAATACAAGTGTGAATCACTGGGTTTGTCTAAATGTAGTATATCAAACAAATCATTCATTTAAGTATATAAAACAAATCATTTAAATCATTCATTTCTTCCTCATCCCCCATTTGTTCTGCCACAAGTCAGGTTTGGGGATGAAAAAAATACAAATCCTATATTTAAAGTTAAACAATATATTTTCATATAAAATAGAGCTGGCCTAAAAACATACTGTCCCTCCCAAATAGTTTTTAAGACTGGGTAAAAACTGCCTATAATATTTTTTAAGGATTTATAACAAACTTTATATAAATCCTTAAAAAATGTTATAGGCGAGTTTCAGGACTGGTTTGGATATTTTTTAAAGATTCCTCAGGGAAGTTGGCATGCTGGGGTATTGAGAGAATCCCAAAGTCCCCTAGTGCGTCCCTGCTGTACTCTCCTTGAGCCTCCATGTCCCAGTGCTAGCAGGTCAGCCTCACCTGTGAGATGAGGCATTTTACATCAGTAACTAAAAACTCATGAATAGTTTCCAAGACCATACCATGTCAAATCATATTTCACCGCATAGTGAAGAGCATACACAGTGACTTCTCATGAAGTAAGCATTCCATTTATACTCTTATTATAAAATCTTCTAGGACTATTTCCATAGGTTTTGGTTGTTGGAAAATGTATTTTAGTCTGACTTTAGAATTCATCATTATTTATTTAACCAGAGGCAATAGTCAAGGGTTTGTATGCATTTCTAAGTATTTTTCTGACTTATTATCAGTACCAAATACTTACTGTTGTTTATACCATAAAATCTGATTATACTCTTAAAGTATAGTATAAGTTGTGAGTGTATAACATTTTATAAGTATGAGTATATAATAAACAGCCTGAACTTCCCTCTATTCATGTGCACTAATCATTATCAGTATATCACATTTTACCCAAATGAAACAATGTGTAGACTATGAATCAAAACATATTTTTGCATTGACACATTATAATTTAAAAAATACTTTATGTCCATTTTGATTACATTTAAATTGCCCTTACATGTAACTTAACTTTATTAGCCTCATTTTACTAGTTAATAATCAGTAAGCAAACACTTCAGTGAATCTTTCCAGCTACCAAATGTTGAAACATAATTTATGTACTGGGCATTTTAAATAAGTTATTTCCTCTAGAATCTCCTGCGGTAAAGTAGTCACCATGACCTCATCCTGTGCTGCTTTTTTTTTTTTTTTTTGGTGATACCACTCTCTGTGATTCCCAAGGTCCCTGGGAGACTTAGACTCAACCTTCTGTCTTTCCTGGAGATATCCTGTAGCCTCGTGAGAACTAGGGCCCTGGCTTGAACCAAAAACTTTTTTTTTTTTGCATTCACTCACCACAGTTGAAACTGGTTAATATTCAAAAAGCAAAACCAACAACAAACTTTACATAAATCCTTAAAAAATATTATAGGCAAAGCCAAGAGCATACAAGTAGCCAAAATTTCAAAGCACTAGTGTCAGATGCAACTGTGTTTCAGCTCTGTGGGTCCATAACATCTTCACTGGCATCTCATCAGCCTTCTTGTTTATCTGTGGCTATTGCCACCTTCCCTATACTTCCAGTGAACACCTTACCTTACAAGGCCAACCTCAGAATGCTGGTGCCTTCCAAGTCGCTTCCCTGTCTGGTGAATGTTGAGCTGAGCTCTGGATCCCCCTTGAGCTCAAGACCCTCCAATTGCACATGTTGAGAACGTTTCATGATAGCCCTTTGAACATTCCCGTACTCTCAGGAAAATGACTTCATGAAAGGATTATATGTAAAAACTGCCTATATAATAACTAAAAATGCATTTATGCATTCATTCACAACCATTTATGAATGTGAATGCCTATAGGTATATTTAAATGTGGCTAAATAACAGCCTCCCTAAAGGATCATTATAAGGCTCTATAAAGGTTAAACAAAATAGTGCATGTTCAGCTAATGAGTGACATGAATGACTGGAAAAAGTTCCATAAACTATAGTTTGCTTCCTCTCGGTCCCTTTTAACCTACGTAAGATTTGTGTTTTGAAAATGTATTTGCAGGACAATAAGACAAAGTTGAGGATAGAAGAGATGGGTTATGCAGAACCAGGGAAACAGGATGGTGCAAATTGGCCCTCAGTGGCACAAAGAGGGAGGATATCCATCATGTCCTCCAGGATATTTAGGAGGTGGAATGGTTTGGAGCCTGGTGGAACATGGAAGGTGGTGTGGACGAGGCACAGGGAGCCTTCTATGATGATTCCCAGTTTTCTCATTTGGGAAACTCAACACATTTATTCTAAGCAGTAACTCCAGCTCTGGACTGTAATATGTTGTAATATCCTAGGGTGTTTCTAATTATCTTGCAGTGTGTGCAGAATTCTAAAGTGATGCCAAAATAAAATTAATGCTAATCTACTCCAGGTCTCTATGTCTCAGTTAAAGGAACCCAGACCACCCAGTCACCCAGACTCAATGCCTAACATTTGCCTTTGGCTCCTTCTCCTGTTTCATTCCACACACCAGTGATTCATTTAGGCCAGGTTCATTTCCACTATAAAAATATTTCTTCCGTGTCTTGTATCTTTGCTCTCTGACCATAACTTTTGAATTGTAGACATTATTGCTTCTTACTAAAATAGTGAGGCCTTCCCTGAACCATGTTTAAAATGACTTCTCCTCCTTGAGGATTCCTTTCCTTATTCCTTACTTTACTTTTCTAAAAAGGATATTCCAACTTTTAATATGTAATATTAATTAATGTGTAATAAATTACTGTGGAGTATACCATATGGAGCATTTTTGGTTTTGCTTTGCTATCAATCCCACTAGAATGTAAGCTCCCTGTGAAGTCTTTTTCTTTGTTTTGTTCACAGCATATCCCCAATAACTAGAACAAGGTCTGGTACAGAGGAAGTACTGAATAAATATATGACGAATGAATTAATACATGAAAGAATGATTAAAGAATTTTCTATTTACTTCCCAGAGTTCTTTTAAGGATTAAGTGAAATCACACATGTAAGAAGTGAAGCCTAGTGCAGACAAGACACTGAATACCACAGTCTTCACGTTTGATGACTATATTCAAACCCTTTACACATTTGAGATTTGGCTCAGACAAGATCCAATTTCCCCAGGAAGTTTCCCTGATTGGCTGATTTTTCCATTTTTTCCTGAATTTCTACCACTCTTTCAGTCTGTCCTCTTATAATTTAATAAGGAATTATGTGCTGTGTTAATTGTATTACTCTTATCTCATGGGCATTTTGTTTCAGGTTAGAGAGCAGAATCACCATACTTAGCAAAATACAAGGCAAATACTATTTGAACAATATTTTTAGATTGATTGTGATATTTATGACAGTGTCAGGCAGAATAGCTCAAGTTTATTGAGCCACAAAAATAGTTTGTCATGTTATCATACACAACAATAATAGTTATTGTGCTCTTTACTACATTAATGCAATTAACCCTCAGAACAGCTCAGTGAAATGTTTTTATTGTCTTCATTTTGCAGGTTTAAAAAAATTGAAGCCTGATTATATAAAGTAACTTGCCCATGTTTACAAAGTTAGTAACTGAGAGATCCAGGATTATGATCCAGACCAGTTTGACCCCAAAGCCCATGCACTTAACCCCATGCAATAATGATGTTTCATTTGCCACAAAGAATGAAAATGAAAAAGAATGGATCAGATTAAGTTATCATCACGACAGGAAAAAGAAAATATATATGTAGTGATGACTTACTCATATCATCTTGGTAGGAGAGAATAGAATTACAAGAATTATACACGCGGAAGTCACTAATGTGAAACCAGAACGTCTGAAAGCAAAGTAACGTTAAATTATATAAGCACATCAGAAAATTTGAGAATTTCTGTCCTAGATGCTTGCTCATTCATTAATCTGATCCCTCACTGTGACAGTGGGAACACAGCAGTGAGCAAAAAAGAGCATCTTTGCATTTGTGGAACTTGGAAGAGACACATCAATCAAAGTATTACTTTAAATGATGTTTAATTTCATACTAAGTGCTCTGATAAAAATAATCACAGCTCCATGTGAGCAAAAAGCAAACAAACAAAAACAAAATAAACCATCCCAGCTAGGAGTTCAAGGAAGGCATCCATGAGGAAGTGAAGCTGAGATGAGATATCATGGCTGAGTTAGGTATGGCATCCAAAGACAGTGGAGGTGAGGAGTATCTAAACAGCAGGAAGTGAAAGGTAACAGAAAGTGTTTTGAAAACAGAGAAGGCAGGCTGCAAAAGTGGGGCTGGGCCAGAGTTTACACATTAAGAAAAACGGAAAGCCAAGCCATGAATGGCTTTAAGGGGGTAACATAATCCAGTTTGCATTTGGAAAGATCATTCTCACATTATGGTGGAAATAGAGGGGCCAAGATTAGATTTAGAGAGATAGTTTAGAAAGCTGTGTAGGAATCCAGGCAACAGGTGGTAGTTGCTTCGTTTTTGGAGTTGGTGGAGGAGATAAAATGAAGCAAATATAAGAAATCAAGATATTTAGGTACCAAGATATTTGGAAAGTAACATTGAGCAGATTCAGTAACTGGTCAAGTATAAGAGGTGTAAAGGATTAATTCAAGTTTTTAGCCTTGTGAATCTGTATTGGGGCAGAGGTGGGTGTTGGGGGGTGGGGTGGCATGTTGCCTTTCCTTGAACGTGTCCAGAGAAGAGATCAAGTTTGGAGTGGGTGCTGGAGGGGGCAGATCTTGAGTTTAGTTTTGAGTAGTTGTTAAATTGTCATACCTTTGCCAGACAAAGAAATGACGTTAACTTAGTGATCTATTGCAACCTCTTCGTTTTCTAATTGATAAAACTGAGACTCAGAGAACTGTCTGAGAATGTATAGACTCAGGCATGCTCAGAATCAAAAACTATGTCCCTCACTTTTTCTTATCACCATTTTTACAAACAAGACCTCTGTTACATATCGTAAATGTTAGCAGACAAGACTTATTAAATATTGGAATATAACTCTACAGAGGATTAGGTAATTTCTTTCCTAATAATTAAAATACTAAGAGTAAGAAGAATAATCATCGTTATTATTGTTGGCCAAAATTCTTGATTATATCCTTTGTATTTTAGAGCAGTGGTCAGTCAGCCAACTGCAGCCCACAGACCAAATTTGATCTGCTGCCTATCTTTGTAAAGAAAGTTATATTTGAATATTGACACTCGCATTTGTTTATAAACTGTCCGTGGCTATTTTTGCACCAAAAAGGCGGAGTTGAATAGTTGCTGCAAAGGTTGTAAGGCTGCAAAGCCAAAAATATTTACTGTCTTCCTTTTACAGACAAAATTTGCTTACCTTATCTCTAGAACAATCAGTATCTGTTAGACCTTTGTGGGGTCATGAAGCTGGTAACATCATGAGGTAGTAACTTTATCAAGTATCCATCTCCAAGCCCTTACTGTCCCTTACTTTAAAGATCTTTAAAGTGGCAACTACAAAGTTGAGGTATCAAATTATCAGGCTTTGATCTATGTTTCTAATCTGTAGTTCTTCTGGGAAGTGGAAGGATAAGAAATCTATAACAATTTGCAAAGAAGTATTTTTCTGACATAAAATCTCAGTAGGTGTTATTATTTTGTAGATTTGTAAATTTTACTTAAAAACTGGAAAGCAACCAAGATCTAATTGATCTAATTGGCCTTTGAAGATATTCAGTAATGAACTCTACGAAAGAAAAGGCTTTTCAGTGTAGCATTTGTGAAAATATGAAATGTAAATGTATAATTATATATTAAGTACTTACTTTACAAAATGAATGTTAGGTTATAGCTGCAAATGAGGCCTGTATTTTGATTTGTAATAGAATATGAAACACAGAAAATAAAACTCAAGAATACCTTTACCAAGAATACCTTGTATATTGTGTAAGCAAACAGTAGCAAATAATCTTCCTGGTATGTTTAATTCATTATTTCTTAAATATGATTCACCTGCATTAGAAGCTTCTCGAATGCATTTTTGAAGTGCCAACTCCTAGGCCCCATTCTTCATTTACTAAATCAGAATCTTTAGGGGAGGGCTTAGGAATATGCATTTTTAACAATGCCAAAAATGTATTTTTATGCACATTAAGGATGAGAACCTCTGGTTTAGTTCAAATTCTGTCACCTGTGAGATATAATCCATTGAAACAAGGGTCAATTTTCTTTTCTTTTTTTTTTTTTTAGAACATCAGGCTTTTTATTTTTTATTTTTAAATTTTATTATTATTGTACTTTTAGGGTACATGTGCACAACGTGCAGGTTACATATGTGTACATGTTTTATGCAGAGGGTTTTCTATTTCAGTGGTAGCCCCAGTAAGCTATTGTTGGATTGCCAAGTATATATGGGACACAATAATAGACGATAAACTAGGTTAATTAAGGGATGCTGCTAAATTAGAGAGTACCAATTGTAGAAGGTTTATTATGAATATAATGATACTGAAGCAATGAAAAACAATTAGCATTTAAATTAAGTTGTAGAATAGCCATATTAGGAAAAGGTTAGCTTGCTATGAATTTTTATAAGGTTATGGTGTTATGATTGATTTGAGCATTGACTATACTTCAATGTAATGAAAATTTTCGAATAATAAAATTGTCATAATTAAGTGAGCTACATATTAACTGATGAATTTTCTTAAACATATCTGCATTGGAGTAGCTATTAAAATTTATACAATAAACTTTACAATAAATGAATATAATAAATCTGGATATAAATTCATATACGTGTAACATTTAAGTAATTTTAATACTTTCTTACATGCTTAGATTTATTAAGCTCCTCAAAAGGCTGAAAGTCACAGTGAGCACAGTTTGCTTTAACTGTAATTGTTTTCTGAAATTTTAGGTTGTGTGCGTGGTGAATAATTTCAAAGGAAGACAAGCAGAAAATGAGCATATACACATGGATAATCTGGCACAGATGCCAATGATCAGCATTCCTCGAGTAGAAAGTCCTTTGGAAAAGGTAACATCTGTACAGGTGATTCACAATTTAAATTCTAAATTATAATAACTAGAGCAAATGAATCATTATTCCTGTATGTATATCTGGAGCATGTCCACAGAGTTTATGTTGATTTACTTAGTGTAATGTGATATTTAGCAAGAATTTAGCCACTAAAGAGATAATCATAGAAAAATATATATCACATTTAAAAAATCTGTTTGTAGGCCGGTCACAATGGCTCACATCTGGCCTGTAATCAATCCCAGCTCTTTGGGAGGCCAAGGCAGGCAGATCACTTGAAACCAGGAGTTCAAGACCAGCCTGGCCAACATGGAGAAATCTCATCTTTACCAAAAAAATACAAAAATTAGCTGGGCGTGGTGGCATGCACCTGTAGTCCCAGCTACTTGGGAGGCTGAGGGACCAGAATCACTTGAACCTGGAGGCAAAGGTTGCAATGAGCCAAGATCATGCCACTGCAGTCCAGCTTATGCAACAGAGTGAGACTCCGTATCAAAAAATAAAATATCTGTTTGTCTTCCTCATGCTAAAAGCTGAGGAGTACCTGTGTGTGAAATCCATTTAGTACTTTGCTGTAGTTTCTAAATAAGGAACATTGTATGCTGGTCTCACACATAGGAACAATAAGATAGTTTTACTTGAGGATATATGCATTTTTTACAAAATATATTCCACACCTTCCATGCTCCATTTATATGAGAAAGTACTCAGCACAATGCCTGGCACACATTCACGGTTCAATAAATATTTGTTGAATCTCAGTGCACAAAGGTCTGACATCAGGAAAACACCAGTCGTGCTCTCCTAATCAGGGAGATTCTGAGACTCCATTGGGCTGAATGCGGCCAGAGGGTAGCACTTGGACTGGTAGGCCAAGGCCTCATTAGGCACGGCAGTGAGCACAGAAACCAGGTAAATACTTTTCTTGAGACTTTTGTGAACCACATAGGATAATATTTCCTAAATGCTGGTGCAGTTATGTGCATTTGTAACTAGTTAAATGGTTGCTCTGAGGGCTACTACTGGCTTCTCTTCGGTCCTGTTCAGTTCCACATTTGGTCAATATCTTAGCTGAGGAGTCAGTTACACACTAATCAGGTGTTCTGATTGTGTAAATCTGTGAGAGATAATTAACATATTCAATGAAAGAATAAAAATTCTTCAGTGACTGCAATAAGATACAATTCATAATTAACTAGAAATAAAGGAAACATTTTGTATTTGGATTTTTTAAAAACTTCACGTGTAAGGTAGGGTACATCCAGGTTAATTGCACAAATGAAAAAGGCTTGGGGTGTAATAGGCACCAAGTCAACACGTGTCAACAGCATGATAAGGCTGCCAAAAGAGTTAAATGATCTTAAGGCCCACTTGGGGAAAATGATACCCTGAATGAGGGGATTGATGGTGTGCATTGCTAGGCTCTGGTCAGACCAACTTTGAATATTATGTACTGATCTTGACAACACAGTTTTAAAGTGGGCATTGATAAAATAGTTGACACTCAATAAATATTTGTTAAATGAGTGAATTAATGTCTTTAGGATGTACTCAACATCATGGATTATGAGGGACTGTTGCAGGAACAAAAACATGCTTAAAGAAAACTCATGAAAGAAGCAATAGCTTCCCATAAGAATCTGAAGGGCTCTTGTATGACAGAGGGATGAGATTTGTTCTGGAGGGTGTCTGAGATAACAGTTAGGACAAAACAAAGAAAAGTGAGTGTAAGAAGATAAATAATGGCTAGAAAGAAGAAAAAACTCTGAAAATGAAATGGCTGCCTTAAGAGAGATAAAATTTCCTTTTACTATAGGAATTCCAGAATAGCTAAATAATTACTTGCCCATGATACTTTGGAGAGAATTCAAGCATTCAGGTAAGGATAGAAGTACTTAATAATAATAATATACTAACACTAATAATGACTACCATTTAATGATCATCAGTATGTGTCAAGTCCTGTGCTGATGGTTTATATAAATTCCACAAAATACTTCTGTGCTCTACAAATACAATTTCAGTCCTCACAGCAATTTTTAAACATGAGCCTCATTATAATGGTAAAAACTGCTAATACTCAGTATTCCTTCTCACCTTCTTCCTTTTAGTAATTGAATTCCCTAATTTTAGCTATATTCATGACTGCCCAGCTACAATCTATATTTCCCAGCTTCCCTTGCAGTTAGGTGTAACCATGAGACCAAGTTTAGACAAATGGAATGTCAGCGGAAGGGATAAGTTCAACCTCTGATTTATCTCTTTGAAGACTCTTGCCCTGGACATTCCCTACCCCTTCTCACCAAATGAAAAAGGTAATGACTGGAGCAACCTTGGAAATCACTTTGTAAGATGACCAATCTATCCTGTAGTCTGGGTCCCTGGATGAGCTTATGGAGCAGATTTCACCCAGCCTAGATGGTTCTGAGAAAGAAGTGAACTACTTTCTCCTCTAAGCCATTGAATTGTTCTAATTTCTTTTCTATAGTGACTTAGCTGATATCCTATTATAATGCATATTCCCATTTTACAGTTAAGAAAACTGAACTTCCAAATGGTTAAGTAATTTGCAAAAGTCCAGATCATTGATAAGCAGCTGAGAAAAATTATACAATGTAATGTTTTGAGACACATACCTATGTAAGAAAATACGTTTAAAAGCTGAATGATCTGTACAAAATTAGGTCTTGTTTAACTTACTAAATAAAGTTTAAAAATAGTAGAATTTAGCCCAGGGATAGTGGTTCATGCTTGTAATCCCAGCGCTTTGGGAGGCTAAGGTGGAAGGATCGCTTGAGGTCAGGATTTCGAGACCACCCTGGGCTGTAACAATAGTGAGACTCCATTTCTACAAAAAATAAAAACTAAAAATTAGCCAGGTGCGGTGGCATGTGCCTGTAGTACTAGAGACTCAGGAGGCTGAGATAGGAGGATTGCTTGAGCCCAGGAGTTCAAGGCTGCAGTGTGCTATGATCACACCACTGTACTCCAGCCTGGGCAACAGATGGAGAACCCATCCCTGACCCCATCTCTAAAAAAAAAAGGGTTGTGAAATATAGGAAGAGATCTTAGACATATTTTGAATAATATGGTCAGGGTAACTATTACAACCTTTTCATTTTGTATACCTCTGAAATTAACTTCAATAATAATCACTGCCATCTACTTTTTAACATTTATTTGCATGAGTGTTTTTTGGTAGCTTTCTAGTATTGCCAAATATTCATATATATCATTACATCATTGTATCTATTAAATTATTTTAAAGGTTCTTATTGATGTTATGCTAGTTCATTTTTATTTATAGTGAGCTTTGAAATATTAGACAGTAAAAGCAAAAATATTCTATTCATCTATAAATTGTTACAGATGAGTATTCATTAATATATGTATTCATGTACATATTAGGTTAAGTGCCATGTTTCTTTTATTAATTTTTTGGTTCATAACAAATTTATGTGCTCTGTTTTCACTCCGGTAGCTAGGAAATAAAAATGGTTTGAATCTGATTTGGTTTCCCCCTTACTCACTATAGTGCATTGGCACCACACCCTGCTGAGCTCCAGCTTTACTCTCCCATCTTTTTATTCCTGTTCCCAGGCAGAATGCTGTCTGCACAGTGCAAGTTCTGTCCCCTGCACTCACACAGAGCATGGGATGACCACAAGGCCAGGTGCTGAGAATACATCTCAGGCTTGCCTTTGTAACTGTGCTGCTGAGAGGACATGTATTTGTGTTCATCAGGCAGAAAGGGAGGAAGGCTACCACTTAAGGGAAGCCTACAATAGCTTTCTCTTTGTGTGTGTGATAAGGAGCATTTGGGATAAATACACAGCAGGTCTTTGAATTACATCATTTCATTCAATATCATCATTTCTTTCTAACACCGATGAGAAAAAAAAAAACCACTCTGGCTAGGGCTGCTGTCTGTGTGGAGTTTGCACATTCTCCCCATATCTGCATGGCTTTTCTACCCTGTTTTCCTCCCACCTCCCTAAGATGTACCTATTAGGTGAAGTGGCATGTTTAAATGGTCCCAGTGTGGGTGAGTGTGATGTGCACGTGTTAGTGCACCTGCTGTGGGATGGCATCCTGTCCAGGGATGGTTACTGCCTTGTGCCCTGAGTGGCTATGCTAGGCTCTGGCCACCTGCTACCCTGAACTGAAATAATTGGGCAGATAATTATCATGCTTGTTTTTATTAATTTTTCTTAAATGTATGTATAATCACATTTATTCCAATGTTTTATACTAGAAACATTTTGGTCTTTATTTAGAAGTTTGGTGATGTCTTTATGACCAGAAATATGCCATAGAAACTTAATTCCTGTTTATATCAATTAGCCTATGGTCAAATTGGTTTCATTATACTTCATTCTACTTAAACTTCATTTCCAAGAGCCTGTCAACATCACTGAGTACTCACCTTATTGGATTCATTATGGCTCATACTAGTAAACAAGTAAATGCAAAATTCTTCCCAGTACTTTGATCTTAATAACTGATAGTTGGAGAGTGACATTAGATGTTAAAGCTGGCCCTCTGAAAAAAGTAAGGGAGTCTGGTGTGAAAGTTTGGTCTGCAAGTATGGCCAAGAGTTAGCATTATTATGCCAAGCTGTCATTTTCTGGTTGTCACTTTTGTATGGAGAAGGCAAAGGGTTTCGTTTAGAAGTTATGTACTTATATAACCTTTTATGTTCAAAGTACATGTTTGATAAACTGTAAGCTGCAGTGTAATTATAGTATAGCATCCAGGTATTCTTTATTTTTATGCCAGCAATTTATCCCTTAATTATAGGAGTTTTTCATATAGTTAATTACCATAGTTTATGAGGAAAAGTCCTGATTTTTCTGGAAGACAAGTATAACTGAACATTCATTACATTTGGTTTGTGAAAAGAATTAATCATCTGTGGAAACTGGCCCATTGTATCCCAACGTCCACTAAATATTCAGGTTACTAGTAACTTTTTTATGACTGTTTGTCATATTAAAATATATAAGCTAAAATATATATGAGCCGTGAATTATTAAATCAATGGGATCCAGTACATTGTAGTGTAGTGCTTCTGCTCATAGGTTCTGGATGCAAACTAGCTGAGAATTTTGGATAATTTTGACCTTAGGCAACTCACTTAAATGCTTGGTGATTTGGTTTTCTCTTTCATAAATTGATCATCATATGAGTTCAATAAGTTAATGGTAAAAGCACTTAAACTGTGTCTGGTACCAGTGAAACCCTTAATAATCATAACTATAATTATTATTTAACAGCTAAGATGGATGAGGTAAATCAAAACATGGAAAGTTTTCCAATATATATCAGAAAGTTTTTTTTAAAAAAGACTTTATATGTATATTAAATGTATATATAATAAAATCAATTATGCAAAATACCATCTATTTATCTTTAGTAGTATAGAAAGGAACATGTGGATGAGAGAAACAAAGAAAAGAAAAGAATAAAGAACATAAAGAAGGAAGGGAAGGGGGGGGAAGGGAGGGGAAGGGAAGGAAAGGGAAGGGAGGGGAGGGGAGGGGGGAACAGACACCAGTCAGAGCAATGCTTAAACTTAAGGAGGCAACTGAGGTTAGTGGACCATGACCTTATCCACATTCCTGACCCTTCCTTCCTCCCTCCGCCCCTCCTTCCCTTCCTTCCTTTCTTCTTTCCTTTCTTCCTTCCTTCTTTTCCTTCTTTCTACAATGAAGTACTATACTATTCCTGAATAATTTTATGACTGAAAATCATTATCTTTTAAAAATTTGTTCAATTATTTAAGCTGCTCTCTAAGGAGGTTCCAGTGCTTCCTCATTGGATTGACTGCTGATATGTTCAGATTGACAAAAGGCCCTCAGAAAAACTCCCCCAGGGTAATTTAAAACCCTGTACTTCCTTAGGGCTCACACAACCTTTCTGAAAGTGTTTGGTTTTTCTGTGCCAAATTGTGCATGGAAATCTTGGCGATAGCTCTCACACCTTCATGCCCAGGGTTCAGCTTCCTGTGGCACCTGCAGCCATCCCCATTTTAGGTACCATTAGCCCTGGGGCCCTTCATATGAGCTGTGTGCAGGTGCTTGTCATTTACAGGATCCACAAACCCCCCATCCACCCAAGGACCCAGGGAGCCAAATCTCCTCATGGGTCACACCACCCCTTTCTCTCAAATTCATGCTTTTCTGGCTCTAGTCTTCAATGGCCCACATATCTCAAATAAAGCACTGGTGTTGCTGGCTTCAGGATATCTCCAAGACACAAAAACTCTATTAATTATCCTTAGGAGTCCAAGAAACAAATTTCTGACTCTTTCTAGGAAATAGAGATGGAGACGTTTACATTTCATTACCTTTACACTCCTATATTATCAAAAATAATGTAGGAATTAATATCTTAATAGCTGTGTCACCAAGAGTGAAAACTACAGTAAATTTTTTTTGGCATTTTGACTAGATATGGTATAAATAAATCCAGTTTTAGGAAATCCCACAAAGGACAATTCCATTTTTCCTTTGCTCTTAAAGAACTACAGTGCTGTACATGTAGCTAAAATTCTGTGCAGCCTCAATAATGTCCCAAAATTCCAGAGTGAGAATGACAGCTAGGAGCAATCTCTAAAAGAATAAGGAGTCCGTTTCATTTACAGAATGTCTCAACACCTTGGATCAACACCATTTCGAGACAGAGTTAGCAAATAAGCAAATACCCAAAGAAAGCTCTCAGACAAGAAGCTGTCCTTGGATTAGGCTTCTCACTATTAGGGGTTCATGACAGATGAAGGAAACCTTTTGTGAACTGGATGGGTACCCTACACCTGGATGGGGAGTTACCTTTGGCCAAAACCAAAAGCTGCCTCCAAGGATTGCACATACTCCTGGAATAGAAGTTAGACTGAACTAATCAGTAGTCTTCCTGGTTTCAACAAACAACAAAAAATTGTATAGAAACAAAGTGACCTTCCTGAAAATGCTCATGGTCTTAGCTTCTCACAATCCATTCAGACTGATGACATAAAACTACATCCTCCAGCTCTTCTGCTCAGGATCTAAGTGGAGGATTCCCTAGCAATTCATGGTTATCATTAAGAGATAACTGATGAATCTTTTCACATTCATTTTAGGAAAATCAACTGAGCTAAATCTGTCCTATTTCAAGCATGAATAATCAGGACAAGAACTTAAATCCTTTAAAATGACACAGAATAGAGAGAAAGAGATATTTTAATAGAGCATTAAAAAAAAGAAGAAGATTACAAGAAATTTGGCTGGGTGCGGTGGCTCACACTTGTAATCCCAGCACTTTGGGAGGCCAAAGCAGGTGGATCAACTGAGGTCAGGAGTTCGAGGGCCGACATGACAAAACCCCGCCTCTACTAAAAATAGAAAAATCAGCTGGGCATGGTGGCATGTGCCTGTAGTCCCAGCTACTTGGGAAGCTGAAGCAGGAGAATCGCTTGAACCTGGGGGGCAGAGGTTGCAGCAAGCCAAGATCGTGGCACTGCACTCCAGCCCGGACAACAGAGTGAGACTTCATCAGAAAAAAAAAAAAAAAAAAAAAAAAGGATTACAATAAATACAATTAAATTTATTTTAGATAGCATCTTCTTTCCACAGTCAAGGAAATTAAAGAAAACATGAAATGAATGTCAGATGAAAGATAGCTGACACATCAGAAATGTAATATAAGAAAACAAATAATGCCGTGGTCGGATTAAAACTGTACTAGAAACCATAAAGAACAAAGTCCACACCGGAAAAAGTTGACGGTTATATTGCTGACAGGTTTTATAATAAAAAATGAGAATTAAATTCATATCTGAGAAAAGATCATAGACATGGAGGACATACCACAGAAACCTAACATATGAATCATTGTATCTGAAGAAGATGACAAATGGGGCAATAGCAATATTCAGAAATATGCTTTAAAGGAAATTTTCTTCCAAATAAATCTTTAAGCTGAATATATATACCTGAATATATATACCTGAACCTTTAAGCTGGAAGGGTTAAACAGATACAAAACAACTATTGAAATATATATATTGGAATTAGATGTTTCTCAGTGAAATTTTTGAATTTCAGTACTGGAGAAAGAACCCTATAAATTCCGTGATAGGTAGTAGTATTGTTCCCAGTTGTTAGCTATTTCCTTCCTTAGGCAGAGTGTTCTTCTTACTCCAGTTACTTTGGACTTGGTCAATAACATGTGAATAGACCTGATATAAATTTCATTAATCAGAAACATGTAGAGCTGTCACGAGTTTCTGCCAGTATTCTTGCTTCTGCCTTCTTGCAGGAAAAGATCATTTTCCAGACAAGTACTGCTGCCTCAGCCTGGGCTGTAAAATGGAAAGACAGGAGAAGCCAACCTGCCCCCAACCTGTGGCCTAGAGCAGATCCATAGAACCTGGCCAACAACATGTAGTATGAGGATGGAATAAATATTATTGTTGGAAGCCACTGAGCCTTTGGGGTTGTTATACAGTATATATATACATATATATGTATATATATAGTACTAGGTAATACTATATACCTAGTATATATATACACACACACTGTGTATATACACACACTGTATATATACACACACACTATATATATACACACACTATATATATATATACACACACTGTATATACTAGGTATATAGTATTACACACACTGTATATATACATACACTGTATATATACTAGGTATATAGCATTACCTAGTGAAAACTAACACAACCACAATGACAGAAAGAGTTGTTTACCTACCCAAGGCTGATAGCATGCTGGTCTCAGACTTGTGTCTGCATAACATTGGATGCAAGCTCTAGCCTACTCTATCTATTCTAGATGGAGTAATGTCTTCAGAATTTTCAAGGAATTAGTTTGTGACATAATCCTATTTCCACCCAAAAGGTCATTTAAGTATTAAAATAACCATAAAATATCAGCTATGCAAGAATTTAGGAATTAAACTAATCACAAAAAAGTACAGAAAATGTTTAGCAATTAACTGAGTAATATACCAGTAACTAGAGATCAAATTAGGATATGAATGAATTGGCAGAAAGAAAAGAAACCATTTAAATATAAAACTTAATTAGATTTAACTGTGGTAAAATAAAGTAACAGAACTGTACAAAACTATAAAATTTAAGTAGAAGATATATAAGAAAAGAAAATTATCTAAGATGACAAAATGAGACAAATTCTAGATAATACCAGCAAAAATGTTAAAGTACAAGACTCTCCAGATTTCTTAAAGGTGGGACTCATTATCACTGCTTCATTCTTAGCATTGCTAACTAGGAAAAATGTTCAAGCATTTTAAAAAATAAGTTACCAAGAGTAGTTTAAAATGATTTATAAAAGGCCAATTACAAAGTATAAAATGTAAACAACACACATGTCAAAAAGTTGATGTCTATAATATAGAAAACATCCTAATTGGTAAAGTTCATGAATAGACAAATCATTAGAGAGCAAATACAATTAGGAAATAAATACATGGAAAAGTGTTCTGTGTGACCTTGTATCAATGTTATGAAGGATCTTTTATGCAACATTAAGAAGTTGATTCTTATCCTGTAAGCAATTGAGTACCTTCCAAAAAGGACTTCCTTAAAGTCCTTCCATAAAGGGACTTTAAGGAAGTGAGTAGTTTAATTCCTAAATGGCTTGTTCAGAGAGGAGAATAAGAGAGCAGCATGGAAGAACAAAAGAATCGGAAAGACTATCGTAAGAATCCGGTTGAATGCTGCAGATGATGCTTACTAAATCTTAGTAAAGCCCAGCACGTTATGCCATTTTGACTGATGAGATGTCATTTGGCAAAGTCTGCTGTTAGGTGCTGATTTAGAGGACTTATCTCACCTCATGATTTACAGTAGAAAAGGGCTCCCAGCCAGAGTGTCACTAAGAAAACCATCCCTCTCCCCTACCCATAGTATATGCTGATCCTTCATCTATGGCCTTTCCCTGTTCTTTCTTCACGGATTCCTCTCCTTTGTAATTAACGGATAAGGTGTGCATTGGCAGTCCTTCCAGATGATCCTCATAGGTCAGACTGCAGTCACCCCAACAGCAAAGCACTGAGCTCTGTCGTCCTTCTCTCTCGCCTGCCTGTGCTTATTCTCACTCCAAGGGCCAGTGCTGGGTCTATGAGACTGGCATAGGTCAGCACATGGAGATAATATATGAATTATCCATTTTAACTGATGCCATATAGAAAATATAGAGAAAAAGGCTTTATCTGGTAAAAGAACAAAAATATTTAAAAATAAATATAAGGATGAATAGGATTTGATAGAAAATGGGATATTTCCAGTCGATCTAAGGGAAATTAATATCCATATAGTTTTATTAAGGCAGGTACAGCAGGCCACAATAACCACTCCTGGCTAATTTGAAAATGCTTTTTGAGGAAATGATTTTTTCCATCTAAACCCAGGCATTATTTTTTCTTAGATTGATGTGCTCCTAATCAATTGAACCAAAGGGAATTCTCTCTTGCCAAAAAAAAAAAAAAAAAAAGGGAAAGTAATGATAGGAATAGTTTACAAGATTCAGTTTTATACTTAGGATAAGGGGCTTTTCACCAACCTATACTACCCAATGAAGCTCACCATGTAAAAGCACACCCCTTTTAACAGAAACATCAGCTGAATGAAAGTGATAAGAAGTGATGATAGCTCCAAAATCTAGAAATATTATAATGAGGATGTACTATTACAGATGAAAATTACCATGTTTAATTCCCATGGCAACTGCAAAAAAAATTATATGGATAGGAATGTTCTGAAAGAGCTCATGGTGACCCAAGGAATTGAACTTTACATTGATTGACTCTTTTGTAGATTTTATAAGATTACAGTGGTCATGGTGAAACGTGAACTGGAATGTAGTCAAAGTGATGGGTGGACAGAGAGCTTGGATTTTGCAGCTAGGTTTGAAGCCTGGTTCAGCTGCATAATAATGAAGTGGAGTTAGACAAATCACTTCTCTCCTTATCTGAAGAATTGATACAATGCTGGTTTCCCTGTAGGATAATTGTTGGAATTAACACATCACAGATAAACTTCTCGGCACATAGTAGGTGCTTCACACAAGTTAGTTCCCTCCCGCAACAATCATTTCTTTAATGGGATTTTTTTTTTAATTTCACACTAGGATACTCCCATACAAAGACTTCATGGATTTAAAAGTTTATACAGATATTGTCTATTTCATACATCGCACAAATGCAGGAAATACTGTAGTATAAAATGTTGCATATATTAGTGTCATAGCAATAGCAAAACAATCCTGTGGTTTCTTGCCAAGACAAATATGATTATACATTACTGTGTTCCCTGTGATAAATTCCTTTGAGGTTTCAGAATGCTGTGCGTGAGTAACTCTGGCAATCTATTTAAGATTCAGTTGATTTTCTATAATGCAAATCTTTGCTTTACAGAGCTGCTGAACTGTAATATAAATGTTATATAGGACCTTGTCAAAACAATCTTATTAGTGATTAGATATTGGAATAGTTAGTGGAACTAAATATGTTCATATTTAGGCATTTTTCTTAATCTAGGCTTTGAGCATTTATTAAAAATATTTGAAGTAAGTCAATATTTACATGCTATACTGTGTTCTCATTTGTAAAATTTAATTTTGTTTAAAAAAAGGAAATTGAAAGTGGAAGCTTAAAAATTTCCAACAGGCATCAACATTTTAGGTTGAAAATACTGGCACATTCTGTTATTATTTTGCCATATGTCATTTTCCTATTTGTACTCCAGTATACTCAGAATCAATTTTTCCACACTATTTATGAATTATTACATACTACACGAAAAATAAAAGACAGCTTTTCCCTTCAGTTATCTAACAGGCCTTTTATAAAAGCATCTTTCATTAAATTACTTTGGAATATAGACTAGAAGCTTTCTCATCTGATTTATGTGAATAAATATAGAATTGATGACTGTATCTTTAAATTATATGATTCATTCAGTCATTAGTTAAGGAGAGAATAATCAATGATAGATTTAAAAATCATTTCCAATGCACACATAATTAGTTACACAGGGATGGGAACCTGATCCCAGCCGTTCATCTCCCTCTTTTTTCAGGTCTATTTCCTTATTGGAGACCATCCTGGAGACACTATGGAGGGCCTTCAAAATCAATCAGAGGATCGCAGTTCTGTGAAAACATTTTGTTGAAAAAATATAAAATTTTATTTGACTAAAACTAGGTAAATAAGCAATGACTCAATTCACAGTTTTATGAAACAAGCAGTTTATTTTTCATAGTTTTGATTAAAGAAGCAATCAGTAAATAATTTGCATATATTTATGATCTGAAAATCTGACTAAGCAAAACAAAAAATGAATAGGAAGTATCTATGGGGTCATCACAATAATCACAGGAAACATTTTCTTAAAATAACCTTCAAGACTCAATGAACGTGTGTATGAGTTTGTGTTGAACACAGAATTTCCCTGTATATTTTATTGCTTTTATTCACATAACAATGCATCATAGATATGATTTCAGATCCATAAATATAACAGTCATATCAGGCATACTATTAAAAGCTAATCTTCAATTATAGCTTAATATGTGCTTGGAATTATGCAGAGGACTTCTCATATAAAATATGTGAAGTCATTTGAGTGTGTCTTATTTCCATTTTAAGGAGAAAGGGACATAGGTTAAGTATACATCCAAGGTCATACAACTGGTCTGTGTTCTGAAACAAGAATATGAATCCTTACTTTCCATTTTCAAAGAAATATGTTCTATATTTGTCACTTTAGAGCTCCAAATCATAATCACTGTGCTGCATGATATTATAAGATTATATTATTAAAAGTTATAATCCATATAAATTCTCTAACCATTATATTTGTTAAACATAGATTATTGCTTCCACTTCCAATTTTCCACAATTATAAGTAATACTAAGGTAAATGTTCCTTAAATATATATTTTTGTAAGCTCAATTAATAATTTAAGATAAATTCATAGACATAGAAGTGCAGAAACAGAGCATGAACACTTTTAAGGCTTTTGGTTGAATTCATATCTGTATGTTCTCTGCAACAATGGAGAACATTGTTCTTCATAACCTTTTCAATCTTATAGGCCAAAAATAAATAAAGTTCTCATTTCAATTTATATTTTTGAATATTTTTCAATAAACTTATTTTGTATTTTTCTTTCGTACTGAAACAACCAGATGATAAAACAATAATTCAATAACTGACAAACCAAATTTTAGACATGTCTTGGCCTTTAGACTTCATGTCATGTCTGGTGGGCCTAATTTTTTTAAATTTGGATTTATTAAAGCATAATTTGCATCCTGATACATCCTTCCTTGGCATATAGCTTTATGAGTTTTGACGAATGCATACTTTCATGAAATTATCACCATAATCAAGTCAGAGAATGTTTCTGTGACTCCCAAATGTTTCAGCCTTCCCCTTTGTAGTCATCCCTCCTTCAATCTCCAACTTCGAGAAACCACTGATTTGTCTTGGTTCCTCGCGTTTTGCCATTCTCAGGATATTATATAAGTGGACTCATGCATTTTGAGTTTTTGAGTCTGACTTATTTGTTACATGCATCTGTAGTCTGTGTTTTTCCCATTTAATTGCTGAGTAGTATCCTGTTGTATGGATGCACCACAGTTTGTTTATCCATTTGCCAATTGAAGGTTGGGTTATTTCCATTTTTTGGCAATTATGAATAAAGCTGATACAAACATTCATATACAGTTTTTTGGGAGTATACATATTTTATTTCTTTTAGATAAATACCTAGCAGTGAGATTGCCAGGTTGTATGGTAAACACATATTTACCTTTATAAAACATTTTTCAAGTTATCTGTGTCATTTCTAATGGCCCTTATGATTTTGAATGGTTCTGAAATGAATCTTGATGTAGCTCATTCAGATTTTTATCAATGGTGCCTCTTTGTGAAAATAAGCAAGTTTTTAAATGAGGAGTTTTAATCAACTCCTGGTTCTACAAGAATTTATCATGCACTTGGTCCATTATCCACATCCTCCGATTCTTCTCTGTCAAGTAGTGTTAGGATGCTTATTTAGTAAATCTAAAGCATTTTAAAAAGTTAAAGGAAAATGAAATAAGAAGAAGCCAATTTTATAGGTTAAAGTATTAGTATATAAAACAAGGCATGGATACAATTTACTGTTGAGTTACCTTATCATCAGCTGTTATGATAGTGAAATTTTATTTATAATCAGATTCATAATATATGAAATGTAACAAATATTAAATACAGAGCACTATGATATGTCTCGTGGGGAGAGAGAGAATTTTGTAACCATATACAGAAGATGATGATGGCTATACTGGAGGAACACATAAAGGGAGACCCGTCTAAACTTAGCAATGCTTGAAACATCATCTTAGGGGAGATCTTCAGGACCATGAGCCAAGTGAGGACAAGAGAGAAGAATGGTCCAGGTGGAGGATCCAGCTCACGCAGCGGTTTTGTTTAGCAGGCAAGATAAGGGCACGAGGGCAAGAAACTTGAGGATGCTGTTAAAGATTGATCTTATGATCAACTGTGGGGTCCAGAAGGAGTGAAAAAGAAGCGGAATTCATAAGGAGCATGATAGACTGGAACAGATGGATAAATTAGTAGTCAGGAAATTTCCTCATGGCCAAAGAAACCTTGTTGTGTGAGGGAGGTAAGACAGGAGGTAAGTTGGGATTTTACATTTCAAACATGATTACTGGTTGAGAATATAGCTATGAATAAAGGATAAAAATGTGGTAGAGAGGAAGGTTATTATAGTTGAGGAGGTTAACAAACTTAGAAGACAAAGTGCATGGATACCCATATCCACCAAATACCATAAACACATTAGTATTCATAGACTTCCATGAAATTTCATGTCAATACGTTTGGGAAACATTGAGTTAAAGTGAAACAAACAATTAGCTGGGTGTGGTGGTGTGTACCTGTAACGCCAGCTACTCAGGAGGCTGAGGCAGGAGAATTGCTTGAACCCGGGAGGCGGAGGTTACAGTGATCTGAAATCTCACTACTGCACTACAGCTTGGGCGACAGAGCGAGATTCCGTCTCAAAAAAAAAAAAAAAAAAAAAAAAACAAGTGAAATAAACAGGTATTTTCTGAAGGTCTTCTTAACACTTTTATGCATTGTGTAACTCTAAGCATGACATATAATGTGCAGTTAATGTCAAAAGGCTTGAATTCAAAGATTTATTTTTTGGAATTATTCCAGTTCACTGATTTTTTAAGCAATACTCTTTTGCCAGTGAAAGGACAGCATCTTAAAGAAGGAATTGATTTTACATCCCTGATAATGCTTACTTCATTAATCACTTTTCTTCACCTTTAGGCAGTGGTACTCAGACTGGCATAAAAGACAATCCATTGCTTGTGGCACTTGCAAAAAGAGAAGATATCTGGGTTTCACACCAAGACATTCTGATCCAGAAGGCCTGGGCTTGGGCCCCAGGACTTGTACTACATCAGTCATATCAGGTGATCCGGATGTGGAGTCAGCACTTGATCTGGATACAGCTGGGCCTGCAGAACCTCTGACACAGTGGTTCTCAATATTGGCTGTACATTACAATCATCCAGAGAGCCTTCAAAAATTCCAGTAACCAGGCCATGCCTCATACCAATTAAATCCTGGTCTCTGGGGTTGCATCAGTATTTTCTTAAAGATCCTGGGTGATTCCAGCATGAAACCACAGTAGAGAATCAGTGCCTCTAAAGATTTGGTGTGAAAAGCCTTAAGCTTCTTTGGCTTCTCAGGACTTGGAAATACTTCATAAGATCTGTAGCTAATGCTCTCGTAAAAACTGGGCTTGCCTCTGGTTTAATTATCAGAGAAAGCTGCCTAGAGATTCTTTTAGAAGGTAGCTGTTAGCTCCTTTCTCTGAATAGTAAAAAAAAAAAAAAAAAAAAAGGAAACTTCTGAATGGAAACAAAACTCTGAACCAATATAAAACTCTGAACTGAAACAGAACCACTGTACAGAAAGGTTAATAGTCCCCCAAAAAAGTCACCTTTCCTAAGAAAACTTTGGTTCTGTCACATGATAGCTTTTATGTCTCCAACTTCTTAAAACAACAAGAAATTGCTCAACATACATTTTAGAATCAGTTTTACAGCTTCAAATCTGAGTTTAACTAATTTCTTCTTAAATAGTTCTAACATTGTTTCTCTTTACTAAAATACCAACTTCACAACCTACCAGAAGGAAAGCAATGTGACAAAGTAGAACCTTCGAACACATACTCCATGTACTTTGCTTTTTGCCTCTCTTCTGCTCACCTTCCCCTCCTCGAAGGACACAGTGAATGAAGCAAGTGAATGAGTTAAAGAAGTAAATCGCAAAATAAACAGGGACAATATTCGAGATTATGACATCCACCTATCTTTTCCTGATGCAATGTAGGCTATGTCAGAATTGTTGGTTAATTTATTGGACCATGATTCCTTCTCCAGAATCCTTAGTGTCAGATGTTTTTACAGAATTCAAAATATTTTATATTTTAGGAATATGTATATTTGGTTACACAAGCAGCATCTGGAGCAACAATTGTAATCACAGATGAGTATTTCTGCAGCAAAACATGGAGTATAAATTGCCTCACAACAGATCAGGTTTTGCCACCAAATGAGTTTGCATCAATCTTAAAAGAAACATTTTGTTGGGTTTTAAACTTTGTTTGGATATGAGCATTGAAGATCGGTAGAATAGTGTATTTTATATTCAAATAGTGAGCTTTATTTGTAAAATTCTAACCAATTACTTAAAAATTATTTATTTTACTTTTTCTTTTTTTAACTTTCCTTTTTAGCTTGTTTCTGTGGCTTTTATAAGTAACTATAAATAAATGATGAATAAGTTTGAGTAGGGACAGGGACCTTTGTGTATATAATCCCGTTTAATCTTAATAAAAATCCATTCAAAAAGTATGTATTCTTATCTCTATTTCACAGATGAGAAAGCTGGGTCTGTGAAAGGTTAAATTGCTTGCTAAAATTTCACTTGTGATGGAGACCACATTTAAACACTTGACATTCAGATGACTTGACTGCAAAGACCACTGTACCACACAGCTTCCGCAGCAACAGAGTCAGAGGCATAAATCATTGCATGAAAGACAGGTGCACAGATCCCATTTTATGTTTAGGTTAAAACCCTATGCTGATTGTTGATAGCTTCTCCTATTCAAACACAAAAGCTTTTTATCATTAATCATCTTGAAAGAATGAAACTGGAATAATATTTAATCTCAGCATTTGGTCTAACGATGTAAGAATATGGAACTTTAAATAAACCAGTACTTTGAATAAATTAAGACAATGTTTAAATAAACATTTAAGTAATATGTAAAACACATTTTGTAGGTGTGCCAAAATCAACCTATTGAGAATGGTCAAGAAGAAAATTCACAGGAAAGGTCCTTTAAAGACTGTCTTGCCAGGCTCTTCAGCTGGATAATGGGAATAAGCCACTGTGAACACCTTCAATTAAGGCAATAAACGTATGTGCGCTGGAGCGCACTGGTGTTGGAATTGGGTTGCAAAGCTAAGACAAATACAGAAAAATGTGTCCTTCTGTGCAGGTTTTCCTTACAACCAAAAGCAATATAGGAACTAGAGCTTTTGGTTGCTGTTGTTGTTGCTATAATTATTAATCTTTCAAATACATTTTATTTTTCAATCATTAATATGAATTTAGCATTCCTTAACTAAGAAGCCATTAATAATGGCATTTTACTTGTTTTCCTATAGCTATAATTCCAAAGACTTCCCTGGAGTGCCCTTTTTGCATTTTCCCATACTTTTCCCCTTATTTGTTGATTGAGTGACAGGTCTTGCCAGATGGCAAGTCATCACCAAAGTTTCGTGCCACGAATCGTGACAGTTTTGTCTTAATTAACATTTTTTTTTAATTACAGACTGTATTTTCTATGTGGAGGTGTAGAATAAATAGTAAAATAGAGATTTTCATGCAGAACTTAGAGCTTTTAAAATGGACATGCTATAGAGACTTTAAAATTTATTAAATTTAAGTATCCAGTACAACTTCCCAGAAACGTGTTTGCTTTCTCTTGTGACCCCTGCACTCAAGGACCAGACTCAGTATTTTGCTCAGTGGTTTGCTGTGCACATGAGTGAACACTTTCTAATGGATGCTTCATGTAGCATATTCTAATCTACAACTATTTGGGGTCAAGCTTTGTCATCTCCATGGTAAGCCTCTGTTAATGTAATTGCAGAAGGTACCAGGAATTGTGACAATAAATTATATGACCAGTTTCTTCTCATGATTCTGAATAGAATTTTTAAGCATGAGCTTTTGGTTTGCCTACTGCTTTTTTGCACTATCATCTACTAAAAAGATTTAGTATTGCATATTCAGAATTTAGCCATATTGAAAAAGAGAAACACTTGGTCAACTACTTTGCCTCACAGGCAGTCCATTTCTCAAGACAGCAATCTGAAAATATTAAACACAATTCTGGTTTTCCATGTTAATGGGAAAAATACTGCTGGGAAGTGAATAGACAATAACTTCCTGCACAGGAATTAGGCCATCTGTATATTTCAAATTATGCATGTACATACCTTGGTAATGTAAGTTGTATAATGTACCATCATATGATAGATTCTTATAAAAGGACGTCAAGTAATTACCTTGGTGCTTCTTTAGATTCCTTCAGGGAAAATCACCCCTGTGCCAGAAGTGAATTAAACTTAAAAAAAAACTACTGAGATAAATAATCCATCTCTTTCATTTATGACATAGGTTCATTAGCTCTTAAACAGTAAAGTAAATGAACAGAAGCTCTCTGATCTGTCTGTACACTCCTTTCATGTACTATGATTAAATTTCCCCTTAATTTTCTCTTCCCTAGGCATAGTCACTTCAGTGTTTTATTTTCGTCTGTTTATCTGTCTGCTAACTACAACTACCTTAAAATGATGAGCCCCAAGCAGGATACTTCTAATCCCAGTCAAATAGGAAAAAATGAAAGCACCTCAGAAGTTAAAACTTAAGTGATGTGAAATGGAAAGATGCTAATTTGGGGGAGGGGGCAAGAGTTTTCCCTAGAATCCTAGGATCTAAAAATATAGTCAATCTAGAAATCAACTGTTGTCCTTGTAGTTTAACTTGGTGATATTTTTGCATAGGAAAAGAGTACTATGGCTTAAAATGTATGGGCAGTTAAAGGGAGATCTAGTGATCACTGAAGCATGTGATTTTAAATGCCAGAACTGAATTCCAGTATTTTCTAGATTTCAATAGCTCACCTACAATTATACATCCATGCCTCATTATTAAGGTTTCTTAGTCTGTTTTGTGCTGCTATAACAGAATACCACAATCTGGGTAATTTATGAGGAGCAGAAATTTATTGGCTCAGGATTCTGGAGGCTGGAAAGTCCAAGGTCAAGGTGCTCACATCTGGTAAGGGCCTTCTTGCTGCACCATAACATAACGGAAGCACAAAAAGAGGGAACGAGAGAGAAGGGGACTAAACTTGCTTTTTTATAACAAACACTGACCTATGATAAGGACATTAATTCATTCATGAGGGCAAAACTCTAGTGGTCTAATCACCTCCCATTAGGCCTCACCTATCAACACTGTTGCCTTAGAAATTAAGTTTCCAACATGTGCATTTTAGTGGACACATTAAACCACAGTATAGGGTGACTTTATATTACTATTTGGGACAATCCTCATTTAAGCCTGTTGTCCTTGTGTAGTATTAGCACCCTTTTCCCCCTTCCACATGTCCACATTTAGATGATAAATTATATGGTCACCCTACAGTTATTACAGTTTCTTTGTTACACTGTCCAGCTTGCACTTGTGCACTTGGTTTTTCCTCTATTTCTGTCAAGCTCTGCATTGATCATCAGTGGTTTGCTTCTGGTTATTTCTCTGTTTATTAAAGTCCTTTAATGTGTATTTAATTCTCCCTTCCAGGTTAGTGGTTGTCCCCTTAAGATCATCTTCAGCAAATTTAATGAGCCTTGTGAACCCTCCCTTCATTATCTGGGTCAACAATGGGAACCCTGAGGCTTAGGCCAGTGGCCTTTGGGACACCATCCATGTTATTTCTTACCTCCTTTCTTTTCTCTCTACTGCCCCTTATTGACCCTTTTCCTACCCACCTGTTGTCACTGACTGATTAATCTTTAATTTCTATCTTAACATCTTTCCAGAAATTATGTTGTTCTAGATCCTATTAAGAAGTGTGATGTTCATGACGGTTTTGTGCTGAAACACTCTAGATCGAATTGCATTTTCTCAGTTCACTGGTTTCAAGTACCCGTGGGGCCACTGGAAATAAAACTGTGATGTATTATTTCCACAGTTCTTATTGTTTTAATTCAATCATAGTGCATTATATAACTCTGACAAGTCATCTTTACCCTGAAGTCATGCCTGAGATTTTGTAAGGAAAACTCAAGAAAACTTACAGATGAGCTACTGAATTTCCAGACATTTTCATGATGCATTTTTAAATGGGAAATTAAAGTTTCTAAAGTGTTACCAGGAGTTAGTGGAAAAACTCAGCATGCTCTGCTCACTCCTGATTCGTACTAATTTTGTTTTTTTCTAGTATTAAGTGGGTCAAGCCTAGAAGATAATGCCCCAAATTGTAGTCAATGAGATTCCTTTTGTGTGGTTTAATATGCCTAAATTCAATGAAAATGAATTTTAATTTCTTTACACACATTTTAAATATGTTTTGATGAATTAAAATACTTAAACTTGAAAAAAGCTATATGTATGTTGAGAACATTTTATGGCATACATTCATCATATGAAATTCTGTTTATATCATTTGTTATAAAAATCCAATGCAAAAGCCATACGAAAACTATACAAAACACATTTAAAATGGGTAGTATGATGGTAGAACCCTTTTGTAATGCTGATGTTATTTGTTGGGGTTGTCAGTCATATTAGATCTTGACATAAGCCCATATGTAGCATGATTAATTATGTAATAGTAGTTTTTCATTGCAGTATTTCAGCAGGCATGACATGGCCTGTTGCATGCCTGAATCTGTTTAAATATTAGCCATTCCACAGAGTTTCTTTGTACATAATTCTGTTGATTTCCAAAAAAAAAAAAAAAAAAAAAAAAAAAAAGGCTCTGTGAAGAATTCTGTGGTAGAGGTAAACAACAGAGACTACAGATACTACAGTCTGGAGTCAGGATTTATGCATCAAAAATGAAGTGTTTAAGTAGATTTTTGTCAACTAGCAAATGCCATTTTAGTCTGAGCATTTCACCATCTCATTCTACACCATCTGTCTCTCAGGGAGCAATTAATCTGAAACTCCAACATGCAGCATTAAAATTCCATTAACACTGAACAGAATATTAACGTGTCTGGCATTGCCATTTTTATCTTTTCAAATTTCAGAGTTAATTTTGAATAAAGCAGGTATAACATTTTAATCTATTTGTATAATTAAGATTATTGAATAAAATATGTAATTAGCAGCAAAAATTGTGTAATAATACATAAAACTTAGTTTAATAATGCTGGATGTTTTGCAGCTTCAACATTCAGCATATAAGCTAATGATTATTTGTAAAGGTACTACATATTTTACAAAGCTAATGTTCCCAAGCCTCTCACTTTGTCATTCCTTTTTCTTTTTGCAGAACCACATCACTGCCTTCGCAGAAGTCACATGATATCGAAGCAGATGGTTTTTCACTGCATTGGACATCATCCCTTTTTACCATCCATTCATAACACCCAAAGTTTGTTTGATTGCAAATGAAGTTTATAAAGTTGTTTAATAATTTTTATAATTTTAAAATCAATGTCAACCTATCTGTTTCCCCCACTAGACTGTGAGCTCCTCGAGGGCAGGATTGTCTTTTTTTTTTCTGTGTCCCCAGCACTTACTACAAAGCCTAGCACAAAGTAGGTGTTCAACAAAAATGTGATGACCAAATGAACAAAATTCTTAAATAAAACATTCACTTTAGTTTCTCACAGAATCATTGCAATTATGTTAAAAGAAATCTCTACATAAATCGTATTTGTGTATGAAAACCTTCTATTTTGGGCTAGTTATTTTTTTAATCTCATATATCTATTCAGCAGTATGCCATATTTAATTTGAAGTGGACTTTGAAAGTCATGGGGGTTTTTATTTTGTTATTCAGCATGACATTATTTCCATTCTAACATTTCAGTGTGTGAAATTACTTTATTTTTAGAAAGTATGTTCTATAGTAAAATAATGTTTCCACATTATATTATGTTATATTTCACTTAAAATACTATTCATACTATACATTCTAAGACTGGTGCTTCTGCTTTTGAAGGGGAAAATGCCAATTTTTACTGTAATAAGTAATGTATCATAATTAAAAATTATTTATTTGGACTTCTTCTCCTGACAATTGTGGCTTAATTCATGACTTGTTTTTGAATGCAGGCAGTATTTAGGGTAGTTTAAATGAGTAAATTCAGCACTGGTACCTTATTATTGAGTAATTTCCCATGGGTAGCAGTGTCTCAAGAGTGGTCAAAAGCTCCACTCTTAGGCTTTTTTACTACTAAAGATTCCACATAATTTAAATGGGAAAGAACTATACCCTGACACATAATTTAAATTATATAAATGCTAGAAATATGGTTAATGTATTTTACTTTGCATTTGTGTAGTACTTTATAGTTTACAAAGTATATTTACACCAATTATTTTATGTAATCCTCATAATAACCTGGTATAAACATGAAGGGTATGGCTTTATTTTTATAGATAAGAAAAATGAAGCCAAGACAGGGTAAATAACATGCCAAATCACAAACTAGTAAGAGACATAGTTGAAGCTTAAATTCAAGTTTTCTGACCCTGAACTCATATTCCTTTCTAATATAGCACAGCTGTCATCTCATTTTGGACACTGAGGCCTTTCAGAGCTCAGTAGAATCCTGGGCAACTACCTATGGTTCAAAAAATAAAGAAATGCCAGAATACAAATATGAAAGCTCTGCTGTATTTTAAATGTTTATGTTTTAAGAATGAACACTTTTCAAATATAAAACTATATAATAATTATAATCCAGTTTTAAAATAATATCAAGAGTCTAGATGTGAGGCTTTTTGTAAAAGAGAAGCCTAAATTCAGCATCTCCCCTTCCACCCTCACCCCCAGGTCCCAGCCTCCCACTCAGGAGAATGCCCAAGGGACATACCTTACATTTAGCATGTAGAATTACAGATTAAAATCGCCATAATATAAGGAAGGTGAGCTCCTCAACAATAACTTTGCAATAATTAAAACTACCCTAAGTAACTTTGGCTTATATGGCAAAGTAACTTTGGCAGTAATTGACTGAAATGAATCTTTCTAAACTTTACAGTACTAAAGAAAGCAAACTTTTAATTTTCTCTGTAATTTCAACAGAGATCAGCAAATAAATATAACCAAAGATTGTCCGTTACTCCCCAAATAGATGTTATTTGCCCATTTCTATCACTGTGGAAGCTAAAACACTTCTACTAGGGCCAAAAAGAGAAAAGAAAAGAAAATTTCTACTAATTTCAGACCTCTAGAGCCATTCAGTCCTGTTGGAAATTTAGAACATGAAGAAACTTTGAATGTCTTGACCCTTTTTAAAGATTTTTTAGGCAATAACAGTAATAGGGAATTCACTTATTGAGAATGAAAGTGAAGGGGATGATCCTAATGTCTTAGAAAGCTAGATTACTAGTAAGGCTTCCAGACTTCTACCAATTCTATTGATTCTACATCAGACTTCCAAGCAGCCAAGCAGGAATGTTTTTCCTGTTGGAAGCCTTAGCCATATATTCTTATGTCAAGGTTGCTGCTTTGCACCTTGCTAAACCTGATACGAATGCGGGAGTTTTAAATTCTTCAAAAACTCAGATTTAACCCAGAACCAGAGTAAAGTCACCTCTACTATTTACACATCATAGGCTCAAGATTGTACAGTGAGTGATGCTGTCATGAAGAAAATTCAGATGAAAAAGGCAAGATACATGTGAATAAGGCAAAAGCCAGAAAATAGCCCTTATTCATGATGCTATTACTGAGAATAATGAAAATCATATTTCAGAAAATATTACCATGTAAATATGTACATATGTAGTCTAGTAAAAGCAGACAAACACATATCTTTCTGATAAAAACATCTCCTTTTTATTCTACTTACTTGGGGCCCAGGTCAGTATAATTTAGTCAACTTGAAAATTTCGGTAGTCTCTGTTTGCATGGCAGAAATTCTGCACATGTTTTATCTGATTCCTGTGATAACTTAAAAGGCTCTTTTATGTTAAAAGAGAGGTGAATCTTCTTTGACAGACTTTGTATTTTCCACTTCTAACTGGGCCTCTCTTTTCTCAGGATCTATCCTAGCCAAATATCTCAGTTACATTTACCATACAGTTTCCTTTGTGAAAGAACAGTAGGGGAGGAAATAATTCTCTGCTGTGTATTGTATTTTTCAAATAAAAATTTAAAAATTCAATTGAAAACTGAATTTTGACTTTGTAATATATTGGTCTTGATAGGGGGTAGAGGAATAAGGAATGCTTATTAATGTGCATGAAAGAATTCTCAGAGTGACTGAAGAATGTTTGGAAATGGATCACAATGGATCAGATTAGACCAGTTCCTTGGACAGCTCAATTACCCTCTGCATCTCGTGGACCATCCTGGGATCTTACTAACATCCTTATTTCCAAATCACAACTCCCTAGAAACTATTTGAGACACTGAGCAGGTATATGATCCACTATATAGGCTCACTTCTATGTTGAGCAAAGCATTTAAGATTGGATGTAAATTAGCATATTCCTGCCTTCTAAGGCACTATTTATTACATTTTGATTGCATGCTCTAACAAGTTGCCCTGGAAATATACCAAATGGTTCTATTTATGCTTTGAAAATATTGATCTCAAAATTTGCCAGGCATGGGCTTTCTAATGAATTTTCCAAATTACAGTTCTTTTAGAATATCAATTAAGGGAACTTCCTCCAGACTTTAAGTGAATGAATCTCTTTTAAGAAAAACGAGAGTATTCAAATTCCTCTTTCCTGTCCACCTTAGATTATAGTCTGATCTTAGCCTAATAGAGCCTCGGGACATGGCCAACACTGAATAAAATAAGTCTGGTCTCTTTACCCCAAGTCTTATGAGCCATGAATGGATCATAGCATCTAAATTCTAAACTCAGATTGCTATCTTTCAAATCTGTGGCCTTGCTCACAAAGGAGCTTCAGATAAGAAAATAGAGATGAGTGGACACAACCGCCTTTAGCATTCACATGAAAACTCAAAGCCATGTCTCAAAGGCCTCATTCTTTAGATGAGTGATATGGACAGGTGCCATCCTCTGGCATGATTATCTTCATATTATTTCATTTATAAATATGTTCTCATTTTTGCATGGGAACTCTACTGCTTGTAGACACAATTATTTTTTCTTCTCAGGAGGAGCAAAAATGAAATTTTAATTGAATTTTGTTTTAAAGGAAAACCTTTTCAAAATGGTGAGATGTTTTGAGCATTAATCAAGTATCCCTAGATGTATTGCTCCTTGTCAAGAAGCACTTTCAGCCTTCATTCATTTGGCATATTTATTGAATGATCTTGTGAAGCAGATAATTTGCAATGTGCTGACTAAACAGTGCATAGAAAGATCTGGCCTCTGCCCTTCCAGATTGTACGCTTCAGCAGCTCTGATGATGGAGCTGTAAAAGATCTGTTTTAAGTTCAAGTAGGAGAACTGGCTTGGAGTTAATCTGCTGCTGAGGACTAAAGAAAGGGCATTTTTATAGATTACAACAGCAGCTAGGTTAATTTAAGAAAACAAAAAGCAGTGCCCCCATAAACAGTATTGTATTATTCAACTATTGGTAATTTTTAAAACCCTAAAATTCTATATAATAAACATTTACTATCCTTCACAAGTCTGTGGTTCAGCCGAGTCCCTTTTCTGGTCTGAGCTGAAATTTTCATGCAGCCGTGATCGCGTTGGGAGGCTCTGGCTGATCTTCACTGAGCTGTCTCATATATGGGAGTCATCTGGCTGTATGCTGGTCTAGGATGGCTTCTCTTGGGACAACTTAATTTTTCTCTATGTGGTCTCTCAAACTCCATCAGGCTAGGTAGTCTCTTTGGCAGAATGGGCTGAGAGAGTAGAGGCATGTAAGGCAGTAATACATTGTCACTTGGCCATCTCAGTCAATTGGCCAAGGCAAGTCCCAAGGCCAGCCAGATTCAAGAAGTGAGGGAGGAACTACAAAGTCACATTACAAAGAGGCGAACACAGAGATGGGTGGAGAACAAGGGCCATTTTTGCATTCAATATATCATAAACTTTTACTGCTGCTAAACTTGTTCAAGCAGTACTCCCCAGAGTTGAGTTCCTAACTTGTCAAGTACCGATTTATTCTGATAAACATGAGAAACCCGCAAATGACAATAGAAAGCAAGTTTGTTGTAACTGAAAAAGAATGGCCATGCCACCAGTCACTGAGTACATTCCAAAATGCCTTTGTGATGGCTGTCTAGAGAACTGTCTGCCCAGCACCTGACAGCAACAGGGAGCTTCCTGAAGTTTTGTTTACAGACAAATTTCCTAGATCTTCTCCAATAGGCAATAATGAAGGAAGAGAACATAATTTTACAAGCAGAAATAAAATAAAGGAGAAAAACCACCTAGGCGGAAAGAATAGGAAAGTAACTAAAATATAAGATCAGGTTACGACACATTGATTCTATATATGTACGTGTGATGTGTGTGTGTATATGTATGCATGTGCTTGCTTTGTATAATTCTGATTTTTAGAAATTTCAGTTACTATGACTTAGATAACACTACTCCCCCCAAAACAGCATTCAAATTTTAGTTACAGTATAATAACTGAGAGTAACGATTAAATGTACAAACTTTGCTGCCAGTTCTTCAGTCCAAAAATCACTATAAAAATAACACATGCACATATGATTAGTGACCAGTCATCTCACTTCCTTCAAAGTCTTCCAGTGATCTGTCACTGAATATTTGCTATTCTGTTCATGCACAGACAGCAAAGCATGTATGTGTTGACTCCTTGTCTCTCTGTAATAAATCCACATGACATCTTACAGAAGAATGCATAATTTAACCAGGATCTGGTCAACAAAAATGGAACTACAGCAAAGACAAAAAGGTGGCAATACTGAAAGTGAAATTTGAATATTGAACATAAATACACTTCTAAAAGACATAGCATAGCCAACCTTGGAAATGCTGAAACTACAACCATCATCTGAGAGACTCTAGAAATGCATCCAGAGAAACAGTGAAAGTGAGCTTATTGATATAAATGGGAGAAAAGTTTGTGATGAAGATGAAGATATTGTAGAGGAAATAATTCTGATTCAAAAAAATTCACATTAAAGGAATTCTTGGAGATATTTCACAACACTGAAAATACAAAGGATAAAAAATTAATTAGTAATGGATCCAAATGTAGAAAAGGATATGGCAATTAGTGTAGACACAGAGAAGATGCTTGCCCCATATCCTAAGTTACATGACAAGAAGGTGATGGTAAACACTGTTCAAACTTGTCTTAGCTTGGGATGTAGTGACAAACTACCATAGACTGAGTGGCTTAAATACAGTCATGCATCACTTAAGGACAGGGACGTACTGAGAAACACATCATTAGGCTATTTTGCCATGTGAACATCATGGAGTGTACTGACACAAATCTAGATGCTAGAGCCTACTGTATACCTAGACTATAAGATATATAACCTATTGCTCCTAGGCTTCAAACCTGTACAGTATGTTACTGGACTGGTGATACTCCAGGCAGTTGTAACACAATGGTAAGTATTTGTGCATCTAATGTATCTAAACATAGAAAAGTTATGGTAAAAATATGGTATTATAATCTTATGGGACCAGCGTTATAGGTGTCGTCTCTCACTGATTGAAACATCATCAGTATGTGGCACTTGACTATAACAGACATTTATTTCTCACAGTTCTGGAGGCTAGGAAATCCAAAATCAGAGTGCCAGCTACAATGGTCAGGTTCTGGGGAGGGCTCTCTTGCTGGCTTGCAGAGAGATGCCTTCTCCCTGTGCCTTCTACCTGTCTCACATGGTGAGAGAAAGTGAGCTCTGGTTTCTTCTTCCTTTTGTAAAGATACTAATCCCATCATGAAGGCCCCACACTCAGGGCCTAATCTAAACCTAATTTCCTCCCAAAGGCCCCACCTCCAAATACCATCACATTGGAGATTAGAGCATCAACATTCGAATTTATGGGAAACACAAACATTCGGTCTGTAACAAAACTACTTGATAAAATTTTTACAAAGAAATAAGACATTTAATTCTCAACATTTTGGTTTTAGATAACAGAGTATGGAATAAATATCAGCTATTTTTTATTTTTCTCTGTATTTAAAGCTGTCAGTAAGAGAGTTTTAAATACTTTAACAAAATGTTTAAAGGTAACATTAATTATAATTTTTTTCCATTGCTTATTAAGACACTTTGCATGGTTTCAGCTTGCATGGTCTTTTTCTGGTCTCACACTGCTGTACAAAGTAAGGACTGCCTGTCTATATTTATATATAGGGATACATAGATGTGTGTGTGTATATGACTGCCTGTCTATATTTATATATAGGAATATATATACAAACCCACACACCCACATATATATCCCTATATGTAAATATAAACAGGCAGTCCTGTCTATACATCTATATGGGGCTGTGTATGTATATATATGTGTTTGATACGTATATGTTTTAATACATACAGATATACACCTATTTTTAATACATATATATACACACCTATATACACATATATAAAACCCCATATATATGAATAAAATCCCATATATATGCCTTCTTTTTAAAATAAATATTTTTCCCTACTTCATATTAATACACAGCAAAGAACTTTGTAGCCTCCTGTTAATTATTAGATTTATTTCTCTTGGTCACTTATTTTCCTATGGCCAAATTTAAAAATACTGTTCTGATCAGTGGATAGAAAAGTATTTGTATTAGTGTATCACTTCAGCTATTCAGAGAAAGAATGATGAGGAAAAGTGATTTTTTTCAAAGTTATTTGTATTTGATTTTTTTTTTTTTTTTGAGACAGAGTCTCACTCTGTTGCCCAAGCTGGAGTGCAGTGGCACAATCTCGCCTCACTGCAACCTCTGCCTCCCAGGTTCAAGCGATTCTCCTGTCTCAGCCCCTTGAGTAGTTGGGATTACAGGCGTTCGCCACCATGCCTGGCTAACTTTTTGTATTTTTAGTAGAGACAGGTTTCGCCATGTGGGCCAGGCTGGTCTCGAACTCCTGACCTCAGGTGATCTACCCGCCTCAGCCTCCCAAAGTGCTGGGATTACAGGCGTGAGCCACCGCTCCTGGCCTGTATTTAATATTTTAAACATCTTTTAAAATTATATTGCTCACATTCTGGCTTGGTACACATACACACATAATTTAACCCACCACACCTTTTGAACATGAATCATTTGTTGGTACTCTAATGAAGTTCTTGAAAGTTATAAAGAGCTATATAGGGGAGTTGAGTCCTTTGATCTAAAGCATCTCAGAAACTATGATTGTTTATTTTTTTTCTGTTCACCTTTTTTTATGGCTTTATCTGCCCTCTGCTGTTAATTCTCATTATTTCTTGTCTTGAAAACTATCTTAGAAACTTGCTCACCTACTTCCAGTCTGCTATTGTATTTGTCAACTCAGGCTGCTATAAAAGAATATCACAGGCTGAGTGACTTAAACAACAGAAATTTATTTTCTCACAGTTCTGAAGATTGGAAGTCCAAGATCAAGGTGCCAGCAGGATTGGTGTCTTGTGAGAGCTCTCTCCATGGGTTGCAGACGACTGCCTTCTCCATACACACATGGAGAGAGAGATCTATGGTGTCTCTTTTTATAAGGACACCAGTTATATAGGATTTGGGCTCCATCCTTATGACCTGATTGAACCTTAATTGCCTCCCTAAAGGCCCAATTTCCAAACACAGTTACATTAGGGATTGGGACTTCAACATATGAATTTGGGGGGTGAAACACAATTCAATCCATAACAGCTATCCACTGTCTTGAAATTTCATCTCTTATAGTTATGCCCTGCAGAAGAATTAAAGGATGCCAATGTAACACAGATAACCATGGTGTGATTGTATGTAAAATTAAGTCAATTAGGCAGAAATGGACTCTACTTCTGTCATATAAAATAAAATGTCTGGGCTTTGTGATGGATGTTTTCATTGCTGCTATTCTGACTTATTTGCTGTACTTCTGATTTCAGATGGCCCTTTATTTATGGCTCGAATTAAAGTCATCTGATCATCAAAAGTGGTACTATGATTATGGATAAGTATATCTATGATCGTGGATAAGTATATCTTTAAGTCGAATATTTTTTTTCTCACTACTAAAAGTAACAAAGTGAAACTTGAGGTTCATAGATGTCATGACAAAGAATAATCTTCAAGTGCCCAAACAGATCTCAGATAATAATATTTGCTCTCTTAGAGAATGATTCTAGCATATGGTTTGATGTTAAAACAGTTCTATTACAAATGAAATTTAAACCTCTGGGATCCTAAATTGCAGTGATTGAATGTGAAGCTTCAATGCTATAAAAATTTCATGCAATCTTAGCTAGCTAGCTTTATTTATGATTCATTGTTTTGTGTTATAGGAGAACAACTTGTATATTATACTAGATAAGTCAAATGATATAGACTTTGTATTTTTAAATGGGAATTTCATAAGACATATGGTGACAGTATCTGGGATCAGATCCATACATTTTCAGATGCCTTTATATTTATTCTGAGTACTTAGTACTAATCTTGAAATACTGAAGACATATAGACGTAACAGCTGGGCCACCATCAATTGAAACTCTAACACTGTTCACTTTAACAACATATATTTTGAAAAATAACAATGCTGCTTTTCAACTCTTTTTTTTTTCATTATTGCTTTTTATTTCTAATTCACCAAATTCCCAGGAACACTGGAAGGATAACAGAAGCAATAGTAAGCTAAATTCTCTTACATCCAGATTAATCCAGATGTTGTCAGAGAATTGTTTATACTGTTTATATCCTGATATAAACTCATGGCAATTATTTTTAAATTTTGGTGTGTGTGTGTGTGTGTGTGTGTGTATTCCAGCATCAAAAATGAAAGACTCAAAATAAATTTTGTAACAATTCAGTTATAAAACACAGAAAAGATTAAAATGCCTAATTCTGGCAAGAATGTAATATTTCTCATGCAAATATATATTTCTGCTGGCAGTGTAAATCCCTTTGGAAAGCACTTTGGCATTACATTTCATGAGCCACTAAAATGCGAATAACCTTGACTCAGTAATTTCATTCCTGTGAATCTGTCTCCAAAAGTAATATAATTTAATAATCACAAAGATGATTGTAGCAGTGTTATTTGTGATAGCAAAAACCTAAATACATAGCAATAGGAGAACTGTTAAATGAATTATGGTTTACCAATTACATAGAATATTATGTAGGCATTAAATGATAATTATGCACATTCTGTAGCAACAGGAAAAATGTTTATGATATAATTTTATGTTAAAAAAGATATAAATTATACCCTACAATTACTGTTATGTAAAAATCATAAATGTAAATGTGTAAGATTAAAAGTGAACGTGGAAAAGTGAAATCTGGAATGTGCAAATTTGCTGTCATTTAAAAAAATACTTCAGTCATTTCTTTATCTATGTCAAATGCTTAACAAGTAATTCTACAGTACTGTTTATGTAATTAATTCAAAAATATAATTAAAATGACCACAGAGAACAGTGCCTTCCCTTTCAATTGATTTGATCTTGACTGAAATCCTAATATCTATATCCTGTAATCTGACTGAACCTTATTCTATACTAATTTATAATCATAATATCAGCACTTTTGTGATTTCTACTTTAACTTACTGTTGTAAATGGTGCCCTATTTCTTAAACAAATACATTTGCAATTTAGTGAATGATATAATAAACTATAACATATGTATTAGTCCATTTTCACACTGCTATAAAGACGCTACCCAAGACTGGGTAATTAATAAAGAAAATAGGTTTAATTGACTCACAGTTCCATATGGCTGGGGAGGCTGCAGGGGGCTGGCAATTGTGGTGTAAGGCAAAGGGGAAGCAAGGCATGTCTTCCATGGGAGCAGAAGAGAGCAGTGGAAACTGCCATTTTTAAGCCATCAGATCTCCCGAAAACTCTCTCATTATCATGACAACGGCATGGGGAAAACTGTCCTCATGATCCAATCACCTCCCACCAAGACCCTCCCTCAACTCCTGGGCATTACAATTCAAGGTGAGATTTGGGTAGGGGACACAAAGAGAACTCATATCAACATATTTCTAATACATTATTTTAAAATGTAGATTAAAAATTTTTAGATATTTGATATCCACATTACTGAAGTTTGGAGGCAAGGCATCTCTGCCTTCATTGCTTAAAAGTGGATTATGTACTAAAGCTAGTAGTTCTCTAAAGAGAGCAAGTTTGTTCCCCAGGGGACATTTGGCAATGTCTTGAGACATTTTTGATGTCACAACTTGGGGAGGGGAAGTTTGCTCCTGGCATTCAGTGGGTAGAGTCCAGCGATGCTGCTAAACATCCTACAATGTATGGTACAGCTGCAGGACAACTCCCACAACAAAGAATGATCTGGCCTAAAATGTCAGTGGTACCAAGGTTGAGAAACCCTGGAGTAGGCAGTGAAAAAAAAAGCTAGAATAGAGAAACCTAGCTTTTCGCTTTATTTCCACTGCAAAAAGAATGGGCTTGTGCTAGCTGCTTACATTCTGTCCCTAAATTTCCTTATTTGTAAACTGAAAGTAAATAAGATTTATTTTATCTCACAGGATGGTTCTGAGAGTAAAATGAGAAACAAAGTGATAGTACTTTGAGAGGCTAAAATGTACCATACTGGGTTCTGTTCCAAGATGGCCGAATAGGAACAGCTCCAGTCTGCAACTCCCAGCGTGATCCATGCAGAAGACGGGTGATTTCCGGATTTCCAACTGAGGTACCTGGTTCATCTCATTAAGATTGGTCGGAAAGTGGGTGCAGCTCACAGAGAGCAAGCTGAAGCAGGGCTGGGCATCGCCTCACCTGGGAAGTGCAAGGGGTCAGGGGATTTCCCTTTCCTAGCCAACGGAAGCCATGACAGACTGTACCGGGAAAATCAGGACACTGCCACCTAAACACTGTGCTTTTCCAGTGGTCTTAGCAAATGGCACTCCAGGAGATTATATCCCATGCCTTGCTCAGAGGGTCCCACGTCCGCGGAGCCTTGCTTAATGCTAGTCCGAGATGGAACTGCAAGGCAGCAAGCCTGGCTGGGGGAGGGGCGTCCGCCATTGCTGAGGCTTGAGTAGGTAAACAAAGTGGTCTGGAAGCTCGAACTGGGTGGAACCCACTGCAGCTCAAAGAGGCCCGCCTGCCTCTGTAGACCACCTCTGGGGGCAGGGCATAGCCGAAAAAAAGGCAGCAGAAACTTCTGCAGACTTAAACGTCCCTGTCTGACAGCTCTGAAGAAAGCAGTGGTTCTCCCAGCATGGTGTTTGAGCTCTGAGAATGGACAGACTGCCTCCTCAAGTGGGTACCTGACCCCTGTGTAGCCTAACTTGGAGACACCTCCCAGTAGGGGCCGACTGACACCTCACACAGCTGGGTGCCCCCCTGAGACGAAGCTTCCAGAGGAAGGATCAGGCAGCAATATTTGGTGTTCTGCAGCCTCCACTGGTGATACTTAGGCAAACAGGGTCTGGAGTGGACCTCCAGCAAACTCCAACAGACCTGCAGCTAAGGGATCTGACTATTAGAAGGAAAACTAACAAACAGAAAGGAATAGCATCAACATCAACAAAAAGGACATTCACACCAAAACCCCATCTGTAGGTCACAATCATCAAAGACCAAAGGTAGATAAAACCACAAAGATGGGGAAAAATCAGAGCAGAAAATCTGAAAATTCTAAAAACCAGAGAGCCCCTTCTCCTCCAAAGGATCACAGCTCCTTGCCAGCAATGGAACAAAGCAGGACAGAGAATGACTTTGACGAGTTGACAGAAGTAGGCATCAGAAAGTCGTTAACAACAAACTTCTCCGAGCCAAAGGAGGATGTTCAAACCCATCACAAGGAAGCTAAAAATCTTGAAAAAAGATTAGATGAATGGCTAACCAGAATAAACAGTGTAGAGAAGACCTTAAATGACCTGCTGGAGCTGAAAACCATGGCACGAGAACTATGTGACGCATGCACAAGCTTCAGTAGCTGATTTGATCAAGTGGAAGAAAGAGAGTCAGTGATTGAAGATCAAATTAATGAAATGAAATGAGAAAAGAACTTCAGAGAAAAAAGAGTAGAAAGAAATGAACAAAGCCTCCAAGAAGTATGCGACTATGTGAAAAGACCAAATCTATGTTTGATTGGTGTACCTGAAAGTGATGGGGAGAATGGAACCAAGTTGGAAAACACTCTGCAGGATATTATCCAGGAGAACTTCCCCAACCTAGTAAGGCAGGCCAACATTCAAATTAGGAAATACAGAGAACAACACAAAGATACTCCTCGAGAAGAGCAACTCCAAGACACATAATTGTCAGATTCACCAAGGTTGAAATGAAGGAAAAAATGCTAAGGCAGCCAGAGAGAAAGGTTGGGTTATCCACAAAGGGAAGCCCCTCAGACTAACAGCAGATCTCTCAGCAGAAACCCCACAAGCCAGAAGAAAGTGGGGGCCAATATTCAACATTCTTAATGAAAAGAAATTTCAACCCAGAGTTTCATATCCAGCCAAACTCAGCTTCATAAGTGAAGGAGAAATAAAATCCTTTACAGACAAGCAATGCTCAGTGATTTTGTCACCACCAAGCCTGCCTTACAAGAGCTCCTGAGGGAAGCACTAAACATGGAAAGGAACAACTGGTACCAGTCACTGCAAAACCATGCCAAATTGTAAAGACCACCGATGCCAGGAAGAAGCTGTATCAACTAACTGGCGAAATAACCAGCTAACGTCATAATGACAGGATCAAATTCACACATAACAATATTAACCTTAAATGTAAATGGGCTAAATGCCCCAATTAAAAGACTGGAAAAGACTGGCAAATTGGATAAAGAATCAAGATCCATCAGTGTGCTGTATTCAGGAAACCCATCTCACATCCAGAGACACACATAGGCTTAAAATAAAGGGATGGAGGATGATCTACCAAGCAAATGTAAAGTAATAAAAAAAGCAGGGGTTGCAATCAGTCTCTGATAAAACAGACTTTAAGCCAACAAAGATCAAAAGAGACAAAGAAGGCCATTACATAATGGTAAAGGGATCGATTCAACAAGAAGAGCTAACTATCCTAAATATATATGCACCCAATACAGGAGTGCTCAGATTCACAAAGCAAGTCCTGAGAGACCTAAAAAGATATGTAGACTCCCACACAATAATAATGGGAGACTTTAACACCCCACTGTCAATGTTAGACAGATCAACGAGACAGAAGTTTATCAAGGATATCCAGGACTTGAACTCAGCTCTGCACCAAGCAGACCTAACAGACATCTACAGAACTCTCCACCCAAAATCAACAGAATATACATTCTTCTCAGCATCACATTGCACTTATTCCAAAATTGACCACATAGTTGGAAGTAAAGCACTCCTCAACAAATGTAAAAGAACAGAAATCACAACAAACTGTCAGACCACAGTGCAACCAAATTACAACTCAGGATTAAGAAACTCACTCAAAACTACACAATTACATGGAAACTGACCAACCTGCTTCTGAATGACTACTGGGTAAATAATGAAATGAAGGCAGAAATACAGATGTTCTTTGAAACCAATGAGAACAAAGACACATAATACCAAAATCTCTGGGACACATTTAAAGCAGTGTGTAGAGGGTAATTTATAGCACTAAATGCCCACAAGAGAAAGCAGGAAAGATCTAAAATCGACACCCTAACATCACAATTAAAAGAACTAGAGAAGCAAGAGCAAACAAATTCAAAAGCTAGCAGAAGGCAAGAAATAACTAAGATCAGAGCAGAACTGAAGGAGATAGAGAGACAAAAAACCCTTCAAAAAAATCAATGAATCCAGGAGGTAGTTTTTTGAGAAGATCAGCAAAATTGATAGACCACTAGCAAGACTAATAAAGAAGAAAAGAGAGAAGAATCAAATAGACACAATAAAAAATGATAAACGGGGTACCACCATTGATCCCATAGAAATACAAACTACCATCAGAGAATACTATAAACACCTCTACGCAAATAAACTAGAAAATCTAGAAGAAATGGATAAATTCCTGGAAACATACACCCTCCCAAGACTAAACCAGGAAGAAGTTGAATTGCTGAATAGACCAATAACAGGCTCTCAAATTAATAACTTACCAACCAAAAAAAGTCCAGGACCAGATGGATTCACAGCCAAATTCTACCAGATGTACAAAGAGGAGCTGGTACCATTCCTTCTGAAACTATTCCAATCAATAGGAAAAGAGGGAAACCTCCCTAACTCATTTTATGAGGCCAGTATCATCCTGGCACCAAAGCCTGGCAGAGACACAACAAAAAAAGAGAATTTTAGACCAATATCCCTGATGAACATCGGTGCAAAAATCCTCAATAGAATACTGGCAAACCGAATCCAGCAGCACATCAAAAAGCTTATCCACCAAGATCAAGTTTGCTTCATCCCTGGGATGCAAGCCTGGTTCAACATACGCAAATCAATAAACGTGATCCATCACATAAACAGAAGCAAAGATAAAAATCACATGATTATCTCAATAGATGCATAAAAGGCATCTGACAAAATTCAACAGCTCTTCATGCTAAAAACTCTCAATAAACTAGGTATTGATGGAACATATCTCAAAATAATAAGAGCTATCTATGACAAACCCACAGCCAGTATCATACTGAATGGGCAAAAACTGGAAGCATTCCCTTTGAAAACTGGTACAAGACAGGGATGCCCTCTCTCACCACTCCTATTCAACATAGTGTTGGAAGTTCTGGCCAGGGCAATCAGGCAGGAGAAAGAAATAAAGGGTATTCAATTAGGAAAAGAGGAAGTCAAATTGTCCCTGTTTGCAGATGACGTGATTGTATATTTAGAAAACCCCATCATCTCAGCCCAAAATCTCCTTAAGCTGATAAGCAACTTCAGCAAAGTCTCAGGATATAAAGTGAATGTACAAAAATCACAGGCATTCTTATACACCAATAACAGACAGAGAGCCAAATCATGAATGAGCTCCCATTCACAATTGCTACAAAGACAATAAAATACCTAGGAGTCCAACTTATAAGGGATGTGAAGGACCTCTTCAAGGAGAACTACAAACCACTGCTCAATGAAATTGAAGAGGAAACAAACAAATGGAAGAACATTCCATGCTCATGGATAGGAAGAATCAATATCACGAAAATGGCCATACTGCCCAAGGTAATTTATAGATTCAGTGCCATCCCCATCAAGCTACCAATGACTTTCTTCACAGAATTGGAAAAAACTACTTTAAAGTCCATATGGAACCAAAAAAGAGCCCACACTGCCAAGACAATCCTAAGCCAAAAGAACAAAGCTGGAGGCATCAACACTACCTGACTTCAAACTATACTACAAGGCTACAGTAACCAAAACAACAAAGCTGGAGGCATCAACACTACCTGACTTCAAACTATACTACAAGGCTACAGTAACCAAAACAACAAAGCTGGAGGCATCAACACTACCTGACTTCAAACTACACTACAAGGCTACAGTAACCAAAACAGCATACTACTGTTACCAAAACAGAGATACAGACCAATGGAACAGAACAGAGGCCTCAGAAATAATACCACACAACTACAACCATCTGATCTTTGACAAACCTGACAAAAACAAGAAATGGGGAAAGGATTCCCTATTTAATAAATGGTGCTGGGAAAACTGGCTAGCCATATGTAGAAAGCTGAAACAGGATCCCTTCCTTACACCTTATACAAAAATTAATTCAAGATGGATTAAAGATTTAAATGTTAGACCTAAAATCATAAAAACCCTAGAAGAAAACCTAGGCAATACCATTCAGGACATAGGCATGGGCAAGGACTTTATGACTAAAACACCAAAAGCAATGGCAACAAATGCCAAAAGAGACAAACGGGATCTAATTAAACTAAAGAGCTTCTGCACAGCAAAAGAAACTACCATCAGAGGGAAGAGGCAACCTACAGAATGGGAGAAAATTTTTGCAATCTACTCATCTGACAAAGGGCTAATATCTAGAATCTACAAAGAACTTAAACAAATTTACAAGAAAAAAATCAAACAACCCCATCAGAAAGTGGACAAAGGATATGAACAGACACTTTTCAAAAGAAGACATTTATGTAGCCAACAGACACATGAAAAGATGCTCATTATCACTGGCCATCAGAGAAATGCAAATCAAAACCACAGTGAGATACCATCTCACATCAGTTAGAATGGCGATCATTAAAAAGTCAGGAAACAACAGGTGCTGGAGAGGATGTGGAGAAATAGGAACGCTTTTACACTGTTGGTGGGAGTGCAAACTAGTTCAACCATTGTGGAAGAGAGTGTGGCAATTCCTCAAGGATCTAGAACTAGAAATACCATTTGACCCAGTGATCCCATTACTGGGTATTTATCCAAAGGATTATAAATCATGCTACTATATGCACACATATGTTTGTTGTGGCACTATTCACAATAGCAAAGACTTGGAACCAACCCAAATGCCCAAGAAAATGTGGCACATATACACAATGAAATACTAAACACTCATAAAAAAGGATGAGTTCATGTCCTTTGTAGGACATGGATGAAGCTGGAAGCCATCATTCTGAGCAAACTATCTCAAGGACAGAAAACCAAACACCGCATGTTCTCACTTACAGGTGGGAATTGAACAATGAGAACACCTGGACCCAGGGCAGGGAACATCACACACCAGGGCTTGTTGTGGGGTGGGGGGATGGGGGTGGGATAGCATTAGGAGAAATACCTAATGTAAATGATGAGTTAATGGGTGCAGCAAACCAACACGGCACATGTATGCATATGTAACAAACCTGCACGTTGTGCACATGTACTCTAGAACTTAAAGTATAAAAAAAAGTACCATATAAATATCATCCCTACACATACTTGAAAATCTCCTGAAGTTTCTTACCAATAAAAGGAAAGTAGAGACAATTATCAGATAGCTTATGCATAATTGCTTGACATTTTTAATTTGTCATGTTTCCCTAAAGAATATTAATGAAAACCGTAACAACATAATTCCACTTTGCTTATGTTTTCCAGATAAAATAATCTAGCTTTCTTACTTGTCTGCCCTGTCCTGTGTCTTGAATTTCTCCATTGTCATTAATTTTTGCTTCAGATACAAACATGCCCAGGATCACTTTGTGACCACCCAGGCTTGATCTCAAGCTCTCACTTCTTCTGTCCCATTTTCTACTTGTTACTGTAAATTTCTCACTTCCCATTCACTCCACTGTCCAGTGGCATGTTATTCTTCCATTTCTCCTACAACTGCTGAGATTAATCTCAATCTCCCTCTTGGCTTCCCAGAGGTTAAAGGGAATGGCATAGAAGCAATTATACCTCAGTAGCAGTGAGCACACCCAGTGCCTTTATCTTGGTTTTAATACCATTCTCCAATAAAAGTATTTACCTTTTAGGTAGGGCTCCTTGAAGAAATGCTGATTCTAGGACTGGGGCAGAAAATATACAAGATGAGCCTGGAGCAGTAAAGAAGTCACACACACACACACACACACACACACACACACACACACACACACACATAGGGAAGAAAAAGTAATATCTTCTCCTCACCTGTTGTAAGGTTTATGCTGGGGCGCCTATAACAAAAGACAGATTAACAAGAGAAAAGCACGTAAGTTAACTTTTTGTACATGACTCAAGAAGGACCCTTCAGAAATGAAGACCCAAAGAAACAGGGAAATTTGTATATTTTTATGCTTAGGTTTAAAGAGTGGAAACTTGTGCAGAAGTATAATTAAACAAGGGGGCAGGATGATCTTATGGTAATAAATCGGAGTGAATTTAGCAAAGCCTAAGTTCAGATTCTTCTTAGTGTCTCTGTGTCTTCAAGGACAGGATGTTTCTGGACCTCAGGACCAGAACCTCAGGACCTCAACCTCAGGACCAGGCTTAAGGAGATACCTCTGGATGAAGCTTTAATGATCTGCTTCAGAAGAAAAGAAAGACGGGAAGATGAGAGTGATCCCCCTACTTCTGCTTGTTTCTCAAATGCCAAGGTCATATTTTGGGGTAATTTGTCCTGAACCCCATGATATATGATGGGCGGATGTTAAAGTGACATAGGGCTCAACTAAAAGATCTCCCAATGGCCAGTGTTGGAAAAATTTGAGCAAGAAAATAAATAATATAATATTGTACAGATTATATAACATACATTAAAAGAAAAACAAAGATTCCATACTGATGTAAATAAATGATTGAATTAATACATTAATAAATGAGGGAAGAATAGACACATCTAGTCAGCATAATTGTGAATAGGTGGATACTCCAGTCTCAGAAAGGTGAAATATAGCTCCCCACTCCTTAAGTGTGTCCTACATATAGTGACTCCTATACAGAAAGGATTATATGAAAAAGAGTGTTGATAAAAAGGGTAAAACTCTGTGAAATATTTGAATAGATTTAGTCTGAGCCAAATATGAGTGACCAATGGCCCACAACACAGCTCTCAGGAAATCCTGAGAACATGTGCCTAAGGTAATCAGGCCACAACTTGGTTTTATACATGTTAGGGAGACATAAGACATCAATCATTGCATGTAAGATGTACATTGGTTTGGTCCAAAAAGGTGGGACAACTGGAAGTGGGGGCTTCCAGGTCATGGGTAGATTCAGTGACTTTCTGACTGGCAATTGGCTGAGAGTTAAGTTATTGTCTAAAGACTTAAAATCAGTAGAAAGGAATGTCTAGGTTAAGATAAGGGGTTGTAGAGAACAAGGTTCTAACATGCAGGTGAACACTCCAGGTTGCAGGCTTCAGAGAATAGATTGTAAACGTTTCTTATCAGACTTAAAGAGTCTGTTTTATCAGTCTTAAGGTCTGTGTTGATGATAATGCCAGTCAGCTGGGCCTGAATTCCAAAAGGGAGGTGGGCATAATGAGGCATGTCCAACTCCACCTTTCCATCATGGCCTGAGCTAGATTTTCAGGCTAAATTTGGAATGCTCTAGGCCAAGAGAAATGGTCCATACAGATGGTCAGAGGGGATCAGCATTTTATTTTTGATTTATAAGAGTAACTTTACAATGCAGAAACATGACAAATACTACCTCAACCAGATGATCACAAATAATATTAATAGCCATAAATCATGTTTATAGTATGTACCCTTCATGTGAAGCACTGAGAATGGCACTTTACCTCTGTAGTCTTCTCAAAACCATAAACCCAATCTAATCATGAGAAAAATATCAATCACATCTCCATTAAGAGACATTCTACAAAATACCTGGTTAGTACCCCTCAAAGTGGTCCAGATCATCAAAAACAATGAAAGCCTGGAACACTGTCATGGCCAAGAAGAGTAAGAAATAAGACGAGCAAACATAATATGGTATCCTAGATAGGATCCTGGAGCAGAACAAGGACATTAGGTAAAAACTAAGGAAATCAGAAATAAGTATGGACTTTAATTAATAATGTATCACTGAGTTCATTAACTATGAAACACTTGCCAGGTTAATGTAGAATATCCAAAATAAGGTAAACTGGGTTTACTAGGGTATATGGGAATTCTCTTATATCATATTCACAAATTTTTGTATGAATTTTGTGAACCTATTCTAAAATAAAGTTTACTTAAAAATAATGCTTATTATATTAACATTTTTAAAAACTGTTTTTAAAGATTAGTCAGTGCATCTTCTTCTTGCTGAACTGCCTGAATGTCACAGAAGACTTCCTTTACTATCCAGACTTCAACATCATCTATTGTTTGTTATCAGTTACTCATAAAAATGCCTAAAATCTACTTGGCAGCCTCTCTATGAATATTCATTTACATATTAAGAACTAGACATTGTTGGCCGGGCGCAGTAGCTCACGCCTGTAATCCCAGCACTTTGGGATGCCGAGATGGGCGGATCACGAGGTCAGGAGTTCAAGATCATCCTGGCTAACACGGTGAAACCCCGTCTCTACTAAAAATACAAAAAATTAGCCAGGCGTGGTGGCGGGCGCCTGTAGTCCCAGCTACTGGGGAGGCTGAGGCAGGAGAATGGCGTGAACCCGAGAGGCGGAGCTTACAGTGAGCCGAGATTGCACCACTGCACTCCAGCCTGGGCGACAGAGAGAGACTCTGTCTCAAATAAATAAATAAATAAATAAATAAATAAATAAATAAATAAAATTAAAAACTAGACATTGTTGAGATAGTTGATGAAAAATTAAGAATAATAAAGGGAAACAAGGCTCATGTCTCCCTTAAAGGAACAGGGCTTGCTGCCAGGCTGCAATTCATTTCTAGCACAGCCCTAAATAGGATGCTATTTGTGTGATTTCCATCTCCCTACACTGAAAACAATGGATGAGTTAATTAACCCTCTACACACCCTGAAAACTTGTTCTTTCAAGCATGGATTTTTGACTTCCGACAGGTTTGGAGTGAGACAAATTTGAGTACAGGGCCCCTCCCGTCCCAGGGCGGCCAATTCTCAGTCCTATTTGTTTTTTTAACATGAAAGGCTTATTCCAAGATCTACCAAGTATCCTGGGAAATTGGTCTGGGAACCTGCTTAGCTCTACTATTCCTGCCTTATACATAAGTCAAGAAGCTCCAAAGGATAGCATTTTGATAAATCATTCTTAGTTCATTTTGCCACAACTCTATGTCCCAAGCCCTCGTGGTTTTGTTTTTATTTCTGTTTTTATGGCAGACATTGTTAATCTATCACTGAATCCATTCTCACTGAGTAGGCCAGACAGGCAGACAGGCTCATTTCCTGTTTTCATGTGGTTTAGAGAAAAGATCAAAAGCCCTTTACTCAAACTGTAGCTTACCTAACTTCCAGCCAATCAGCAACAAAAAACCCAAGAAGCTATTAACCACAAGTTCCTGCTTTAGGGGGACAGGGACTTCCCTTCGACTCCACATGTGCAGGTAGACTTAAACTTTAACTTATAATTGCCCCTCCCCCTCATTTTAATACTAAAAGTCACACAGCCAGTGGTGGAGATTTAAAACGGTAATATTACATGTGGTGTATGAAGAAACATGTAGAGCCATTGCACAAGTGCTAGAAAAAACCCTCCTATACATGCCCTGATGAAATCCTTCCCTATAGAAAGTCCGCATAAAACAAATCCACATACTACCCTCCAGGAGCAGCCTGCCCTTTTCCTTTTGTGGTGCCGACTTCCTTGTGCACAAGCTAAAATAATGCTTTCTCTTTCTCTATGCTGCTATATCTAGTGATCTCTCTTGATTTCTATTGTCATCTTTCTTGAGACATTACAAGAACAGAGGGCACTGATAACACCTGTATGCAGCTTCAGAATCAGGCTTAACTCAGCAACTCAGTGGATAGGGAAGGCACGATCGGCTCAGGCTGGAATCAGGTGGACCTATCTTCCTTATCAGCAGATGAGCAATTATATGAGAAGTCATGATTTACTCTAATGACATTATGTCTTCTCTGGAAGGAAAAAATTAATCCTAGAGACAGAGCGCCTCAAAGCCAGGATATCCTAAGTGTATTGACAGCTGAACTCAGACAAAATTATGGACGAGACTAAATTAAGTTTCAAGTCTCCTCCCACATGCCCACCTCTTAGTTTCTCCATAATTAAGCCTGCTTGGAGTGATTACCATACTTCATTCCCTTCCAAAATATATTTTTTCTTCTATTTCCTCTACCACAAAACTTAGTAATTTATAGACTCATTGCTTTAAAAATAACCTTTCGGCCTTAGCACACCTTAGACATTTAAGAAAATGCTGGCTTATCTGATAAGTGGGGAAAAAAGTGTCAAGAAAAAAATGCTCATTAGATGCAAGGAGTGCTTCCAATTAGGTAGTTAAATATGCTGAATCCTGTAAATCTTTGTATAGCAACACATGGCAGATTATAACTGCTGGGTTGACCCTTACATATAGTGAATATGAAATAGTCAAACAGTAAAGTCCTAGCTAGGTGGCTGGGTGGCACTCTGTTTTAAGTAATTTTTAAAACCAACCACAATATCCCCACTGGGAAATTTGCTACACAGAAAGTGTTCATTGTTTACAGCCATTGGTCACTCTCCAACCCAACAACTCATTTAGTCTTCATAACTCTTATCAATATGCAGAAATATTTACTTGTATTATTATTATTTATTACATATATTCCCTTACTAGAATTTAAGCTTCAAGAAAAAAAGAACCTTGACCATGACTAGATCCTTAGGAACTAAATAAATATTTGTTGAAAGAATAAATGAATCTAAAACCCAAGCCTTTGACAGTACCCCATAATTAAAGCCAGAGATAATTATAGAATCCCATTCTTCTTAGCTACTGAGAAAATTTTAGAAGATACTTTATCAATGTATATGTATAATACATATATTATATACAAATATATGCACATTTTACATAAAGACCAGAAAATATGATGGTATAACTTAATGTTGAAGAGAAAGAAAGGGGCAAAGGGAAAGGCGGCTTTTTAGACACTAAGTAAAATTTGGCCACTTGGTAATTTTCCCTTACGTAGGACCTCATCAGAAAGCCTACTTAATTTAATGCAGTTGAGATTTTTCCAGGTGTCAGCCTTCATGCTGATTATATTTCTCAAAACTTCTTATTATATCTTTCAAAATAAGCAATTCCAACTTCTTTACTCATCCTTTAGGAGTCCTGTTGTTTCTTCTCTATTGGATCCAGCTATGAATTTCTCTGGCACTTGAGATTTCACTTGCACCTTAAATCAGAGACTGTGAAAGCAAATGCTTACAAGACCAGGAAGATAACAATAATGAGTGATACCTTGGTCTTTTTGTGAAAATGTTTTTCATTGTATGAATGAGGGGTATGTACCCACACAGAGTGGTGGAGGTTGCTATGTGTAGCTCCTGTCAATTGTTGTGATACCAGAATTAAGACCCTCCACCACCGGATCATCTAATATTTCAAGAGAATCCAGAAATCTGGATTGTATGAGAAAATTTATAGTCTTTAGTTGGATTGATTTTTATAACCACTTGAGGATACACAAGTTAGGTCTGTGTATGCAGTGCAACATGCTATCAGTTGTTTTTCAATTCTAAAATAATGATACTCTGGTCACTTTTCTCAGGACATATGCAGACTTTGGCTCTCTAAGACCTTTGACTAGCTGTGTTAGGACACATTAGTCTACCAGACTGTGTGGGGCAAGCAACATATCATGCAGCACCCTCGTTTAATAGTGATTACAGCAGTTTCACCTAGCTCATGTAAATGCCTAAGACAGTCCTGGCTATTGGCAATACTGTAGAATATTAGAATGACCTTGCCTTTCGTCTGGGTCATACACTGATTTTATACACATATATGGGTTTTCTGTGTTGGTTCCTTGTTACAGACCTTCTTGCCTTCTTTTCAGCTTGTTGGCATTTGAGCCAATGCTATAGCCCAGCCATGTTATAAAATCATGATTCCCAATTACCTAATATGTGAAGTGTTGGGTACTTTTTCCCTTCAGGGTTTTTCATAGCTAGTAATCTAATAAACTATGTTCAATTTGACCCATTCATTGTACTTGAAGAGGATGATATATATTCCATACCTGAACTATTGATTATTCATTAAAATTCAGCCCTTCCTCTTCCCCTGATTAATTCCTGTCAGTTTAATTTCTCTTCTTCTATTACAATAAGCTTTCAGTTGTTTCCTGACCACAAGTCTCATGCTCATTTTGCCAGTCATTCAAACATATGCCCAAATAACTATTTAAAATCTATGTTTCTATCATAATCAGGTAATATTCATAGTTACTTATCTGTAGGATAACGTCTATGCATCAAAGCATGTGATATTATCAGAACAAAATATATATTTAAAATGGTGCTTTTTGCCACTTTCTCAAACAATCTAATATTTAGTCCCAATTCTGCAGAGACCACTTGCTTTCACACCTCTCTGGCTTTACCATGTTTACACTATTCTTTTCAGCTATCCATACCCATTGTATCTTTTGAACACTGACCAAACAGCAATTCTATTTGACCATTTCCTCAACAATTCCAGATAGTAGTTGTTTTCCTTACCTGTGCTATTTACCTTTATGATAGCATTCAACATATCTTTTTAGATTTTTTATTTTTCCTTCTATTTGCTTGGGATCTTAAAGTAGATGGGGACCATGTGTTCATTTATATAGAACCACTACTCTAGTGCTGAAACTACAAAATAGGAGGCATTTATTAAAATATTTTCATATAAATAAATAATTTCATGAATCTTTAGTAATAAAGCATAAGGACTAAGAGGTAGGATTTGGAAAACAAAAAGAATTGAGTTCAAATTCCATATCTGATATTTTTAGCTGGGAAATTTTAAGCAAGTCAAATTACCTGCCTTGGCCTTAGTTTCTTCTTTGAAATATACCATTAAGAAAATGAAGAGGAAATCCAGAGGCTGCAAGAAAATATTTGGAACACATATGCAGATGCTCCTCGATTTATGATGGGGTTACATCTCAACAAATTCATAGTAAGTTAAAAATATTGAAGTCAAAAATGCACTTTAGTACACTCAACCCACCCAACATTATAGCTTGGCCTAGCCTACCCTAAATGAGCTCAGAACATTAGCCTCTTGTTGGGCAAAATCATCTAACACAAAGCCTATTTTATAATAGTGACTATCTCATATAATTTATTGAATACTATAAATACATGGTTTGATACATGCAAATCAACTTATGTGACTCATGGCATAAAAAAATTAAGGACAAAAATTATGTGATATGGTTTGGCTGTGTCCCCTCCCCAAATCTCATCTTGAATTGTAGCTCCCATAATTCCTACATGTTGTGGGAGGCACCCAGTGGGAGATAATTAAATCATGGGGCAGTTTTCCCCATACTGTTCTCATGGTAGTGAATAAGTATCATAAGAGCTGATAGTTTTATAAAGGGCTTCCCCTTTTGCTTGGCTCTCATTCTGTCTTGCTTGCTGCCATGTAAAATGTGCCTTTTGCCTCCCACCATGATTATGAGACCTCCCCAGTCACATGGAACTGTGAGTCCATTAAACCTCTTTTTCTTTATAAATTGCCCAGTCTCAGGTGTGTCTTTATCAGCAGCATGAAAACAGACTAATAGAATAGAGTGGGGCACTGCTGTAAAGATATCCAAAAATATGGAAATGACTTTGGAACTGGCAAACAGGAAGAGGTTGGAACAGTTTGGAGGGCTCAGAAGAAGAGAGGAAAATGTGGGAAAGTTTGGAACTTCCTAGAGATTTGTTCAACGGCTTTGACCAAAATGTTGATAATGATATGGACAATGAAATCCAGGCTGATATGGTCTCAGATGGAGATGAGAAACTTGTCAGGAACTGGAGTAAAGGTGACTGTTGCTATGTTTTAGCAAAGGGACTAGCAGAATTTTGTCCCTGCCCTACAGATTTGTTGAACTTTGAACTTGAGGGAGATGACTTACAGTATCTGGCAGAAGAAATTTCTAAGCAGCAAAACATTCAAGAGGTGATGGGTGCTGTTAAAAGCATTCAGTTTTAAAAGAGAAACAGAGCATAAAATTTCAGAAAATTTACAGGCTGACAACCTGATAGGAAAAAATAAACATTTTCTGAGGAGAAATTAAGCAGGCTGCAGAAACTTGCATAAGTAAAGAGGAGCCAAATGTTAATCACCAAGACAATGGAGCAAATGTCTCTGGGCATGCCAGAGGTCTGCATGGCAGCCCCTCCCATCACAGGCCTGGAGGCCTAAGGAGAACAAATGGTTGCATGGGCTGGGGCCAGGGCCTGTTGCTCTGTGCAGCCTAGGGACTTGGTACCCTGCATCCCAGCCGCAATAGCCTTGGCTAAAAGGGGCCAAGGTACAGCTCAGACAATGGCTTCAGAGAGTGCAAGCCCCAAACCTTGGCAGCTTACACATGGTGTTGAGCCTATGAGTGCAGAAGTAAAGAATTGAGGTTTGGGAACCTCCACCTAGATTTCAAAGGATGTATGGAAATGACTGGATGTCCAGAAAGAAGTTTTCTGCAGGGGCAATACCCTCATGGAGAACTCTGCTAGGGCAGTGCAGAAGGGAAATGTGGGGTTGGAGCCCCCACACAGAGTTCCTACTGGGGCACTACCTCGTGGAGCTGTGAGATGAAGGCCTTCATCCTCCACAGCCCAAAATGGTAGATCTACCAACAGCTTGCATTGTGCACCTGGAAAAGCCACAGATACTCAATGCCAGCCCATGAAAGTAGCCAGAAAGGAGGCTGTACCTTGCATAGCCACTGGGGCAGAGCTGCCCAAAACCATGGGAACCCACCTCTTGCATCAGTGTGATTTGGATGTGACACATTGAGTCAAAGGAGATAATTTTGGAACCTTAGGATTTAATGGCTGCTCTATTGGATTTTAGGCTTCCATGGGGCCTGTAGCCCTTTTGTTTTGGGCAATTTCTCCCATTTGGAATGGGTGTATTTACCCAATGCCTGTACTCCAATTGTATCTAGAAAGTAACTAAATTGCTTTTGGTTTTACAGGCTTATAGTCAGAAGGGACTTGCCTTGTCTCAGATAAGACTTTGGAGTGTGAACTTTTGAGTAAATGCTGGAATGAGTTAAGACTTTAGGGGACTATTGGAAAGGCATGATTAGTTTTGAAATGTGAGGACATAAGATTCACGGGGGGGCCAGGGGTGGAATGATATGGTTTGGCTACCCAAATCTTATCTTGAATTGTAGGTCCCATAATTCCTATGTGAGTGGGAGGGACCCGGTGGGAGAGAATTAAATCATGGGGTAGTTTTCCCCTTACTGTTCTTTTAGTAATGAATAAATCTCACAAGATCTGATGATTTTATAAGGAGTTTCCCATTTTGCTTAGTTCTCATTCTCTCTTGCTTGCTGCCATGTAAGATGTGCTTTCGCCTTTCCACTATGATTGTGAGGCCTCCCCAGCCATGTGGAACTGTGAGTCCATTAAACCTCTTTTTCTTTGTAAATTACCCAGTCTCAGATATGTCTTTATCAGCAGCATGAAAACAGACTAATATACTGTATGATCAGCTCAATAGATGCAGAAAAAGCTTTTGATAGAATTGTGCATCTCTTCATGTTAAAAAATCCCTGAAAAAACAGCAGGAAAAACATACCTCAAAATAATAAATGTCATATACAATGAACACATAGCTAATATTATCCTGAATGGGGAAAAGTTGTAAGCAGTCCCATAAGAAATGGAACAAGACAAGGATGCCCACTTTTACCACTTCTATTTAACATAGTAGTGAAAGTCCTAGGCAGAACAATCAGGCAAGAGAAAGAAATAAAAGGCATCCAAATTGGAAAAAAGGAATTTAAATTATCTCTCTTTTCAGATGATATGATATTACACCAAAATCCCTTAAGATTCCTCCAAAACTCTAGATTTGATGAATGTATTCACTAAAGTTTCAGGACACAACATCCATGTGCAAAAATTATTAGCATTTCTACCCACCAATAACAATCAAGCTGAGAAGCAATTTAAGGAGGCAATCCCACTTAAATAGCTACACACACACAGACACACACACACACACACACACACACACACACCCCTAGGGATATATTTACCGAAGGAGGTGAAAGATTTCTACAAGGGAAACTATAAAGCATGGATAAAAGAAACTGTAGATAAGACAAACACATAAAAAATATTTTGTGCTAACTGATCAGAAGAATTAATATCACTAAAATAATCATACTGCCCAAAGCAAACTACAGATTCAATCCAACCCCTTTCAAAATACCAATGCCATTTTAACGGAATTAGAAAAAAAAATCTTAAAATTCATATGGAACCAAAATGGAGCCTGAATAGCCAAAGCAATTCTAAACAAAAAGAACAAAGTTGGAGACATAGCATCACCTGACTTCAAATTATACTAGAAGGCTATAGTAATCCAAACAGCATGGTACTAGTATAAAAATAGAGACATAAACCAATGAAACAGAATAGAAAACTCAGAAATAAAGCCACATATCTATAGCCAACTGTTCTTTGACAAAGGTGACAAAAACATATGCTGGGGAAAAGATACCCTTTTTAATAAACGGTCCTGGAAAAATTGGATTGCCACATTCAGAAGAATGAAACTGGACCCCTATCTCTCACCATATACAAAAATCAACTCAAGATGGATTAAAGTCTTAAATGTAAGAACTGAAACCATAAAAATACTAGAAGAAATCCTAGAGAAAACTGCTGGATATTGGTCTAGGCAAAGAATTTATGACAAAGATCTGAAAAGCACCACCACCACCAACAACAAAAATAGAAAAATAGAAATTAATTAAAGTAAAAAGCTTCTGCATGGCAAAAGAAATAATCAACAAAGTGAACAGATAATCTGCAGAATGGGAGAAAATATCTGCAGACTATGCAACCAATAGAAAATTGATATCCAGAATCTACAAGTAATTCAAACAACTCAACAATTGAAATAAATAAATAACCCCATTAAAAGGTGAGTGAAGGATATGAATAGATATTTTTCAAAAGAAGACATACAAATGGCCAGTAAGCATATGAAAAAGTGCTTAATATCATTTGCCATCAGAGAAATGCAAAAAGAAATTACAGTAATCTATCCTCTTAGACCAGTCTGAATAGTTATTATTAAAAAGGGAAAAAGTAACAAATATCGGCAAGGATGTGGAGAAAAGGGGAACACTTATACACTGTTGGTGGAATATAAACTAGTACAACTGCTATGGAAAACAGTATGGAGATTTCTCAAATAAATACAAATAGAACCACCATTTAATCTGGCAATCTCACTACTGGGTATCTACCCAAAGGAAAATAAATCATTACATCAAAAATATACCTGCACTTTATGTTCATCACAGCACTATTTACAGTTGCAAACATAAGGAATCAGCCTAAGTGTCCATTAATGGAAGAATGCATAAAGATAATGTAAAATGGAATGCTACTCAGCCATAAAAAAAAGAATGCTTTTTGCAGCAACATGAATGGAACTAGAGACCATTATCTTAAGTGAAACAATTCAGAAACAGAAAGCCAAATATCATATGTTCTCACTTATAAGTGAGAGTTAAATAATATATATTTTAATGCATGGACATAGAGTGTGGAATGATAGATATTGGAGACTCAGAAGGGTGGGAGAGTGGGAGGAAGGCAAGGGATGAGAAATTACTTACTGGGTACAATGTACACTATTCGGGTGGTGGTTATACCAAAAGCCCAGACTTCACCACTACACAATACATTCATGCAACAAAACTGCTATTGTACCACTTATATTTATATAAATAAAAAACCCTTAAAACTCACAACCTAATAAAAAATGGGCAAATGATGACTTGAGAGGCTGAGGCAGGAAGATCACCTGAGCTCAGAATTTCTAGGCTGCAGTGTGCCATGATAGTGCAGCTGCACTTCAGCCTGCGCAACAGAGTGAAATCCCACCTCTAAAAAAAATGGTCTAAGGATTTGAACAGATACGTTTACAAAATAATATATGTGAATGGCAAATAAGTACAGGAAGAAACGTTTCACATATTTAGGCAGCATGAAAATGCAAACTGAAGCTATAATGAGCTACCACTACATATAGGTTAGAATAGCTACATTTAAAAAATAATAGAGAGTCTGGCCATATCATATGTTGTTGAACATGTAGGGTAAGTGGAGACGTTATTCACGATTGTTGAGAATACAGAATGGTATCACAATTTTGGCTAACAGTATAGCCAAAACTATTAGTTTCCTAAAAAGTTAAATATGCATTCACCATACACACAGCCATTCTATTCTCAGATATTTACTCAAAAGAAAGAAAAACATATGTCCACTCAAAGATTTGTACATGAACATTCATAGAATTTTTATTTGTAATAAACAAAAGTCAGAAAAATCCAAATGCCCATCAATAGTTAAATGAGAAAAACAAATTGTGGTAGGTCTATACAATGGACAATTACCCAGAAAAAAAAAAGAGGAAGGAATTATTGACACACATAACACAGATTAATATGAAAATTATTATGCTGAGTGAAAGAAGTAAATTAAAATAGTATGTACTTTATATTTCATTTATATACAATTCTAGAAAATGTAAACTAATTTATAGTGATAGAAAGCAAATCAGTAGTTTCATGGAAATGGGAGTGGAGGAGGAATGGATTACAAAGAGACATGAGGAAATTTGGGGGGATGATGTATGTATTCACTTTCTTTATTGTGGTGGCAATTTCACAAGAGTATGCATGTATCAAAACAAATTAAGTTATACACGTTCTTCATGTGTGCTTGTTTTATACTTTAATCTTATCTTAGCCATTTATGCCTAGTGTTCCACTATTGGAACGTTAAGCATGTGGGAGCTATTTATATGCTACTGCTCACGGTCATCGCCAAGCTTTGATTGCAAAAATTCAAAAAAATTGCAACCTCAGGCATAAATGGGTTAATAAAATTATAGTTATATAAAAACTATACCTATCATTAGATGATAAAAAGAAGATAAATTTGACAAATTTAAAAGAATTGGCAGAAAAAAATATTTTCAATTTTTTTCTAATTTTTTAATTATCCTCCTCTCCAATTACTCAAGACAAACTGGAATTTGATGGTCATCAGTGCTGACCAGAATTATTGATTCAAGGGACAAAATAGCAAAGAGACTGTCCTGACGTCCTCCATACCTGAAAACTGGTAGCATGGCACTTGCACTGAATTATTATTATAGTCATCATGGGTTTTCTACTGATCTTATATAAAACCACCTGAATATAATTATGAATGTCAGAATGATATCTGTGGCCAGGCAACCAGGGAAAAGAAACTCATCAGCCTGTAGAATAACAGGTCCCAAACCTGTAGCTCTATACTATAACCAATTCATCTACACAGGTCTCTGGCTATGCCCACTACTGGAGACCAGTCTATATATTTAACTTGTGAAAAATGCCACTAGCCCTGTACTCAAGTGAGGGGGATGTGAGGGCAGAGAGAGAGAGAAAGAAGAGAGAATAAAATTCACGTATGAAAAATGGGTGGAGGAGAGAGAGAATAAAATTCACTACTAAATAGGAAAAAAAATAGAAGAAAAACAAGTCTATCATTTTACTAAAGAGTGCATCCCCCAAGGAGAGTATAAGATAGGAAATATAAATCTAATGTTTCCTCCGCAGGCATCAATCTCCCAAATTTCTCTCCTACTATAAGCACTTTATGATCTAAGGCTTGTGGATAAAAGAACTTTTTTAATAACATGGGCCATAAACACTAGCTAACTTCATCATCTGATGCTCAAAGAAGCAGAGCAACTATCTGTTGGACTTCCCAAGAGACAACGTGAATCTCTACTCTGAGGGATTTTCTATAACAATTATGAGCACATATAACTTTTGTCTTATATTCCAACTTTAGAATTTACCCTAGACACACATACATACCCCATCACCATCTCTACCACAACCACCATCATAAGCACTTAAAATGTGATCTCATTATATTAATTACTCAGAATTTCTACAGCATATTTTCCTAGGACTGAAAAAATTGTCATTTAAAGATTTTTTTTCTAGGGGAAAACTTAAAACTGTTGAAAATGATTAAAAATAACAAATCATGATTCAGTTCACAATCAAGTAACTAATATTGTACTTACCCTCACATAATAAAGAATTATAAAATTGAAAAAACTATTATTTTAAAAAACTGTTTTCAGATATTGAACAATGGACAGCACAAGACTGTGATCCTTGAAAGAAGGGAGCCTCATGGAGTCAATTTCATTCACGCATTCTGGCTTTCTCTCTGGGGGAGATTTCCAAATTATTTTTCAGAAAGTTGAATAAGCAAAAAACCTCTACATAACTGGATAGAGAAAAAGGTAAGTGGGTTAAAAAGATGGATATTAGAGTTGGAGGATTTAATGTCATCTTGGAGTTGTTAGGGCAGGGCTCTGAAGAGAGAAAACTACATCAAGAAAGTCTGAGAAATTTGCATAGAAGTTTCCTGCCAAGTCATTGATCAAATTCTAAGTTGTACATGTGTGGGGCATGATTCTGTGAAGATAAGCAAAAACAGCTGCTGGGGAACTGAAAGGTGAATAGAGACTTCAAAGGTCTCACGGTGCTGGGGAAACATTGGCATTCCCATCCATCCAGATGAAGGCACCTTTTTTTTTTTAATACTTTAAGTTCTAGGGTACATGTGCACAACGTGCAGCTTTGTTACATATGTATACTTGTGCCATGTTGGTGTGCTGCACCCATTAACTCATCATTTACATTAGGTATATCTCCTAATGCTATCCCTCCCTGCTCCCTCCACCTCACAACAGGCCCCAGTGTGTGATGTTCCCCTTCCTGTGTCCAAGTGTTCTCATTGTTCAATTCCCACCTATGAGTGAGAAAATGCCGTGTTTAGTTTTTTCTCCTCGCGATAGTTTGCTAAGAATGATGGTTTCCAGCTTCATCCATGTCCCTACAAAGGATATGAATTCACCCTTTTTTATGGCTGCATAGTATTCCATGGTGTATATGTGCCACATTTTCGTAATCCAGTCTATCACTGATGGACATTTGGGTTGGTTCCAAGTCTTTGCTATTGTGAATAGTGCCGCAATAAACATACATGTGCATGTGTCTTTATAGCAGCAATGGCAACAAAAGCCAAAATTGACAAATGGGATCTAATTAAACTAAAGAGCTTCTGCACAGCAAAAGAAACTACCATCAGAGTGAACAGGCAACCTACAGAATGGGAGAAATTTTTTGCAATCTATTCATTCGACAAAGGGCTAATATCCAGAATCTACAATGAACTCAAACAAATTTACAAGAAAAAAACAAACAACCCCATCAAAAAGTGGGCAAAGGATATGAACAGACGCTTCGCAAAAGAAGACATTTATGCAGCCAAAAGACACATGAAAAAATGCTCATCATCACTGGCCATCAGAGAAATGCAAATCAAAACCACAATGAGATACCATCTCACGCCAGTTAGAATGGCGATCATTAAGATGTCAGGAAACAACAGGTGCTGGAGAGGATGTGGAGAAATAGGAACACTTTTATACTGTTGGTGGGACTGTAAACTAGTTCAGCCATTGTGGAAGAGAATGTGGTGATTCCTCAAGGATCTAGAACTAGAAATACCATTTGACCCAGCCATCCCATTAATGGGTATATACCCAAAGGATTATGAAGGCACCTTTTTGAACAACCTGAGCATTCAACTGAGAACCTAGGAAGCCCATGCCTCAGGGGTTAGGACCACAGCCTAAGAGTAAAGACCACATGCCAGGACTCAGAGCAAATTAAATCAAAGTATCTGCCACAAATTTGACTGTTGGTCAGCACAATGCTCTCTCTGGAGCTGGAAATGACATAATCCAGAAGTTCTATCATATATAATTTGCAACATTCAGCATACAATAAAATTACTAAATATGCAAGAAGCAAGACGCTGAAATCCATCAACAACAAAAAAAATGGCTTATAAAAGACCCACACATAATCCAAATTTTGGAGTTAGCAGTAAAGGATTTAAAAGGGCTATTATAAGTATGTTAAAAACTTTAGTGAACAATACAGATAGGTACAAACAGATGGAGAATTTCAGCAAAAAGCTGAAAGACTAGAAAGGAACTAAAGGGAAAATTTTAAACTAAAAATAAAATCTCTCTATGGCAAAGAATTTATTGAATTGCTTAACAGCTGACTTGAAAAAGCAGAAAAAAATTTAGTAATCTCAAAGTCAGGTCAGTAGAAATTATCTAATCTCACATACAGAGAATAAAAATAAAAGAATGAAAAATGCAGGCTAAAGTTTCCATATCATGTGAGATAATGTCACTTTAACATACATGCAGCTAGAATCCAGAAAGACAGAGAGAAAATGGAGGACAAAATGTATTGGAAAAGATAATGGCCAAAACATTTTTATATTTTATTAAAAATATCAACCCACAAGTCCGGCAAATTTCAGGAGACTTAATAAATATAAAGGCCACTTGGGGCACATCAAATTGAAACAGAAGCATACGAAAAAGCAAAAAAGAAGAGGGAGAGAAAATCTTAAAACCAGCAAAGGGCAGACAACATTATATTCAGGGATACAACCATAAGAATGATAGCTGTCTTCTTATTATAAATAAATAGAAGCCAAAAGATAATAGGATAACATCTTTAATATTTTGAAAGGAAAAGTCTACTAGCCTAGAATGAATATATACACATATCCAGGAAACATGTCTATCCACAAGAAATATCTACCCAAAATGAAGGCAAAATAAAGGTATTTTGGACAAATAAATGCATAGTAAGTTCAATATCAGCAGACGCACACTACACAAATACAAAGGAAGTTCTCAGGTCGAAGAGAAATGTTCCCAGATAAAAATGTGAACCTACCAGAAGTAATGAAGAGTACTGAAGATGGGAAACATGAAGGTAAGTATGAAAGGTTATTTTTAAAATGTACTAATAACACATTGATTAGAATAACAGTAGAACAAAGGAAACATGGACATATAGAAAACAAGGAACAAGACGGTGGGCTTAAACTCCGCCACATCAGTAATTTCAATAAATCTAAATAGACTAAACCACTCTATTTAAAAGACAATGATTGTCCACTAGAAAAAAGACCAACTAAATGCTGTTTACAGGGCTAGGATCTATTTTAGCATTTAGGATCCATTTTAGCATTTAGGTTCTATTTTAAGCATAAGGACATAGATATGTTGAAAGTAAAAGGATAGAAAATTATATACCATGCAAACACCAATTTAAAAATTCTATGGCTGTATTAATATCAGACAAAGCAGACTTTAAAGACAAGGAGGATTAATAGAGATAAGAAAGAGAATTCATAATGATAAAAGTGTCAATTCATCAGGTAGCTATAACAACCCTAAATACATTTAGCTGAATAATACAGTTTCAAAGTATTTGAAAAAAATGAAAAGAGGAAAAGAAAATAATAGGAAAATCCACAATACACTTGACAATTTTAACACTTTTCTCTCAGTAGTTGATAGATTTAACTGACAAAAAGCTCAATAAAGATATGGAAAATTGGAAGAATACTATTACCTAACTTGATCTGATTGGAATTTATGGAGTACTACACCCAACAACTGCCGAAAATATATTACTTTTAAGTATACTTGGAACATTTGTCAAAATAGATCATAAGCTAGCTCATAAAATTGAGTCTTAATAAATTTAAAAGACTGTAATCACAAAAAGTATGTTCCTTAACTACAATAAAATTAAATCTAGAAATCAATTTTAAAGTCCCCTAAGATATGAAAATTGAATAACACACTTCTAAATAAATGTGTCAAAGAATAAATTGTCATAAATATTAGAAAATATGTTTAATCACTCTGACTGCTATGTAAGAATAGGCAAGAAAGAGAAGCAAGAAGAGAGATAAGGATACCAGTTAGGTGGTTATTACATTTATCCAGGTGAGAGATGATGTTGGCATGGATGAGGATAGTAACAGAGTATAAGGATTGGTCAGATTATGAGTATATTGTAAAACCATAGAAAATAGGATTTGCTGATAGATAAATATGAGGTTTGAGAGAACAAGAGAAGTCAAGGATTAATTTGAGATTTTGGCTTGAGTATGCAAAAAGATGAAGCCACCATTAACTGAAATGAGGGAGATTAAAAAAGAACCAGGTTTTGAGCAGAAATAGTATGAGCTGAGTTTTGATCACAACTACTAGTTTAAGATGCTTGTGCTGGGCACAGTGGCTCACGCCTGTAATCCCAGCACTTTGGGAGGCTGAGGCAGGCGTATCACCTGAGGTCAGGAGTTTGAGACAAGGCTGGCCAACATGGCGAAACCCCGTCTCTACTAAAAATACAAAAACTAGCTGGGCGTGGTGGCGGGCACCTGTAATCCCAGCTACTCAGGAGGCTGAGGAGAGATAATCACATGAACCCGGGAGGCAATATGTTGCAGTGAGCAGAGATTCCACCATTGCACTCCAGCCTGGGCAGCAAGAGCGAAACTCCCTCTCTCTTTCTCTCTCTCTCTCTCTCACACACACACACACAAGATGCTTGTTATCCACTTAAGAGATGTTCAGTAGACAGTTGGGTTTGAGTCCATTATTCAGGGGAGAGTTTGAAACTAGAGACATAAACTTTTAGAGAGAAAGAGAGAGGGATAGATATAGTCAGATATATATACACACATGTATATAATTTACAACCAAAATAAATTAAATACTATACACTTACATACTGAGATCACTAATAGAGTAAGTGAGACTTATCCCTTAGGCACCCCAATGTTACCTAGCCAGGGGAAAGAATCAGAGACTGAGGTAGTAGGAAAAACAGGTGTGAAGCTGTGGAAGCCAAGGGATAGTGATTCAAGGAGGAGAAAATAAGCAAATTTGTGAACTTCCACTTGTAGCTCAAGTTAAGATGAAAACTGTGAACTGACCTTTGATTTAGAATAGTCATGAGTTTGAGACCAGGCTGGCCAACATGGTGAAACCCTGTCTCTACTAAAGTGTTTCAAGGAGGGATAGTGCTTCAAGTAGGAGAAAATAAGAAAATTTGTGAACTTCCACTTGTAGGTCAAGTTAAGGTGAAAACTGTGAACTGACCTTTGATTTAGAACCCATCAATTTGTGACCGGAAAACGCTTGTGGTGAAACAGTAGGAGTGTGAGCCTGACTATAGTGAATGTAAGAGAAAATGGATACAGAAGAAGCCAGTGTGCGGAGATAGCTGTTTTGAGCATAGCTTTTCTAAAAGAAGAGAAATAATGGGAAAGTTGGGTTAAGAGAATTTTTTAAGATATAAGAAATAATAGCATTTTTCTATACCAATAACGACAATCTAATAGAGAGAAAATAACTACCAATTCAGATATTAAAAAAAGAGAGTTAGTTGAAGCGATATTTTTAATTGGGCAAAAGGTGATGAGATTTAGAACCAAAGGGAAAGAGAGGTTGGTGTTAAAACAGAGGACAGGCAGTTCTATTGTAACAGGAGAGAACACGGATTGTACAGAAATAATAGAAACTTGGGAAATTCTGATTGCTTTATCAGCTGAGAATGAGGATGGTGAAGAGGAGGTGGAAGTTAGAAGTTTCAGGAGAGAAGAGGAAGTATAAAGTATTCATTTAGGAAAACATAAAAATGAATGGAGTGGGAAATAGAGTACTACTGCTGAGCAGCATTTACAGGCACAATTAAAGTAATCAATTGTGAATTTAAGTGAGACCAGTAATCCTGGTTGTTTGTTTTTCTCCATGCATTGTCATCTAAGCAGGTACAGGTGCAAGATAGGCAGAGATTTCGATTTAACCAGGATTGAGGCAAAGCCTCAATCAAGCACATGAAAGGTAAATGTGTATTTGAGGAAATGATTATGAAGATTAACAATGGAATTTAAGGAAAGAAGGGAGGACTTAAGGATAAGTAAAAAGCTGGTAGAATCAGTGGATTTAATTCTTGAAGGGGGTTGAAATACTAAGTAAAAACAATAGTAGGAATGAGCAGAAAAGATAACAGAAACTTTTAGAGATTAGGATGCTTACATTTAAGATTATGGGGTGATTTCAGTCATTGGAATGAATGTCAGAGATGGTTTAGAGGGAAAAAAATCATTTAAGGAGAACAGTTAAGGAAATGGAAACGTTGGGGTTTAGAAAAATAGCCTATATGAATACTGAAATCACACACAGTTACGATAGGAGTACTGTAGAAGAGATGGACACTAAGCCAGGATTTAACATCTTCAAGGAAAAAGGTGACTTTAGTTAGCAGATAGATTGGTAGATGGGCTGTATCTGAGTGTAATTTGTTGACACAAGATTAACACTCGAAGGGTAGGGCTTAGAAAGGAAATAAAATGTTCTGGAAGGGATAATAGGAGCAAAAGGGATTCCTGCACCACCTCTAGGCCCTGGTGTATTACAAGAGCAGGAGGGGAAAAGCCACCCCAAAAGAGATTCACAGGAGAGCTTCAAAGATGTTCACAGAGATTCAAAAGAGAGCCTGGTTTCAAACTTACTTTTGATGACAACAATCGTGGTCTCTATAAATAGCCCAGGAAAGAATGGCTGCAGTAAATCTGCTTTTCTGGCTGCTGAAGTGTCTGGTCTGTCTTGACACTTCCTATGGTGCCATAAGAAAGTGTTTCTGCTGCATCTCTGGCAGTCTCAACCAACCCCCGAACCACTAACAACTTTGAAGATTTCACACCTATTGATAACAAAATCAGTTTCCATGTGATGAGACGGAGGTTCTTTCTTTTTCTCTTTATCTTTGGCTCCCTCACTTCTTCCCTCCTTCCCTCTCTCTTCTTACCACCCTTTCTATCATTTAGAGAGGGAAGACAAATGAAGAGATGATGAGATATTCAAAACACTTTTGGCTCCTGTTAGAACCAGAAAATAAGAAAAATATACTAGGAGAAAACACTACATATAAAACTGAAGTATGCAATTTGTCAGTATTCTCTAGCACATTAAGTAGAATGTGATGAATTCTGAAAGCAACAAGAGAGAATTCTGAAAAATGAGACTCCCAGGCCGGGAAAATGAGAATTATATTAAAGAAGAAAAATCATTGATGACCAAATGTCTATTTCCCTTTTGACTTTGCTACATTTCTTCACTTTAAGTTGATTCCTCAGCAGAGGGAAAATGTTCTTGGGGATTAATTTACTAGATTATTAGACTACAGTTAGAAATCAATTTCTCTCATTTGTTTGATGAAATTATGTGAAATAACTTTCAGTGGACCATTCACTAAATTTTCCTTGCTAACATGTCTTGCATTAGAGATAACTGAATTTCAAATCAGGGTATTGGAACCCCAACCCTGATTCTGCTGTGGGACCATCCTCTTACCCATCCTACTAATCTTACTTTCAGTATCTCTTTCTTCACGAAAAATTTCCCCCTAAGTATACTTCTTATTCTGATAATAGTCTGCTATTGCACCTTGAAATTCTCTTTTGCATTCCACTGGAAATGTATACTTTTTTATTTATTTGATTAATGTATGTCTTTCCTATAGAATTGCAAGCTCTGTAAAGCCAGAGAGCTCATATTACCAGTATCTACATAGAAGATAATCAATAAATGCTTATTGTCTGCCTGTCTGGCTTGGACAAATAACATACTGAACTTCAGTTTCTTCAGGTCCAGTCTGTCAACTTCATGGAACCATGGAGTCCAATATACATAAGGGCACTTCAAAACCTTTAAAGTATTTATCAAATAGGAAGGATTTCTTAATGCATCAAACAGTTTCCTGATACAGTAGTATTATCAGCAAATATTATTGGCAGAGAATACGTTCCAAGACATCTAGTAGCTAATACCAAAATGTATATATATTATGTTTCTTCCTATTCATACATATCTATAATAATCTAATTTATAAACTGGGCACAGTAAGAGATTAACAACAATAAATAATAAAATAAAACAATTATAACAATACGACAGCACCACTATTCTTCTGCTGTGGGGCCATTATTAAGTAAAATAAGGCTTACTTGAACACAAGAAAGGCGATAACATGACAATTGATCTGGTAATGTAAACAGCTACTAAGTGACTACCAGGCAGGTAACATTTACAGCCTAGATACACTAGACAAAGAGGTGATTGACATCCCAGGTGGGATGGCGCAGGCTGGCACAAGACGTCATCACACTACTGAGAATGGCATGCAATTTTAAGTGTATGAATTGTTTACTTCTGGAATTTTTCATTTAATATTTTCAGACCATTGTTGACCATGAGTAACTGAAACCTTGGACAGCGAAACCATGCGTAAGTATATTCGTGATTAATTCAACATTAAGTTTTACTACTTCTCCTAGTAACAAGTGTTTATTTTCCATAGGATTTGTTAACCACTTTTTAATAGTGGGCTTCAAGAAATCAAAAAAGCCCCAGGAATTTGAGAACCTACTTTAAATTTTACTAGATTTATAAATGTCCCCTGAAAACTTTAGATTACAGAATTCTCAGACAAAACGTTACCTCATGGTTTTTGGAGATGCCTTACTGTCTTCTTTAAGTATTATAACAAATGGATTACCTCACTAGGTTATTTTGTTGTGAGTGACACTTATCATCATAACCCCACTGAATACGAGGTCAGATAAGGTGCATCCTCAATGTTAATCACAAGCTGGTAATTTTACAGGTTGATTCAGGCTTTCTAACTGGTGGACTTAGTACCTTAGCCGTTCATTTTTACATACTACTGACCATCTGCTCATTCAACAGATATTTAGTGAGCAAGTACTTTGTGTTTAGGATACAAAGAAATGCAGAGAGGGCATTACGAGCCATAGCTTCAGTCTTACAATATTATGATCATACATGTTATAAGTATTATAACAATTATGCCGTGACACATAAGAGAGATACATAACTCAGAATGGCAGGCTCAAGAAGTACTTTTCAGATAAGGAGCCACCGGAGCTGATACCTAAAGAATCAGTAAGAAATCAGTGGGGAAAAATGATAGGCATATTATTTCAGGAAGAGGCATGAGCATACAAAGTCATGGAGGTGATACAGTCATTGGTGAATTTAAAAAAGTGTTGATCATTTAATACTGTTAGATAAGATAATATGTATCCTGGGAGGGAGGGCTGGAGAGGTCAGGGAGATGAACCGGGGGAGGACTGAGGACACCCAGTCATGAAAGTCTGCATATGTTTAGACTTTATCTTAAATGTGAATGGAAGCTATAACCTGGATGTTTGTCTGTAGAAACAATTTATTCTATTTCTCCAGGTTAATAGTCTAAAAAAAGTAGAACTGGAAAATGGCAATTGTGTGTAGATCCCATAATATATCATCTGAAGAGGATTTGCCAAGTGCCTTCTACCTGCAGGGCAATGTTGCAGAAGCCTTCATTTATTCAAAGAAATCTAGACAATCTATCAACAAAGACTAATGAGAAATTATTACCTAGGAGCCCTCTCTTTAATTTGTAAAACCAGCCATTCCAAAGTCAATAGGAAGTAACACATCATGGGTCGCATGTCACCTGACCACTCACCATTTTAGCTGTAAGTAGTGCCTTAAACAACTGTTATTATTTATATGACAAATATGTATTCTAATTTTTCTGGAATAGTCATAATGTCATGAAATAGTTAAACTTTGGTAAGTTTCATTTGTTCAATGCATAGCTTAAAAATTGATTAAATGTAATTTAAATTGGACTTATTCATAGTTTAAGAAATAAATATAAAAATTTAAAAATTCTCTTCAGGAGTATGTAAATAATTTTTGTTCCTCAAATTTGCTTCCTATGCCTCTACATCTACATTTATAAAAACTATTAATTGTAATGTTCCCAACACAAAGAAAACCTAAGTGTTTGACATGATGGATACCTGTACACATTATGTAAAGGTATCTAAATATCACATGTACCCTTAAAATATGTACAACTATTATATGTCAATTTAAAAAAAGAATAATATAGAGCACTTCCTCAGTTAGAAAAGAGGAATATATCTGATTTATTTTTTAGACCAATCGCATAGCATGAAGATAGCTGATAATTGAATTTGTAAATTTCAGTATCACTAAAAGTATAATTGTAATATTCTCATCACAAAAAAATGTTAAAAAAATTAACAAACATAAAAAAACACAAACAAGGGCATTACATAATGGTAAAGGGCTCAATTAAACAAGAAGATATAATTATCCTAAATATGTATGCACCCAATACAGAAGCACCCAGATTCATAAAGTAAGTTCGTAGAGACCTACAAAGAAACTTAGATAACTACCCTCTAATAGTGGGAGACTTCAGCATGCCACTGACAGTATTAGACACATCATCAATGCAGAAAACTAACAGAGGTATTTACTACCTGAACTCAACACTTGACCAAATAGACCTAATAGACATCTATAGAACTCTCCACCCAAAAACAACAGAACATACATTGTTCTCATCTGCACATGGAACATACTCTCAAAGCAACCATATAATTGGACACAAAACAATCATTAACAAATTTAAGAAACTGAAATCACACCAACCACACTCTTGGATCACGGTGCAATGAAAATCGAAATCAATACTAAGAAAATTGCTCAGAACCATACAATTACATGGAATTTAAACAACCAGCTCCTGAAGGACTTTTGGGTGAATAATTAAATTAATGCAAACATCAAGAAGTTGCTTGAAACTAATGAAAACTAAGATACAACACACCAGAATCTCTGCGACACAGCTAAGGCAGTGTTAAGAGGGAAGGTTATAGCACTAAATGCCCACATCAAAAAGTTAGAAAGATCTCAAATTACCAATCTAACACCGTAACTAGAGGAAATAGAGACATGAGAGCAAACCAACCTCAAAGCTAGCATAAGACAAGAAATAAGCAAAATCAGAGCTGAACTGAAGGAAATTGAGATGGGAAAAACCATACAAAAGAGCAATGAATCCAGGAGTTTGTTGCTTGGATGAATTAGTAAGATAGACCACTAGCTTGACTAATACATAAAAAAAGAGGGAAGATCCACTGAACACAATTCGAAATGACAAAGGGGACTTTACCACTGACCTCACAGAAAACAAAACAAAACAACAACAACAAATAAAACACCCTCAGAAACTACTATGAACACCTCTATGCACACAAGCTAGAAGATCTAGAAGAGAGGGATAAACTGGATAAATCCCTAGAAACATACAACATCTGAAGACTGAACCAGGAAGAAATTTAATCCCTGAATAGACCAATAATAAGTCCCAAAATTAAATCAGTAATAAAACGACTGCCAATCAAAAAAAGCCCAGGACAAGTTGGATTTGCAGGCAAATTCTACCAGATGTATAAAGAACTGTTATCATTTCTACTAAAAGTATGACACAGAATTGAGGAGGAAGGACTCCTCCCTAACTCATCATATGAGGCCAAAACCTGGCAGAGACACAACAAAAAATGAAACTTGGCCAGGCACAGTGGCTCATGCCTGTAATCCCAGCACTTTGGGCGGCTGAGACGGGCAGATGACGAGGTCAGAAGTTTGAGACCAGCCTGGCCTCATGGTGAAACCCCATCTCTACTAAAAATAGAAAAATTAGCTGAGCATGGTGGTGTGTGCCTGAAATCTAAGCTACTTGGGAGGCTGAGGCAGAATTGCATGAACCTGGGAGGTGGAGGTAGCAGTGAGCTGAGACTGCAACACTGCACTGCAGCCTGGGCAACAGCGCAAGACTCTGTCTTGGAAAATAAATAAATAAATAATAAATAAGTAAAACTTGAGGCCAATATTTTTGATGACCATAGATGAAAAAATTCTCAACAAAACACTAGTAAACTCAGTCCAGCAGCACTTCAAAAAGCTAATCCACCATGACCAAGTAAACTCTCTTCCTGGGATGCAAGGTTGGTTTAACTTATGCAAATCAATGAATGTGATTCATTACATAAACAGAATTGAAAACAAAAAATATGTGATCACTTCAATAGATGCAGAAAAGGCTTTCAATAAAATTCAACACCCCTTCATGTTAAAAACCTTCAACAAAGTAGGCACTGAAAGAACATACTTCAAAATAATAAGAGCCATCTATGACAAAACCACAGCCAACATCAGACTGAATGGGCAAATGCTGGAAGCATTCCTTTCAAAAAGCAGAACAAGACAAGGATGGCCTTTCTCACCACTCCCATTCAACATAATCCTGAAAGTCCTGGCCAGAGTAATCAGGCAAGAGAAAAAATAAAAGACATCCAAATAGGAAGAGAGAAAGTCAAACTATCCCTGTTTGCAGATGATATGATTCTCTACCTGGAACACCCCACAGTCTCTGCCCAAAAGCTCCTTGAGCAAATAAACAACTTCAGCAAAATTTCAGAATACAAAATTAGCGTACATAAATTACTAGCATTCTTATACACCGATGCTATCCAAGCTGAGAGCCAAGTCAAGAATGCAATGCCACTTACAATAGCCGCAAAAAAGAATAAAATACCTACGAATATAGCTAACCAGGGAGGTGAAAGATCTCTACAATGAGAATTACAAAACACTGCTCAAAGAAATCAGAGAAGACATAAACAAATGGAAAAACATTCCATGCTCATGGATAGGAAAATCAGTATCATTAAAATGGCCATACTGCCCAAAGCAGCTTATAGATTCAATGCCATTACTATCAGACCACCAATGACATTCTTCACAGAACTAGAAAAAACTGTAAAAATTTAAATGGAACCAAAAAAGAGCCTGAATAGCCAAGGCTATCCTAAGCAAAAAGAAAAAAAGCTGAAGGCATCACATTACCCAGCTTCAAACTGTATTATAAGGCTACAGGCCAGTTGTGGTGTCTCACGCCTATAATCCCAGCACTTTGGGAGGCCGAGGCAGGTGGATCACGAGGTCAGGAGATCGAGACCATCCTGGCTAACACGGTGAAACCCCGTCTCTACTAAAAATACAAAAGAATTAGCTGGTCGTGGTGGCGGGTGCCTGTAGTCCCAGCTACTCGGGAGGCTAAGGCAGGAGAATGGCATCAACTCGGGAGGCGGAGCTTACCGTGAGCCAAGATGGCGCCATTGCACTCCAGCCTGGGTGACAGAGGGAGACTCTGTCTCAAAAAAAAAAAAAAAAAAAAAAAAAAAAAAAAAAGGCTACAGTAACCAATACAGCATGGTACTGCTACAAAAGCAGACACATAGACCAATGGAACAGAATAGCAAGCCCAGAAATAATGCTGCACACCTACAAGCATCTAATCTTCAATAAAGTCAACAAAAACAAGCAATGGGCTGGGGCGGGGGGACAGGACTCCCTATTCAATAAATGGTGCTGGATTAAATATCTAGTCATATGCAGAAGATTGAAACTGGAACCCTTCCTTGCACCATATACAAAAAATCAACTCAAGATATATTAAATATTTAAATGTAAAACCTAAAACTAAAGAAACCCTGGAAGATAAAGTAGGAAATACCTTTCTGAACACAGGCCCTGGCAAGGATTTCATGACAAAAACTCCAAAAGCAATTGCAAAAAAACCCCAAAATTAACAAGAGGGACCTAATTAAACTAAAGAGCTTCTACACACCAAAAGAAACTATCAACAAAGTAAACAGACAACCTTCAGGATGGGAAAAAATATTTGCAAACTATGTATCTGACAGAGTCCTACTATCCAGAATCTAGAAGGAGCTTAAACAAATTAACAAGCAAAAAATCAACAACTCCATTAAAAAGTGGGCAAAGGACATGAACAGATACTTATTAAAAGAAGACATACACATGACCAACAAGTATATGAAAAAATGACCAACATCACTGATCATTAGAGAAATGCAAATCAAAACCACAATGAGGCCAGGCATGATGGCTCACTCCTGAAATCCCAACACTTTGGGAGGCTGAGGTGGGTGGATCACTTGAGGTCAGGAATTTGAGACCAGCCTGGCCAACCTGGTGAAACCCCGTCTCTACTAAAAATACAAAAATTAGCCAGGCATGGTGGCAGGGACCTGTAATTCCAGCTACTGGGGAGGCTGAGGCAGGAGAATTGCTTGAACCTGGTAGGAGGACATTGCAGTGAGCTGAGATAGTGTCACTGCACTCCAGCCTGGGCAACAGAGAGAGTCTTCATCTCAAAAACAAACAAACAAACAAACACAATGAGATATCATCTAACAGCAGTCAGAATGGCTATGATTAAAAAGTTAAAAAATAACAGATGTTGGTGAGGTTGCAGAGAAAAAGAAATGCTTATACACTGACGCTGAGAATGTAAATTAGTTCAGCCACTGTGGAAAAACACTTTGGCGATTTTTCAAAGAACTCAGCAGAATTACCATTTGACCCAGCAATCCCATTATTGGGGATATTCCCAAAGGAATATGCATCATTCTTCCTTAAAGACACAAGCATGTGCATGTTCATCACAGCACTATTCACAATAGCAAAAACATGGAATCAACCTAGATGCCCATCAATGGTAGACTGAATAAAGGAAAAGTGCTAAATATACACCATGGAATACTATGCAGTCATAAAAAACAATGAGGTCACATCCTCTGCAACAACATGAATGGAGCTGGAGGCCATTATCCTAAGCAAACTAACACAGGAACCAAATACCACATGTTCTCATTCATAAGTGGGAGCTAAACATTGAGTACATATGGACACAAAGAAGGGAACCACAGACAGCAGGGCCTACTTGGGAGTGCAAGGAGGGAGGAGGGTGAGGATTGAAAAACTTCCCACAGAGTACTATGCTTATTGCCTGAATGGTGAAATAATCTGTACACCAAATGGCCATGACACACAATTTACCTATATAACAAACCCACACATGTATTCCTAAACCTAAAATAAAAGTATTTTTAAAAGTTAGAAATTTGAGGTGATGGATATGTTAACTACCTTAATGTAATCTTTTCATATTATATTTTAAAAGCATAATATCACTTTGTAACCAATAAATATATACAACTATAATTTGTCAACATAAAAGACTATACATGTGACTGGATATATTAGGAAATAAAGTTCTGTCTGAGAAAAAGTTCATATTTTCCTTTTGTCATGTATTAAGACCAATTAAAGAGCTGTGTCTCCTTTAATCTCAAATGTATTTACCACTTAAGCACACCAAAAGGCACACTAATTTGTATAAACCTATGTGTACAACCAAGCTCAAAAATGGCCCCCAAAGACTTTTCCCTCCTGGTATTCATGATGTTGTATAGTCCTCTGTGCCCTGACTCATGGCTTGCCTGGGTGGTCAGTTGGATACTGTGGAACTGATAGTGATGACTTCTAAGGGTAGATCAAAAAACACTGTGGTTTTCACTTTGGCATTTCTTGGATTATTCTCTCCAGGGGAACTCAGCTGCCGTGTAATGAGGATTCTTAGGAGGCCTATGCAGAGGTCCATTTGGTGAAGAACTGAAGCCTCCAGTAATAGCCAGCATAAACTTGCTATATATGTGAGTGTGTCATTTTGGAATCAGATCTTGCAACCCAGTGAGAACTTCGGATGACTGCAGCCCTGAGGACATCTTGACTGAAACTTCATGAGAGAACGTGGGCCAGAACCACCCAGCTAAGCCACTACAGAATCCCTTACCCACAGAGACTATGTGAGATAATCAGTGTCTACTGTTATTTCAAGCCACAAAGTTTTAATTTGTTACATAGCAACTAAAGCTATGTAATACAACTGAATTCAGATACCTAATGCAACCCAAAAGGGATTATTTATAATCACAGATGATAGTGAATCTGGTGCTTTTAGAAGCAATAGTCCAAAAAGAAAAAAAGATTTTGAGCATTGAAGTAGACAGAGTTATGGTCTCCCAAAGATGTTCATTAGGATTCAAGGAGGTCTAAATCTCTAGAACCTGTGAATATGATACCTTACATTACAAAAGGGAGTGTAGTTGTGATTAAATTAAAAATTTTGAGATGGGGAGATTATCCTGGGTTAGACAGGTAGGTCCAAGGTATTCACAAGTGTCCTTATGAGGAGAATGCAAGAGGGTCATGAGATGTCAGGAGATGTGACATTGGAAGCAAGACGTACAAATGGTACAAAAAAAAAAGAGATGATGTTCCAAGGAATGCAGGCAGCCTCTAGAAACAGAAATAGGCAAGAGAATTGATTCCTCAGTGAAGCCCCCAGAAGTTACACAGTACTGCCAACATTTTGATTTTAGGTGAACTCCAGATTTGTAAGAGAAAAAAAAATTGGTACTTTCAAGCCGTTAATTGTGTGGTAATTCATTACAGCAGTAATAGGAAACTAAAACAGTAAACTGATATTGTGCCACAAGGAAAAGATAACAATAAAAAGAGTCAAAAAGAGTGGTAGGTTTCATTACTTTATCTCACGAAAGTTTCTCTGAGCTTAGTGAGAAAACAACAACAACAACAGCATTAAGATTCTATTCTGAACAAATGTCTTCCAAAGGCTGCAATCTAGAAAGTGAAAAGGGTCAAATGACTTATCATTTAATTGAAAAATGCATTTGACAATGCCAAGCCTCCTGTGCTTTCACCCAAAATGCAAATGTTTTTGATGCAAGGAAAGACATTTTATTTCCAGTATGAATTCAGTAAATATTTGTTGATGATGATATAGAGGATAATTTACCAAAAGCACTTTTAGCAAAAAAACGAATTTGGGGATCTTTGCATACTTACTTTCAAAAGTGGATTTCACGCCTCCTGATGTGTGACTTTTTTTTTTAAGTGATAAGAACAAACCTAATATTTATATAGCCTATCACAAACATTTTCACATACATGTCTCAAGTAATCTTCAACATGTGAAGTAAGACTATTATTGTCATTTATATCTTATTCATGAAGAGCCTAAGTCTCAGCAAGTTTGACTTCTCAAATCTCACCCAACTATGAATGATAGAACAGCAAGAGTGAATGAAAATCCCTATTCGTTTAGTTACAACTTCACTCTACACTGTGCTTTTCTAGTGTTAAGTTAAATATAACAAGGTTATTAGAAAAATAATTGGATACAGTGTTTATCATTGTAACTTTTTCTTTTGACAAGTTAACACTGAGCAATTCTATGTTCGAGCCACCAGGTTTACAACAGTGAAACAAATGCGATTTCTATCTTGAAGTTCATTGTGTAGTAGAAGAGACAAATGAGTGGGTTGATATTTACCCTGAAGGCTGGTGGAGACTGTGACAGGGCTAAGTAGCACTGTGTCAGGGGATCAAATAGCAGGGGACATTAATCTATAATTGAGGACTTAGGGAGAACTTCTCAAAGGCAGTAACTCAAATTTGTCAACTGAAGCTAAGAAGATCAGCTAGGCAAATAGAAGATAAGTGTGGGTAAGGCAAGGTGTTCTAGGAAGAAGAAACAAAAAAGTCTGGGAGTGGGCTGGGAGCGGTAGCTTATGCCTGTAATCCCAGCACTTTGGAAGGCAGAGGCAAATGGATCACAGGAGGTCAGGAGTTCTAGACCAGCCTGGCCAACATGGTGAAACCCCATCTCTACTAAAAACACAAAAATTAGCTGAGCATGGTGGCCTGTGCTTGTAGTCTCAGCTACTCGGGAGGCTGAGGCAGAAGAATCACTTGAACCCAGGAGGTTGCAGTGAGCCGAGATTGTACCATTGCACGAGTGAAACTCTGATTCAAAAAAAAAAAAAGTCTGGCAATGGGTTTCTAAGAATGTTTTCATCGAACTGTCCTATATTCAGATGGAGGAACACTCTTACTATTCAACAGATGTCACCTTGATGCCAACAATAGTGAGTGCTGAGCCTTACTGGTCCAAGAGAATATCTGAGGAGAATCTATTTTTTATTTTTCTTTTCTCAAGAAATTGGCAGACTTTTATAGTATCAAGTGTTAATTTTTTCACTTTATATCATAAAGGCCCATTTCTGGATTCCTTCTAGGAGAAGCTCTAAAATACACATCTTTTCAGAATAACTCCTGTTAGCCATTGTCCATGAGAATCTCCTTCTTTTGAACCCTGCTGAACCTTTTCCCAATATTCCTTTCCTTTATCTTGTATTCACTTGGAGCTTAATATTATTTTCTATATACTAGGCTCTTGCACTTGACGAAGAGCAGATGTGGCAATAACTTTTTGAAAGGTCATTAGCATATCATTTTGCAAATTGCTTAACACCAGAAGTATCAGGCCTGGAGTGTTTAAAGCATTTTAATAATTCAGAAATGCAAGATTAATGCAAAGCAATGTTACATTAAATAAGAGTTCATTGCTTACCTTGTTGTATGCTATGTCATTTGATGAACAGCCAAAATTAATTCACTAAGTGTCATGCTGGGGCCCAAAAGAAAAAAAAAGCCGCTTTGCAAATTTTACTACTAGACAGAATGAATTTATTTATTAAATATAGCTGAATTATTTATTTATCTTCCAGGTTTTGAAAGGGTGGATTGTATCTTCTTCCAGCTATTTGAAATATGAGATTAAATTGTTATAATAATGTGAAGAGATAATTCATAAGGAGTCCAGAGGGGTACAGTGGACAGCACCTTAGACTAGACAGGCACTAATGACACAACATGTCCTTAGGGCAGGAACCTTATCCGTTTTGTTCACTGCTGACTTTCCCAGCATCTAAAACAGTGCCTTGCATCCAGCAGGTATTTCGTGGTTATGTGTTCAATAAGTAAATGAGTAACTATCTGTTATGTTTGAATTGTGTCTCCTCCACACACACACACACATGCACACACACACACACACAAATCATATGATGAAGCCCCAACCTCACGTACCTCAGAATGTGACCTTATTTGGAGATAGGATCTTACAAAGGTCATCAAATTAAAATGAGGTTATTAGAATATGCATTAATTAAGCCCTTGTGCAGTCCTTACGAAAAGGAGAAATTAGGAGATAGACATGCACACAGAGAGAATGCCATGTGAAGATGAAGGCAGAGATTGGGGTAATGCTTCTACAAGCCAAGGAATGTGAAAGATTATCAGCAAACCACCAGAAAGTGGGCAAGAAGCATGGCACAATAGATTCTCTCTCACAACCCTCAGAAAAATCAACTCTTCCAATGAATTTATCTTAGATTTATAGTCTCCAGAACCATGAGACAATAAATTTCTGTTGTTTGAGCCACCTAGTTTCTGGTACTTTGTTGTGGAAGCCCTCAAATTAATGTAATATCTTTCTAGTTAAGTCTTGCACATCCAAGTTACAGGCTATCTTGCTTTTAATGTTCTATTATGACTTAAGTTCTCCAGTTGCGTTTAGTGTTTGGCTACCTAACCACTCTCTAAAAGAGAAAATAAATCTATTTTCTTTGGATTTCACATATCATTAAGCTGTACGTAGTGCAAGTGGTCAAAAAATGCTTAATTGTATACACTGTATAAAATAGTCTTGTCTCTTCTGTGATTGAGTACCTTCTGCATATGCTTGTTTGATGATTAAATGAGACAACTTGTGAAAATAAAAAGCTAGCCTAGAGAAATCTCTCCATAAGTGAAATTTGCAAAGACACATTTGAGTTTAGTGCAAAAGAAATATGAAATTAGACAACATGGGTTTAAACTCTTATTAACTGTATAACCTTGAGCAATGTACACAATCTCTCTGTGTTCATGGAGAGATTATATTTCTTCAAGTTTCCTTGTAATGATTTTGTGACATGTTTTAAAGATTATTGTGTAATATAAGAAAATCTATTAGCATAGTGATTACCACATAACTAGTATTCAATAAGGAACAGTTTTATTTTTACCCATTTATTATGAAAATACTGTGCTAGATACTGAGTGGGAATTGAGCATGTAAGAAGTTTCAAAAATGAATCACTTTTACTTCTTGGAAAACACATAAAAGCATATGAAACTATTATAGTTAGGAAATGCTAGCTGCTGTAACAAATAAACCACCAAATGTCCATTCCCAAACCCAATAGATGTGTATTTCTCATGCAAAACTCTAAGGTGATAGTCCCTATTTGACAGGCTTTCCTTGATAGAGTCATTCAGATAAACAGGCTCCTGTCTTGTGGCACTGGATTGCCTTAAAATTCTGTGTCCTCTGCTCCAACCAGCAGAAGAGAAAAGGGAGAGAGTGGGAGAGACATTCGAGAAGACATAACTAACTTTTAGGAACCCTGGTCCAAAAGTGACCATCCCATTCATGTTCCGTTGATGAAAATTATTTAACCTGGATGCATAAGGTTCAGGACATGTAGTTCCTAACTCAGTAGAACTTCCAGCAACAACTTCATTCTATGAAAGGAGGAGACGTAGCTTAGCCATATCTGCGACTGTCACAGAGCTAAACCTATATATAGCAACAAAATGAAGTAAGCTCCAAATGGGGAAGAAGTACAGAGTATAGTCTGGGTGTAAAACCAGCCATTCTCAAAGCTCCAAGTTGGTTCTCTGGGGTTCTGGGCTACTCTAAAATCCACTGTCTGTTATGTAATCAAGAATAGAAAATCCTACTTGGTGGTAGAGGAAGGAGAGAAATAAGCAGGGCAAATGCTACTAAACCATATTTCAGGAATGTGGTTACTACTGTAGTACTCCAGAGTGATATTCTAAAGAAAGAATTTAGACATGGGTGAAGAGTTTTCACATGGTTCTACTTACACTTATCCCTGATAGTTTAAGGCTACAAATCATATTGGACATAATTACTTGGCACAGCCAGTCTTTAATAATACATGTGGACTCTGTGTGTGATGGGTCTGACCTTATGAGGTATGACCGAGTTTTCTGGGTTTTTGTTGTTGTTGTTGTTGTTATTTTGCTCAATAGAAGATCATTAAAACAAAGTTAGTATTCAGTAGCAGCACTTGGCTTTAGAGAAGACCTTTTCCTCAAATTAGCTAGATCAGCAGCATGACTGTACAATTTGTTAATGCACAATAAGAAACTCTAAATTTCAGTGCTGAGAAAGTCACTCATTGAGATGCAATGCATGGCATGCAGTTATGCAAAAAATCTGCCAGGTTGTGAAAGCATTTTCTAAGAGCTAATAAACACAACCAAATAACTTATAGCTGGTCCCAGGCCAAGGCAGAGGGAACTATCCAAAGGGAAATATGCGATAGCCAGCATTAATTTATCTATGAGCTAAATGTTCTGTATTAAAGTAAGTCAATAGAAAATGCTTTGCTAGAGGACTTAGATTTGGGTTCAATATGAAAATAACTCACTGTATTACCGTATTAATTTTTATTTAAAATTATATTATCCTAACAGAAGAGCAGAGTTTATGTTATTTCCTGGGTAACTTTTAAAATTATATAATCTGCCGGGTGTGGTGTCTCATGCCTGTATTCGCAGCACTCTGGGAGGCTGAGGCAGGAGGACTGCTGGAGCCCAGGTGTTTGAGACCAGTATAGGCAACATAGGGAGACCTCCTGTCTACAAAATTTTTCAAAGTTTAGTTGGGCATGCTGGTGTGCACCTGTAGTCCCAACTACTCAGGAGGCTGAGGAGGGAGGATTGCTTGAGCCCAGGAGATTGAGGCTATAGTGAGCTACGATCATGCCACTGCATGATCTAGCCTGGGTGTCTCAAATATATATATATATATATATATTTTTTTTTCTTTTTTAATATCCTCCATAAGTGATGAAATCACAGAGTGGCACACACATTTTTTATGGCTGAATAGTTTCCTCAGTCATGTTCCTTCAAAGGCTATTTTTTGTAAGTAATGATAAAAAAATTGTTACATCTGTAATTTTATCTGCAAATATTATTAAGCCTGGGGGACAAATGATACTCAAAGAAAACATGAAGTTTCTTTGTGCTACTTTTATTTATTTAATAGTAGAGCCTTCTTAAAAATGCAGTATTGATTTAAGTTCAAAATCTATTTAAAAATTCCATTAAAGTTCATCAAAGAAAAGCACTAGCACTATAATTTAGTACAAAAAGTAACTAGTAATAGATGAGAATTGGTATACCAGAAATAATAATAGTGTGAGACAATTGCTTATTGAAGTTTTAGAAGTTGCATCCAATGGCTAGCCATTCTATTTGCTAAATCAGATGAAATGAGTCCAATTTGTTTAATCCTGTTTGTTATACAATCAAAGACTTATGTATTTAGGAAGAAATAGGTTCTGGCAGTAAAACAGGAGCCTATCTAAGTGGTTCTAAGCATTTAGTGAAAGGCCACCATTTCCACGGCAGGGAAAGGAAGACCTTTTACCAATACAGAAAAAGTACATGATAGTTTACAAATTCCAAGGCGGAAAACATAAGGTTTAGGAATGAATTGCCTAACCAATGGTAAGAGGGGAAACAAAATAAACTGTAGGCATATTCATAAGAGCTATAACCAGTAGCTTATCCCAAGAGCTCCAGATATTAGAATTAATAATTAAGGCCCAGAAACTAGCAGTGCAGAGGTAAGCATAATAATTTCATGGTTATCACATTTTATATCACTGACTTTCCAAATTGCTCTAATTTTTAAATAAAAGAAAGTTTCTTTTATTTAAAAGAATGGAAAGTGATGAAATCACAGAGTGGCACACACATTTTTTATGGCTGGAGATTTTCCTCACTCATGTTCCTTCAAAGGCTATTTTTTGTAAGTAATGATAAAAAATTGGTACATCTGTAATTTTATCTGCAAATATTATTAAGCCTGGGGGACAAATGATACTCAAAGAAAACAGAAAGTTTCTATGTACTACTTTTATTTATTTAATAGTAGAGCCTATGGAAAGGGTATTGGTTGCTAAGTCTGGAGACATACAATGTATGACTTTGGGGAAGCCATTTACACACTGTGGACCTCTGTTACCTGAGATATAAAACAAAGGATTAGGTTGGATGAGTCTATCTTCTCTTTGTTCTATTATTTTAGGTCTCTATTTCATTATTCTAGTGCTAGGGCTCCCAGTTCAGTCATATGAAGATGGAAGTGGTACCTCCTTCAAACTAGAGTTGAACAAGCAATCTGAGTTTTCCCAAAGATCCTGCAGTTATTTTCCAGAAATGAAAAAGAAGAAACCTCAGCTGGTGGCAACGTTGTCACTGAAACAAGGCCTTTTAAAAATATGTTGTAGCCCAAAATCAACTTCAAAAGCAGTCAGAGTAGCAAGGTGACATTATTATAAGTGGCTGCTAATCTCACATATCATCTATAGCTTGAATTCAAGAGACACTTTTTAATCACAGCAAGAAAAATTAACCAAATGTTAAGAGGAAACCATTCATTACAGAAGACAGACAATCCTTTACACAGCTGACTGATTTTATGACATCTCATTTACTTTTGCACACAATCAAAAAGTAACAGTTTTCCTACACATTGCCAATGTATAGGATATCAGTTTCCAACAAAACCAGGACACTTGTTTGAAAAATGAGTCTGAAAAGACTGATTTGAGGTTATATTAATTTCTCTTGCACAATAAAGCAATATGACTTCATATGTACCAAATGCATTGTCATGTCAAAGCCAAGAAAATGAAACAAATAATTATTCCACTCTAAAATTCATTTTTAATGATGGAATCCAGGTGGTCATAAATAAGCATTTTCCAGGTCTCATTCCAAAATCAATAGTGGAGTTCAAGATAAAGTCTCTGCTTATAGATTTTCCCCTTCCACTGCCCCTTCCACAATTATGCATGTTTCAAGAGGCTGAAGCAAATAGATTGAATGAAAACTACATATCCATAGCATTCATTGTCTCTGTTTGCCTTCAGCCCATGCTCTGTTCTGAGATGAAAGAATCTGCAGAGTCCAGAGAAAATAGGCAAAAGTGTCAGAGAGCTCACCATTTTCCTTAGGCATGACAGGTAGGCACTAAATCACTGGACCCTTTGTCCAGTCACCGGCATCATTCGTGATAGCCAGCCAGCCCTCCAAGCTTCAAAGCTGATGTGTGTGAGTGTGTGTGTGTGTGTGTGTGTGTGTGTGTGTGTGTGTGTTTTTCTTCTTTTTCTTTTTTCTTTTCTTTTTTTGAGATGAAGTTTCACTCTTGTTGCCTAGGCTGGAGTGCAATGGCACAATCTCGGCTCACTGCAAACTCAGCCTCCCAGGTTCAAGTGATTCTCTTGCCTCAGTCTCCCGAGTAGCTGGAATTACAGGTGCCTACTACCACGTCAAGCTAATTTTTTTTTCCTACATAAGGGCTTTGATATAAAATAGAACTAGAATCTGGGTATTCTAATTTAAGCAACTTCCTGTTGCTTCCTAGAGAAAGGAGTGAAAAATGACTGATGAATGAACTCATCATGAGTGTATATATGAATAAATTAAAAAAGAAACTCTTAAATCATCTGAACCTAAGAAATTTAGATCCGTTCTATGTTTTTACCTAACACTGCTCCTATATAGATGAACTAAGAGGTCGTTTACAGCACCATCCCTGAGAAGTGTCTAAACCAAAAAGGATAGATAGATAGTCTCCAACTTAGGATTTTTTGACTTTATGCTGGTGTGAAAGCAATATGCATTCAGTAGAAACCATGCTTCAAGTGCCCATACAGCCATTCTGTTTTTCACTTCCCATAGTCTATTCTTTATGCCATCTCTTCTTTCTTGGATTTAATCTTCATATAATATTTAGAAAGCAGAGTGAAAATATTTTATCACTGAATATCAAGAGTTCTTATATGCTTACTAGCATATATTTAACATTTTACTTATGTACAAAAATTTGTAGATATTTAGTTTGAAGACAAATTTATAAAAATATATTCTTTTAAGTTAAATTATGATATTTATAATCAATCTTTAAATTGAGGAAAAATCTATATATAGTGATTTCAAGTAAAAAGTTTCATGAGATATGACAAATGGGATACCAGTATCACAATCGGACAATGCAGATATGGAATATTTCTATCACTCCTGAAATTTACCTGTGCCTCCACCCCTTGTAGGCAACCACTTTTTAAAATAATTGCTATCATTATAGGATTAATTTTGCTCATTCTAGAATTTCTATACATGGAATTGTACTGTCCTTATGACTGCAACTCTGCAGTACATGGGTACTTAATAGGGTGATATTCTTAATAGGGTGATATTGGCCTCAAGGGGATGAAAGTTGATTATTGGTGATAAGTGAAAAAATCTTGAATATTACAATGATGTGTGGCACTCCAAAACTCAATCTTATCTGACACGTATTATGTAAGACTTAATTTCTCTCATTAGAAAGACAATTGAGACTTAATTTACCTTATTAGGGAGAATTTAAATTTAATTTTTCTCAGGGCAGGGGATAATAATTTTTTAAATGTTGAGATGCAATAGAAAAGAAACGGTATTGTGCAATTGTTTGCCATAATATTTTATTAAGTAGATGGGGTCAAGTTGGTTGATAGTGTTACTTATGTCTTTTGTATCCTTATTGAATTTTTAGTCTACTTGTTCTATTAGTTATTTTTAGGAGAGAGTTAAGTCTCCATTTATAATTGTGAATTTGTCTATTTCCCCCTTCAGTTTGATCAGTTTTTGTTTCATGTATTTTGAGGCTCTATTATTAAGTACTCTGAAATTCCAGTTCTTCAGATCAAAAACGAAGAGTTATTCTGGGATATCTCTATCTTATTTCACACATCCAAATTGTTTTTATTTTGTTTGCTCTAACTTTAAAATATATCCAGGATCTAATTATTTTTTACCACCTTCACGGTTACAACTATGTCTAAATTACCATTATGTCTCACTTGCATTGCTGCAAAACCTCCTATTGGGCCCTCGATTTCTATCTTGGCAAGGTAGAAATGTTTAAGCTTAGTGAAGAAGGCATATTGAAAGTTGAGAAAGGCCAAAGCTAGGCCTCTTGTGCCAGTTAGCCAAATTATGATTATAAAAGAAAATGTATTGAATACAATTAAAATGCTACTCCAGTGAACATATAATAATACAAAAGCAAAACAGCTCTATGGCCAATATGGAGAAAGTTTGAGTGATGTGGATAGAAAATCAAACTAGCCACAACACTTTCTTAAGGCAAAGCTTAAACCAGAGCAAAGCCATAACTCTCTTCAATTATATGAATGTCCCAGAGAAGTGAGGAAACTGCAGAAGAAATTTTTGGAGCTAGGAGTTTGTTCATGGGGTTTAAGGAAAGAAGTCATCTCCATAATATAAAAGTGCAGGGTGAAGCAGCAAGTGATGATGTAGAAGCTGTAACCAGTTATCCAGAAGATCTAGCTAAGATCATTCATGAGGGTGGCTGCACTAAACAACAGATTTTCAATGTAGACAAAACAGCCTTCTATTGGAAGAAGATGCCATCTAGGACATTCACAGCTCAAGAGAAGATGTCAATGCTTGGCTTCAAAGCTTCAAAGGACAGCTGACTCTCTTGTTAGGGGTTAATGCAACTGGCAACTTTAAGTTGAAGCTAATGTTCATTTACCATTTCAAAAATTCTAGGGCCCTTAAAGATTATGCTAAATCTCCTCTGCCTGTTTCTATAAATGGAACAACAAAGCCTAGATGACAACATATCTGTTTACAGTATGGTTTACTGGATATTTTAAGCCCACTCTTGAGATCTACTACTCAAAAAAGATTCCTTTCAAAATATTACTGCTCACTGACAATGCACTTAGTTAGCGAAGATCTTTGATGAAGATGTATAAGGTTAATGTTTTTTCAGCTAACACAGCATCCATAATCTATGGGTCAAGGATTAATTTTGATTTCCAAGTCTTATTCTTTAAAATAATACATCAAGTAAGGCTGTGACTGCCTAGTGATTCCTCTGATGAAACTGGGGAAACTAATTAAAATCCTCTGAAAAGAATTCATCATTCTAGATACCATTAAGAACATTTATGGCAGGTCAAAATATCAACATTAATGGGAGTTTGGAGGAAGTTGATTCCAATCATTATGGATAACTTCAAATAATTCAAGAGCTCTATAGAGGAAGTAACTGCAGATGTAATGGAAACAGCAAGAGAATTAGAAGTGGAGCCTGAAGAGGTGACTGAACTGCTGAAATTTCATAAAACATAAACAGATGAGGAGTTACTTCTTGTAGATGAGCAAAGAAAATTGTTTCTTGAGAAGAAATCTACTCCTGGTGAAGATGTCACAAACGTTGAAATGATAACAAAGGTTTAGAATCTTTCATAAAATTAGTTAATTAAGCAGTGGCACAATTTGAAAGGACTGAGTCCAATTTTGAAAGAAGTTGTACTATGGGTAAAATGCCATGAAACAGCATCCCATCATAGAGAAATCTTTGGTGAAAGGAAGTCAAAGATACAGCAAACTTCCTTGTTCTCTTATTTTTAGAAATTGCCACAGCCACCCCAATATTCAGCAACGAGCATCCTGACCAATCAGAAGCCAGCAACATCGATGCAAGACCCTCCACCAGCAAAAATATTATGATTCCCTGAGACTCAGATGATCATTAGCATTTTCAGCAATAAAGTATTTTAAATTAAAGTTATGCACATTTTTTGACATAATGCTATTGCTCACTTAATAGACTGTAGCATAGGGTAAACATAACTTTTAAATGCACTGAGAAAACAAAAAACTTTATTACTCACTTTATGGTGATATTCCCTTTATTGTGGTGGTCTGGAACTGAACCCACAATATTTCTGAGGTATGCCTGTACTGGTAAGAATCTGCCAGTTGTTTATAATAAAGTTATACAGTACTTTATTTCAATAACAAATTAGGCATTTCACTCTCATTGCAGAAATACCACACTGGGTAAAAAATTAGAGAAAAAAGACAGTTAAAGAAAGGAACAAGGTCCTCAGTTACAAACCTCCAGGTTGGTATGCATAGTATTATTACAATACTAAGTACTAGTCAATAATGTTTAGAGACTTTTCAGAATAAGTTGCAGTGATCTGCTGCTCTCCTGAAGTCATGTAAAAATATACTCTTCTTGCTCACAAATTACACCAAATACTTGTTTTGCCAGATCGGATTCATTCACAGTCAGCATGAAGAAGGAGATCCAATTAGAAGCTGAATAACATTTGCTTTCATTGATTTCCAAGTCCAAAAATCCCAGGTGAAACACAATTTTGATTAGTATAGATCAAAAATTTTGAATACTAGTTGCTGTCAACAGAATGCATCCCTTGCCATTACCTCATTCTCTGAGTAAAAGTGTCAGATAGTACCTCTGCTAATGGACTTTTCACCTAGGATCAGGACACATCCTTTTTTATAAACTGCTGGGCTTCATGATTCTCAGTTAAAAAATAAACTTTACATTGTTATGCATATTTTTACTTTGCAACATGCTCTCATTTATTTTCTCTTTGATCTTGGAGGATATATTAATGATACTTTTTCATAATTAGGTATTTTAGTTTCCACCTTACCAAACTCAAAATTCTGGTTGATCGTATCTACATCTTCAAAATATATTATTAATAATACACACTTGTATTTTTAATCCTCCTATTTCTTTCTCCTTTTTTCTGGTCTTCACTCTTTCTTACTCATAAGCATTCACATTTATGATTTTCCAGTAAAGATTTTGCACAAGAGGAATGAGTTTAATAAATATTCTTCCTAGGTCCTTAAAATCTAATAAATTTTTAGTTGGTAATAAAAATAAATGAATTTCAATTTTAGAAAAATTTGAGGACACAGATGTATAGCAAAAAAAGTAAACAAATAATTAAACAATCCCAAAGAGATTAACACAAAACTGTGTTGCAAATTTCAAGCCTTTCTTTAATAAAAAATGTTTATTTTTAACATGTACAGTTTTGATTCTTCCTTTTATTTTATTTTTAGATTAAATGAAAAAAATAATTTTATGTCCATGTTTGCTGAGTTTTACTCAACAGATATACTGCAAGCAGATGTAGAATATTTCCATCATCACAGAAAGTATCTTCCTGCTCCTCCTTTCCAATAAATCTACTCTCATTTCTCAAGGAAATCACTGCTCTAATATCTATCACCATAAGTATAGATTTGCCTATTGTAAAAGTCACATGCATAGAATCTTTTAGTGTGTGTCTAAATTATTTAGTTATTTAGTATGGACTGGATGACTGGCCAAATCATTTGCTTCTCTAGGTCCTTGTTTTTTCATTAGAAAAAAGAATAATTGGGCGGGCACAGTGGCTCACACCTGGAATCCCAGCACTTGGAAGGCCAAGGTGGGTGGATCACTTGAGGCTAGGAGTTGGAGGCCAGCTTGGGCAGCATGGTGAAACCCTAACTCTACTAAAAATACAAAAATTAGCCCAGTGTGGTGGTACATGCCTGCAATCCCAGCTACTCAGGAGGCTGAGGCAGCAGAATCACTTGAACCCAGGAGGCAGAAATTCAAGCAAATAAGAATGAGAAGGAGGAGAAGAAGGAGGAAGCAGAGGAGGAGGGAGGAGTAGGGGTAGGAGAAGGAGATTGGATTTGATCTATCAGGTTCCTTTCAGTTAAGAGAGTGTGATTCTACAATACACCAGTTGAATGTTGTAGCATTATATTCTTACTTGCCTCAGTTTAGTTGTTAAAACCTCTTTTAGAATTTTCTGACACACCTGTAGAGTCTTTTTGTATCTGCATTAATTCAATCAACATTATATGTACATAATGTTATATATGTACATATAATGAAATTATATATGTAATGTTGGTTGAATTTACAACATTGTGGAAGTTGTAGAGATTTTGCTTTTACATTTGGGTCCATGATACATCTTGAATTAATCTTGTGTATGGTGTGAGGTATGGGTAAAGCTTAATTTTTTTTAATTGTATATCTTCTTATTCTAGTAACATTTGTTGAAAAAAACTATCCATCCTAAACTGAATTACCTTGGCACCTATGTAAGTGGTTATATACATTTGGGTCTATTTCTGAAATCTCTATGTGTCACATTTGTTATTTACCTGTTTATTTACTTGTTCAGTTAAATGTATGCTTATTTATTTGTTTATTTTATTTTAAATACCACAGTGTGTATATTACTAACTCTTTAAAGAAAGTCTTACTTAAGTATATATTTTCCAACTTCATTCTTGTGACAGATTTGGCTAATTTACTTTCTTTGTATTTTGATACAAACTTTAGTGTCAGACAATTTTTTCTAAAAAAGAAATCCTGCAGATATTTTGATTTAGCACTGAATCTATAGATCAATATGAGAATAATTAACAACAATTGACAACAATATAAAATTTTTGAATCCATGAATATAATAGATATAGTATTCCATTTATTTAAATCTTTTTAAATTTCTATGGGTAATTTTCATTGTGGAAATATTGAAGATTTTTATTAAATGCATTCATAATACTTTATAATTTTGATAGTATTGAAAATAATATTGTTTCATTTTATTTTATATTCCACTTGTACTAAATATAGGAATTTAATTGTTTTTTATACTGACTCATGTTCTTCAACTTTGAAAGATTCACTTACTGTTTTGTAAATAGTTAATTTACTTTAAATGTAAGAAAAAACAATGTAAGAAATAATGTAAAAAATAAAAACATTTAAGTAATGTAAGCAAAAAAGATAATAAAAAATGTAAGAAAAAATAAAATTAGTCTTCAATATTTACCATTTTTAGTTCTCTACACTCATTCCTGTTGACCCATATTTCCATCTGGTGTCACTTGTTTCAGCCCAAAGAGTTTCCTTTAGCATTTGTTGTATTGCTTGTCTGCTGGTGACATATTCTTATAGCTTTGTTGTTTTCCCTTTAGTTTTGAAATACATTTTCACTGGATATAGAATTCTAAGTTGACAGGCTGTTTTTCCTGACATCTATTTAATGGTGTAGTCACATTGCCTCTGGCCTCTGTTGTTTCTGATGAAGAGTCAGCAATTACTTATATTCTTTTTCTTTTGTGTGTAATATGTCTTTTTCCCTCTGGCTGCTTTTACAATTTTCTCTTTATGATTGCTTCTTAGAAGTTTGATGCTGAAGTGACTAAATATGGCTTTCTTTTCATTTTTATCTTTCTTGGGGTTTGCTTAGCTTCCTGGTTTTCTAGTTTGCTTTTTATAATCCAATTTGAATTTTTTTTGCCTAATATTTTCTGCTTCAACTGTTTTTCTGATACATCACTCTATCCATGTCTTCTGGACTACAAGTTCATTATATAGCTTGATGCTGTCCCACAGATTATTGAGGCTCCTTTCATTTTTCAATATTTTTGTTTTGACCTGAATAATTTCTATTGATCTATCTACAAATCCACTTATACATTTTTCTGTTTTTATCCAGTCCATTGTTAATTCCATCCAATGGATGTTTTATTTCAGATATTGCATTTTGCAGTTCTAAGAATTTCATTTGATTCCTTTTTGTAGCTCTGGATATCTCCTGAAATTTCTCAGGACTTCAATAATTATATTACTTTTTCATGTACAAAACGTACATGATAAGTACATGATAAGATATTTGCCATAGTTATTTTAAAGTTCTTGCTTACTTATCTGTTTTTTCCATGTTCACAATTTCTTTAAAATTTTAGACTACAAACTTTAGATAACAGTTGTGGATTATGTCAATTCTGTTATATACCTCTGAAGAGTATTGATATTTGTCTGTAAATTATTACCTGATTACTTTGAACTAGTGAAGGCCATTCACTTTATGCTTTGTTAGGAAGGAGCTATTTTAGTTTTGCCCTTAATCTTACCATTATTCCTTTAGTTCTGGTCATGTTCTTTTTCCAATCCCCATAGTCCCTCTGGACTTTCAATAAAAACACTAAAGTGTTTAACAAGCCTGTCAGAAATCCAAGCACAGCTTAACAGTTACAACTCACTCAAAATCTTTGATTAAGGTGGCTGTCAGCCAGGGCTGTGGTCTTATCTGAAGTTTCAGCTGGGTGGTTATATGAGAAGGTATAATCTATTTCATAACCATTACATGCTTACTGTCAGACCTTTTGTTCCCTTGTTGCATGGGCCTCTGAAAAGGGCCACATAACATGGCAGCTGGCTTTTCCTGGGGTAAGAAATCCAAGGGAGAGTGGGAGAGAAAGAACCCCAATTCAGAAGTCACAGTCTTTATTACTTGATTTTGGAAATGACATACCATCACTTCTGCTATATTCTTTCTTTACAACTGAGTAAATAAATCCAGGCCATACTTAATCAGAAGGCAATTATACAAGAGAGTGAATACAAGAGGTGGGACTTTTAGGGGTCATCTTAAAAGTTGCTTACCACACCATGTAAGCTTTTATAATTAATAAAACATATAGTGACATATTGTCATTGTGTTAGTCCATTCTTGCATCACTATGAATAAATACTTGAAGCTGAGTAATTTATAAGAAAAAAAGGTTTATTTTGGCTCATGGTTGTGCAGGCTGTACAGGAAGCATGGTTCCAGCATCTGCATGTAGTGAAAGCCTCAGGAAGCTTACAATCATGGTGGAAAGAGAAGGGGAACCAGCATGTCCCATGACAAGAGAAGGAGCAAGAGAGAGAAGAGGATGAAGTTCTGAACTCTTTTAAATAACCAGATCTCACTTGAACTAACCGGGAAGTCACTTATTACCAAGGGGATAGTGCTAAACCATTCATGAGGGATTCATCCCAAGATCCAACCACCTCCCATCAAGCCCCATCTCCAACACTGGGAATCACATTTCAACATAAAATTAGGAGGGAACAAGCATCCAAACAATATCATTCCACCCCTGTCCTCTGCAAATCTCATGTCCTTCTCACATTTCAAAATATAATCATGAATTTGCAATAGTCCCCCAAAGTCTTAACTTGTTCCAGCCTTAACTAAACAATCCCAAGTCCCAAGTCCCAAGTCCCAAGTCCCAAGTCCAAAGTCTTATCTGGAGATGAATTCCTTCCACCTACGAACCTGTGAGGTCAAAGAATAAAATGTTACTTATTCCCAAGATACAATAGTGGTATAAATACTTTTCCATTCCAAAAGGGATAAATTTGCCAAAGGAACAGAGCAATAGGCCTCAGACAAGTCTGAAACTTAGCAGGGAAGCCATTAAATATTAAAGCTCCAAAAGAATATTCTTTGGCTCCATGTCTCACAACCACAGCACACTAGTGCAAGGCTTTGGGCAGCTCCACCCCAGTGGCTTTGCAGGATGCCACCCTCATGGCTGCTCTCATGGGTTGGGGCTGAGTGCCTATGGTTTTTCCGTGCTGAGGCGGCAAGCTGCTGGTAAATCTTCTATTTTGGGGTCTAGAGGACTGTGGTCCCCTTCCCACAGCTCCACTAGGCAGTGCCCTGGTGGGGATTCTATGTGGCGTCTCCAATTCCACATTTCCCCTAGGCACTGCCCTAGTAGACTTTCTCTGTGGGGGTCTGCCCCTGCAGCAGGCTGCCTAGGTGCCCAGGTTTTCCCACGTATCCTCTGGAATTTAGGTGAGAGATGCTAAGCTTCCTTTACTTTTGCATTCTGGGCACCTGTACGCTTAATACCACATGGAAGCTGCCAAGGCTTATAGCATTTTGTGCTCTTCAAAGTGGAGCCCAAGCTGTATCTGGGGCCATTTGAGCGATGGTGAGTGGCTGGGATGCAGGGATCAGTGTGCTATGGCTGTGTAGGGCAGCAGTGCTTTGTGTCTAGCCCCTAAAATCACTTATTCCTCCCAGGCCTCTGGGCCTGTGATGAGAGGCACTGCCTCAAAGATTTCTGAAATTTTTTTGATACTTTTCTCTCATCGTCTTGGATATTAGCACCTGGCTCCTTTTTAGTCATGAAAATCTCTCTAGCAAGTGGTTGCTCCACAGCCTGATTGGATTCTTTCTCAACCACAGGGACAAGCTGCAAATTTTCCAAATGTTTATGCTCTACTTGTCTTTTAAATAAGAATTCAGACTTTAAGGTGTTTCTTTGCTTCTGTATCTAATGATAGGTTGTTGGAAGCAGCTATGCCACTTCTTGAATGCTTTACTGCTTAGAAATTTCTTCTACCAGATGCCACAGATCATCACTCTTAAGTTCAAACTTCTGTTAGAGCCCTAGGCCATGGACACAATGCAGCCAAGCTCTTTGATAGACATAACATAAGTGATCTTTACTCCAGTTTCCAATAACTTCCTCATTTCTGAGACCTCGTTAGCCTGGCCTTCACTGTCCGTGTCTCTATCAGCATTTTGGTCACAACTATTTAACCAGTTATCTAAAAAGCTGAAATCTTTCCATCATCTTCCTGTCTTCTCAGAGCCCTCCAAATTCCTCCAAACTCTGCCTGTTACCCAGTTCCAAAGCTGCCTCCTCATCTTCAGGTATCTTTATAGCAGTACCCCATTCTCAGTACCAATTTTCTATGGTAATCCATTCTTGAATTGCTATAAAGAAATACCTGAGGCTGGGTAATTTATAAGGAAAAAAAGTTTATTTTAGCTCATAATTCCACAGGCTGTACAGAAAGCATGGTGCCAGCATCTATCTCCAGTGAGGGCCTCAGGAAACTTGCAATCACGGTGAAAGGTAGAGGAAAACCAGCATTTTACATGTTGAGACAGGGAGCAAGAGAGAGAGCAAGAGGAGGTCTCAGACTCTTTTAAACTATCAGATCTTGCATGAACTATTAGAGAGAACTCACTTAACACCAAGGGGATATTATTAAACCACTCATGAACAATCCACCACCATGATCCAATTACCTCCCAGGCCCCACCTCAAATATTGGGAGTCACATTTCAGTATGAGATTTGAAGGAGACAAACATCCAAACCACATCACACTGAGCACTCACTTTTAGTTTCCTAATCTCAGACATCCTTATGCTAATAATAATCCTATAAGTTTGGAAAAATTAGTCTCAGAGTAGAGACAATCAAGACACAGAACTTAAGTGACTTGCCAGCTGAAATCACAACTTTGATCTTCTAAGTTCTTTATTGTATAATCAAAGGCTGACACATTAAGGAGGCAACTCCCACCCCTTTATTTTTTTTTTTTAACAGATGGGGTCTTCTTCTGTCATCTGGTTTGGAGGTTGGAGTGCAGTGGCATGATTATGGATCACTGCATCTGGAACTTCTGGGCTCAAGTAATTTTCCCGCCTCAGCCTCCCAAGTAGCTAGGGCTTACAGACATGCACCATCATGCCCAGATAACTTTATTTTTATTTTTATTTTTTGTACAGATGTGGTCTTGCTTTGTTGCCCAGGTTCGTCTCAAACCATGGCATCAAGTGATCCTCCTGCCTCAGCCTCCCATATCGTACTCTTTTTATGGTCTCAGTTTAATCATCATTTTTTCCAGAAAAATTCTTGAATTCTCCAAGACTAAACTTGGTATACATTTATAGGACTACTTTGATCTCTATTGTTGCCTTACTACAGCACTTAGTACCCTATATTTGTCATATAATAACTATAATACAAGCTTTTTGAGAGTAGATATGGTGCCTTACTCATGATGCATTTCCATTTATTTCTATAATAGCAATCTAGAGAGATAGCCTTATCAGAGTCATAAATACTGATTTCTGAATACCCTAGAGGGCAGTCGGTCCTTTTTTCATATATAAAGGTTAAAAACAATATTGATGTTTGATTTAGAAAAAAGAAACAAAATGGCCAATAAGAGGTTAAAAAAAAAGAAGAAAAATTTGGAAAAAAGAAAGCTCTCTTCTTTTTAACATTCCCATTCCCAAATTTCCTCACTCAGTGACCTAGGGATCGGATTATTTTGTCTTAAAATATATGTCCAAAATGAAGCGGCAATAAGAATTTTAAGAACAGGTTGCGCATTAGCAGGACAATGAATGAAAGCACTGTGACCTCTTCTTAGTTATTGAGCATTACTGCTAGGCTAATTTGAGAAGCCACGACAGAATTGTTTGATGCTTCTTGAAGGTCATCTTTGACAGTTAGTAGTTAATTTTCTGACTTATGGAACTTTTTTCTTTTCTAAATTTGGAAATTATGATTCTTCTGTGTACTTTGGCTTTTCACTCATTACATTCTATAGGATTGCCAGAGAGGATTGCAGAAAGCCTTTTGAGTGACAACATTTCAGCAGGTTTTTTTTTTGAGCATTGAGAAATATTGTCACTGGGGCTTTTGGAGGATGGATTATTTTCTTGGCAGGTAGTGTGGCCTCCACAGGGCTCATTAGGCTTTCTGTTGGGAAGATCTAAAGTGCACAGTTGAATACTGTCATAAAAAGGGGAAGTGGTTTGGGCCTAATTCCTAATGGAGCTGCAAAGACTACAGCTCCTTTTTGATCTCTGAATTCCAAATAGTCCTTTTATAGTTGTCATATTATTGACTGTTCATTCCAGAGCCATGATTCCCTTTCTTTCTAAATCTTTTATGCTCAGAATGTTATTCTGATGCTTAGTATTACATGAGCAGATTGGCACCCTAGTGTATTTAATAATATCAATATTTCCTTCTAACTGGCTGTGGTTTGTGTGTGTGTTTCATAAAAGAGTTCTTTGCAGGACCTGGTTTCTCCAGGTTAAGCAGTCATACATCAAACTCAGTTGTCATTTTCTATTTGTTCCTTGTGTAACCTCTTACAATATTCCTCAACTGATCACTGACAGAAATTTTAATGCATGATGTTATTTGGTGGTGTGAGGTAGAAGAAACAATTTCTTATTTTTCATATAACAGTGATTAGCAAATTTTCTTGAGAATGATGACAGGACTACCGTATTGACTAAAATTAAAGATCTCTGTCTGGATAAGAAAGCAGAAAAATATGACAAGGTAATTCTACATGTAAAACTTGCATTTTTTTCCCCATGAATAACTATTTCATATTGTTTTAAAGAAACATAACTTTAAGAAAAAGAAGGGTGACGGGCGCGGTGGCTCACACCTGTAATCCCAGCACTTTGGGAGGCCGAGATGGGCGGATCACGAGGTCAGGAGATCAAGGCCATCCTGGCTAACACGGTGAAACCCCATCTCTACTAAAAATACAAAAAAAAAAAAAAAAAAAAAAAAAATTAGCTGGGCGCGGCGGCAGGCGCCTGTAGTCCCAGCTACTCGGGAGTCTGGGGCAGGAGAATGAACCTGGGAGGCGGAGCTTGCGGTGAGCTGAGGTCGCGCCACTGCACTCCGGCCTGGGCGACAGAGAGACTCCGTCTCAAAAAAAAAAAAAAAAAAAAAAAAAAAAATTAGCCAGGCGTGGTGGCACGCACCTGTAAGTCCCAGCTACTCGGGAGGCTGAGGCAGGAGAATTGCTTGAACCTGGGAGGAGGAGGTTTTTCAGTGAGCCAAGATCACCACGCCACTGCACTCCAGCCTGGCAACAGAGTGAGATTCCGTCTCAAAAAAAAAAAAGAAAAAAAAAGAAGTTTTATTCCACTTATGAAATAAATCACATACCACTTATTCATCTTTTCTCTGTTGCAAATACAAAAGGCATGAGTTCAAGGTTTATTATCATGAAACATTATTATTTATATCTGTCATGAACTGGCAACTGTTACATGAGTAATAACATGTTAATGTGTAAGATTTAAAAATAAAAAATGATTAAGAATTTTTTAATAATTTCAAAACGTAATTCAGTGTTTACTCAGATTAATAGTTGATATGAGTATGACCACTTTGTTTTCCTTTTCATTAATGATTGTTTTTATTTTAGTCCTTTCTAATCTTCTAATTTATCTGGATACTTACTACCCATAATTTATTTTTTGCTTAGGATTATTATCAATTAAACTTGCCAGGACTTAGTAGTTTAGTTACAACATGAATGAAGATTTGGTTTTGGACAAGTGGGCAAAGGTAGTATGAACTAAAGGCCTGTATTAGAAACACAGAATACTGTAACAATTCTAAAGGCATCATATCCATTTTTACAAAGAAATCCCAGACTGTTTGTTGATGTTTCTAGAATAATCTTTTGTGTTATAATGGCACCAGATTGTTCTGCTGTATCATTTTAAAAATAAAAAAGATAGTGCTCCAATAGTATTGAATATAATTTTGTAAAAGGAAAAATAGTTACCTATAACCCTAAACCTTAACTAGGTATTTTAATTTTTGCATGTTAGCTTCCAATCCTTGTGTATTTGCACCTATATTTTTAATAAAATTTATTCCACTTAATATTTACACCCTACAGACTTCACGTTTTTAGTAATCTTTATAATTATTATTTTCACAATAAGTATAGCTTTCCAAAGAGACTGGCTTACTTTCATAGCTAATAGATTTGAGTCTCCTATTCTTATACTTACAGCAAAAAAAGGTACAAAGTTACGCCAATTTGCTACTAAATCACTGGTGCAGAGCTGCTAGCACGATGAAGATTTAGGCAGACAGAATTTTAAATGTTCGGTTGGCAGTGCTGAATTGGGAACTTTCTTCAATCAGAAACTGTAACTACACATGCCACATTCCTGTCCTCTTGGGTCCCTAAAAGTAAATATTGCAATGCACACCCAGACCTTGTGAAAATCAAAGAAGAATCTATTACCTAAAGTCTCTTTTTAATCTTAAGAAACCGATGGAATTGTTCTATCTATGGAAATGAATTCTTATAATGATGATAGGGATTATTATTTTGTCAATAGCCAATGTACACATCAGTAAAAGAAAAAAGGAGTAACATTTCCTTGAACATGTTTTCTTAAAATATCAAGTGAAGAGGCATTTTGAATGATTTAGCACCATTAAATATTTATCGATGCAAAAAGTATAATTTTTTATAACTGACATTAACATTTCAAAATTAAAACAATTATGTCTTGTACTTAATTATAAGACATAGTGTTGGCTTTATAAACCTAATCCTAACTAGAATAAGAGCATCATAAAATTAACTATTTAGTGTTAGAGTTATCTAGGAACAAAATATAAAATAGGATCCATGTAAACCATTTATTCAAATATTCACTTTATGAATATTTACTGAACACTTTCCTTGTATGTGGTAAGAATATAACAAACACCAATAGATCCTTCTCTTCAAGAAGCTTAAATATTTGAAATGAAATACTTTGGAAATTGAAGCCTGTTAGGAATATTAGTGGCCACATTGTTCTGTTATTTACTATACGATTTAGGTAGGAAAAATAAAAGAAAGCAATAAATATTTAGTTTCCTTGTTTTCTTATATAAAGACAGTTCCTATTAAGACCTGTCTGGAAAATTAAGAGCTTGAGGTATAAATATGTAAATTATTTTTCTCCTCAGTGAGATTGGATAATCTTAATTTAACAAGAATCTCAACTCTGTGGTGGTGCTCAGCTCCCACTGAGATGTTCATTTCTTTGCCAAAACAGAGTGATCAGCTTCCACTATGCAAGCACATGTTGGCTTCTTTTTAGGCAAATGGTGAACACAACTCACTTGCAGATATGTGTGTAAAGAGGCTGCCTCATATATGCCACACACGTGCTTTGCAAATTTAACAAATATTTTCTTACATGTGTTTCACCATTGATATTTTATGACCAAGGAAGCTCCATATTTGTGGTAAAAGTGTGGTTAACAATACCTCTCTTAGATGTTGGCACTTTATTCCTTGAGGTCTGGGATCAAGTAAATATTTGTCCTCTTTTCTGGTTCACGTCAAAAAGACACTGTACTATTTGCGGTGTTTCCCATGACAAATGTGTTTCATTTACTTTTAAAGATGTGTACTTCTAATCCATTTTCAAAGAATGAACTAGCTTAATTATTTTGAATATTTTTTCCTTGCCAGATTAGTAGTTTAAAGAGATAACCACATGCAAACCTTCCTCTAAGCTAAATCACTCCTGAGGGGGGCTCCTTCAACAACTTAACCCATATTTTGGTTACTTTTCTTCCTGCTGGTAAATAAAGACATTCAACTGTAAATATATTCCAGAGCAGCATTGCAAGGTCAGGGAATTATTGGATAAATAAATAATTATTAGATAATCTCTGATTACTTGACAGAGAAAGACATTATTATTTATTATTACAACCACATGTATGTGAGCATTATCATAATAATGTACATTACATCATTGTACATGTGCTTTATAATAATATATATTATAATAATATTTACATGTACAAGTGCATTATAATAATAATGATTTCAAATTGGTTTTGTTCTATATGTTATGCTATATTTGTGTTTTAAATTAGCATTAATTAAACTATAATAAACCTACAACTGCAAATAGAAATAAAATGAGGTATAAAATGTGATCCCCAAATAAGCTCAAATTTTACCTGAAAGAGGGATAAATACACATCTATCCAGGTGTCCTATTTAAACTCAAACTAAAAGTGTGGCTATTTACATCAGTGGGTTAGAAACACTTAATTGGATGTGGTTCCTTTGAGTCAGAAACCCGAGTGGATTTCGGTTCTGGATGGAGCAGGTTGAAGATATCTTGGAAACCTGCTGTCTAAACTCCTCATTATCTTTTTTTTTTTAAAATCCTCTTACAGAATACTGTACATTCCCATTGAGATTGTTATGAATGTCATCTAACTGATCTTTCTACCTTTAAATTTAGCCCATTCTAGTCTGAATCTGATCTGATCATTGAAGCCAAAAAAATCTTTCTAAAATATGTCTGACCTTTCCATCTCCCTGCTTAAAAGCTTCAATGAATCCCATTGCTTTTATTATAAAGTAAAAACCACAAGTATATTTTCCAGGCTTCTGAATGATTGGGCCAGTGCTTAAATCTGAGTTCATCCCTGCCCAATCCCCGTTCACATTACATCCTCCAGTAGAAATGAAGTTCTGATAGTTCTTTGAATGCATCATGTTCACTGTGCACTTGGGCCTTGGATTTCATGCATGCCCTTCCCTTTGCCCTGACGCTGGCAGCCTCAGTTTTCCTCCTTCCTGGCTGACTCCAATTAATTTCTTAGATTTCAGATTAGATCTCTTCATTCAGGCAAGGTTGAGTTTAGGTATTTTTTTTGTGTGTGACTATGACCTCTGTACTTACATCATCAATATACTTCTTACATCCTACTTGAATTTCCTATTTGCTTGTCCCAGTAGTCTTTAAGCTCTGTGAGGGAAAGTGCTTGGATACAATGTAACTGTGTTACAGTTTTATCCATTAAAAACTGTACTAAAGTACAGCTAAAAACTATATAGAAGATGTTAGAGGTTTTGGGGAATTAGGTTACTTGAGATTCTGTCCTATAAGAAATAATTGAAAGAGAAAATAAAATGTTTCATCAAAGGTTCTGAGAAATCTAGCCAGTTGAAAAAATTAAAAAAAAAAAAAAAACTCTGGGAGTATTACATAGCAGACAACACATTTAGTGTTGTCTAAACATCCAAGTGCTCTCCTACGTTTCCCAGAGTTGGGTTATGGTCACAAGACTAGTTCTGGCCAGTGGGCAGAGAGATACATCACTTCGAGGACATGGCAATCAGTTACTCTGCTGCTTCCATCTCTCTTTTCCTCTGGAAAAGTAATCCTGAAGGCCACATGTTCCAGAAAGCATAGTACAGGATTCAGAAAGGCATCCTGGCCCACACGAGAAAGAAATAAGCCTTTATTTTTCTAAGACCCTAAGATTTCAGGGTTTGTCTGATATGGTCAATAATTACCCAAACCAGTACAGGGAATAATGACTGTCTTCAAGTATTTTAAGAAGCCAGTTATATATAAGAGTAACAAGATATGATCTATCAGTTCCTAACGAATAGAATTAAAACCAAAAGATAAATTTTATTTTATTTTTTTAACAATCAGAACTATACCAAGATGGTTTGATGTCTTAAAAAAATGAGCACTACTGGTATTTGGTCACTATGAGAACATTGTAGAAGGCATTGGAGTGCTTCATAGGTGATTAGGCCAGGACATCAACAGAAAGCCTGGAGGAAGTGGTAGTTTTTAAGAAGAGGAACGACCTCCAGCAAGGCTGCTTGGAAGGTGTGTGTTATTGACTCAAATGGCAGCAAGAATATACATATTAGCCTATTAGCCACCTCTTGTGACCAAGCAGTTTAACCTTCACCTTGCCTCACCACCACCTTTGGTGAACTGGCAAATTTCCTTAGCTTCCCAAATATCCTTCCAATGATCCCTTCACCGGTGCCCACAGCTTTTGACCCTGGATTTTCCAGCTAGCATTTTTTTCTCTTTCAACAGTTTTGCTTTCATATCTACATCACTGCCTTCTGGGGCTCTTTACCTATTATTTTGTGAAACTTGGCCTTAAGCAATGTGACCATGTACCTCCCAGCCACAAATTCAGATTAACGTAGGTGCAAGCTGTTAGAAAAATACATGTATTTTAACTAGAAATAGATAGTGTATTATTTCTAATTTGTTCATTTTTAAACTCCTTATATGCTACATTGATTTAAAAAAACTGTTCTGAGGCAAATTTGCAGTGACCCTTCCAAGTGATATATTTTTACAAAGGTAGGCATAGTTGTTGCCCATTTTATTGATTCCTAACACAACACACTTTGAGGTGGATGAGACCAACAGGCAGCAAGATGACATTCACTTAATTATTCAAGATTTGTTTATTGAACACCTACTATGTACCAGGTATGCTGGATGTTTATCTGCACAGAAGAAATTCAGAGTCCCTGTCTTCTTAGAACTTGCCTTCTAATGGGACTATTAAAAAATAAACAAGCAGGGAAAATATATATTAAGCAAGTATCATTTAGTAATGTGAAGGGGGTATGTACAGTGCTATAGTAGAATCTGATGGAAGTGAGTAATTTATTCCAGGTAGGTTACTAATATCCCAGGTTAGGCTATTTGATTTATACAGAGAAATTTAAAAATTAAACTCTTGTTTCCTCCCACGATCTAGCTCACAGGCTTTCATATTTCATCATATAATTACCACCAAATCCCAAAACATAACATTGTATAATGCTGGCTCACAACCAACAAATACAGCAGTCTAGAAGGAAAGAGAAGATACAGCATCCTCTTGAAAGAGGAAAGCAGAACTTTTGCCAATGTAATAGTGAAGACACAAAATTCAAGAAATCATCAGAAAAAGAAGGACAAAACAGAGCTGTTCAACCATAACATCTTATTCCAGGCAGAGAAAGGGCACAGATGGACAAGGGATTACTGCCATGTGCAGCCCAGTGCCACCACCAGGCTAGGGCTCAGCAGTGCTGGGAGCCAGTGTGCAGAAGAACACCCGAACACCACACGCCATAGGCAGTCATGTGCAAGCCCCGCTGAAAGGCCGGTTGGTTGCTCTGCACTTTTTAAAGTTGGCATTTAAAATCACTCTGGCAGATGGAAGAAAAGTATGGAATAAAAGTTGACATTTAATTTTACTCTGTATGTTTGTTAAGTTAATTCTAGTATCATTTACAGGGAGATCTTCACTGAATGGTTATCAAACTGTGGCAGCTTGCAGCTAATGTAAACAGTATACAGTTTCTAGGGGTCAAATAAATACTAAAAGATTGGCAACAATTAATCATAAGAATGTTATTATCTTAAGAGGTCCTTTATAAATTAAAGGTAAAGTTATAGAAGGTTAAATCTATCTTTGTATACATTTTTCAACAACATTCTCTTTGATTTGCACATTCCCAAAAAGAAAGAAAGAAGAAAGGGAGGGAGGGAAAGGGAAGGATGAATTTTTTTCATTTTTTGTTTTCATTTTGTGAGTCATATCTCTCTGTAGTAAATCAGCATTCTCTTTTCTAATACTTTTTCTATTTCATTCAAAAAGACAGCTTTTAAGTAGATAACTCAGGTAAAGTCATTACTTTTAACTTAGAAATGTACCCATTCACACATTCATCTCAGATAATATAAAACTTTTTTGAAGATCTTTATTTTATTTCACCCCCAAAGTTATAGTAAAAGTATTTGATTTTACATAATTCTTAGAAGTTATAGGAGAATTAATCTTTCCTCCACAAATGAATTTCCTTTTTTCCTTGCTCCATTTCTGTTATTTCATCTTTATAGATGTTATTTCCTTTTTCACTTTATCCAATATATCACTGCAATAAATGCTGCCAGAGCCCTGCCCATATACCTGTGTCTGCCACAGAGGTCACCTGTGGCTTCATAAGCAGTTCCTGTCCATGCCCATGACTTCTTATCTCAAGCACTTGCATTTATGGAAGGGTAGAAGTACCAATAGGTTAATGATCCCAGGAATAACACAACCAGTGAGGGGCTACATCTGATGGTCTGGTACTCCAGCTTTCTCATCACTTGATGCAATTATTCTGAGTTCTTTTTTTTTTTTTTAACTTTATAAAGAGCCCCAGTAGACACAGTCGCTCTTGTCCACATGGGTAGCCCAGTGTAACATCATCCTCTCTTCCCTGTCTCCTCTTCCCACTACCACACTCTGCTTGTTGGAATACCTTCCCAAATAAACTACTTAGACCTACCTCCTTCTCCCAGTGAATGCTTTTGGGAGATTCGTTTGGGGAGAACCGAAACTAAGATCAACGCTGATGAAAGAGAACTTGGAAGGAAGCTGGCCATTAAACAAGCACTTACTAGGTGCTAGGCACTGTCTAATTTTCGCACATAAGAAATATATTTTATTACTTACTCTTGGAAATACTTCCCTTTAACGTCCTCCCAGAATGATATTGTTTCCCCACCCCAAAGCAAGTATAATGTTCTCATTTTAACTTATGAATTATTTATTTTCAAATATGTAATAAGAGCCCTATGGAATTGAATATTCCTATAAATTTTAGCCACAGCGCAATTCAAGCATGTGTGCTGGGGATGCCTATCCCAGTGTATCCCCATTAAGAAGCCACTGGAATCCACATTAAAAGAAATGTCCTCAGGAAAAAAAAATATATTGGCCACACATATGATAGACCAGGTTAATATATTCTGAATATACAAAGCATGTATACAAATCAATAAAAATTCAAAAATGAAGATTTTACAATGGGCAATGGGTATGAATAGGTAGTTCAGGAATGGCCCATAAACAGGACCTTTCTCAATAGTACTCATTGTAGCGGCAGTTTTTTTCCAAACATGGCAGTACAATTATCTCTCATTCCACATATTCTTCTAACAATATGACCTTGAAACTTCTCAACCAATAGATTTCAGCTGAAATGACGTTATGCGTCTTCTGAGTCAGGATTACAAAAATGTCACATACTTCCACTTTGTTTTCTTGGAATTCTCAGCCTTGGAACCCAGCTGGGAGGAAGACCCAGCACCACATGGGGAGACCTATGTGGAGAGCAACCAAGGTCCCTGACCAACAACCCTGGTTGAGCTTGCAGGCAGTAGCCTCCAGTGAGTAAACCCTCCTGAAAATGGCTGTCACGTTTGATACTGCATGGAGCAAAAAGGAGTTACATCTGCCCAAATTATAGAATTGTTAACCAAATAAATGATTTTTGTTGTTTTAAGCCTTTATGATTTGGAGTGATTTGTTATGTAACAATGAGCAGCTAATACGTAACTTGATACCTGTAAATGGATACTGTCATGACAAAAACCTAAAGCACCTGGTATTGGTTTGAGGGTGCGGTGGTGAACGGAAACTGGAAGGAACTTGAGAAGATTGTTAGTGATGTGTGAAATGGCTTTGAGGAGAGTTTTAACGTATACTTAGAAGGTCTCAAGCCCAGAAGCTTATTAAGTGAAGGCTTAAATGGAAAAAAAACAAAAACAAAAACAGAAACAACAAAAAAAAAACTACTGCAAATACAGGAATGTGTCCCTTGTTACATAATGATGGAGAGTTTATCAACACCATTGCCCTCTGTAATGTGAAAAAAAAATAGAATAGGTACCTCATGTGCTTCTTGAATATAATGATATAGCTAAGGAGATTTCTAGCATAATATTACAATTGTCACCTGGCTTCCTTTCTAAGCCTTTGATAAAATATGAAAGGAATAAGTTGAGGAATAAGAAAAAAACTGTTAATAAATATCAAGGACTAAGGACTCGCTGGGCTTGAAAATAAGACTATTTTTCATTTCCAGTGTTTCCAGGTTGGAAATGATTTTCAAATTAAGAAAGGGCCACACCAAAGGTCAAAGTCTGGATGGGACTATAAGCTATTTTGTTAAAACTTTAGAAAGTTCTAATATAGTGCCTCATAAAAGCTTTCAGACAAACAAAAAGCACTTTCAAGTGCTTAAGAGAATGTCTTGCAGATTCTCTGCACCAAAATATGAAGCTTGTGTTTTGGTGGGTAGCTACCCTGAGTGATTCCAAGATAGACAAGGGCCAGTCTTAAAGATACTTCTACTTGTGACTTTTTAAAATTGGGATGAACCATAATAAGATTCATAAAACAGTCACAACATTTAAAAAAAATGTTTTGGCACAAGCACTGAGATCACACATGGAAAAGAGCAGAAACAGTACCAGATGAGAAGAAACCTTTGTACTCACAATATTCTACAGGCAGAGAGCAGGCTGAAAAGGCTCCTCGAATGAAACCAAAGACCTGTTCTTGTGGAAAAGGAGAAACTCAGAAGACACAACTGAGAAATATTGAGAACAACTCCCAAGGAATAGGACTGATCAAAGAATTGGCAAAATATGTCCCATTGCATATTAGAGCTGCTATGAACCAGTGAATACTGTCTATCATATCCCCCGGTTTTGAGTAGTTATCTTATTCCTGTCCCAGAATTATATGTTGGGGCAGTGAGGAGAAAGGTAGAGAACAGATAATTTGTCTCTTTTAGTTCAAAAGTGTTTAGATTGAGAGGAACTAAATTCCTTCAAGTACTGAAGAAGCTATACTTGAGGAACTGCATTTAAGGAACATAGACCTGAGCTAAATAATGAAATACTGGGCTTTGAGCAGATGCTGTAATGAATTACAGTTTGGAAATCTTGGGGCAGGGGTGGATGCATTTTACCTATAAGAGTAATGTGAATTGTTGTGACCAGAGCCTGGATTGTGGCAAACTGTATTTGCAAAGATGCCCATCATCAGCATCTCTCATTCTGTGATCTTACAATGTGATCTTGAGTCTCCTGTGATTTTGTGGTGGCATCTATGTCCCCTTCTAGTGAACATGGGTATGGCTTTGTGACTGCCTCTACTCACTGAGTACTGTGGAAGTTACACCATGTGACTTCCAAGTCTGGGTGACAAAAATCTTCATAAAGAAGAAATGTGTTAAGAAAAGTGGAAACAATCTTTATGAGTCATAGAAAAATGAAAAGCAGAGGATGAGTTTGGCAGTAGTTCTTTAACACTTGCTAAAGAAAACAGACATGAAATCTTACAAACACATTTCTTACTCACTAGAGAGGTGGAACCAGTTGTGTAGCAGGGAAGATGTGAAGAGTCTCACCATGGACGAGTAAAACCTATCTCAAACTTTCTGTTTCTCTTTCTCTGATTCTGTGCCTATCAATGAACATCCTAATAGCCAATTCAACAACCCCAGACTCTATAACTGGGTAGGAATTTACTTGGGTAGAAGAAGGATATCTTAATGGCTGGAAATGAAAATCCCTTATTGTGAACTGATGAAATAAAAATCAGTTTACTTAAATTTGGTTAGTATGAGTTAGTCTTTACGACCAATGAACTATGATCATGTCATTGTGTCACTGGGTCTACAAATGTGAGAGAGACAGCACAATGAGAAAAAAAAAACACTTGGGAAACCCAATTTAGAAGGCTCTTTGTTTTCCCTTTTCATCATATTATTTGAACACTATTCCATTTCAAAATTCCATGCAATGGATTTAGAAAATGTGATGTTAATAGAACAGGCTGAGTTGAGATGACAGGCAGGGTTAGATATAGGTCAATTTAAAAGACATTTGTGATATTAGAGACCTTAAATAGTGGATCAAATATTTTTTTCCAAAGGCTTTTGCAATAAAAATAAGCATCTAAGTATGTAAATTGTATTTGTAATCTGAATAAATTCATCAACAAAAACCTGCCACAGATTTTTCAATCCAGCCTCTTTTTGGTTGGACATTTCCCACAGCTTTTTTGCAAGTAGAAATTGTCTATGAATATCTGCTTGGGGAAAAAAAAACCCATATGATCTGAAACCCCATTAGAAATTTTAAGATTTAGAGAATAGCACTTAGAGCTAATAAATATATTCTTATAATTTTTATTTTATCATTTTGTGATTGTATTCTCTTTCTGCCTTCCTTATATTTTTATATAGCCATACCTTAGAAAATGGCCATTAAATATCTTCCAAAACTTCCAGAATTCAAATCTCAGATACAGATAGGCAGTAAAGACATTTGAGAGAAGAAAGCCATGCATTTTCCATATCAGCAAATGAGAGATATATCTCTAGCATCATCTATACCTCCAACCTGTGCTTCATAGTGGACAACTTGTGCTCACCAAGCACACCATGATGATTGCCTCCTCTGTGCTTGGGAATATCCTCCTACTTCACAGTCTACCTGATAAATGTCTGCAGCAGATGGCTTAGTATGACATGCACTACTTTTTAAAAGGAGATAAGCTTAAACATACTTTGTTTTCAATTTCTGTTCTCATATTTTGTTTTCAATTTCATATTTTTCAATTTTTTATCATATTTTGTTTTCATTTTTTTAAGTTCTCATTTACAGGTTAACACCTGATTTTCTTTTCTTTATCCTCTAAAGTGACACAATCATAAACTTTAAGAAATATCTAAAGAATAACTATTCATATTTTAAGACTTTTTTAAAGTGCTACAAACTTTACAAAGATATCATGATGCCATGTTACAAATTTCAAGATGAAAACAATCTCATTTTTGCTGTACAAGTATTGTACCTACAATAACCTCTTAATCAGAGGATTTATAATATTTCATTAAGCTATTAATTCCCACTATAATTTGAATACTGAAAGATCCTTGAAGGTAGGTACCTACCTCTGTTCCCATGGCCCACAACATTGTTGACATCATTAATTTTTTGTGAAAGAATGGGAATGAAGAGGAGAGAGAATACGAATATAGAGAGATAGTGGAAAATGAATTATTTTATTCTGTATCCTATATTCTGGCCACGTATGAGCAGAGTTGGCCTAGAATCACATCAGCCTTGAGTGAATATGGAAGACTGCATCTGTCAGAATATCCCAGAAAAAAATGGCATGATGAATACTGGATGGTTTCTAGGGTCACTCAGAATTGTGCTCATTCTGGGTTAGTTTATGGTTTATTTTCAACTTGGATTACTGTGCCTTGTCTGAACACCTTCCAGTGACAGAAATTTCCAAATAAATGTCTTATTTCAGGTAAACTCTTAAGGAAAAAAGTTATCTTATTCACTTAATACATAACAATTGAGTACCTACTATGCGTGAGACACTGTGGTAGAGGCTAGACATAACAAAAGTAAATGAGTCCAAGATCCCTCAAACTGTTAGGTGTGGCCTAAAATTGTTTGTTTGATGAGCATATTGAGAAAGTAAGGAAAGAGCCATCATTTCATACTCCCTGTGAGCTTAGCCTCAAGAGCTCCTCTGAGAAAACTGATGCACTTAGCCAGACAGCTGACCTACCAGAAAGCGTGGGGTATTTAGAAATGGTGTTCAGCATCAGTGATTTCTCAAAAAAAAGACACAATTATTTTGTATCTTGAAGCTTTACAGAAGTTGTTTATCAGTTCCAAGAGCCTTTTCGAGGAGTCTTTAGAGTTTCTAGGTAGGTAGGTATGGAATCATATTGTCTGCAAAGAGAGACGGTTTGACTTCTTTTCCTATTTGGATGCCTTTTATTTCTTTCTTTTGTCTGATTGTTCTAACCAGGAATTCTAATACTGTGTTGAATAGGAGTGGGCATCCTTGTCTTGTTCCAGTTCTCAAGGGGAATGCTTCTAGTTTTTTCCAATTCAGTATAATATTGGCTGTGGATTTGTCATAGATGGTTCTTACTATCTTGAAGTATGTTCCTTTGATGCCTAGATTCTTCAAGGCTTTTATCATGAAGGGATGTTGGATTTATCAAAAGCTGTTTACATGAATATTGAGATGATTATGTGGTTTTTGCTTTTAATTCTGTTTATGTGGTGAATCACATTTAATGATTTGTGTATGTTAAACCAACCTTGTATCCCAGGAGTGAAGCCTACCTGATCATGGTGAATGAGCTTTTTGATATGCTGTTAGATTTGGTTTTCTAGTATTTTGCTGAAGATTTTATGTGTATATGTTCATCAATGATATCGGCTTGTAGTTTTCTTTTTTATTTGTGTCTTTGCTAGGTTTTGGTATCAGGGTGACGCTGGCTTCATAGAATGAGTTTGGGAGGAGTCCCTCCTCCTTAATTTTTTGGAATAGTTTTAGTAGAGTTTGGAATAGTTTTAGTAGAGTTTAGTACCAGTTGTTCTTTGTATATCTGGTAGAATTTATGACTCCATCCGGTCCAGGGCTTTTTTTGGTTAGTAGATTTTTAATTTCCGACTCAATTTCAGAACTCAATATCGGTCTGTTCAGGGTTTCAATTCCTTCCTGATTCAATCTGGGGAGATTGTGTGTTTCCAGGAATTTTCCATGTCCTCTAGATTTTCTAGTTTGTGTGCATAGAGGTGTTCATAATAGTCTCTGAGGATCTTTTATATTTCTGTGAGATTAGTTGTAGTGTCACCTATATGCTTTGGCTGTGTTCTCACCAAAATCTCATCTTGAACTGTAGTTTCCATAATCCCCATGTGTTATGGGAGGGACCCAGTGGGAGGTAATTGAATCATGAGGGTGGTTACCTCCATGCTGTTCCTGTGATAGTAAGTGAGTTCTAACAAGATCTGATGGTTTTATAAAAGGCTTTCCCCTTCCTCTTTGCTGTCACCATGGGAAGGGGCATGTTTTCTTCCCCTTCCACCATGATTATAAGTTTCCTGAGGCCTCCCCAGCCTTGCAGAACTGTAAGTCAATTAAACCTCTTTCCTTTATAAATTACCCTGTCTTGGGTATGTCCTTATTAGCAGTGTGAAAATGGAATAATACAGTAAACTGGGGTGCTGCTGTAAGTATACCCAAAATACCAGTAGAGTGGGGTGTTGCTATAAGTATACCCAAAAATGTGGAAGAGACTTTGGAACTGGTAACAGGCAGAGGTTGGCAGAGGTTGGAACAGTTTGGAGGGCTCAGAAAAAGAGAGGAAAATGTGAGAAAGTTTGGAACTTCCTAGAGAATTGTTGAATGGCTTTGACCAAAATGCTGATAGTAAAGTGGACAATAAAGTTCAGCCTGAGGTTGTCTCAAATGGAGATGAGGAACTTGTTGGGAACTGAAGCAAAAGTGACTCTTATTATGCTTAACAAAGAGATTGGCAGCATTTTGCCCCTGCCCTGGAGATCTGTGGAGCTTTCAACTTGAGAGAGATGATTTAGGATATCTGGAAGAAGAAATTTCTAAGTGGCAAAGGATTCAAGAGGAAGCAGAGAATGAAAGTTTGGAAAATTTGCCACCTGATGATGCAATAGAAAAGAGAAACCCATTTTCTGGTGATAAATTGAAGCCTGCTGCAGAAATTTGCATAAGTAACAAGGAGCTGAATGTTAATCACCAAGACAATGGGGAAAATGTCTCCAGGGCATGTCAGAGAGCTTTGCAGCAGCCCCACTCATCACAGGCCTGAATGTCCATGAGGAAAAAATGGTTTCCTGGGCTAGGCCCAGGGCCCCACTTCTCTCTGAAGCCTAGAAACTTGGTGCCCTGTATCCCAGCTGCTCCAGCCATGGCTAAAAGAGGCCAAGGTAAAGCTCAGGTCATGGCTTCAGAGGGTACAAGCCCCAAACCTTGGCAACTTCCATGTGGTGTTGAGCCTGCAGGTACAGAGAAGTCAATAATTGAGATTTGGGAACTTCCACCTAGATTTCAGAGGATGTATGGAAATGCCTGGATGTCCAGGCAGAAGTTTGCTGCAGTGGAAGAGCCCTCATGGAGAACCTCTGCTAGGGAAGTGTGGAAGGAAAATGTGGGGTTGGAGCCCCCACACAGCAACCCCACTGGGGCACTGCCTAGTGGAGCTTTAAAAAGAGGGCCACTGTCCTCCAGACCCCAGAATGGTAGATCCACTGACAGCTTGCACTGTGAGCCTGGAAAAGCCACAGACACTCAATGCCAGCTCCTAAAACCAGCTAAGAGTTGGGGGTTTTACCCTGCAAAGCCACAGGGGAAGAGCTGCCCAAGGCCATGGGAAACTACTTCTTGCATCAGTATGACCTGGATGTGAGACATGGAGTCAAAGGAGATCATTTTGGAACTTTAAGGTTTAATGGCTGCCATATTGGATTTTGGACTTGCACAGAGCCCCATAGCCCCTTTGGTTTGGCCAATTTGTCCCATTTGGAATGGATGTATTTATCCAATGCCTTTACCCCCATTGTATCTAGGAAGTAAGTAACTTGTTTTTTATTTTACAGGCATATAGGTGGAAGGGACTTGCCTTGTCTCAGATGAGACTTTGGACTTTTGGGTTAATGCTGAAATGAGTTAAGACTTTGGTGGATGGTTGGAAGGGCATGATTGTGTTTTAATTGTGAGGACATGAGATTTGGGAGGGGCCAGGGGTGGACTTATATGGTTTGGCTGTGTCCCCACCCAAATCTCATCTTGAACTGTAGTTTCCATAATCCCCATGGGTCATGGGATGAACCTGGTGGTAGGTGATTAAATCATGGAGCAGTTACCTCCATGCTGTTCTCATGATAATGAGTGAGTTCTCACAAGATCTGATCATTTTATAAGGGGCTTTTCCCCTCCTTTGCTCTGCACTTCTCCTTGCTGCCTCCATGTGAAGAAGGAAATGTTTGCTTCCCCTTCCACCATGATTGTAACTTTCCTGAGTCCTCCCCAGCCCTGAGGAACTGTGAGTCAATAAACTTCTTTCCTTTATAAATTACCCAGTCTCAAGTATGTCTTTATTAGCAGCATGAGAACAGACTATGCAGTCACCTTTATCATTTCTGACTGTGCTTGTTTGGAACCTCTTTCTTTTCTTTTTTTTCTTCTTTGTTAATCTAGCTAGCAGTCTATTGATCTTGTTTATCTTTTCCAAAGACTAACTTTTGGTTTCATTGATTCTTTGTATGAAATATTGGATCTCAATTTTGTTCAGTTCTGTTCTGATTTTCATTATTTCCTTTCTTCTGCTAGCTTTGGCATTAGTTTGTTCTTGTTTTTCTAGTTCTTCTAGGTGTTATGCTAAATCATTAATTTGAGATCTTTCTAACTTTTTGAGGTAGGCGTTTAGCATTATAATCCTTTCTCTTATCACTGCATTTGCTGCATTCCAGGGATTTTGGTATGACGTATCTCTGTTTTCATTTATTTAAAATAATTTTTTATTTCTGCCTTAATTTCATTCTTTACCCAAAAGTCATTCATTAGCAAGTTGTTTAATTTCCATATAATTTCCCATATAATTGTGTGGTTTTGAGAGATCTTCTTGGTATTGATTTCTAGTTTTATTCCAATGTGGTCCAACATTATGCTTGGTATAATTTCAATTTTCTGAATTTATTGAGACTTGCTTTATGGCCACATTTTTGAGCATGAGGGCAATCTCGGAGTATGTGTTGTGTGCAGATGAGAATGTATATTCTGTGGTTGATGAGTGGAGTAATCTATTGTCTGTTACTTGTTTAGTAATCTAAATGTCTATTAGGTTCAATTGGTCAAGTGTCGAGTGTAAGCCCAAAACTTTTCTGTTATTTTTCTCTCTTGATGGTCTGTCTAATGTTGTCAGTGGGGTCTTTAAGTCCCCCACTACTACTGTGTGGCTGTATAAGTCTTTTTGTATATCTATAAGTACTGGTTTTATGAATCTGGGTGCTTCAGTGTTGGGTGCATATGTATTTAGGTTACGTATTCTTGTTGAATTGAACCCTTTATCATTAGGTAATGCCCTATTTGTCGTTTTTATTTTACTATTTTTATTTAAATCCTGTTTTATCTAAGAACAGTAACTCCTGCTCTTTTTTGTTTTCCACTTGCATGGTAGATCTTTCTCCAACCCTTTACTTTGAGCCTATGGGTGTTTTTATGTGTAATATGGGTCTCTTGAGGACAGTGGACAGATGGACCTTGTTTTCCTTTATTCAACTTGCCACTCTATGCCTTGTAAGGAGAGAATTTAGACAATTTACATTCAACAATAATACTGATATATAAAATTTTGATCCTATATCAAATGTTAACTTGTTGCTTTGTAGTTTCTATTGTGCAGTTGCTTGATAGGGCCTGTAGGCTATGTACTTAAGTGTGTTTTTGTGGTAGGATTTCAGTGCACCAACAATATTCAAGCTGAGAGACAAATCAAGAATGCAATCCCATTTATGATAACCATAAATAAATCTAGGAATACATCTAGCTAAGGAGGTGAAGGAACTCTACAAGTGTCAGGCCTCTGAGCCCAAGCTAAGCCATCATATCCCCTGTGACCTGCACTATACATCCAGATGGCCTGAAGTAACTGAAGAATCACAAAAGAGGTGATATTTAAATGGCCTGTTCCTGCCTTAACTGATGACATTCCACCACAAAGTAAGTGAAAATGGCCAGTCCTTGCCTTAACTGATGACATTACCTTGTGAAATTCCTTCTCCTGGCTCATAATGGCTCAAAAAGCTCCCCCACTGAGCACCTTGTGACCCCCACTCCTGCCTGCCAGAGAACAACCCCCCTTTTTCCTTCACCCACCCAAATCTTATAAAATGGCCCCACCCCTATCTCCCTTTGCTGACTCTCTTTTCGGACTCAGCCCGCCTGCACCCAGGAGATTAAAAGCTTTATTGCTCACACAAAGCCTGTTTGGTGGTCTCTTCACACAGACGCAAGTGAAATTTGGTGCCGTGACTCAGATCAGGGGACCTCCCTTGGGAGATCAATCTCCTGTCCTCCTGCTCTTTGCTCCATGAGAAAGATCCACCTACGACCTCAGGTCCTCAGATCAACCAGCCCAAGGAACATCACACCAATTTTAAATCAGGTAAGCGGCCTCTTTTTACTCTCTTCTCCAACTTCTCTCACTATCCCTCAACCTCTTTCTCCTTTCAATCTTGGTGCCACTCTTCAATTTCTCCCTTCTCTTAATTTCAGTTCCTTTCCTTTTCTGGTAGAGACAAAGGAGACGCATTTTATCCATGAACCCAAAACTCCGGCCCTCACGGACTCAGGAAGACAGACTTCCCTTGGTGTTTAATCACCGCGGGGATGCCTGCCTGATTATTCACCCACGTTTCAGAGGTGTCTGACCACGTGGGGATGCCTGCCTTGCTCCTTCACCCTTAGCAGCAAGTACTGCTTTTCTAGGGGGCAAGAACCCCCCAACCCCCTCTCTCCATGTCTCTACCCCTTTTCTGCTTTTCTGGAGGGCAAGAACCCCCCCATCCCTTCTCTCCATGTCTCTACCCTTTCTCCACTTTCCTGGGGGGCAAGCACCCCCCACCCCTTCTCTCTGTGTCTCTACTCTCTCTTTTTTCTGGGCTTGCCTCCTTCACTATGGGCAGACTTCCACCCTCCATTCCTCCTTCTTCTCCCTTAGCCTGTGCTGTCAAGAACTTAAAACCTCTTCAACTCACACCTGACCTAAACCTAAATGCCTTATTTTCTTCTGCAATGCTGCTTGACCCCAATACAAACTCAACAGTGGTTCCAAATAGCCAGAAAATGGCACTTTTGATTTTTCCATCCTACAAGATCTAAATAATTCTTGTCATAAAATAGGCAAACAGTCTGAGGTGCCTGACATCCAGGCATTCTTTTACACATTGTTCCCTCCCTAGTCTGTTCCCAATGCAACTCATCCCAAATCATCCTTCTTTCCCTCTTGCCTGTCCCCTCAGTCCCAACCCCAAGCTTCACTGAGTCTTTCTAATCTTCTTTTTCTACAGACCCATCTGACCTCTCTCCTCCTCCCCAGACTGCTCCTTACCAGGCCGAGCTAGGTCCCAATTCTTCCTCAGCCTCCGCTCCTCCACCCTATAATCTTTTTATTGTCTCCCCTCCTCACACCTGGTCTGGCTTACAGATTCATTCCACGACTAGCCCTCCCCCACCTGCCCAGCAATTTCCTCTTAAAAAGGTGGCTGGAGCTAAAGGCATAGTCAAGGTTAATGCTCCTTTTTCTTTATCTGTCCTCTCCCAAATCAGTTAGCATTTAGGCTCTTTCATCAAATATAAAAACCTAGCCCAGTTCATGGCTCGTTTGGCAGCCCAGTTCATGGCTCGTTTGGAGACACTTTACAGCCCTAGACCCTGAAAAGTCAGAAGGCCATCTTATTCTCAATATGCATTTTATTTTACTACCCAATCCACTCCCAACGTTAAATAAAGCTCCAAAAATTAAATTCCATCCCTCAAACCCCACAACAGGACTTAATTAACCTCACCTTCAAGGTGTACAATAATAGAGTAGAGGCAGCCAAGTAGCAATATATTTCTGAGTTGCAATTCCTTGCCTCCACTGTGAGACAAACCCCAGCCACATCTCCAGCACACAAGAACTCCACACGCCTGAACCACAGCTGCCAGGGGTTCATCCAGAACCTCCTCCCCAAGGAGCTTGCTACAAGTGCCAGAAATCTGGCCACTGGGCTTAGGAATGCCCACAGCCAGGAATTCCTCCTAAGCTGTGTCCCATCTGTGCAGGACCCCACTGAAAAATCGGACTGTTCAACTTACCTTGCAGCCACTCCCAGAGCCCCTGGAACTCTGGCCCAAGGCTCTCTGACTCCTTTCCAGAGCTTCTCAGCTTAGCAGCTGCAGACCGACACTGCCCGATTGCCTTGGAAGCCTACAGGACCATCACAGATGCTCTGAGTAACTCTCACAGTGGAGGGTAAGTCCGTCCCCTTCTTAACCAACATGGAGGCTACCCACTCCACATTACCTTCTTTTCAAGGGCCTGTTTCCCTTGCCTCCATAACTGTTGTGGGTATTGACGGCCAAGCTTCTAACCTCTTAAAACTCCCCAACTCTGGTGCCAACTTAGACAATACTCTTTTAAGCACTCCTTTTAGTTATCCCCACCTGCCCAGTTCCCTTATTAGGCCGAGACACTTTAACTAAATTATCTGCTTCCCTGACTATTCCTGGGCTATAGCCACACCTCATTGCTGCCTTTTCCTCCAGTTCAAAGCCTCCTTCACATCCTCCTGTTGTATCTCCCCACCTTAGCCCACAAGTATAAGATACCTCTACTCCCTCCTTGGTGACCAATCATGCACCCCTTACCATCTCATTAAAACCTAATCACCCTTACCCTGCTCAATGCCAATATCCCATCCCGCAGCAGGCTTTAAAAAGATTAAAGCCTGTTATCACTCGCCTGCTGCAGCATGGCCTTTTAAAGCCTATAAACTCTCCTTACAATTCCCCCATTTTACCTGTTCTAAAACCAGACGAGCCTTATAGGTTAGTTCAGGATCTGCACCTTATCAACCAAATTGTTTTGCCTATCCACCCTGTGGTGCCAAACCTATATACTCTCCTATCCTCAATACCTCCCTCTACAACCCATTATTCTGTTCTAGATCTCAAACATGCTTTCTTTACTATTCCTTTGCACCCTTCATCCCAGCCTCTCTTCACTTTCACTTAGACCGCCCCTGACACCCATCAAGCTCAGCAAATTACCTGGGCTGTACTGCTGCAAGGCCTTGCAGACAGCCCCCATTACTTCAGTCAAGCCCAAATTTCTTCCTCATCTGTTATCTATCTCAGCGTAATTCTCATAAAAACACACGTGCTCTCCCTGCTGATCGTGTCCAACTGATCTCTCAAACCCCAACACCTACAAAACAACAACTCCTTTCCTTCCTAGGCATGATTAGATACTTTCGACTTTAGATACCTGGTTTTGCCATCCTAACAAAACCATTACATAAACTCACAAAAGGAAACCTAGCTGACCCCATAGACCCTAAATCCTTTCCCCACTCCTCTTTCTGTTCCTTGAAGACAGCTTTAGAGACCGCACCCACCGTAACTCTCCCTGACTCATCCCAACCCTTTTCATTACCCACAGCTGAAATGCAGGGCTGTGCAGTTGGAATTCTTACACAAGAACCGGGACCGTGCCCTGTAGCCTTTTTATCCAAACAACTTGACCTTACTGTTTTGCCTAGCCCTCAAGTCTGCATGTGGCGGCCGCTGCTGCCCTAATACTTTTAGAAGCCCTTAAAATCACAAACTATGCTCAACTCACTCTCTACAGTTCTCATAACTTCCAAAATCTATTTTCTTCCTCACACCTGACACATATACTGTCTCCTGGCTCCTTCAGCTGTACTCACTCTTTGTTGAGTCTCCCACAATTACCATTGTTCCTGGCCTGGACTTCAATCCGGCCTCCACATTATTCCTGATACCACACCTGACCGGCATGACTGTATCTCTCTGATCGACCTGACATTCACCCCATTTCCCCATATTTCCTTCTTTCCTGTTCCTTACCCTGATCACACTTGGTTTATTGATGGCAGTTCCACCAGGCCTAATTGCCACACACCAGCAAAGGTGGACTATGCTATAGTACAAGCACTAGCCTGCCTCTTAGAACCTCTCATTTCCTTTCCATCGTGGAAATCTGTCCTCAAAGAAATAACTTCTCAGTGTTCCATCTGCTATTCTACTACCCCTCAGGGATTATTCAGGCCCCTTCCCTTCCCTACACATCAAGCTCAGGGGTTTGCCCCTGCCCAGGACTGGCAAATTGACTTTACTCAACATGCCCTGAGTCAGGAAACTAAAATACCTCTTGGTCTAGGTAGACACTTTCACTGGATAGGTAGAGGTCTTTCCCACAGGGTCTGAGAAGGCCACCACGGTCATTTCTTCCCTTCTGTCAGACATAATTCCTCAGTTTGGCCTTCCCACCTCTATACAGTCCTATAACAGACTGGCCTTTATTAGTCAAATCACCCAAGTAGTTTCTCAGGCTCTTAGTATTCAGTGAACTAATGGTCTTTTAAAAACACACCTCACCAAGCTCAGCCACCAACTTAAAAAGGACTGGACAATACTTTTACCACTTGCCCTTCTCAGAATTCAGGCCTGTCCTCAGAATGCTACAAGGTACAGCCCATTTGAGCTCCTGTATAGATGCTCCTTTTTATTAGGCCCCAGTCTCATTCCAGACACCAGATCAGCTTGGACTGCGCCCTCCTACCCCACCACCAAAAAAAAAAAAAAAAAAAAAAAAAAACTTGTCATCCCTACTATCTGCTGTCTAGTCATACTCCTATTTATCGTTCTCAACTACTCATTAATGCCCTGCTCTTGTTTACACTGCTGGTTTACACTGTTTCTCCAAGCCATCACAGCTGATATCTCTTGGTGCTAACCCCAAACTGCTACTCTTAAATCCCTCTTAAAGTAAATAAATAATCTTTGCTGGCAGGGCTATGCTGAACCTCCTTAGGCACTCTCTAGTTGGATATCCTGGGTCCTCCCAATTCTTAGTCCTTTAATACCTGTTTTTCTCCTTGTCTTATTCCGTTCTTTTTTCAATTCATACAAAACCGTATCCAGGCCATCACCAAGAATTCTATACGACAAATGTTTCTTCTAACAACCCCACAATATCACCCCTTACCACAAAATCTTCCTTCAGCTTAATCTCTCCCACTCTAGGTTCCCACGCCACCCCTAATCCCACTCGAAGCAGCCCTGAGAAACATCGCCCATTATCTCTCCATACCACCCCCAAAAATTTTTGCCACCCCAACACTTCAACACTATTATGTTTTATTTTTCTTATTAATATAAGAAGACAGGAATGTCAGGCCTCTGAGCCCAAGCTAAGTCATCATATCCCCTGTGACCTGCACTATACATCCAGATGGCCTGAAGTAACTGAAGAATCACAAAAGAAGTGATATTTAAATGGCCTGTTCCTGCCTTAACTGATGATATTCCACCACAAAAGAAGTGAAAATGGCCAGTCCTTGCCTTAACTGATGACATTACCTTGTGAAATTCCTTCTCCTGGCTCTTCCTGGCTCTAAAATCTCCCCCACTGAGCACCTTGTGACCCCTACTCCTGCCTGCCAGAGAACAACCCCCCTTTTTCCTTCACCCACCCAAATCTTATAAAATGGCCCCACCCCTATCTCCCTTTGCTGACTCTCTCTTCGGACTCAGCCCGCCTGCACCCAGGAGATTAAAAGCTTTATTGCTCATGCAAAGCCTGTTTGGTGGTCTCTTCACATGGACATGAGTGAAAACAAGGAGAACTACAAAACACTGCTAACAGAAATCACAGATAACACAAACAAATGGAAAAACATTCCATGCTTATGAATTGAAAGAATCAATATTATTAAAGTGGCCATACTGCCCAAAGCAATCTACAGATTCAATATACTTCCCATCAAACTACCAATGTCATCTTTCACAGAACTAGAAAAAACTTTCCAAAAATTCATATGGAACCACAAAAGAGCCTGAATAGCTGAAGCAATGCTAAGAAAAAAAAAAAAAAAACAAGAGGCATCACATTACCCAACTTCAAACTATACTACAAGGCTACAGTAACCAAAATAGCATGGTACTGGTACAAAAGCAGACCCATAGACCAGCAGAACAGAATAGAGAACCCAGAGATAAAGCTGAACACCTAAAGCCATCTGATCTTGACAAAGTTGACAAAAACAAGTAATGGGGAAAGGACACTATTCAATAAATGGCATAGCTGACTGTCCATATGCAGAAGAATGAAACTGAACCCTTGCCTTTAACCACATACAAAAATTAACTCAAGATGGATTAAAAATTTAAATGTAAGACATCAAACTGTAAGAATCCTAGAAAGAAACCTAGGAAACACCATTCTGGACACCAACTTTGAGAAAGAAATTAAGACCAAGTCCTCAAAAACAATTACAATATAAACCAAAACTGACAAGTCAGACCTAATGAAACTAAAGAGCTTCTGCACAGCAAAAGAAACTCTCAACAGAGTAAAAGACAATCTAGAGAATGGTAGAAGATATTCACAGGCTTCGCATCTGGCAAAGGTCTAGTACCCAGAATCTATACGGAATTTAATTGAATAAGTAGAAAACAAATAACCCCATTAAAAAAATGAGCAAAATACTTGTGGAACCATGTATTTTGTCAAAACAAGACATACAAGCAGCCAGCAAACTTATGAAAATGTGCTCAACATCACTAATCATCAGAGTAATGCAAATCAAAACCATAATGAGATACCATCTCACACCAATCAGAACAGCTATTATTAAAAAGTCAAAAAATAACAGATGCTGGTAAGATTGCAGAGAACAGGGGACACTTATACACTGCTGGTGAGAATGTAAATTAGTTCAACCACTGTGGAAAGCAGTTTGGGGATTTCTCAATGAACTTAAAACAGAACTATCATTTGACCCAGCAATGCCATTACTAGGGGTATATCAAAAAGAAAAAAAAATCATTCTACCAAAAAGACACATGCACTCACATGTTCACCACAATACTATCCACAATAGCAAAAACAGGGGATCAACCTAGGTGCCCATCAATGGTGGACTGGATAAAGAAAATGTGGTACACGTATACCATGGAATACTATGAAGCCATAAAAGGATGAAATCATGTCTTTTGCAGCAAAATGGATGGAGCTGGAGGCCATTATCCTAAGTGAATTAATGCAGCAACAGAAAACCAAATACTACATGTTCTCACTTACAAGAGGGAACTCAACATTGGGTACTCATGGCCATAGAGATGGCAAGAATAGAAACTGGGGACTACCAGAGGGAGGAAGAAGGGGAGCAAGGTTTGAAAAAGTAACTATTAGGTGCTATGCTCAGAACCTGGGTGATGTGAACATTTGTAACACAAACCTCAGCATCTGTCAGTAACCCAGGTAACAAACCTGCACATGCACCCCCTGAATATAAAATAAAAGTTCAAAAAAAAGGAGATGGTCAACCAGTATCTTGGGGAAAAAAAAAAAAAAAAAAAAAAAGCTCAACACCGCTAATCATTAGGGAAATGCAATCCATAATAAAGTGTTATCTCACCCCAGTTAGGATGGCTACTATCAAAAAGACAAAAAATAAATGCTGGTGAGGATGGAGAGAAAGAGGAATGCTTGTACACTGCTGGTGAGACTGTAAATTAGTACACCCATTAAGGAAAACAGTACGGAGTTTCCTCAAAAATCTAACAATAAAATTACCATATGCTCCAGCAATCCCACTACTGGATATGTATCCAAAAGAAAGGAAGTTAGTTTGGGGAGGCCGAGGCGGGCAGATCATGAGGTCAGGAGATCAAGACCACCCTGGCCAACATGATGAAGCCCCATCTCTACTAAGATAGAAAAAAAAATTAGCTGGGTGTGGTGGCACGCACCTGTAATCCCAGCTATTTGGGAGGCTGAGGCAGGAGAATCGCTTGAACCTGGGAGGCAGAGGTTGCAGTGAGTCGAGATCACGCCACTGCACTCCAGCCTAGACTCTGTCAAAAAAAAAAAAAAAAAAGAAAGGAAGGAAGTTAGTACATCCACAAGATATCTACACTCACATGGCTCTTACACCACAATTCACAACAGCTAAAATATGGAATCAACCTATGTGTACAACAGATGAATGAATACAGAAAAGTATTCTACAATGGAATATTATTCAGCCATACAAATAATGAAATCCTGTCATTTGTAACAACATGGATGCCACTAGAGGTGGCACATTAAGTGAAATAAGCCAGGCACAGAAAGACAAGAGAACATTTCATGTTCTTGCTTATATGTGGGGACTAAAAAAAAACGGATCTCACGGAAGGAGAGAGTAGAATGGTGGTCCCCAGAGTCTGGGAAGGGAAGAGGGAAGGGATAAAAATAAGTTGGTTAAGGGTACAAAAATTCAGTTAGATTGAAGGAATACATTCTAGTATTTGACAGAACAACAGGGATATTGTAGTTAACAATAATTTATTGAATATTTCAAAATAGCTGGAGGAGAAGAATTGTAATGCTTCCAACATAAAGAAAAGATGAATGTTTGAGGTAACAGATATCCCAATTATTCTGATTTGATGACTACATGTTTTGTACATGTATCAAAATATCACATGTACCCCCAAAATATGTACAACTATGGTAAATCAATAAAAATACAAAAAAGGAAAGATTGGTCATCACAGAAAAGGAAAGACAATTAACTTTGAATATGTTTCATTTATGTTCAATGTTATCTAGTTAGCCCCTCTCCAAAGAAACAGAACGGGAGCTCAGGTCATTTAAACAAGGGCAAGACTCATGTATTTGTAACTCAATACATCAATACTCAATACATTTGATACTCAATACATCAAAAGTAGTTTATTTGAAAGCTCTGCTTACTGTTAATCTAAGCAACAAAAGTTACCCTTCAACCTTCAATTAACATAAAAAATAAATCTGTGTTTGAATGCCTTTGAATGGATTATAAATCATGCTATATTTTCTCATTAAATACGGTTTTTGGGGCATTACGTACCAGAAAGCAAAAAGCCCCATATTATCATATGCCACTAGGAAAAAAGTTCCCCAATTCACAAAACCTCTTCTAAGACAAAGTCTATATTCAGGAAACCACAAAGAACTTAAAAGTCAGTGCTTTCATTTTTCATCCTTCAGAGTAGCATAGGATTTTCTTCTGAGTGGTGAAGGACTTGCCTATTCCCTAGTTGATATGCTTAGAGAACAATAAAACAGACACACACAAAAATAAGAAAAATACATGTGACAGAATTTAATATTTCAAAAAGTATTACAGTGGTTATCAACACATTGATGGACTTTGCCACGTGTATTTTAACAATGACTACCATTCTCACTTTGAATTACCTTGAATTACCTTTTAATTGCCTGAAGGCTCAGAGCCTTCAGATTGCACTCAGATCCTAAACAGTGAGGAAAACAGAGCCTCGTTTCCTCATTTGTAAAGGGAATGTATTTTTGACACACTTGGGGTTGGGTGCGCAGCCTACCACATCTTCTCAACCCCTCTCCTTCCCCTACCCATGAGTTACCCTTAAAGAACTTTAACTCATGGCCCCATGCCTTGTTCAACCTGATCCACACAGGGCATTTTACTTTCTCTGCTCTCCACTCCCAGCCCATTTATTCCCAGAAACTTTTAATTGGAATACAGAGATTCCAGTAACTAGCTGTAGATGCTAGAAGTAGCAAATACATAAAATAAAATTTCTGTCTGTGATCACATCCCTTAAAAACAGGTAAAAGGATCTTCACCAAATTTAGAGAATATGTTAGAGATGATGAGTCAACATTTATGGAATGTGACATAGCAAAACGAACCTTGTCGAGTCCAGTGTTGCTAACATTTTCACTTAATTTCCCCTTCATTTGTTATCCAGGATTAACTCTCAGCATCTCTATCACTAGACATATTAGTAGCCTATTTCTTATCAAAGCAGAGACAGCTCATCTAACTTCATAACAGAATATCTTGTATTCCATACCAGAGTCACATCTAGACGTATGGATAAATTGGACTAGCTAGTAATTCCATGCACATCTAAACCACTATCTCCAAAATATCCATCCAACAATTATTTATTAAAATAGAGAGAAAGTGTCTTTTTATACTTCTTTCATTGTATTTAAGATAACTAAGATAGTCACATGCACTGCATTTAATGTAATATTCTAACTTAATTTGGAATATTCTTTTCTTTTGTAGTTTTCTTTATTCATAGTTTATATGCATGAATATAGAAGTAACTTATAAGAATATACTACAAAGTTCTGTTCAAAGTACCATTGAAAGCTCTTTTCTAGTGTCTTTTATGTCAGCAAAATGTTTTTACCTTCTCGGTAGTTCTTTCTCTCTTTTTAGTTTCTTTTGCAATATTCTAAATCAGAAAACATCTTGGCAGGTATATTAGAGCATTTAAAGTTTAGGGGTAAAATTTCCAGTTCTCACTAAACAGCACTATCACATGCATTTTTCAATTTGAGCTCTAACTGCTGACTTCAGGCAGCTGTCAACTGGCTGTTCTCAGAGTGATTGTCACCTGTTGGAAAAATTCTCAACAGATATCCATCACAGGTGGCAAGGAATGCTTTGTTTTGTTTTAATTTTCACTCCAAAGTGCACTTCAATTTGGCAGAAGCCAAACTATGAAAGAGGCCAGCTACAAAAGGAGTTATATGTAGAAACCTGAATTAAATGGCACCATGTCTTCAAGGGCTGTAGTTGTTTTAGGGTCCCTTATACATCGATACACCAAATGTCTTCCTACTTGGCCCTGACCATCGGCTCCTTGCCCTTTTCCAACCATAATGGTCCACGGATTTCCATCCTAGCCTGACAGCCCCCTAATGTTTGACTTTCTTGGGAATCTAAACAATGTATTCAGTTCTTGTTTACTGTTCCCATCAGCAATGAAAATACCAAAGCATCAGTGATCAATACAACTGGCACCAGCTTATATTTCCTTACTTAATGGCTGGTAGATTTTGAGGTTGGATCTAGTGGCATGGAAAGTAATGGAAATAAAAATGGACAAAGGAGAAAACATCTATCCCAAAGGAAGGAAGAGAAAGGATTAAATTAAGAAGCCAGGTGAAAATTTATGTGAACCCCTCGGCCCCTCAACCCCCACCTTCCTCAGCAATCTGGCTCATTTTTTGAGTGCCTACCATGTGCCAGGCACTGTGCTTTACCCAAGTAAGAGTACTTTAAAATGCAATGCTATAAATTAGATATTATTAGTCCCTTTTTAAGGATGAGGAAACTAATGTTGAGAGGTTCTTTCTCACAATATCACATTTAACAGGTCTTCAAATCCAGGCATATTAGCTAAAATGTGAGACATCTAAGAATAAGAAAATGAACACTGTATATTCTGATCCAACAGTCTGTAATCTTAAAGTGACCGAGGTAGAGATGATCAGAATCAAAGTTGTAATTAGTTCAGGGGAAATGGGAAGACCTACTTGTCTTATAAAAAAATTTTCTATAGCCAATGATGTCTGAAATTTTGAAGTAAAGTATAATAGAAAGCACAGAAGATTTTTTTTAAGTAAATAAAGTATTGGGAGTAAGGAATAATAATACTAGAAAACATTTATTGAGTACTACCATGCATGAGACACTATTGAAAACATAGTTCCAGGAGTCATTTCATTGTAATCCTAACAACTATGTAACTAAGTTATTATTGTTTTATTCATATAAAGATTATGAAAACTGAGATCTAACAAGATTAAATAACCTTCCCAAGGTCACAGAGTTACTAAGTGTCCAAACCAGGACTCCAACTCAGAACTGTATGCCTCTAGAATCTGTGCTTCAAAGTACTAGGCTAAACTACATCTGTAAGGGAACTGATGATCCTAGCATAGGTGATCAAGTCATCATCTACCTTAGCTGGAATCCAAGCTCTACAGAAGAGGATTCCCCAAGATAAAGTGAACACCTAAGCATCAGATCACTATATATATATATATATATATATATATATATATATATATATATAAATTTAATGAGGCAGCACTAACACTGTAGCTAAGTTCTTTACCTGGATCATCTTATTTCTTGCTCACAACAACCTAAGGGATAGGTACTAATACTAACTTTGTTTCAAAGTTGAGGAAACTGAGACTTAGGAAAATTTGCTATTTTGCAGGACTTAAAACCTAGACCCTAGGAACCATCACTCTTAACCACTATATGCTCCTTCAAGTCATATCTTTATGGGCTGAGATCGAATTCCATCTTTTATTGTACTGACTCCGTAGTACCCTACTACAGTAAAATCTTTTGCTCTTACATCTGGACCAGTCTTGCCTGTTGAGTAGTGGATGGAGTAGCCTCCAGCTCCTCCTAGTGGCTAGAATGGCCACTAACATTTACTGAAGAGCTGAGTATTGTGAATCATTGCAAACCAGGAACCACCAGCTTACGGGTTTGTCCAAAGGCCTGACAGCCATTAAACACCTGCAATCAAATTTATCCCAAACCTCGGAGGCCTCATTAAATGTCTGACATCTGGTATGCACCAGGGTACTTTAGCAACTGGGGAAGAGCAACATGCAGATTAAAATGATAAAATTACCCCCAAATTAGTTCAGCAGATGTGGAGTGGAGACACCAGGAGTTTTGTTTTTCAGTTTCTTCCTTGCATTCCACAACAATAAATATCAATGCTTGTTATCTCAGCTAATTACACAGTTCTTCAGCAGTAAAGAAACTCCATTTTCCTTTCATTTCTGACACATAGCATTTAGATGCATCCCCTCTAATGACCCGCTTCCTTGCCTTTTAAGAATGGAGTACTACTGCATCCAGCTAGTAATTCAAAACTGAAAGCTGCTCCATCCTTCAACACTTATTCTTTTTAGGGTTAATTTTTAAATCATACCCTAATTACAGGAATTTACAGTCTTTAAAAAAGTAGCTATTTTCAGACCTGTTTACTAGACCACAATCTGAAACATCAGTCAAAAACAGCTTGAACTGATTGCATCCTTCTCTGGAACAGAACATCTAGCAGCAGAACATCCTATTGTAGCTGGCCCATCTACCCCATAATTAAGGTTGCATTGCAGCCCTGCTCCAAACTTATTTCTGCAGGAGAACAGCTAAGATCCGTTAGATAAGATGTCAGAATATGTGCTACTGGAATTGCATCCAATCTGTTGGTTAACATTACCAGAGCCAATTTAGTGTTGAATTTAAATCACGGAAATGTTGGTGATATGGCAACATATATTCACAAAAGCTTTAGTAAAGTCAATAATGACTGCCTTGCTCTCTGAGGCTCCACTTGAGAATCCTCTTCATAAGACCCGGTCAAAGCTCAGTGAGGGAAACATATTGCTGTTAAATTAAAAAAAAGACTTACGATGTTCATCAACTCAATATTGCACACTTAAAAGCCATAAAAACCAGCTTTTTGAATCGCAGGGGATTTTTAACCATAACTTCATTTTTTTGCAATTATTCATACAAACAGATGATGTAATGTGCATTTTAAAAACAAGAAATCAACTTTAGGAATTAAGTGGGTCAAGGATAAGAACAGTGTGACTCAAAGAACTCAATGCCTCCTTTCAGATTAAAGTGAGAAACTCTAAAAACGAGAACAATATCAGGGAAAATCTTGATTTTTTTTCTTTCTAAAGCAAGTTTCATGGAAACAAAAAAACAGCAAGTGTTTTCAGAGGCTGCTATGTTTATATTATATAACCATATCTTGCTAATATATCTTTATGTGTTTATCCTTCAAAAGTAAACGAATTAAACAGACCCAAGGAATTCCTCAAATCTGAAACCAAAGAATACAATAGGAGACTAACAAAGATTTGCAGAGAACCTACTATATGCAAAGCACTGTTTTGCTGTGAGCTGCATAGTGATATAGAAAATTTGGCACAAACTGTTTGTCCCCAATGTCTACTTTAAAAAAAGTTCTTTCCTCTAAAACGTGATCCCTTCTGCTGTCCCTTAGCTGACAGCCTCATGCCATCACAAAGCCTTCCAGCCTTAAGATCTAGAGTCCATTTTTGAAGCAGCACAGTGCTACCAAGGAGAGGCAGATAAAACGGATGGACCCCATCTCAGCATGCTAGGCACACAACTCCCCCCTCCCCAGATTTTATGAAATCACCTCAGAAACCCTCACATATAATACTCAGATAAGTTAGTCTTTCCTTTTAGCTCCCTCTCTTGAGAAATGTTTTAAGAACCCAGCCCCATCCAAATGCTCTTTGTTTTCTCCCAAACACAGAACCTGTGAATGAGTGTGATTTTAAGTCAATAGAGACATACATAATTTATAAGAGGGTTTTTTTGAAAAAAATCATGCATTTCCAAACACAGTTGTTAAGGCTATAGCAAGTAATAAAAATGCAGAGAGCATCTTGCAGGAGAGACAGGCTTTGGGAACCCCCCTACTGGCTTAGCCAGAGGAAAACGACCCCATTGGTTCACTTAGCAACAGCTGTGGGATCCAGATTACAAATTCCTCCCAAGGCAGTATGAATATGAGCTTGAAATATTCATCTCTCTTCCCAATACAAACTTGCTGATGCATTGCTGCCTCAATATTTCTATAAACCAAAACACCCCACCCTCAGAGCAGAGCTAGTTGAATCCTAAATTCTTAGGACATAAAGTATGCAATGCTCAGAAGGCACATATGAAAAGATTTTCCTTTGGAATCTCAAAATCAGTTGGCAGTTGGTAGCAAGACCAAACACAGAGATAAAGTCAAAGATCCTATCACTATTTTTGGTTTTTGAATCTCAAAAAGTAAACATATTTGTGGTGGGATTAATAGTTTTCAGTGGGGAGCCATCTCCAGTAAAATGCAGGCACATTATTACACAATTTAGAGAATATCTTATGTGTGTGTGTGTGTGTGTGTGTTTTAAAATAAACAGCACCATCGAATTGGATGAAAACACACAGACTATATAAGAGCCAAATTCACAGTGACTGGAAAATATCAAATATGGGTGAAGGTAAAACTCTTAACTGAAGCAAGAAATCTCCCTGACCCCTTTGTGGGCAGGAACTGGAGTACATGGGCGCTGGACCTAGCTGGGTGCTTCAGTGGCAGCAGGGACGAACTCCACTCACATGAACTCACTGCATTCTACCCCTCACAAGAAGGGGCGCACAGGTGAGCAGGTGCAGGATCCAGGGCAAGCACTTTTGGGTGCCAGCAGGAATGAATTCCGTATTGCCCCCACAGCAGCGTCTAGGGGGATGCCTGCGACTTTTGAAGCCCCAGAAGGAGTGTTACAGAAGGAGTGTTACACTCAGTGCTCGTTTAGCTTGCCATCTGCAGTTGGCTTAAGTGTTAACAGCTCATTGGAGGGTCAGTGTGACAGCCTTTTGCACCTGCACTGGAGTTCTTGTCCAGTGTCCAAGAGGAATGATGTTGCAGGAACAAATTGGAGATGGAAATTTGGCGGGGGGGGAGGCGGTTTATTGCCAATCAAAGTGGCTCTCAGCAGGAAGAGGAGATGAAAAGGGGATGGAGTGGGGAGGTAATCTTCTTCTGGAGTCCAGCCCTACTCAGAGGGACTACTTTCCAAAGCTACACCATCAAGCTATCCCTCTGAAGTCAAGCCTCTTCTCTCTGACATCCAACCATAGTCTCTGATATTCAATTGCTTCCCCTCTCCTCCTCTTTCTGCTGGAGAGCCTGGGGTTTTTAATGGGCACAGGTTAGGGGACAGGGCGGGCCACGGGTGGTTTTGGAAAAGGCATTATTGAAGCAGGAAAGCAGGAATGTATGTTCTCATTTTGGGCCGCGGTTCCAAGCTTGAGGGTGGGGCCCTCACTGAGGACCCGCTCTCTTCTGCCAAGAATTTCCCTGCCTCCTGTTCCTATCAGAACTACTGGCCTCACCTGAGATTATGATGAAAGTGAAGTGTGAGTCTGATAACAGTCCACATTTTTATTCTAATTTCAGTTCAAGTATTGGTTATAATCCATTTTCCTGATATTACATTGAGTGTCAGAAATACAAGGATGAAAGACAAATGTCCTGCCCTCAGGACATAGTCTAATGGGAGACTCCCATAGTTTGATGGGAGAGACATATTAGGTTGGTGCAAAAGTATTGCAAAAAGTAAAACCAATTACTTTTGCACCAACTTAACACATGTAAATATGCAACCACCCAAAGCATAATTTATGCCATAACGGTATCTTGGTATGTTGCATTGTAAGTGCTCAGTAGATAATAATGAATACTTATGCTAGAAAGAGACATTTTTAAGTTACAGATATGCTTAAGAAACTAATTCCAACTCAGAGAAACTTTCCCAAGAAAGCAGCTTTATTCAAAAGACGAATACTGTAATATTATTTATAATAGTGGACCATTTAAAACTATGTAAACATACAGCAACAGGAGATTGGTAATAAATTATGGTATGTCTAAATGATTGAATTTATAATGGCTATTAAAATCAATATTTAGTACAAAAATTTATTCTTTAATATCAAGTGAAAAAAGCAAGATACACAGTTTTACATAGTATTATTATAACATGTACTTACATACAAAAATGTAGGTAAGTTATGGCAAATATTAATAATAGTTATAACTATATAATAGACCTATAAATATATTTTTTCTTTTTCAGTATTTTTTTTTAAATTTTACTTTAAGTTCCAGGATACATGTGCAGAACGTGCAGGTTTGTTACATAGGTATATGTGTGCCATGGTGGTTTGCTACACCTATTGACCTGTCCTCTATGTTCCCTTTCTTCACCCTCCACCCACCAACAGGCCCTGGTGTGTGTTGTTCCCCACCCTGTGTCCACATGTTCTCACTGTTCATCTCCCACTTATGAGTGAGAACATGCGGTATTTGGTTTTCTGTTCCTGTGTTAGTTTGTTGAGGATGATGGCTTCCAGCTTCATCCATGTCCCTGCAAAGGACATGATCTCATTCCTTTTTATGGCTGCACAGTATTCCGTAATGTTTATGTACCACATTTTCTTTATCCAGTCTGTCATTGATGGGCATTTGGGTTGGTTCCATGTCTTTGCTATTTGAATAGTGCTGCAATAAACACATGTGTGCATGTGTCTTCATTGTAGAATGAATTATATTCCTTTGGGTATATACTCAGTAATGGGATTGCTGGGTCAAATGATATTTTTGGTTCTAGATCCTTGAGGAATCACCATACCGTCTTCTACAATGGTTGAACTAATTTACATTCCCACCAACAGTGTAAAAGCGTTCCTATTTATCCACAGCCTCATCAGCATCTATTGTTTCTTGACTTTTTAATAATCACCATCTGACTGGCAAGAGATGGTATCTCAGTGTGGTTTTGAGTTGCATTTCTCTAATAATCAGAGATGTTGAGTTTTTTTCATATGTTTCTTGGCCACATAAATGTCTTATTTTGAGAAGTGTCTGTTTGTATCCTTTGCCCACTTTTTCATTTTTTTTTTTTTTTGTAAATTTGTTTAAGTTCCTTGTAAGTACTGGATATTCAACATTTGTCAGATGGGTAGATTGCAAAAATTTTCTTCCATTATGTAGGTTGACTGTTCACTCTGATAATATTTTCTTTTGCTATACAGAAGCTTTTTAGTTTAATTATATCTCGTTTGTCAATTTCAGCTTTTGTCGCAATTGCTTTTGGCGTTTTCGTCATGAACTTTTGTCCATGCCTTGTCCTGAATGGTATTGCCTAGATTTTCTTCTAGGGTTTTTATGGTTTTGGGTGTTACATTTAAGTCTTTAATTCATCTTGAGTTAATTTTTGTATAAGGCATAAAGAAGGGGTCCAGTTTCAGTTTTCTGCATATGGCTAGCCAGTTTTCCCAGCACCATTTACTGAATAGGAAATCCTTTCCCCATTGCTTGTTTTTGTCAGGTTTGTCGAGGATCAGATGGTAGTAGATGTGTGGTGTTATTTCTGAGGTCTCTATTCTGTTCCCTTGGTCTGTATGTCTGTTTTGGTACCAGTAGTATGCTGTTTGGGTTACTGTAGACTTGTAGTATAGTTTGAAGTCAGGTAGTGTGATGCCTCCAGCTTTGTCTTTTTGCTTAGGATTTTCTTGGCTATACGAGGTTTTCTTTCATTCCATATGAAATTTGAAGTAGATTTCTAATTCTGTGAAGAAAGTCATTGGTAGCTTGATGGGAATAGCATTGAATCTATAAATTACTTTGGTCAGTATGGCCATTTTCATGATATTGATTCTTCCTATCCGTGAGGATGAAATATTTTTCCACTTGCTTGTGTCCTCTCTTATTTCCTTGAGCAGTGGTTTGTATTTCTCCTTGAAGAGGTCATTCGCATCTCTAGTTAGCTGTATTCCTAGGCATTTTATTCTCTTTGTAGCAATTGTGAATGGGAGTTCATTCATGATTTCACTCTCTGCTTGTCTATTGTTGGCATAAAGGAATGCTTGTGATTTTTGCACATTCATTTTGTATCCTGAGACTTTGCTGAAGTTGCTTATCAGTTGAAGGAGTTTTTGGGCTGAGATGATGGGGTTTTCTAAATATACAATCATGTCGTCTGCAAACAGAGACAATTTGACTTTCTCTCTTCCTATTTGAATATGTTTATTTCTTTCTCTTGCCTGATAGCCCTGGCCAGAACTTCCAATACTATGTTGAATAGGAGTGGTGAGAGGAGGCATCCTTTTCTTGTACCAGTTTTCAAAGGGAATGCTTTCAGCTTTTGCCCATTCAGTATGATATTGGCTGTGGGTTTGTCATAAATAGCTCTTATTATTTTGAGATATGTTCCATCAGTACCTAGTTTATTGAGAGTTTTTACCGTGCAAGGATGTGGAACTTTATCAAAGGCCTTTTCTCCATCTATGAGATAGTCATGTAATTTTTGCCTAGTTCTGTTTATGTGATGGATTACATTTAATGATTTGCATATGTTGAGCCAGCCTTGCCTCCCAGGGATGAAGCTGCCTTGATCGTGGTGGATAAGTTTTTTGATGTTCTGCTGGATATGGTTTGCCAGTATTTTTTTTTAGGATTTTCACACTGATGTTCATCAGGGATATTGGTCTGAAGTTTTCTTTTTTGTGTGTGTCTCTTTCCAGTTTTGGTATCAGGATGATGCAGCTCTCATAAAATTAGTTAGGGAGGAGTCCCTTCTTTTCAATTGTTTGGAATATTTTCTGAAGGAATGATACCAGCTCTTCTTTATATTTCTGGTAGAATTCAGCTGTGAATCCTTCTGGTCCTGGGGTTTTTATGGTTGGTAGGCTATTAATTGCAGCCCCAATTTAAGAACTTGTTATTGGTCTACTCAGGGATTCGACTTCTTCCTGGTTTAGTCTTGGGAGAGTGTATGTTTCCAGGAATTTATCCATTTCTTCTAGATTTTCTAGTTTATTTGCACAGAGGTGTTTATGGTATTCTCTGATGGTAGTTTGTATTTCTGTGGGGTCCGTGGTGATATCTCATTTATTATTTTTTGTTGTGTCTATCTGATTCTTCCCTCTTTTCTTCTTTATTAGTCTAGCTAGTGGTCTATTTTGTTAATTTTTTTCAAAAAACCAGCCCCTGAATTCATTGATTTTTTAAAGAGTTTTTCATGGCTCTATCTCCTTCAATTCTTCTCTGACCTTAATTATTTCTTATCTTCTCCTAGCTTTTAGATTAGTTTGTTCTTGCCTTTCTAGCTCTTTTAATTGTGACGTTAGGGTGTCAATTTGAGATCTTTCAAGCTTTCTGATGTGGGCCTTAGTGCTATAAATTTCCCTCTTAACACTGCTTTAGCTGTGTCCCAGAGATTCTGGTACATTGTCTCTTTGTTCTCGTTGGTGTCAAAGAACTTCTTGATTTCTGCCCTAATTTCATTATTTACCCAGGTGTCATTCAGGAGCAGGTTGTTCAATTTCCATGTAATTGTGTGGTTTTTAGTTAGTTTCTTAATCCTGAGTTCTAATTTGAGCACACTGTGGCCTGAGAGGCTGTTATGATTTCAGTTCTTTTGCATTTGCTGAGGAGTGTTTTACTTCCACTTACGTGGTCAATTTTAGAATAAGTGCCATGTGGCACTGAGAAGAATGTATAGTCTGTTGATTTGGAGTAGAGAGTTCTGTAGACGTCTACTAGGTCCACTTGATCCAGAGCTGAGTCCAAGTCCTGAATATCCTTGTTAATTTTCAGTCTCATTGACCTGACAGTGGGGTGTTAAAGTCTAGGTATGGGTGTCTAGGTCTCTTTGTAGGTCTCTAAGAACTTGTTTTATGAATCTGGGTGCTCCTGTACTGGGTGCATATATATTTCAAATAGTTAGCTCTACTTGTTGAACTGTTCCCTTCACTATCATGTAATGTCCTTCTTTGTCTATTTTGATCTTTGTTGGTTTAAAGTCTGTTTTGTCAGAGACTAGGATTGCAACCCCTGCTTTTTTTTTTTTTTGCTTTCCATTTGCTTGGCAATTTTCCTCCATCCCTTTATTTTGAGTCTTTTTGTGTCTTTGCACATAAGGTGGGTCTCCTGAATACAGGACACCAGTGGGTCTTGACTCCTTATCCAGTTTGCCAGTCGGTGTCTTTTAATTGGGGCATTTAGCCCATTTACCTTTTTAGTATTGTTATGTGTGAATTTGATCCTGTCATCATGATGCTATTTGGTTATTTTGCACGCTAGTTGATGCAGTTTCTTCATAGTGTCATTGGTCTTTATATGTTGGTGTGTTTTTGCAGTGGCTGATGCCAGTTTTTCCTTTCGATATTTAGTCTTTTCTTTTCTGTTCTTTTCTTTTTTCTTCTTTTCTTTTCTTTGGAGACAGAATTTTCACTCTTGTCACCCAAGCCAGAGTGCAATGGTGTGATCTCAGCTCACTGCAACCTCTGCCTCCCGGGTTCAAGTGATTCTCCTGCCTCAACCTCCCGAGTAGCTGGGATTACAGGGGCCCGCCACCACACCCAGCTAATTTTCATATTTTTAGTGGAGACAAAGTATCACCATTTTGGCCAGGCTGATCTTGAACTCCTTATCTCAGGTGATGCACCCACCTTGGCCTCCCAAAGTGCTGAGATTACAGGTGTGAGCCACCACACCTGGCTTTAGTGCTTCTTTCAGGAGTTCTTGCAGGGCAGGCCTGGTGGTAATGAAATCCTTCAGCATTTGCTTTTCTGGAAAAGATTTTATTTCTCCTTCACTTGTGAAGCCTAGTTTGTCTGGATATAAAAATTCTGGGTTGAAAATTCTTTTCTTTAAGAATGTTGAATATTGTCCCCCAATCTCTTTTGGCTTGTAGAGTTTCTGCTGAGAGGTCCGCTGTTAGTCTGAAAGGCTTCCCTTTGTAGGTGACGTGGCCTATCTCTCTTGCTGCTCTTAATAGTTTTTCCTTCATTTTGACCTTGGAGAATCTGATGATTATGTGCCTTGGGGTTCATCTTCTCATGGAGTATCTTAGTGGTGTTCACTGTATTTCCTGAATTTGCATGTTGGTCTATCTTGCTAGGTTGGGGAAGTTCTCCTGGATAATATCCTGAAGTGTGTTTTCCAGCTTGTTTCCAGTCTCCCCATCTCCTTCTGGTACTCCAATCAATCATAGGTTCGGTCTTTTTATGAAGTCCCATATTTCTTAGAAGCTTTGTTTATTCCTTTTCATTCTTTTTTCTCTAGTAAGGTCTGCATGCCTTATTTCAGCAAGATGGTCTTCAAACTCTGATATCCTTTCTTCCACTTGGTCAGTTCAGCTATTGATACTTGTGTATGCCTCGCAAAGTTCTCGTGCTGCGTTTTTTCAGCTCCATCAGGTCATTTATATTCCTCTCTAAACTGGTTATTCTAGTTAGTAATTCCTCTAATCTTTTATCAAGGTTCATAGCTTCTTTGCATTGGGTTAGAACATGCTCCTTTACCTCAGCATAGTTTTTTATTACTCATCTTCTGAAGCCTACTGCTGTCAGTTCATCCATCTGATCCTCCGTCCAGTTCTGTACCCTTGATGGAAAGACATTGTGATCATTTGGAGAAGGGGCACTCTGGCCTTTTGGGTTTTCAGCATTTTTTCGTTGATCCTTTCTCATCTTCGTGAGTTTGTCTAGTTTCGGTCTTTGAGGCTGCTGACCCTTGGATGGGGTTTTTGTGGGGGATTTGTTGTTGTTGTTGTTGTTGATGATGATGATGATGATGATGCTGTTGTTGCTTTCTGCTCATTTGTTTTTCTTTCAATGATCAGGTCCCTCTTCTGGAGGGCTGCTGCAGTTTTCTGGGGGTTCACTTCAGGCCGTATTCATCTGATTCACTCCAGAGCCTGGAGATGTCACCCAAGGAAGCTGGAGAACAGCAAAGATGGGTGCCTCCTCTTTGTTCTGGGACCTCTGACCTTAAGGGGCACCAACCTGATGCCAGTAGGATGGCTTCTGGTGTGTTCCTCGCTGAGGGAAAACCCACTCATCTGGGCTGCCCAGATTCCTCAGAACTACCAGGAGGAAAGGCTAAGTCTGCTGGTCTGCAGAGACTGCAGCCACCGCTCCCACTAGGGGCTAATGCCCAGGGGGATCCAGGTTCTGTTCCTGAGCCTCTGGCTGGAGTTATTGGAGTTCCTGCAGGGAAGCCCCATCCAACGAGGAAGGATGGGTCAGGGTCAGGCCCGAAGAGGCACTCTGGCCACAGACTGCCACAACTGGTGTGTTAGGCTGTGGGGGACAAGTCTTAGGACCAAGCCATCCAGCCTCCCTGGCTCCAGCAGGCGAAAATCACAGTCTGGGACTACAGAGATGGTTGCTGCCCTTCCCCCGCCCAGGGAGCTTAGGCAGTTGCAAGTCCCAGTGCTGGCGGCTGCCCCTCCCCCAAGGAGCTCAAATGGCTTAGATGGCAGGCAGCCACAGTCCGGTGATGCTGGTTGCCCCTCTCCCTGAGAGTTTAGTAGGCTTGAGCAAATTCCAGCTGAGAGGCTAAGAGTCTGCGTGTTCCAGGGTTGGGACGCCAGGCCCTGGTGGTGTGGGTTTGTGAGTGGGATCTTTCAATCCGTGGGTTGCAAAGTTCCATGGAAAAAGTACGGTTTCCCTGCCTGGGTAGCATGCTCACTCACCACTTCCCTTGACTGTGGAGAGGGGGCTCCCCGATCCCATGTGGCTCTCAGGTGGGCCACTGCACCACACTGTTCTTCCTTCTCTTCATGGGTCACGTCAGCCTCCTAGTCAGTTCTGATGAGAGAATCTGGATTCTTTGGTTGCTGGTGAAGGATTCACATGCTTATTATGGTTTTTTTTTTGATGGTTGCCTCTGAACACCTCTGTTTCTAGTAGACCATCTTGGCTCCACCCCCAATTATACTATTTTCTATTCTCACTAGCAGTATATGAGGGTTCAGTTCCTCCATTTTTTTGTCAGCACTTGATATGTTCTGTCTTTAGTTTAATCCATTGTAATAGGTATGTGGTGTTATTTAATTGTGGTTTTAATTTGCATTTTTAAATAACTAACCGAATTGTTTATTATTTCATTTCTTATTTGCCATAAAGGTATATTTTATTTGGTGAAGTATCTATTCAAATCTTTTGACTATATTTAATAGCAAATTTTTTCTCTTTTATTGAGTTTGGGGAGGATATAAATTAATGATATATTTTTAAATTTTCTGTTTATCATTGGTTTTTACAATTGGATTATAGGCTTGGTTTGGTGGATGACACCTGGGATTTCAGTGCTTTGGGAGGCTGAGGAGGCAGGATCACCTGGGGCCAGGAATTCGAGATCAGTCTGGACAACATAGTGAGACTGGGTTTATACAAAAAAATTTTAAAATTAGCCAGGTGTGGTAGCATATCTATGTAGTCCTAGCTACTTAGTAGGCTGAAGTGGGAGAATTACTTGAGCCCAGGAGTTTGAGGCAGCAGTGAGCTATGGCTGTGCCACTGAACTTTTAGCCTGGGTGACAGAGAGAAAAAAAAAAAGGGTGACTCAAAAAAAATTTTTTTAATTAAAAAACCCAATTAATTGGATTATGATGAACTGTGTTTGTTATAATTGTCTTCATGTTTCTTGAATTTGGGGTTCATTGTGATTCTTGGATCTGTGAGTTTACTGTTTTCATCAAATTTGAAAATTTTCAAACTTACTTTCTTCAATATTTTTTCTGTCTCTCTCCTTGCTTTGGCCACTTACTTACAAGCATGTTAGACCACTTGAAATTGTCTCATATCTATATAGTCCATTCATTTTTTAAAAAAATATTATCCTTTATTTTTGTGTTTTATCTTGATGGTTTTTATTTTCATGTCATCATGTTTACCAATATTTACATCTGCAATGTTGCATTTGTCATTAATCCCATCCAATAATCATTCCCCTCACACATTTTAGTTTTCCTTTCTAGAAATTCCATTTTTGTCTTTCTTATAAATTCCATTTCTATACTTAATATTTGAACATATATAATATGTTTTATGTCTTTATTTGCTAATTGTAATGTCTATGTCAGTTGTGGTTTTCAGTTGATATTTCCTCTCATTATAAATCATATTTTTGTACTATCTTGCCAGTTTATAATATTTTATTGAATTCCTGACATTGCAAACTTTACTTTGTTGGATGTTAAATGTTTTTGGATTCCTATAGATATGCTTGAGCTTTGTTCTTGATACATGAGTAATTTATTTGGATACTGTTGGAGCTTGCTTTTAAGGTTTGTTATGCGTGACTGGAAAGGTGTTTTAGCTTAATTATTTCCTACTATTGAAGACAGGTCAGTGTGCTTTACCCAGTGTTCCATGAAACATGAGATTTTTCCAGTTTGGCTGGTGGGAATGGGTGATATGTCCAGCCTTGAGTCACTTCTAGGCAATGTCACTTTTAGTCTATTTAGGCAGTTTTTTCCTCTGTCCTTGGGTGGTCTCCTCATACATGGGCACTCAGTAGCACTCTGCTAAAGACATGGAGGGGCTTGCTGTTGACCTCTGGAGTTCTCTCTCTGTGAAGCTCTCTCTTCTCCAGCAGACTATCCCACATACTCTCAGCTCTGTCTCTTCAACTCAGAGAATTGGCCCGGCTCTGCCTAGATTCTGCATCCCTATACTATGTCCTGAAACACTCTTGAAGGCAATAAGATAGGGAAATAACAGGGCTCACATCATTTTCCCCTGTCTCTCAGAGATCATTGTCCTACATTGCTTGATGCTAGTGTTTTGATAACTTTTGTTTCATATATTTTGTCAATTTGTTTATTTTTCAGGTTGGGTGAAGTGTATGTCCCTAAGTGCATTCATTTTTCTTCTAAATGATAACTTCGTAAGTCTCAGAATTCTAAATAATGAATAAAATATTCCCATAGCAACTGTTACGTCTAACCAACCATGTAGACCCAAATATTCCTTTGTAAAATACTTCACATAAGAAAACCTCAAAACAAAAACAAAACAAAAAAAATGATGGCTTCAACCAGAATTGTTTTTTGTTGTTGTTGTTAAGGAGCATTGCTTTGAATAAATATTTCTCACTTTATCTTTTGAAAAATTGCCTTTTAAAATTAATATTTTAATACTATTCTTGAGTAGCTATGTTTATTAAAGCACTAGATATTAATTTTGATTTTTCATTGCCAACTTAAAGCTGTTCTCAATAGACTATAGAGATAAATTCAGAAACTATTGGTTTTACATTTTATTCTTTTTTGAAATTTAGGATACTTCTCTGCAAACTTAATTTTAGAAAAATATTTGAATATTTTTTAAAAGCACAATAAAGCAATGGCAATATTTTCTAATAACACATAATTTTTGTGTGGAGAAAACATACTAACTTATAAACCTTCAAATCAGTTGCTTAGACTATCTGCAGGTAAAATGAGCTATTTGGCCTGAATTGACTGCTTGGTTGTTTCAAAATCCCTGAAAATTCAGTTAAATTGGTTGGATCATTACATAGTATGAAACTGGCAGATTGCTTATTCAAAAATGGTTGAATTGGCTGTATGTGGAGCTATAACATGAATCTGGAATAGTAGTCTCATGCTGGGTGCTAAGGGTACTAGAAAGAACTAAGAAAACATTTGTGAATATTTTTTATCCCATAATTATGCTGTTTTTCATCAAAGGACTTTGAAGTTACAATAGTATTAATCTCCTTAAATCTAAGGTGTGTATGTCATTAGAGAAATGACGCTGGGTACTTGCAAATTGTCCATGGCATGTATTATAGACATAATAGTAAATGAGAGGAAATCACAGCGAGAACTTAGAATTATCCCATTTACACAATAAATAGAACACCTGTTATAACTAAATTAAACACACACCAGCAAGAAACTGGCCCAATCTTTACCCAAGGACCACTGAAAAGCTTAAACAGAAACCTCAAATGGCATTCAATAAATAGATTAGTATATTCATGCTAGATTTACAAGGTATATACCTCAGCACTTCTTGTCACTGAAAAGTCAGTAAGCGTTACAGTTACCAATAGACCTGCTTAAAACTTCTTACTAAAAGTAAGAACGGAGGTTTTTGCTTAGGATGTTATTTGGGGGATTAAAAGATTTAGACAAAGCTTAACTGGGAAGAATAGTATAGTTTCTTTGAAATCTTGTAGTTTAAAGCTGAGTTGACAGTTGCACATTCACTAGTTTAGTTTCTTTCCTAACTCTGAATGGTTTTGCTAAGAAAGAAGAATGCAGGCCGGACTGAGCATTAGAAAAGAAATATCATGATATAAAATGAGGGCTGAGGTACAGGTGAGGGTAAATGACTATCCAAATGTGATATCTCATAGATCCAATTAACTTTAGAGTTAGAAAATAGTTCAACAGCCAGCTCATATTCCCTAATTTTGCAGATATTCTAGGAAGTGAAGCGACTTCACATGAACACAGGATAAAAGTCCACCCAAACAGATTGATTGTTAGTAGTTCTCAAAGACTTACCAGGTAGATCACCAAATTTGTGGACACTGATAGGTCCCCTTCCCTGAGGTTCAACAGGGTTTCTAAAGGTGAGGGAGGCTGGCTGTGGCTGGCAGCACGCAGTGCTTCTTTCTGCCTCTACATAGTGTGGCTGGCACTCTTTCTATCTTCCAAGGGACTTCGCTGAGAAAGCTCCACTTCTTCCCATCACTGTAGATCTAATGTTTCAGAGAAATACAAAGTGACTGATGCTTCCAAAATAAATTCTTGATTTCTTAAACTGGGGAAGGGAACTTAGGGGCATGGTTGGGAGCACTGACTTAGGTGTGAATCACACTGATTGTTTTGTGAAATTGTATGAGCTATTTCACTTCTCCAAGGCTTACTTTCCTTATGTGAATAAATACAATAATTGTTCCAGTTTCATAATACTGAGAAGGAATAATCACATGTAAGGTGCTTAACCCAGTATCTGTCAAAAAATATTATCCATTGTCACAATAAAATAGCATTGCTCATCTCCTACGTTTCTTTACCTGGAAGAGCATTGTTGTCTGGTAGACCCTTATTTTACTCTAGATTCACAATGGGGGGAAATGACATTTTTATAGATTACAAAGTTATTGAGGCAGCCATGGAAAAAATTGTCATGCATCAAGTGTGAAGTATTGTAAACACATCATAATGAAATCAACACCATATTATTACAAACTTCTCTTTCATATTTATCTGGGGCCACAGGTTTCTCAAAGGACTGTGGGCTTGAAAATATAGTGTCAATGGAGCTTCAATGCCAGTCCAATGGTGATGGCAATGACCCATAAGATTCTGGAATTGGGACTGGGCGTGGTGGCTCATGCCTGTAATACCAGCACTTTGAGAGGCCAAGCTAGGCGGGAGTTTGAGACCTGGGGTCAGGAGTTCGAGACCACCCTGGCCAACATGCTGACACCCCATATTTACTAAAAATATAAAAATTGGCCAGGTGTGGTGGCTCACACCTGTAATCCCAGCTACTTGGGAGGCTGAGGTGGGAGAATCGTTTGAACCCAGGAGGCGGAGGTTGCTGTGAGCTGAGATCGTGCCACTGCATTCCAGCCTGGGCTACAAGAGCAAAATTCCATTTCAAAAAAAAAAATGTGGAATTGGGAAAAATGTCTTTCTGCACTTCTTTACCCTCTTCACATCCTCTTTTTCCTCAAACAAGCTGGATTCAAAGAAGGGCTGGGAGCCGTGTGGCTTGTTGGTAATAGCTCCTGAAAGCTCAATGTAGCAGTGTAATAGGAGAGAATGAAATGGTAAAAGAGAAAAGTTTGAGAATCACTAAATTAATTCAGTCAAGTGTCTCTTTGCTTCCTGTACTAGAACTAGAGACAATGTATGTTGGAATAGTAATCACTTATATAAATTATGTTTCTCTTATTTCTGTTTAAAGAACTTTGAGTGAATGAATTATTAAATTATTGAATGAAGGTGAGCATGATATAAACAAATTTATTCTTCTCCATAAGATTTGTTTGGACATGGTGCAAAATGAATGGCTCTCAGCGTTCAGAAAGAGTGTTCCCTGCACAGTGTGCCTCCCTTTTTCTGCTGTGCCACATGTGCAAGAAAACACAATTAAATTTTCAGTTGGGTTTTGCATTTTTCTGATCTTCTAACAACTGGGTGTCAGATATCTCAATGCATAACCACCCACTCACAACAAGATTATACATTAGACTCTTTGTTATCTACTTTTATGAAGGATTTCTGAATGCTAAAAGGAATAAATTAACTGTGCCAAATCTGTAATAAAGTTGTTCTCTCTATCTGATTGTTAATATTTCCACGATTGTACAGTAATCCTCATCAAGGACAAGAGTATTTACATCATCCTAAAAGAAGGACACAGAAAGGAATATAAAATGCATTTGATTCTTGGAACTATATATCCATATTTGCTCTAGACTAAATATCACAATAGTATCTAATAGCCAGGTGTAAAATAACTATTAGAAGAAATCTTTCCAAATATAATGAGAATACAAACCAGGAATGCAAAATCAAATAAAACCATTTTATTTAAATTTCTCAGATTTTAATAATCTGATACCTAGGTTTTCTTCTAAGTGCTATTATAGTGTTAATATCCCTGTGCCCACACTTGGTAGAAAGGTACTTGCTGGTGACTGCCTGTGAGCATAGAGGTTCATCTTTTTCAACATTAACTCCATCACCAGTGAGAGTGACTGGCACACATACTCAAAAGATACTTGTTTATTATTGAATCAAATAGTACATAAATCATAAACTGTGAATTATGGAGATTAATATATATTTTAAATAAAAATAATAGCTACAATGTTTGGAATAGTCTCAATGGGTAGGCTGCTTCCATGTATATCATATCTTTTCAAAGTCATAAATACACGATAATATGTTAGCATGATCACTTTGAAGATTTGAACATAAGCAAACTTTTAAAATATCTCTTTAAAATTTTCAATTTAAAAATGATTTAACATAATTTGTGCAGAAGGCAGAGGATATATCACACGATCTGTTACCTGTGACCACGCTGATATCATCCCCAGCACTCTTCCCCTCCCTCATTCACATTGCTCCAATCATCCTGGCTTCCCTGTTGTTCTTGAAGACACCAAGTTTAATGTCGGCTTAGGGTATTTGTATTTACTGTTCCCTCTCCTGAGATATTCCTTCCTCTGTACCCGCAAGACTGGCTTCATCACTACTTCATATATATCATTGTCTTCTCAAAGAGACAGTCACTGACTATCCTGTGTCATATAGCTGCCCCACTCTCTAGCCCCTTGCCTTGATATAGTTTTCTTCACTGTACTTGTTGCCATCATATTAAATACTTGCCCGTTTGTTTACTCTAGATCTCTTTCCACTAGAATATAAGCTCCAAGAGAGCAGACTTTGTCATTTTCTTCACCACTGGCTCCTCCCAGTGTATAATAGTGCCTGGCACATAGTATCATGCGATAAGTAGATAAGTATTTCTTAAATAAATGACTCAATTGGTTGCTCTTATTTACTTAAAAATATTTTTTACATGTGTTACGAATAAATTCATTTGGACTTTCTTAGTTCATTATAGATTAGAAACAAAACTCCAAAACAATGGTCTAATTCTGACTTTCTTGAGACATATTTTGAGAATATTTTGCAAAAATGATCACCAGTACTCATCACTGCTATGGATTTGCCTAAGGAGAAAAGGGATACCTCAATTTACTATGTTAACTTAACCCAGGAAATGTTGAGATATACAGAGCCCCACAATTCCAACACTCATTAGCCACGCAAATTAAGTTTTTCATAAAAATTTTAGTGAACGCAAAAGGTTATTGTGGAAAAAAAATTCTAGTGATTGTATTTCTGTTGCTGTGTGCCAGGCATTGCATTTAGTACTTGACATGTATTAACGTATTTAATTCTCACTTCAGAGCTCTCTGAGGCACTATTATCACGCTATTTGTTATGGGCTGAATTACATCCCCCTCAAAATTCATATGTTGAATTTCCAACCTCAGTACCTCAGAATGTGACTGTATTTGGAGTTGGGTCTTTAAAAAAATGAGTTAGGTAAAATGAACTCATATAGGTGATCTCTAATCCAATATGACCAACATGCTTATAAGAAGAGGAGATTAGGACTCAGACAACACACAGACTATGAGGCATTGTAGTAGTTAAGAGTTCTCCAGAGAAACAGAACCAATGGGATTTTATATACAGATGGTGCCTGGCTTACAATGGTTTGATTTAGGGTTTTTCAACTTTATGATGGCGTAAAAGCAATAGGTATTCATTAGAAACCATACTTCGTGCAGCCATGCACTATTCTGTTTTTCACTTTCAGTACAATATTCAATAATTTATATGAGCTATTTAATATTATATTATATAATAGGCTTTATGTTAGATGATTTTGCCTAACTGTGGGCTGAGGTAAGTGTTCTCAGAGCATTTAAGGTACGCTAGACTAAGATATCTCTTCAGTAGGTTGGGTGTAATAAATACATTTTTGACATAGGATATTTCAACTTATGATGGGCTTATCAGGATATAACCCCATTGTAAGTCAAGGAGATTTATTTGAAGGCTCTCAAGATTATGAAGGCTGCCAAAAAAAAAAAAAAAAAAAAAATCTGCAGGGTGGGCCAGCAGGCTTGAGACCTAGGAAAGAGGCAATGTTGCAGATGAAGGTCCAAGGCAGTCTGCTGGCAGAATTTCCTCTTGCCCAGGTCAAGTCAGTCTTTTGTTCTATCCAGGCCTGCATCACCAAAAACAATATATTTTATTCAAAGGTCATGCACTTAAATGTAAATGCCATCCAAAAACATTCTGAATAACATTTGACCAACTCTCTGGGCACCATAGCTCAGCCAAGTAGACACATAAAATTAATCATCACAAGTCCACTCCATGTGAACTTGGTGCCCACACACATCTTTAACCATACAGTAATCCCCCCAGAGTCATTGTTTTGATTTCCTTGGTTTCAGCTACTCAAGTCAACCATGGTCCTAAAATATCAAATTAAAATTACAGAAATAATCAATTCATAAGTTTTAAATTGAACACTGTTCCGAGTAGTGTGCTGAAATCTCACACCATCCCACTCTGACCCCAAGACGTGAATCCTCCCTTTGTCCAGCATGTCCACTGTCTATTCTCTCTGCCCATTAGCCACTTAGTAGCTAACTTGGTTATCAAATCGACTGTCATGGTTTACAGTGCTTGTGTTCAAGTAACCCTTATTTTACTTAATAGTGGTCCCAAGGCGCAAAAGTAGTGATACTCGCAATTTGGGTATGCCAAAGAGAAGTTATAAAGTACTTCCTTTAAGTGAAAAAGTGGAAGTTCTTGACTTAATAAGGAAAGAAAAAAAAAACATATGCTGAGGTTGTTAAGATCTACAGTGAAAATGAATGTTCTATCTGTGAAATTGTGAAGAAGTGAAAAGAAATTCATGCATACTATTTATAGGTTTGGGATTATCCTCAGTTTCAGGCATCCACTGGGGGTGCTGGAACGTATCTGCCACAGATAAGGGGGCTACTGTACTTTAATCTCCAATAAAGACAATAACAAGGTCATACTTCCATCTAGCATAACACAACTATCCTGTGTACAACTGAAAATGCACTAACTCTTTTCCCAGAAAAGGATATGAAGCCCTTACATGATGTTTACTCTTCTTGATATCTTGTAATTTAAATATTATGATATGAAGTCAACAATACTTAATACTATGACATGAAGTCAATACATCTTATATCACATAATAAGGGGAAAAGAAAGGGAAGAAAACAAAGATACTATATATTATATATATAAATACATACATATGTATGTGCATATATACACACAAACATATTGATAACAAAATAAGGGAGAAATACTCATGACAATTGCAGTACATAGTTCTGTAACTGGTCACATGGTCATAGCTGAGATCTATAATTACCTTATTTCACTGCCCATTCTGCATTCTAGCACCTCAGTTGGTCATAGTTCCTTCCCTGGCGGGGTGACCCAAGCCTTCATTCCTGAAGGGTCTGGGCCATTAGCAGTTCTATCTGGATTGGGTTATTTTTCCATTGATCTTAATCAATGTATAGTAATACATTGATTAAGGTATAGTAATACTAGGAGAAACCCTAAGGGATCTCTTGTATTGGACCAACTCTTACTTAGTGTCAGTCCAATTTCTCCTTGGTATAATAGTTAGGATCAATCACCCCAGCTAACACAGTAACTCCTGTATTTGCCTGTTGATTCAGAGGCATGAGTAGCCTAAAGTGGTTGGGTGGTAGTCTTAACTGCTGGTTCAATGGGATCATTGTTATCTGTCCTGGTGGAAGCATTCCCCCATTTGGAACTGAGACCTCTAGGCAAGCAGAGCACAAGGTCACAGGAACAGAAAGCATATATTTTGCTAGTTGGTTATAAATGGTGCTGCTCCCATTTCTACCCCTTGATTCCTGGACATTTGAGTGTCTGCTGTGGAAGAAACAACATGATATATTGCACACTAATTCAGAGTATGTACAGCCTCTTGCAAAATATTGACCCAGCCGGGCAAGGTACCACCTCTCAGATGTTGCTGAAACTGAGTCTTCAAAAGGCCATTCCACTATTCTATCAAGCCAGCTGCTTCAGGATGGTAGGGAACAGTTCACCATGTGTGGACACAGTGAAAAAGTGGCAATCCTTAAAAACAAAAACAAGAAGATAGGACTCAGAAGAAACCAAACCTGCTGACACCTTGATCTTGGACTTCTAGTCTCCAGAATTATGGTCTATTGTTATAGCAGCCCTAGCAAACCAATGCACTATTTTGGTAGATAGATAGATAGATAGATACATAGATGCATAGATACATAGACAGATACATAAATAGATACATAGATAGATAGATAAAAACCCTGAGACTCATAAAAACTGATAAATTTGCCCAAAGTAACACAGATAATAAATGATTAATCCATAACCTCAGAGCCCTCATTCTTGACCATTAGTTAAGAGAGCACCCTGTTGCCTTATCTGCATAACTAATGTCAAGTACTTCTGTGGTTTTGATTATGCTCGGCTCATTAGGTGGTCAACAATTAATAATTGGTGATAAATTTGTTCACCAGTCTATTCAAGGATTGTCAAGCAAATTAATATCTAGGAGGCATGAAGCTGTAAAGAAAAATACTTGTTCTACGTGTAAGAGGGAAGAGAATATGGGGCATTCATTTCTTGAGTGACATAAAATTTAGAGAACATTTTTGAGAAAATTTTTACTTTATGAAGAAAATTTTGAAAACGTCCAATGACTCAGCGGCTCAAGCTGGCCCATGTGCTGAGGCTGAGGTGTATCCACCAGTCAACAGTGCAAAAAGCAAACACAAAATCTCCAGGTGCTTCTGAATTATTTCAGGAGCAAGGTGCCTCAGATTCTTAGCTGAGGTCAGGGCAGCTTCACACATTTGTTCCCTCTGAGAAAAGAGTTCTTTTTAAAAGATTTGGCAAATGTTTACTTGGAAAACTCTTCAGCTTAGTAATAGTTGGGGCTGTAATTTACTCAAAATGGACAGAGAACAGCTAAAGAAGAAGAGAAGCATCTTCATTCAGAATGTAAAATGTAAAAAACAATCGATACCAAGTGGGAAGGAGGGAAGATTTATATCTGAAAAGAGTAATTAGGTATTATCCCTCCCTAAACCATTATATAACATATATTTATAATCTATAATACATAAAGCTATAAATACACTATATATACACATATATATCTTTCCCAGATATTGAATATCTTTCATGTATTATTGACTATTTCCCCACCCATCTTGTATATGTAGAGCAATGCTTTAAAAATATAAAAAAATAACTTTTATTTTTCCAAAAAATAAAATTTCCTATTTACTATCAGACTAGCAATATATATATATATATTTTTTAAGATACAGAGTTTCACTCTGTCACCCAGGCTGGAGTGCAGTGGCACAGTCATAGCTCACTGCAGCCTCAACCTCCTAAGATCAAGCAATCCTCCTGCCTCAGCCTCCTGAGTAGCTGGGACTATGGTGTATACCACCACACCCTGATAATTTTTGTATTTTTTTGTAGAGACAGGGTCTTGTTATGTTGTTCAGACTTATCTTCAACTGGTCTCAAGTGATCCTCCCACCTCGGCTTCACAAAGCACTGGGATCACAGGTGTAAGCCACCATGCCCAACCTGATCCTTAATTTTAAAAGCTTTTTGTGGATGTGTACTTTGCACTGAGCTTGTGCTGATGATGAACGACAACCAAAGGGGTTGGCTCCTATATAGAGCAAGGAAATGCCTCCTATATAGAGAAAGGAAACTGTAAATAAAGCATCTCCCTTTCCACCTCTTTGCCATTTACTTGATGTAATTAAGAAAGATGGCATTAGATGCCTGTATACTATCTGGAGTAAAGCAGCCGGACACTGAATATTAGGAGGAAAGTTATTTCAAGGAGTAAGGAGATTCACTTGAAACCATGTTTGGCCACGGAAGTGAGAGTACGAAGAAAGGGGATGAACAGTTCTAATTCTGACTCTGTTTTCAAATAACTGGAACCAGGGCCCACTGTATAATGTGTGGATGAAATAGTGCAATATGAAAACACTGGGCCTGTTTTTCAAGAATTACTAACATTTCCAAGACTCTGGCAGCAGAGCATTAAACCAAGTGTCGGGCCCTGGTAAGCCTAGGAACCTGCATAACGAAACAGGTCACATACTGTGTCCAAAGACCTGGATTCACAATTTATTTGTGAATTCAGGAACTGATTTGCTAAGTTAGCTTGTCTCCATGGTCCCATCCAGAATTTAGAATTCCACATCATGACAGTCTAACATCTTATGTTTCTTATATGGAAATGGTTATAACCTTCACTTGCTGTAACAGAATTTGATGATGTTTTTCTCTAAAAGTGAATTACTCACCAAAATATCTTCCAGTATTTATAGCATCCTTGCCTTAAAGAAAAAAAACAATAATCTCATAAATGAAATTTTTGATTTCTATCACATATTTCTAAAGAAACACGAAGTAATCTTGTCTGTTAGAATTTGCATAAGTCCTTCTAGAAGGAAAAAAATGCAGCTATTACGTATTTTGAATCTTAAAATTTAAAGTTTAAAAGCAGATGTTATAGTTCTTTGGTTGTATTTAAGCCTTCATTAAAGGATACAAATTATGACATCAAGCCACTTTGAGTTTTTTATGTTTTTGTAATATGATAATTAAATTAAAGGGTTTTCTCTGCAGGAAAGTATTGATTTTAGCACAATTCTCTCTCTCTTGAAATATTAGAATTTGAATTCCTTTAAAGGGGGATGTGTTACATTATGACAGAAATATACAGGGGCATGAAATACCAAGAGAAAGAATGATTATAAGAAACGAATAAAGGGGAAAGAGGAATGGAGAAAGGAAGGGGAAAAGGTAAGTTACTGTGATGCTATTCTAAGGAGTGTTTATATTTTATATTAAAGAATATTCAAAAGTAAAATTATGAGACTGCAATGATGATTCAGAAGAAATAGTGTGGAAAGAATCTATAAGACCTTTGAGAGGAGCTCTGGGCAATCATGAAGTTTGGGATCAGGCTTGCAGACATTTCCTAAGACTCAGTCTTCAGGTCGGCAATTCACTGCAGCAGACTGACAGCAGTGAGAAATGGGATTTCTGTACTGTCCACCGCAGGTTGTGGTGTATTACAGATACTGCTGGTTATCCACCCTATACCTAGACTTCCATTTTACCCTAGTAATGGAGCTCTAATTTTATTCTGTGGAAGCTGTGTGTAAAAAAAAATACTAAATTATCCAGTATCCCTTAAAGGTAGGTGTGCTATGTGACTGGCCATTGAATTTGTGGTGAAATCTGGCCACTGAATTATAAACAAAACTATTCATTATAGTTAGCATGTAATTCCTAATTGCTTAGTTCAGTAGGTCCATTTCCTATAAGTTCTCTTTGGAGCAATTCACTTTATGTTTTTATGTATCCTGAAACTCTGTCCTTCCTTAGCTTTCAAAATAAAATTCTGATTTTTTTCCTCTAATGTTTTAGACACTCTTTTCAAATATCTATTACCGCAAGTTTGGTTAAGATCACAGTAATCTCTAATGGGGACTACAGCAATAAATTATAAATTACCATCTCAGCCTTTGGTTCAAATATAGCTCTTCAGTTTGTTATGCACTGAACATTTTCATATTTTTCTCTAATGGCATAGAACTAGTACAGTTTGCAGCTGAGAATATGACACAGAGAATTAGAGAAAAATTATTATTCCTGTGACTGTATTTTTCCCAGAATGATCTAAGCAGGTAGACTTCAAGAACAGTGGCACATGTTACAATAAATAAACGTAGCTATAAAGTGCCACAGGAGGATGCAGGGAAGAGTGATTCTTGGAGATAATAGGAAAATTCATCAACGACTGGATGATATTAAGTTGGGTCTTAAATGAGTAGGAGTTTGAAAGGCAGGAAGGAAGAACTCATCAATACAAGGAAAAACATGAGCACAATTACAGAAAAATGAAAGTGCAACTGTGTTTGGAGAATGCTAAGTCAGTCTACGTGATTGGACTTTAGAGGAGGTGAAAAGTATGGAAGGTCATTCAGACCAGTAGTCTTCAAACTAGCCTGGGGCTACAGAAGAAAATTTCCAGAAAGTACTCTGGTATGGGTAGTGTTTTTGGTTATCAGTTTCTAGATACTAAATTCCTAAATCTATTCTTTTCTAAAACTGTCCGCTTGAGAATATTCCTCCTTTCTAGAAGTCATACCTAATTTTCTTTCTTTCCGTTTTACAGTAGATGCTCTCTCACTTTAAAAAAGAGAGGCATAGCTCTTACATATCTGGAATTTTACTATGGCTAATTGCCTAAGAGTGCAAATCCACTAGTCGCTAAACAAAGAGAAAATTAAAATGTTCTCATATATATATATGGGGTGTGTGTGTGTGCTGTGTAATTACAAATGCTGCATTCTTGTCAATGTTGCAATGTTCAGAATAATTTTGGGTGAGGTAGGGTTTATTTAATTTTCATTTAGTGACCTCAATCTCATCTGCCTCTGGAAGATCATCAAAGAATGCTTTGCTCCAGTGACTGTGTCTCATGAGAGCAAAGCAATAAGTCTGTTAAGAAATGCGGAAAGTTGTGATGCTTTATTTTATGCAAATGACAAGCTAGTAGCAAGGGTGAACTATCTATTTACCTATCTGTGCACCCATCCTCCCAGCTATCACCTATCTGTCCATGTAATGATCTTAAAATTCAGAAGGGAGATGATTCTCATGAAAATATGAATTTGTATGTTTATTTAAACTGAAATATAATGACTGACTTCACAATGAGGGCTGGCTTGATCAATTAGGTTATATGGCTGACATTTTCTATAAATTTCATGAGCTAAGTCTGTAACTCCAAAGTTTTGACAAAAAAACTTACAATACGTAAGAATAAAGCACTTTATCAAAAATTGTTGTCATAGCAAAGGTTTATTAAAATTAGCAATATTTAAATTTCCCTAACCTTTTCTATTAAACAAGGTGACTCTAAAGTGAAAGAGTAAAAGATGAGTCATTGTCATTCAATAAGTTTTGGTAAAATCTGTGCTATTTTCCAGAAACTAAAAAGAGAAGAAAAACTCTGTGTGACAGTCACTTAGACAGCAGCTAAGTCTGTGGCTTAGCTCTTCTTCCAGGAGAGACCCTGTCATGAGAAGTGTAGTTAGCAGGCAGCCCCCGACTGCCACATCTTCAGATCCACTGCGATTTCCATGCAAACATCCTACTTTCCCCCAGACTGCTCTCAGCCAGTGACAGCCTGGCAGAGGCACCACAGCTGGGGGTCACTTCTGCCAGGCCAGGATCCATAACAGAAAAGTTTTGCTCCGGGAATCTCTTTGGCCTAAGACTTTTTGAGAATTGTGCTGTATTCTGAGGCCCTCTGAACCAACTTTCTTCTCCTTTCACCTCTCCCCTCATAGATCCAGACCTGCATGGCAGTCTGAAGCCTTTCTCTGGCCCTGTCTTCTTTATCTCTTATACCCATAGTTTCTATCAATCTTTGACATTTCTAATTTTGTCTTGGAGTCTGCCTCCCAATCTGAGACACTCTAATACCAGGGCATCAAATCCTTTTCTGATTATTTACTTTCAACAAAATTGAGAGAGAATCTAAGCAAAAGATCCTTTGCTAAATAATAATTTTAAAAACTGGTAATACATCCAGGAGTAGGTTAAATAGAGTAAAAGTAATCTCATTCCCCTAGTTTGGAATTAGCTTAGAAACTCAGGCCTAGGCCAACTGTGTGACAAAATAGTCACAGGGATTTGTTCAGGATAGGCATAAATTTCAATTTGGAGAAATGAGACACAAGGAGAATGTTGGGTATTCTGGAAAAGAGTTTTCCTATTCTTAAAAAAGTAACCATTGGAAAAGATAACTTCCTGCTTCCTTTCTATACCATGTATGTGGATACAAAATTAAAAGCCACCAAGTCACTTTCACACTGTAAGGAAAGGAAGCCAATAAGCAACATGCTCACAGACCAGGGAACTGCAGAGAAACAGGGGTGGAGCAATCAGATCAAGTTGATCTTAAAGCCCACTCTACTCAGTGACTTCTTAGTTAAATGAGGATACATTTTCTCTCCATTTAAACCTGCTAGAGTCAGTTCCCTATCACGGCCAAATGCATCCCACTTATTTGAGAGTGTTAGCCTTCCATGCCTCCACTTACATTGGAACCTGCCTGGAATCCACCTTGCCCCAGCTCCCTCCCATGTGCAGTGGATCCTGTCCTTTATGTCTCAGCTGCTTTCCTGGAATGGGCATGCAGTTGTTTATCTGGACATTGGGCTTTGCCTCTGCCTCAGCCTCCCACTTCTTATATTTTCTCTGTGGAAAGGGACCAATTTGGACGTGAATACCAGCCTGAATCAAAGGCTACCTGGTCGTTTATTGGATTTTCTGCTTCTTTGTTTACCCAGCTACTTTTCTGTCTCTAGCCCCTACAACTACCCTGTCAGTTAATGCTTTTGCGTCTCCGTGGATCGTTAAGATTTCAGAGACTACGGGCATATAAAGACAGACATATAAAATAATTAACTTTTAAGCTTATTCTGCTAATTTTCACTAATACATGCAAGTGTGCAAACATATTTGCATATATATTTTTGCACACATGCACATGTATATGGACATAGAGACATATCTATATATAGAGAAAAATGCCTTTCTATATATTTATGTCTGAATATCACGTTTGAAAGTTCTTATTATGATATATCCAGTGTATCATGGGTGAACTAATCTAAAGAACTAATCCGAATAAAGAGCTAATGCAGGGGTCTCCTAGGCCCCTACTGTCTCATGAGACATTTTCATTTCTGAAACTTGGGGACAATCTGTCTGGGGACAGTTCTAGAACATGAGTCAGTGGGGTGATTGGAGGCCTATGCCAGCAGCTATTTAGCAATTATTATCAAAGTATTTAAATGATTTGTTTTTCCTACTGGCATATGTCTCCGGATAGCATCAAATAGTTTAATAACAAGTATGGCTGTACTAGTACAAACCTCCCTGAATATGAACACTACTTATGACAATTTGAAGCCTGGTATCTTGAATTTCTATTAGTTCTACTGATGTTCTTATTTATGCTTTAGGTTTCCTAATTCTTCTGCTGTTCCTAGCTTCGTATGTTCTCCAATATCCCCACCTTTGTCACTCACTATAAAGGAGGTAATAAAAACCATATTGATTGAGTCCCTTAGAAGTTCACGCTATCCCCAACAAAGTTCTGGTAATCGCTCACAATTCCTAAAAAAAAAAAACAAAAAAATAAACCAACAACAACAAATTCCAGTAAGTTTCAACAACTCATCTTGGAACTTCTTTCTTGCTCACTACAGCCCAGACACCCTGGTTTTCTTTCACTTCCTCCTATGCATTAAGCTTTTCCCCATCTCTGGACCCTTGCATGCATTGTTTCACTCAGCCACAATCTACTCCCCTTTGCCTGGTTTGTTCTTATTTTCTGGGTCTTAAGTCGTGCTTCACTGTCTACTCAATTTAAAATAGATGCTCCATATTATTCCCTCTCTTACATCACAGCACTTCACACAATATGCAATTATGCATTGTTATGGGTTGAATTGTGTCTCCTTTCCAAAAAAACATATGTTGAAGTCCTAACCCTCAATACCTCAGAATGTGACCTTATTTCACTATGGGGTCTTTATAGAGGCAATCAAATTAAAATGATGTCATTAAGGTGGGCCCTAATCCAGTAAGACATGTGTCCTCGTGCCAAAGGGAAATTTGGACACAGGGACACAGAGGGAAGACAATGTGAGGACACACAGGGAGAAGATGTCCATGCGATTGGAGTGATGCCTCTACAAGCCGAGGAATGCTGAGGATTGCTCGCAAACACCAGAAGCTAGAAGAGGCAAAGAAGGATTCACCCCTAGAACCATCAGGGAGAGCACAGTCCTGCAGACACATTGATTTCCCACTTCTAGCCTTGAGAACTGTGAGACAAGTGTCTATTGTTGTAAGCCACCCAGTTCTTGATACTTTTATAAGGCATCCCTAGAAAATAATACATGCATTAATCGAGATTTATTTATTATTTATTGTATGATGTCTGTCTCATTAGACTTTTAGCTTTATGACAGTAGGGTATGTTTACTTACCATAATTATTTACAGCAACACAGAGGATGGTGCCTGGCACCTATTAGTAGTGGAGTATTTGTGGAATTAGCGAATTACTGAATAAGCAGATGCATGGATAATATTTTAATGCAAGGTCCTTCAAAAGAATTTAGAATCTCAGATTGTTCAAATAAACCACTTAAAAGCAACACTAATTTAATCTTAAAATCAGTAATCATAATGCTTCAAGTAGGAAAAGAAAATTTCTGATGCCTAATTATCAAACACTTCATTTAACCAGCTCTGATTAGTTATTAAATTGCATGTTGTGGGACGACTCCCCTTAAAATGGGAAAGCATTGTTCTTCTGATCTTACCAAAAGATTACCCTGTCATGTTTTAAGATAAAAAGCACAAACAATCTCTTCAATCTTCACGATTTACATTGAGAGAAATATAAACAGGAATTGCAGAAGTACAAATTTTCCCTTTCAAACGTATGTAATTATAGCCTTAAAGAATTACACAAGCAAAAGTGATGGCAAATACATTTAAATAGCTGTCCCATTTTAAGGGATCTCATTGCACAATAACCTTATGAACAGGCACATAAATACATAATCAAACCTAGGTGAACTGTAACACATGAAGACTGGGAGATAAGTAACAGCAGGCATGCAGTTGGCTTCCTGCTCCATTGATTTTTATTCCCATCTTTCCACTGATCACTATATACATTCACACACCACACATGTATACAAACACGCCACATAACACATGTGTATCATGTATATAAACATGAGCTTAAATATGTATCTATATCTATTTCTATTGACACATATGCATGACATTCTGAACATATCTTACTATGACATGCCTTGGTAAATGTGATTATTGTTTACTTTATCTCAGGATTCACCTATGAAGGGATTCGGAGTTTCAAAGATTTAATAGGTAACAAGGGGAAGCTGAGGCAGAACTTAACTTTTTTAATTCAAAGTAAGTAGTCAAAGTCAGCTGTTTCTAATTTATTCTTACACTTTCCAGCAACGTAGATCTGGCAGATTAATTCCCCCTTTCCACAGATGGGAAATTGGGGCCTAGAATAGTTAACTCACAAGCTCAGAATTTTAAATTCTAAAATGACTTTTTTTTTTTTTACAGTATGTTCAGAATTTAATTCTAGTTCTAACAACTCATGTGTTTCAATGGAATCTTAATTCAGTATTTCCACATAAGAATATTTCTTACATATTGAACTCCTTATTCAATCAATTCTAACGTAAAGGTTGATTTTTTAATACAGATGAATGCACTAACAACTCTAATTTCACAGTCTTGTGCTATTTTTTAGCTAACACAATTATGATTGACTTCCTATGTAATTATATGTGCTGGACTAATGGTTTATTCACACTTGTAATCTTGAATAGATATTCTTTGAAGAGCTATTTTTACGAGTCCTTGCTTGTTGAAGAATTTTAGGCGTTAAGAAGTGTTAATTATATAAATATATAGAACTCATATAATTTTAGATAGATAAAAATGTATGTTCATTTAAAATTATCGTGTGGACATGTATTACTCTATCTTCCCCAGTACTCTTCTTTCTTCTGGATAAAGCAGCCCCTTCCTTTAGATGGTGAACACGTAGGTGGTTGAATGAAAACTGCCATCTCCCTTTGGTCATAACTTCTCTGCCTACTGTAATTTGTGTAAAAAAGTAGGAACTGACCTTGGCTATGATAATAATAGCACACTGGCTCCTAGCCACAAAGACTGACCTCAGACCTGGGGGTGGGGATAAGAAGGGGTTTGCCTGTATCCCAAGCCAGTTCTTCTCTCAAGAGTTTTAACTGAATTGAAGGTGGAAGGGAATAGCTCTCTCCTTCCTAGTAGCAAAGCTGGGCACTTGAGAGCCAGGAGCTACTAGCAGACATTAATCTAGCCCAAGATTTCTCAGCCTCAGCAATGACATTTGGGGTTAAAAATTTATTTGTAGTTGGAAGCTCTACTGTGCATTCTTACCTCTATCCACTAGATACCAGTAGCACCCTCCTCCCCAAGTGTGACAACAAAAAATAGCTCTAGGCTCTGCTAATTGTCACTTGGGGATCACATTGCGCCAGCTGAGAACCACAGAATTAGCTTCACGTAAAGGCAGCAATAGAAGAAAGTGAGGCCAACCATTCAAGAGAAGTATGGAATAGACAGAAAGAAAAAGATATCTGTTTAGGACCAGTCATGCCCAAATATCTCCTTTTCTTTTTGATTATGTAAACTAGTCAATTCCACTTGAGAGCTCCTGGCTCTCAAGTTGCCCAGCTTTGCTACTAGGAAGGAGAGAGCTATTCCCTTCCACCTTCTATATATATATATATATATATTTTTTTTTTTTTAAGTAGTTTGATTTGTTCTTTTTGTCAAGTGCAATAATAAGAATCCTGAAACAAAGCATGGTCTCTTAACAAGTAATGCAGGGACAACTGGATACCTACATGCAAAAGAATAAAACTGGGCTTTTTCTTCGCACCATATACAAACTTTAAATCAAAATGGACTAAAGCCCTAAAACTCTCAGAAGAAAACAGGAATTAATCTTCATAACCTCATACTTGGCAATGAATATGATACCAAAAGCATGAGCAACATAAGAAAAAATACTCTGGACTTCATCAAAATGAAAAACTTCTGTGCTTTAAATGACATAATCAAGAAAATGAAATTCATAATTTGAGAGATTTGTACATTAAATACATAAAGAACTCTTACAACTCAATAATAAAAGCACACAAAACCTGAATTTAAAAGTGGGAAAAATATGTGAATAGACACTTGTCCAAAAATATGTATATAAATGGCCATTAAGCACATGAAAAGATGCATCAGGGAAATACAAATAAAAAACAATGAGATGCCACTTCATACCCACTAGGGCGGTTATAATAAAAAAATCAGATAGTAACAAGTATTGGTGAGGATGTGGAGAAATTAGGACCTTTATCCACTGCTGGAGGGAATGTAAAATGGTGCAGCCACTTTGGAAAACAATCTGGCAGCTCCTCAAATGGCTAAACAGAGTTATAATATAACCCAGCAATCCCACTTTCAGGTACAGGCCAGAGAAAAATGAAAACATATGTCCACCCAAAATCCTGTATATCAATATTCATAGCAGCATTATTCATAATAGCCAAAGTTGGAAACAACCTAAATGTCCATCAGTGAAAGGATAAACATAATAGATGAACAAAATGTGGTATAACCACATAATGGAGCATTTTCAGCCATAAAAATAACGAAGTATTGACAAATACTACAACATTGATGAACCTAAGTGAAGGAAGCCAGTCACAAAAGATCACATATGATTATATTAATATGAAATATCCAGAATAGGCAAATCTATAGAGACAGAAAGAAGATTCCTTAGGCCTTGGGAGATGGGGGTTGAGGACTAAGACAGTGACAGTTAAAAGGGATGGGGATTCTTTTTGCAGTGATGAAAAAGTGAAAGCAAAGTAAATAATTATAAACAAGAAAATGGCTGCATAAATTGCTGTAGATTCATTTACTGCATGATATACTGTGCAGTCATGTATACTGTGCAGTCATGTAAAGAGTAGAGCTATTTTTGACTTTGAAGGCTTTCCAGAAGATATTGTTGAGGAAAGAAGCAAAATAGCATGTATAGTATGATGTCATTTTTAGATCAAAGATAAAAGCTATGTGTGTATAAGTATGTACAGTATATTATGAGAATGGAAAAGTGTAAGAGTACATGCTAGTTAACATGGGTTACCTGTGCGGCTATGCATGGTATGTATTTGGGATAGCAGTCACGTGGATGGAAAAGGAGGAGAGGGATGAGGAAAGGCATACAGTGCACTAAAGAGCGGGGGAAAAGGTATTGCACTTAAAAACAAAGCACATTTCATTTATCCCATTGAATCATTTAATGATCTGATTAACTATCATTTCTCTGCCAGGTTTTCTAAGTTTACTGTATCATTTAACACCCTGTGGGTTAGAGATTATTATCTCCATTACCTCCAGATGGGGAAACTGAAGTTCAGAAGGCTTAAAGAGCTTGCAAAACAATACTGTTGGGGCAATTTTGATAAACAGGAAGGACTCCCACCTAAAATTTGTTTTGGATGTCAAGACTCATGATGCCACAAACACACCAAGAGGATATGACAAGGTTTATCGCTTACATCATGAGGCTTTCTGGGGAGAGCAAGGCTGGCCTCTTGGACTGATTCAAAAATGGTTTGAGACATTTGGAAAAGCAGACCAGCTAAGGTTTTTATGGTGGTTAGCAGGTAGATTCCCATCTGTCGGGAGGGGCTTGCACGGTTTGAACTTTATTCCAGTCAGTGCCAAAGGAGGGAGCACTTGGGCTCTCCAAGCAGCTTGCCCAGAAGATGTGGGGCAGAAGAGGAAGACAGAGGCGTGGGACTTATAAGCTGTCAGCAGCCAAAGGTCAAAAAATGGAGGAAGATTTTTTTATTACAAATGGTTTAAAAATTATATTTGCCAATATTTAAGAAAAGTGTTTCATTTTATATTTATAGCTGTGTGTGTATAAGTGAATCTCGTGTCTTAGTTAAAACAATTTAAATGTCTAGTTTTGTGACACTTGATAATACCCAAAATATGAAGTCATATGTGTAAGACAGCAAGCATGACCAAACTCCTCAAATTTCACATAGTCCTGAGAAATATCTATTTCTGAAAATCAGCAAAAATTAAATAATCAACACATTTAGCTTTTTTATATGGTTATAAAATTAATAGAAAAAATCTGTATGATCAGTATTACTAGAATGTAAGCTCTGAAAGTATCTTTTTCATCACTACAGAACATAAGCACCTACAACTGTGCCTTGCATGGAGTAGACAATAAATGAATGGGAAAATAAACTTGATAAACACTGTATATCTTAACAAATAAAAGCTAGGTATGAATTGTAAAGAATATGCACAAATTTTACAAAGCCCAAATATATCTACTAGTGGGAATATAATTATATAAGGATTTCTAACTAATAACTCAAATAACAATTTAAATCTTGGAAACTTTTTAATTGTGGAAAACAATTACTTAACTTTTAACAAATTAATTTTTGAACAGTTATCAATTTTAATAATGTCAATTTTTAGATATTACTTTGAGTTCCTAATATTAAACTGAATAGTATTTCAGAGGAAATGATAATGAAATAAAAATGAATACGCAGTATACTTGTTAACACATGCTGAACTCATTTTAGAATGTTTAAGAGGCTTGAGCTACTAGGAGGAAAAGAATACACTGCAGCCAACCACTTCATACTAAACTTTTTATTAAAACAGTCCTTACAACATATTTAAAATGGCATGTTCCACAGTCAAATATTTAAGAAAAAAAATCTATATGCAATTATTGGCACACAAATTTAAGAACATAATTAAAACCAAGCCAGATATCTCTCTGTATTTATATATCTATATACATATAGATATATATCCATACAGATAGATATATCTTCAAATTCATGTCAGTGACCTGGAATACCTGAGATTTCAAGTTGTTGGTTTTCCAGATGGGTACGAAACATTTTTCATCCACTTTATAAGGACACGGCAGATCCAGAAAGAATAACTTTGGTTAATAAATGCTGTCTCCCAAAGATCAAACAGAAGTCCTCAATGGGATTAAGGTTTATCTTCAGAGGCTTCTTCCAAGTGAAGGTTGGTCTGTGATGTAAGGAATGATTCCCACGTAGCAAGGCACTGAATAATGGAAACACACCATGAGGCAATCAACAATAGTTTACTTTCAGTGTTAAAGGATTAATAAATTCTAACACATCTGTTCCTACTGCAATCTGCTCTTTTCTTCTCTCCCATCAGCTTGTCAGAATCCTTGTCATTTTCTACATATTTTAATTCTTAATGAGGGATGCTACTGCTAAGTAAGGGGAAAACATATTAAAGGTTAAAAAGATTAGCAAGGATTAGTTTGCTGAAATAATCTACTATTACCCCATATTAAGAGAAAAATAAGAGCTCCACGTTATAGAGGAAAAGATGGACCCAGCTGGAGCTGAGGAGGAGTGATGATACAAACATACTTCAGTTCGATTTGAATCCCATTATGTCAATTGTGAGTTTGAGAAAGTTGATTAACCTTTATTAGAGTTTCTTCAGCTATAAATTAGGTTAATGATAGTACTTACCACTAGCACAACTGTGAGAATTAAATGTATATAATCTGTATAAGTCTCTATGCAGAATGCCTAGCATAAAGTGAATGCTCCAAAAGTTAGCAACTCTTATGATGGTCTGTTGGGATGGGGTGGAAAGACTTAGTTATTAATGTGCCACAGGAAATGAAACAGGATTGTAAGGGTCTGAAGGCGTTGGGAACACATAAACATAAATGTGGCCTATTTGATTTTGCCTGGGGATGATCCTCCTAATAGACTAGTCTCAAGCATCTGTATGAAGTTTATCTACAGCATAATTTTAATAGTCTGTACACATTTAGGATTCTTGTAAATCATAACTACTCTAATGTATATTCAGCCTGAGCTATAATGAATTTGGAAACAAATTATGTTTTTTTTTCTTCAAATGTGGATAGACTGCCATAGACATGTATGTTTCTACATAAACACTCCAAAGCTGGACTGATTAACACTGGTCCACCTGGCCCAACTACCTCCATGTCACTTCTTCTGCCTCTAATCCTTTCACAGCTTTAAAGTGTCCATATCGGACAACCAGCACTAATAACAGACTAGAGATTTCTCAAACACTGTAAAAACTCAAACGTTTAGAGCTCTCAAATTATAAGTGTGTTGCATTTCAAAAAGTATGTATGTATATACTTATGTGTGTGTGTGTGTATGCACAAACAAATACATTTTTTTCAAACTGAAGATTTAGAATATGGGAAATACTATGTCAAATCTGATTTTCATAAAGATTACATACTGTGATTTAATTCTGAGATAGGCTCTAATAACTTAGGAAGCTAATAATAAAGCTAAAAGATTCGTATAATTACATGAGAACAGTAAAACACTGAAAGACCTAATTGTCAAATAAAAAGATACTGGGTAAAATTTACCCAATAAATTACTGGGTTAAATAGTGGGTATTTATTTTGTCATATATTTTGAAGGCCAGGCTTGGGGTAATGTAGGCCTCATTAGAATAATCAAGTTTATCAAGACTTTAAGGGATACTTTTTGCTTTAAATAGCTTTAGAAGGTACTGAAAGCCAAGTACAATCCAAGAAGCACAGTCACTGTAATGAATTGATTCTGGGATTTGCTTTTATCCTCCAGTAAGTTACTAACTTTATGATATTGTAGCTCCTCAGATATTTAATAATAATAGCCTCTCTCATAGGGATGGAGAAATAACAAAATAAAATAGGAAGAGGAGGGGAGGGGAGTAGAGGAGTCAGGGTCAGGTAGTTACTACAGGAGCCAACTAGTAAGAATGGCCTCCTCTTAGACGGTACAGGAGAAGAATTTAGATATCTTTAACTGTATCCAAATGTCTATACTCATGAAAAGGCATAAAAGATGAATACTTCACATATAGTATATTTTTCAAATTTTGGACTGTAATTTATAATTGTCCAAACTATGCATGATTTGGGGGGCATGGAGGGTAGACACACAAAAATCTCTTCACTCAACAAATATTTTGGAGTTCTTACTATATGCCAGGCACTGTGATGATGCTAGCACACAGCCCACAAGCTAATAGAAATTATGATTTAGCATGAAACCTAAGTAAGCAAATATAATCAAGTATAGGGTCTGTGATGGTACAGGACATGATGGGAGTAACAGTAATAGGATCTAAGTCACATTGGAGTGTCCTAATGTTTCCTAGTGGAAGTAATCACTGAATGCAGACTAAAAGATGAGCAAAAGGTAGATCCCATAAATCTCTGCATGTTTGTGAAAGGTCAATGTGAGGAAGTATAGTGTAGTGATCAAGAACTCAGGCTCAGGACTTCTGTTGCTGACCCAGAGGGTTTAACAGGGACTGGAAAGGCTCTTTTACCTCAATCAGTCAATCAATCAATCAATCAGGTAGAAACTATATATATAAAGCAATGGTTTTCAACACCCTGGAAATCAGGCAACAAAGGATAGTGGTCCCTGGGGTGGGGTGGGGAAGAGTAAGCTCCATGATTACCCCAGTGTTATGGACTGAAGCTCTAATTCTAGTACCTCAGAAAGTGACTATATTTGCAGATAAGGCCTTTAAAGAGGTAATTAAGGTAAAATAAGGTCATGTGGGTGAGCCCTAATCCAATATGACTGGTGTCCTTATAAGAAGAGGAAATCTGGCCACAGAGAGGAAACCAGAAATGTGAGCAAGGAGGAAAAATCATCTGAGGACACAGCAGGAAGGTGGGCATCTGCAAGCCAAGGAGAGGGACCTTAGAAGAAAGCAGCCTGCTGACACCTTGATCTTAGACTTCTAGCCTCTAGAATTGTGAGGAAACAAATTTCTGTTGTTTAAGCCACCTAGTTTTTGGAATTTTGTTATGGCATCTGTATTGGGCTGTTCTTGCATTGCTATAAAGAAATACCTGAGACTGGGTAATTTATAAAGAAAAGAGGTTTAATTGCCTCACAGTTCTGCAGGCTGTATAGGAAGCTGGTGCCAGCATCTTCTCAGATTCTGGGGAGGCCTCAGGAAGTTTACAATCATGGCGGAAGGTGAGGTGGGAGCAGGCATGCCGCATGGCATATGCAGGAGTGGTGGAGGTGGTGCTACACACTTCTAAACAACCAGATCTCCTGTGAACTCAGAGCAAGGGCTCACTTATCACCAAGGGGATGGTCTAAGACATACATAAGGGATCCACCACTATGATCCAAATACCTTCTACCAGCCCCAACTCCAACACTGCGGATGACATTTCAACATGAGATTTGGGTGGGGATGAATATCTAAACTATATTAGCATCCCTCTAATATGCCAGCTTATTGCCTTAACAGAATTTCGAGGCCATGGTGAAGGGAGACATTACCTGGCTGACTCACTGAGTTAAAAGGATAGAGCTAAGAGTTAGAGAAAATGCAGCTAGAGTTCATAGACCAGAGTATCAGAGAAGAGAGTGGTGCATGGAAAGCTCTGGAGATATGCAGAGGGTGCCCCACACCAAGCAGAGTACTGACTGGCACATGCATGTGAGAAGACTACCAGAGACAGGGGAAAAAGCCATCGGGAAGGATTAAACAGTATCCAGCATTCTCATAGGGCCTATGATAGTACAGAATCCCATCAGGCAGACTGGAAAATCACTTAATTCATTATCTGCAAAATTTATCACCAGCAGAACACACTACAACCAATATTAAAAAAAAAAAAAAACTCATCTGGCAGAAAAAAAAGAGACCAGATAGAAATATGGATCTATAAACAAATGACATAGTAACTACATGAGTACATATGATACATACTTTTCCTATTATTTAAATGTATTTAAAATCTAATGAATTAAAAATAGCAAAATCTTACAGGGCTTATAATACATGTATAGGTAAAATGTATGACAAAAACAGCATAAAAGCCAGATGAAAGGGAATGAAAAAACACATTTGTAGGTTCTTATATATGAAGTATAATACTACCTGAAGGTAGACTATGATAAATTTAAGACACATACAGTAACCTAAAAATAACCACTAAAATAATAAAAGTTATACCTAATACAAAAGAGTTACATCTAATACACCACAAAGAGATGTAAAATGAAATCATGTAAAATTGTCTATCAATTCAAAAGAAGGCAAAAGAAGAAAATAGGAACAATGTACAGACAGGACAAAGAAACACAGCAAGATAAAAGACTCAAATATATCAATAATCCTACTCAAATGTCTACATGCTAAACACACCATTAAAAGATGCAGATTGCTAACTGAATAAAAAAACAAGACCTACCTATACTTTGTTTAAATTTCTTATAAATATTTTAAATATAAGGACAAATATAGTTAAAATTAAAAGGATTAAAAAATATATATATGGGCAGGCATGGTGGCTCATGCCTGTAATCCCAGCAGTTTGGGTGGTCAAGGTGGGAGGATCGCTTGAGCCCAGGAGTTTGAGATAAGCCTGGGCAACACAGTGAGATCCTGGGTTTATTTTTTTAATTAAAAAAATATATATGTTTTATTGTAACATATGTCAAAAGAAAAGCTAGCATGGCTACATTAGTATTAGAAATGTAGATCTCAGAGCAAAGATCATTATCAGAGATAAAGATGATCATTTCATAATGATAAAAGGGCCAATTCATCTAGAGGACATAATTTAAAATGTTTACACACATAAAAGAGTTTCATAAAAACTGACAGACATACAAGGAGAAAGACAAATCTACAATTATAATTGATTTTGATACCCCTCTCAAGAACTGACAGAATGTGTGGACAGAAAATCAGCACTCATATATAAGATCTGAACCACACTATCAATCAAGTTTGCCTAACTGAGATCTACAGGACAAAAGCAGAATACATATTTTCTTTCACATGCCCATAAAACATTTACCAATATAGATCACATTCTGGGCCATACAATAAGTCCTGATAAATTTTAAAAGATTCAAGTCATATAAAGTATGTTCTCTGAACATAATGGAATTAAATTATAAATCAGTAACAGAAAGATATCTTTAAAATCACCAAATATTTGAAATCTAAACAGGACAATTATAAAAAGCCTCCAGTGTCAAAGGACAAATCAATGGAGAAATCAGAAAGAGTTTTGAACTGAATGAATATGAAAACACAACACATCAAAAATTTTGGTATGCCATTAAAGTAGAACATAGAGATTTTTTAGCACTAAATGCCTACACATGAAAAGAGGAAAGATTTCAAATCAATGCCTTTAGTCTTTACCTTGAAAACCAAAAAAAGAACAATTAAATGCAGAAGAAAAAAAAAAACAAAAAACAGAAAAGAGCAAAGTGGGACTCAATGAAAGAAAAAACAAAAACAATAAAGAAAAATCAATGAAACTGATATTAGATCCTTGAGAAAATTAATAAAATTATTAAACTTTTAGCCATGTTGATCATAAAAAAAGAGATGACATAAATTGCCAAGGTTCAGGAATGAGAGAGTTAATGTTAGTTCGGATTCCGCTAAAGGAAAAAAGAAAATTATGAAGATCTTTATGCCTATACATTTGACAGTGTAGATGAAATGGACCAATTCCTTGAAAGACATAAACTACCAAAATTCACCACAGAAGAAACCAATAACCCAAATGAATTTGAATTTGTAGTTAAATATCTTCATACACATACACAAATTTCTAGGCCTAGAGTTCTTCACTAGAGAATTATAGGAAACATTTAAGGAAGAAATCATACTAATTCCACATAATCTCTTCCAGAAAATTGAAGACATGGGGATGCTGTCCAAAATACCAGAGCCAAAGATATTCCAAGAAAAGAAAACTACAGACCATTATTCCTCCTAAACATAGATGCAAAACTTCTAAATAAAATTTTGGTAAATCAAAGGCAGTAATTTCTATAAAGAATTATGCATCATAACCAAATGGAGTTTATCCCACGAATGCAAGATTGGATTAACATTCAAGTATTTATCAAATGACGATATTAAAATCTCAATAGACAAAAAATTTATCAAATTCCAATGTCCATTGCTTATTAAAAAAAATTTCTCAGCAAATTAGGAATAAAGGAGAAGTTCCACAACCTGAGGAACATCTACAAAAAGCTACAATTAACATCATATGCAGATATGCAGTAAATATTAGCTGTTATTAGTATTTTATTGATTTTTCAATACCAAGAAAAAAAAAGAAATTAAAACTCAGTTTCATAAACCACTCACAAATCTCCTTCACCAAATGTCAAGTATAAAAAAGAAGGAAATACAAAAATGCCAAAGTATATCTTTAAAAAATCTACCCACAATGTTTATAAAACAGAAAACTATTAACTGGGTTGAAAGGGCTGACAGGAACAGCACCACACTTTACATTTAGAGAAAAGCCCTCAGTTTCCTTTGCAAACCATCTTTCTACTAGAGCGCTCTGGTTTGCTCTCTGCAAACCCATACACAATCTTGTATCTGGTACCCCTACAGGGCAGCCCCAAAGCAATTACTACTTTCAGAAGATATATTTTTAATAACTGCAAAACTATCATTTAAATAAACTTCTGAACATTCTCCAGGTAAAATTCAAAATGAAATTCTAAGCAGTCTGCTCTATTTAGAATTCCTGTCAAATAAGTGATTCAAACTGCACCAAAGATGGCATTAGTCCTCAAGTGAACAACCTCCTATCATTTTCATATTCTGCATTAACGATACTAGTTTAATAAAGATCTAAGATATTCAGTAGTCGTCCATGCTAATTAGTGATGTGAATTAACATTTTCCTTTCTAAATTAAGTACTAAAAGGGACAGTAAAACATGGTAAGACAGACAAATTAGCTACTTCACGATTTCCTTATCTTCCATACCAGAGGCAGAAAAAGTATGTGTTTTGAAATACAGAACATTATAGAACAACTGACATAGGATAGCAACAGAAATAACATTAACAACTGCCATATACTGATATGAATACTTGGTCAGGCATTATAATGATTGCTTTATGTATCACCTTCTTTAAGCCTCATAATGATTTCTGTGAATCCTATTTTACAGGTGAGAAAGCTGAGGCTCAAATGGTCTAAGTGTGTTTATATGATAAATCTCGTAAATTGTATGCCAGTATTTATCCATTAACAAATGGATAGTCAATGTCCTGAACCATCACCAGGGTACATTTAATAAGTCACTGGGCCAAGAGAATGAGATGCCTTTCTTTCACATAGTAGAAGGATGATTTTGGAAGGAGAAGTAGGTAAGAAACCCTGACTGCAGGGGCATCAGGCTGATCACATTTTAGGAAAGAGTATTTACAAAAGGTGAGGGTATGGAAATTAATTCCCTTTATATATCTTGGAAATTCTGCATATATTTCTAGGAACAGATCTATACTTTGAAGAAGACTGAATTAATACATGCCAGGAATATGGTAAGTGCTCAGAAAATGCAGATGACTCTATAGAGAAGGAATATATTGAACAACTGATGCTAAGATGCCGGCCATCAGAAAACTGCACTTTTCTATTTGAACACTAACCAACTGATATCTTGGTTTCTATTGCTCTCCAAACATGTAAATATTAAGTTTTGCCCTAAGAGCCCGATCCCCATTCATGTTGCTGACCAATATGGTTTTTTTCTAGGCCTGTAAAGCTGAGAATCTGACCTTGAACTATGCAGCTCCTGACGCTACCAGATCACTTTGGGACTCTTGATAGCCGATTTTTAATTAAATAAATGTAATTGCCTGTTTCCACCAATGTTTAATATTCACCTGTGTTACCTGATATCCTGCACATATATCAAATTAATGTACACAAATCTTTATAAACAACAAAAAGATGATCTCTAAGGCTCCTTAAATTTCTTTGCTCTTGAGTATGAAACCTAAGGAAAAACTCAAGAAATATATTGTTTATACCATATAGTTAGGTAATTTATTACAGTGAGTATTTACTGTCCTCAGGATCATAATTGGAGGATATAAAGAATCATTAATACAACCAAAAAAATCTCAAAACCTAGTGTGAGACTTGCTTATAAGTTAGTATTTTTAAAACATGTTTCTATTTGTTATTTGGCTTTGCATTGTCATCAATTTTTTTACACTTTTAAATCATTACAGTGAGTGAAAAAAGTTAGTATCTGTCAAAATCAGAGTAGTAATAAAAAATATCCAGCATCACTGCTGGCCTGACATTTAATAGTTCTGGTTAGCTCATTCTAGCTTTGGATTCTCATACTATCATGGGAGAACCAAGAACAACAGGAGTTCCACTTCCATTTGAATAAGATGTCATCATTTTCCATACATACTGTTTTATTTCATGCAATAATCTTCTGATGAAATCAGGTAATTTCATTTTACAGTTAAGAAAACTGACTCTCATAGTGAAGTGCTGTGTTTTTTCCAGTGCTCTACATGAAACTATGGTGAACAGCTCCTTCTCGCTGCAGAAAAAATTAAGTTGATAAATATGCTATACATGCAATTAGCCAGGATGTGGGTTGACCAGAAAAAAAGCTTATCACAAATCCTTGTTAACTGAGAATCCAGTACACATTTCCCCCAGGTGGCTGCAGTTGCAGCCAAAGTCAAGTGCAATTTCTCTTTGAGGAGAGAACTCAGAGAAAGAGAGCCACCACAGGAAGGTGAGCCAGAGGTGGGGAAAACAGACCCAACAGGTAAACAAAGCCTTTTTGTTTCTACACACGGGCTGAAAACCTTCCTAAATGCAGTACACACAGATGGAATACATAGAAAATTAAGTTTTAATTCCAAAACTAACTTTCAGTTTTGAAAATAAATCTCTTGCTACTTCGGTAAAGGTGGTGACATTTTGCATTAGAAGAGGTAAATGTCTCTTCGGCTCTCATAAGTGGGTAGTAATCCCACAAGCAGATGTGATCAAGTTTTCTAAAGAGTAAATGGTGACAATAATGGTATTTCTACAGATACGATACAGCTTTCAATGGAAGCTTCCACATTTGAGAATCACTATTTTCTCAAGCTTGTGGGATATGAAGATGTTCTGTCCTACAGTGTGACTTCAGGCAAATTTCTTTATTGCTCTGGGCCTGTTTACCTATTCATAGTAAGGGGTTTGAACTATGTGTGTCCATTAAGCTTCATCCCAGAACTAAAACTGAAGATTTCCAGAGGCTAACTGTGGCTGACAAGAAGTTGGCAAATGAAATCATATGTAATGTATAAATATGCCTCGCTCTGCTTTGCTTGACCCAGTGTGGAATACAGCAAACATAAAATTTTACTTCTCCTCCTAGCATTTGGTATTTATAAGATAACTGTCGTTATAATTTCCAAAGATAAGATTCATAAATATATGAGAAATATTTTCAGTACCACTACAGCTGCTAGTACTACTAGTAGCCAACATTTACTGAATCCTTATTAGACACTGAGTTAACTGCTTTTCATTCATTCATTCATTCATTCATTCATTCGTTTAGCAGCTTTAAAACCTATTTTCTATGGTGGCAATTTTGGGCTCAAGTAAAATTAGTGGCTTAAGGCATATGCTGGTTAAGACTCCTGGAAATACCTGATGAGCATAAAATCTTATAAACTATTTTTAGTGACTCACTGGGAATGTTAAACTTTGCTTCTAAGACTTTTCTTTCATCTTTACATATTCCTTTCCATAAATACATATATGTATATGCATGTACATTTATATTTTTAACACCCAAACAAATCTATGGCATTTTCATCACTTCATCAATGAGGATACTGAGGCTCACTAAAATAAAAAAAGTCCTCAAGGTCACTCAGCTAAAAGTCAGAAGTCATGCCTGTCCAAAGCCCATCCCCTTAGCCACCATGTGATGCCTACATAACAAGTTGATATCTCCATAGGTAATGACACCACACTGTTGATAGAAACAGCTAATAGAAAATTTACTTTCATTCGAATTATTATATAAGTCAAAATAAAATATAATTATATATTTCTGTGGTAATAAAGTAAAATAACTAGACATTTACCTAATAATAATAATGATACTTATTATTATAGAATATGTAAAAGCCACACCTTCCCATATATTTATTTTAAAACTGGAAATTCCCATATTAAGCCATATAAAGCTGTTGTGCTTCTACTTTTCACCTCTAATCAAAAAGCAACTTTTAGAGAGAGTACCATGATAACTACATCTTTCTCAGTAAGCTACCAATTGGAAATATGACTGAGTTTCTTCTAAGTATTTTAACATTGTCTCAAATGATCCTGGACACAGATAATATCACCTACATTTGAGAAAACGTTGAAGCGCAAATTCGCAATCATTTCTATACTAGGCCAATAGCACCACGAAATTATTTATCATCTATAAAAATTATTAGGTTATGCCTAAAATGAGGGCAATAGGGTGTGTAACATTTTAGTAACTTTTTAAATCTCCTAAACCTAAAATTGAAACACTAATTAAAACTTTCAGGAGCTACATATTTTCAAATTCTGAAATGTAATCAATCTGGAAATTAGAGTTGATATTGCCAGAGAAAAACAACTTCTATTATTTTGCAATAGCTCAAAATTATTCATTATATTTCATTTTTGGAAAAGTCTAAATTCAGCTTCTGAGAATCATCTGCCAACTTATAATTTTAGAAATACCAATAACTTAAAAATAACAGGATTTGCATATTATTTTTCTAAAAATTACTTTTACATATCTCTCAAGAATGTAAGTGATAAGTGTACACTTGTAATTATTGCAAATATTTAAATGACTGCAACACAGATAGTTAATGCAAAAGGACTCATTAGCTACAAACGCCATCTTGTGGTCCATTTTTTTATTATTCTGTAGCATTATTCTGTAGATGTCTAACTCAAGATTGATAAAGACAGATGGAGCCCTAGATAAAATTTATTCCATTTCTCTCATTTTTATACATGGGGAAATTGGGGCTCTGAAAGGTCTAATATATTGGAAATCTTTATAGGAGAAATTAACGTAAGAGCCAAAATTTAAATTCATATCCTTACAAACTCATACTTTTTCTATACCACATCATTGTTGTTTACTTACAGCTAAGCCAATTACATGAAGTTTATCCAGTTTAATGCTAGACACTTCAGACATCAAGCTTATCTGTTTTTGTGTTAGCATACGCTGAAAGTACAACCAACTGTACAGATAAGCACATTTACCTCTGGATTATTAGAAAATTATTAAGGTGCAACTATGATGTTGAAGCACATTATTTTATAGCATGTTATATATGTGTTCCAGTTTTATTCTCCTAAAGACTTGTAAGGGGTGTATGTGAATGGGATGTGGGGTGGGGGAAGGGAGGAATACCTCTATTTGGCAGTTTAGCAAACTGGGTATATGGAGAAGACATGATTAGGACTTTATAATTAGCTAATGCAGGCATCATGGTACCCAACTTTAATTTTTTCCATTAGAAGACCCACCTTTCTTATTTGTGATAAAATGCAGTGTGTGTGTGTGTGTGTGTGTGTGTGTTTAAATCATTTCTTCCTTTTCTATACAGAAACTATTATATTGGCCCACAGTATGTAGTCTGTCATTTACAAAGCACAATAAGCAGAATGTCCTTGATTCAGAAACTAGACATTTTTAGAAATTATTTCATTATTATGTGTAATCTCCTTCTATGCAAATCCCTGATTAACTACATAAAAACTTATGTAGCCCAAAGGATGGGAAGAAGCACAGACTATGCCATGATATAACTGTCTATTTCATACCTAAGCTCACTTTAGTTGCATAGATAATTGAGAACAAATTACATTACAGAATATAGGGGACTGATGAGAATATTTTTCAATTGAAGTTTTTAAGACTGCAGAAACCCGGCTGGGTGCAGTGGCTTACACCTATAATACCAGCACTCTGGGAGGCCAAGGCAGGCAGATCACTTGAGGTCAGGAGTTTGAGACCAGCCTGGCCAACATGGTGAACCCTCGTCTCCACTAAAAATATAAAAAATTAGCCAGGCATGGTGGCAGGTGCCTGTAATCCCAGCTACTTGGGTACTTAGGAGGCTGAGGCAGGAGAATCGCTTGAACCCGGGAGGCAGAGGTTGCAGTGAGCTGAGATTGGAGCACTGCACTCCAGCCTGGGCGACAGAGCAAGACTCCATCTCAAAAAAAAAAAAAGCAAAAACCTGTAAAACAAAAATATTTAAGACTTATATGACACATAATAAAAGGTTCAAAACTAGATGGAAACATGAGCTATAGCTATGGATTTTGAAATTTTAATTCAGAGCAGAAATCACACTTAATCAAACAACAAAATAAGTACATAATACTTAAGAATTCTAAAAATGACAACTAGTTGATTCTAAAATTTCCTTAGAAATAAATAAAAATAAAATCCTGCTGCATTTAAACTTAATTCTACCATTGACTGCGTTTTATATGCTTTATATGATGCTTCAATATTAAATCGACTATAAACTTTTAAATGAGAAAGGACACTATATTAAGTGTAAGAGATCAACAGACTTGTAAAAACCAGAAGGAACTTCAGGCAATGCTTCTTAAACTATCTGTGGTGAAGAACAATTGTTTTGTTTTTTCTTCTTTCAGTCATCTAAGGACCATTAAATGGTCTTACTGGCCATGACTAGTCTGTAATTCATGCCACATGCAAATCACCACAAAAGCTGGACAATATTTGAATTGTTCCATAGAATTCAACAAGTCAAACCTCCTAATCACCTACTTGGTTGTCTTGGCAATGTCTAATTGCTATCGAAGATTCCAACTGATTACTTTCAACTTCTAAATTGAATCTGTAATAACTTATGGAATGAATATCAGTCCACACTTAAAGTAGCATTAGAGATCAACACTATTACCCAAGATTTCCCAAACTATGTTCTGTAGAACACTCATTCTGCAAGAAGAAACACTGATCTAGTCAAGAAAATTATTATGTCTTCAGATTCACAACCATACAAGCACATAAAGTACTCTGAGAACTTCTTTAGTAAATAAACCTGCTTAACTACTTAATAATTACTTTTTTAAGTCAGAAGTGTCTTCTAATACAGCAGGACCTTAATATGACTCTCATAAAACTTAACTTTTGAAGAAAATTAAGTTTTTTTCAAAATTAATTAAGAGGTCACCAAAACAAATACCCAGAAAATTAAATAAATTGACCTCTAAAAAGCATATTATCATTCTCCATGCTAAAGATTATCTTATTCAAACTAACTTTGGCTTGAATATAAAGATTCCTGCAGAAAGAAACTAGTTAGATTTTAGATTTACCTCCCGGAATGTGAAAGCAGGACCTTATCAATAACATAGAAGATAATATTTACCTTCTTATTTGCTATGGTAGGGGAATATTCATCTATACATCAGTGAAAAGTTGCATCAAATTATGCAAACATAAGTTCAAAGGCAGTTGGCTATAACAGAGCAGTGTTTTAAGCCATGTTGAATTAAAATCTGCTCTGTCAAGACCTCATGGTTACCTAAGCTCGTTCAAGTGGTGTTAAAATGAACACTCTAATGAGCGTTAGAAATCTTATATCTCTATCATGTGTTTTCCCTGTTTTCTAGAGAACATTTCAGACAATGACTCCATAAATGGCTTCTGTGAGCACAAATTCGGTATGTGAGAGGATAAAGAAAGGTGACTAGGTTTCTTTCCTAAGAATTTCTTAGAAACTTAAAACAGGCTAAGATGCATTGCCAACCTTCTCCAACAAAATGAAACAGTATAACCTAAATGGGAGTAATCTGGCTATCAAGTTGCCATCCTCTATCAGTGGAAGTAAAGGATTGTAGGATCATGTATACCACAAATATACAATAATTCGAGACCCAAAGAACTATGCCCAGGGACTTCCTCTGATATTTATAATAGTCAATTTTTAAAAAGTTATTTGTGAAATGTCTTAAATGTAGATTTCCCTGAGTTGAGCTTACAATTCTTGCTTCTTCACTTATCCAAATTTCCTGGTAATAATGTGTCAAACTGAGAAGGCAGTTTCACGGAGTCTATGGTGGCTTGCCTCCAAAGATGTTCTAGAATCACAGAAGGCTATTCCATTTCTGTATCTTTTGCTCTGATCATTTCTATGTGCCTTCAGATTCTATTTGAAAAAAGAACTGATTGCTCAACAAAAAAGTGATATATTTGGTTAAAAGGACAAGGTTAATCATTAAATAATCAATAACAATGCTGGGCTCTCGAAACACAAGGAGAAAACTCTATTAAATGTGTTGCCATTTAATGGCATTAAAAAGATGAAAAGTTGTTGTTTTCCTTTTGATGATCATCCCTAAATAAATTAGATGATCCACAGAAAAGTAGCAATGATGTAACCTGAATTTCTTAATGCATTCAGGCTTCCAGTGAGTACTTCCCAATGAATAAGACGGTAGAATAATGCAGGTACAAGGATGTAACGAATTGGAAAAGTTAACTGGTATAAAAATGGCTAGACTGAGTAAACTTCTAAGCTTCTTATCCTCTCAAGCTGGTGTGTTTGCTTTGCCAGAAATATAGCCTACATGTAAGTGGAATCTATTCAATTTTAGGGTGTATAATGTAGTTCTGAGATATTCTGCACATAGTTCCAAAGATATAGACTGCTCTTTTCTGAAGGCCTATTTTAGCACCATCAGGGCGTCTGTCTCCTGAGGTCTAGGGTTTAGGTCAGGCTTCAGTTACTACTAGGAGGCATGACTGTAAAAAGAAATGCACCTTGTTATGGATTCAAAATTCCCTGTCCTGGATAACTCTGGATTATTCCAGCTCTAGTCAACTTCTTTGTTTCATAATAAGGAAAGAGAATTTAACTTTAAAGAATGTGCCTCTTGACAGAGATTCAGCCTAGGAGCCTTTTTTATGGCCAACATAAAAAAAATGATTCAATACAGACCATCTATTACACCTCTGTTCCAACAATTTAAAAGAAAACTCAAACACTACCTGCCATTTCTTAGGCTCAAAACTATGCTGAACAACTCTATCTGGGTAACTCTCCTACCATATCCATCCTTCTCTCTCTAAGACAGGCTATTGACAAAGGGTTGAGCAAGTATTAGGTGACTGTGCATGGTGTGTATCAGAAATTACAGAGGAGGTTACTTTGGAAACATTGTTCCAGTATTGTTGAAAACCTTCTCTGGGGGTAATTTTAGGATTCACCTAGGAAAGTAACATGGCCTGCATTTCTTCTGGGTAAGTAAAGGTCTGTCAGTCTTCCTTCTATGAGTACATTTAGAATTAAGAGCTTCAACTGGGGCTTTGTAAGTACTGCTTTCAGGTTGGTAAAGGGTGGGCTTTTGCACCACTCACTGAAAAACAGAAGATACCCAGCCATCTCTTTTTTGCAGCAATGGATAGTTTTTGTTTTATTACCTCTTCAAATGTATTGGATTTTAGTTAACTTTTATTTGTATTTGCCTAATCCTTTCATCTTATACTTTCATTCTCCTTCATGGAGAAAACAGCAGTGAAATAGAAATGAGTTAGTTCTGTTTTCTTAGTTTCCATTACACAGTTTCCACTAGAAATTCATTTTTATTAATATTTTTGGTAACATATTAATTCCTAATTTTCTTGCTTCCAAAGATGCTCCTCATACCTACTCTCATTTGACTCTGGTGCTGTTTGGAAGCTCTTCACATTTTTTCCCCCAAAACCCTCTTCTTCCTGACATATGCTTTCACTGACATTGCCTGTTTTTTTCTGTATTCCTTCTTGACTGTATCCTCCTCTATCATCTTTGTTTCCATGATCCATGGTCCACAGGTATAATTGTGTCAGATTCTTCACCTGCTTCATTCTTTTCACTTTTTAGAATTGTCCACTCCTCTCAAGTCATATTCTCATTTAGAGTGTATGATTTTGAGAAAGTATAACTAACTTTTATCTAATTTTTTAAGCTACTTTACTAAATTCTAGGAAATATGACTGAGAATGGCCAAGTTTTCCTTCCTTTGCTTTCACCTCCCAGATTCTGGAAATAGTACTGTCTCCTGATGGAACTGTCATGTTAAGAAAACAGTTCTTTGTTAATCAGAATTAAGTCTAGGGAGACTATTCCCCTCATTGCTCCTTTCAACTCACAGATGAGCACATATCAATACTTTTTCTGATTTTCAGCTTTGAATAGAATGAAATTTCTGACAGGAATCTAAATGCCATCCATCCAAATCTTGCTTAGGTAGCAGTTTTATCATCATTATCAATATAGTTTAACCTCTTAAGGTCAGAATACTTGGAAATTGTCCTAATTTGGACCAGGATGTTTTCAAGTAAATATTTACAAAATCTACAAAATGTTCCGAAGTATGTAGTGTAGTATTAAGTTTAAAACAAACAACCATGTCACTAGAATTTATTTCACCATTTTCCCAACACAACAAGAAATAAATCCCTAAATAAGTAAAACTACACTTGAAGAACCTTCTGGACACTCAGTGCTTATTCATACTTAGTTTTTAGAGGACTGCTGTGAGATCTATTTTTACAAAATTTCTGTAATTTTTAAATGAGCCATAACTAACTAGACTTGGATTTTAAGAAAACATTAGTAGTACTGTTCATCTGGCTAGACAGATACCCTTGTAACGATTTTTTTCTTTTCCTCAAAATCTTTCAGAAATTTTCCTTTGCTAGAATTGTTTTTCTGCTTGCTAGATGTCCATATAAATATATTTGTGTTATCTGCTAAGAATAGAACCTTTTATTCAGTCTATCCATTACAATCAAGCAAAAAAACTAATTTAAATACTTCACCATTAGAAAAAAATAACTTTAGGGCTGTATTAATCAAATAAATGAATAAATATTTTTATATATTATTTTTCCCTAATCAACTTTAGCCTCCTAACAGCAAGACTTAAGTGTGAATTTGGATCACCTCTCCCCATGCCACGCCACCCCTGTGTTTAGCACAGGGCTTTGAGGATAACAGAATCTCACATAAATGAGTTTATATGAGGTAACTGACATTCCTAAATAAGACTGATAGAATAAGAAATGCAGTAATCATAGACCTGCTTATTTCTTGAAATTCTTACCAAGTAAGTTTTCAAAAAGCTAATATTTATAATTATTTTTAATAGTAATGATAGAAGAAAAGAAAAAAACAAATGTTTAACTATTATTATCTAAGCTAATAAATATACATCAGTATGATGTATCATAAGAAAATTATGACACTGTGGAAACATATGTAAAATAAATGAAAAATATGGAACTCAAAATACTATTCATTTTAATCATTGTGACACAAAATAAGTAAACATATGTGTTTTTATGCTGACACATTCCAAAGACCCATGCAGAAAATCTAACAATAATTTAATCTTAAAATAGCAAATTATTTTCTATAATTATATTTAAATGAACCACTCCCTAGGAGAAAGGATTATATGGGTATTCTTTATCCTCATCACACATTTTTGTACTGAGCTTTTGTTGTTGTAATTGTTTTCAGTGAGCCTGTATTAATTTTATAACCAGAAAAATAAGATAATAAAACAAGCATTTCCATATATTTACTAATAATTTTAAAATAAACTATTCAAAGGAATGAACTATATTATAAAATAAGCTATGCAAAGGAATAAACTATATTCCTTTATCATATTCACTTAACGACAAACTGCGTAATTTGGCAAAAATTAACATTAGTAGAAACTTGGGCCAGCAAGACTGCAGAGAGGAGAGCGCTATCTCCAGAGTTACAGAGACGGTCATGTGAGATGCCACATGTGAGATATAGAGCAGGGCCGGATCATAGCAGGTACTCAGAAATGGTAATTTAGCAGGCACACATTAAGAATCTGCTATGTGCCATAGACACCTTTGAACATAGTTCCCTTTACTAGCCCTACCCTCATCATTGGGAATATTTGTGAATTCCCTACCCTTTCTTACTATCCACCTTGTCCCTGATGTGTTAGAGACAAAGAAAGCAAAGACATTAAATGACCAAAAGGACATCAGAGCTGTCTGTCACCTCCTTAATAACAAAGGTGATTTCACTGGACTGGGTAAATGGTTCCCCATTTTTTGTGCTCATACTGACAAAAGGTAATTGTTCTATTTTATATTAATAGTTGTTGCCAAGTCCAGAGCTATTCTAAAGCAGTTCCTAAATAGCTGCACTTTCCTGCCAGAATTTCCAAATAAGCCCTCAAAGTCTAATTGTAAGAGGACATTGGATAGCCAAGTGAATTCAATGACATTAAAATAAAGCTTTGAGAAGAATGTGCTCTTCCAGTTCATAAGATCAGCCAGGAATCACTTGCTCTCAAGCCTTCATCATTAGCATCATCAGCATTGACAGCAACAAAGCAGATATTCTTTTGCACCTTCAAGAAAAAAGTTAGGAAATATCCATGCCCTGTATCCAGGGCATGGATGTTTTACTGTTTTAGAATCCCTTCACATTAGCAGGAAGTCATTTTCTTTCATTATTTGGGTATCAATATACTTTGAAATCATTCACCCTGCTCAAATGGATTTTTAATTTTATTGTTTTGTTATTCGTTTAAAAAGACTCAACACATTTATCCTTAATTATTGGTCATACAGAACAAAATGGGAACAACATCATTTTACCTAGTAAAAGTTTCGTTTGAGACACCTGTTCTGGATTTAGAATCAACTCTCTCCCAATAAATTCATACATCTAAGTACAACATGACATTGATTATTACATGTTCTTAGATGTAATAGATGCCTCTAAATATAACATGACACAATTATTGCACAATATGATAATAACTGGAGTTGGATACAGACCCATACCATGTATTTATAATATAATTTCCCTCTGCCATTTTGATATTTAACTTTTAATTTCTAAACAATCTGTGACCAGAACTTAATACAGGTAAATCCAAAGGCAAATGTATATATACCCTGTTTCATCCATCACACTAGGAACAGACCGTTTTGGGAATACTGATGAAAAAAGAAGTATTTCCATTAGAATGTGATGAAATTAAACAGGAAATGAATGACCTCTGGAACATTTCACTTCCCTGTATATCTGAGATTTTCTGATGTTAATAGTTAGTGACAGATTGTTGCTGTTTAGGCCTTAATCTTTCTGCTAAGAATCCCTGATCATTTAAGGGCTCCAACTTCTTGATTTTGTTTTACTGGACTGATGTGCCAAATCTGTTAAAAGTTTTCCATTCAGGAAAAAATTCAACAAACAATTGGAGCTATAAGGATCTCTGGAAGTTATACAAAAGAGAAACAATGATCCCTCCAAATTTATACATTTAAGATGGAGGACACGATATAATTTTGTAACATTTAGAAATGTAGTACACTTGGGGAAAGAGTTAAAAACATCACACACTGATAGAAACTGCTGTGAAAAACAAAATTTGCAATATGGCACAGCGATGCTCATTTAGCTGTTTCTAAGAAAGGAACATTTTGTATAAACTGAATTCAATCAATGAGACTGAAAAAAAAATACATTTTTATGTGAGAAGTACGGTCAAAACCCAAACATTTTAGTTGAAATTCTGTGGAATTGTTATGAACACTTTTAAAAAAATCCAAATTTAGAAAAATTGGCAGATCTTAACATTTAAAGGAAAATAATATTAAGTGCATTTGTCATGTGATTTTTATAACCTAATATACTTAGATTTTATAATCATTTATAGAAAACTGCATGTTTTAATTTAAGGCATTTTCTTATAAATTATCTCAATTAAAATTTTGGTTTTATTGTTTTGTTATTCATTACAAGTTGACTTTCTCAACAATTCTGTAATGTAAGCGTAGACAAGTTCTACTATAAAGGAGAGGTAAGGTTAGTTCTGTGGATTTAAACAGTTAAATGGTAATAAAGCCTTATGTTGATAAATGTGCTTTATTAAAAAGAAATACTTTATATCATTCAAAATCTGAGATTTATGGGAAATTCATTTTAGATACTTGAATTTACTTACGGTTGTTACCAGAATAAAAAATTATGGAGAGATAGAAAATGATCTTTCCAGTTCTACCTAGTTAAAAAACAAAACAAAACAAAACAAAACCATGGATCTGTTCCATAATCTCTAGCCCACTAACATGAAACTCCTAGGTCAGTTCACATCTCTGCCTTTCCTGCCTCCTAACTAGTCTCATCATGTCCAGTGTTGCCTAACTCTGACCCATGTACAGTCAGAGCAATCTTTCCAAAAGGCAAGTCTGATCCGGTCAGTTTCCTCCTGAAAACTACTCAATGGCTCCCATTTCCCTTAAAGGTAAAAGACTAAATTTATAATGCACTCTTCAGCCTAATCTTTCAATTCAACACTACCTTCACTCCTTCTTCCTCCAAAATAGAACCTCAGTTATCTGAACATGTTCTCTCTCCCTTCTACACTTTTGTGCATGTGTTTTCTCTGCTCCAACTCCATTTCTCACACTCTTATCTGGCAACTCCTTATTCATCATTCAGGTCTCTGCATAAACATATCCTTATTTTTTCTAGATTAGGTTATATGTCCCTGCAATGTCTTTCTATACCGAACCTTATACCATTTTATCATGCTCTCTTTGTGATTGTTTCCTTCATTGGCTGTAACTACATGAGAAACGGATTGTGTTTGTCTTGCATACTGTGGTCTCTCCAGGGCCAGGCACAATGTCTGGTGATAGAAGGGGCTTAATTAACTCTTGGTGAATAAAAACATCAATATCAGTTAATCTTTCAAGATATATAATATTTCAGTTTAAAGTTCTTTTAAACGGATAAGCACTATATACTATAAATTACAGGGGTCCTCAACCCCTGGGCCACGGACTGGTACTGGTCATTGGCCTGTTAGGAACCCAGCCGCACAGCAGGAGGTGAGCGGCGGGTGAGCATTACTGCCTGAGCTCTACTCCCTATCAGATCAGAGGCAGCATTAGATTCTCACAGGAGTGTGAACGCTATTGTGAACTGCGCATGTAAGGGATCTAAGTTGCGTGCTCCTTATGACAATTTAACTAATGGCTGATGATCTGAGGTAGAGCAGTTTCATCCTGAAACTAACCCCGCCCCCCACCTAGGAAAACTTGTCTTCCATGAAACCTGTCCCTGGTACGAAAACGGTTGGGGACCACTGCTGTAAGACATAATTTTGTTAATGTATAATTTCATATATTCATTAATTCAGCCAGAGATAAGGTTAAAGATGTTATTTTAAAATATACTTCCTAGAAAAAGTATGTTTACAATAAAAAAAAACTTCTCTGAGAAAAGTCCGTTGTAAAAAAATTGAAATACAATCATCTGAAAAACAAAATGAACTTAAAAAAAGATGTTGTTACTCTTTTGCTGATGGAATGGTGTGCTCCTTTGTTGATGGTTTCAGAATAGCTACAGAAGACAGGGATAGCAAGGACATAGAGAAGAGGCCCTGAAATGATTTTCTGCTCATTCAAGTCTCTGCTCCTTTCCTTCCTTTGCAAACTCTTCATAAACGGAGAAGGGAGAGGAAAGAGGAGTAGTTAGGACAATCATTAGAAAGCATTATCAAATGCTTTTGAAGAATCCAAATCCAAAACAACAAACTGAGGATAAACAAAACCAAATGGTAACTGACAACTTCATCGAAACCAAGCTACCAGAGAGGCATTAGAATGTGACACTTGTTCTTTAATACACTCTTTCAACATTGGACGGACCAAAAGTAAATGAGAATATAACTTTAAAATGAAGCAATATCAAATAACACTAATTACCTGTTCATAATAATGGATATTCTCCTCAGCCATATCTGTAAATGCTAACTTGATATCATTTTGCATATTTTGTTTCCATCTCTCCCAATCTGCTTTCAGGGCATTATTAGCGCATTCCACTTTATCTTCAAGTTTTCCAATCTCCTCTGGAAGCTGAATTAAGTCACAAAGAGAGATACATTGATCTATGAATTCTTTCCATCAGGTGAATTCATCAAATTTAAGTTGAACAAAATACCAAAACAGCCTAAATATAACTCTTTTTTGTTTTTAATCACCAGTATTTACTCTGTGTACTAATTAAAGTAAAAAGAACAGGGGTTCAGTCAGGTTGAGTCAGGGTTGTAGAGTACAGTTCTATGGTTGGCCACCAACTAGCACCTGGCCTTGGCTAAGTCTCTCAAATCCTGGGCTTCAGTTTCACTATTTATAAAACAAAGGCAACTGAACCAAAAATTAACTCCAAAGTCTTTTGTATTAAGACTCTCCTTACAACTACCATTTCTGGTGATAATATTTATATTAAAAGATATGGTGTCTTTCACTTCAGATTCCCCATTCTGGTCCTCATTTTTTAATGGTTTTTAGCTGAAGCCTCAACTGAGAGGTTATAACATCCATACTCTGTAGTCCCACCTGGAGGCCCAGGGGATTAACCTGCAAGCTCTACTCAGATAGCTAGTAACAGAGGCAAGTTTATAACTCAAGATGCCCAAATCCTAGACCATGAGCCACTGGACAGGCTTAGTGTAATATTTACCCTCTTCCCCCCCTTATCAACTTTTGAGCATGTAATCCATTGATTTATTCTTTTATATTTGGCATATTCATATATATGTATTTTTATATTTCTAGCTATTCATATATTCAGTATATATTTACTAAGTGTCTTGTCTGTAGCAGGCATTCATCTAAGACCTGGAGATTCAGTAGTGAAGAAAATACACAAAAATCCCTGTTTTTACCACAGCTTATACTGTACTGGGGAGAGACAAACTACAAGCAAGGTAAATAAAAAATGGGAAATGTCAGCTGGTAATAAATGCTAAAGAGAAAAATGAAGCAGAACGGTAGACAGGGAATGTTAGGATGCTGCAATTTTAGATAAGGTGGCCAGAGAAAGCCTAAATAAGTATGACTTGAATAAATATCTGAAGTAGATGTGAGAATGAACCATGGGACTCTCAGTGGAAACACATTCTCAGCAGAGGAAACACCAATGGCAATGACCTGGAGGTAGAAGCATGCCTAGGTGATTTAAGAACGGAAAGACCAGCATGGTTGCAACAAAAAGAGAAAAAAAAAAGAGGGGGGAAAAGTCCTGGGAGATGAGGTTAGAGAAGCAGTGAGTGGCCAGATCATACTGAGCCATGTAGTCTATGGTAAGGTTCTTGGATTTTATGGAGATTCAAAGCCAGGAAGATTTGAGCAAAAATAACATCATCTCTCTTATGTTTTAAAAGGGGCCTTATATGTTACTACCATTTCACGACAAAGTATTTGTAAGAGGCCATCTTTTAAAAAGAATTCCCATTTCAAGATGCTAAAATGTAAAAATGTCTTAGAACCAATAAAATGTATTACTTCTGATGCTTGAATTAGCTCCTTTTTAAATATGAAATTTCACTTCTGTTCTTATTTCACAGCAGCCATGTGTGCTTTCATTTCTGAAATAATAGATATTTGGTATTACATAAATCTCTCATGACCAATGTAAGATGTATTTCAGTAGAAAGGCTGACTTTCATGTTTGTGTCTGTGTTTTATTTTTTCACTCTCTTGTTTAGTTTGTAGGGTCAAACTATATCAGTGAGAATACTGTATGGGAATCTGTAGTCTTCTGGGTATTTTGCTGAATCTTAAAGAACATGTCTAATGGGAAGTTACTGAATAACTAATAATGATAGGCTGTGGGTGTTTGGAAATAGGCACCCACAGCCATAATAAAATTGTTGAAAGGCCAAACTCAAACAGGATCTGGGTCTGCTAGGAGACCTCAGGGACGTTAGAGAGCCTCCTCTGGATTGTTGGATGGAATCCTTTCATTTGCAGAGCCAGGTGGGGATTATTAACAGAATGCCTCCATCTAGGATCAAGGGGTATGTACATCAATTGTAACCACACTGTTAACTCTCCTCTGCTTAGGCTTTGCAGTTTAAATTGCCATGCAATGGCATGGAATGCCAACAGAGTGGTTCTACTGATATCGGCTTTCAGGAAACACAGTGTCTAAATCACATAGTCTATCTTCCTCTTCTGCCTGATGGAGCTTATAATGGTGTCACTGCCATAAAGGATTTACTGCAGAGAGTTTTTTCATGTCAATCTGTAAATCCCCCTCATTAAAGCCTTTGAAGTGGTGGTCTGGTTAGTTGGTGGCTCTGCTCTAACCAACAGGTACTGTGTTCCTAGAGAAGAACTTAAGAACTCACTCTCAGAACTTTGCCCTCACTGTCACCTGCAGAGAGAAGGACTGTAGCCTTATCAGTACAGCATTGGGATTAAGAGGACTGACAGTAGGTTAGCCTGGTCTCAGTTTAAGTCCCACTTCTGTCTTTTACAAGTTATGTGACATTGGGTAAGACTATCTGTTGAAGCTCTAGTATTTTTATCTGTAAAATAAAGGTAAAATAATAACATGCATTTCATAGGGATTCTTATAAAAACTGCAGCATGAAACAATGACCATTAATTGACTTACACAGGGCCTGAAAATTTGCCTACTAAATGTTCTCACCACCATCATCACCATCATCATCAGTTGGTGAAAATGACATTAACTTCACTGTCTTCTTCCAGTATTTTAGTCTCTGGTAATATGTCATTCTTCTACTAGTGTCTAGGTATTAAGTCAATTTCTAGTGCAATTTCCTCAATCTATTTTCACCAGTGCAGAAAATGACACATATGCCTTAAATATGTATGATCAATTCTTGTCATTTTTTGGTGACTATATCAGAGTTTTCTTCTTTCTTTGACGAGTTATTCATAAGTTTAGTTGGAAAAAAGGAAGGTAAAAAAATTAGGTATTTCCTCACAGTGAATCATCTTTCCATAATTTCAATTCTAAGAAACACTAACATAATAAGCACAAAACACCTAATTCAAATTAAGAATAATCTGCACTACATCTTTCCTAACAACTTACAAAAGCATAATATAATTAGATGTCCTTCCCCTTAGTTGACTTCAATTTTACTACGTTCTTTGGTACAAAGACTATGCATTCTGACTGTGCTGTCCATCCAAGTTCTAATAGAACAAATATACTCAAGAAAAGTTAATCTGAGGGGGAGAATAGCCCACTGGCAGGCTAAAGTCCTTCTGGTATTTTATTGTTCCCTCCAACACCATATGTCGGGTTTCAATAACTCTAACCATAGGAAATTCAATCCATATACTGCAAAACAGCATGGAAAAGACTGGGCTAGATAGGATTTAAGGCTTGGTATTATTCTTCTTTTCACAAGTACTGACAGCAGTTTAGCCCTCTGTTATTGGAAAAATTGAAGAAGCAAGCAACCCTTGTTGCCAGCAAAACGTTGTAATGCCAAAATAAGTAATAATAAAAGACTGTAAGATAGTGAAAAAATGCTTTATATTTAATCGTAAGACTAATGGGTAATTTCTAGCTTCAGTTATATTCAGCTAGAAATTAGCCACACAAAGTCATTAATTCTAAAAGCTCAAACAAAACAATATGTTTCTACGATGGTGACTACATATCTATAGTAACAGTAACAGCAGTAATCATGACTATTTTTTGCATTCTGCCATTGGCTATATGCTTTCCATACATTATTCCACTTAATCTGCATAAGCATGTTACAAATTTGGTATTATCATCTTCCTATTACAAGCTGGGAAACTAGAAGAAAGAAGAGGCAGAGATTATATAGCTATTTGTGGCATATTAGGGATTCAAACCGATGTCTGCCAGTCAAGACACATGCTCTATTCATACGGACTGAATAGCACCAGCCATTGATTGGACAAGCTTGTCTGTGGCTTTCAAGCTTAAACTGATATCGCTGTTATCTCAAGGATAATCAATTAGGTACAGATACACAAAAGTAAAGCAAAAAACCAAAGGCTATAATAAAAAGTAGAATGGGATACATACCATAATGGAAGGAAAAACGTAGAAGTGGTATTTACAGATACAGAACGGAAGATTGATTCTGATTGTGGGGTAGGGGACATTTTGACTTTTAATTCACTAGGCAGTGACTGGGACAATGAAACACCTATCTGAGGGTATGATATGAACACAACCACAGAAATAGTATGCTGCAGAGTGTGACAGAAGAATGGACAAGAGGCTGGTCTGGAGTTGGCAAGGAGAAGCATGGGAAATACAGCTGCAAATGCATATTAGAGACTGACCAGTAAAGGCTGGAAATGATATTGAGCATGAAAAGGATTTTGCAAGAGATGATAATCCACTGAAGGTTTTGATCAAGGCAGAGCTGTACTTCAGACAGACCGAGTCAGAGGTATGTGGAAATTGTTAAGAGAGAAACAAAGGAGGAGAAGAAAGGAAACCAGTTCATCTGAAATGGGACTAAGGAATCAACCATAAAAAGCAATAGGGAGGATCTGGTTGGTTCTCACTCATTCACCCAGCAGCTTCCACTCAGCATCCATCTAGTCTGCATTAGGAACGAAAATGGAGGGGGAAGAAATGGACCTTGCCCTCACAGACTCATGCTAATGGGGAGAAATAAATAAGTAATCAGGAAAAGGAAACTTGAAAGGCATTCATGCAAAGCAAACTGCAGACGTTAGTTCACAGAAGCATGTTTACCTTGGAGTTTCTGAAGAACTACAGATAGTTCTTTAAGGTTGATACCTAGAGTACGAGTAGGTGAAGAGCTAAGGAAAAGGAGAGAGAGGCAGGCAATGCCAGGTCCTAAAGGGATTTCTCCTGCAGGTTGTTCGTCTTTTCACAGAAGACAAGTGGAGGTGCTGAAGGAGTTTAAGAAAGAGGACTAGAGACCAGTGGTAAAGATCAGACTCCTGATGCCACAGAAACTGAAAAGCAGCAACTGAAATGCTAGGAGGCAGAGTCAGGAGGGTCTAGCCCTGATCTAGATGGTGGGCACTGAGAGAAAAGTCTGCATTGCTGATAAGGTTAACTGGAAGAACAAATACCGTAGGGTGTGATAGGAGATGATGGCCTCAAGGCTAACAGTGGTAATACATTCACTGTGCCAAATAGTATCGCAAAGTGAGGGACACTGTTATATAAACATTCAAAACCACTCAGTTGCATACAGAGCAAAGAATTTTTGGAGGCTAGCAGGAATCAAGATTAAAGTTAAGCTTTGAAGCTTCCAATAACACTTTGCTACACTAATTTGGGTGGTTTGGGCAGGCTGGGAGGTAATATGGATACACCGATTGACATACCAGTTGCACCGAAGCAGACCTGACATTTTAAATTAAAAGCTACAGGAATATGTCTAAGGAAATAAGTAAAACTGATGTGCAGCTCTGCTCTTTTGGGAGAGACCTCTCTCCATTATCAAGGTTTTTTATTTGATGTTTCAATGATGCTTAAACTGATTTGGAATCTGTTCATTTGGAAACTGTTAAAACATTTGGTCCTCTAAAATGATAATCCTCCTCAAACACATAAATATATAAATCTGTTTTTATTTATTGACCCTGACCTCTTTGATACCTCTTTGGATACAATCAATTATGGATGCTCTTGACTTACCGATGTGAAAGAAAACAAAAACTCCAATCTGAACCCCAATTCACTATGCTAAAGGAAAAAGATTAAGCTGAAAGCTGAGTCATGCAAGAAGCTGCCTTTCCTTTTGTTCCTAAGCAGATACCTATAGATAAAAAGATTAAATTATCTCCACAGGTCGCTACTCTATGTTCACCTTATCTTATGTAAAGTGCCCATCACTGAGACGGAGAGGAATACATAGTTGACTACTCCTCTACCTGCTCCTTTTCTCTTGCAACAAGTGGATAACAGTACCCTCCCTATTTCCCCTCCAGCCCACTTTTCCCCTATAAATACTGAAGCCTTCAAAATCATCTTTGGAGAAAGTTACAGGCCATAGACTGTTTCTGTGATTCCATGTTTATTTCCTCCACGCATGTCCCTAACCTTGGCAAAATAAACTAAATGGATTAAGACACGTCTCAGATACTTTTTGGGCTACACCTACCTCCCAATAAACCCACTGTTAGTTGAAAATATTGTAAGCCAAAAATGTATTTAATGCTGGCAACACAGCAGACGGTCTCCAAATTAAAATCATTCAACTTAGGATTTTTTGACTTTAGGATAGTGAGAAAGCCAACCACATTCAATAGAAACGGTAACCCCATCTTAAAGTTGAATAATCCTAAATGGAACCATCAGAATTCAGGGACCATCTGCATTTTGAAGTGCTAAGCTTTCAGGGCTATCTGAAAACTTATATTTAATTACATAAAAGCTTTAAGTTTGATGTACCCATAGCAGAATCAAGTTAATAAGAAATGCAAACAAATTCAGGAAACTTTGTAGAGTCATGTGCCACATAACAACATTTCAGTCAATGACAATCTGCATATATGACAGTGATTCCATAAGATAATCATATGCTATTTTTACTGTACTTTTTCTATGTCTAGATACACAAATATTTACCACTGTGTTTCAATGGACTAAAATAACATGCTATACAGGTTTTTAACTCAGGAACAACAGGCTACACCACAGAGCCTTGGTGTGCAGCAGAGTATGACATCTCAAGGCTGTGTAAGTATACTCTACAATAGTCACACAATGATGAGAAAGCCTAAAAACAAATTTTTTCAGAACATATCCCAATCATTTAATAACATATGACTGTATAGTAATTGAGTTATGGAAAGTTTGACATGAAAAATAGCTGAAAATTTTTCTACTGAAGTCCAAAGACAAAGAGGGCAACATGAGGGAATTCTGAAGCAGCTCATGCTCACCAAGAAAACTACTTTGTGAGAATTATGAACTAAAACTATGAAGTTCATTCACTTAGTTAATAAATATTCTTCCTGTCTACTATGGGCCAGTCACATGGTAGATGTTATGAGAGATACAATCCAATAAGCACATAGTTCCTTGAGGCACTTGAAGCTACATAAAACAGTATTCTTACACTTTTTAAAAATTTTTTATTCTTATAAAAAACAGTATTCCTATACTTCGGAGTTTTCTTTTGTTCATTCTAAAAAAAAAAAAAAAAGGCAGGAATACATTCTGAATTGTTTTTTAGTTAAAACTATTTTTCCTGAGAGGGGAATATGTTACACAGGTAAACATGTGCCATGGTGGTTTGCTGCACCTATCAACCCATCACCCAGGTATTAAGCCTAGTATGCATTAGCTAGTTTTCCTCATGTTCTCTTTCCCCACCTCCGCCACCCTGTGTCCACGTGTTCTCACTGTTCAGCTCCCATTTATAAGTGGGAATATGTGGTGTTTGGTTTTCTGTTCCTGTGTTAGTTTGCTGAGGATAATGGCTTCCAGCTCAATTTAACAGGAATAGCATTGAATCCATAAATTACTTTGGGTAGTACGGCCATTTTCACAATACTGATTCTTTCTACCTATGAGTATGGAATGTTTTTTGCATTTGTTTGTGTCCTCTGATTTCCTTGAGCAATGGTTTGTCATTCTCCTTAAAGAGGTCCTTCACTTCTTTTGTTAGCTGTATTCCTAGGTATTTTATTCTTTTTGTGAAATTGTGAACGGGAATTCATTCATGATTTGTCTCTCTGCTTGTCTACTGTCGGTGAATAGGAATGCCTGTGATTTCCGCACATTTATTTGTATCCTGAGACTTTGCTGAAGTTGTTTATCAGCTTAAGAAGCTTTTCAGCTGAGACAATGAGGTTTTCTAGATATAGGCTCGTATCATCTGGAAACAAGACAGTTTGATTTCCTTTCTTCCTATCTGAGTATTCTTTATTTCCTTCTCTTGCCTGACTGCCCCGGCCAGAACTTCCAATAGTAAGCTGAATAGGAGTGGTGACAGACAGCATCCTTGTCTTGTGCTGGTTTTCAAGGGGACTGTTTCCAGATTTTGCCCATTCAGTATGATATGGCTGTGGGTTTGTCATAAACGGCTCCTATTATTTTGAGTTATGTTCCATTCATATCTAGTTTATTGAGAGTTTTTAACATGAAGGAATGTTAAATTTAATTGAAGGCCTTTTCTGCATCTATTGAGATAATCATGTGGTTTTTGTCTTTGGTTCTGTTTACGTGATGGATTACATTTATTGATTTGCATATGTTGAACCAGCCTCGCATCCCAGGGATGAAGCCTACTTGATCATGCTGGATAAGCTTTTTGATGTGCTGCTGGATTTGGTTTGCCAGTATGTTACTGAGGATTTTCACACTGATGTTCATCAGGGATACTGGTCTGAAGTTTTCTTTTTTTATTGTATTTCTGCCAGGTTTTGGTATCAGGGTGATGTTGGCCTCATAAAATGAGTTAGGGAGGAATCCCTCCTTTCCAGTTGTTTAGAATAGTTTCAGTAAAAATGGTAACAGCCTCTCTTTGTTCCCCTTGTAGAATTCAGCTGTAAATCTGTCTGATCCTGGGCTTTTTGGTTGGTAGGCTATTTATTACTCCCTCAATTTCAGAACTTATTATTGGTCTATTCAAGGATTCAACTTCTTCCTGGTTCAGTCTTTAAAGTGTCTAGGTATCCAGGAATTTATCAGTTTCTTCTAGATTTCTTAGTTTATTTGCATAGAGGTGTTTATAGTATTCTCTGATGGTTGTTTATGTTTCTGTGGGGTCAGTGATGATATCCCCTTCATCATTTTTTATTGTGTCTATTTGATTCTTCTCTCTTTTCTTCATTACTAATATTAATTTTTCAAAAAAAAAAAAAAAAAAAAACCAGCTCCTGGATTTACTGATTTTTTGAAGGGTTTTCTGTGTCTCTGTCTCCTTTAGTTCCACTCTGATCTTGGCTATTTCTTGTTTTCTGCTACCTCTGGAGTTTGTTTGCTCTTTGTTCTCTGGTTCTTTTAGTTGAGATGTTAGGTTTTTGACTGGAGGTCTTTCTAGCTTTATGAAGTGGGCATTTAGTGCTATAAACTTCCCTCTTAACACTGCTTTAGCTATGTCCTAGAGATTCTGGTGCGTTGTTTCTTTGTTCAAAGAACTTCTTGATTTCTGACTTAATTTCATTATTTATCCAGGAGTCATTCAGAAGCAGGTTGTTCAGTTTCCATATAGTTGTGTGGTTTTGAGTGAGCTTCTTAGTCTTGAGTTCTAATTTGATTGTGCTGTGGTCTGAGAGACTGTTATGATTTCAGTTCTTTTGTATTTGTTGAGGAATGTTTTACTTCCAATTATGTGATCGATTTTAGAGTAAGTGCCATGTGGCACTGAGAAGAATGCATATTCTGTCGTTTTGGGGTGGGGGATTCTGCATACATCTATCAGGTCCACTTGATCCCTAGCTGAGTTTAAGTACTGAATATCTTTGTTAATTTTCAGTCTTGATGATCTGTGTAATACTGAAAGTGGTATGTTAAAGTACCCTACTATTATTATGTGGGAATCTAAGCCTTTTTGTAGGTCTCTAAGATCTTGTTTTATGAGTCTGGATGCTCCCGTATTGGGTGCATATGTATCTAGATTAGTTAGCTCTTCTTGCTGAAATGAACCCTTTACCATTATGTAATACCCTTCTTTGTCTTTTTTGATCTTTGTTGGTTTAAAGTCTGTTTGTCAGAAACTAGGATTGCAACCCCTGCTTGTTCCTGCTTTCCATTTGCTTGGCAGATTTTCCTCCATACCTTTATTTTAAGCCTATGTGTGTCTCTGCCTGTGAGATGGGTCTCTTGAATACAACACACTAATGGATCTTGACTCTTTGTCCAGCTTGACATTCCGTGTCTTTTAATTGGGGCATTTAGCCCATTTACATTTAAGGCCAATGTTGCTATGTTTGAATTTGATGCTGTAATCATGATGCTAGCTGGTTATTTTATAGACTTTAGTGCTTCCTTCAGTAGCTCTTGCAAGGCAGGCCTGGTGGTGATGAATTCCCTCAGCATTTGCTTGTCTGAAAAGGGTTTTATTTCTCCTTCACTTATGAAGCTTAGTTTGGCCAGATATGAGATTCTGGGTTGGAAATTATTTTCTTTAAGAATGTTGAATATTGGCCACCAAACACTTCTGGCTTGCAGGGTTTCTGCTAAGAGGTCCACTGTTATTCTGATGGGCTTCCTTTGTAGGTGACCTGGCCTTTCTCTCTGGCTGCTCTTAACATTTTTTCCTTCATTTTGACCTTGGAGAATCTGAAGATTATGTGTCTTGGGATTGATCTTCTCATGGAATATCTTACTGGGATTCTCTGGATTTCCTGAATTTGAATGTTGGCCAGTCCTGCTAGGTTAGAGAAGTTCTCCTGGATGATATTCTGAAGTTTCTTTTCCAACATGATTCCATTCTCCCCATCTTTTCCAGGTACCACAAACAGTCATAGGTTTAGTCTTTTTATATAATCTCATAGTTCTCGGAGGTTTTGTTCATTCTTTTTCATTCTTTTTGCTCTAATATTGTCTGCCTGTCTTATTTCAGCAAGATAGTCTTCAATCTCTGGAATTCTTTCCTCTGCTTGGTCTATTCGGTTATTGATACTATGGTTGCACTGTGAAATTCTCATGTGGCACTTTTCAGCTATATCAGGTCATTTATGTTCCTCTCTAAACTGGTTACTCTGTTTAACAGCTCCTGTAATGCCTGTAATGTTTCATCATGGTTCTTAGCTTCTTTGTAATGGGTTAGAACATGCTCCTTTAGCTCAGTTGAGTTCATTATTACCCACCTTCTGAAACTTCTACTTCTGTCAGTTCATCCGTCTCAGCCTCAGCCCAGTTCTGTGCCCTTGCTGGAGAGGTGCTGTGATCATTTGGAGGAGAAGAGGCACACTGGCTTTTTTAGTTTTCAGCGGGTTTTTTTTGGTTGATTCTTTCTCATCTTCCTGGGTTTATCTATCTTTAATCTTTGAGGTTGCTGAGCTTTGGAAGGGTTTTTGTGGGGACACTTTTATTGATGCTGTTGTTGCTGCTGTTTGTTTTTCTTTTAACAGTCAGGCCTCTCTTCTACAGGGCTGCTGTGGTTTGCAAAATAAATTTGGTAGAAAAGTAAACAATCATTTTTTAAAAACTTTATTTATTTGAGACAGAGTCTCGCTGTGTCACCTAGGCTGGAGTACAGTGGCGCAATCTCAGCTTGCTGCACGCTCCACCTCCCGGGTTCACGCCATTCTCCTGCCTTGGCTTGCCAAGTAGCTGGGACTACAGGTGCCCGCCACCATGCCCAGCTAATTTTTTGTATTTTTAGTAGAGACGGGGTTTCACCGTGTTAGCCAGGATGGTCTCGATCTTCTGACCTCATGATCCACCCTCCTCAGCCTCCCAAAGTGCTGGGATTACAGGCATGAGCCACTGCACCCGGCCAAAAAAACTTTATTTTTAAGTGCCTATTATGTGCCAGGCATTGGCCTAGACACAGGACCAAGGGTACAGGATGAATATGAGAGGGAAGGTCCTGCCTCTGGGAGCTTACAGTCTAGCAGGGACTTAAGATTCACATTGCACTGGGCATTCCCTGGCATTCTACCTTAACAGTTGCCTTAGAGTTTCTCAATGAGTTTTCTTTTTAAAATAAAATAAGTACCCTCCAAACTAAATCTTAAGAAATCCAGACAATCTAGATCCAAAAAAATCCCCTTAAAAAGGAAATATATCTCCATATTCAATGGATATTCCTTACTGGACTAAATATTCACTTGATGAAATTAAGGTACATACTAATATAGATAAGTAAACAATCAGACATAATCAAGCTCAGTTGAATGACATCTTTATTTCCAGGACATTTTTACATGTCCAGTGCTCTGCTACATGTGGGGAGAAAGACATGTACCTGTTACGAAGAGGATGCAACACCTGCCTCAACGATAAGTTTCCTGTCTCCTAATAACAAATGCTTCTGGCTTTATTTAGGTCAAGACTCAGATTATACTGGCCACTCAGGCAGCTCCACTTTGAAGAAATAACATTTCATCTTTCTCAGTTGCCTTAGGGTATTAACAATTTGGTGTTACCTGCTTCTCTTGCTCCTTTCTTACTGAACTTTAAAAATTTACAATCACACATATTTATCAGTCAGTGATCTAAAGTCTGGGCTCTGAAGTCCTGTGGGTTCGAGTCCTAACTGTGTGAATGCAGACAAGGTCATTTCCTTCAGAGGGTGCAGTTTCCCCCTCTGTAAAATGCGGCACCCTGGTGTGATTATGAGAAGATTTTTCTTAAGGTATCAGAATTGTCCTAAATGAATCTGCCCTCTCCCTTATCCTGTGTTAAGGAATTGAGGACCTGTAAGAAAAGAAAACCACAGGAGAAACAAAGAGCTATGTTATTAATAACTCAGTGAGCTCCTCAATAGCCCTGACAAAGCCTGAGAGTGTTGGTGGGTGAACTGAACAATGAAATGTTTCAGGCCAAAAAGTCTTCTCCAAATCAGATAGTTGAAGCCAAAAAGCCCAGAAATTACCTCTATTTTAGAAACTTAGGTTGCCACGCTACCTCAATAAATTATTCCTCTCAAATCCAAGAAATTTTAGTGTCTTGCAAATTATGGAATGTAAATACCCTAAGACAAAAATATGCAAATGGATGTTTTCCCCCTGAATCTGAAAGCACTTTAGAATATACTTCCTGGTAACTAAAAAAAAGCTGTCTAGCAATCTAAGAAGAATAAAAGCCAAGACCATCCCTTTCGACTTCCAAACATCTTTTTAGGCCTTTAGTTTTTTATTAGAGATCAGTTTTTTTAAAGTATATTAACTCAGCCAACAACTATTTCTTCAGCACTTACTTCATGCCAAGTACCATACCAGGCACAGTGCCCCCTTGTGAAATGTTTTTCTTCCTTTCTCATTCGTTTTTGGAACACTTCTTTCATAGAGGCAAATCTTTGCCTAATATCACAAAGTCCTTCCAATCCGGATATAGTCTCACGATGAGACCACTAAGGAATGCTTTAACATGTTTTTCTCAAATTGGGATTCCTATATCTACATCAACACTCAGCGATGGCCTAAGGATCGCCAAAGTCATGAATAAACATGGAATAATTTTCATAGATATTTTACAGAGATTAAACCATTTTTAAATTAACAAATATAAATATATCATGGAGTAGTGATATTCACACAAGATTTAAAACAGGAGAGCTTAAAGAAATTTTGAGTTTGCATTGCCCATGAGGGGGTACCTCTCAGACTTACTGGAGCATATATTCCAACTTTCCTATACCATAGAAAGTAAACTCTTTTGGTAAAAATGTTTGAACCATACACCATATTAAAATATGTGTTAAAAGAAACTCTGCTTGACTGCTAAACTATACATTTAATAAATAATTAATATACTTTAGCATGATGATTCTAGAGGAGTTAATTTTCATAATCACTAACAGTTTTATCAAAGTATCAATTATAAAAATTATGGATTGAGAAATCAGCTTCCCTACAGTCTGTTTCTCTAGGAATAGCTGCCAGAATGGCAGAAAATATCCAGTCAAAACCTTTTAAAATCACTGCAATTTATTATTGCTAAAAAGCAATCTAGGGAGAAATTTCAGTTCTCTAAGAAAGAGCCACCCATGTTGACTATTTAATTAATAATCTTCCATCACTTATCCCTGATTTTGTAATCTAGAACTAGAGCAAATAAGCATCCTTTATCCTTATCCCGTGATTGTCTCTATACATACAATAGTAAGGTCATATGTTAGCACAATTAAAATTTAGAGTCTTTCCAATATTATTACTAAGCCCCTAATGTCTAAACATCTTATGAGGTCTGCTCCTAATACATTATGAAAAGAGTTATTTCTTCATTAACAAATAATAGCATTCTCATACAAATTAATCTAGTATGTAAAAATTTATGAGGCTAGCATAACTTTGATACAAAAAGCGGCATTTCTGGCAGAAGCAACTGTAATTACAAATCATTCTTATTCAGAAATGTGGATACAAAAGTCCTAAAAAAGAAAGTGAGCAAGCCAAACCCAGCAATGGCCAGAGTGGGTTTACCCAGGGCCCCAAGAATGGTTAACATGAGAAAATCTCTAGTGTAAGTTGCCACAAGAAAATAATAAGAAATGTACAATTATCTGAGTAGACACAGAAAATCATTCTGAAAGTTCGATATTAACTTATGAATCAACTCTCATCAAATAGGAGTAAGAACTGCCCCAGCCTGATTAAAAATATATAGGATAAAAAACTATAGCAAACATTATTACTTATGACAAAAATCTTAGAAGCATTTACTTTACAATCAGGAAAAATACAAGAATGTTCTATCAGAACATTATAATTTTTTTGCCAGCTAACAATGAAAAAGGAAATATGAAGTCTAATTATTGAATAAATAAGACAAAACTGCCAATATTCACCCATAATAGAATTTTCTTTCTTTTTTTTTTTTGAGTCAAAGTCTTGCTCCATCGCCCAGGCTGGAGTGCAGTTGTGCGATCTCAGTTCAGCGCAACCTCTGCCTCCTGGGATCAATCAAGCAATTCTCCTGCCCCAGCCTCCCGAGCAGCTGGGACTACGGGCATGCACCACTGCACCCAGCTACTTTTTTTTTTGTATTTTTAGTAGGGATGGGGTTTTGCCATGTTGGCCAGGCTGCTATTGAACTCCTGACCTCAGGTGATCCGCCCACCTCGGCCTCCCAAAACGGGTGTGAGCCACTGTGCCCGACCTAGAATTTTCTATGTAGAAAACCCGTCTATAAATTATTAAAATTAAAAATAACTTAAATCATTAAATATAGAATAGGTATGCAAAAGTGAATTACTTTTCTCTAATTCTGGCCAAAAAAAGGCCATAAAATGTTTTAAAATAAAAAATTTATGATAAATATAAGCCAAAAAAATAAGGTACTTAGTAATAAATTTAACAAAAAGTATATACAGCCTTTTTGGGGGAAAAAAAAATTTAAAACTTTATTGAGAGATACCGAAGGAGTTTCAAAGAGTGAAGTATCTAAAAAAAATCACCTATTTTAAGTCTTTTGCTGGTTTTCTTTCATCTCAGCTTAAATAATAGTTCCCAGATAATGCTTCCCAAAACATTTATGTACAAAGCAGGGTTGTTGTTCTTTTTGTTTTTTGTCTTTGTTTTTTGCTATTTCCTATCTCAGTCCGTTCATTTCCTTAGCATTCATTAGATCTTGCAATTATTTTATTTATTTGTCTTGTACTTTTCTGTTGGGATGTAAGGTCTACCATGAGGGGCCTGGGGTCTATTCATCTTTTCATTGTTATCCCCAGTGTTTACACTAGGTGGGAATCTGGTAAATATGTGTAGATTGAATGGGTGATTTTAGGAAAGTGAAAGGTTAGTAATTAATCCAGGCTTATTTCTCCTACTGGCTTTATGAGTATTATTTCTTTACATAGATGTGTATCTACATAAAGATATATCACCAACATTTTTGAGCAAAATAATAAAATTTGAGGATGATAGTCATTCTTACTTAAAAATATCATCATTGTTTTCCTTTTTAAATGGCTTATCTGTTATTTCCTTTTATGGAAAAAAATCAACCATTCAATCTATTTATTCAAATGCTAAAAACTTCTCTTCATAATCAGAAAAGCTGGGAAATTATCATTTTGAAAAGTTCTTGAAAATAATATATCTAAATAAAAGGATTAAGATTGCCACTCCATCAGAAGACAATAGAAAATTCTGAAATTCATTTCTAATCTGACAGCTACCTCTTCTTAACAAGTATTAATTAAATTGCAGGGGAAAGATAAGAGGGCTCTTAACAATAAAACTGTATTATTTTCTGATTCGTGAGAGAGGTGAGATGTGTCTAAAGAAATTAGATGCTTGATTATACAATGCTGCTTAAGCATACATGTGATTACTAAGTAGTACCTTTTTTACATACTTTACAATACATACTTTTCTTAAAAAGTGGAAACCTCTCTCTCTGAAACCCACTGCAGATTTTGTTATCCAAACGTAACTTGTTCAGTAAAACACAATGCATTTTCTAAAAATGACAAATTGAGTCATAAAACACCCACAAATGTAGTTAACGCATCACGTTTCAAGCCAGCACCTTCAACACCATTAACATCCCTCAAATCATGATTATAATTTTTTGTGACATTGCAGGAAACAGAAAACCAATTATTTAAAGGGCCACATTTTAGAACAGGTAGAGATCTCCTCAGAATCTTCTATACAACAAAAGCCACTAAATATACATCAGAATATAAAGGATTCACTTCTTTCTAGGTGCTTCCATCAGTCATTAATATATTTCTATTAAAAAGAAATGATGTGGCTCCTTAAAAATAAAACAAAAAAATTCACAGTCCTTTACCTCTTTAGATGTAATTCCCTGTAGTTTTCTGCAAAATATAACCTAAGCCTAGAAAAGCAGTATGTTCAATTACCATTAGGCTTTCCAAAGTTAAAAATTATTTCAAAGCCAAAAATCAAAATTTATTTATTTCACAGAACTTCACAGGCCAATTTTCTGTTATTAAATATTTTTATTTTACTCACTACTTAACTAAACAATATCTCATATATTATCTCATTTAGTTCTCAATATACCCTGTAAGGTAAATATTATTTTTCCCAGTTTACTTACAAGAAAAAATAAGGCTTATTGAAATATAAAAGTGACTTATTTTGAAACTTTGATCTAGAACCTAGGTTCTCTATAGCTTGTGATGCAAACCTTAACATACTACAAAACTCCAAAATTGGGTAGATGAGGTTTAAGGCATATACAAGACAGCTCACAATACTACATAAAGGAACTTCCATTTATATTTAACTGCTGTGCATTGTCTTTAATGTCTACTTACATGCACAGTTTATAACACAAGTGAAACATGAGTACAGTACAGGTTAAGTATCCCTTATCCAAAATTCTTAGGATCAGAAGTGTTTCAGATTTTGGAATATCTGCACTACACCTACCGGTTCAGCATTCCTAATCTGAAAATCCAAAATCCAAAATGCTCCAAAGAGCATTCCTGTGAGCGTCATGTCAGTACTCAAAAAGTACCAGATTTTGGAGCATTTTGGGTTTTGGAGAAATGCGTTGGGAATACTCAACTTGAGGTGCAAGTAAATAATCTGTAAATTAAAAATGAACATCTATTGGGAGGTGTGCTTAAAAAATATTTATTTGATGGAGTATGGGATCAAAAGAGTCTGATGACTACCATATTATTTTTGCTCTAGTACTGTGTACACTGTAGTTTTAATCAGGTGAATTCCCCTGATGTTTCTTTCAGACATTCATCTCTTTTCTGTCTGAATCCCTACCAAAGCTAAAACTTCCATGAGAAATGATCTCCCTTCTTTGATTCGATCAACCAAACTACCATATATAAAAGACAGCACCTAAGGCTGCAACACACTGTAAAACAAATCCAGCCAAATAGAACATTCTGTGATGATAGAAATATTCCATTCTGGACTGTCCAAAATGGTACCAATAGCCACATGTGACTACTGAAATTCAGCTAGTGTGACTGAGAAACTGAATTTTTAGTTGTGTTTAATTTTAATTAATTCAAATGTAAGAGTAAATAGCACATGTGGCCAGTGGGTACCATAATGTATAGCATGGCTCTAGAAAGTTGTGATCATGTAACTGGAATAGTGTCATACGTATAGCTCAAGTATAAAAATTAGGGGTTCACTCAAAAAAGTATCCTTTAATAAGGATAAAATTGCTTTCATGTGTTTTCTTAGAAATACTCTAATATTACTGAATATTTTCTCAATCACTTCATTTTGAAAAATGAGGTAATATTTTATAAGAAATATTAGCCTGAGGCAAATTCAATTAATGGTAGTTTTAGATATACATAGTAGTCTACTAACGGAGTTATTTTTTAAAGAAAGGAGACAAAGATTAACAACAGTTATTTCTAGGAAATCTCTCATGATTCAGGTATTTGATTATTATTATAAATATTTTATAGTTTACTTTTAAAAGCTCTGTAAATAGACAAGCAAGAGGAACAAAGAGTGGGGGTAGACAAGTCCTGCCATTTATCAAACATATTACAAAACCTCCATTATTGACACAGTATGGTCTTGGAGCATTAACAGACCAAGAGAACATATAGAAAGTCTTATCATCGTTGCATATGAAAACGAATTAAGTATATTTCGAAGGCAGCATCAAATCACTAGGGAAAACATGATTATTCAATAGATAACGGCTACGACTGGGACAGTTATTAAAATATATACAGTTGAATAATATATATAATATACATAGTTGAAATATATATAATATATAGTTGATATATACCATTAAAAATATATATTATATATATAGTTGACTCAAAAACCTCATATTTATAAGAATCAATTTCAAATGGCTCAAAGATTCTATTGTAAAAAAGGAAACTCAAAAATTAATGGAAGAAACCACGAGACATTTTTTTCTGTCACCTGAAGTAGAACACTCTCTAACTCGTCCTTAAAAGTAAAATCTTTAAGAAAAAGATAGATAAACCTGACTTCATAAAAACTAGAAACTTCTGCTAGTAAAAATCAGTACAAAAAATTACAATATAAATAAAAAATAAAGACTAATTTCCTGAATAAGAAGTTCCTATAAATCAGAAAGACAGAGATCAAGAATTAATAGAGAAAATATAATGAACAAAGACCAGACACTGACAGATAAAAGCAATACAAATTTTACTTAAATATATAGAGCAATGCTTAACCTCACTCATCAGATGAGAAATGCCAAATTAAACCTACAAGGGGATACCATTTTTCACTTTTGAGGTGGCAACGATTCAACGGTTTGATATCTCCTCTTAACAAGACTGGGGGTGGAGGGTACAGGAATAAGCCAGCTGGTGAGAATGTAAATAGCTTTTCTGTGGACAGCAGCTGGGTGGTAACAAGAACAGCAGCAGCAGAAGAGCTAATTCTGTTATCTCTTCCTATGGGCCAGGCAATATTCTAAGCACCCTACATGGGTTAACACATTTAGCACTATGAGCTAGGTACTATTATTATCTCTAATACACGAAGTAATAAACTGAGGCATGGAGAAGTTAGCTAATTTGCTCAAGATCACTCATCTAGTAAAGGGCTATCAAAATTAAATACCCTCCGATTTAGCAATTTCACTTCTAAGTATTCTAAAGATCTACTGGTATACTTACAAATAACGTGTACAAAATTCTTCAGTAAAGCATTATTTATAGTCACAAAATATCAGAAATAAATATTTACCAGCAGGGGTCAGGTTAAATAAATTCTGCACAGCCATACAACGGGATATCATGTAGCTGTAAAACACCAATAAATGGAATGATCTCCAAGATATCTTATTACATTAAAAAAGCAAAGTGCAGAAATCTTTAGAGTGTATTACCACACGAATTAAAAAGTCAGAATGTATATTGGTATTTATTGCATATGCATAAAGAAAGTGGAAGGCTACAGAAGTAACTAACAATAGGATGCGCTTATACTAATAACATGGGTAGTGGGACTTGGGAGAATAGGATATTGGGATGGGCACACTTTTCACTGGGTGTGTTTTCTAAATTTATGAATTTTGAGCCATGTGAATATATTATCTTTTCAAATAAATCATAATTTGGGGTTATTTTTATAAGCAATGCACTAATTATGTTAGAGATCAAGACTATATATCTTACGAGATGAATGAAATGTTGAAGTACCTAATGTTATATAAATGAGTAGTGGTGGTTGGGAAGTAATATTTGTAGGGACACATTACATCTGGATTCAGAAAATAAGGCATAAAAATGGAGACTCTGAGTTCCTTTTTCCTGATGTGTGTATATATTTCCTCTTCCAATAAAAGTGTTAGATGATAAAAGAAGTATTGAAAATGCATGTGAAAGTGGAAAAGGTGTTATTTCTATATTAATGTATTATTTAATATATATTAAAAACCACACATTCATGTGTGATCTTGACTCAAAGTTAATTTAAATATTGTAACTAAAAATTTGACATTGGACAAAAACTATGTTTTTTGGTGAGGGACCTTCTTCAGGAAGTGTGTTAGGGAAGCCTTACATTTGCACTTCTATGTGCAATAAGTAATTCGCACATCTGGCACTTCTCTCGCCATCTGACCTATGTGCATGCCCCTTTCATTTCCTCATTTATGGAGTGCCCATTATATGTCTTGCATTTTCCTGGTACAAGGGTCTGCAACAGCTCTTTAAATGCATTAAGGTTTATTTTGAATGCATTTCACGGATATCTGTCTTTTTTCTTACTAAGTTTACATTAAAAGCTTCTAAATAAGAAGGTCTCAGAAGCAACAGAATCTGCCTCCTGGGAAGGACACTATCTTTGTAATTTTGTGTATTTTGAAAATGCCTCTTACCCTCTCCCTACCCACACTGCTTATGAGAACCACTGACATACATTAAGGAAAGAAACTGTACCTCCTTATCTCATTTCATACCCTCTTTGTGACTGAGAGATAAACAAGGCAGGTCAATTTAACCTAAAATAAACACTATTAAGACTGCCAGTTCACTGTAATAAAATATTTCAAGTCACCAATGATGTTCTGGCAAAGAGAATTTATCACGTGCAAATTCTGATCGGTATTAATTATTTGAAGCATGTTGGTAAGTATTTTCTGAGGATTGTTCTGGGATTAGATATAGCGGTTTCTGCAACGGGTAAAGCAGTAGTAGGCTATGTACAAGTATTGTCTTGGAATACAGTTTTGAAGTCCTGAAATATAGTTAATAGCACAATTTCTGAAGTTCTGCTTCAAAAATTCCTGCATGTGCAATGTTGTTCAAGTAATTCTATTTCTCTGTTCCTCAACTGTGACATTTATAAAACATATAAAACTTATAAAATGAGGAAAATAATAGTACCTACACCCCATTGTATTGTGTGAGACTGAAGTGAAACAATACACATAGAACATTTAGGACTCTGCCTGGCACATCGTGTGTGCTCAAGAAATGTTAGCTATTATTATTGTTATCATCAATTAGTTTTAGTATGACTTGTTGATCTAGTTAACACATAATTCTATATAATAATTCCTTGAAAGAAAAAAAGACTTTCAACTCTCTGAGATAATTATAACTCTATGTATTTCAAAGCATTTCCTAGTGGCAATTTACAATTTATTATGAAATCCAAGTTTTCTTTTAAAGAAGATAAAAGAAGAAAACACCAAACTTTTATTCCTTTTTGCTTTGATTTTAGTAGTAGATAATTGTTACTTGCCTTAAAATTTTCTCATCTCCCTATGTATTTCAAAGCATTTCCAAGTTGCAATTTATAATTTATTATGAAATCTAAGTATATTTTTTAAAGAAGATAAAAGAAGAAAACACCAAACTTTTATTCCTTTTTGCTTTGATTTTAGTAGCAGATAATTGTTACTTGCCTTAAAATTTTCTCATCTCCATGGACTTCAGACTCACCCACTGGGAAAAAAAAAATTGTATTTATGATACATCAGGGAGTACAGAGTTAGGTTACAACTCTGGCTCTTCTATTTAGCTAGCTGTATAACTGTGAGCAAATCACTTAACTTTCTTACCAAAATCTCCACTACTACCTTCTTTTTTTATGCCATCATCACCCCCTACTCATGGTAGTGGATTCAACACAGCTTTCTGTTTTCCCATGCAGGAAACATAATGAGCATTTGAGAGTAACTATAAACTCTTCCTTTCTCTTTTCCCTTCATGAACAACTCAGCTCTAAAGGTTAATCACTGCAGGTAGAACAAGACTAATGTCCACACTGGTGGAGAAAAGGAGGCAAAGTCATGGTGGCCTAGCACAGATTGTCAAAGCAGCGAGATGAGGAGGTAGTTCCTGCAAACAGTGGCCTAGAGTAGGGAGTAACTGCCCAAGTAGGATGAAGAAGGCACCATATGGGGATAGGAGGCAAACCTACCATGGGGAAACAGAAGTGTGGTAAAGAGGAGGTATGGCCCTTGCAGGGTGTGAAAGCCCAAGTGGAGTGGAAAGTGCCACCAACTTAGGAAAGATGACTTGGGCTATACAGGATTGGTTATATACAGGGGGATTAATCAAATAAGTAGATATAAAAAAGATGAGAGCCTATCTCTCGCTGTCAGAAAGGGAACTACAAATACGGAAAATAAAAGATATCAAGAATGAATCCCTATAACTAGATTAAAATTGGAGGCACTGGTGTAAATTCATTGTTTTTATATATATGTAAATACAGAAATACATCATAGATATAAAAACGTGTGTGTGTGTGTGTGAATATGATTAAACAGACATACTCCCTAGCTCTACTCATACAGAAGGTCTTGGATAGTGATACCTCAATAGCAATGAACACATCTAATGCCAAGATATTGTATTCTAAACATAACTTTTTCTACCAAAAGGAACCAGGGCTCATTAGAGAAATAACTGATTCCAGGGCTGAGCCAGGTAAAGCATACGAGAGTCAGAACGTTTTGTTGTATCAGAAGCAAAGAGGTGATCAAAATGATGTGAACATATCAAAAGGGCATAGAAGCCAGCTTGAAGATGGTCCCACTCATCAAATTTGGGTAACTCATGCATCAAAACAAGTAATGATAATAAAACCCATGTCTTAAAATAAAAACAAATTCATACATGAATAAATTGAAAGTTAAAGTACGATAAGACATGGGATCATCAGTCTCAAAGACGCTCCCCACAAAACACTTACTAATTACATTGGAAAAAGAGTGATTTTTATAGTGGAGAAGCTGGACGGACATTGCCTTAATCAGTCATCAAAGGGCGCAGAATCATTAATGGGACAAATAAACATCATATACTACCTAAAAGGAATCAATGAAAGGATCACAGTAACACTTAAGTGACATTCCCGTCAAAGACTGATACTATAAATCTAAGCTTAAGGAAATATGAAACAAGTTAAAATAGGAGGCATTCTACAAAATAATCTTCAAATGTAGAATGGCCATGAAAGTTAAGGGAAGATGAAAGACTGTTCCAGACTGAAGGAGACATCTAACTAAATACTGTCAAAAAAACATTAGAGAACTGGTGAAACTTGAATGGGTCTGAGCATTTGATAATATAAATATATCAACTTATTGCTATTGATGGTTGTACTATAGTTATATAGGAAAATATTCTTGTTTGTAAGAAACACACTATTCAAAGGTTATTAGATTTACAACTTATTCTCCAATGGTTCAAAAGAAATGCAGGTCTTTGAAGTGTACTTGCAAATTTTCTGTAAGTTTGTCACTTGGAAATAAATTTAAAAACATGTAACACATCAAATCACAACTCTTCCCCACTTGAAACCCTTCAGGGGCTCTTCATTGCAAACAGAAGAAAACTCAAGGCCTACACATTGTTCGTCCACTCGCTTTCAGTCCTCATGCCATAGTGCTGCGCCTCTGTCCTTCATATTCTAGCTACTTGCAACCTAACAAACCTCCTGGAACATGTGAATTCATTCTCATTTCAGAGGATCATGGCTTTTCCTCCTTCTTCCAACACTGGTGCTCCAGAATTTGGATCAATGGCCCCTTATGATGATTCAGCTCTCTTCTCAAGGTCATCTCCTCAGAAAGGCCTTCTCTGATCACTCTAGATACTTCCCCTCCTGGTATTCTTTATCATAGTACCCTGTTTTATTCTCTTTATAGCACTAATCACAGTCTAAAATTATCATATTCATTTAATTTTTTTACTTATTTTCAGCATCCTTCCACTAGAGAATAAGCTCCTAGGGAGACGGGCTTTTTCAGTCTTCTTAAGAAGCTAAGAACTATTTGCTGATTGACTCTCTAGGACTCAATTTTCCCATCCACAAAAATGGGAACAAATTACTACCTATCTCACAGGATTAGACATTGGCTGATATATGTGAATGCTTAGCATAGTGCCTGGCATACAACATGTACTAAATAGATGTTAAATATGCTTATAAAATGAAAACACTAGTTTGGGTCTAGAAATTCTCTGAAAGTTGAATGGCCATGTGATTGGGGCATTGACACCCCTCTAAATTGACTACTGACTAAGATTCACCAGAGAGAAAAGGCTTACTCTCCAAAGTCTACTAATTATACAACTATACCTCATTTTATTGTACTGTGCTTTTCTGTGCTTTGCAGATATTCCATTTTTTTTCTAACAAATTGAAGCTTTGTGACAAGCCTGCACTGAGTAAGCCTACCAGCATCATTTTTCCAACATGTGCTTACTTCACGTGTCTGTGTCACATTTTGGTAATTCTTACAACACTTCAAACTTTTTCATTATTATCATATCTGTGATGGTGATCTGTGATAAGCAGTCTTTGATGTTACCACTGTAATTTGGAAGGGGGGACGGAATTGTGTCCATATAAAGTAGTGAATCTAATCCATAAAAGTGTATGTTCTGACTGTATCACTGACCATTCTCCTGTCTCTGTTCCTCTCCTTCGTATTCCCTGAGAGACAATAATATTGAAATATGACCAATTAATAACCCTACAATGGCTTTTATGTGTTCAAGTGAAAGAAAGAATTGAGCATCTCTTACTTTAAATCAAAAGCTACAAATGATTAAACTTAGTGAGGAAGGCATTTCAAAAGCTGAGACTGGCTGCAAACTAGGCCTCTTGCACAGAACAGTTAGACAAGTTCTGGATGCAAAGAAAAAGTTCTTGGAAGAAATAAAAATGCTATTCCAATAAACACATGAATTATAAAAAAGCAAAAAAAAAAGCCTTATTGCTGATATGGAGAAAGTTTTAGTGGTCTGAATAGAAGATCAAACCAGCCATAACATTCCCTTAAGCCAAAGCCTAATCCAGAGCAATGCCCTAACTCTTCAATTTTATGAAGGCTGGGAGAAGTGAGGAAGCTGGAGAGGAAATGTTTGAAGCTAGCAGAGGTTGGTTCACTAGGTTTAAAGAAAGAAGCTGTCTCCGTAAGATAAAAATGCCAGATGAAGCAACAAATGCTGATGTACAAGTTATAACAAGTTATCCAGAAGATCTAACTATGATCATTGATGAGGATGGCTACACTACAAACAACAGATTTTCAATGTAGACAAGTTTTTTTTTTTTTTTTTTTTTTTTTTTTTTTCCTGAGACAGAGTTTCGCTCTTGTTGCCCAGGTTGGAGTGCAACGGCACGATCTCGGCTCACTGCAACCTCTGCCTCCTAGGTTTAAGCACTTCTCCTGCCTTAGCCTCCCGGGTAGCTGGCATTACAGGCATGTGCCACTATGTCTGGCTAATTTTGTATTTTTAGTAGAGACAGGGTTTCTCCATGTTGGTCAGGCTCATTTCGAACTCCCAACCTCAGGTGATGTGCCTGCCTCAGCCTCCCAAAGTGCTGGGATTACAGGTGTGAGCCACTGTGCCCAGCTGACAAAAGTTTTATATTGGAGGAAGATGCTATCTAAGACTTTCATAGCTAGAGAGGAAAAGTCAATGCCTAGCTTCAAAGGACAGCCTGACTCTCTTGTTAGGAGCTAATGTAGTTGGTGATTTTAAGTTGAAGCCAATGTCCATTTAACATTCTGATAATCCTAGTGCCCTAAAGAATTACTCTAAATCTACTCTGTCTGTGCTCTATACCTGAAATAACAAAGCCTGGATGACAGAGTTATGTGTTTATAGTATGGTTTACTGAATATTTTAAGCCCACTCTTGAGATCTACTGCTCAGGAAAAAAGATTCCTTTCAAAATATTACTGTTTATTGACAATGTACTTGGTCACTGAAAAACTCTGACGGAAATGTACAAGGGGATTAATACTACCTTCATGTCAGCTAATGTAACTTCCATAGTCCATGAGTCAATGAGTCATTTAGACTTTTGAGTCTTATTATTTAAGAAATACATTTTGTAAGGCTGTAGCTGCCATAGATTGTGATTCCCTTGATGGAACTGAGTAAATTGAAAATCTTCTGGAAAGAATACACCATTCTAGATTCCATGAAAAATACATGGGATTCATGGGAACAGACCAAAATATTAACATTTATAGGAATTTGGAAGAAGTTGATTCTAACTCTTATAGATGACTTTGAGCAAAGGGTTCAAGACTTCAGTGGAGGAAGTAACTGCAGGTGTGGCAGAAATAGCAGAGAACTATAATTAGAAGTAGAGCCTGAAGAGATGACTGAATTGCTACAATCTCATGATAGAATTTGAACAGATGAGAAGTTGCTTCTTATGGATGAGCAAAGAAAGTGATTTCTTGAGGCGGGATCTACTCCTGGTGAAGATGCTGTGAGTATTCTTAAAATGACAACAAAGAACTCAGAATATTATGAAAACTTAGTTGATACAGCAGTGGCAAGTTTTGAAAGGATTGGCTCCAATTTCAAAAGCAGTTCTGTGGGTAAAATGCTATCAAACAACATTGCATGCTACGGGGAATTCACTGGTGAAAGGAAAATCAATCTCTGCAGCAAACTTCCTTGTTCTCATATTTTAAGAAATTGGCATAGCTACCCCAATCTTCATCAACCACCACGTGATCAGTCAGCAGCCATCAACATAAAGGAAAGACACTCTACCAGCAAAAAGATTATAGCTCTCTGAAGGCTCATATGATCATTAGCATTTTTAACAATGACATCTTTTTTAACTAGATTATTTACATTTTTTACACATAATGCTATTGCATATTTAATAGACTACAGTATAGTGCAAACATAACTTTTATATCCACTGGGAAGCCAAAAATTTCTTGTGACTTGCTTTATTGTGGCAGTCTGAAACTGAACACAGTATCTCCAAGGTATGCCAGTAATAAATCAAAATGCATTTAATTTAATATATCCAAATGTGCTAGAGGAAAACTACTGGTTCTCTATTTGGTGGGAATACAATTTTTGATTTGCAGTACTAAACTATTTATACTTTAGGCCAGTCCTGTAATCCCAGCACTTTGGGAGGTCAAGGCAGGCGGATCACTTGAGGTCAGGAGTTCGAGATCCAGCCCGGCCAACATGGCGAAACCCTGTCTCTACTAAAAATACAAAAATTAGCTGGGCGTGGTGGCGTGTACCTGTAATCCCCACTACTTGGGAGGCTGAGGCAGGAGAATCACTTGAACCCGGGAGACAGAGGTTGCAGTGAGCCAAGATCGTGCCATTGCCCTCCAGCCTGGGTGACAGAGCTCAAAATAATAACTATTTATACTTTAAATAATGTTTTATAACACCATGATGAATTATCTAACATTTTACATATTCATACTATAACTTACCAAAATTTTTACTAACACAAGTCCTAGATATATAAACGTTAATTCATCTTCAAAAAAAATTCTTTAAGCGTAATTTCTGCATGTTAATGGATAAAGAATAATTAATGTCTGATTAAGGTCACAAGTTAAATAAAAGTGAATCAAAGCCTTCTCCTGGCTTCTAATTCCTAGTGTGTTACTGCTCTAAGCATTATGAAATATTTATTAAGTGCCCAGGCAGGGCCAAGAGTGAAAGAGATATGTAAGACAGATCCTTAGGACATATTTCTTATTAACAAAAAGTCTAAATTAAAAAGAAATTGAATCTGGTTTGAGTTTCTATATACGAAAGCTATTTAAACTTTCTATCTACGTCAGGCAAACCCCATAAAATACACCACAAATCAAAAGGACACCGTAAGTAGAATTTCTTAAAACCCTGAGAAGAAATGACTGGAATTTTAAACTACCCCTTTTACTTGTCCATCTGTTACTTTTTTGGTTGCAGTTAAGGCAACAGAAAAAAAAAATCTTCCTAGAGAAAGACACAGAGCTTAGTCTTTCTTTAGAAATTATCTGCAACATTGTTACACTGCTTCTCTTTTTCCACAGTCTTTGTCTTCTTCCTTCTTCTCCCCTTTCACCCTCACCCACCACAAACATACACAGGCCTTATTCATCAAGACTGTACATTTTTATGTTCTACTTTCAAATTAGCAAACCTTAATATGCAGTTACTTCTCTAAGCAAATTTCATTGGTAAAATTTTGAAAATAGTACGGTATGTTTCACCTCACCCTCTAATATCTCTTGACAAGTTTTCTGGGTAACGGTTACATGAGTCATTCCGTGTTCAGGTTTGTGTTCATAACAGACATGCTGCGGTTTATGAATTTCAAAAGAAATGACTAAAAACACACTTGGGCAGGGTGGGTCACAGTATGTTGTAAGAAATGTGTGGTCTTTAAAATGATTTGGAATACTTTACCTCTAGTTCTTATTAATTTGTTTCTAATTTATTCCTTATTAGATTCCATATTCCATATAAGAGAGCTTCCACAATTGTACTCTACAAGTTTAAAGACAGAAAGTAAAGACATTAGTGCAATGAGAACATAAGAGTAAGGAAAAAAACAAGGTAAAGCCAAGGGTGAGTTTGACACAAAAAAGACACACTTGCTAGACAGAAGTGGATCAGAATTGGGGCTCTCAATAGTCTAGTAACTACTGTAAAAAGTGAGATAAATGGGATAAGATCAGGTATAAAACCCAAGATGTGTACAAGCTGAAAATACACTAGCTACTCAGGAGAAATGAAACCATATTGCTGGTGCTGAGATGTAAATGAAAGCTTTCTCATGAGGTCTCATAAAAGAAAAATATAAAATAGTGCTGTTGATGTTTATCATAAATAGATCTATGGTTCTCCTTAAAATGTCCTTCTGATGCATCAATGGTACAACATCGAGTGAGCTGAGTTAAAGTAATTCCGTAGGAGTCCAAAGCACAACCTCTCAATAGTCTGCATAAATTCAGATACAATTTAAAGTATCTATGCAACTGCCTAGAGCGACCAGGTAGGGCAAATGGGAGTGGTCACTATACAGCTAAAGCTAATTGCTGCCTTGCTTTTTCTTTTTTCTTATTTTAACACTGTGGAGGTCTCAGAAGCAGGACTGCAGTTAACACTTTCCAAACTTTGATCTAGAAGAATGAAACTAATATATACTTCAAAGAAAGTTCCTTTAACATCGTTTATAGAAATATTTACAATCTAATCCTGGTTAGGCACTGGACTAAGGTTTCAATATGCTCATTTAACAACACTCTACGGAAGGCATTACCCACATCTCTCACAGTTAAGTAAACTAAAGTATGGAGAATGTTAAGGAACTTGGCCCAGAACTACAAAGGCAGTAAATGGCCTCTGCCACAAAATGCTGTGCTTTAAATTACACACAACTCTGCAACTGGGATTAAGACCTTATATTAAATACTTTACAGAGACTGCTCTGTTGGGAAGTGGCCAGGGGCACAAAAATAAATGACAGAGAGAAAAATCCAATATGGTAAAATTCCAACCAGAGATCTCAGGCTCAACAGACTCCTATTCATAAGGTAGATATGGTGATTTTTGCAATTTAATCAAATATTCATTATTATCCTTTACAAGTTTATATAAATAGGAGAACACAGTTTTGCTTTTGTACCTACCACTCAAGCCAATGAAGCCTTGAATGAGACAGGGCTGCCCGAGAAGACAGAAAGGGAGAGGAATTCTAGGCACTCCCTGGTACTTTCTTCTGGGAGGAGCTGGCTGCTGAGGGCCTTCTTGATTACAGCATCACTCATGCACCATTCCAAATTCCCCGCCAGCTGTGTGTGTGCAAACCCACTACCCTGCTGCACTGTCTGTGACCAGCATTTATTAGTGTTTTACCCAGAATCCATCCTCTACTCTCCACGTTACATTCTGCAAAGGCCCCAGTTTTTTCAGGTATCTGTAACTGGGTGTGTATTGCAGCTGATAAGTAAATTCTGATGGCCACATTCCCACTCCATGTGACTGGTTTGATCCTGACTTTTCACAATTCTGACCAACAAGTTTTGAGGAAATGTCAGCCAGGTGCCTTTTAGGATAAACTGATAAAAGGAAATATGCAAGAAAAAAAGCCTCTTCTCATCCCACTGGACACTGTCATGTTCTTTACTGCTGTGTGTGTGTGTATATGTATACATGTGTGGATGGATATGTATCTGTGCGTGAGAGACAGACACATAGCTGTAAACAGACAAAAAGAAGCAGAGTAGAAAACAGATTATATTAGGAAATGAGGCATATAGAAAGGAATAATTTTTAAAAAGTTCAGGAGAGAAGTGAGCCAGAAAATATTTAAGAAAAGGAAGCAGCAACCTTCAGCTCTGATCACAAGCAAGGCTTGCTATGTCAAAATTATTTCTTTAAAGCTTCCTAGAATTAGAGAGAGAAGGCAATCTTGCTCTGTGCACCATTTATACACTACCAAGATCATCTGAAAATTAATAACCTCTATTTAAGGATGAGAGTAAAACACTAGCCAAAAATAGCATGTCATACTGAATAAGGACCAGCTTGAATAATCTGGTATCTGTTTGTATCTACTGAATGTGGCTGTGCAAAATTCCAGACTATGATGATCTTATGAAAATGCATTTCTTTGCTCACATAAATATACTGCTAAACAGCTATGGCATTATATCTAGATCCAACTTTCCAATTCTATGCACATATTGCTAAATGTCAAATGTATTCATATTCATTTATATTTGAATGCTGCTTTGAGTGGAAAACTATAAATCATCCATTCAGAAATAAAAATAAAATAGATATGCAGTATTATTTAGCACCACAGATGAACCTTATTTATTTTACAGTTAAGCAGTGAAGTGAATAAGCATTTTCAAACAGAAGCTCTGACTCTGAAAACTTATAACAAAATGGCAAAACCCATAAGTTTCTCCAAATATCTGAGTTTCCTCATAATCTCAGTTATTATTATACCTTTATCATCCCAGTCAAAAATTATGGCTTTCATAGGATGGTATCTATCACATTGAATATCTTCTTTACTGGTGCACATAATGCAACTCAATTACTCTTGAAATATTTTAATTATCATATATCAAATTGTTTTTTGAAATGCCTCATAAATGGAGAAATGGTTTAAAAAGTTGGATGACCCTAATCAGATCTGTTTAGTTAATCTTACTGGTGCAATGATCTATCACCAGACAAAGCTACATCAAATTCTTTCCCTTCTCCTCCTCAGCCAAAACTTCTGATTCTTCCATTATCATTAATCTCTTAATGTTGAAATATGCCAAGCCTCTGACAGGATAAAGTAAAGGCTCATACTTTAATGACCTTGACAAATCTTATAGCTTTAAATACCATCTATTTGCTAATAATTTCCAAATACATATCTTCAGCTGAACCTATGAATTTTTACATGTAACTCCCTACTCAATAGCTCCATTGGGTGACTAATAGGCAAATCAAACTTTACCTTTCCAAATCTGAGAAAATTATCTTCCCCATTAAACCTGTTGTTCCCAAAGTCTCCTCATCTCAATTAATGCCAACTATTACCTTCCAGTTGCTCTGTCTAAAACCTCAGAATCATCCTTGCCTCTCCTTATTGGCTCACGATCCACAGCCCACCAAATAGCAAACAGCTCTTCCTGTGAAATATACTCAGCTTCTGACCCCTTAACATCACTTCTGCTCTGGTCCAAGCTATTATGTCTCACTGGAAATACTTTAAGAGCTACTCTCCGGCTCTGGCTTTCCTCCATCCCATGCACATACCACATGCACATCATCTTGTGCTTTCCCCAAGCACAATAATCATCTTGTAACTTAAATATGATTATGTTACTCCTCTGTTCAACTATTTTCCTATCTCACTGAGACCAAAACCTTATAAAGCTCTATATGGTCTAACCCCTGGTTAGACCTGACTTCATTTCTCACAACTCTTCTACTTGCTCACTTCATTTCTGCAACACTGGTCTTCTTGCTTCTTCTGGAATGTACAAGCATACTTTCATTGTGCATGTACTGTCCCCTCTGCCTGAAAGGCTCTTCCCCCAGGTACACATATTACTAAAACATTACCTCCTTGGTGAATATTTTACTGACCCCTAATCCTAAATTGCACTGCTCCTCAACACTCTGTCTCCTCCACGCTTATCACTATATGATAATATATTATAAATTTTAATTATTTACTCTTTTTTTAACCCACTAAAACATAAGCCTCAATGAGGACCTGGTTTCTTTCCCCAGTGCTGGGAACAGTGACGTTCATATGGTAAATAGTCAATTAACTTTGCTGAAAAGTTTTTGTTGAATACCTCATCTTAAATATCATCTTATCATTATGTAAAGCTGCACACCTCCAAATTTCTTCTTCACTTTTTATTCTGTAGCTCAGTGTAGAGAGCCACGATCTGCCCTGCTGCAAGTTAGAAATGTTAGTTATTAACAACTTGAAACATTGGCTGCCCTTCATTCTTTAAGTGATGTGGATTCTACCCTCTGCCTACGTCTCTCTCATATTAACTCTTCTCTGCAACTCCACTGCCACCTCTTCAGTTCAGGTTCCCACTGCATCCATACTGAGCAAAGGATAAAGTACATATTTCTCAACCTGACAGATAAGGCCTCCTTCCCACCTGACTACAGTCCATCTTTAAGTCACATCCCCTCTTCCTTACTGTACCCTCCCCTCCACAAACCAATCTGGTTTAATCAATTTAGCATGCTTTTTGAGCTTCTAAAGCTTTTCATAATACCCATTCTACCTGAAATATTCCTTGTGCTTTGCAATGAATAATTCCATAGTCATTTTATAGGACCAATCTCAAACATTACCTCTATACTGTCATCAAAATGACAACAGCTAAAAGCTACTGAGTGCTTACTATGATCCAAGCAATTTATTTGCATTACACAATTTAATCCTTAAACAAGCCTATTAGAAAGGTACTAATAATTTCCTCAACCTACACATGATAAAATGAGGCTGAAAGAAGTTAGAAAACTTGTCCTGGGTCACAAAATTCATAAACAGGTAAGCTAGGATTTGATCTTTGATTTATCAAGTTCCAAAGCTTAGATGACAAAACTCTACATGAACAGCTGAACTGACCTTCAAATGAAGATTCCGAATGTCTTTACTGACTTAGGTAATTTTGAAACCATTAATTTTATTGCTGTGAGATAAGAACTACAAACCACAAACTCTAAGAAGGAGCCACTTTGCAACTAACCATGTAATGCATCAAGGACTCACTGTCAGATATTATTTTAGTTTGCAGAAAAACACATACCTTTTGTGGGTATATCTGTGTGGTAAGAAAAAGTAACTGTAATGCCATTATTGTTCAAATGCAGGATTATAGGAAAGGTAAAAAGACCAGAGCCCTTGTATTTGCATGCCACAAAACCCACACAAAGGTCACCTGACATAGTCAAATGTCCTCTGGAATGTTACATAACTGCTGTCTTTCTACCCAATAACTATAACTCCTCTAATCTTTGCTTTTCTTACTAGAGCTTCATTTCACTGACCTTTTCATTATCAGTTGCTTTGCTGGGTTTGCACGTAGCATCCCACCCAAAGGTGACTTTGATGGAGTCTCTGAAGGCTGCCCCAATGTCTCCACAGAAATGGCCCCTGGGTTGTCTCCAAAATGGCCCTGTCTGAGTTGCCATGGTAAACAACCAGGCAGACAGCTATATTCAGTTCTCTGCCAGGGTCGCCATGGTGACTGCAAAGGATGGCTCCTGAGAAGGACCTCACAAGGGCACGTTGCCATGGTGACCCTATCCTGCATATTTCTAAGCAACTTCCTTTCAGTCTTTCTGTGACCAATCAAGGCCGGTTCATTTTTAGAGTAACTCTGGTAGATTTCTCCTGAAGATACCATCATAAGGCACAGGGATTTTAAAAGTGAGAAGGCCTATAAACAAATTAATTATTTGAAAATATAAACAGTTCCATTCACAAATCATTAACTCAGTCCCCATAAACTTTAGGAAAAATTTGTTTTGATGATAAACAAAAAAATACCTGCAATGTCTCTGTTAAATGTGTCTGTTTTGAAACTTAATCAACCAAAAGTATCTTACAGAATATAATGCAGATAATTAAAGTTTCAAATTTTTCCAGTCTTACAATGTAGCAGCTACATGGGTATTAAACACTTTAGAGTAGACATGACACACACACCCAAGTGAAATCATAAATATATACTGATTAAGTTATAACAAAATATCAAAAAAAATTTTATACAGCAGAAGACAAAATATTTGCAAGCCCAGTGGAAAAATAAAGTGTTTTTTTTTTTTTAACTGAGTTGGGAAATCCCAGCCATATTTGGACCCAGGCTATTTTTTTCCTTGTGCTTTTGTGTTTGGAACAATCCCGGTTAATCTTCTTTTCATTTTAAAACATGAATATAGGCCATTCTTAAGTTATGCTTGGTTTTTCAGCCATGCTATTATTCTCCTGAAACTTTAAAATATTCTACTGTTTCTAGTATTTCATCAAGAGCAAAATTTTGTCTAACCACTAACTTCAATATCCTTACTTAACACCTAAAAACAAATTCTAAAATTCAAAAGATGCAATTACAATTTCTATACACATGTGCAGCCTTTCACAGTCAATTCTAGTGACTCTTAACTCTATATATATATAGTTAAGAACTATATGTATATATGTATATATGTTTATATATACACATATGTATATATATCTTTATATATAGACGTATGTATATATATGTTTATATATAGACGTATGTGTATATATGTTTATATATAGACGTATGTGTATATATGTTTATATATAGACGTATGTCTATATATGTTTATATATAGACGTATGTCTATATATGTTTATATATACATATATATATAAACATATATACATATGTGTATATATATGTTTATATATACATATATATACATATATATACATATGTGTATATATAAACATATATACATATGTATATAAATATATACATATGTATATAAACATATATATACATATATACATATGTATATATATGTTTCTTAACTATATATAGAGAGAGTGTTAGGAGTCAATTGTTTCTTATTAAATAGAAAAGGTTAATCTGGGGTTCTCTCTAAATAATAAAGATGAGTTTTCCCTTGAGCACTAGTTCCTCTAGTTCTACGTTTTCTGTTATTCTCTCTCACAGATTCCTTTCTCCTACTCTGTCTACAGCAGCCCACCACTCCCCACTCACATTCCACTGGAGAGAACAGAATTTCAGTTAATATACATAGTCAAGAAACGTGAGAATAATTCATAGTATAATAATTCTAAGTTGCATAGAGCCATGCAAGTTAGACTTCGTAGACACAAGGACTCTTTGTATTTGTACTCATCTTTTCTGGTTTTCACAATATTAATTAAATAATGAAATAATTGCACAGTCTGATTTTGTAGAGACTTCATGCTTCAAGCCTTCACTATGCTTGCACAAATCAGAGTAGTCACTGTGGCTTCCACTCATTCCTTCACTACATATTTATTGAGTGACTACCATGTGCCAGGCAGTGCACAAGGGTCTGGGAGCACTCCAGTGAACAAATAAAAAAAATCTGCCCTTAAGGAGTTTCAATTATGGAGAGGGAAAGACAGAGAAAAATATACAAAGAAAACTAATTAGGAAGTCATATGTTAGGAAGTGATTAAAGTTAGGGAGAAAATTAAAGCAGGGACAGGGAATGCAGAGTCCTTGGCCAGGTCAGGGCAGAGGAGGCTGCAATATTACAGATTTACAGGGAAGTTTCAAGGACTCCCCCACTCACCTGATGTAAGTGCACTCAATATTGTATTCAATAATAACCTAAATCCTTAAATTTAAAGCAAAATTTAAAAAATATTTCATAATGCACTTAGTAGAAGTTCGTTAGATTAAAAGTTCACTTTTCCCACTTCTATACCTGCTTTCTGATAGGCAGCACTGTCTGAGGCAGGCAAGAGACACCATCACCTCCAATCCTATTCTGCATTTCAAGACCTATATATAAACTTAGGCAAATTACTCTACCTTTCAAGTGTCTTCTCACTTTTAAAATGAGAATAATTATTCCAACCTGATAGTATTACTCTGAAAATGCAAAGATACTAAAATATAAATATAAAAATACCATGGATAAAATAATCTATATCTAGAATTTGCTTTAGAATACTTCAGTAAAAATTTAAAAATGAGGAGAGACAACAAAAAAAGTTGAGCCAAATGGTGAGAATTAATGAAGCCCAGTTATGAGTATATGAGAGCTCATTATATTATTAGATCTCATTTTGTTTGAAAATTTCCATAATAAAATATCTTAAGGTAAAGATTAAACTTGCAAACACAAAGATATTACCTTTCATAAAGATTTTAACAACACTTAGAAAAAAAGTATACAGGAACATTAATGTATATAAATATCTCAAAAAACTATAAAAAAGTAGATTTACTTACTGAGTACTTACTAGCCTGGAATAATGCTAGCATTGCCTTTCATACTTTCTTCCAACACATTATCTCCTTTTTACAAAATTATACTTTCTTAATAGTACGAGACATAAGTCAGAAAGGCAGAAAACCATCATTGTTAAGCTTGTAGACTCACATGGTATCCAATGTATAACAGATTTTAGGAAGAAATTTTACTATAATTTGCTGAATGCTTAGAAACAATCATATAAGAAACAATCATGTAAAGACAATCATGTAAGGACATTGCTAATAAAAATTTTAGACAATGAATTCTATATGATTGTATCAAGAAACTTAAAAACTTACCAGATCAGTATCTGCCTTTTTATAGGTCAAAGCTTCAACTTTGGAATCCAGTTCTGCTTGTATTTGGTCTCTTCTTTTCATAACACCCTTTACATTAAAACACACAGATAAAATAGGCCGTACTTAGTTTTAATAATCTTTCCTATAGCAAAAATATATATTTCAGAATACAAATAGCATCTCTTCCCCAAGCCATCAGTCATTTGGGGATATAATACATTTAAAAAGTTGTGTGTTTTTTTTTGTTGTTGTTACTCTCTAAAAACTAAATTGAAAGCAAGTATTTAAGAGGGTTTTTTTCCTATAAACGTTTTATTAGTTTTCCTAATGCACATTTTACCCATTTAAGCATTGTACATATGTACTACATTTGGTGGAATATGCATGTACAATTCTTCAAAAATAGTAAAGAGCAAAACAAACAAAAAATAGTAGAAGCACTGGAGAAATACACTATGGCATAAACTAGTTACGGGTGGGATGTCACATGGACCATATCTACACTCTGTGGCAACCTTCTTACCTGACTCCAAAGGATCAAATAATCAAACAGGAAATTATGGTAGGAAATCAGAAAATTGAAGTATGCATTCATATCCTAAGCATTTTATTTTAGCTCAAAATATAAAATATTCATCAGTTAGCCAAGCTTTGGATGAGAGATCATAGCCTCCTCTTTGATAGGAGTTTCATCTTGTTTTCTTGATTTCATGTTTCAGAGTTTTTAAACTTAAAGCACCCATGTGAAGAAATTTGAGTGCAGAATTCAACTACATCTTTCATTTTTGCCGAACTTTTACAATGTCTTTAAGTGATTCACATTTCTTCCAAGACATGTAACTTAGACTTTATGGATACAAGGACTCTTTTTATTTGTACTCATCTTTTACTGGTTTTCACAATATTAAATAATGAAATTCTAATAAGAAGCACAAATGGCCTGAACAGGTTAAGGAAAAAATAAAACTAAGTTTGGACAAGCAAACAATTCAACCAGCTAGAGAAGTACAGGGTATAAAAGAGAAGGGCCTCCTGGTGTTTTAAAGAAGAAGGAAAGAAACTAGACACAAATCAGTTACATGGAGGTCAAACTAGATGGCTCTACACTATTTAAATGATAACCAAAAAGCATTAAGGATTGAGAATCACTTAGTACAGTTTTGCACCTGGTGGAATGACTCTTAAGACATTCAAAGCAGGCCAGGCACAGTAGTTCACACCTATATCACCTCTCAGCACTTTGGAAGAAAGAGGTGGGAGGACCACTTGAGCCCAGGAGTTCGAGGCTGTAGTGAGCTATGATTATGCCTCTACACTCCAGCCTGTGCAACAGAGTGAGACCATGTCTCTTAAAAAAAAAAAAAAAATCAAAGGAAGCTAACATTTTTCCTAGTTGCAAAGAAGTCCATAGAAAATTCAACTAATATCTCAAATTCCTTTATATTTATCTCAATGTTTAAATACCATTAATGTCAAGAAAGCCCTTCCTTTCTTTGACCAAAATGACTCACTCTCTAATTCAGTCCTATTTATTTAAGGTTTGTTTCAAAAAAGATGAAGCACTGGTTTTCATATGCACAAATACATTTTAAGTAAAAGGTTGCTTCAGAGGACAACTGGTGAAAATTACATGAAATTAATCATTTTTATGGAAGGATTATTTTTCATTACTTTAGCTGAAATTGAAGAGAATGTTCCAATATCAAACAGAACAAGAAATGCAATATAAGTACTACTTATTATACCCTAGGCATCTAAAAATTAATTCAATCAAACGAGGACCTATAAAATAATTCTAATTTTTCCATACCCTTAATAATGTAATACTTCAATTACATAATTTCCATCTTGATATAATATAGGAGAAAACACTAATTAATGGAACAGAACATACAAATCTGATCTTCTTGAAGATTGACACAAGGGGGTGACCCCAATAATGAAGTGAAACCAAAGGATGTAGCCAAGGAAATGGATAGAGAGAGGAAAGAGAATCATCAACAGTGAAACATTGAAGGCTTTTGGGAAGCAAGAAGCTTTGTTTACAGGAGGACTCCAATAAAGTTAAGTATAGCCAAAGCCTGAAATGTCTGTGCAATATTTAATGACTCTGTCAAACTAAACCTAAACATGATCAACAAGAGAGAGGCAGATCTCATGCTGAAACACAAAGTGAGCTTTTCAGACCAAAACAAGGAAAAGTTTTTAAAAAAGAAAAAAATTGAAAGAAATCCCTAGAAATCAAGGGTACATGTCCAAAGAAACCATGGTTCCAATTATAAAGAATGGAAAAAAGGAGCTGTATCTGAATGCAAGCTGACTCCTGTCCCCATCACCACCCTAAAACACTGAGGGTGCCAATTTGCCTGTGCAAAGTATTGTAGGCACAGAAAAATACTGGATGAAAAATATTAGCTTTGCAGATAGCATTGCTAAATTCCAAATATCTGGAAACCTTAACTTGAACTGAGGAAGTAAAATGCAAAACTTTGATATAAGAGGAATAAAAGCCTTTTCAAGTAGTGAAAGAAAAATATTTTAACTTGAAAGATTTCTTTTAAAAGCAACCAGAAGGCAGAACATCAAGATCCAACTCAAGTACTTTCTACATAATGGTACTAAATATATTGCTAAATCAAATGTACCTAGAAGCAGGAGAGCAGTTCTTTCAAAATCCCCAAAACACTAAAAAATTTTAAAGTAAAATTTCACAAGGTTTGGAAAAACTAATCATATTCCCTATGTAAATTTTGATTGAGGATGCTTCAAGTCTATGTATAATCTGATAAATTGTTGGTGTTGCTATTGAGTATTCCTGCTTTTTAACAACGGATTCTTTCCTTCATCTATTTAGGGACACAGTGAATAAATATTTATTGAACATCTACATGCAAAACAACCTGCGAGGACAAAAAGATAGAGGTTTTAAAGAAAAGAAATACAGTTGCCTTTATGGAGCTTATAATCAGGTAAGGGACTGAGGTAAAATTAGAATTAGGTGTTCTTACCATTAACATTTCACTATAAAGCACATACTCATGTACAACAGGAAGCAGGGCCTCTGAGAGTCCAGACATCCGCTTTTCAGTGGCCTTACAGCATCTGTCAATGCAGCTGGCAACATCCTTTAGAGTATCAACCAGATCCTCTTCTGACGCTGACCACAGAATATGAATTGGGCCATATTCTTTCATTTCATCAAAATATTCTAAAAAAATAAAAGACTTAATAAGCTCTTCAATAAACAAAAGTTTTCAAAATACCTGTATCCTAGAGAGTAAGAAAGGGCCTTATTTCTCTCACAGTGCACATGTTCTTACACAAGAACATAAGAAAACAGATATCATCCTTCATTAAATCAACCAGCCATCACAGTTTGCCCCAGGTCAGTCTTTGAATGACTACTGTCCAAGTGTAATCAATAATAACATACCTTTTCAGTGTCAAAAATGTCTTGGCTTGAAAAATAAATTATATGACCATCATATCTATTTAGACTTCTGCCTACCACACAACTATATCTGAGTGCCTCACAGGCAACATGCCCTGAAAAAAACTTAGCATCTTCTTTCTCCCCTTCTTCTGACTATATATTCTACTTAGTGGTAATTACTATCCATAAATCTAAGCAAAAAATTGGGAGGTTATCCTAGAATCATACTTACACAGAGCCAGTAAATCCCCAATTCCAAAACTTCGAGATCTTAAACTATCCATCTACCTATGTACTTATCTTCACTTCCACCACCATCAGCATCTCTAATCTGTACTGCTTCAAGGGTCTCCTAACTATTCTCCCTCTATTTTTATCAGAGTATAGAAACATTGACTCTTTGTAGCTAAATTAGAATTAGTTAAATTAAATTAGTTAAATTAGTCCTCACCGTCTGCTTCTCCAGGTCCAATGTGAAATTCTCTGCCAAAGAATTTAACTCAAGCCAAATTGCTTGTTCATTCATGAATAACCCATGATTTCTCTTTACAAAAACATTTGCACATGTCCCTCTGCCTTGTCCTCCATTTCTATCACCTGACAAACTACTTCTAATCCTTTAAATTCCAGTTCAAATAAATCTCCTCTGATTCTGTTCCAAAGGATTCATAGATGCTTTGGCCCTCAATGAGCTTATCATAATTTTATACTTCTATTAAAGCATTATCCCACTGTATTATAGATGTCTTATAACTCAAATGCTCTTGGCCACATACTCCTTAAAACAGGGACTGAGTCTTATTATTTTTCTATCTCAAACCCTTATATGTAATGAGTTCAATAAATATTTTCATATCAATGAAAGAATGCATACATGAGTAACCAAAGACCATTCAGTGTTTGATACGCTATGTATTCAAAAATTTTTGGATTTCATTTTAAAATGTGACTGTCTTTACAATTTTACATTCTTACTTTCACACTTAATTTTCAATGATGTATAGCTTTTTGTGGTGGAAAATTTATAAGCAGTGACCGTTTTTTGTTCACTATCCATATAAATACAATCAAATTATCTATATTTAACCATCTTACAACTCATTAGGATTTGCTGATATCTGTCATATTTCTCTAAACTACTAAAACTTTAAAAGTCTGTATTAAATAAAAAGTTTAAAAATATGAAATTTAAAAACAATGGAGATACTAGTTGTTACGTAATGAACATTTAATCACCTCTGTAGTCCTTCCAAACTCCACCTTCCTGATCCTAGGCCTGTCTTTATGTTAAATAATGACCATACTGAACTAATTTCTAGAAAAGAAAATTTTCCACTTTCGTTTCTCAATTGAGTCAATTGAGAAATCTCAAATTTCTCATTTTCTCAATATATGTCAATGTCAGTCATTAAACCTGAATAATATTTATGTTTATATGCAAAGCTGCCCTAAAATTCTAAACTGTGCTTACATACCACTCAAATCAATCTGTATGCAAACATTTAGTTAGCTGCACTGTAATTTATCTGTTAATATACATATTTCCCAACTAGACTGTGAGCTTAACAGGTACCATCTTAATTACTCTTTGATACTCATTGATAGTTTATAAAGCTCTTAACTACCAATAGTTTCCAGACATCTCTTTGAATTGCCATACCACCTAACTATGCATCCAGAATCTACTTAATAGAACTGGAATCACAGAACCTAGTTAAAATAATTCACTTATTCAGGTTAAAAAAAAAGACAAATAATAAATGTAAGGGCAAACCAAAGAGGTTTAAAATAAATTATTATACTACTTTCAGTCACTACAGTAATCTCATCAGGGGTCAATGCATGAAAAAAAGGTAGATATGGGGCAAAGTACATGCAGTTATAATTTTTTTCTATATCTCTTTTTAAAACCAATCAATTCTTAATAAAGCACCTTTTCCTACACCATTCCAAATCTTATGTTCATTCGTGGTTTTTTTTTCAATCACTGAACAAATTTTAATTAAGTACTTATTATGTTTAAACACTGCCCGGATACTAGAAATAAAATATTTCCCAGCTTATCCTGACCGGCAGTACAGTTAAGAAGAGGTCAATTAACAAATAAGCCATCAACTTAGGAACTTTTGTTTGTCTTTATGTAGTTCCTCATCTCTAATAACAAATTATATTAGGAAATTATTTGCTGACTCAGTTATCTATTTTTTAATGTAAGTAAATGCGATTAGAAAATTAGGGGAAAAAATCATCACATGATTAGAATTAGAAAAAATTCACCAACAATTCTGATTTATAAACTAAAAAAAAAAAAAAGAAAATAGGAAAAGAGGCAGATTTTCCAATACGTAAATCTCTCTGCCATACTTCGACAGGTTTAATACAGAGTTATCTGTTCCCTCCAGAAAAAAATAATTACCAGAAAATATGAAAACCCTATTTCCTGAAACATCACTTCTTTGATTCTGAGCTCTGTTTCATGTTGAATACAAACAACCACATCCACAATCTTTAACTCGGGCTTACTTTACCACTATTATCTATGAATGGGAAGTAGAGCAGCTAGTGATTGATAAAAGTGAAAATGGAGACTGGCCATAACTACCTTCGAAATCATTTAGGAATCAGAAATGTCCATAAGATGGCTAGGAATAAGCCACACTTTGAAGCTGACATTCTAACTGAATGTTGCTATATTACACCAACAAATGTGAAGATTCATCAGAAACTGAACAACTTTGAAATCACATTTCAGTAATTCTACTTACCCCTTTCTTCCTTATAAATTCTCTGAGATATTTTATCTATCAAATTTATTTTCTGGCTAAATAGTTCAATAAAGTTATTCATTTCCATGAACTCCTCTGGGCGGTTTTTAACTCCTCTCATTGAGGACGCAACAGCTCTGACAGTTTGCCCCATCCTGCTTAGCAAGCCAGGACCTTGCTTCTTGTGAGAAGAGAGTTCCTAGAAACAAAAAACCAAGTATTTCTAGTGAAACAAGTCTCAATATTCCGAGACTCAATACAAAAATAAACCTAATTAAGAGAATAAAATTAAGATAAAATGGTTTCATAGGCATCAATCTTTTTTAATGTTAGCTTGAAGCAGATGAGCTTTATTAAGGTACAGTGTTTCCTCTAAGTGGCAGCTTCAATAATATTCCCTTTCACAGTACTCATGTAAAACAGGTATATAGTCTTTTCTCAGACGGTAAATCTTTAAAAGAACAGGGTTTAACAGACAGAATAGTGCTCAATGAGATACTAGAGGAGATAAGGATAATATGACATACCATCTATATTTTATAACAGGAATTTAATGGAAAATGATTGAGAGAAGATTTCTCAGGGCCTAAGTTATACTCCAAAAAAGAAAATTGGAAAACTTCATTAATTCTTTAGATGTAATAGTAGCTAACATTTATTTAGAGCTTAATACATTCTGGGCCCTATACTGACATTTTAATACACGTAATTCACCATAAACCTATGAAGTAGGTTTTATTATTTTCCTCATTTTACAGAAGAAAATAGAGGCACAGGAAAGTTAACTAACTTGCTCAAGATCCCAGAGCAGGCCGGGTGCAGTGGCTCACGTCCGTAATCCCAGTACTTTGGGAGGCCGAGGAGGGCATACATGAGGTCAGGAGATCGAGACTACCCTGGCTAACACGGTGAAACTCCGTCTCTACTAAAAATACAAAAAAATTAGCCTGGCGTGGTGGCAGGTGCCTGTAGTCCCAGCTACTTGGGAGGCTGAGGCAGGAGAAGGGCGTGAACCCAGGAGGCAGAGGTTGCAGTGAGCCGAGATCATGCCACTGCACTCCAGCCTGAGCCACAGAGCGAGACTCCATCTCAAAAAAAAAAAAAAAAAAAAAAAAAATCCCAGAGCAATTAAGTGGTAGAGCAAGAACTGGAATCCTGGAAGTCTGATTCCAGAGGCTTCACTATTAAGCACCAACTTGCTCTGCCCGCTTAAAGTCATTAGGATGGTTTGTAAATAGATACTACCTGAACATAGCACTTCAACCAAATGAAGTGGGTAAACTGTGACACCACCTTCACCAACTGGCTGTCTACAGAGAAAACTTTTTTTTTTTTTTTTTTTTTTTTTTGAGACGGAGTCTCGCTCTTTCGCCCAGGCCGGACTGCAGTGGCACAATCCTGGCTCACTGCAAGCTCCGCCTCCCGGGTTCATGCCATTCTCCTGCCTCAGCCTCCTGAGTAGCTGGGATTACAGGCGCCCGCCACCGCGCCCGGCTAATTTTTTGTATTTTTAGTAGAGACGGGGTTTCACCATGTTAGCCAAGATGGTCTCGATCTCCTGACCTTGTGATCCGCCCGCCTCGGCTTCCCAAAGTGCTGGGATTACAGGCGTGAGCCACCGCGCCCAGCTGAGAAAACTTGTAATAAGATACGAAACTAGTTATTTCATACTTAACCTAGGAGGGACGACTATAGACTTGCAAAACAGAAAACATCCTATAAAAGAATATACTACACAGAAACATATCCCTTGAGAAGTATGGCATAAGTTAAAAGAACAAATACAAACAAAAAAGGACAAGGGATTTTAATAATCATTGTGGCCCTTGTTGAAACACAAGCTTGGGATCGAATAAAATATATGATCAAATAAAATACTGCTGACTACCTAATTTACAGATAAAAATATTATATATTATTTACCCAAATATTAAATAACACATTGTCTATCTTCCTTCAGGTTTTCATTCCTGAATATCTTGCAGAAAATAATACATACAAAGTAAACTTGTTTATTTCCAATTCTGTGTGATTTCTTTTGTGCCAATAATAACAGATGCCATCCTTGACCAGGCAACACATCCATCCAAGAGTGCTACAGCCTCATTTGATAGAGTAAACATTATCAGAGACAGCTCACGTCACAACTGGCAAGCTGTTACTGAAACTGTTGACTGTAGAAAATATTTCTAACAGCTTCTATGGTTCTGAAGTCAGGCCACATATTCATTTCACATAAGTCACAAAGGGCTTCCATAGAAGACTATCTGTCAAGATTGAAATGAACCACTTTTTAGCTTCTACCACTGGCAACAACTGAGAGATATAAAACTCAACATTTGCCAGTAACTGTTTAATATTGACCCTTTGTCCTGTCTGGTATCTTTCTTGCAGAGTTATAGCTTTATAGAATAAAAGAAAAAACAAGTAGAATGGATAAGATTTCTGTATTAGAAATTAGACACTCCCCCACTTAGAAAATTAAAGGAAAAGTAAGGAGATTATATTATCTATCTGTCCGTCCATCCATCCATCCATCCATCTCCATTCATCCATCTACCCATTTAATAAGGACTTTTATCCTAACTTAAAAAGCCCTGATCCATTATTACTCAAAATAAAGTAGACCCTTGAACAACACAGGTGTGAGCTAAGCAGGTCCACACATGTGGACTTTTTTCAATAAATATACTGGAAAATTTTTTGGAGATTTGCGACAACTAAAAAAAACTCACAAACCACATAGTCCAGAAATGTAGAAAAAACTGAGAGAAAGGTATGTCATGAATCCACAAAATATATGTGGATACTAGTCTATCATTTACTACCCTAAAATGTGTATAAATCTATTATAAAAAGTTAAAATTTATCAAAACGTATGCACATATTTTGACTTACATGCCACCATATGCAGTTGAGAGAAATGTAAACAAACATAAAGATGCAGTATTAAATCAAAACTGCTTAAAATTAACTACACTACACACTGTACTATTGTACTATTTTTGTAGCCCTCTTGTTGCTATTTGTGGTGAGCTCAAGTGTTGTGAATATCTGCTTAAAACGCCATGTGACGCTGATCATCTCCATGTGAGTAGTTCATCTCTCCATTAAATTGGGTGTAGCAGTAAAAAGTGATCTCTTGTGGTTCCCATGTATTTTTTTTATCGTGTTTAGTGCAATACTATAAACCTGAAATAATACCATGGGACCCATATGAAGTGCCACTAGTGATGCTGGAAATGTTCCCAAGAAGCAGAGAAAAGTCATGTCACTACAAAAAAAGTTGAATTGCTTGCTAAGTACCATAGACTGAGGTCTGCCACTGTCATTGCCCTCCATTTCAGACGGACAATTCATCTTGTAAACAGACAACATAAACTTGGTATCAATAAATACAGTAGAATACTGTTGGTATATTTTGTCTTCCTTAGGATTTTCTTAAATAACATTTTCTTTTCTCTGGGTTACTTTATTGCAAAAAATACAGTATATAATACACAAAAGGTATACATATGTGTTAACCAACTGTTTATGTTACAGTTAAGGCTTCCAATCAACAGGAGCCTACTAGTAGTTAAGTTTCTGAGAAATTAAAAGTTACACAGGATTTTCAGTTTCATAAGGGGTTGGCTTCCCTAACCGCCATGTTGTTCAAGGGTCAACTACAGTGTCAATGAAAGAAATATATTTATACCTGTTCAGTATTTGCTATTTATGCAAGAAGCACCTTGACATAAAAACATTAGAGAGAGAGAGAGAGAGAGAGAGAGAGAGAGCGCGTGTGTGTGTGTGTGTGTATATGGAGAAGATACAAGATTTCTGTAATATTTATATGTAGATTTGACACAGGGTTATATCTGAAGGATAACTCTCCAGTGTTTCTGAAAAATTCCATCTCAATTCAAGTACACCACTGCGTGATTTGTAACGGTAAACAAGAGGAACAATACAATCTACTATAGATACAGACACTCAAAGATTATATGAGTATAAATAAAAATCATTTACCCAAGCTTGTGCAGTGAGAAAAATTTTGAAGTCTTCATTAAATGTTAAAGTTGGATGATCAGCAATTCGGTTCAAAAATTTATGTAAAGCCTTCCTGCGTGTCTCAATGAAGTCATCGTTAAAGCGTTCCACCATTCCTTTTACTATAAACTTTTCTGGCAATGGCTAAGGCAAAAAAAATTAAAAAGGTATTCAAGTATTATTAGCCACAGGTTTATAAGCAATTCTACGCTTTCCCTTTTTGGAAGACTAGTTGAACATCTGATCATTTCTTATAAAAATAATTTTTAAAAATTCACAATGTTAGAACCAAAAATGAGAAATCATAACACATTATGAAGAGTTTTTTTTTTTAAATGTACATTGATTGAAACATTTAGAAATAAATATTATTCCTAAGATAAATGAATTACAGTGAACTTAAGGTCTGAAATTAGGTTTTAGGCATTCAAAAAGACTCACTAGAAAACTCGTAGCTATTCTATGAAAAAAAAAATTTCGCAAACTTACTGGAATAATCAGAGTGGGGTGTGCTTCTTCTAGTTTTCCCTTCAACCAAAGGAAATCTTGATATCGTCTCCTAACTTCAAATTCACTGGAGTCAAATTCCCCACGAGATGTCTGAAGAAAGTAAGAGAAAATAACAGCACATGCAATATAAGATAGAAGATATTTGCCTAATGTTATTTTAGACATTGTGAAATAAATGGGTCTCTAAGAAAAATTAACACATCCTAATTATTCAGTGTTTGTCAGCCTGTAATTTTTTTCTTTTTTGTCATCTATTCATGTAGCAGATGAAATAAAGCAAACTTTCTGGTATTTCCAGAAAGAAAGCAAATATCATACTTAAATTTAAAATCCAAACTGAAAAATCTGTCTTACAACAACCATCTGCCTTCCACAAGATTTTAACTACTATTATCTTTGGCATGACTTTTTTGCTAACAAGCAAGTGTGTTCTGAATTTAGGTTTCAAATATATTTCTTTTCTCAAGATGATCAGAATTCAGAATTTGAGGAAAGTCCTATTTTTGCAATTTGGAAAATAACCTGAATGTAACTGAGAAAAATGTTTTCTTGGAATTTGCTCAAATGAATTGCTGTGCTAGGATTTGCTTTTAGTATATGAAAATTCTAACATTTTAGAGTGATTTTACCACTGTTTAAAAAGAAGTAATTAATAGATATTTGATGTGAAAAGAAAATCTTCCTGTCATTTCTCAAAGAATTTTATTTTGGGTTATATGCCTAAACTCCTAAAAATTAAGCAAATACATTAAAATATCTGTTCTCAACAAACCAAAAATCCATGCCAACACATATGACAAGAAGAACATGGGTACAATATCAACCTCATTTCTATTGCCTGAGTCCCAAGCCAAAGATAAAAATGTGAGTTATCTAATGTACACTCACCTCTCATAGGAAAACAGTCACTCACACCAATACCTTATTTAACTGAATTTCTGCATATTAAAAATTACATGCAGTAATATTTAGGTTGAAATTTTCCTGCAGAAGTAAACATGGAATAACACATTGCATATATATTTCACACTCACCAGAAATATCAATCACCCACACAGATGTACACAATTGTAAATTAAACAGTCCAAGTCATAAGATGCAATCTTCATTGTCATAAAATAAGGTCCATGAAAGCTATACTTTCCAAAGTTTATTCTCTTAAAATGAATGTTCAGAATATCATACAATGTATCTTTGTACAACATTCCCTTTATAATGGGAAAAAGTGGGAGCGAATGAAATGCAGAAATCTAAGAAACTAAATGTTCACAAAACACTACAAAATCTTAACTATTATGCAACATGGTACATGATATGGAAATGGTAAAAACAGGAAAACTAAATCAAGTACCAGCACAGTTTAATAATATAGACTGGTTGGTGTATGTCCATATGCAAATAGATGCATGCACACATACATACGCACCCAAAACATGGTTTAGAGTAACTCATTAAAAAATATTACTGAGCATCTCCTTGTACCGGGTACATACGTACAGGTCCACTACCAATTTCTAAGAATATAAATTGCCATAACGAACAATGAAGCACTCAAAAGAAAAAAAACAGCAGTTAAAATAAGATTGAGCTGTATATGTCCTTAAGAATATCCAACATTTTAAGTAAGCATAAAACAATCTAGTATAAATTCCAGTAAGAAGGTATAAAATCAAGTCAAATAATTGGTTCAGTCTATCCTCATCACTCTGTCACTGACTCAAAAGAATTCTCTAATGTAGTGCAACAGAAGAAGAAAACAGAGGATAAGTGCAAGCAACGAGAAGAATATGTTATTTCTTCCTACTGTAAGATTTCATTCTTCTCTTGAAGGGTTGTAAGAGACACACATATGTAGGAATATGATAAGGAAAACAGTCATTATCAGCAGGGTTTGGAACAAGACTAATTTCCCTACAGCAAGGATTAGAATCATTGTCCCTTCTAAAGTGGACAAATTTGATCATTGTAAGATGTCGCAGTGGCTCACGCCTGTAATCCCAGCATTTTGGGAAGACGAGGCAGGCAGATCACGAGGTCAGGAGTTCGAGACAAGCCTGACCAACATGGTGAAACCCCGTCTTTACTAAAAATACAAAAATTAGCCAGACGTAGTGGCACGCACCTGTAATCTCAGCTACTCAGGAGGCTGAGGCAGGAGAATCGCTTGAACCTAGGAGGCAGAGGTTGCAGTGAGGTAAGATCACGCCACTGTACTCTACCCTGGGTGACAGAGCGAGACTCTGTCTCGAAAAAAGAAAAAAAGAAAAAAGATGCACAAAAGCTTCCAAACTGTAGAAATAACTGGGTTTGATAACATATATCCAACTTAGAAATATCATGTATTTCATAAAGTGCCTTTGGAGTACAAATAATGCTTCTAACATAGAATACAGTTTTCTATGGAAGCAACATTGAAAATGCTGGCCAATTTTTCATGTTTGACCATAAAAGCTTGGGTACTTGAAGTTTAGTACTAATGAACTCGTGTGATCTCTACCCCCAAATGCATTTATTCCAAAAATACCAACCTTCAGTCAAGTGTGAACAGTTATTCTAAACTCATTATTTAGAAAACTTTTTTTGAGGGAAAATGAAACCTAATAGTTCAGCCAATCAAGAATATAGCTTAACTCCTAACTATACAATGACAGGCATTTATAGGTTTGTTTTCACAAAGAGGAAGTGGAAGGAAAGCACCTTGTTAAATCTCTTCATTCTTACTCTTATATGTACTAAGAGAACATACATCTTTAGATCTCCAAAAGAGAAAATACTTCTCTATAACAGTCACTTAAAATATGCTAACCCAGACAACAAAGGGTAATTTCCCATAAAAAGAACAGATGCCACAAATGTGGTCTTCCCGATACAATCATTTACAGTTGGATCATTCTTAAGTATTCCTAAATAGGTAATTGTCCATGTACGTATGTGTATATTCATTTACCCTTACAATCCTTAGTACCCATGAATATAAATATTTACAAAACTAAGATTTTCCCAGGAAAGCCATCTTTCAACCTCCAAATTAGATGGCGTATCCCATGCTCATAATATCCAATATTTTTCCTTCAAAATATTTATAACTATAAAGAAATAACTTAGTATATGATATGGTTTGGCTGTGTCCCCATCCAAATCTCATCTTGAATTGTAATAATCCCCATGTGTCAAGGGCGGGGCCAGGTGAAGATAATTGAATCATAGGGGCAGTTCCCCCATACTGTTTTCATGGTAGTGAATAAGGCTCATGATATCTGATGGTTTTATAAATGGGGGTTCCCCTGCACAAGCTCTCTCTTGCCTGCTTCCATGTAAGATGTGTCTTGCTTCCCCCTTGCTTTCCGCCATGATTGTGAGCCCCCTACTCCAGCCATGTAGAACTGTGAGTCAATTAAATGTCCCTCCTTTATAAATTACCCAGTACTGGGTATGTCTTTATTACCAACATGAGAACAAACTAACACAGTATAAAATTAATTATTTAATATCATCATATGCAAACACCCCTTCTTCAGAGTGAAAACACCAGGAAAGCAGAAAGTTCCTTTTGTCAGACCTATCCTGATCACTGATATATTCTTAATATATAAGCACAATACTTGGGACAAACGGGGTACTCAATAAAAGCTTGTGGAATAAGTAAGTAAATGATAAGAAAAGACTATTTGATAACATGATCTACCTGTACTATTTATATATTTGTATCTGTAATATATATTTCTGTATATATATAGTCTATATACTATGAAATAGTAAAAGTAATTAGAAGTAGAACAATGGAAGTCATTTATAATAGTTAAACTGAAAGTTTACCACATCCATACCTAAATGCACAAAAATATAATAGAAAAAATGTATACTATGAAAGTAAACTGTTTGGATTTAAATCTCAGCTCAGCTAATTACAATGTTGTGTAACCTTTAACAAGCTACTAAGTTTCAGTGTCCTCGTGCATGAAATGGGGGTAAATCATAATATCTATGTTTGAGGATTACTGTGAGCCTCAATGAGTTAACATGTAGAAACTGGTTATAATATTATCTGGCACAAAGCAGTCACACAGTAAATGTTTGCTAGTTTATACACTTTCATATTATTATTACTACTACTATTACTACTTCTATAAGACCAGTCCATTTAAAGTATGTGTAAATAGGAAAACTCAGAAGAACAGTATGTCTATGATCAGAATGAAACTCACAAGATGGCTTCAGAAAGAGTGTCTTTCTGAGAGACGCAAATGATGGAAAAATAATTCAGTTTCACAAATTATTTGCTAGAATGGATAATGACAATAGATAATTTTAACAGTAGTAATAGAAGAAATTTGGCTCTACTCTAGCAGTATGCCTGTATTAACATATTCAATCTTCATAAAGACCTTATGAGGTTAGTACTGTTATCCTATTTACAAACAAGAAAACTAACATAGAGAGGTTAATTAAATTGTCCAAGTCACATAGCAAGGAAGGAGAGAAATCAAGATTCAACTCCATGTTGTCTTGCTGTACCACATCTTGATATAGCTAAGATAATTCCTTCACTCATTCATCAACAAAATAAATAGTTTACTTATTATGTCCTAAGATTTGTGTTTGGAATTATGGATAACTTAAAATATAGTTACCTTCCTTGAGAAACTCACAAACTCACTGAGAATAAATACAAATAAACATCTATTCACATACAGGTAGATGGCAATTACTGAACACTTATTGTGTGTTAGGCACTTTACTAAGTGGGGTGTGCATTGATTACTTATTCTACTGCAACCCTACAGAAGTGAGTTATATTATCTTAGTTTCATCGATTTAAAAAAACAGCTTAGTTGGATTAAATATATGCTTTTGATATTTTGCTATATTGACTCTTATGTTTTACATTCCTTAAGAGTTCAATAGAACAGTATGAGAAAACAGAGGAAGAATAACTATTTCAGCCAGGGGACAGTAACAACTAGAGAAGCCTTCACAGGCATCTAACATCTTGAGTTGTATATTGAAAACTAAGCATGACTTCTTCTGTCTAAGAAGGGGATGGACACAGCAAACAGAAGGAAAACTATATGCAGTTTTGAGAGCAAGAGATCCCCTAAATATTCAGAAAACAGAAGCAGCTCTACATGAGTAGAGAGCAAGGTACTGAATGTGAGGTGTAACAAATAAGTCTTATATGGTAAGTGGGCACCAGACTGAGAAGCCTCTTTATATGTCATACAAGAAAGTCTGCACTTTGCTCTGCCTGAAATAAGGGGCCAAGAAAGGATTTTAAGAATTCAAGTGAAGAAATAAGATATATATATCTTCAGGAAACATAACTAATAGCAGTGTGGCAGTTTCATTGGAAGAAGTGATTATAGGAACATAGTTCAGAACTTTTTCAGCTAAAAAAAGAGATGTACTTTTTACATTTATGAAATATAAAAGTCTAGGGTGATGCTTCATAAACAAAATATTATAAAGAGAATTACTTTAAAATGCTATTAAATAAAGGACTTAAAATACAGATTATACTAGGTGGTTGCTTAATTGTGTCTGAGGTAAACTGTCTTTGTAGCACTTTGCCCTACGATTAAAGAGATCTGTGTTCTAGATCTACTTTGCTCTTGAATTATTGCACACATAACAGTATCTCATACATGAGACAAAGTGGCCACCCGCCCCACTTTGAAAAATAAATGGTACCATATTTTATAATCTTCCAAAGAAATCTGAATACGTAATATTGCGAACTGTTTAAGCATTTTCTTTTTTTATTAACAACTTGAGGCCCATCTTTTCCAAAGGTATTTCTTAATACTTTTTTAAACTAAAAAACTAGATATTATTATTCTAGGAAGTATAGCTGCTATAAAATGAGTGACTATTTCTCAAGTCAAGTTGAATTTCACTGACTTAATACAGAACAAGTGAAGGGCAGAGAATAAGCAACGTGTTAGCCAAAAGGTTTGAAAAAGTAAAAGTCAATTCAGCTAAGATCCTGGAATGTTGAGAATTATAATGAACAAGAGGTACTTACTTCCAAAGCTTCAAAAAAAGCAGCTATATTCAAGAAAATATTCATCCAATGTTTACCTTAGTAATAATCCTATACGTAATGAAAGTTTCTATTGTAGTAACATGACTTTCAGGTTCATCAACTGTGATGAAGAGATCCTTTAAATCTGATTCATCCTCAAACTTGATTTGGTTTATCATTGATAAAGGGGATGTTGGCATCATAGGGCTGAAGGAGTTCATGTCCATCAATGAGGCATCCTAAGAAATAAAACATTCAAAAATTAGTATCAACAGAAAAATTAAACTCTTCTATTTCTAGATGCTATCAATATTAATGAAATATATCAAGAACAAAAGGGATTATTGGACTTTTAGTTAAATGTGGTATACTGAACATGTATTTTTATCTGTTTCCTCTTGAAAATCCCACCCAAAAGATGACAGTAAAGAAAGAAACAAACAAATGAAAAGTATAAACCCTCAAGGATTGCTATGGTTTGAATGTTTCTGTTCCCTCCAAATGTCATGTTGAAACTTAATCCCCAATGCAACAGTATTAAGAGGTGGAGCCTTTAAAGGTGAGTAAGTCATAAGGGTAGAGCCCTCATGAATGGTACTAGCCACCTTATAAGAGGGCTGTCGGGAACGACCTAGTGCCTCTCCTGCCCTTTCACCGTCTGCCATGTGGGGACACAACAAAAAGACACACACCATCTTGGAAGCTGAGTGCATCCCTTGCCAGATGCCAAAACTGCCAGCATATTGATCTTGAACTTCCCAGCCTCCAGAACTGTGAGAAATCAATTTCTATTATTTATAAATTACCCAGTCTCAGATATTTTGTCACAGTAGCACTAATGGACTCAGGCAAGAAGAAGAAGAAAAAAACTATAGTAAACGAAATGTGCCAACTGCTTTTTGGAAACTGGAGATCTGATCGTCAAGTGGTAACTAAAATAGTAGTGCAGAAAAAACTGAAAAGCAATCTTTCTAGAAGAGAACAGTAAACTAGGAAGAAGCAAGGATATTTATGATGTAGAATGCCAGAAAGTTTCAAGAATTGGAGGCAGCAAGAACCTGTGGACATAAAGGTTGTGGCAGAGCAGAAACCAGATGATTGGTTATTAAGAAGATCTAATAAAACAAGAGTTAGAACCTCAGATTCCCTCACCTACCCTAGGCAATCAGGTAACTTTCCCACCCCAATTTGGTAGAATACTGGAAGTCTACTTTCTGAAAGGTCTGAACTCGAGGGCATCCAGTAGGATAGGGAAGAAGTCCTATGACAATACAGATACCAAGTGAAAGTCCTGCATACCAGACCAAAAGACATGCAAACCTGTTCATCTGGTCCCAAGAACGTTGGCAGGAAGGTGCAACCCCCACCCCATCATAGTCAATTCAGGCTGTTATTAAAGAAAACTACAATAAACTAGGTAGCTTACAAACAACAGAAATTTATTTCTCACAGTTCTTAACTAGGAAGTCCAAGATCAAGATGTCAGCAGATTCAGCGTCTGGTGAGGGCCCACTTTACAGAACAGCTTCCTTTCACTATAATCTCACATGGTAAAAGGGGGGAGGGTCTCTCTGGGGTCCTTTATAAGGGCGCCAATCCTAATCATGAGAGCTCCACGCTCATGACCTAATCACCTCCCAAAGGCATCACCTCCTCCTATCATCAGCTTGGCAGTAGCATTTCTATGTATGAATTCTGGGTGGACACAAATATTCATACCACAGCACCCACCACAGTTGGAAGTTTCCTCTCTTAGCTGATCTTGGAGAAAAACTGACAGTTGTAGTCCCCTAATGAATTAGCCAGGTCTCTGCATAACCACCCTACATCAAAGCCCCTACCATGCATGCAGAATGTCTACTCTGCTTTTTATTATTTGGTGTAGGATCTACCAAACATCCAAACATGAGGAAAGGCTCTGACGTGAAATAAAGTCACAAACAAACCAAAACAGAAGATTAGAGGAAGCAGATAGAACAGAGCATAAACACTTTTTAAAAAACCATGAAATCACCAGAAAGATAAGAGAAAATATTAAATCCATGAATGAAAGCATGCTCTTTTTAAAAAGAAAATTCAGAGAACAGCAACACCACCAACCAAAAAAGAGACTCATGAAAATTAAAATATGATAGCAATATAAAAACGCAACAGAAAGTGTGAAAATCAGAGCTCAAGAACTGTCCTACTATGTGAACCAAAAGAACAAGAGATGGAAAATGAGAAGATTTTTTAAAATGAAAGGATACAGGCAGGCAGTGCCTGAATAAAAGGAATTCCAGAAAATGAGAAAGAAAAATATCCTTGACATAAAGTTGATAGGGCCTGTGAGGTCTCCCCAAAATGAACAGGACACTGGTTGGGTAGGTTGTACTCCTACAAGCATCCATCACCATGACATTTCATAATACTAGAGATTTTTAAATTCCTGAAAGATTTAAGAAACAATATAAGTAAAATAAAGGAGGAATCTTGGGAATCAGAATGGCATCAGAGTTCTTAAATGGTGATGCTGGAAACTACATGATAATAAACTAATGTCTTCAAAATTTTGAGAGAAAAGTATTTTCAACCTAGAATTATACATATCCAGGCAATTGTCATTCAAATATACAGGTAGAATAAAGCCATTTCAGACATAGAAGATTTCAAAAACTTACTTCCCATGTACCTATTCTTTGGAAGCTTCTTTACTTCTCCAAAATAAGAGAATATGCCAAGAAAGAAAAAATAGAATCTAAAAACAAGAGATACAACAGAAGATCAAAGTAAAGGGAATTCCCTGGAAAATAATGTTCTACGTTGACAGTTTTGCAGCAAACCTAGAGAACAACCCATATACACTGGACCAGGAAAATAAATATCCAGGGTATCAAGGAGATGACAAGGAGAAAGAATAAAGGAAGCGAGGGATGAAGGAAAAGGGGATGGTGGAGAACAGAATAGGAAAGGGGAATAAGCAGAGGAGGAAAGGAAAAAGAGAAGGTGAGAGAGAAAAACAAGGAAGAAAGGGAATTAAAAAAAGGAAGTAAAAGAAGGACAAAAAAAGGAAGAAAAGAAAACTGATAGAATAATGACATAAATGTGATAGGAAGCATGCCTATGTTAGATCTGTAGATAAATTATAATTGGTACAAGAAAGTTAAGGAGAGAGAAAGCAAAAGAGAGAAAAGGAGGGATGAGAAAACTTTTACTTATTTAGAGTAAGCTAGAAACATGTTGCCCCATTATTCCTAAATAGGTCTGTGTGTATTTTCAGAAAACAAGAATACTCTCCTACCTAACCATAGTACCGATCCAGGTATTTGAATCGGGAAATTAGCACTGACGCAATACAACAGTCTAATCCACAGACCCTTTTGAATTTCTCTGTCCCAAAAATATCCTAAAAAGAAAATGTTCTTCCCCTCTAGTACAGAACTAAATCCAGGTTCATCTGTTACATTTAACTGTTATATCTCTGGTCCCCTTCAATCCGGAACCATTTCTCACCTTTCACTTTCTATTATGGTATAGACCTATTCGAAGCTACTTTATAGGCAATGTTTCCTTTCTCTCAAATATATACATACGTTTTTCTCTCTCCCATCATCTTAATTTATCACCATTTTAAGGTAGATAGAGGTTTAAGAAAAAAATTATTTTTATTCACAGCCAAGCCATATAGTGAATTATGATTACATTTTCATTCTTCTACTGCTTTAAAAAATATCTTATAGTGATAAGGTCTTGCTATGTTTCCCTGGCTGGTCTCAAACTCCTGGCTTCAAACAATCCTCCTGCCTTGGCCCGTGACAAGGTTTGGTTGTGTCCCCACCCAAATCTTATCTTCAATTGTAACTCCCACGATTCCCACGTGTCATGGGAGGAAACTGGTGGGAGATAATTGAATCATGGGGGCGGGTCTTTCCCGTGCTGTTCTCCTGATAGTGAATAAGTCTCATGAGATCTGATGGTTTCAAAAATGGGAGTTTCCCTTCACAAGTTCTTTCGGCCTGCTGCCATCCATGTAAGATGTGACTTACTCCTCCTTGCTTTTCACCATGATTGTGATGCTTCCCCAGCCACGTGGAATTGTAAGTCATTAAACCCTTTTCCTATACAAATGCCCCAGTCTCAGGTATGTCTTTATCAGCAGCATGAAAATGGACTAACACAGTAAATTGGTACTAAGAGTGGGGCACTGCTGAAAAGATACCTGAAAATGTGGAAGCAACTTTGGAATTGGACAACAGGTAGAGGCTGGAACAGTTTGGAGGGCTCAGATGAAGACAGGAAAATGTGGGAAAGTTTGGAACTTCCTAGAGACTTGTTCAATGACTTTGACTAAAATGCTGATAATGACATGGACAATGAAACCCAGGCTGAGGTGATCACAGATGGAGATGAGGAACTTGTTGGGAACTGGAGCAAAGGTGACTCTTGCTATGTTTTAGCAAAGAGACTGGTGGCATTTTGCCCCTGCCCTAGAGATTTGTGGAACTTTAAACTTGAGAGAGATGATTTAGGGTATCTAGTGGATGAAATTTCTGAGCAGCAAAGCATTCAAGAGGTGACTTGGGTGCTGTTTAAGGCATTTAGTTTTACAAGGGAAGCGGAGCATAAAAATCCAGAACATTTGCAGCCTGATAATGTGATAGAAAAGAAAATCTCATTTTCTGAGGAGAAATTCAAGCCAGCTGCAGAAATTTGCATAAGTAACAAGGAACTGAATGTTAATCCCCAAGACAGTGGGGAAAATCTCTCCAGGGCATGCCAGAGGTCTTCATGGCAGCCCCTCTCAGCATAGGCCCACAGGCCTAGGAGGAAAAAGTGGTTTTGTGGGCTGGGCTCAGGGTCCCCATACTGTGTGCCACCTAGGGACTTGGTGTCCTGTGTCCCAGCCACTCCAGCTGCTTCAGCTATGGCTGAAAGGGGCCAACATAGAGCTCAGGTCATGGTTTCAGAGGGTGCAAGCCTCAAGCCTTGGCAGCTTCCACACAGTGTTGGGATAGACAATGCACCAAAGTCAAGAATTAGGGTTTAGGAACCTCCACCTAGATTTCAGAGGATGTATGGAAATGCCTGTATGTCCAGTCAGAAGTTTGCTATAGGGATGGAGCTCTCATGGAGAACCTCTGCTAGGGCAGTACAAAAGGGAAACGTGGGGTTGGAGCCCCCACACAGAGTCCCTACTGGGGCACCACCTAGTGGACCTGTGAGAAGAGGGCCATCATCCTCCAGGCCCCAGAATGGTAGATCCACTGACAGCTCGCACTGTGTCTCTGGAAAAGCCACAGACAGACACGCAATGCCAGCCCATGAAAGCAGACAGATGGGAGGCTATACCCTGCAAAGCCACCGGGGCAGAGCTGCCCAAGACCATGGGAACCCACCTCTTGCATCAGCGTGACCTGTATGTGAGACATGGAGTCAAAGGAGATTATTTTGGAGTTTTAAGATTTGACTACCCCACTGGATTTCAGACTTGCATGAGCCTGTAGCCCCTTTGTTTTGGCCAATTTCTCCCATTTGGAATGGGTATATTTACCCAATGTCTGTACCCCCATTGTATCTAGGAAGTGACTAACCTTTCGATATTAGAAGCTCATAGGTGGAAGGGACTTGCCTTGTCTCACGTGAGACTTTGGACTGCAGACTTTTGAGTTAATGCTGAAATGAGATGAAACTTTGGGGACTGTTGGGAGGGCATGATTGTTTTTGATATGTGAGGACATGAGATTTGGGAGGCGCCAGGGGTGGAGTGATATGGTTTGGCTGTGTCCCCACTCAAATCTCATCTTGAATTGTAACTCCCACAATTCTCATGTGTTGTGGGATGAACCTGGTGGAAGGTAATTGAATCATAGAGGCAGGTCTTCACATGCTGTTCTCATGACAATGAAAACGTTTCACGAGATTTGATGGTTTTAAAAATGGGAGTTTCCCTGCACAAGCTCTTTTGCCCTGCTGCCATCCATGTAAGATGAGACTTGCTCCTCCTTGCCTTTCACCATGATTGAGGCTCCCCCAGCCATGCAGAATTGTAAGTCCATTAAACCCTTTTTCCTATATAAATTGCCCAGTCTCGGTTATGTCTTTATCAGCAGTGTGAAAACACATTAATAGTGTGAAAACAGATTAATACATCCTGCCAGAGTGCTGGAATTGCAGGTGTGAGCCACTGTGCCAGCCCAGTTTTTGTTTTCCTGAGTGTTCATTATTCATTTATTCATTCCCTCTCACTCCAAACTATATCAGTGTATATATGTATACTGCTATTTTTTATTTTTCAATGTTGATATCATCAATAGGTTTTCCACTAAGGAGACTAAAGAGTATAATATTTTGTTTAAATTAATTATATGACTATAGACTCAAATTAATTGTATGACTACAGATTCACAGATTCCTATTTTATTCAGTGGATATAATTCATTAACATCATAATTTATTTTGATGTCTAAACAGTCCCAAGTTTGACAAGTGGGAGCCCCTTAAAGCTGCACCAGTATGTTTTTGCTATGTCTTCATTATTCTTTGAGCACTTTACTTTTTAGAACAAGATGTTTCAAGTTTATAATATTTTGTTATTTCCCTGCCCAAGCTCTGGAATGAGACATTTCTCCGAGGAGCTCTGGTTCCTTTTAGAGAAGATTGGTATTTACAAAACCAAGATATTAGTGCTAGGAAATAAATATATGAGACATACACATACATATGTACACTTATATAGTTTGGATGTTTGCCCTCTCCAAATCTCATGTTGAAATGTGACCCCCAATGTTGGCAGTGAGGCCTAGTGGGAGGTGTCTGGATCATTAGGGTGAATCCCTCATGAATGGCTTGGAGCCATCCTCATGTTAATGAGTAAGTTCTCAGTCTATGAGTTCAGGCAATATCTGATTTATTAAAAGACCCTGGATCGTCCTCTTTCTCTTGCTCCCTCTCTGGCCACATGACATGCTGGCCGTCCTTCACCTTTCGCTACAATCGTAAGCTGCCTAAAGCCCTCACTACAGGTAGATGCCAGCACCATGCTTCCTGTACAGCATGCAGAACCATGAGCCAAAATGAACCTCTTTTCTTTATAAATGACCCAGCCTCAGGTATTTCTTTATAGCAATGCAAGAACAGACTAACACACACACACACACGCACATACACACAGACTCATACAGCTCTAGATCTATGGCTAGATACAGATATAAAATACCAAGAGTTCACAAATTAGAATGATATACCTCTATTTCTTTTTTTTTTTTTTTTGAGACAGCATCTCGCTCTGTCACCCAGGCTGGAGTGCAGTGGTGCGATCTGGGCTCACTGCAACCTCCACCTCCCGGGTTCAAGCAATTCTCCTGCGTCAGACTCCCGAGTAGCTGGGATTACAGGTGCCTGCCACCACGCCTGGTTAATTTTTGTATTTTTAGTAGAGACGGGGTTTCACCATCTTGGCCAGGCTGGTCTTGAACTCCTGACCTCGTGATCCACCCACCTCGGCCTACCAAAGTGCTGGGATTACAGGCATGAGTCACTGCCCCTGACCTATATGCCTCTATTTCTAATTTGACATGTCATGGCTTGTCTAGCCTTTCCCTTTTCCATATTTATAACTCTTTTAGTCAGCAGTGAGAAGCCTGGCTCCTATTATCCCAAATATGTTTACTTATTGGCTCAATTCCCCTGTATGTAACCAATCTCCCAACCACACCGGCTTCCTCCTCTGCTCTGACCACGTAGGCCAAGGCAGCCTTATTCTCAACCCCAACCATGCAGGATGCCTCCTCAGCTTCAATTTCAATTGGCAACACTGGTCATCTGCTCAGTCACCTTCAATAGTTTTGTCTAAATAAAAGAAAGAAAAAGATGGGAAAGGAAGGGCTACATGTTATTCTTTATAAATAAAATTAATTGAAACATAAGGATAATTACAGTAAACTTTAAATTCAAATAATGGTTCTTTCACATGCAAAGATAAAACTAACACTCTCAATAGAATATTTGAGTTATCTCTGCAGTGGTAGTAAGAACTTGTTCTCCAACTCTATACTTTTTCTTTTAGATACATTTGTTCCCCTAAAGCAGTGATACAGATGTTGGAATCAAAAGTTTTGTCTGTTGTTATGTGTAAGATTATAAAGTTAACTGATGTATTTGAATATTAAATCTGCAACAAAGCCCATTTTAGCTTAGCAACAAAGTTGGCCAGTACTGAGTAAAAAAAAAAATCATAAAGGAAGCCAAAAATGGCTTCTGGTCCTATCTCTGCCATTGACTAAGCAGGCACTGAACCACTAATTCAGCCTTTCTATGTTAAATTACAAAGTTGGACCTGATGATTTCCAAAATATCTCAGATCCAAATGCATTAATATAGTACAATGTAATAAATTCTGATGTTTTAGGAAGAGATACTTTTTTGTGAACCTATGAATAGGAAAAAAAGATGAAATCATAATATGGACTTGTTTTCTCTTCAAACCAAATCAATAAAAATGCTTTTGAAGCATCGATAATACTCAGAGCACTGCTTTAAAGGCTCTTCCCACAAAAAGTTTAGCTCTGTGAACTACAATGCAACATTTAGGTCATCCTTCAATGTAATAATAGAAGAGATATTATCACAGGATATGCTAACTGAAGAAAGAAGAATAACAATAGTCATAAAGATTACGAAGGTTCGGCCTATTATCACAAAAAGATTTGTGATCATTTAAGCATTACACAAGGAGTAGAAGATAAATTTCAGTTGGATTAATCAGACACAGAAAATTTAGAAGCAATAAATGTCTTGCAAAAAAAATTCAGTGAAATAAATCATTTTATATCTCTATGGGAGGATATAATGAATACTATCCATATGATAGAATACAACATAGTGACTTAAAGATGATTTAGAAGAACATACAATAACTTGGAAAAAGTTTCACAGTATGTTATTCAGAAAAAAATGGCAAAATATAAAATTTGTGTAAAACCAGATTCCAATGTGTGTGTATGTGTATGACTGGGGGGGATGGGCAGGGAGGGAGAGAGGGAATTTAGCAGCTATTAAAAAAAAAAGTTAACAGGAATTATTCCAGATGTTGGGATTGCTGTTGGGTTTAATATTTTTCTATGTGATTTTCTTTATTTTCCAAATATTCTAAAACATATGTTATATTTTGTAACCAGAAAAAACGTTAAAATTGTTAGAGTCAACATTGTACATGATGTGCTAAGAGACAGTAAGAACCGTAGTGATAAAACAGTTGCCTAGGGCTGTTTTGGCAGAATACCTCGGATTATATTTGATTTTTTTCTTAACAAGGTTGCATAGATAAATAATAAGTTATGGGATGCTAACACAATGAAATACTAAGCAGCCATTAAAACCAGAATTTAGAGCTTCCAAATAAATGTGTAATCAGCATGTACAAAAATCTCTCTCAAAAACCATTGCATATAAATAGCAACTTTGTAAGCTGACAAATTTTAATTTGGTGGGCAAATGTACTTTGTATTTTACTGACATTACGTACAAACGTGCTTTGGCATTCTTTTTGCTCATCCTCCCAACTCACCACAGCCTACTTCTTTTACCTACTACATAATTTAGCATTCTATTTCTTCCGCTTGAAATGCATCCTTTTGTGGAGTGGGAAAAATCTGCATGAATTTACAAAAGGCTCACAATTCCAATGAGTACAGTGTGGTGTCATAAAAATATGCTTCGATATCTAGCAAAGGCAGAAAATTACAGGCTGAAATTTAGCAACATCCAAGATTTCAGTAGAAGGATTTAAATTACTATGAATCACTCAAAAGCATTCTTAAAACCTCAATAAAACTGACTATCTAAAGTGTTTTATATTCACTTCAAAAAAAGGAAAGAAAATATACTAACAATACTTAAAAGACTTAACATTTGGACATGAATAACTGAAGAAAATAAGTGTTTGGGAAGATCCAAAGAAGCAATTAACCAAAAAGAACTCCATTTAACCTTTTGCGGTTGATGCGTTTCAGGAGAAATGGATGAATAAAATTTGTTCTTTCCAAACAAAGGTCTCACCTCCACAATAATGGATGTGTGTCTCTCTGTCTCTATTTGGATATAAGACCATTATCTTAGGGTCATTTAAATGGTGAAAATATATCTTTTTATTTTTTCCTTCAACAGATTACAGCATAATAAAAATTATCTGTGTGACAAATCTCTACTTCTTAAATAATGTTTACTCCTGTAGCTAGAACAGTGAAAATGCACACACACAAGAAAATCCTGGGATGGGTTCAGGCTGAGATTTGAGTGTGTTTCATAGAGAAGAAAGCCTGTGTTGCAAGAATTCATGGTCTCTTATCCTTACTCCAAAACAATACATCCACTGTCAGAAAAACCACTTAAATAACTTAACTGAAATAAATGGATTAGATTGGTGTTAGCATGATAATAGAATTTATTGCAAAAATCACAAATTAAGTGTAAGTTTTTCTGTTGTTACTCGGGGTTTATTATAAGCATTTGTTATGGGTTGAATTGTTCCCTCACCCAAATTTATATGCTGAAGCCCAAATCCCCAGTACCTTGGAGTGTGACCTTATTTGGACATGGGGTCCCTACAGATCTGATGAAGTTAAAATGAGGTCATTAGGATAGGCCCTAATCCAATTACGACTGCTATCTTTCTATAAAAAGGGTAAATGTGGACACAGAAACATGGATGGAGGGAAGAGGATGTGTGGAGACACTGGGAGAACATGGATCTATAAGCCATGTTGGGAAGTCTGGAACAGATCCCTCTCTCACGGCCCTCAGAAGGAACCAACTCTGCTGACTTCTTGATATCAGACTTCTGGCCTCCAGAACTGTGAGTCAATACATTTCTGTTATTTAAGACACTCAGTCTGTGGTACTTTGTTACAGCAGCCCTGGCAAACTCACACAGCATTTCTGCACTTAAAATGGTACACAATAAAAATCTGAGGATGGAGGCAAAGCTAAAAGGAAGAAATCATGATTAAAATATTTCAACTTTGCTCCATTCTTTTTGACAGGTTAGTAGTCAACTCCAGGAATTTCTGGGAATGTTTTTTTCCACCCTCCTTTAATGCAATTAGATGATTCCAACATTCTACCACTGAAATAAATAAAACAGATAGCTGAAATTTAAAATAAATGATGGTTTGTCAATATTTGAGTGCTCAAGTGATAAACACCAATAGAAATAGGTTAAAAGGTGAGATATGACCTCTTAAGAGGTTTCCTTCCTTAACGTCCCTCGCTGAATGCTACTCAGGAATGTCTCATAAATATAACGTGAATTACTCTGATAATACTAAATCACACCCACCATCTGTGCACAAACAGCTATTTTCTTTTTACAAGTCACAGGGAAAAAAATCCATGTGAGAAGTGTAATAAATCAGAATACTGGCATGAAAAGGCCATGCAAATAAAATTGCTGATGCACAAGAAACACACACACCCAAAAGACATCTGGTAAAAAAAGCAACTTAAGGTGGAAAGAGTTTGAGAAACCATGTTGTTAAGAAGGACACTCATATTGATAGGCCTAAATTTAGACTTGCCAGCTGTGTTTTGGTTTACAAATCCTTCCAATCTGCCTGCTTATAATAATAATAAAAATGAGAAAGGCTTTCTGTGGAACACTGTTGAAAATGTGACTGGGGGAAAAGTCAGCCTCTGTCATATTCTACAAAGGGGCATACAACACCCTAATCTTGTTTGACATGATTTCCATCACTACATAGTATATACACCCTTGCATACATATATCACAATTTATTTATCCATTCTTCTGTCTCTAGTTTTTCTACTTTCTAATGGTGCTGCCTTGAATATGCTTGTACTTCCTCAAGTTTTATATACCACAGAGCTATAGACTGACCTTAGAAATTTTTCACATAATTTTATTTAACATAATTTTCCCTTCTGGCAGAAAAAAAGAGTGGTATAATAAAAGAAAAAGTCTCTGTACATAGGCAGTGCTAAAGTTAATCCAAGTTTACACATGTACCAGCTGAGTGAACTTGGTCAAGTAACTTTTCTGAGGTTCAGTTTTCTTTTCCTTGCAACTTCTTAGAGAGGTCATAGCTCACCTTAGATCACAGAGGACTAACAGGACAAAAAGAGATAATAAATGAGTGGTACACAATGTCTGCTTGAAGGGTTTATATGAATTATCTTATGTAAACCTTACCACACTCCTGCAGAGCATATTTTTCCCCCTTGTTAGAAAGACAGAAATACTATTGGTAAGTGCTCTTTCCTTTCCCCTCTTATTTTCAGATTAAATTACTTGTTCAAACAGTAACTGCTATTAAGTGAAATAATCAGGATTTGAGCTAATGGCCAATAAGCTCAAGTATGACAGGGGTTAAAATCTTACATCAAAATATGACAGGGGTCCCTGGGACTCATCACTGAATTCAGCTTTTTTCAGTTTCCCATGAAGTTAAATAGAAATCTAAAGCAAAAATAAATAAATGTACGTGGTCAGTATACAGCTCTGTAGCATCCAGAACCTGAGGAAGTACAAGTGTATTCAAGGAAGCATTGTTGGAAATTAGAATACCAGAAACAGAAAAATGAATAAATAGTGAAATATGCATATAAGGGTGTGCATACTACAGAGCTATGAAAATAAACTACAACTTCATACAGCAATATGGCCAATTCTCATAAATTATTAGGAGAAAAAAAGCAAATTATAGGAGAATTTGCACAGGATGGTATCATTTTTGGAAGTCCTAAAACATTCAAGGCCCCAAAATCAGTAAATCTTTAAAATATATTACTTCAAGATACCTATATAAACTTCCATAAAAACCAAACAAATGACAAACATAAACTTCAGATTATTAGTTTCTTTTTCACAGGAGAAAAAATAATCTATGGAGGGGAACACAGGGATGTCAAAATTTTTGAATGTTTTATTTCTTAAGCTGAGGAGTGGGACATGGATACAAATTTTATCATTCTATTACCAAGAATCTGCAAAAATTTTCTGTAAAGGGCCAGATGGTAAATATTTTGGGCTTTATAGGCCATCTGGTTTCTGTCACAACTTCTCATCTTGGCCACTGTAGTGTAAAAGCTGTCACAGACAATACATAAATAATTAGGTATGACTGTGTCCCAATAAAACTTTATTTATAAAAGGTCAACCAGATTTGGCCCACAAGCTGTTGCTTGTTCCTACTTTACACTATAGATATTATATAGACAGCTATATAATATAGACAGATATTTTATAAACATGTATAGTGTTTCATATGTATGAAAAAATTACATAATAAAAATCATTTTGAAAGTTTTCAAAAGGTATGTTTGAGTAGGTAAAGTATACAGTGTCTTTCCACAGTTTTGTTCTGATTTTTGTTTTTTGTTTTAGAGACAGGGTCTTGCTCTTTTGTCCAAGCTAGAGTGCAGTGGCGCAGTCACATTTGAGGTTACTGTAACCTCAAATTTCTGGGCTCAAGAGATCCTCCTTCTTCAGCCTTCCAATTACCTGGGACTATAGGCAGGAGCCACCATACCTGACTATTTCTTTAAATTTTTTTTGTAGAGACAGGTCTCACCATGTTGTCCAGGCTTGTCTCAAACTCCTGGCGTCAAGTAGTGCTCCTACCTCAGCCTCCCAAAGTGCTGGGATTATAGGAGTTGGCCACCACACCCAGCCTCTTTTCAGTTTTCCAATGAAACTTAGAAATAAAAACAAAGTCCTCTTGACAAGTGGTAGGTAGGCAGAGGTAAGTTCCAGATTTGTAGCATTTCCCTTTCTGCTAGGGACATTTTTTACACTCAGACAGATACCCTCACAAATCAGTGTTTTTAATCACCACAATAAAGACAACTCCATATATAAGCAAGAACAAGTCAACAACAACTAAAATACTAAGACTGAAAGGTAGGCAAGGCTCCCTCCCCAACTAAGCGCATCCGCCAGCACACTGGTGCAGTTCGCACGTGTGCCTCAGCGATATGTCATATTATTGCATGTCAAAAATATTTTAAAGCCATGAATGCTAAATCTACAAACGATAGAACATCAACTGAAATTGCCTTAAAACAAGTTTGGGGTAATGGATACGCACTTAAAACACAGTATCAGCCAACTATCCAACTGTGTTTCAATGATGACTAGCTGGAAGCAAAACAAGCCAGAGAAAATAATTTCTCTAACCAGAACTTATGAAGAGGTTTAATATATGTTCTACAGACAGATAACGCTGCAGACCCAACTCAGGAATGTAATCAGAAGTGGTTTTAAGGAGCACAACCAGCTGACTATGCCCTTAACAGGCATGGCTAAAATGGATCCTGTCTTATCGTAAACTACAACTATTCCCCTAAACCAAAGTGTTGTCTTTATAGATATTCTCCAGAGAAAGGGCCTAGATATCTAACTCCACCAACAAATTGACAGAGAATTTCTCAAGAGACAATATATGCTTATACATATATCGGGAAAACCAGTCGGTGATTAAAACAGATTCACCAAACATTCTAATCTCCCAGGAATTCTAAATTGCCTGGCAGATATTACATGAAACGACTCACTCAAAGAGGGAATTATACACATACTGTATCACTTAAGAAACAATACTGTTGAAAGTGAGGCCAAAATTCTGGTAATTTAAAAACATGTGCTCTAATTATTTCAAATTAAAAGTACCCTACCCTCCTATGTTTTATCTCCATGGAGCCTTTATATCCACAGAAAACTTTTCCAAACTTTCCATACTTAATTAAGTAGATGTACATATAGCCCTATCTAGATTATCAATTTATTGCCACAATATTTTCCCTTAAATAAGTATAGGTTCCTCAAAGATAGAAACCAGTATATTTTTGTGATCCTCTAAAGATCTCACTACAAATTCAAAGTGGCTGCTTACACAAGTCAAAAACAAAATATTAATCTTATATACCATAATAGCAAATACTGAGAGTTTTCTAAGTGCCAGAGACTATGTGCCCTAGCAACACATACATGCATTATTTCATTTAATCCTCTCCACAATCTGATGGAAGTATAATTATCATTGTCCATATTTTACAGTTGAATAAATTTGTGGTATAGGGATGATAATCATTCTCCCCAAATCACTTATCTCTTAATTGATAGCAAGACTCAACCACCCTCACCATCCATGTGCACACGAAAAGCGCTCAGTATAGTACTTTGATTTCATTTAACAAATGTTCACTGCATGTCACCCAGGTGTCAGGCACTGGGCTGGGGATACGATAGTGGCCAAGACTGTAGAGTTCCTGCTCTCATGAAGCTTATACTTTAGTTGAGAGGGAAGGGGAGGGTACATATAATGAGCAAATAAATATATAGATAAGTAAGATAATTTCAGACAAGAAGAATAAGTGTTAGGAAAAAATGGAGCAGGTTGCTGAATAAAGGGGCTGCAGGGAGCAGGAAGAATGCTTTCCATAGAGCTGTCAGGGAAAGCTTCTTTGAGGAGGTAACGTGAGAAGGAGTCAGCTATATAAAACACTTGGAGAGCAGGATTCCAGTCGGACCAACCAATGAGGCCCAAGGCAGGAAGAATATTTGAGGAACAGAAAGAAGACATATGGCTGGAACATAGACTATGATGAAGGAATGACCAGCAAAGCTCATTTTCACATTTGCTGTATCAGAATTCAAGTATTCATACATTTTATCTAATAGTCTTTTAAAAAGGGAGGAGCACTCTGTGATAAATGAATGTTACACCTGAAAATCCCAAAGTAAAACACTTGTTGCACAGCTAGAGATTGTTAAGCATCTGTATGGTCTTATTCAGACTCTTCATGAGCATTAGCCAATTGGAGGTGATTAATCATATCAAATGCAGCTCCATTTATCTTGATTACACTTGAATAATTTCTTACTTAGTAGAAAATGTTACCTCTTGTATTTAATACTCTATTCTAAAAATTTGGTTTTATTCATTCAGAAAGGTCCAAGATGCCATTTGCCTATAACTTTGCCACAAAACCATTGTTAGAGGTGGTCTGCTTGTTCCTAATGATCCGCCTTCTTTCTTCCTGTGAGCGCATTACATCTCCTGGCCAGCTGCCAGGTGATTTTCAGTGCCTCCCAATTGGTTTGACCAGTTACTTGCTTTGGACAATGGCAGTATCTGGGTAGAAGATCTGGGAGCCATTGTCTATTTCCACCAGTGCTCATATTATTTTCCCTCTGTCACAGGAGTGGCATGTCCCAGTTAGGGGTTACTGCTTCAGTCTTGATCCCAAAATGAAGAAGATACGTGGAACAGAGTCAAAGCCGAGAGCAGAATCACAGTTTAGCCACAGCTGACAGATAAACGAGCAAGAAAGAAAACTTAATTGTAAGCAAGCCACTGAAATCTCGAGGTTGTACTGCAGCATAACCTAATGAAAGCTGATGAAGAGAGTATTCAGTGTTCAATTAGATTACAAAATACATATGCACATTTTTCTCAGAACAAATTAGGGATTCATTTTTTCTAATTTTCAAGATTCATATAACAAGAATTTGCCATTTGTTTCTGGTTACACATAAGGCTTTAATTTTCATTCTAAACAGACTTTTTTTCTTAATATTTCACTTTAAATGATTCAGCTTGTTTATCTTAAAAACTTATCTAAAAATAAAACTATGATATAAAATCATTTTTCTAATAGAAATGAACCTAAAAATATGACAAATGAAAGAATCTCAAAATTGTGATAAAGCATATATGATATGATTCTATTTATTTGAAATTACCTAAAAAGACAAATTTATATAAACAGAAAATTTAGATGAGTGGTTTTTGTCTATGACAGAGAGAAAACAGAGATTAACTGTAAGCAGGCATAATGGATCATATTGGGGAGATGAAAATGTTCTAAAACTGGTTTATAGTGATAGTTGTACAATCTGGTTAATTATCTTAAAAAAATCGTTCACCCAAAATGGGTGAATTTTATGGTATGTAAATTATACTCAATAAAATTGAATTTAAAAAGAAAAAAAGAGCATGTCATATAAAAGCATTTCTCAAAGTCAAAAATAATAAAATTTTTCCATTTCAATGTTAAAACTGTTGGTTTAACCCTATGTTTTAACACAAGCAGATTTTTATGTCAGTATTTGCTAATAATTTTAATTGTCTTTTTTTTATTAATACTAGAGGTAACACACTATTATCCAGCTTGATTGATATATGCAATCCAAAGTTAATCAAATATTCTGTTTAAAATGAGCAAAATCTTTTAAGCATGTAACTCTTTACCTGTTTATTGAGAAAACTGTATATACTTAAGGTGACTCCAATGAAAATGTTTAACTTTTAGTCTCATATCTTCTTTGGAAAGTGTGGGACACAAATAAATAAACATGAATAAAATAAATTTTTAACACTGTAACCACATAGCTATTGAATCTGTGTTTCTTTTTGATCGCACTAGCTACTTGTAAAACTACAGCAGGCTATGAGGGCCCTCAAGGATACAAACATAAAACTTTATCTTTAAAACTCACGGAAATAAAGTATTCTTTTTAGAGTACACTAAGTTTAAATCTGGAGCCTTTTAACATCATTTTCTCAAAATATTTGTAATAACTTTCCTCATTGCTCCTGACCAATAAATAAATAAATAAATAAAACTCACTGTCTCTACATAAAAGAGCTGTAGCTCTCTTTCCCATAGGTCCTCATAATTTTTTTTTCTTTGTTTATACAACATCCAATCCCCTTTCCAAATACAGGCATGTGTCATTTAATGATGGGGACAGGTTCTGAGAAATGCATCCTTAGGAAATTTTGTCATTGTGTGAACATCATAGAGTTCACTTACACAAACCTAGATCATATACCCTACTTCACACATAGGCTAGATGGTATAGCCTATTGATCCTAGGCTACAAACCTGTACATGTTACTGTTATGAAAACTGTAGGCAGCTGTAACATATGATTAGAAAAGGTACAGTAAAACACAGTATTGCAACCTTAGGCAGTCCATCATTGACCAAAACGTTCCTTACACAGCACATGACTATATACGATTGGCTATAGTTTCTGCTAGCGCCTGTCCCTTTCTGCAGCTGCATTTCCAGCCTTTACATCTACTCTGTGAGCAATCTAATATTCAAGATTGCACTTCTTTCCTGCCAGAGTTGGCTTCCACTACTTGTAATCAAGCTCCCTGAGGCAGGTGCTATTATAGTATTAATAGCTTAATATGGTTTTTTTTCAAGTAAAAGAACGTTTCTAAATTATTATCTTGGATTGTTTATGCTTTGTGTTTATTTCTTCTAATATAATCTAAATGGGAGATTTTGTTCAGGATTGAGGCTCAACATAGCTCTCTGTATCATCAAACAATAACATTACTCACCATTAATTAAGACTAATTTAATTCTATGTAGTTTAGTATCCTGACAGGAAAGACCAGTATGATACAAACTGAATTCACTAAAAACAGATCACCAGCAAATTGCTGTAATAACTGTCTCTATAAATATGAAAAAAGTCAGAGGCTACGTCATTCATTTATGTATTTATTCTGTAAATAGAGTTCCTACTCTCCTACCTTCGAGAGCTTAATCTATTGAAAATAGACGAGCAATCAAGATTTTGGAAAAGAGAAATAATATCTATTTATAAGGCAGAATGTATTAAGCATTAGATGATTCAAAACACTAGTATGGAGAGCACAGACTGGAAAAAATTAATTCCAGCTGAGGATTGAAGAAGGTTCTTAGGGATGATGAGTAACAGAAAAGGTTTTGTTTCACTGCCCTAACAATAACTACACAAAAGTAGAAAAATACACAGTAAGTTCACATAGTGGCAAGTGGACCAACCTAGATCAGTGCTTCTCAAATTGTACGGTGGAAACAAATTACCACAAATCCTGTTTAAATCAGATTCCAATTCACTGGGTCTGAGACTGCATTTGTAACCAGCTCCCAGGTGATGTAACAGTCATGGAACTGAATAGTGAGGCTCTCCAGGAAAGAGAGTGGTGGTGAAGGAGAAGGCTGACAGCCTAAACATCAACAGCTGTGAATGGCAAATGGTGACAATATGATCAGAGCTGTGTGCTCTGGAAACACTGATTTGCTGGGAACACATAGAATGGGGGCAGAATATTAGGAGAATGAAGACCTTATGAGGCTATTTTAATAGTTCTCAGAGGTAACTACACAACCACTCCAAACATAGGAGAGGAAACTGAAAGGAGGCACTAATTCCAGAGATATCAAAAAGGTAAAAATGATGGGGACATTCAGATATATGAACAGACATGGAGAGTGCATGAGAGGGATGATTAGAAGGTAAACACTGAGGATTTTATCCTGGACACCTAAGGAATTATTACATCACTAGGAGAAAATTAAATGGAAAAGACAACGGGTTGGGGAAGAGAAATTAAGAATTGGAGAATGGCAGAACATAGTCCAGTTGGAAATAAACTGAAGGGATGAATAGGCCCATCTAATTAAGACTTTCCACTGCTCTTACAGTTAAATTTAGTAAGTTAAAATTCCATTGGAACAGCCTTAGTAAAAAAAGGACAGTTCAACTGTCACACCCTCCTCTCCTCTGGGACAGTTAGTCATCCAGCTTGTACCAAAACATTTTTAGTGACAGAATTCACGATCCTGTTGGGCAATCCCTTTCATTTTGGAAACTTTAATTAGAAATCTATTTTCTGAATTAACCTGAAACTTCTATTTTTTGACCCAGTGGTCCTAGTTTTGCCCTTCAAAACTGTAAACATTTAATCCTCCTTGATCATAGTAAGTCTTCATAAGGAGTTATTAAAAGAATTAACCCATCTCTTCCAAGCTAAATCACTTTTTGTTCTTCACCAGACTTTCTTCACAGGCCATGGTTAACAGAACATATCATCAGTGAAATCCCTTAGTGGATTCTCTTTCATGGATAGCAAATACGTGTGACAAAACTGTTGCTACTTCCTGTGCCAAAGGAAGACAGTGTTAATGGATCTAAGCCCTCTTTCTAAGCTCAGACCAGATTTCAGCTCCATCTTAACACAGTATTCCAAAGAATCGATAACAAGGCACTGGCATCTGAAGATGAGGCCTTACTCCTCTGCCATTTTTTGACATCAACTGTTAACTCTCCTTTTAAAATGCTGAGAGTGGAATGGATCTTCTGAAGTGGCATGGAGAGTTCAAATTTACATTAAAATTAATACCCTATATGACCTTGAAAATATGGTGTTTAAATTCAATATCATGTCATTTGAGTATACTGGTTTTTCAGTCACTGAAAACCACTAGGAATGTTTGCACATAAAATGGTCCTATACAAGGTCTCCCCAAACTTATTCTGAAGTTTCCTTGTTTTGGTTTTATTGTTGATCATATATGCTACCTCAAAAAGAGAAACTTAGAGCTTTTTCACCTTCTTTCTATTTCACCTACCTAGACTTCCTCCCCAAGGAGAAATATAAAAGAATACTTAACCTATAAGAGAGCTATAAGTGAAATTTTTTGCAAGAGAAATATAAGTAGTCCTGGATCAGCCCTATTTTGTTTTATTTTTTGTTTGTTTGTTTGTTTTGGTTTTTTTTGTTTTTTTTTTTTTCCTAATCATCAAAATGGTAAGGCCCACTAAGACAAGATCAGGATGTAGGCCTTAGGGAAAGGGGAACATACATATTAGGGCATGTAATCGTCATTAGTATTTATCCTCATTTTACAGATGAAAAATCTGACGCATTGACATTAAGTTACTTGCCTTAGGCAATAATACTAGTAAGCAGTGCAGCCAGGATTTCAAATGCAGGCAATGTAGTTAGAGTCCCTACTCCTGGACCAGGTGTGGTGGCTCACACCTGCAATCCCAGCACTTTGGGAGGCCGAGGTGGGCAGATCACCTGAGGTCAGGAATTCGAGACCAGCCTGGACAACATGGCAAAACCCCATCTCTACTAAAAATACAAAAAAAAAAAAAAATGCTGGGTGTGGCAGTGTGCACCTGTAGTCCCAGCTACTGGGGAGGCTGAGGTAGGAGGATAGCTTGAGCCTTGGGAGGTGGAGGTTGCAGTGAGCCAAAATCACGCCACTGCACTCTAGCCTGGGTGACAGAGTGAGACCTTGTCTCAAATAAAAAGAAAAGAGAGTTTCTACTCCTAACCACTAAGCTTATATCTTAATGGTATTTTTACTTACAATGACTAATGGAGCTTTCTTCAGAACTTCATATTTATCCCAATTAAATTCCATAGTCTACTTCTGAGTAAAATGTTCTAACTTATCAAAAGATTTGGAAGGCTGATTATGATATACAGACTATTAGCTATTGTTATAGTTACTACTGCTGTGTAACAAACCATCTGAAAACATAGTCATATAAAACGATTTTATTGCTTTAGATTTTATTATGCTCACTGGTTTACGCAGGAATTCAGGAAGCACACAGCAGAAATGGCTTGTCTCTCCTCCATTATACATGAGGGCTCAACTGAAAAGACTTGATGGCTGAGGGCACATGAATGCTGGAGGCTGAAATCATATAGACATCTTCACATGAAAGCCTGCCACTTAATGCTGGATAGTGCCAGGGACTTCGGCTAGGGCTGCTGACCAAGCATTTACATGTGGTTTCAATGTAACATGGGTTTCCTAACATGGAGGTTTTAGGTTGCATTTCTTACATGGTGCTCCAAAAAGCACAGTGTCCCACTGGACAACACGAAACCTACATTCCCTTTCATGATCTAGCCTGGGAAGTTGCACAGCATCACTTCCACCATATCCTATAGATCAAGGCAGTCATAATCCCACCCAAGTTCAAGGAAAGCAGCACTTATTCCATCTCTCCGTAAGAGAGTGGCAGGTCACATCATAGAAGAGCATATACAATGAGAGATACTGACACAGTCACCTTTATTGAAAGTAACTCTCCACATTGTTGTACTATGTCCTACGACCCCACCCATCTATTTTCTGTGCCCTAGGAGGCTGGCACCTATAGATGACATCACCTTAGCAAGATCACTCAAAGAGGAGTGCAAGCAGGAGATCCAAAGGCAGGAAGAGAGGAATTCAGGAAACATACCCCTTATTTCCTCCTGCTTTGGCACGTTTCCGGCAGTAGCTACCTCTCTCTGTAAATGCAGTTCCTGAAGAAGTGTCCCCATCTCCACAGCTCCAGGTCTGACTGGTTTCCAGCAATGCTATTTCCATATCTTGTCCCTTTAAAGCTAGGGATGCTAATAGCTTTTTCCCACTACAACTCTCTAAATGCCTCAGTATTCCTTGTTTGTTCACTAACTCTGCCAATAATTCCATAAATAGTCCCCGCATTCAACTCTCATTTAAATCATTGGAGAGAATTCTGATTTTTCTCAGAGTGATGACTGATATAGGCACACAACAGAAACCAAATAGACTGTGCAGAGAATGTATGTGAGAAATTAGTAAGCAGGACTTCCTAATCTTTTTCTAATTATTTGATAGAATAGATGAATAGTATAATTATGCCGCTCCATCACTATACTGAATTTCCAAATTGACAAAGAAAAAAATATATATATACATATAAAGATATGTATACATGTGTATGTTAGATGTCTCAACTTTATTCTTTCAGAAATAAACTTTTCAGCTGGGCACGGTGGCTCACGCCTGTAATCCCTGCACTCTGGGAGGCCGAGACGGGTGGATCACTTGAGGTCAGGAGTTTGAGACCAGCCTGGCCAACATGTTGAAACCCTGTCTCTACTAAAAATACAAAAAATTAGCCAGGCATGGTGGCACATGCCTGTAATCCCAGCTACTCAGGAGGCTGAGGCAGGAGAATTGCTTGAACCCAGGAGGCAGAGGTTGCAGTGAGCTAAGATTGTGCCACTGCACTCCAACCTAGATAATAAGAGCAAAACTCCATCTCAAAAAATAAACAAATAAATAAATAACCTTTTCTGAAGAAATGAGTGATTTTTTTCAAAAGCCTTGCTCAATCATGTCATTATAACTCTGATTTACCATAAACACAATCTTAAGTCTTTCATTATTCTTATAAAACTTGTAGCTTCTATTGATCATGTTTTTTTCAAAGTGTGTATAAACAACATACTAAATAATTCATTTCATGGCTTTTTTGGAGATTGAAATGAAACCTACTGTTCGCTACCTTCCAGAACTTCCATTTTGCCCATTATTTTTAAAAACAATATTTACCTATCTCTAGTTTCAGGGAACCATTATTGCATTTCATGATTTCTCAAAGATGACTAGTGGTGATGAGGATGATTACACCTGTAAGTTCCCTGATTATCCTAGATGATATATATCTCACTTTATGATCCCGAATATCTTTAAAGAGGCCAATTAGAGCTATCATTTACTGAGTACCAGATAAGCATCTCAGTGCTTCATTGTGGCCTAATCACATACACTGTATCCACAGCTGTTTCTTTTATACAGTATTCAATAAAAATAAAGGCAATTTATTTTAATGTATTGTTTTTCCCCAAAGAGGAGGATTTTTTCCTTTAAACGTGAAGAAACTGGCCCTTTTTCTCCAGTTAAATTTTTTGGAAGCCTCATCTCATTGTGACCTAGTTCTAAAATAATTCTTAGGCTCTTGTTACCATTTGTGTATCTTTTTTATTTTTTTATTTTACTGTTTTTGTATGATTGGTTCTGTTCTCTTCCTTCTAACATCTATCCCCGTTCTTTTAAATCAATGTCCTCTGCATTCTCTTGAGGTCTGGCATCATTTTCTTCTCACTGGATTATAAGAAAATTCAGAACAACTTTGTTTTACTTTCCATCCCTCTTGATTTATATTGCCATTTAGAGTTTGTCACATCTTCCCACCTGGAGTATAAGATTGTGATAGCAAGAACTAAATCTTGTATTTCTTTTTTTTAAAGCATACTTAACACAAAATGTATATTTGCCATGTACTTGTAATACGTTGTGGAAAAAAAATAATAAGAAGTTGTTTTGTTTTTCTTTTGAGACAGAGTCTCACTCCGTCACTCAGGTGGGAATGCAGTGGCGTGATCTCTCAGCCCACTGCAACCTCTGCATCCCGGGTTCAAGAGATTCTCCTGCCTCAGCTTCCCGGTTAGCTAGGATTAAAGGCTCCCACCACCACACCCGGCTAATTTTTATATTTTTAGTAAAGATGGGGTTTCACTATGTTGGCCAGGCTGGTTGTGAACTCCTGACTTCAAGTGATCCGCTAGCCTCAGCCTCCCAAAGTGCTGGGGAAATTCATACTCTTTAAAAAGCTTCTGGAAGAGTATACCAGACACATATTCACAAATAATCTAAGAGAATAAGGGGACTATAAAGGTGAATGTAAATTAAATATGTAGTTTGCCAATCTCAAATTACTAAAAGGGAAGGACAGTTTGCTTCATAAGTAATTGTGAGATTCCATCCTAGGATAGGCTGAACAGCAGTGGTGTTTGTTTTATAGAGGAGCAGGCAAGGAAGGTAGTGGAAAGGGAAGGCCACGTGGAGCAGGCTTTCTTAAATTTGCTTAACTACAGATAACGGTTGAGAAATTCAACTTACTGAAATGGATGAAAGTGGCTAATTTTAAACTTTTCCAACTACTCTTGTTGGATTTTCACTAATATTATATCTTTGCCTTAATCTACGTGGGCAGTTTCTACAGAAGTTGTTCTTAACTTTTTCTAAGCATCCAACACGCGCAGTTAACACTAACAAGCAGGGTGGACCCAGGTGTACGGGCTTTTAGAGTTTGGAAGGTCCCCTTTTAAAAGAATACAAAATTAGGTGGAAAAACACATTATTCAGAATGAGAAAAGAAATCTCAATAAATGATTGGAGCCATGGAGATCTAGATTCCTTAGTCTGAGAGAGCTTTAGGCAATTCACCAGAAATGCTTATTTAGAAATGCTTCTAGTCCGGACCTGTCATTTCCTTCCCACCTAGAACATCTGCAACTCCAGCAACCCCCAACACGCCCAGAGGTCTAAGCAAACGAATAGCGCTGAAGCTTCAATTTCATTAGCTTCACCTTGGATCTGCCTCTGACAAGAGGACCTCACTTAAACATTGATTCTTAAGAGTCAGCTAGAACACCTAGAATCTGGGGAAAGAGAAACCACTTGACAAGTTTAAAACAATCCGAGTCACTGTGGCTCAAGCCTGTAATCCCAAACCCTTTGGGTGCTGGAGGTGGTAGAATCCCTTGAGGCCAGATGGGTCCAGCCCCGACAAAAAAAAAAAAAAAAAAAAAAAAAAAACAGAAAGAAACCCCGATGATTCTGATACACTATTGCTATTTCCAACATCCCATCCCAAAGTTTCACAATGCATAACCACAGACTAATATTCCTTATCCAAACAGCAATGTAAAGAAGGAAAGAAAGTAAATAACCAACTGGCCAACTGTCGTTGATCTGAACATTAAGTATGTGTGGAATATAAAAAGGCAGAGTTTACAACTAAACATAAAATAATTCCATTGTTTTACTACTTAACAGAAAAGTCAAGAGCACAAAACTGTGATAGTCTGTTTAAATATTCGGAATACAAACCTGGGCCTATCATTCCATTTAAACCGAAGTAGAAATAAGTTTTATATACTCCTCTTTGGAGTCAGAGTATGCATGGTCACTTCCTAACTTTGGTTTGCTCTCCCAGAGTAAATGCGGTGGTTAAGTAGGTCGTTTGCTTTACCTAATATCTCCAGGTAACGTTAAAATGAACAGGCTTCTTAGTAATGAATACAGCGTTGTGATCTGAACTCAGGTCTTCTCTCAGCAGCAACTTGAGAAACTGGAGTGACATTCAACCTCCCTGCAAGAAAGGTATTTTTCTTTTCTAAAACCCTTTTAAGAAATTACAACCACCAGTCTACACGTACCAAAAGTCTACCACTAGCCCCCACAAGTCAATTTCCCTCCAACAGTAAAATAAGCAAATAAGAGCCTTTGGTCCTAAATTTCCCGGGGGCAAGGAAAAACGAAAGCACTGGCTGTGGGTTGGGTGGCAGTAGCTGACCATCTGAAAAATCCTTAGCGCCTCAGCGGAGGACCTTCCTGTTAGAAACAACCGTTTTCTCCTGTTCAGGGAGATTTCCTAGAACCTATTCCCACAGGACCCGAGACTCACCCAAGTCTCAAATCCACAAGCAACAACACTAAATTAAGAATAATTTCTCTAAACTTGGCTGCTCTCCCAGAGTTCAGGGCTGGCCTCGCCCGAAAAGCAGCTGGCGGGAGCGGTTTTGAGCCACCAGCCTCCCAGGTTCGGGAGCTGCCGCGAGGAAGATGTCTGTGTCAGAGAAGCAGAAAGGGAAAACAAATCACAACTTTGCAGACTCCACTAAGCCACAGCCCCGCCGAACGGAAGGTCAAAGTGCGGAGGAGGGAGCGGCTGAGGTTTGAGGCCCCGAGGCGACGCGGCCCCGGGTGCGGCCAGAGCTGGCAGGCGGGGTCCAGCAGCCCGGGGGACCTCACCCGTCCCCAGCTCAGAGCCACCGCCCCGGGAGGGCAAGCGCGCCAGAGGCAGCCGTCGGCGCAATGCTGGCAACTCCCGGAGTTGCCTTGGAAGTTTCCCGGGACTCGCCGCCGCCGCCCTCACCTTGCTGAACACCTCCAGGTCGTCCTCGTCCTCGTCCAGATCCAGCACCTCCGCCTGCAGCACGGCGGAAGAGCCGCTGCTGCCCGGAAAGGGGGCGCCGCCCCCCGGGCTCTCCCCGTCGGCGCCCCCGGCCGGGAGGCCCGAGGAGGGCGCCTGCGATGCCCGGCGCTCGCCCTCCATCCCGAGAGTGCGCGCCCGGCCGGCCGCCACCGCCGCCGCCAGCCCGGCTCCCCCGAGCGTGCCCATTGGCTCCCACGTCTCCTGCACCTCCCCGGCCGGCCCCGCTCCAGCCCCTCGCCCGCTGCGCAGACGCGGAACTGCCGGGACCAGCGCTGGCCCGGGCCGGGCGCATCCCCACCTGGCCTGGGGCGGGCTGGAGGGGCGGAACTGGGACTCTCGGACTCCGGCTACGTTGGAGAAAGGGTTGGCTGTACCCTGGAGAAGAGGAGAGACTCAAAGGTAGGAGGTGGGCGTCCTCGCATTGACCCAGTCGGGGGCCACCGAGTGACGGTTGCCGCAGTGGCGGGGTCTGGGAAGAAGCCACGAAGCGAACCGTCCACTTCGCGGGATCCACAGCGAGGCTGGAAGGCACCCGACCCAGCCTTGCCAAGAGAAAAAAAAAAAACAGCAATAACAGTACTGTATTTCCTGTATTCAGTGGTTGCCTTTCTTCTTGGTTGTGATTTTCGAGCTAATGTAAAAATAAAGACATGAAAACTTACCGTTTTGTTAATTGATTTTTGACCCAGTGACTGGCCTATGCGGTCATTTCACTGTCGAGCCAGGAAAGCTGAGTTTTACAAACTATTTTCAGCCACTTTCAAATGCATCTTTACTCCTGGACGTCTTCCTGAAGTTAATGAGCAGAATGTTACCAAGACCCAAGGACAACTAGCAAGTCTGGAAAATTGCCACCGAGAAATAATCTTCAGTCCTTGCATTGCCAAGGCAAAGCTTTAATTATTTAACTGTTTATTCTTCAAAAACAAAACTAAGTTCCAAAACTAATGGAAAATTTTGCCCACGTTGATATATTTTTTAATTTATCTTCAGGTTTTATTTACTTCCGTCAGCCCCACCTCTTTTCTGTAGGCCATTTAAAAATTTTTAAATACATTAAGCTCTATGTAAGAATTCCTTATTTGGGGAAATAGAGAATATCTTTATTTCTGATTAGAGGCAAGGCCTTAATAATATATTATTTCCTAATCATTCAAATGTATTCCCATTGATTTCAGACGTGCACCCACCCTTCAGTCAGGTTGGTCACTGCCCCATGAGTATCCACATTTGTTCCTGTGCTTGATGATTTCTGTACTTTAAATGCCATCTCCTGCCCATCCTTCAGAAATTAAATATAGTCCCATCTCTTTCAGAAAGACTTTCTAAATGACAGTCTGTTCTCAATTTAGCATTTAATTTTATTCCATCTTGCAGATTGTATTTGTTTCATGTACAAGTTTTCCATTCCTTAGTAAATGATAACATTTTCAGGTTGGGGATCCTGATATGTATTAACCACAGTATCAGATGTACTCTCAAAATGCTCTCTGCTAATTTCTGTAAATAATATAAGTTATTAAAAGACTATTTTTTCCTTGATAAGCTTATTCTGACTAGTAAGGAAGATTCAAGGTTTTCTAATTGCAATCTGAACCAGGAAATTCTTAATAATGCTGTAACTCAGAATTGCTAGAAACCATAGAGAATGGGCTCAGAAAATGGGCAGAATAAAGCAAGGCTGCACAGCTTGGATTATAGCCAAAAGCCAGGCCACAGAACCAGTGGTACAGACATTGCTGCTACCATTGCCTGATACTGGATGCCACACCATCTTCACCAGTGTCAATATTGTCATTAACACTGATGTTACTGGACTCCAGTTGCTTTCCCTGGCAGCAGTACCACAGCTACCTCTGAGAACTTCCCTGCTATTACTGCCACAAAAATGTCTCCATCACCCTGTTTCTCTGTTTTGATTTTTCTAGTATTAAAACCCTGGAGAGTATGTGTGCTTGGCCAATCTGGCCAAGTTTCATGGAAATTCCTAAGGCAGAGAATTTTCTAAACATAGAAAGGCCATATTGATGCTTGTCAACCAAAAAGAAGAAAAATAGGAAGAGGGGTAGGATGAGGAAGAAGAGTAGGGAAAACCTGACTATAATTTGCCCCTTTGGCTGTCCAATTAATATTACCTTTCTTCACATACTCCCCCTACCTCCATGCTTTGAGCACCTGAGCATGCAGTTCACAGCCCCTCAAAGGGAGATAATCCCAAACCTACTCATTATTAGTACAACTCCAAAGCAGTATGTCTATTCCTCCTGTAGTCTCAGCTTCCTATTAAGTGGGACTATCACTGGGTTTTTTTGTTTGTTTGTTTGTTTGTTTTTGAGACAGAGTCTCACTCCCTCGCCCAGGCTAGAGTGCAGTGGCGTGATCTCTGCTCACTGCAACCTCCGCCTCCCGGGTTCAAGCGATTCTCCTGCCTCAGCCACCTGAGTAGGTGGGACTACAGGCGTGCGCCACCACGCCCAGCTAATTTTTTGTATTTTTAGTAGAGACGGGGTTTCACCATGTTGGCCAGAATGGTCTCGATCTCTTGACTGCATGATCCACCCGCCTCGGCCTCCCAAAGTGCTGGGATTACAGGCTTAAGCCACCATGCCCAGCCTATCACTAGGTTTTTTAATGGAAGAATTCTTACTTGGGTACTAAAGCCTTTAAACCAGCATAGTCCAAAACTTGGAGTGCAAGTATAATATTAAGAGCAGCCCTACCCACTCCTGTCCTGTTTAAGAGAAATAATATCATACATTAATTTATGGTTTCATGAATATACATCTTGTCAAAAAGCTTTCTCTCCCTTATACTTTCCAGATGGGATCTCTTCAGACCATAACTCGATCTTTAATATTCCATTCCACCATCTATGAAGTCTGCTGTTTCTAGTAATGGGTTTTGTGATGAGACAAGTTACCCCATGGGCATTGCCCAAAGGCTTTACTTCTTTTGCTAGAAAGTGATTTAACTAGTTAGAAAAAAATATAATGTGCAAAATCTACTGAGGAATAGACCAGTCAATAAGTTCATGGACGAGCGTGTTGAGGGAAATCTGATGAGCAGAAAAAGCAAAGCCAATTTGACTTTTCCACTAAAGACAAATCATGGCATCCTCCAGTGTGGCAGGGTAAGGGTCCTGCATAGTTGCTGTGGCAAGCTGAGTGCTGAGCAATGGAAGCAGCCAATTATCCTTTAGTGAGAGGAAATCCTTATTTTTGAGCCAATGCATAGCATAAATCCCTGCCACCATGGCCACTTGGTATGTGAAGCCATAGAACAAGCACTGGAGTTTCTAGAAAAGCAGTAAGATTAACATCCACAGGAGAATAAGCATTATTGTCAAACTTATTTCTGATGACATAAATTCATCAAATGAAAAGGCTTTTTTGGAGAGCATTGTTGTGGGCTACATACAAATATGCTTTTATTCTGGGGCCATTCCAAGAAACTCACCTACATACATTTTCTCAAACCTTCTTGACCCCGAGATCCTACCTTGTTTCTTCTAAGTCTCATCAAGTCAAACCTCTAGCCTTTGTCCTGGAAAGAGCATAGAATCCTCATTCTAACTCCCCTTTGAAGCATAGTGGGCACTGTTCTATACCAAGAGGAGGATTTCCCTTGTCCACTGCCCTTTTGCACTGCAATAACTACTAACTGATTCCCGCAAATGATAAAGATCCATCTGTAAACCAGATTTGGAGTTTTTACCTCTTAGTTAACTGTTCAGATAAAACTCCCTATGAGATCATAGGGGTAGACCTGCTGAGAGTAAAAGCCAAATGCTCATGCAATGTATGCTTATAGGACCACTTTCAAATATTACATTTCCACATGAGCATGGCTTGCTGAACTAAGGCTGGATCAATTTTAGGATTTTTTTCATTATAGTACCCATTTCATGAGGAGCTGCTTGGATCACATAGTCACCTGATGTCACATGCTTATGTATCTAGTTGATATTGTTTGGCTATTTGTCCCCTCCTAAAGTTATGTTGAAGTGTGATCCCAAATGTTGGAGGTGGGGCCTAATGGGAGATGTTTGGGTCATGGGGGAGGATCTCTCATGAATGGCTTGGTGCCCTCCCTGTGGTAGTGAGTGAGTTCTTGCTCTATTAGTTCACACAAGAAATGATTGTTTAAAAAAAAGAGCATAGCATCTATCTCTCTCTCTCTCACTCTGACTCTTTTTCTGAGTCTCTCTCTCTCGCTCACTCCCTCTCTTGTCCTATGACATGCCTGTCTGTGCCCCCTTTGCCTTCTGCCATGAGTGTAAGCTTCCTGAGGCCTCAGCAGAAGCCAAGAAAATGCTGATGCCATGCTTGTACAGGCTTCAGAACTGTGAGCTAAATTAATCTCTCTTCTTTATAAATTACCCAGCCTCAGGTATTCCTTCATAGCAATACAAAACAGACTAACGCACTCATCTTCGCCAAAACCTGGTAACAAGCCAATGGCTGGTTTCTTAAATCTATCAGAGAGAGCACATTTTGATCTAAAACATTAGTCTTTTTGATTTTCTGTCAGAACTTGTCACAGGCCCCACAGAGTATCCTTATTCTCTACAGGCTCATCAGTAATATTAACAGTGAAAGGTAGGCCGGGCGTGGTGGCTCACGCCTGTAATCCCAGCACTTTGGGAGGCTGAGGCTGGCAGATCACGAGGTCAGGAGATCGAGATCATCCTGGCTAACACGGTGAAACCCTGTCTCAACTAAAAAAAAAAAAAGAAAAAGAAAGAAAAAATTAGCCAGGCGTGGTGGCGGGCGCCTGTAGTCCCAGTTACTCAGGAGGCTGAGGCAGGAGAATGGTGTGAACCCGGGAGGCGGAGCTTGCAGTGAGCCGATATCGCGCCACTGCACTCCAGCCTGGGCAACAGAGTGAGACTCTGTCTCAAAAAAACAAAAAACAAAACAAAACAAAACAAAAAACAGTGAAAGGTAGTGAATGTCTACTTGAGTCAGACACTCTTATAAGTGCTTTATGCATGGGCACTCATTTAATCTTCACAAACACATTAGGATGTAAATGCTATTATTACCATCCCCATTTTACAGATGAGGAGACTGATGAACAGAGAAGTTTAGTAATTTACCCAAGGTAAGTAATAAGTGGGAAATAATTTACTCCTCACTGAAAAGAATGTTACATAATGTTGTCTTTAAAAATAGAAAAGAGGCCAAATACGGTGGCTCATGCCTGTAATCCTAGCACTTTGGGAGGTTGAAGCAGAAGGATAACTTGAGTAACTTGAGGCCAGGAATTCGAGACCAGCCTGGGCAACATAAGGAGACCCCATTGCTTCAAAAAAAAAAAACAAAACAAACCAAACTTTTTTTTTTTTTAATTAGCTGTTTTAAATTTTTTTTTAAATTAGTGGTGCATGCCCGTAGTCTCAGCTACTAGGGAGGCTGGGGTGTGAGAATCTTTTGAGCTCAGGAGTTTGAGGCTTTCCTGAACTATGATTGTGTTACTGCACTCCGGACCGGTGACAGAGTAAGACTCTAAAGAAAAATAAAATATAAAGGAGGATTTATAAGGATATTCAGGGATTCTCAGCTCTTGGAATTTAGCAGAACAGATAATTCTAAAATTCTTCCACTACCAATTCTGAAGAACTGTAACAAGAATCTTTAAATTCATGGTTGAATTTGCAAAAAAGTAATTAAGGAGACAAGAAACAAAGTAACCTTATGTCAGAGAATGAAATTTGTAAATATTTGGGCTGCTAGTCTGCCTGTCCCCAGGGTGGAATGTGTAGGATTGGTCTCAATAATCTAAAGGTTTGTGTTTGAACTATCATAGGAATAAGGGAAATATAAACTTATAAGAGATTCAGTCAATAACAATACTCTTTTGGATCAGCCTGGGCTCCACGTAGGAAAGATATCTGCCCGAAAATCTTACTCATGGTTTGGGAAGTCACAGTTCAAAATATTAAAAGTGTTCTTGAGTTAGTGATATAACTGGGGTCTCTGGCATAATCAAATAAAAAGATCTCTTTCTCAACTCACTCTCGACAGTTTCAACAGATAAAACTATACTGCAGATGAGATCATAATACATAATTTAAAGCATTTGAGGAAACTATCATGGATCAGAAGCATCATATAAAACTTTTAGGAGTGGAGCCTCAAAGAACTTTAAATAAACAATATACAAAATATAAATTATTAAATAAAAGAATAACTACAACAGACTATAAAAAGAACCAAAAAGTCTAGAAATGAAAAGTATAGTCAGTGTGCTGATTGTTAATTCTTTGCCTCTCTGCTCCAAATGGACTCTCATTGCCTGCTCTGTGATAGTGGAGATGAGCCTTATAGATATTTCTCCTTTGCCACCTGTCAAGATGTTAAACATTGTCAGTAGAGGATCTGGAGGGATACTGCAGAAGGAAAGGTTTTTCCTCTTCCTGTTTCTGGTGTGCTCTCTTACCAGTGTCCTGCAGAGAGCTCTTTTTCTCCACTGTTCAATGTGAGGTTCCTGTAGGGCAAAATTTTTTATGATATTTGACTCACTATCAAACTCACACAGCTGTGTTGGCATAGTCCCAGATATTGTGGGCCTGCCCCCAGCCCAGGTTGCTGCACCCCCTTCCCTCTTCTTAGTCCCAGGCATGGACACACACCAGGACACTGTAGTCCAGCCATTCCCTGACGTCTGTCAAGCACAGCAGCCCAGAGCTGACCCAGTGCACTAGACTCCTGAAGAGGAGGACTTTGTGAGACTCCTGAGTCTGATAGTTTCCAACAGGCAGCAGCTTCTTCTGGCATCTAACAAGCTCTGAGGCTCAACACCTACCAGAGGGTAGATTTCCATTGAGTCCTACCATGAGGTACTTCATTGACTTCTCCAACATTCAGGAAGCTAAGGTGGAGCTAAGGTGGTGACATCTGGATCTCACTCCTAGCAAGAAAGGGCTTGTCCGTGGGTACTTAGCACTATGGGTAGTGGTCACATTTTATATTTGTGTACTTTTAGAATTATTTTGACTCTCATTAGCCAATTCTTCATCACTCCAATTCCCTGTTAATAATGCTTTATATAAAAGTTTGCCTCCTCAAATGACTGTGTGATTTTTATTGCCTGACTGGACCTGGAACAATACAGAATTGCTACCAGGAATGGTCCCAGAAGACAGACCTGCAAAAATGGCATTTTGGGAATCTCCTTACAACGAGGTGACTGAGGAAGAAAAACCTTGAGCCTGGCATAGAGATAGGTCTTCACAATATGCTAGCACCATCTGAAAAGAGCAGCTGCAGCACTGCAGCCCCACTCAAGGGTAAACCTGAAGGGCAGTGGTGAAGGAACATTGTCCCATTGACCAGAACTTCAAGTGTGACATTTGGTCATCTATATGTCTGGAGAGAGAGATGACTGGAAATACAGGTTCATATAATGCATGGGTAGTCGCAGATAGTTTAGTTGGATTGTCAAGGACTTGGAAGGAACAGTTTTAGATGATTAGTCAAAAGGGAGCTTACAGAAGAAGTATGTGAGTTGACTTTTCAGAATGGCCACAGATTAAAATATTTGTGAATGTGCAATGCCCACCAGAGGGCCACTACTGCAGAGGTAGCTTTAAGTGGATAGAATTATGCACTCCAGGATGTCAGTCAACCTTTCTCCCTAGCCATTATATTCTTTGTTTAATCTGTCCACGAACTAAGTGGCTATAGTGGCAGGGATGGAGTCTACGCATGGACTCAATAACATGAACATCCCTTTACCAAGGCTGATCTGGCTAATGTAACCATTGAATACCTGATCTGCCAACAGCACAAACCAACACTGAGCCCTCAATATGGCACCATTCCTGGGATATAGGGGCCAAGCCAGCCAACTGGCAGTGGGTTGATTATGTTGGATCT